>NC_084794.1:163532357-164986107 GCF_963169125.1 Humulus lupulus | reverse complement strand
CTAGATTACCCCAGGTCAAGCACGCTTAACTTTGGAGTTCTCAAGTGATGGGCTACCGAAAAGAAGATGCACCTTATTGATATAGGTAGTACCCATCAATCCATTTAAGCCTTCTTCAACTGTGTAGTCCCATACCTACACAGTCTTAGAATCATCATACTTGACCTTCCCCAGGTGGTGTGGGATTGCACAGCTTACCCGGTCTTTCCCCTTACGGATCACGGGATTTTGACTTTCACACATACCGTCCCAAGCGCTTTACCAGGCCCTGGGTTCACTGTCTACAACGTGAGGATGACTCAAGCAACCGAGAAGGGTCTCACCCTAACGGATTAAACTCCACGTGTTCAACACCGCTCCTGGCCCTTTGCGATACTCGGCCTTGCACTCCATGTGCTTAACTCCATTCCCGGTCCCTTGCCATTCTCGGCCTTCACCGTTCTCGGCCTTCGCCGTTCCCAGCCTTCGCCGTCATTCACAAATATGCAATACATAGCATATAATCAACAAATACAGAATATAAACAATAGGGCTATGCCCTACAATACAACTATAGGGCCATTCCCCGCTCTACGGGTACAAAAATTTTCTTACTTGTGTCCCAAGCTTCCCAAACACTGATATCCTGAGCATAGTCCCCTAGTCCGAGCCTCGCTGGAAACCTAGTCACAACGTATCAGAAACATCCATTCATCAAGCTCTAATCAATTAAATAACATTGGGGTATAATTCTAGTCTCCGGGACCTTGAATTCTATCAATCAGGGTGATAAAATCCATCCCGAGCCTTAACTTTTGGGTTCCCGAGCCAAAAACCTTCTCAAGGTCCAAAAACCCCCTAAGAACCGCGACCCCATGAACTTGTGCCATGGGCCACCTCAACCAGAGGCTAAGCCTCCCCAAACCTCAGACACGCGGCCCGCCCATGCAGCAGAGCACTCCTTGGCTCCCATTTGTTCTAGAGGGCCGCGACACACCAAGAACAGAGTCGCGGCCCGCCGCCTTCAAACCCAGAAAACCTCCATTTTCAACAGCCAAATCCTATCCCATTCAACCCAAAATCATCCCAATAACATAGTTCAATCAGCAAAACAATTCTATTATATTCCCAACAACAAAACCCAACAGAAAACTAATCCCAAAACTCATCAAATAACCAGGAGAAATTCATACTTTAGCTCACATGCATAAACTTATAATTCTAACCAAAAATCAGCATAATTCAATTTGATCATCAGGTTTTAAAGGCTAAATTCCTATAATTACCAACCAAGTCTATTCACCCTTAAGGCTAAATTACCACTTTGCCTCTTCTCCTAATAAAATTCCTATAATAACCTCAAGGGAAATTCCGCCATTTACCCAAATCTCATTAAGTCTCTAAGTATTCTTATAAATCCCCATTTAATCCCAACATGTCTCAATCATTACTACCCATTACTCAATAATTCCAAACACATACTATATACCCAAAATACAACTAGGCTCCTCCCGAGCCGGGTATTTGACTCCGTTGTGACTTTCTAGCTAAACCGCTCCCTAGGACTATCTCGGATCATGCATCACAAATATATCACCAGTGACATGTGGTGTCAATCACAATATACACAAATATTGCATTTATGGCTCTCAACGAGCTAAAATTACAAACATACCACTAATAGCCAAAAAGGGCCCACATGCATATTTAATTCACCGAAGCATGCATTTCTAATCACATACTCATCAAATTCACATATCAATAAAATAAATCAATTATTGCTTTCTAGGCACGCTAATCAAGGCCCTAAGCCTTATTAGAAAATTTGGGATGCTACAACGGACAACCTTCAGCTGGTCGGGATGCTTGCCGCCAACCTGTCAATTGATGCCCCTAGCTTCTGGGGGCTACAATGTGAGAGGGATCCCACCCTAAGGGAGGAGCTGGCCCTAGTTCACTTCGAGGTTGTGGAGGCCACGGCCAAGGCGGATGCGGAGAAGAAGAAGAAAGAGAAGGCCTGACAAGCAGAGAAGGTCGTGTCCAAAGAGTTGGACACCATTCTCGAGGGGAAGCAGCCAGACATTGGAAATCCCAGAGCTAGAATTTTGGGGTAAGGTAACTCGCCTCTGATTTTAACTTATGCTCCTCATTTTGAGGACTTAGTTAGGAATAGGCAACAGTACTGGGACTATCTGGTTGGGACCATCAATAAAGTGGGGCTTCCTTGCCCCATTGTCGTAGATACACTGACCCTCATGTACTCGTCCAAGTTCTTACAATACGGTAACTTTTTGGACCTGGATGACATGGGGGACCGAATTCATTCTTTCCCCCTAGGGGAGTAGAGTTGTGTCAGTTCTTTAGATAAGGATTCGTCTCGGGTGACTTTAGACTAATATTTCCCTTTTTTTTTACTTCTATCCACTTTCATATATTTGGTTGATCAGTTTCTTTGTCTATCTATTTTAGGTGATCCGGAGATGTCCAACCTCGTGGCCAAGATGAAGGAGATGACCAAGGCCAGGGCGGCTGCGGCCAAGTCTCCGGCGAAGAGGGCCGCCAAGGGCCCGACCAAGAAAAAGGTGATAGAGCTGATCGTCGGTGATTCAAGGCAGTCTCAGAAGTTTCTGAGGGGGCTCTAGCAGCGAGTTCTCTTCCGGTGACGCATGCCAAAATGATACTGCCCCAACTTGCTCCTCTCCAGGTCATTAACTTGGAACAAGAGCCCTCTGAAGATGGAAGGGCGAAGAAAAGGGCAGTGGACCCAGTTGTTGGTGAGTCCACGAAGTGGCCCAAGAGGGACAGGACCAAGGAACTTGCCTTGGCCGAGGAGCATTCCTCTGGAGAAAGCCTCATTGTTACCCAGGAAGTCCCGGAGGCTCCAGGGCTTCCCATTAACCCAACCCTTTCCAAGGAAGGGGACGAAAATGGTGTCTCGGGCTTGGGAAGATGGCCTGGACAAATGGGATATGGTGTACCGGGCCTTGACTATCTGGCGGAAAGAAGAGTTTGTCGAACGTTCAGAGGCCTTCAACCCTCCCTAACAAATCGAGGACCAGCTTGTATCCGAGATTGAGTTCCGACCTAAGTTGGGGCAGGATACGGCTCCGCTTGCTGCGGACTTGTTGGCCCAAGTGGGAAATACCATGTCCACCCTCACACTAAAGCGGTACGCCACCTTGGCCAGCCAGGATGCCCTGTTCGTCTCCCAGGCCATTCGTCACCAAGCTACCATAGTAAGTTACATGCCCGTATAATATTTTATTTTACCATACTTATTTCCTGTATATTCTCTAACTTTGGTTTGTTCCAGGATGCCATGTTGGTCCATAGGAATGTGGATCTGGTGGCCAAAATGGCGATGAAACTAGAGACGGCTCAGATGGAGCTGGATGGGGCTGTGAACCAACAAGAAACTGCTAAGAAGGCCCTGGCAAAGGAAGTTTCCTAGACTAAGGTTGATAGCGAGGAGGCTGCCCAGGTTCAAGCCCGGCATGAGGAGGCTTTGTCGAGGAAGGACGCCGACCATAAGAAGTTGGTGGACAACCTGGAGGCGGAGCTGCATCGTGTTCGTGGCTCCGAGGCATCGATCAAGGCCCTTCTGGAGGTAGCTGAGGCCCTACTTTTCCAGGAGCAGGAGAAGGTGGCAAACCTTGAGTCCCATAACCAAGCCTTGGATGGCATGGTTCAGCTGGAGATGAAGGGGAGCGGGGAGGCTTGTCAAGCAAAGGAGCAGGCTGATTCATTGCTGGAGGCCACCTTTGATGAGGTCATTTACATGGCTTGGCTCCAGGAAAAATACATGAACCTCCGCGTCTATCCAGATCCAGCTGCAAAAAGGGTTGAATTTGAGGCCAAGGAGAAAGTTGATGCAGAGCTTCTGGCTGGGGATGAACAAGATGAGAATACTTCTGGTGTTCCGAATCAGGGCGAAGCCTAGGCCTAGGCCTTTGTATTTTAATTAGGGCTTCCTATTTTTGTAATTGTACTAATTTTATGGACGCGGATGCGTCCAAGACAATTTTTATCATTCGTATTTATATATTGATTTTATTTTCTAAACTACAATTTCCATTTTACATTCGTCTGTTTTGACTCAAAGTTCACTAAGTGTTTTATCACTTTGCATGGACGAAATTCACTAAGTGTTTTTATCACTCTGTGTGAATCCAGGTCGAATGTTTGGTCCTGGTTCCAACGGCCAGGACCACTATCCTGAGACCCATGTTCCAGTCTTGACGACTTGGACCGTTTTGGACTTATCAATATAACTTAACTGATTCACCCTGACTTTATAGTTCAGGCTCCGATGGCCTGGACCATCAGAGATTTGTTTTAGATGTGACTTAATTGATTAACTCATTCTAAATCTAACGTTCAGGTTTCAACTGTCGTCTGATTTATTTGTCCTAACTCTGGTGTTTAGTTTCCAACAACCTAGACCATCAGAGATTAGCTGATTATCTTAAGTCATACTTGAGGTTCAGGTTCAATTGACCTGGGTCATTTATAAGATTATCTTTAAACAACTTGCACCTAAGATTCACATTTGAATGGTTCTAGGCCATTATAAAGAAAACATGAATAGGGAATTGGCTATCTGGGACCACATTAGGTCCGGACCAATTTTTAGGTGTTGGGTTTCAAACCCCTAGACCATACAGGTCTGAATAAGGACTGGGCTTTGAGCCTTGCATCCTATTGGGTTTTGAACCCCCCCAGACCTTTTATGTCCGGGTTAAGACTAGGATTTGAGCCTTGCGTCCTATTTTGTTGGGGAGTTGGATTTTGCACCTCCAGTCTATACTAGTCTAGATCAGGACTAAGCTCTGAGATTTGCATCTTGTTTTATCTTTATTCTTGTACTTACTTGTATAGATGGTCATACCCCCTAATTAATCGAAGAGTGTAGTCTTAGGTCACTTGCTTGTGTAAAAAATTGAGGCGAATGTGATCTTTTTCTTTCCTTACAACATTTCTTTATGATGTTTTGTATAGACCATTTTTATTAAATAAGAAATCACCCTGAGGCGTACATTGTTAAAAGGAAGAAAAATTAGGAAGGAAAAACAACAGAATCAGATCCTCCTGACTACTGATAGTACTGGCGGAGGTGTTTTGCGTTCCAGGCCCTTGGGACCTCCGTCCCGTCTAGTCTCCTTAAGTGATACGTTCCCGGACATACTTCGTTTTGGATCATGGGGTCCTTCCCAGTTTGGTCCTAGAACCCCCACTCCTGGATGTTGGGTTGCAGGGAAGACTCTTCTAAGGACTAGATCGCCGGTTTTGAATTTCCGACTCTTAACTTTAGAGTTAAAATGCCTGGAAATCTTTCCCTGGTACATCTTCAGCTGCACCTGCCATTCTTCTTGGATCTCTTCAATGAGATCTAAGGATTCTTGGAGTAAGGCATGGTTCTAGACGGGATCATATGTGTCCCGTCTATGTGACGGGACTGTCATTTCTACTGGGATGAGTGCTTCACATCCATACACCATCGAATAGGGAGTATGTCCGGTCGACGTTCTTTCTGTGGTCTGGTATGCCTATAGGTCGCGGGACAACTCTTCTAGCCACGTGCTCTTGTAGGCTTGTAGTTTTTTTTTTAATTTCCCCTTTAAAAACTTGTTCACGGCCTCTGTTTTCCTGTTTGCTTGAGGCCTTGTGACTGCGAAGAAGCTTTTAATGATGCCATGTCTTTCACAGAAATCAGTGAAGTGGACACTGTCAAATTTCTTCTCGTTGTCAGACACGATTTTGTGAAGGAGGTCGTATCGGCACACAATGTTATTGATGACGAAGTTCAGGGCCTTTTTGGAGGTGATGGTGCCCAATTGTTCCGCTTTAACCCACTTGGTGTAATAGTCGACAGCCACAATGGCATATTTTACACCACCCTTCCCAGTCGGGAGTGATCCTACTAAATCGATTCCCCACACTGCAAAAGGCCAGGGACTAGTCATCAGGGTTATTTCCATTGGAGGGGCTCGCGGGATCTTCGCGTACCTTTGGCACTGTTCACATTTGCAGATGTAGTCAACACAATCCTTCTTCATCGTTGGCCAGAAGTATCCTTGCTTGAGGATTTTCTTGGACAAGTTGAGTCTGGCTGTGTGATCTCCGCAAAAACCTTCATGCACTTCGTGCATGATTGCACTCATTTTTGCCCCGGATATGAATTGAAGATATGGCATGGACAACCCCCTGCGATAGAGTTTTCCATCCATCATGACGTATCTGGGAGCCTGGTATTGAAGTTTCCTGGCGGAAACCCTATTCGCTGGAAATTCCCCTGTGGTTAGGTACTGGATGAGAGGGCCCATTCAAGACGTGGAGTAGTCTATGGCATTGAAAATTGCAGGGGCTTGAATACTGGGTGTGGGAAGATGGTTGATTGGGACAACCCCAGAGATTTTTGCTTCAACATCTACGGCCAATTTTGCCAATGTGTCTGCAAACACATTCTGTTCCCTGGGGATCTGGCGGATGAAGTATTTCTTGAAGGATTGGAGTAACTCTCGGTTTGCATCACGTAGGCGGCCATCTTTTCCCTCTTCGTTTGGTATTCCCCCAAAATTTTTCTGACCACCAGTTGGGAGTAGCTATGGACTTCTATATTTTTTGCTCCTACCTCCTGGGCCAAGCATAATCCGACTAGCATGGCCTCGTGTTCAGCTTCTTTGTTTGATACTTCGAACTGGAAGCATAGGGCGCTCTGCAACTGATGACCTTGGTGAGATATTAAGATGATCCCGGCCCTGGCCCCGACCCCATTTTCATTCGAGGCTCCATCTACGGAGACTTTCCATAGAGGCATTATGGGGCCGACAAGTTCTTCATCTTTGGTAATCCCAGTGCACTCTAAGATGAAGTCGGCCAAGGCCTGTCCCTTGATAGAAATCCTATGGACATACGCTATGTCAAACTGACTAAGATCCATGGCCCACTTCAAGAGTCTTCCCGACGATTCGGGTTTCTGTAATACTTATCGTAAGGGATGGTTCGCCAATACCTTAATGGTGTAGGGCCTGAAAGTAAGGTCCTAGCTTTCTGGAGGCAATCAGTAAGCAAAGTGTCAGCTTTTCGATTAATCGGTATCTGGACTCCGCGCCCAGCAACCTTTTGCTCATGTAATAGAGCGGGAGCTGGACCTTTCCCTTTTCTCGCACTAAAGCAGTGCTGATGGCGTGTTCCGACATGGCCAAATATAGGTATAACGGCTCCCCATCCACTAGTTTCGACAAGATTGGAGCTTGGGCCATATGCTCACTTAATTTCTAGAAAGCCTCTTCACACTCATCCGTCCATTCGAACCTTTGGCTTTCGCAAAGTATATTAAAGAAGGGGATGCACTTGTCTATGGATTTTGAGATGAAGCAGTTTAAAGCCACTATTCTTCCCATCAAGCTTTGAACATCATTTTGCTTCTATGGTGAAGGCATCTCGATCAATGCTTGGATCTTGGCTGAGTTGGATTCTATTCCCCTCAAGCTTACTATGAAGCCCAGGAACTTCTCAGACGCCACGCTAAAGGTGCATTTTTTGGGGTTCATCTTCATCCCATACTTTCAAATGATGGAAAATGCTTCTGCTAGATCATCTGCATATCCTTCTAAGGTCTTGGATTTGACCAACATGTCGTCTATGTAGACCTCCATGTTTCTTCCCAAATGGTTTCGGAACATCATGTTGACCAGCCTCTGATAGGTGGCCCTGACGTTTTTAAGCCAGAAGGGCATGACGATGTAGCAGTACACACCTTTGTTTGTCTAGAAGCTAATGTGTTCCTGATCTACTACGTGCATTGAGATATGGTTATATCCAGAGTAGGCATCCATGAAACTCAATACCTCATACCCTGATGTAGCATCCACCATCTGGTCAATCCGGGGCAGAGGGAACCAATCTTTCGGGCAGGCCTTGTTAAGGTCAATTAAGTTGATGCAAGTTCTCCACGTCCTGTTCGGATTTGGTACCAACACTGGATTGGCCAGCCAGATGAGATACAAGGCCTCCTGAATGAAGTTGATCGAGGACAACTTCTCAACTTCTAATTTGAGGGCCTCTGCCCTCTCCGCCCCTAGAGGTCTCTGCTTCTGCTGGACGGGAGTTGAATTTACGTCAATGTTTAGGGCATGGCATATGACGTTACGGTCGATCCCGATCATATCTGAGTGAGACCAGTCCAAGACACCCTGGTTCTCTTTTACCCGAGCAATTATGGTGGCCCTGACCTTCGAGTACAGGTACCTCCCAACTTGGATTACTCTGGTCGGGTCGCTGTCATTAATGCAGACCTCTTCCACCTCCTCCATGGGTTCTAATGCCCTGTTTGCTCCTATCTGCAGGTCCAATTCATCCTCTTCCTGGAATACCCTCTGTGCTGGCTGTGGTGGTGGAATTGGATCAGCATTTTCCTCTTCAAGAGGTTCTTCATGGACCATGTAGATTGGTATGGCAGAGATGTGATAGCATTTCTGGGCGCTCTTCTAATCTCCCCATACAGTCCCCACTCCTCCATTCTTGCATGGGAATTTCATGCAAAGGTGGCGGATGGAGGTGATGGCACTGAAATTGACCAACGCTGGATGGCCAAAAATAACGTTGTAGGTGGTGGGGCAGTCCACCACTACGAACGTACAAAATTTGAACGAGCCCTGAATCTCATTTCCCAACATCATGGGTAGTTGAATCTTACCCATCGGGAGCAATGAATCCCCATTGAAGTTGTAGATCTGTGTTGGGCATGAAGCCAAATCACCCTCGGTCAAACCAATTACGGTGAAGGTCGGCTTGAACAGTACATTGATGAAGCTCTCGCCATCCACCAACACTCGGGATACCATTTTGTTGGCGATTTGGGCATTGATGACCAAGGGATCATGATGCGAGAAATGAACATTTCATGCATCCTCTTCTGTGAATGTAATGGGCAGGTTCATTAATTTTGGGAGTTGGGCCGGAGTCTGGACCAAGGCGCATACCTCGTGTTCGCGATTGAGTTCATTGAGGTATCGTTTCTAATCATCCTGGGATGGCCTTCCCAAATGCAGGCCTCCTGATATGGTGGCCACATGACCATCTACTCGTGAAGGTGCGATTCCGGGAGGATATGGCATTCTGGGTCAAGGTGCCTGCACCTGGGGCCGCAGGTTGTCCGAGAACTGGTGGCAGTCCCAGAACCCCCACTGGCATTCTGACCCATTGGTAGAGATGCCCTAGCTTGATTAGGTTCTCGATCTCGTCCTTCAGTTGACGACACTTTTCGGTCGTATGACCCACGTCCTTGTGGTAGGCGCACCTTTTGCTGGTGCCCTCGAATTTTTTCCCTCTTTGAACATGGGGGCTGGCTCTCAATAGTGGACTACATTGGTCATTTCCAGGTAGATGTTTTCCCGAGTGTCAACCAGGTTGGTGTACTCTGTGTATTGGGGTTCATAACACCTTTTTCCCTTTTTTTAGGGCTCGATCTCTTTCCCCGGGAAGGGTTTACGCTTGCCTCAGTTCCTCCGGCTTGAGACAATTGGGCTCCACCATGAGTGGCACTGTACCCGAACGGTGCCACTCCATACTAGGAAAATGGGGCTGACTGAGCTGGAGCATACCCTGTTGAAGTGGGACCATAGACCATTGGGGTCATGAATGTCATCCCATGGGTACCAGCGGATCTAGACGTCGCCGGGGGTGCCGGATAAAGTTTTGTGGGATACTGCATTCCGTATCTAGGGAAGGTCTGGGCACTCGACTCGGTTGTTCGCTGCCACCCGAAAGTTTGGATTCGAGCCTCTTCCTCCAGTTGATAAAACCTTGTGCCCTCCTGATGAAATTTTCAAGGGTGGACGCCTTGCTGCACTGCATGTCGTCCCAGAGAGGGGATCTAGTTCTGATCCCAGACTGGAGAGCCACTAGGCGCTATCCGTCGTTCACCTTAGTTTTTGAGGCTTCCTCCATGAAGCATTGGATATAAGCCCTAAGGGTCTCCATGGGATGCTATTTGACATTGACCAGCGCATTGATTTGCATGTCCATCTTCATGGTGGCCACGAATTGCTTGCAGAATGTCGATTACAATCCAGACCAGGATTGGATTGATCCCGGATTAAGTCTCTTCCACCACTCTTCTGCGGGTCCAGCCAGAGTGATCGAGAAACATAAACACTTGCTTTGTTGTCGCAGACGTGGCATACAGTCATCAAGCGGTTGTAGCGGGACAAATGGTCCCTGGGGTCTGTGTTCCCAGTGTAGGTGAGTAGGTTTGGGATCTTGAACCCTTTTGGTAGTAACACATCCAGGATGTGTTTGGCGCATGGCTCCTTTTCCTCTTCCTCAGAATCGTAACCTCCACCTTCTTGTTTACGGACAAAGTAGTCCGTGACTTTCTTAAGAGCGGCCAACTATTCCATGAACTGTTTGGCCATTCCATCGTCCAAGGGGATTCTCTCGTTCCTCCTATCGTTGAGGTTATTCCTCAAGTCGCCCCCTCAGGGGCGAATCTTTTCTTTATGGGCCTGCTCCTTTCGGGCATTTAGGCCATCACACAAGTCTACTTGGGAAGTATCGTCTCCCGAACTGATGGCTTCCAGTCCTTCTTCACGTTTGTACCCTCCGTGATCTTTGTTCATGGAGGCACTAGGATAGAAGTGTTATTCCCGTTCATCCATTCTAGGGACCATTTTGAAGCTTGATACCCTACGAATGCTTCCCCTACAAATCGTTCAAATGATCCCGTCTTGGAACAGGATTCATCCGTTCTCTCCTAGGGAAGTGCCCTAGGTTAGCCCAAGTTTTTTGAATGGGATGAGCTTTCTTATGGGGATTTGCTTTTCCCCCAGGATTAGCCATTTGGCTTTTCCTTTCTCCCGAACAAGATTTGACGAATTGGCTATGGGATGTATTCCCAGAGGAGGGATAGGGCTACTGTTGTGAGGTACGTCAGTCCTGATCGGTGGGACAGGCGGCTGCGTTTCTGGAGGCAGAACGACTGAATGGTTGGCTGCCAATCCTTGGGCAGCAATGAAGGCCTAAAGATCTAGGAGGGACTCTTGCATCTGACGGGTGGCTTCTTTTTGTTCAGTTATCCTGGCTTCTTGATCCAAGACTTGTTGTCTCAAGCGGATCACCTCAGGATCCTCCTGTTTAGGCTCCATATTCATTTCTTCAAGATCGACGGGGTTTTCATCCTCGTGATCCTCGTATTACCCTTCATCCTCCTCATAATAGCCTTTGTCGTAGTCACCCCCATCTCCGAAGTTCTGGGAGTCGTTGGGAAAGGGCCCTTGATAAAGCATATTCTCAGGTTGGTCTTGAGGAAATGTTTGATCGGGCAATGGTTCTCCATTGTCTTGATGTTGCTAGTGAGCAAGATCAAATACAGTATGTCTAATGTTCACCATTTTCGCAGATGTTCAAGATTGACTCAAGCTTCCTTCGGCTCTCAATGAAAGCACCAAAATGTTTACCAAGATTTTCAGAAACTAGAAATATAATGAGAAAAGAGAGCTAGAGAGACAGGATCAAAGATAAACAAGTAGAGTTTTTACGTGGTTGGGGCGTTAATGAGCCTTAGTCTACGAGTCTATTGAATTAGATTTTAGAGAGCTTTAAAAAATGGAGTTTTTTGTAAGTTTCAGCAGAGTAATTGCTTACAAGAGAAAAATTGGATCCCCGCTACAGTGCACAACTGGTCCTATTTATAGGCAATCAGGTGCAATGGGCTTGGGCCGGATTAATCCGAGCCCAATAGGGATGTAATCATGGTTTGCTCGCTAATGGAGGCATAATACAAAGGATGTTGCTAAATAAAACATATTAATCACGACCCATTGGACCGACTTGGGCATGGCTAAGCCTTACAGTTGTCAATAGTACATAACCTCAGACTGGTCCACGTTGGATTCTAAGGGGATCCTAGGGACAGGATCTGTCAGAGTAGTGGCAGTACTGTTTCCTAATAGCAGCATACATTTCGGGCGTAACCTCTTTTGCAGGTTAGTTGAGGAGACCAACTTCTGTGTTTCTTGGGGACATGTCAGTGTCAGGGAAGATCAATCTTGCCCTATCCGGACGTCTTGTCCGGGTTCATTTACTAATGTCTCGGTCCATTTGCCAGAGTTCTGGTTCGCTCACCATGATGGGTTCATTCTTGACAAGGTCTAATCCCAGACTAGTGAGCCTGCTACCTCTATTGGTATCCTGGAGGAAACGGATAGGTTGGGACCGGGAAGATGAGTTTGGCCTGCATCTTGGTCCCAGTTCCCTTGTTATAGTAGCGCCCATAGAATATTTTTGGGCTCATTAACTATTTGGCCGTTAGGACTTTCTTCTTCCCTGTTCATTGGCCTTAGGATGGGCTTGGATCTCTTTGAGGGAGCCCATGGACCCATTGTGCCATGCCACGCATCCCGGAGGGAAATAGGGATAACAATAAGGAATAAATATATTTAAATTTGATACGGCATATGACACCTGTCACTTCCATTTATTGGTTCGTTAATTAGAGCTGGTCAAGATTACCGTTTTACCCTTCTAATTACCTCGTGATCCTTAAGTTCCATTAATTCACTAGCGAATAATTAATCTATAATCTAATTATAGATTTGAGCTCAATAACTATTCAGTTCCAGAATTAACCCTTAAGGGAACCAATATTCGATTCGTTAGGAAAGTATGGATTCCATTATTGTAAATCATGTTCCCAGCCATTCATGATATTGAATCTCCAAAACAAAATTCATTAGCCTAATTATACTAAGAAACCTTAATGAGTGAATCAAAAGACCCAATAAACACAAACAGGAGTTCATGAATACTCAAGATTTAGACTGATCTACAAATGATCCTCTATTATGATAAGAATTAAATCTTTATGTCAAACGGCAAGTTTATAAAGATAATTAATTCTCATCGGTTTTGTCATATATAATCTCTATTATATACAGGACGTTTACTAAGATGTCTATCCACATCGGTAATCCAAATCTAGATCACTCACATCCCATATGCTTAGTAAACCGCACTAGTAACCATTCATTAAAGATTCCTTACTCTAATATGTTACTAACTATTTTATTCATTATATATGATCTTAATTCTCTCGTACTAATACAAGATCATATTATCATGAATGAATATGGAATTTTCTTGATATTATTATATAATTAATTAAAGCATTAATTATAACATTCATATATAATAAAATTATACTTTTATGTAAATAAATAAAATGTCTTTACATGCTTTTAGGGCATTAATTCTAACAATCTCCCACTTGCCCTCAAAGCAAGTAAGGCATTTCCCTTAATCCCATGTTTTGCACATGACCCATAAATGACTTTGCAGGAATTGACTTGGTAAACGGGTCTGACAGGTTCTATTCAGAAGTTATCTTCATAACAGTCACATCACCTATGTGCACAATATCTCTAACCAGTTGGTATTTCCTTTCTATATGCTTTCCTCTCTTGTGGCTTATAGGTTCCTTGAAATTAGCTACTTCTCCACCATTGTCACAATACAGGATTAGTGGCTTATCTATATTTGGAACTACTTCTAGATCAATGTAGAACTTCCTCTACCAAACCGCTTCCTCACCTGCTTCACAAGCCGCTATATACTCAACTTCCATGGTTGAATTTGCAATACTAGATTGTTTAATACTTTTCCAAACTACAGCTCTTCCACCAAGAGTGAATACTGATCCAGAGGTCGACTTATGGTTGTCTTTGTCTGATTGGAAATCAGAATCAGTGTATCCAGTAGGGTTTAACTCACCCCTTGAATATACAAGCATATAATCTCTCATTCTTGTAAGATACTTAAGAATGTGTTTTACTGCAATCCAGTGTTCCAAACCTGGATTTGATTAATAACGACTTGCAATCCCTAGTGCATAGCATATGTCAGGCCTAGTACACAACATAGCATACATAAGTGTAACGTCACAAATTATCTAATAAGGCTTAGGGCCTTGATTAGTGGGCCATGATGGAAATTTATGGAAATTATATGTTTATGTGATATATATGCGTGCAATTATGTGATTATGTGAGTTATATTATAATATCACTATATATGCATGTTTAGGTGTATTAAATATGCATGTGGGCCTGTTTCTTATTAGAAGGGAAATTTTCATAATTTGGCATGTTTGGGCATATATGTGATATATGTGTGAGACCACATTATTATGTGGATATATTTGGGCTACTCGACACGAGACGATCCTAGGGAGCAAGTTAGCGGGAAAGTCACAACGGGACCTGTAATGCCCCGGATTCCCTAATATGGTTTAATGGTTGGATTAGTAGGCCGGGAGGGCCATAACTGTTTAATTATGCCATTAAATGTGTTTATGCATGTGTATGAGAATTATATTATAATATGATTGTTAAATGCATGCATGTGAGTCCACATTTGTTTACAGGGGTGTGTTGGTAATTTGGCCCATTGAGGGTATAATTGTATATTTGTCTGTGTGTTAATGATATATTGTGAGACCACATTATAATGTGGATTGGTTCGAGTATTTTGACATGAGATGGTCTTTAAACATGATTTATCGGTTTGGTCATAACAGGTTTGAGCTCGGGTCTCGGGGTGATATTAATGATTATAGCGTTACCGGGGATTTTAGGGTAACAGGATATGAATTATTGGTGTTTGAGGATATTGAGATTAGCGGGAATTGGGAAGCGTTAATTATGATTAACGGGATAAGCGGAAAGTACCAATTTTTCCCTTGAGGTAGTTTTAGAGGCTTTAGATGACACAAGGGTATTTTGGTCATTTTAGGGAGGATATATGTGACTTAAGAGGCTGTTGGCTGTAGAAGGTGGTAGACTTAAACAGAACAAAAACAGAGACTTGCTTCCTCATCCTTCCCGTACATCACTTTGCTCTTTTTCCTTCATTGGGGTTTTGAGTTCTAAGTGGGGATTCAACCAAGGAAACTTAAAGGCTGGGTTGGTGGCTTGATTCAGCTTGTAAGGGAGGTCCAAAACAGGTTTCAAGGTGAGTTTTAGTCTTTGGTTTCAGGTGTTACTCTGTTTTCCCTTTTAGTTTTCAGTTCATGATTTTGATGTGGGAGGTGGGAATCAAAGGGAGTTTTTGTGTTGGTTTGGTTGGGTTTTGATGAGGGTGAGCTATGGGCGTTATTTGGGGGTTTAATTGTATGTTTGGAGGAGGATTAGAGATGGTTTGAAGGACTGGTTTGAGAGGAAAGAACACAGGGAAAAAACTGGGTTCGTATGAGGGCGTGTTGCTGGTCTGGGCTGGGCGTCGCAGCCCTTGGCGTCTGGCAGGGGGAGAGCCCTCTCTGTTGAGGGCGCGCCGCGCCGCGTCAGGGGAGGGCCATGGCCCTTAAGGCCATTTTGACCAAAATGATGTTTTTAACTTGGGGATTTAAACCTTAGGCCTCGGGGTTGAACCTAGTACTCGGTTGGGCAGCGTTTGATGTCTCGGAGGCTAGTTTTTGGTTTGGGGACCCTCGGTTATCATTTTTATTGATGAATCCTATATTTTGGTTATGACCAAGTGACCATCAAGGAATTTAAAGGTTGATCGTTCTCAGGGGTCGTTCATATAATAATTCTCACTTGAACCAGAGGTAAGAATACAGTGTTTGAATACAGTTGCACCCTGTATAGGTATATGACATGCATGGTTTGATATTGAGGTATGTTGGTTGATATATGTGGACGTGGATTGCATATTAAATGCTAGTGAACGATGAATACCTGTTTATGACACTGACTAGTCAGGGACCGACTCTAAAGTCGATGATCACGCATTGAATAGCTCTATGGCATTAATGCGGGACCGACCCTAAGGTCGAAGAACTTATAAGCGCTTGCTTGGTCTACGACCAGATGACTATAGCCAAGGTATATGACCCCGGTGACCGTTTGTCACATGGCTAAGGGACGTTGTCCATAGCTTCGACTCTAGAGTCGTGAGGAAGGTTATGTTGGTGACTAATCACCTTGCACCTGTCCTGATCAAACTTACGAAAGAACCACTCATCAGTTGAGCCCTGGTGACCCTATCGTCACATGGCTAGAGGAGGTTGTACCCATTATTGTGACTTTTGGCTATTGTCACCTATTTGTTGGACTGATAGTCCTGAATGGTTATTATGATCGTTGTTGATATTATATCATGCTTTATTGTGTTTTCTTGCTGGGCCTTGGCTCATGGGTGCTTTGTGGTGCAGGTAAAGGGAAAGAGAAGCTCACCCAACCCTGAGTGGAGAGCTTGGGCGATGTTGTGTACATACAGGGCCGCTTGACCGCCACGGTCAAGGAGTTCTCAGAGGGACTAGGGGTTTACCCTATTTTTGCCGCTTAGGCCGGCGGGGACTGTAAATTTGAAACAGTAGCGACTCTTTTGTATTACGAACTACTTGTAAACATTTTGAAAGGCTCATGAGCAGTTTATTTACTTAATGAAACATATCCTTTCCTTTTTACTGGTTTTCACCTTAACCTGATAATAGCAGTTAGATCACGTTTTTAACCAAAGGACTCGGGTAGCGAGTCAAATTTCTGGTTCACTGTTCACCGTAACTCTTCTGAGGTAACCAGGGCGTTACAGGACCCAATACCCGACTTGGGGTGAGTCAAGGGGTATTTTGGGTATACTGTACATTATCGGGTTATCGGGTCAGAGGAATAAATATTCGATAATATATTTGGAGTTAGTTATATTGGCAGGGAATGTCAGGGATTTTTACCATTTTGCCCTCGAGGACGTTTTTGGTACCCCGAGCCTCGGGATTTGCTTAAGGTTACTTGAACCTTAAGTAAACCACACGAATACAAAACAAAAAACACTCTCATCAACTCTCTCTCCCAACTGAATCTCTCTCTCTCTCCTTAGTTTGGTGTGGATTTCTTTAGTAAAGCTAAGGGAATTGAAGGCTTGGGTTAGGATTTGGACTTGTTGCAGCTAGGAGGTCATTAAACACAGTTGAGGTAAGCTTTAGTCCCTGTTTTAAGTTCAATTTTGTCATGATTTTCTAGAGTTCTTGAGGTGTTCTTGAGCTTTATGGCTCAAGTGGTTGATTGTGAGTTTTGATGAGTTTTTAGTCAAGTTTTAGGTTAGGTTTTGTTGTTGGTATTATGTTGATGTTGTTTTGAGGATTGAATTATGGTTCTAGGAATCATTTGGGAGGATTTTGTTGGATTTTTGGCTAAGGAAAAACAGGGGAGTTATGGGTTCATAGGGTCGGGTCGCGGTCTTGTTCTTGGGTTGCCACGACCCATGTTAACCCAGGGCCAGGTGGGGCATCTGTTTTGAAGGCACGTTGCGACCCTCAGGGGCAAGTCATGGTCCGTGTCTTGTTTCCAGGCAAGAGTGGCTTTCTGTTCTGGGAGGCGTCCTGTGAACCTTAGGGTCAAGTCGCGACCCGCCTGGGCATCTTTGGCCACCTTAGGTCTTTGAGTAACGGGAACTCAAACCTAAGGGCTCGGGATCGATTCTCCTACCCAATTTAGTAGAATTCAACGTCTCAGATGCTAGGATCAGTTGAGAAGCCTTTAATTGCTTGATATTGATGGGATTCTATATTATGGTTATGACTAGGTTATTGCTAGGGGCTTGAAACTGAGATTGTGCTCGAGAGTCGTTCTAATTATACTTTGCACTTGGACCTGAGGTAAGAAAATTGCACCCAATACGTGATATATGTAATTAGGGCTCGGGCCCCTGAGAATGAACGTGATTGAGTTACGTTTGTGCTTGTTGATTTAACATACTTAAATACTCCATTTCTGGCTAAGTGTTATATGATTGTTCGCATGGTCTCCGTAGTTAGGGGTTGGCCCCGTTAAGGAACATGGTTATTACTATGTTTGCATTTAATTGATGGTGTTATATAATTAATATGTATGCATACTTGTATTTCTGAAGTATGCTTATTTGTATATGTATATGTATATGTATATGTATCTGAATACCTGGCTCAAGGCTTGACTTATTAGTCAAGGGCGGCAATAGTGTGTTGCACGCTGGTCGAAAGCTTAGGCCCAATCAGGAATGTGCTATTACGTTGGCTGACCCTATGGTCATTGGAAAACAAAGCACTTAGCTATCTCTATGCCTAGTTACTCAGATCTAAGAGCATGGGCCCTAGGTGACTCTATGGTCATATAGCTAGGGCATAGGGCCCCGGGTTGACTCTATGGTCTACTATTTAGGGCAGCGAGCCCCAGAATGATCCAATGATCATTTATTTGTAATTTTATGCATGCATGAGTAGGTTATTACTGTTGAGCATGCTAGATAAGTATTTGGAATATGTATTTACTGTTCATGCACATGTTTAAGTTTTCTTGCTTAGCCTTGGCTCAAGGGTGCTATGTAGTGTAGGTAAGGGAAAAGGAAAGCTTGACCATCCATGAGTTGGAGAGCTTCGGTGGCGGCGTGTACATATGCGGCTACTCGTCCACCACGGCCAAGGATATCTCAAAGGAACTAGGGTCGTATCCCTTATTTTGTCGCTTAGGCTGGGTAATTGTACTTTTGACTTGTATATACCCTTTTAAACATCTGTTTGTAATATTTTGTGTCCCATGTGTGTATTAAACTTTTAAATGAAAATTCAACAGTTCCTTTGACCAAAAAATTTAACCGTAACCCTTGACATTAACCTTAGTTTACACATTTATGACCAAATGACTTGATTAGCAAGTCTAACACTATTTAAATAACACAGTGTAACGGTCCTGGATTAGGAGAACGTTACAATAAGACTCTCAACTGTTGAAGCATAGGGATACTTTCTCATGTCCTTTTCCTCTTGATGTGTCTTTGGACATTGCTCTTTAGAAAGAGTAATTCCATGTCTGGTTGGTAACTGACCTTTCTTGGAGCACCTTTCAAGCACCTTTCAAGCACCTTATCTATATAATTATCTTGAGAAAGTGTCATGAGCTTGTTCTTCCCACCCTTAGGATTTGGATTCCTAGAACATATCTCGCCTCATCCAAATCTTTCATTTGAAACTTTTTGGCTAACCACTTATTTACGTTTGACAGTGTCTCTACATTGTTTCCAATGAGGAGAATGTCACGACATATAGAACTAGGAAAACCACTACCTTTCCTTTGATATATTTATATGCACATGCCTTGTCGACATTTTGTTTGAAGCCATATGTTTTAATTGTTTCATCAAAGGTGATATTCCAAGATCTAGATGCTTGCTTTAATCCATAAATGGATTTTGGCATCTTACACACCTTTTGATCTTCCCCATTCTTGATGAACCCTTCTGGTTGTACCATATAGATACTTTCATCAAGATAGCCATTAAGAAAGGCATCTTAATGTCCATCTGCCATATCTCATAATCATATGTGGCAACTATGGATAAAAGGATGCGAATGGATTTTAGCATGGCCATAAGAGAAAGTGGTTCTTCATAATTAGCACCTTCTCTTTGAGTGTAACCCTTGGATAATAGCCTTGCTTTGATAGTCTCCACTTTCCCATCTACACTTCTTTTCTTCTTGAATATCCATTTACACTCAATCGGCTTAACATCTTCAAGTGGGTCTATAAGCTCCCATACATAATTGGAATACATGGATTCCATTTCTTGGTTCATGGCTTCTTGCCATTTCTCCTTTTCAGGATCATCCACAGCCTCTTTGAAGGTTAATGGATCATCCTTGTCTGTATCAGAAACAAGGACATGTGTCTCATGTTCGTAACGAACATGTTGTCTCTGAATCATCTCACTGCGACGTCGCATTGGGGTTTCCTTTTTAGGAATAGTGGTTTCCTTGGTTTGTCGTTTATAATTTAATGATGACGATGAAATTGATGGAATCATATCAGTTGTGATTTCCTCCAATACTACCTTGCTCCGAGGTTAATATTTATTCATATAACCGTGTTCAAGGAAGGTTGCATTTGTTGAAAAAAATATCTTTTGGTCCTTGGGACTATAGAATTAACTGCCTCTGGTTTCTGGAGCATAGCCCACAAAAATGCATACTTCAGACCTCGAATCAAGTTTCCTTGATTTAGGTCTAAGAACACGAGCAAGACCATCCCAAATGCGGAAATGGTGCAAACTAGATTTGTTTCCATTCCACAGTTCCAGTGGCGTTTTGCCTATGGTCTTAGATAGGACCACATTCAAAATGTAAGTCGCTATTTGAAGTGCATATCCCTAGAATGAGAGAGGAAGTGAAGACTAGTCTAACATATACCTGACCATGTCCAACAAGGTCCTATTTCTACTTTCTGAAATACCATTTTGTTGTGGTGTTCCAGGTGTTGTGAGTTGGGATAGAATACCATGCTCTAGCATGAAATCTTTGAATTCAAAATCCAAATATTTACCACCTCGATCTGATTGAAGTTTTTAAGAGTCTTACCTAATTGCTTCTCAGCCTCAGCTTTGAATTCTTGAAACTTACCAACGGTTTAAGATTTCCTAAGCATTAGATGAGTATGAACATATCTTGAGTAATCGTCAATAAAAAAGACAAAGTACTCATACCCACCTCTTGCTTGTACATTGATTGGACCACAGACATCGCTGTGTGCAAGCTCCAAAGGTTCTTTAGCTCTATTGCCTTTCGCTGAGAAAGGACATTTGGTCATTTTTCCTTCTAGACAGGATTCAAAAATTGGAAGAGTTTCAACTCTTAATTCTCTCAAAGGTCCATCTTTTGTTAACCAGATTATTCTATCTAGTCCTATATGACCAAGTCTACGATGCCAAAGATATGTGTCATCCTCATTTGAAACTTTTTGTCTTTTGTTTCCTAGAAGAGAATGGAATTTTGAAAAATTTATTAATACCAGTCAGGATCATGCATATATAGATATATTAAATCACATATAAATAGATTAGAGATTACCTCTTGAAGCCTATCAAGTGTCCGCGAATCTTTTTGTATAAATCAACGTGTTGACGCCGTTTTTCGTCAACAGTGAAAGAAGAGCACGTAAACAACAAACAGTGATGGCCAATATAAATATGATAATACAAAACACGATTTTTACGTGGTTCAGCAGTTAAATCTGCCTAGTCCACGAGTCTTTGTTATTAAACTCAAGATTATCTCTGAAAATTCTTTAAGCATGAATTCTTCAGAGTTTTCTCTCAAGATCCAGAAATCTGGTCCTTTACAATGGTGCATGACCTCTCTATTTATAGAGAAGTATGCAGAATACTATCCCACATATTTTGGGTAGTTACTCTTTTTGTGTAAATAAATTAAATGGCTTTAAATGCCTGCAATCCGATATAAAAGGAAACGTCCCCTGAAGACCAGGGGGCGTATAACTAATCAAATAATATCCCACGATTTTAGGGGATTTACAGTAATACATGTATACCACGTCTCTTATGGACAACACTTGTAGATGTTCAAGGTTATTATCATATATCTCCAAGGCCTTATTCTCCCAGGTCTCTCATCAACGTTCGAGCTAACGACATCTCCCGAGGTCACATGGCTTTCGAGATCGTACGCGCGTCAGGCTTGGAACCCCTGATCCGAGGTCTTCCCTGAGGATAGATGTGTCTCAGGAGCTACCTTTCGAGATCATGATTATTTCGAGGCCACCATATTCGAGGTCGTCTCAGTCTTGCAGGCTCGATATTTAGTCCTGGAACATACTTCAGAATTTACGAATTCATTCGCTGCGAATCCAGCTTTCGAGGTCACATTTAACATGGCTCGAAATCTGGGTATAACATCTTGCCCCCTCAAAAGTATTTGTTCGAATCCTAAGAGAAGGAAACTTTTGAACTACTTCCTTCGGGAACCGTATCGTCATATACTTGAAAATGGACATGCGTCATTTGGGTATTGCTCATTTTTGGTACTTGAGTACCTTGGAAACCTGCCCACAATCATTCATCTGCCACCTTTTCGGCACCATCATGTCATTGACCCCTGACCGTTGGATTTCATGAGGATTCTGGCCAATGGCCCAGATTAATCCTTTTTATCACTTTTCTTCCTTTATATATTCAAGGTCTTCTTATTCCTCTTATTTTACACGCATCAGAAACGGAAAAAAGGAAGGGACGAAAATAGAAACCATCCTAGAGAACCTCTTTCTCGTGCATGTTCTCTCAGCCGAAAAAACAAAGAACCTCCGGTTTGTTCGAGTCCGTGAGCTCATATTTGCAGCCTCTCCTTCAGTCACCAATTTCTCTGCAATCGCCATTATTGTGTAAGTGTCCAATTTTTGTTTTCCCTTATCCCAGTTTTTGTTCATACTGTTCTTGCTATGTCTTTGAATGTACTAGTTTATTTTCTTAGCACAATACGTTAGGGAATTTTTATCCGATAGGCTCTTATGTTTTTTAGATTTCCATACTGAGTTTACATCACTGGTTCATACCCAGTTTTGATGTTTGAGCAAGATTCCTGTTTTCTGGGTTTTAAAATTTTAAAAGACGTTTCTTGTACACCAAGATTTCGGGTATAAAACCTTGGCTTTGACAAATGTACGATACCCAAGGTTACCTTTTCTAGTTATCCGCCATTCTTTTTCCCCGGATTTTTGGGATTCTCAAAAAAAAATTGTCTACTCTCTTCCCTTTCTCGTGGAACGCACGTTCTGACTCTTTAATAAGGGTCTTGGTATCGAGCTTGTTTTGTTACTAAACTCCGAGCCCGTCCTATCGAGCTCGTAATTCTTTCATGCATGGCCCTCACCATTTTTTCTTTCTCGCTAGATGTCACAGAATCTGGAAAGACGGTGGGGGTCGTTGCTGGCAATCCCTTACTCGCCAAAAACCCCGAGCCCGGAGTCGCTATTTTGGCGGAATCAACGTCGGATTCGGGAGTACGAGCTTGCGCACGAGCAGGAGGATATTCGAGCTCATTATCGCCGCCAAATAGACGAGGTCATAGAGAAGAAGAGGAGAACTCTTCGAGAGGCCCTTTATCCAGAGTCCAACTTAGGGCCTAGGCCGATCCCCCTCGACCCCGCACTAAAGGTCACTGTTGCGTATAGTCCTGGAGAACTTCAATTTTCACTAATGGGGGAGCCTTCTTCCTCGCAGCCGAGGAAAGAAATGTTTGAGGCCGAGCACTATTGGAGCTCGGTTACTTCGACTAGTCAGATAACTGACATTCTGGCCCTCCATGGCCTCAGGTTGTCAGGTTCCTTGAAGTGCCAAGCTCCGGCCGCTCACGAGAGAAGCTGTTATGCCCCCGGGGACCGTGACAACAAGCTGAAATACGCGGCATGGAGCCAGGAACACATGAAGGCAGGAGCTCTACTGCCATTGAAGTCTTTCTTCAAGGACTTCACGGATTTTGTTGGGTTGGCTCCGTTCCAGCTCAACACCAATTCTTACAGGGTGATGTCTGCCCTGAGGTCGCTATACCACGAGCTGAAGTGAGAAGGGCCTTCGCCTCAGG
Source organism: Humulus lupulus (assembly GCF_963169125.1). Lineage (NCBI taxonomy): Eukaryota > Viridiplantae > Streptophyta > Magnoliopsida > Rosales > Cannabaceae > Humulus > Humulus lupulus. The sequence goes on along the minus strand of NC_084794.1, from coordinate 164,962,730 downwards.
AGATTTTATATCTCTTTTGTCTGAAAAGCAACCCCTCCCGAGCCCGGGGAGGAGATGGCTTTTACTACCTTTCGAGCTATCCCAAAGAGAGAAAGGTCTTTGAAGATCTCCCCAATAATCCACCTGATTTCAAAAAAGCCTTCTTCTGGACAGATGGCCTGTCCCCATCTCGACACTACTCGTTCAGGTGGATTCGTAAGTATTCTAGTTTTCTTAATCTCTGTGCTCGGGATTTTTGCTGTAAGACCCATACTTAGTTGAAATGTCTCTTGCTTTCCAGCCAATTTTCAGCGTCCTACTCCTGACGAGGTAATGAAGGGGCATAGAGAGGCCCTGCTCCAACTCCCTCATGGCAGGAGGTCTCTCTTGTACCTTTTACATGAGGATAAGCTCTGAAAATGCGGACTTTTGGGAGAGGGCCAGTCCACCTGTGACTGGTCCAATAAGAAGTATGAACATTGGGAGCAGGTGCCTTTTCCCACAGGCGTCCTCCCTCCGAGGAGAGAGGTGAGGCCTCCACTTCCAGTTCGTAGAAGGAGTCCGCCGTCGGGGAATGAGGCTAATGACGAAGCCTCGAGTTCAGATTCGGATGAAGGTAAAGCCCTCCTTACCTCGAGAATGTGGTCCCCCGCCCTACTAAAGCATAAACCCAATAGGTTAGTCTCATGCCCCTATGATGGATACCACTTCTACATATGGAGTTGGGTAGACGACTGTGTTCATAGGTTTGATAGTGGGCTCGGGAAGTATGACACCATGTATACTTCAGACGAGGTGTGGAATGGGATAGCTGTCCAATATGGGACCAACGATTATAGGGACCTTTCGAGGTTGACATCCACCTATAGGGAAGGTACTCCCCCCGCTTCTTCTGAAGATGGGGGAATTTCATGGTCCCCGAGCTCTAGTTCGGGGGAGAGTTCCAGTTAGGTATTTTCTTTACTTGGTTTTTTTTTCTTTTTATTTTCCAAGCTTATTATCATTATGTCTAACTCTGATTGGAACTGTGCAGGTGCCATGGATTCCGACCTCGACAATATCATCGAAAGTGGTGGTGCCAAGAGGAGCAAGCGTCCCAGGGCAGGGTCGCGGAAGACTGACCGGCCCAACAAGGTCCTCAAGAGGTCCGAGAAAACTCCCCCTCCTGCTCCGCCGGTTTCGAGCTCCGTCACGGTGACGACTTCCCAGGCTGGTGCTTCCACAGCTGCGCCGTCCTCGCAGGTCGATGCCTCTGCAGTGGCGCCGACTTCCCTGGATGATCCTTCCATTATGGTTGAGCCCCAACTTCCTGTGGTGATTCAGCCATCCTTCAGCCCGCCTCCTAGAAAACCTTCTGTGTCTCGAGCTCAAAAGCTGTCAGTTTCTACCCACATGGACGCATATGTGGTCGACAATGCCGCTGGGTCCAATGGGTCTACGCTGGTCTTGGATGTTATGTCCCGAATCGGCCAGAGCTTTGGCAGTCTCAAAGCTCCCCAATGGCAATGCTTGAACGATACCCAAGACTGCACTGTCCTCTATGAGAAGAGTATCGAGCTCGCTGCCTCGGTAAGTTTCCTTCTACAGTTCTGCTCCTTGGTTATAATCACACTGACCTGGTGCTAATGATGATTTCTTCCTTTGTCAGTCTCTTGCCTTTACTGCCCAGCTCAACTATAAGTTGAACAACGAGATCCACTCGAGCAAGTCTCATGCTCAGGAGGCAAAGGATCTCCACCTCAAAGCAAGCGACGACCTGAAGGCAACAAATGCAAAGCTTGATGCAGGAGCTAAGGAACTTGAGGGCATGGCCACCGACCTTGGGAAGCTGAAAGCTAAGCTCGAGGAGCTTGAGAAGGAGAATGCCGAGCTCGCAGATCTTAAAAAGGAGATCGCTCGGCTCCAGGAGGCCAACAAGAAGCTCGAAGAGGAAAAGGCCGCCACCTTTGATATTATGGAGGATGAAAAAGCTCATCTCCTTGCTGAGTACAAAGAGAAGAAGGACCAGGCGGTTGACTCGGACATGTACCGAATGTGGGCCAACAACGAAGACCTGGATACCAGCTTCTTAGGTCCTCACGAGGCGAAGCTTCTTGACAGGTGGAATGCTCGGCTTGAGGCGGAAGAGGCTGCTCGTGAGGCCGTTTCGGAGGGAGTCCAGAAGGATAGTCATGCTATTCGCCCTGAGGACTCCGGTGCTACTGATGCTGAGAAGGCCAAGGAGACTCCTCCTTCTTAAATCTGATCTCGGGGAAATCATTTATTGGGGCTGCGTCCCCTTATTTTTGTAATTATTTTAATTTATGCCCACGGGGCTGATACAATTTCTTTTATTATTGACCTATATATGCTTTACATTTCTCAGCTCGAAATATTTTGCACATTTTATATTGATGAATCATTTATGTTTATTTATTCATACAAACATAGTGTGGATTTAGGCTCGAGACTCGATGCATTCATGCATCGTTTGCTCGAATTATCCGCTTCCAATCTTGTTATTTATCAAGGTCGGATATTACTTTAACCACGAACCCGAAAGTACTTATATGGTATGTAATGTGAATGGTTTAGTTATATCTTTTTTGCTTAGTTACTTTTCCTCGTCCTCGATTTTTACTCCGAGGATATGAGTTCGAAACTATTTTTCTTTAAGATATTCCAGCCTCGATCTCGACTTATCTTGAAGTAGGTTTAGGTTCCTACTTATCGTCGATTAGCTCTTTTGGCTGGTTTGTTCCAAACCTGTTAAGTTTGCGCATCTGGTTAAATCCAAACGTTTGTCCAAACTATTTAAGCGCGCGTATCTGGTTACATCCAAATACTTTTGTTTTTTATAATTCGGTTATATCCAAACTATCTAAGCTCGCGTATCTGGTTACATCCAAATACTTTTGTTTTTGATAATTCGGTTATGTCCAAACTATCTAAGCTCGCGTATCTGGTTATATCCAAATACTTTTGTTTTTGATAATTCGGTTATGTCCAAACTATCTAAGCTCGCGTATCTGGTTATATCCAAATACTTTTGTTTTTGATAATTCGGTTATGTCCAAACTATCTAAGCTCGCGTATCTGGTTATATCCAAATACTTTTATGTTTTCCGTGTATGTTATTTTATATTTTATTTTTTAAGCTGATGGTATATGTACCAATGATGCCCCCTTAATATCCTATGAGTGTGACCATAGGTTATTAAATTAAGAGAGATTGCAAAAATAAAAAGAGATAACATATTGAATGAAATAGATCTTTATTTGATGGAATTCAAAAGCAAACAAACTAATACAGATAGAAAATCATGGTTATAGGCAACACTTTTCCTACACTACTGATAGTAAGGTCTAAGGTGTTCGCCATTCCATGCTCGTGGTACCAGGCTCCCGTCCAATCTTGCAAGTTTGTACACACCGGGACGGATGACTGACTCTATCTGGTACGGTCCTTCCCAATTCGGCCCGAGCACTCCAGCTGTTGGATCTCGTGTTGCCAAAAATACGCGTCTCAACACCAGATCTCCCATTCCGAACTTTCGATCTCGAACCCTCTTGTTGAAATACCTGGTAGTTCGTTGCTGGTAAGCAGCGTTTCTCAGCTGAGCCTCTTCTCTCTTTTCTTCAATCAAGTCTAAGGTTTCCTCGAGCTGAGTGTGGTTTGAACTTTGATCGTAAATCTGAGTTCGGATCGTTGGGATTTCGACCTCGATGGGCAACATTGCCTCGCAGCCGTATGCTAGAGAGAACGGGGTATGCCCTGTTGACGTTCGAGCTGTGGTCCTATATCCCCATAGGACTTGGGGTAATTCTTCGGGCCACCGTCCCTTCGCCTCCTCCAACTTTTTCTTCAGAGAACTTTTGAGAGTTTTGTTCACAGCTTCGACCTGGCCATTCGCTTGAGGATGTGCTACTGATGAAAAACTCTTTATTATGCCGTTCTTTTCACAAAAGTTGGTGAACAAGTCGCAATCAAACTGGGTTCCGTTGTTGGATACGATCTTCCTCGGCACCCCATATCGGCACACGATGCTTTTTACTAAGAAATCAAGGATCTTTTTTGAAGTTATAGTTGCCAATGGTTCAGCCTCCGTCCACTTCGTGAAATAATCCTGCATATTTTACTCCGCCCTTGCCAGTCAGGAGAGAGCCTATGAGGTCGATGCTCCATACCGCGAAAGGCCATGGGGAAGTCAACATGGTCAGCTCGGATGGTGGGGCTCGGGGTATAGTGGCGAATCTCTGGCATCTGTCGCATTTCTTCACGTACTCGAAAGAATCTGTTTTAATGGTTGGCCAGAAATATCCTTAGCGTATGATCTTCTTGGACAGGCTATGCCCCCCGGTGTGATCTCCGCAGAACCCTTCATGAATTTCTTCAATGATTTTCTTAGCTTTGGGAGGGGTTACGCACCTAAGTAACGGCATGGAATATCCCCTTCGGTATAGTTTTCCGTCTAAAACAGTGTAACGGGGAAGTTGATACATCAACTTTCGAGCCTGGTTCCGGTCTTTTGGAAGGACTCTGTTTTCGAGATATTCAACTATTGGGGTCATCCAGGTAGGCTCTGTTTCGATCATACACACATCTTCCTCCTCTGGATCATTGATGCTAGGAGCCGAAAGGTGTTCTATGGGCACGACGTTCAGTTCTTCATTTTCAGCGGATGTGGCGAGCTGAGCTAAGGCATCTGCATTTGAGTTCCGCTCGCGGGGAACCTGTTCGATTGTATAAAATTCGAAACACTCCAATGCGGATTTTTCCTTCTCCAAATAAGCTGCCATTCTCGTGCCGCGAGCCTGGTATTCTCCCAAGATTTGATTAACCACGAGCTGGGAGTCACTGTAGCAATGTATAGCTCTGGCTTTGAGCTCCTTTGCTATACATAGTCCCACGAGTAAAGCCTCATATTCGGCCTCATTATTCGACGCTTTAAAGCCAAATCTTAAGGCAGAATGAAATCTGCTCCCTGCGGGGGTAACCAAAATGACCCTTTCCCCCGCTCCATTTTCATTTGATGAGCCGTCGACGTAAAGTTTCCACAGCTCGTGGGCCGGGGTTATTACCTCGTCGTCAGCTATACCAGTACACTCCACTATAAAGTACGCCAATGCATGTGCCTTAATGGTCGTTCTCGGGTGGTAGGTGATTTCGAACTGTCTGAGCTCAACAGCCCATTTAAGAAGTCGACCTGAAGCTTCTGGTTTAGACAAGACTTGCCTAAGTGGTTGATCAGTCAGCACATGGATGGGATGCGCCTGAAAGTAGGGGCGGAGTTTTCGAGATGAATGAATTAAACTGAGCGCGAGTTTCTCCATCAATGGGTATCTTGACTCTGCCCCCAGTAATCTTTTACTGATGTAGTGAACGGGTCTTTGCATCTTCTCTTCTTCTCGAACGAGCACTGCGCTTATCGCGTGTTCGATGGTTGAAAGGTATAGGTACAGTATTTCTCCCGTTTCAGGTTTTGACAGGATGGGTGGTTCCGCAAGGTCCTTTTTGAGCTCCTGAAAGGCCAGCTCGCATTCCTCCGTCCATTCAAACTTCTTACCTCCTCTCAATAAGTTGAAAAATGGAAGACCACGATCCGTAGATTTCGAGATGAATCTGCTTAGGGCTGCCATCCTGCCAGTCAAACTTTGGACATCTTTGTGCCTTCGAGGTGAGGGCATGTCAATCAGGGCCTTGATCTTGTCGGGGTTAGCCTCGATTCCACGAGAGTTCACAATAAAGCCCAGAAATTTTCCTGAAGATACCCCAAAAATGCACTTCTGAGGATTTAGCTTCATGTTATACTTTCGGAGCACGCCGAAGCACTCTTCGAGGTCATCAACATGGTTCTTGTTGAGTTGAGACTTAACAAGCATGTCATCAACATAAACCTCCATGTTGTTCCCTATTTGTTCTGAAAACATCATGTTTACGAGCCGCTGGTATGTGGCCCCAGCATTCTTGAGCCCGAATGGCATGACATTATAGCAGTATAACCCTTTATCCGTGATGAAGCTCGTATGTTCTTGGTCGGGGGCATGCATGGGAATCTGGTTATATCCAGAATAAGCATCCATGAAGGACATAAGCCATGCCCCGCCGTGGCATCCACGAGCTGGTCAATCCTTGGTAACAGAAAACAGTCTTTTGGGCAAGCTTTGTTGAGATCTGAGTAGTCAATACAGGTTCGCCACGTCCCGTTGGGCTTTGGGACCAACACCGAATTGGCTACCCAGTCAGGGTAAAAGGCATCCCTAATGAATCGGTTTGCCTTTAACCTGTCAAGCTCCTCCTTTAGTGCTTTCTTTCTGTCCTCGTCCAGTTGTCTTTGCTTTTGTTGCTTCGGGGGGAAGCTTTTGCTATATTCAGTGCATGGCTTGCTATATTTGGGCTTATCCCCACCATGTCCGAGTGTGACCACGCGAAGACATCCTAGTTTTTCTTCAAAAAGCAAATTAATTGCTATTTTGTCTCATCTTGGAGGTGTTTTCCGACCTTTACCTTTTTCGAGGGATCGGCTTCCTCGAGCTGAATTTCTTCGAGCTCCTCTAAAGGTTCGAGGTCAACTTTCTCCTCAATCCTTGGATCAATCTCTAAGACCGTTCCGTCTTTGTTTTGTATGATGACGAGTGCTTGTGCGCTCGTCTATTTCTTTCTCCTCAAGGAGATGCTGTAGCATTCCCTCCCTGCTAATTGGTCTCCTTTCAATGTCCTGACTCCGCTAGGGGTCGGGAACTTAAGGGCCAGATGCCTTACTGATGAAACTACCCCCAGCCCGACCAGGGCGGGTCTCCTGAGCAGCACATTGTAGGCAGATGGTAAGACTACTACCACGAACTCCATTATCTTGGTTGCCGAGACTGGGTAGTCTCCCAAGGTCACGGGGAGCTCGATGGATCCCATGCAGGCGGTTCCTTCTCCTGAAAAGCCGTACAACGTAGTTGCACACGCTTTCCGGTCGCGAAGGGAGAGTCCCATCTTCTCGAGGGTTGCTTTGTAAAGAATGTTGACTGAGCTCCCATTATCTATGAGAACTCGGTGGACCCTTTTGTTGGCCAGCTGAAGAGTAATGACCAGCGGATCATGGTGAGGAAACTGGACATGGGATGCGTCTTCCTCGGTGAAGGTTATTGGTTGTGTCTCAATCCTCTGGCTTTTTGGAGCCCTAGGCTCGGGTTCATAAGGAGACCCATCCCCAATCTTCAGCTCGTTAACATATCTCTTTTGGGCATTCCTGCCCACTCCTGCGAGATGAGGCCCTCCCGAGATGGTTATTACATCCTGTCCATCTATCGGAGGGGGCCTGTCTTCTTTCCGAGCTCGGGAATTATTGTTTTGTGTCGTCGGAGGTGCGGCTACTCTCTGGCTCACGGCCGCCTGACTAGTACTCTGGTTTTTGACATATTGCCGGAAGTAACCTCTCGAAATCAATCCTTCGATCTTGTCCTTCAGTTGTCGACATTCATCGGTTGTATGCCCGGTGTCTCTATGAAATCGGCAGTACTTACTGGAGTCCCTCTTGGATTTTAGATTTCTCATCGGGTCCGAACGCCTAAAGGGGACCTGGCTTTCATTAGCCAGGTATATGTTTTCCCGAGACTCATTGAGCTCGGTGTATACTCTATACACGGAGAAATATCTCTCCCCTTTCTTTTTCTTTCCTCCCTCGGCTTCGGGGTTACTTCCTTCGTTCTTTTTCCTCTTGGAGGGGTTTTCCGCGACAGGCTTTGGAGCTGCTGGGTCCGCCGAGGTTGAGGCAGAGTTGACGTTTATTGTTGTAGTTTCGGGCTGGGAAGTCGCATTGAGCGTCGACCTTGCTTCCTCTACATTGACAAACCTCTGCACTCGTCTGTTAAACTCGGTTATGGACCTTACTGGTTTTCTTTGCATGTCGTCCCAAAGGGCACTTCCCAGCATTACGCCAGCTCGGACAGCCATTAGGTGCCCACTGTCATCCACGTCCCGAGCTCGGGCGACTTCCAGATTAAACCTTGTTAAGTAACTTTTTAGTTTTTCGCCTGGCTGTTGTCGAACGTTAGTTAAGGTTGATGCCTCTGGTCTGACCCCCATCATTGCTCTGAACTGCTTCTTAAAGTCTTTAGACAACTACTCCCAAGAATTTATTGAGTGTCTCTTATATTTTTCGAACCAACTTTTGGCAGGTCCTGTCAACAATGCTGGAAACAACATGCATCTGAGCTCGTAACCCACGTTACTGGCTCTCATGATGGTGTTGAACGTGCTCAGATGACTACACGAGTCGGTCTTTCCTTCAAACGTTGGGACGTGAGGGATCCGAAACCCTTGAGGAAATGGAGTATTGGAAATATGGGGAGAAAATGGTTCGAGCTCCTCGTTAGAGTCTTCATATCGATCATTCATTTGCTCATTTTTCAAAAGCCTAAAAGCCTTTTCAAGCTGGTCGATTCTTTCTTGGACTGGGTCCGCAAGAGGCACTGTCTGGAATCGGTTGTCATCGATCATAACCCCAGGCTCGCGTCTCCGCAGGGGATCTCTACGCCTATTCAAGCGATCCCTCAGGTCAGGATTTGTTGGGTCACCATTACCTCGACTTTGGTTTAGGTGTTCTCGCAGGTCGGAATGATTTCTGCGGTTTCCAGTATTCTTGCGACCTCGGTCATGCTTGCTGACCGACCTGGTATCTCCAGATTCATCACTGGTAAAACTCGTCGCCTGGTTATTTCGTGATGGATTCTTCCCACGTCGCCTCGTCTCCGCCGTGCGAGACCGAGATGTTTGACTTTTTTCAGATGGGGCGCCTCTCCGCTCCTAGAAAGCCTCCCCGTTTCCTTGTCTTCCTCCCGCACGCTTTTCCCTTTGATCTCGAACGGGTTGAGCATCCCTGCGGGGGGCGAAGGATATCTTATAGGTGATGGAGGAAACCGTATAGGCGACGGTGGCAGCCATCCATGTCGCGGCCTAGACGGTCCGGAATTTGCCCGAGATGGGTCAGTCGCATTTGGTGCGCTCCCAGGTATCTGAGTCCGAGCCTCTACAGAGGTTCGGTTGTTCTCAGTTCCTACAGATACTTCCACAGGAGGGTTAGCTGGGGCCCGAGCCCGAGTACTCCTCTGGGGCCTAGGTGGAGCGGATGGCTCGGCTGGTGCCGGAGGTTGAGCCGGCCTCCTTGTGGCAGCATCTTTTCGTGGACGCCCACGGGGTCTACGGGGAGGAACGTGTACGTCCCTTGGAGGAGGGACTTGGTTTTCGCGCGGAGGCGGGGGCTGAGCCACCTGCGCCTCTGCGGCTATCCTTGCCAACTCCTCATTTCGTTTGTTGGCCTCTGCCAACTGCTGCTTCAATTGTCGGTTTTCAAGTTCCACAATGGGAACATACCGCTCAGGATTGTAATACATATTCTCATCCCTCGGTGGGGCAGGTGGTCCCCGGGAATCGGAAGATCCACTTCTTTCTTCAACATCCGGGTTTTCCATTGGCTGTTTCCCAGGACGTCTTGGGTAATTCTCTTCAGGTGTGTTCTGATTGTTAGTGGCCATGATTTACTCAGGGATGAATGCTTAAGGCTCTCAATGAAAGCACCAAACTGTTGACGCCGTTTTTCGTCAACAGTGAAAGAAGAGCACGTAAACAACAAACAGTGATGGCCAATATAAATATGATAATACAAAACACGATTTTTACATGGTTCAGCAGTTAAATCTGCCTAGTCCACGAGTCTTTGTTATTAAACTCAAGATTATCTCTGAAAATTCTTTAAGCATGAATTCTTCAGAGTTTTCTCTCAAGATCCAGAAATCTGGTCCTTTACAATGGTGCATGACCTCTCTATTTATAGAGAAGTATGCAGAATACTATCCCACATATTTTGGGTAGTTACTCTTTTTGTGTAAATAAATTAAATGGCTTTAAATGCCTGCAATCCGATATAAAAGGAAACGTCCCCTGAAGACCAGGGGGCGTATAACTAATCAAATAATATCCCACGATTTTAGGGGATTTACAGTAATACATGTATACCACGTCTCTTATGGACAACACTTATAGATGTTCAAGGTTATTATCATATATCTCCAAGGCCTTATTCTCCCAGGTCTCTCATCAACGTTCGAGCTAACGACATCTCCCGAGGTCACATGGCTTTCGAGATCGTACGCGCGTCAGGCTCGGAACCCCTGATCCGAGGTCTTCGCTGAGGATAGATGCGTCTCGGGAGCTACCTTTCGAGATCGTGATTATTTTGAGGCCACCATATTCGAGGTCGTCTCAGTCTTGCAGGCTCGATATTTAGTCCTGGAACATACTTCAGAATTTACGAGTTCATTCGCTGCGAATCCAGCTTTCGAGGTCACATTTAACATGGCTCGAAATCTGGGTATAACACAACGATCTTCCAATCTAAATTCTTAAAGCTCACACCTTGATCTTTTAGACCAATCCTCAAACACACAAGGACGTGTGTGGACAAGTAGGATTCAAAAGGTTGATTTAGGACTTTCTAGATGTACTCAACATATGAGATCTAGTAAGGTTTGGTTGAGAGAAGATGTATTGAATAGTTTTTCAGGTTTAGAAAACTATCGCTTTCTTTTTCAGAGAGAGAGCCTGGCAGACTATGAAAACCAATTCTTGAAAAGTATTGGATCATTTCAGGTTTATAAAGATAATTAACTAAATTAATTAATCTTTATTTTATTAAAATATAACGGATCAGTTATAACCTATTTGATTATTTAATTTAAATCGTATTTAAAAAATAATTAAATATATATAATTAAATAAACAAATTATTTTAAATTCAAAATTCAAATACCAAGGATAGGAAATCCCTGTGTGTTGCACCACACTCACTGTACAGTGAGTTTGTCGACCACACCATTAGGGTTATCCCTAATTTTCTCTTTTTTTTATTTAATTAATATTTAAGACAATATATTTTTCCCAAATAAATATCAGTTAATTCAAAATTAATTTTATCTTAAAATATCAATTTTAAATAAATAAATATCTTATTCTAAATATGATTATTATTAATCTCTCTTTATATTAATCCAAGCATGATTCATATTTATTTTAACATATAGTTTTTCAAAATAAAACTATATAGTTAAATAATTAATTAATTCATAATTAATCAATTGCTCATAATTATCACATAATTATTTTCTTTGCCTTGGAAAATTAATTCATTTACAATTAAGTCCTTCTTTCTACAAACCTTTTTGACATCCTTACCCTTGACACTGTAGGATAAAGGTGATCTGGGGACCATGGACCTATAATACGAAGCTCCAATAAACCAGATTATTAATCAACATCTTTAATCTAATAATCTTATTTATTAATTCCATGATTACTCCACTATAACTCTGGAATTGTACTCTAAGTATTTATAGAATTATATTTACATAGTTTTCTCTTGTAGTTCATTGATATAATCAATAAATGTAGTTTTATCCTCCATTTATTGGTTCATTAAATAGAGATGGTCAAGATTACCATTTTACCCTTCTAATTACCTCTTGATCCTTAAGTACCATTAACTCACTAGTGAACAATTAATATATAATCATATTATAAATTTGTGTTGAATAACTATTCAGTTCCAGAATTAACCCTTAAGGGAACCAATATTCTATTCGTTAGGAAAGTATGAATTCTATTATTATAAATCATGTTCTCGGCCATTCATGATATTGAATCTCCAAAACAAATGTCATTAGCCTCATTTTACTAAGAAACCTGAACAAGTGAATTCAAAGATCCAATAAACACAAACAAGAGTTCATGAATACTCAGGATTAAGACTGGTCTACAAATGATCATTTATTATGATAAGAATTCAATCTTTATGTCAAACGATAAGTTTATAAAGGTAATGAATTCTCATCGGTCCTGTCATATATAATCTCTATTATATACAACACATTTACTAAGATGTCTATCCACATCAGTAATATGAATCTAGATCACTCGCATCACATATGCTTAGTAAACCACACTAGTAGTCATTCATTACAAATTCCTTACTTTAATATGTTACTGACTATTTTATTTATTATATATGATATTAATTCTCTCGTACTAATACAAGATCATATTCTCATGAATGAATAAGAAATTTTCTTGATATTATTATATAATTAATTCAATCATTAATTATAACATTCAAATATAATAAAACTGTACTTTTATTTAGATCAATAAAATGTCTTTACATGTTTTTAGGGCATTAATTCTAACACTCACCAATCAGGAGTAAGGGCGAACTCAAGAAGCACCATGAATCCCGAGAAGTCTCGATCCCGGGTAGAGCGAAGCCCTCAACCTCTAAACCAAGGAGAAAAGCGACCACCCTAGTCTCAGGCTCGCAATGGGTGGTCGATTAGTGGCTTGCTTCGCGACTGTCCACATGGGCGACATGAGGAAGTTGACAGCGCCAATGCTGATAGCGTCTTCACACGCCTTGGAGGAAGGGTAAGACCAAGACTAAAATGTTGAGGGCTGAGATGACCTGCATAACCATTTGAACGCCCAAAGGGAAGAGTAAAAAGACCATCATAAGCGACCACCAGTCGCTAATGATCAGGAAGCCCCAATCGCTGATGACCCAGTCCATGCTCATATTGAGGAACTGAGAAAAAAGATTATGGAAATTGGCAAAGTCGAGTATGGCGAGCCCATGATGAATCCCATAAAGGTGAGTCTCTTCTCTCCCACCATCACCAATGCGCAGCTACCTGACAACTTCAAGATGCCACTGATGGAGACGTACAATGGAAAAGGGGATCCCTCGGAGTACATCAACAACTTTAAGATTCATGTGGAGATTCACAAGGTGTCAGACAATGCGCGGTGCAAGGTTGTCCTCGCTACTTTAACCGCACCCGGCAAGCAATGGTTTTGGAAGTACCTCCCTCGATCAATCATCTCTTTGGAGCTGCTCACCTTAGACTTCTATCATCAGTTCTACTGTAACGCCCTACTACCTTAGAGCTGTTACTAAGTGAGTTTAAAAAAAGTGCATTTACTCGCTAATCGAGGTTTAAGACAAAAGTGTAATTAAATCATAATCAAAGTCATAAACTTGAGAATAAACCTTTCATTGAAAATTATAAGACATATAACATTCGGGATCCCAAAATCATTGTTTAGAAATATTTACAACTCAAAATTTTAGTTAGAGTCGGCTAAACGAAAAAATTCAGGTTTTGTACAAAACATCTCCCAAAAACACTCCTGGTCGTGGCAGCCAGACAGACCAGACATGTATGCGCCGCACGTCCCGCTCGCCATACTCAAGGTTGATTAACACTCCCTTTGCCTTTACCTGCACCATAGAGCACCCGTGAGCCGAAGCCCAGCAAGAAAACCCACACAAGCATATGATAAACGCATAACAGACATTTAATATAAACTCAAGCCAACACCAGGTCATACAAGTATGGCCATGCCGTCCCAGGCGCTTTACCAGGCCCTGGGTTCGCGGTCTAAACCGTAAGGATATCCCAAGTATCCCTTGGGATCTCACCCTGGCAACTCGCACTCCGCGTGCAAAACACTGCTCCCGGCCCCTTGCCATTCTCGGCCTTCACCGTTCCCAGCTGTAACGCCCTACTACCTTAGAGCCGTTACTAAGTGAGTTTAAAACAGAAATTGTGCATTTAATTGACTCTAAGTGGTTTCTAAAACCAAAAGTGTGAATAAACCAGAGTTTAAGGCTGTACTCTTTGAAAATGTTTAGTTTCATTAAAAACGTTAATTATAAAACATCTCGGATCCCAAAATAAGGTTTACAAAATATTTACAACTCAAAATAGATTTACACTTGATCAGCTATCAAAAGAATGGTTAAATACAGCCATATACAAAATGCCCCCAACCAAAGCAATCGGGCAGGCCGAACATGTACGCGCCGCCCCCACGCTCTCCATACTCATGGCCGGTTGACTGACTCCTTGCTTTTACCTGCCACACGGAGCACCCGTGAGCCGAAACCCAGCAAGAAAACCCAAATAGTACATAACATATGCAAATCATATAGCTGGCATAATTCACTGATAAATAGGAAAACCATCATAATAAACAAGTACGGCCATGCCGCCCCCGAGGCCTTACCAAAGCCTGGGGTTTCGGTTCTCACCGCGAGGATAACTCATGTATACCTTGGGTCCCACCCTGAATATAAGCATCCCATGTGTTGTGTGTTACTTTCGGCCCCACGGCCGTACCCGGCCTACGCCGCACTCGGCCCTTGCCGTTCAATTCATTATAATCACACATATAGTACATTCGAAATAAACATTCACACACATCACGATTCATTTAAGGTTAAACATTTGCACATAATACAATCCGGGGCCATGCCCCGCAATCACACAGTGGGGCCATGCCCTATTCTCGGGTGTTACGGTTTTCTTACCTGTATCTCGAGCTTTCCGATGCACCACGGTCACGAGCACGGTCCTCTACCACGAACCCCTCCGAAATCCTAGTCACAACACACATAGAACACTTTTAATACCAACCAAGCCCAAGACCACTTCCCGGGACCAATCCCGCACTCCCGGGACCTCTAAATCCATAAAACAAAGCATCGGAACCATCCCCCCTATCCCCGAGCAAAACCCCTAAAAATCCAACATTTGGGCTGCCAAAATGGCCTAGGGCCGCGGCACACCCATCAAGGGCCGTGGCGCCCAGAGCCCATGCCCCATCCTGAAGCCTCCTCACGCCGCGGCGCCCAAGAACAGGGTCGCGGCGCTCCATCGCGAACCCATATTTTCTGGGTTTTTCCTGCATTTTTCCTGAGTTTTAACCTCTCCAAATCACCCCAAACCAATACCTAAACCCCAAAACTCAAATCCAAACCTCATATGAACAATCTAACACCCCATAAACACTAGAATCAAATCAAAACATCAACACACTCAAGATCCACTCCTTTGATTTCAAATTTCAGCAACTAACCCAAAACTCCACAATGCTTAGCTTAGGCATTTAAATTCCTTAATTCAAAACAAAAATCCAAACTTAAATATGTATAAAACCCTTACCTCAAATGAAGAATCCACACAAAGTCCTTGACCTCCTCCTAGACTCCCACTTCTCCTTCTCTTCTTCTTCTTCTTCTTCTTGCTTGCCCTAGCCTTTCTCTCCTCTTCTTTTCCTTCTCTTCTAATTTTATCAAGACACTAAATGATCCAATGCCCAAACCGTATACCCCATATACCCAGCTGAAACTTGCCTATTTGTCTTGCCAAAAGACCATTTTACCCCTTCCTAATAATCCCTCCTTAGCTAAACCTTCAAGGGCACTTAAGTCTTTACACTTTCATTTCAATTCTACCACTTTCTATCTTAAAACTTGTTACCCACAGCAGTTACAAACGGTTACCCAGGTTACCCAATTACCAATAACTAACCACCCATTCTCAACTCAACTTATAAGATTCCCAAAGTACCCCTAGGCTTAACCCGAGCCGGGTACAACATCCCGTTGTGACTTTTAAACTAATTGGCTCACTAGGACCGTCTCGATGCGTGCTTCCTGATAAAAACACCACCTCACATGGCACGATTCACGTAGTACAATTATCACAGTTATGCCCTAACATGGCCAGATTATAATCATGCTCATTCTAAGACAATCAGGTCTACATGCATACTAATTCACATAGTCATGCATCTCAAATAATCAATTAGTCATATAACGTGCATTAAATGATAATCATGCATAAAACTCAATAGAAACACACCAAATCCCATCATGCCTGTAACGACCCAAATCCGCTATTAAGGCTTAAGGGCCTTGATTAGCGTGCCAGGAGGGCATGATGGGGTTTATGTGTGATTTTAATGATTTAAATGCATGGTTATGATTTAAAGCATGTTATATGACCATTTGTTTATCTGAGATGCATGACTATGTATGTTAGTATGCATGTAGGCCCGGATCGTGTTAGAAGGGCATAATTGTAATTTTGGCCATGTTGGGCATAACTGCATTGATATGTGATGATTGTTGAGACCACATTGTGATGTGGATGTATCTGTGAATTGTGACTCGAGGCGATCCCAGTGAGCAGGCTAGCGGAAATTCATGACGGGAATTTATACCCGGCTCGGGGCGAGCCTGGAGGTATGAACAGGAATTCAGAGAAATAGATTGAGATTTATTTTGATGATGGGGGATAATTATTTGTTGATTTATCAGGTATTGGGAAGCAACGGGAAAATATTAGAGACACTTGAGGATTAGCGGGAATTGGGTAAATGACTAAAATGGCCCTACTTGGGAAAAAGGGTTTAGAATTAATAGGGAGGGCATTTTGGTCAATTGGCTTTTGAAGATAGAATAAATAAGGCTTTATACACTTAGTGGATTTTGTAGAATAGAGTAAAGGGTCTGAAAAAGAAAGGAAAAAGGAAAGAAAGAAAAGAGAGAAAACTGATGGGTTTTCTAAGGGATCGATTTGGGGGTTCTAGCACCTCTTCTCTTCATTTTTCTTGAGGTCAAGCTCAGTGGGGAGCTAGGATAGGCTGTGCATCAAGAATCTTAAGGTCACACTTGAAGACTTGGCAAGGATTAGCAAGAACATCTGAAACTTGAGGTAAGTTCTTGAGGATTTCTGTTTTAGGGTTTTGGCTGGTTTGAGCTGTGTTTTGAACTGAGTTGTTGGGAACTTTAGGGGATTTCTGGGCAAGCTTTGAGGATGAACAATCTAAGGAGGCCTAGGGTTGAATCAAGGTCGAAATTGCATCAATGGTAAGAATTCTAAGCCTTTAACTTTGTTGTTGATTGAATTTCTGGTTTTTGAGTTCTTCATGTTAGATTTTGAGATTTGGGTTGAATGTGATTGGGTTTTGAGTTCTTGGGATGCTTGGGATGAGTGTGGAGTGTGTATAAGCTTGATTTTGGGTTTGGAAAAGGGTTGGACAAGTTTGGAGTTGAAATGGGAGGAGAAAATCGCAAGATGCGATTTTTGGTTCTGCTGGGCTGCAACTAGCGCTACAGCGCTAGTCAGTGGGCGCTGTAGCGCTAGCCCCTGTTCTGGGGGGAGTGTTCTGCTTGTAGCGCTACAGCGCCCTCTTTAGGGCGCTGTAGCGCTGCACTGTTCACAGAGGTGAATTTTTGGGTTTTTATGAGGGATTTTGACCTAGGGTTCGGGGCTCGATTCCGCCGCTTTGTTTTGGGGATTTAGGACTTCCCGGGGGCTCGGGATTGGTCCCGAGGCTAGGTATTCGGACTTGGGGTTCGGTGTTGACTTTGACCTATGTTTGTGCCTAGGTGTGCGCTAAGGCTCGAGTGGGATCGTGCTCAAGGAGTCAGGTGATTTTAACTATCGCATTGTCAGGTAAGAAAACTATAACACCCGTAGGATAGGGCGTGGGCCCATAGTATGATTGCGGGGGCGCGGCCCTATATTGCATCACATGTTAGGGTGCAGACTTAAATGAATTAATATTTGATTGCATGTTGTTGTGTTATATGATATGTGTGATTATGATGAAATGAACGGCAAGGGCCGAGTACGGCGTAGGCCGGGGCGGCCGTGGGCCGAGTACGGCGTAGGCCGGGGCGGCCGTGGGCCGAGTACGGCGTAGGCCGGGGCGGCCGTGGGCCGAAAGTAACACCTAGCACATGGGATGCTATATTCAGGGTGGGACCCAAGGGATACATGAGTTATCCTCGCGGTGAGAACCGATACCCCAGGGCTTTGGTAAGGGTCCTGGGGCGGCATGGCCGTGTTTGCTTAGTCTAATGATTGACTTGTTTATTTGTGGATTATCTGTTATGATAAACTGTATACATTGCATATGTTATGTTCTGCATGAGTTTTCTTGCTAGGCTTCGGCTCACGGGTGCTCTGTGTTGCAGGTAAGGGCAATGACTGAATCAACCAACCATGAGTACGGAGAGCGTAAAGCGGCGCGTACATGTTTGGCCTGCCCGACTGCTTTGGTTGGGGGTTTATTTGAAAATGGCTGTAATAATCTACGATTTTATGATTTATCGACTGTAAACTTATTTCAAGATGTAAATAGTTTTCAAACCTTATTTTGGGATCCCAAATGTTTAATAATAGAAGTTTTAATGAAATGACGCATTTTCAAAGATTACAGCCTTGACTTTTAATTAGTCACACTTTTGTTTCAAAACCTCGGTTAGCGAGTCCATTGCACACTGTTTTGTCTTAAAAACTCACTTAGTAACGGCTCTAAGGAAGTAGGGCGTTACAATGCCCTCCAGGCACACTACTCCAGGCCCTTAAGCCTTAACACTAAATTTGGGTCGTTACACCAGCGTTCGCCGTTCCCGACCATCGCCGTTCCATCATTAATACATAAACATTATATACTAAACAGATATTAAAACACACATAAATCCAGTCAAAGGGCCATGCCCCGCAACACAATCATATAGGGTCGAGCCCTGCAACACAATCACATAGGGCCGAGCCCTGCAACATAAGCTCTATGGGAACAGTAGTTTTCTTACCTGTGTCCCGAGCTTTCTAAGCACCGATATCGCGAGCACAGTTCCCTAGTCCAAGCCTCACCAAAGCCCTAATCACAATGCATAAAAAATTTCATCCATCAAGTTCTAATCCACTAAATAACTTCGAGCCATAATTCAAATCTCCGAGACCTTGAATTCTATCAATCCGGGTGATAAAATCCATCCCGAGCCTTAGCAATTAAGTTCCCAAGTCAAAACCCACAAGTCACCCTGCACCTTGGGCTAGGGCCGCGGCCCAACCCCTCAAGGGCCACAGCCAGCCTCAAAACAGAGGCTAACACCTCCCTGGAAACACACACGGGCCACGACATGCTTGGCCAAGCGCCACAGCGTGCCTCGAACTCCATGGCCTCCCAAGGCCTTGCGTGCACACGGGCCGCGGTATGCCCCTCCTAGGGTCGCGGCCCTCGCCTCCAAACCCAGAAAAACATCACTTTCCTTGCATTTCCTTCACGCCAAACCCCACATATCTCAACCAAAATCACCCCCAACCTCATAATTAAACCCAGAATTCATACTTATGCAACCTAAGCATCCCAACAAACTCAAGAACCAATTCCTACACCCATCAAGCAATCAAAACCACTCCTAAAATCCAAACCATGCATGTCTAAATCCTAACACCCAATATCAATAGAATTCAGCTGCAATCAACATAACTCAACATATTAGAAAGCTTACCTTATACAAATTTGAATCCTCAACTCAATTCCCTAAGTTCCAAGCCTTGGATTTCTGGTTAGAGTCTCCCAAACTCAGCTCCAACTCCTTAGTTCTTGACTGGTTTTTCCTCCAAAATACCACTATGCCTTCAAGTGTGGAAGAGAAAACAGAGTGAGGGAGGAGAGAGTGAGTCGATTTAGAGTGTTCTGAATGATTCTGGGTTTTGTTTTATTCAACTTAAGTCTATAAGGTTACCTCAAAGCTCGGGGTACCAAAAACGTCCCCCGAGGGCAAAACAGTAATTTTTCCTAATATTCCATCCTAGACATTCTAACCTCAAATATATCTCCAAATATTTATTTCCAAAACCCGAAAACCCCATAAAATATCTCATACCCGGTATACCCCTCGACTCGCCCCGAGTCGGATTCTCAACCCCGTTGTGACTTTCTGACTAATGGCACCCTAGGACTATCTTGGGTCGTGTTACACAGATATATCACAAACATATCACTTTTATCACATATTCACATAAATTCACATATTATAACAATAATTCAATTATTGCCCTCCCGACACACTAATCAAGGCCCTAAGCCTTATTAGAAAATTTGGGTCATTACAACTATCCCCTCCTTACAGAAATTTCGTCCTCGAAATTACCTGTATAACTCAAGATACCGCTCCCGCATCTCTGATTCAAGTTCCCACGTCGCCTCCTCAACCTTGCTGTTCCTCCACAGCACTTTCACCAAGGCGATGGTCTTGCTCCACAAGACTTTGTCCTTCCTGTCAAGAATCTAAACTGGTTTCTCCTCATAAGACAAATCTTGATCAGCTCCAAATTCTCATAACTCAGAACGTGCATCGAATCTGACACATACTTCCGGAGCATGGACACATGAAACACGTCATGGACTCCTGATAAGGCTGGAGGCATTTCCAATCTGTAAGCTACCTCTCCAACCCGTTCCAGAATCTCAAAGGGGCCAACAAACCTAGGGCTCAACTTGCCCCGAACACCAAACCGTCTTACTCCCTTCAAGGGTGAAACCCTAAGAAACACATGGTCACCAACCTGGAACTCCACACTCCTGCGTTTCAGATCTAAATAACTCTTCAGGCGACTCTGGGAGGCGAGCATTCGAGGTCTAATCTTCTCAACTGCCTCATTGGTCCTCTGAACCATCTCAGGACCTAGATACCTCCTCTCACCTGTCTCATCCCAATGGATAGGTGATCTGCACTTCCTCCCATAAATCATCTCATACGGAGCCACTCCGATAGTCACCTGATAGCTGTTGTTGTACGAGAACTCAATCAAAGGAAGATACTTACTCCAAGATCCCCCAAAATCTAGCACACAGGCTTGAAGCATGTCCTCTAGTATCTTAATCGTCCTCTCAGTCTGTCCATCTGACTGAGGATGATAAGCGGTACTAAACCGTAACTGTGTGCTCATAGCCTTCTGCAGACTTTCCCAGAACTTGGAAGTGAAGGTGGGGTCCCTGTCGAATACTATCGACCTTGGTGCCCCATGCAGTCGAACAATCTCCTTCACATATAGCTCAGCATACTACTCCACAGTATAAGTCGTCCTGACTGGTAAAAAGTGGGCAGACTTGGTATACCTATCCATAATCACCCACACCAAATCATGCTGTCCTACGTTCTTTGGCAACCCAACCATGAAGTCCATGGCGACATCTTCCCACTTCCACTCTGGAATCCCTAGAGGCTGCAGCAACCCTGCTGGCCTCTGATGTTCAGCCTTGACTTGCTGACAAGTTAAGCACTTGGCCACATAATCCACCACATTCCTCTTCATGCCTAACCACCAGTACAAAGCTCTCAGGTCTTGGTACATCTTCATCGTACCCAGATGTAAGGAATAAGGAGTGGTATGCAGTTCATCCAGAATCTCTCGCCGGATATCTGCATCCATCAGAACACAGATCCGACCCTTATACTTCAGTAACCCCATCTTCGAAATAGAAAAGTCCTTAGCCGCTCCGACCAAGACGTTCTCCCTATAACCCCTCAACTGGGAATCATTCCCCTGTGCCTCCTTGATCCTCTCAAGGATCATAGACTGAAGAGTGATGTTGGCTAACCGACCAACCACCAACTCTATACCCGCTCTAGTCATCTCCTCCTCTAACTTATCGGATATCTGTCTCGAACTAAACAGCTGTTCTGGGCCCTTCCGGCTCAATGCATCAGCAACTACATTAGCCTTTCCAGGATGGTATAGGATATCATAATCGTAATCCTTAACCAACTCCAACCACCGTCTCTGGCACATATTCAGGTCCTTTTGAGTAAAGAATTCAAACTCTTATGGTCGGTGTATATCTCACACTTCTCACCATATAAATAATGTCTCCAGATCTTAAGTGCAAATACCACTGCTGCCAACTCCAGATCATACGTGGGATATCTATGCTCATATTCTTTCAACTATCTCGATGTGTAGGCTATCACCTTCCCAGCTTGCATCAACACACACCCCAAACCCTGCCTGGAAGCATCACAATAAACCATGAACTTCTCATTGTCCGTCGGCAGACTCAACACTGTCGCTGTGATTAATCGCTGCTTCAACTCTTTGAAACTGTTCTCACATTGGTCTGTCCAAATATACTTTGTCTTCTTATTCGTCAATTATGTCAACGACGTAGATATTCTGGAGAACCCCTCAACAAACCACCGGTAATACCCTGCCAATCCTAGAAAAATCCTCACTTCAGGATCACTGCTCGGTCTAGGCCAGTCCCTGACTGCTTCAATTTTACTTGGATCAACCAGAATCCCCTCCTTACTGAAGATATGGCCCAGAAATGTAACTTGTGGTAACCATAACTCACACTTTCTTAACTTAGAGTATAACTTATGTTCTCTTAACCGCTGCAATACCAAATGTAGATGTTGCTTATGCTCTGTCTCTAACTGTGAGTACACCAAAATATCATCGCTGAACATAATCACGAACTTGTCTAAATAATCCTTGAAAACCCTATTCATCATGACCATAAAAGTTGTTGGGGCATTGGTTAATCCAAAGGACATAACCAGGAATTCATAGTGTCCATACCTCGTGTGGAAAGCGGTCTTTGGTATGTCCTCCTCTTTGATCCTTAACTGATGGTAACCTGGCCGAAGATCTATCTTAGAAAACATTGTCTTTCCCTGCAGCTGGTCAAACAAATCATCAATCCTAGGCAATGGGTACTTATAGCTCCCTGTAGTAAATACACATCCTAAGAGATCCATCCTTCTTCTTGACAAACAACACTGGAGCACCCCATGGTGAGAAACTCGGTCTGATGAACCCCAAATCCAATAACTCCTGCAACTGAATCTTCAACTCCTTCAATTTTGCTGGAGCCATTCTATAAGGTGTCCTAGATATTGGCTCCGCTCCTGGTACCAACTCTATGACAAAACCAATTTCTCACTACGGTGGTAGCCCTGGAAAATCTGCTGGAAATAAATCTGGAAACTCGCATACCAATTTGGTCTCCCCCAGTCCAACCGACACAACCTTAGAGGTATCCACAACACTCGCTAGGAATCCTATGCAACCTCCCTGCATCAGGTCCCTAGCCTTCAATGCTGAAATCATAGGTACCCATGGTCCACCAACTGTTCCCACAAATACAAAGGGTACCTCCCCTTCTGGTTCAAAAGTCACCATCCTACGCTTACAGTCAATTGTCGCCCCATAATTTGATAACCAATCCATCCCTAAGATCATATCGAAGTCATCCATTGCAAGCTCAATCAAATCATCAACCAATTCCCTACCATCTACCTCTACTGGTAAAGCTCTAATCCACCTCCTAGAGACTACCAGTTCCCCAGCTGACAATAAAGTCTAGAAACCCCTAGCATACAGAATACTAGGTCTACACAGCTGATCTATCATTCTAGCAGACACAAACGAATGGGTAGCCCCCGAATCAAACAATGCAGTATAAGAAGAACCAGCACTAGAGATCTGACCTGTCACAACTGAGGGGCTAGCCTCCGCCTCAGTCTGTGTCAAAGTGAACACCCTGGCAGGAGCGAGACTGTCGCCCTGCTTTGGCTCCCCCTTCTTGGCTTGTGGGCAGTCCTTCTTCAGATGATTGGCACTCCCACAGATAAAGCAGGCCCTAACCCTGCACTCACCCTGATGTCATTGTCTGCACTGAGGACACACTGGGAAACTCCTCCAGTTATCACTTCCGCCCTGACAGCCACTAAGACCACTCCGTGCCCTCCTATCAGACCTGTGAGGAACAAGGGTGTCTGGGGCCTTCCTCTTCTGCTCACTAGAGCCACTACCCCGACTGGTTCCAATAAAAGGAGGCACAGTCCTCCTGGCATTGCGCCGAACAGTGCTCTCTCTCCAAATCTGGTCCTCACCCCCCTCGGCTGTAAGGGCCTTGTCTACCAGCTGAGCATAGGTAGTAGTCCCTGGATCCAAAGTGATCTTCACATCACGGGCGATCATAACATTCAATCCCTGTACAAACCTGTCCCTTCTTGCCACATCTGTCGGCACTAGGTCTAGCGCAAACTTCGCCAAGCAATCGAACTTCAGAGCATACTCTGTCATTGTCATCCGGTTCTGAGTTAGGTTGATAAACTTATCAACCTTCATAGCTCGGACTGCCACACTGTAATATTTCTCATTGAAAATGTTCCTAAACTCTTCCCAGGTCATAACTGTCACATTCCTCCTCTGAACTACTACATCCCACCAGATGCGGGCATCTTCTCTAAACATGTAGCTTGCACAAGCTACCCTCTCGTTCCCCTCAACCCTCATGAAATCAAGAATGGAGGAGATCATATTCATCCACTGCTCTACCCGCAGTGGGTCTAGTCCACCCTCAAAGGTGGGAGGATGTTGTTTTCTAAACCGCTCATATAAAGGTTCCCACTTATTCTCCACAACAGGTTGAACTAGCGCTGGTGCCATAACCTGCTGAATTGGCAACCCTGTAACCTGTGGAGGGGCCTACTGCCTCAGCTGGCAAAGTTCTTCCTCTGTTCGTTGTAGCCTTGCTTCCATTTCGACAAACATCTGCTGCCAATTCTGTGGGGCAGGTGGAGGGTCTTGACCCTGGTTATCATCCTCGGCCTAACTGCCACGGAGTCTAGATGATTGACGAGGCATCTCAACAAATATGCCTATAACCAATGACAATGCTCATCAGGCATGATAACAACATCCAAACAGCCTCCCAATCACATCAGTCAACCATAAGCAACAATCCACATAACACTCAAATAACATATAACACACAACGGGCCATGCCCTGAGTCGAGCTTGCCACTGACAGCAAGCGTACATGTTTGGTCATTCTCCAGAAACCATAAACCTTGGCTCGCTCTGATACCAAGTTGTAACGCCCTACTGCCTTAGAGTCGTTACTAAGTGAGTTTAAAAAAAGTGCATTTACTCGCTAATCGAGGTTTAAGACAAAAGTGTAATTAAATCATAATCAGAGTCATAAACTTGAGAATAAACCTTTCATTGAAAATTATAAGACATAAAACATTCAGGATCCCAAAATCATTGTTTATAAATATTTACAACTCAAAATTTTAGTTAGAGTCGACTAAACGAAAAAATTCAGGTTTTGTACAAACATCTCCCAAAAACACTCCTGGTCGTGGCAGCCAGACAGACCAGACATGTACGCACCGCTCGTCCCGCTTGCTGTACTCAAGGTTGATCGACTCTCCCTTTGCCTGTACCTGCGCCATAGAGCACCTATGAGCTGAAGCCCAGCAAGAAAACCCACACAAGCAGATGATAAACACATAACAGACTTTTAATATAAACTCAAGCCAACACCAGGTCACACAAGTACGGCCATGCCGTCCCAGGCGCTTTACCAAGCCCTGGGTTTGCAGTCTAAACTGTAAGGATATCCCAAGTATCCCTTGGGATCTCACCCTGGCAACTCGCACTCCGCGTGCTAAACGATGCTCCCGGCCCCTTGCCATTCTTGGCCTTCGCCGTTCCCGGCCATCGTCGTTCCATCATTAATACATACACATTATATACTAAACAGATATTAAAACACACATAAATCCATTCAAAGGGCCATGCCCTGCAATACAATCATATAGGGTCGAGCCCTGCAACACAATCACATAGGGCCGAGCCCTGCAACACAAGCTCTATGGGAATAGTAGTTTTCTTACCTGTGTCCCCAGCTTTCTAAGCACTGATATCCCGAGCACAGTTCCCTAGTCCAAGCCTCACCGAAGCCCTAATCACAATGCATAAACAATTTCATCCATCAAGTTCTAATCCACTAAATAACTTCGAGCCATAATTCTAATCTCCGGGACCTTGAATTCTATCAATCCAGGTGATAAAATCCATCCCGAGCCTTAGCAATTAAGTTCCCAAGTCAAAACCCACAAGTCACCCTGCACCTTGGGCTAGGGCCACAACCCAACCCCTCAAGGGTCGTGGCCAGCCTCAAAACAAAGGCTAACACCTCCTTGGAAACACATATGGGTCGCGGCATACTTGGCCAAGCACCGCGGCATGCTTGGCCAAGCGCCGCGGCGCGCCTCGAACTCCATGGCCTCCCAAGGACCCGCGTGCACACGGGCCGCGGCATGCCCCTCCTAGGGCTGCGGCCCTCGCCTCCAAACCCAGAAAAACACCACTTTCCTTGCATTTCCTTCGAGCCAAACCATACATATCTCAACCAAAATCACCCCCAACCTCGAAATTAAACCCAGAATTCATATGTATGCAACCTAAGCATCCCAACAAACTCAAGAACCAATTCCTACACCCATCATGCAATCAAAACCAGTCCTAAAATCCAAACCATGCATGTCTAAATCCTAACACCCAATATCAACAAAATTCAGCTGCAATCAACATAGCTCAACATATTAGAAAGCTTACCTTATACAGATTTGAATCCTCAACTCAATTCCCTAAGTTCCAAGCCTTAGATTTCTGGTTAGAGTCTCCCAAACTCAGCTCCAACTCCTTAGTTCTTGACTGGTTTTTCCTCCAAAATACCACTATGCCTTCAAGTGTGGAAGAGAAAACAGAGTGAGGGAGGAGAGAGTGGGTTGGTTTAGAGGGTTCTGAATGATTTTAGGTTTTGTTTTATTCAACTTAAGTCTATAAGGTTACCTCAAAGATCGGGGTACCAAAAACGTCCCCCGAGGGCAAAATGGTAAATTTTCCTAATATTCCATCCTAGACATTCTAACCTCAAATACAGAAAGGACTGGCAACCATGGTCGAAACAAAGGCAAGGGTTGTAAAGGTGGCAAGAACAATAGGAATAGGTAAAGGGCGAGCAGTCATCAGGTGTCTCAAAAGCAAGGGCAGGATTACAAGAAGCCCAACCATGAAGAAAGACATCTTGTGTACGAGCCACGCTTTACCAATTATACCATCCTGGCCCGGACGAGCGAAGAAATTTTCATAGCGACGGAAAACCAGGTGTCGTACAAGAAAGCAATCCTGATAAAGAAGGATCCAAGCTAGCACGACCATACCAAGTATTGTAGCTATCATAAGGACCATAGTCATGAAACTAATGAATGTGGTCAACTGAAGGACAAGATTGAATTTCTAGTCAGGAAGGGGCACATGGCTCGTTATGTCAATCGTCACCAAGACCAGAACCAGAACGATGGTTAGAATGACGGGAGGCAAAGACAGCAGTTGCCACCTAACCGTCCGCAATCTCCAGCCTACGTAGGCGAGGTACCAGATGTGATAGCTACTGTGCTTACGATCTGTGGAGCACCACACTTCGTGAGGAAAGTAGCAAGTGCCGGAAAAAGTATTCACGGGAGTTGTGCCACCACTTGAATGAAGTAATGATGAACGAAGAAACACCAAATAAGGTCTCACACATGTAAGGCCAAGACATCACTTTCACCAACAAGGATTCAAAGCATCTCCACTACCTACACAACGACCTCATGGTCATTGTAGCCCATATTTCCAATCTGAAAGTTTTGAGAGTGTTGGTTGACAATGGAAGCTGTGTCAATATTATGTACAAGTCATGCTTAGAAAAAATGAATATGTATGTTTGGGACCTCGTGTCATGCTCAACGATGATCAATGGGTTCAATGGCGAGGGCTTGACCTCCATCAGCTCCATCAAGCTCTCAGTGATGCAAGGTGATCCCCCTCAAAGGGTGACTTGCATGGCAACATTCGTGGTTGTTGATTGCTCGTTGACATACAAGGTTGTGTTGGGGTGACCCATTCTCATTGATCTGCGAGCCATAACGTCAATCGGGTACCTTACCATCAAGTTCCCCACGATTGAAGGCATCGGCTACATAAGAATAAATCATTGAGAGGCACAAGAATGCTACAATGTGTCAATAAATAAAGCTAGGAAGGGAAATTTTGCTAACGCGAATGTGATTTTTGATGACCAAGTTGTCGAAAGCATCAATGAGGTGTTCAACGAAGAATTCGTTTTGATGATAAAGCAAATTTTGGACAGGGAGGCCATGATTGGCAAGGCTTAGATAGGCAAGGCCACAATTAGCGATGCCAAGATTGGTGAGGCTATGATTGGTGAGCCACGGTTAGCGATGTCAGGGAGGCGAGGCCACGACCGGGGAGGCCACCATTGGTGACGCTGAAGACAACGATGTCGTCGATGGCGACCCAAATCTTAATGTCTTATGAAAGGAGTTCCAAAGCGAGAGGAATTAGTACCTCGCTTTAGGGATAAAGAATGACTAGTTGAACCAGCCGAAGAACTTGACGAAGTAGAGTTGAAGGAAGGTGACCCCACTCAGAAGGTGAGGGTCGGCATGAACTTAAATGCCAACATAAATGCTGAGTTGATTGATTTCCTGCGGAAGAATCAAGATGTTTTCACGTGGTCCCATAGCGACATGGTGGGCATTAACCCATCAGTCATAAGCCATGCCATGAACATAGACCTGAAGGCGCCCTCGATTTGGTGGAAGCGGAGATCACTTGATGATGAGAGGTGCGAGGTGCGAGGTGCTGAAGTCAGAAGTAAAGAAGTTGGAAGAGAATTGTTTCATTCAGAAGCCTTCTATCATTTATGGGTTGCAAATCCAGTGCTCCTTCGCATGGCAAATGGAACATGGCAAGTATGCATCGACTTCAGTAACCTCAAAAAGGCATTCCCCAAAGATTGTTTTCCGCTCCTTTGGATCGATCAACTCCTCCATGCAACGTCCAGGTATAAGTTACTATCATTCATGGATGCATACTCTGGGTACAATTACATAGCGATGCACCCTATAGACCAAGAGCACACTTCGTTTATGACGAATATGGGTCTGTATTGCTACAAGGTCATGCCTTTCGACACGAAGAATGCAAGAGACACATATCAACGATTGGTCAACAAGATGTTCAGGGACCAGATTGGAAAGAATATGGAAGTCTATGTTGATGAGATGCTAGTGAAGTCCAAGAAGGCTTAGGGGCATGTCACTAATCTAAAAGAAGTTTTTCCATTATGCATTGATACAACATGAAGCTAAACCCGCAGAAGTGCTCGTTCGTGGGTCACGCCCAGGAAGTGCTTGGGGTACATCATTAATTCCATAAGGATCGAAGCTAACCCAGATAAGATTAAGGCCATCACTGACATGGAATCCCCCAAGCGAATGAAAGACATACAAAGCTTGACTAGAAGAGTCGTAGCCCTTAGTCGTTTCATCTTAAAGTCCATTAATAAGCGTATCCCATTTTTCAACCTCCGCAGAGGAAGTAAGAAGTTTGAGTGGACAGAGGAATGCGAGCAGGCTTTTCAGGCGATAAAGTAACACAGGGCGCAACTATCAGTCATGTCCAAACCCATCAATAGCAAAGATCTATACTTATATTTGGCGATCTCAGAGCATTCATTAAGCGTGGTGCTAGTTCGAGAAGAGGATAAGGTACAATACCCCGTCTATTACTTTAGTAAGTGATTGATAGATGTCAAGACGTGATATCCCTAAATGGAAAAGCTAGTCTATTCTTTGGTGTTTGCATCTCGTAAGCTGAGACCGTATTTCTAGGCTCATCGGATCAAGGTTCTGACAGATCAACCCATGAGACAATTTTAGCAGGGACCCAATGCCTCAGATTGCCTATTGAAATGGGCCACTGTGTTGGGACAGCTTGAAATCACCTATTAGCCAAAGACGACGATATAGGGATAGTCCCTCGCTGATTTCATTATAGAGTGCAATCGACAACCAGAGAAGTCAAATGGAGACCAACGACCATAAGAGGACTATTGGAAAGTGTATGTGGATGGTGCCTCAAACGAGCACAACATCGGGGCAGGCCTAATCCTTATAACCCCAAAAGACCACCGTATCCATTGCACACTAATGTTTGGTTTTACCGCGACCAACAATGCTTAAAGTAGAGCACGAAGCGCTATTAGCAAGGCTACGCATGGCTAAGGAGTTGAAAGCTAAATGCTTAAAGATCACAAGCGTTTCCCAATTGGTTGTCAACCAAATACTTGGCGACTACCAGGCCCGGGGGATGCACATGATAACCTATCTAACCAGGGGCAAAGATATGCTTGCCCAATTCAATCGCTACAACATTGACCAAGTTCCTAGTGAGCAAAAAAAGTCCAACGCTGATGCATTAGAAAAATTAGCTAGCGTAAGAGATGCGTGGACTCTCAACTTCGTCCTGATTTAATTTTTGATGGCACCAAGCATCAACCCCACCATTGGCGACGCAAAAAGCGACGACCACTCAAATGGTGACCCCACCATTGGCGATGCCACAGGTGACGACCACAATGGTAGCCATTCCGACACGTCGATCTCATTGACGAAGATAATACTTGGATGAATCCTATCGTCAAGTATCTAAGCGAAGGTATCCTCCCACCGGATCACAACCTGGCTAGAAAGATGCTTTACCAAGCACCATGCTCTGTCATCCAGGATGGTCGTATATACCAAAGAGACCATTCAATGTCGCTGCTCAAATGTGTCACAAAGGAGGAGGCTCGAAACCTATTGCAAGAAGTCCACGATGGATTTTGTGTCAATCACGCTACGGGGCAGAGTCTCTCTCTAAGTAAATACTCCGCCAAGGCTATTTTTGGCCCACCATGAACGAGGACTCGATGGAGTACGTGAGGAAGTGTGACAAATGCCAGAGGTTTGCCAAAATCCCAAGAGCTTCACCAAACTAATTGAAAGAGATGCAAATTCTGTGGCCATTTGTGGATTAGGGGATTAATATGATAGGATAACTCCCTACAGGTCATGGTGGAGTGAAGTACGGAGTGGTCATTGTTAGGAAAATATGTATTTGCCTCAATGGAAATGGTAAGAAAATACAACTCTATGCAATAATATTACAAATAAATAATGATTGATTAAAAAGAGTGTTACAACTCTATAACTGAAAATACAAATAAATATAGAGAAAGAAGAAGAAGAGGATTGAAATAGAAAATGCAACTTTTGACAAAAAGATACAAATAAACTTGAGGTAGTAAAAAGAAAGATGTAGATGAGATTACAACTCTTAAGCAAAGATATAAGTAAATATAACAAGAATGATAAGAAGAAAAACAATAGAAGAAAATAAGAACAAGAACAAAATAATAAGATACTCTCACTCACACAACCAAAGTGAAGAGTGTTGGGGATCACCAACTTGAACAAGGTTTGAAACCTTTGTCCAAAAGCTTATTTCCCCCTAACTGAAGCACTAAGGGATCTCTCTCAGATTTTGGAAATGCTTTATGGAATTATCAAGCCTCAAGGTGTTTCTAGCCAAGTGCCTAATGGATAGAAATGTTGTGTCTTTCAAGTGAGCTATAGGCTCCTATTTATAGAGTTTAGAGACACCCTTTGAATTTCAAATTCCACCAACCCCCATGGCTGTTACCAATGTTTAATTGGATTAATATGGAATTAAAAATGAGATTTCGGAGTTATTTGGGTTTTTTGAGCCGTTCAACAAAGATTGAAAAAACTGAAAAAATTGTCAGTTTTGGCCTGTGGCCGCGACCAGAGACATTAGTGTTCGCGGCCACTACTCTCTGTCCCACTGGCCGCGGCCACTAACCATTTTCAGCACTTAAAAATGTGTTGTTTTTCCAAACGGTTCCAAACCCTCCCAAATGATTTTGTAACTCCCAAAACACATTATTGGGGTTAAAATCATATCCCTAACAGCCATTTCACATATGGCTTTATGAAATTCATCTCAATATTGTGTAACACCAAATTTACACAATAAAGGGTAATATTTGGAAGTTACAAATTTGTAACTCTCTATTATATGTTACAACATGTGACACTCTTTGTCACACTTATTTAATCTAAAACATTATATTATAATATTACATTATATTATAAAATAATATAACAATCATTGTTGACTACTTCACCAAGTGATACGAAGCAGAACCATTGGCAAAAATCACTTCCAAGAAAGTGTTGGATTTTTGTGTGAAGAATATCATATGTCGCTGTGGGTTTCCTTACAAGATCATGTCAGATAATTGAACTCAATTCGATAGTGAACACTTCACAATTTTTTATGTTTTCCATGGAATTTTGAATAGCTTTTCGGCAGTGGCATACCCATAAGAGAACAAACAAGTAGAGGCAATTAACAAGAACCTCTACGACACTCTGAAGAAACTCCAAGAGGAAGCAAAATGGACATGGCCGAACGAACTCCCGGAGGTGCTATGGTCTTACAGAATTGTGGCCAAGACCTCCACTAGGCACACACCATTTGGACTCGCTTATGGTTATTAGGCCATGCTACCCATTGAGATAGACGTCTCGTCGCACAAAAAGGTTGAATTATGATCAGGAACAGAATGAAGCACTACTTGTCAAGTCCCTAGATATTGTTGAAGAAAAGTGGGAACAAACGAACTTATTGGTTGCCGCTTATCAGCAGAAGGTGTCTTGCTACTTCAATTCCATGGTTAAAGGCCAAAAGTTCTCCATTAGCGACCTCGCTTTTTGCTGTGTGTTCTTCAATACACGAGACTAGTCTATTGGGGTCCTAGGTCTAAACTGGGAGGGGGCCTACCTGATAGAAGGAGTCATGTGTCCTAGAACATACAACCTGCCAAGATTGAATGTCGAGGAGGTCCCAAGGTATTGTTACGGAGAGCACAAGAGAAAGTACTATCAGTAACAGGGTTGATGCCCAACTTTTGTAACCAAAGACCAACTCTTAAGTGGTCGCTCTTAATATGATTATTCTGAGTTTTGTGTCAATCTTAAGATACTTACATGTAAGGGCTGCCTCACCAGGGGTGCCCTCGCCAGAGGCCACCTCGCCAATAGCAACCCTGCCAGGGTCCACCTTGCCAAACACCCCTGCCAATGGTGATCTCGTCGATATGGCACCCTCCAGAGACAACTTCATCAATGTCACCTCATCCTATGACCTCCTCGCCAATGGCACCCTCATCAATGACCTCAATGATGGTATTCTCAGAGCCCCCGCAATGGTCATCCTCGACCTCGATGGTCTCTTCAGTGAGATGACCCTTGTAGTAAGCTAGGATATCCATAGCAGTCGGCTCGCCCAAGAAGCTAAGGTCGAGGTCTAGGTCACGGTTGAACCTCTGAATAGAAAATAGCATGTTGTTTGTCTTCTCACTGCCACTCTTGTTGGCCACCTCATTCTCACATCGGAGCTTACTATCCTTGTCTAGCGGATCACCTCAATGATGTCATGATGAGCCTCAATGGCGTCCTCATGGGCAGAGCAACACGTTGCGAGCTCTTACTCCATGGTGTCAAGGGCAAAGTTACTGGTCTTCTGAAGGTTCTTAGTCTCTCGCTCGAGTTGCTGATGAAAGTTCAACACAACCCAGCACTGCCTGAAAGAAAAATAAATTGTGAGAACAACAATTAGGGGCGAAATAAAAATGAAAAAAGATAAGCCCAAGTAGTTACCATGACGATGTTCTCCATATGTTTATGGGATAAGTCGAGATAAGAGCCTATGGTAGCCAAAGGCCATGTGCAGAGTATGCGAGGGCCTGGTGCCACAGTCTCTAACATCCTATTTTCCATATCGATGTTGTCCTAAAGGGGCACGGGAGGGGCAGCTCCGAAGTCATCAACACAGTTGGAAGCACAATGCTACCCGGTGCCATAGGAGGTGGAGTACTCCCTAGGGGAGAACGTGAGGATGCGAGGTCAGTGGTCGTGGCAGTCTGTGGACAGGCCTAGATCCTCTTGGCCTTCTCTCGTGGTTGGTCTCATGGGTGAGGATCGTTTCTTCCTTTTCTCGGATCTCCCTCAAATAGTCAGCGATCAAGCGAAGTATGCTGATGGATCCATAGCCCCTGCAATCCAAAGATAAATAAGTCATTATAACAAGGCAATGTGAAATCATAAGACAACACAGACACTTTCAAATAAATATCCCTGAAGATGAAAGGTCCTAAGTAATGGGTATTGAATACCCCGTGAATCATCAAAGGAAGGTCCACTTGGGAACACTCCCTGGCTTGGTGATTGATCTAGAAAAGTTAAGTCAACCCAATTCCCTAGGGGAGACACAATAGATGCCTCATCATCTGCACCAGGCTTGCGACTGCTGGAGGCAGGAAGGAAAAAAGGGGTAGTGCAGCAAGCTCTTCCAAGGTAGCAGGGGGAAATTAGCACATTGATACTGGAAGGGACTGCACAGAGAAGATCGTGAGGACTCTCCTTGTGCCAAGGCAAGCTCTGAAGGAACAAGTACTACTAGAACTTCATGTATGTTGGCGGTTGGCACGGCCGAGATACTGCCAAGATCTCGAGTAGATGAATGGGAAGGATGTGGAGTTGAAGGTCCCCCCTTCTCTAGGATAGTCGTCCCTCGATCACTAGTAAGGCTAGGCTCACTAACCTGGTTGCCCCACCACCTGCAGCGTGATTCACCAAGGCCCCAAGCTCCTCGACATCAGCGAGCTCAGTGTGGATAATAGGAAAACCCTTCGGGATAATAAGCTGACGAATAGAGCGGGCTTGGACCAATTCAACGGGTAGTCTGCAATCTAAAAGCCATAGGCCCATAGGTTGTCATTAGTGAGAAAGAAGTGAGCAGTTTCGTACTCCGCGGGGACCTTCTTCAGTAGATACTACAAGCGCTCCTTCTAACCAAGCCACGCTTTCGGACGAGAAAGGGTACCTGAAAAGAACAACGAAAATGTTAGTGTGAGATAAAAGAAGGAAAGTGAGCAACCCTTGTCGTTTGCATGGGGGACTCACCAGTCTCCATTAGCGAGGCCTCCCACATAAACTGCAAGATTGCACTTCATAAAGAAAAAGGAATAAGTCAGCTTACCAACTTTCCTAACGGCCTTATGGATGGAATTTATACCCTGGGTGAAGTATATGTAAGCGTACTCCCCAACATTGGACTTCCCACGAACCACTAGGATGGGCACTCCGTTCTGGGCACAGAGATGGTAAAATTTGGTTCTCCTCTCCTCCAAGTTAAACTGGAGGTTATAAAGGTAGTGGATCTCGCACAACGTAGAAGGCTCCCAACCCACACTCTTGAATAACACATTTAGCCCAATGATGACTCGATAAGCATTGGGAGATAGATGGAATGGCGCCACTTGAAAGTAATCGAAGCCACTAATCAGGTAGTCGTTCAATGGGAGTAGGCTTTCAGGGTTGTAGTGCCTAGGGCTTCAGGCCCGCCAACCGTCTGGGGGATGGCTGGCCCGCTCATCAGGGTCGGGAAGCCTATACTCAAATGTAGCAGGCAATACTCATGTGTAGCAAGCAAGCTATGGTGATTAATCATCTGACTTAGATGTGCCTCAGTCATGTCTGAAAGGGGTACAATGAAATTACCTTCAACTGATGAAGGAGCAATGTTGCAAGCTCGTCGGGCATCCTCAATAGAATTGGAGATGGATGAAGAACCCGACTCAACTATGGTGGGACAGACTGTTCCTCATCTCAGTGGGGCTCGAAACCCCAAAGGTTGGCGAGAGGCCATACCGGTATAGTGGGAAACTTCCCCTGACTGTAACCACCCCGCAAGGACACCTGAAAAGAGTGACATACAAAGGGTTAGCATCCAAATTTAAAAAAATAATCAAGAATAATGATCCCACTCTCTGTTCATGACAGCACGATGGCTCGCAAACAAAAATTCACATAGAAAGATCATCCGCCAAAATCGGCGAGGATGCTTGAGACCCCAGTGGCTCAACCAAAATGTGGTGCCCTTAGATGGGGGAACCACCTTTTTCAATGAAGCACAAGTGTTGGGGGCCGGGAATGGTCTATGCATCACCGTGTAGAGAAGCGACATATAAAATGGCCAAGTCCCAATAACTTAGCAAGACAACCCATCGCTTCTTGTTGAATGCCCTCAGGAACAGACAAGATATACTAACCACAAAATTTCCCAAGTGACAAGGAGAGTTGCCAAGGCCCATCGTTGCTTGCAAAATGCCCTCAGTAGCAGTCGAGTCCCACCATAGGCGACTGCGCCCCTCTCCAGTCATCATGCGCCAGTCGCCAAGAGCCCCTCGCCATTCACCAGGCGCACGTAGATCAAAGGATCGGGTGCCCCTACCCAGTCGCCTAGTGTGTGTAGATCAAAGGATCGGGCTCCGCTCGCCAGTCGCTCGACATGCATGGACCAAAGGACCATGTGCCCCACGCCGATCGCAAGTCACGCTGCTCGCCAATCGCGGCATTCGCCAGGTGCAAGTCATGCCACTTGTGGACACTCCAAGCTAGCAAGTCAACCTACAACTCACGCCTGCATGAAAACAAACTCAGTGGTTAGCCACAAACACATCTCGAACATGTAATGGGGAATTAATGAAGTATGAGCAAGCACAAAGCAAGTCATTCCATAGAACGTCCACACCACACAAAATCATACAATAAGGAAAGTGGCACGCGATGGCCCAACAAAGACAACAATCAAGTAACACATAGACAATAAGGAAGTATATACAAGCAAGTATGGATAAACATCATTTTATTAATATATAGCATTGATAGGGCAAGGGAGTACACAACTTTAGCCCCTATCTGCTTGTGGCCATGGTGCTTCCCTAAGTCACCAGGTCACCTCCCCCTAAGGAGACTTCTAGGGATACAAGGTCTTCCCAGTAACATATATGATTTTTGTCTGGGAGACATATGCATAATTACAAAATTTCCACTACCCTACCCTATGAGGTTGCTTGGTGCAAGACTTGACTAATGATCAAGCACCAAGGCATGCTCACTTACAAAATGGCCCCATGTGGGTGTGCCAAAGGGGTAGCACGCCACACTCTCCCCCACTTAATTCTTCGGCGTCCTCGACGAAGTAACTTGTAGATCTTCAATGTAGTGACCCACTACTCTAGACTTTTGGATCATTAACGAAACTATACATACAAATTCTTACTACAACTTACATTTGCGAAAATACCATAATTTTATTAGAAATTTGTAGAAAAAAAAGTTACTTTCATAAAATAAGTAGGATATGGGTACCCATTGTCTTTAAAACAAAACATAACTTAAAGTGAAAAGGAGTTACATAGAAAGTGCGGAAAAATACATGTAAAACCATAAAAAGGTAAAACAAGACTACATCCTCGAACGATCGAACTCTCGACTCCTTGAATCCATTCACCATCGATACACAATCTCCAAGCATCCACGAACCTTACCGCCACTAATAGCTATTTTCCTACACATAAAACAAAAAGGAATGAGCCTAATGCCCAGCAAGGAAAATCTAGCACATACATCATGTACATAAATTTCATAATAATCATAAAGACATAACATAACACTTAATACATACACATACTATAATGGCCATTATTACTTGGGGTCCCATAGACTAAACAAGTCATATGCCCATGAGATTAGTGGGGTCCTGCTAGCTAAGTAGGTCATATGCCCATAATCTATTTGGGGTCTTGTTAGTCAAATGGGTCATATGCCCAAGCCTACAAACATACATATCATAACACTTCTCATAACATATTTCATAACATAAAACATAAGATAACATAAGCATAAAACATATAGATTCTATCCTATTTTCCTTACCAAAGTTACCAGGATATGTGGACAGCGTTGGGACTTTGGATCACTCCTAATAACCATTATGAAAAAGAGTGAGTCTAATGAAGAAAAAGAGATGAAAAGGAATGGGAAGACTAAACCATTGAGAAACATACTTACCGAAACTTATGTGCTCAAGAACTTAGATTTCCTAACCAAAATAAGAATGAGGTTAGAAGACTGAGTAGAAGGCTATGAGAAAGAAAATAACATAAAACCAATGAACTAGAGTTTTTGGTTACCTTAAAGACTTGTAAGACCAATCTACACCACAAACCGAAATACTATAGAACCTTACTTCCCAAAGTGTTTGATAAGCTTATGATGATCAAGCTTAAGATTTCCCCAAACCAGGTGTTTACACTCTCACACTCACTTAGCACTTGCAGCCTCTGAACTTAGAGCAAAAGATGAATAATGGATGGGTACTAGGTCCTATTTATAGAGTTTAGGAATGAAAGGATCTTGATTTTACTTGAATAAAAATAATAGCTTTTTAGGTGAAAATAATTTGAATAATCGTTCAGCAGAGGCTGAAGACTCGTTCAAAAAGATGCTGGACTTATCAAGAGGTTGAATGGCTGAATGGGAAATGATTTCAAAACATTTCAAAATACACTGATAGAGGCGATATATCGCCCCCTGTAGGCAATATATCGCCTGGGCCAGTATGCCCGAGGCTGTCGTGCATCGTCTCGTGTTTTCCGTATCTACGTGCTGCGATATATCGCCCCCTATAGCTGCGATATATTGGCACACGCTGATTAATTAAACACGAAATTACACATTTTTAGCTAAGTTTGAATGGAGTAAACAGCCTTGACTAAGCCCTCAACGTATTCAAAGCTACTGACTGACCTTATAGCATTCAAACTTTACTCCTTATTAAATTTAATCCTCAAAATACTTAATTCTTAATCATCCATTCATAACATGTGCTTAAAATCCTATTGGTCCTCATCTAAACCTTATAGTATAACAAATATTATCCTTAATATCAGTCATATAATCAAACCTTAGGTTAAACTTAATATTCTTAAACTATAGGTTAAACTTAGAAAATCTATAAGTACTACTATGAGTGTCCAAATAATTCCCGGTCTGAACCAAAAATCCACAATTACAAAGATAATGCTATAAATACTATAATACTACTATCTATCTTAGCTAAGTAAAGTTCTTGGACTCTACATTCAATCTTCTGCGTGAGCTTCTTCAAGTCTTCCGCCCTCTCCCAGCTTATCTCATCATCTGTGAGCCCCTTCCATCTTACCAAATATTCCTTATGCTTTTTACGATCAATAGTGACCATCCTCTCCACCCGAATTTCTTCAGATTGACGCTTGCTCCTTGGCTAAATGATGACTCCTCCTCTGGTTGATTGGTTGCGCTCTGGATTTGCTGGATCTTCATGATACGGCTTCAAGTTGCTGACGTGAAGGATCGAGTGTATCTTCATCCATGCTAGTAGGTTGAATTTGTAGGAGGTTAGGCCAACTTTTGAGATGATTGAGACCGGACCCTCGTACTTGCGAATGAGTCTGATGTCTTTGTCCCGTCAGAATCTCAACTGTTCAGGCCTCAGCTTTATTAACATTAAGTCACCTGCTTAAACTCCAGTGGTCTGAGCTTCTAATCTGCCCACTTCTTCATTCTTTTTTATGCTTTTTCTAAATAAGCTCGGACAATCTCTGTAGTTTTCTTCCAGTCTTTTGTGAAGTGAAAGGCTCGTGGGTTCCAACCGCAGTATTCATCCACTGTGTGGGGCAACAATGGTTGCTATCCATTAACAACTTCAAAAGGGCTCTTATTCGATGAAGAACTCTTTTGAGAGTTGAAGCAAAATTTAGCTACATCGAGTAGTTGCAGCCAGTTCTTCTAATTGGCATTGATAAAGTGGCACAAGTACTCGTCCAACATCCCCTTGAATCTTTCTATCTGCCCATCTGTCGATGGGTGGTAGCTCGAGGATATTGTCAATTGTGACCCCAAGAGGTTGAATAGTTCGGACCAAAAGGTCCTAGTTTGGTCACTAACAATGTTCTGGGGCACTCCCCAATATTTGACAATATGCTTGAAGAATTGTTGTGTTGTCTCTTCTGCCAAACAGTACTTCGACACCGGGATGAATGTTGCATACTTCGAGAATCTATCCACGACCACCAAGATCGCACTTAAATCCCCTATCTTTGGTAGGCTAGTTATAAAGTCAAGCAACACACTCTCCCATGGTCGACTTGGGACTCGCAATGGCTCCAACAACCTAGGTGTCTTGTTCCTCTCGACCTTGTCTTGCTGATAGATGAGACAGGTCCTGTTGTACTCCACTACATCATCTCGTATATGTGGCTAGTAGTATCCCTGCTTCAAAAGGGCATGCATCCTCTGCCACCCTGGATGACCCGCCCACAAGATTTCATGACACTCACTTAGTAATGTCTTCCGCAAATCTCCAGCTTTTGGAACATACAAGCGGCCCCCTTTGGCCCACAGAAGATCATTTTCCACCCAAAACTGGCAAGTCTTGCCTTCTTTCATGAGCTTCAGGATGGTTCTGACAACTGGGTCTTTCTCCAGGTTTTCTTTGATGCGATCCTTGAGTGGAGTGTTCACCACGCTAGCCGACAAACTAGCCAAGATCTTTAGAGTCGCCAATTTTGCTTTGCAACTCAAGGCATCAGCTGCCTAGTACAAGCATCCTGCCTTGTGCTCAAAACAAAAGTCAAATTCCGCCACGAACTCCTGCCATCGAGCCTGCTTAGGGGTCAGTTTTGGCTGGGTGAGGAAATGACTAACCGCTACATTTTCCATCTTCACCACAAACTTCAACCCTAGCAAGTAATGTATCCACACCCGCAAGTAATGGATAACTGCGAGGAGTTCTGTAACGACCCAAAATCACTAATGTGGCTTAAGGGCCCTAATTAGTGTGTCGAGAAGGCATAATTGACTTATGAGTGCATTTATTGATTTAATGCATGCTTGTATGAATATTTGAATGTAAATGTGGTTAAATGCTATGTCTATGAGAACCACATTATCATGTGGGTAGATTTGCAGTGAGCGACTTGAGGCGATCCTTGGAAGCTAGATAGTGGGAAAAGTCACAACGGAGCTTAATAATTGACTTTGGATAAGTCAAGGGTATTTTAGGTATTGGGTAGTTATTTAGACTATCAGGATATGGAAAAAAAACTATATGGAGATATATTTGAGGATAGAAATCTTAGGCGGGAATATTGGGGGAAATTACCATTTTGCCCTCGGGGACGTTTCCGGTACCCCGAGCCTCGGGATTGACTTAACTGGTTAGGATTAGACTAAGTTAATAATAAACAGGGGAAT
This sequence comes from Humulus lupulus, assembly GCF_963169125.1. Classification (NCBI taxonomy): domain Eukaryota; kingdom Viridiplantae; phylum Streptophyta; class Magnoliopsida; order Rosales; family Cannabaceae; genus Humulus; species Humulus lupulus. Next base: position 164,922,171 of record NC_084794.1, on the reverse strand, counting down.
AAAACACAAACTGACCTCAGCTCTTCTCCTCTCTTCTTTTCTCTTCTTTCTCCTTTCACCTTCAAGAAACTACAGAAAACCTAAGGGAATCAGCTGGGAAAACTCTGTGCTTGAGCTGAATTCATGAAGGCTTAGCTTAGCTCAGACTAAGGGTCACTCAATCAAGATTAAGGTGAGAGTTGAATTGTGTTTTTGGGTGTTAGAATTCTAAGTTTTTGGCTGAATATTAAGGTGTTTATGGTTTTGATGTTTAAGGGGTGAATTGAAGATAAATGCTTGGGTTTTAGCTCAGGAATTCGTCAAGAAGGTGGTTCAACAAAAGAGGTTCAATTCGTAATTCATAGGTTAAAATTTGAGTTTTGCAAGACTAGTTTTGGTGTTTAGAGTTGCTGGGGTTCAGAGAATCAAAATCGAGTTTTAGTAGGTTTTTAGGCTAAATTTCTGTCGGATTATGATGTTAGAGTCATGATAAAAGTTTTGTGATTAATGGATTTTGAGTTAGGGTGCTTTGGAATGGTTTTTGATGGGATTAGGATGCTAGAAATGGTGGGTTTTTTGGGCACGAAGGGAAGGGCCGCGACCCTACGAAGCAAGAGAGCCAGGAAGGCTCGGCCAGGGGAGAGCGCCACGGCGCGTGTCTGCTTGCTAAGGGCCTTGGGCTCTGTTTTAGGGGTGGGCCACGGCTAGGGTTCAAGGGCCGCAACCCTTAGTTACATTCTTGATCATTTGGGGATTTTAAGCGCGGGAATCTAGCCTAGGGTGTTCGGGATCGATTTCACCACCGTGCTTGGTGGAATTCGATGTCTCGGAAGCTAGTATTGTATCCGAAAACCCTTATTTGAATATTAATGGAATCAAATACCTTGGTTGTGACTAGGTGTTAAGGCTAGGGCTCGGGAACGGATCGTGCTCGAGGAGCATCGCTCGTAATCAATGAACATAAAAACTAAAGGTAAGAAAACTGCACCTGGTTGTATATCTGTAATGGGACTAAGGGTTCCCTAATGTGTATGCTTGAAAGGATGGTATTATGCCATGTAAACAGTGAACAAATGGCCTAAGAGTGCCAAGGGTTACACTAGCGCACAGGGCGCGGCTTGGCCACTAGTAGCCGAGGATAACTTATTATGCACTGAGCTCAGTTTAAGCGGGTCGGAGTCAGTGGGGTAAACAGAGGGTGCGGCCTAAGTTGTCGGCCCTGACTATTATGTGACCTGATTATTCTGAGACCTGAATGTCATTTGTGATTAGTTGCATCTTTGATTCTGAGTATGTGCTGAATAGTTAATGTGGAATATATAATAAATGATCATGCTTAAGAATTGACTTTCTGTTATTGTTGTTTGTGTTGTACGTTATGTTTTCTTGCTGGGCCTTGGCTCACGGGTGCTTCGTGGTGTAGGTAAAGGCAAAGGCAAGCTTGATCAGCCCTGACTCGGAGAGCTCTGCAAGCTGAATGTACATGACCAGCTGCTCAGCCGCCACAGTTGGGGTTAGGCAGGGACGCGAGAACCAGAAATGTCTATTTTGCCTTAGTATGGCTGATAGTTGCCTGTATTTTGGAGATTCTGTAAATCAACTCTTAAACACTTTTTTTTTTTTTTTTTGGGATCCCATGTATAAAACTATTTAATTACATAAAGTGAAACTTTTGAGACCAAAACCTTTTTAACCCTAGCACATTCTTGTTTAGTGACACGTTTGAAATTAATGACTTGATTAGCAAGTCCTGCACCTTTATAAGTACACAGTGTAGCGGTTCTGGCTATCCAGGGTGTTACAACTTGGTATCAGAGCATCCTAGGTTTAAGGGTTCCCGAAGACCGGCTGGACATGTACATTCGCTGCTAGAGACAAGCTCAAATCATGGTTTGGTAATGTGTATATGTGCTTATACGCTTATATGCCTGAAATGAGCTATGAATGCTGTTATTCATTGGATTAATAGGAAGCATGAGATACTTATAGGGCCTGGCCCTTGACTGTTTTGTGAAAATATTGAGGCATGTTTATTAGCATCGCCGTGCATGTAAATGAATATTTGGATGATTAAATTACATATTTTGTATGGATGAATTCTTGATTCATAGTTATTGTGTGATGAGATTGGGGCATGCTTATTAGCAGCCAGTGCATGTGGATAAATGCCTATATGTTGATTGTTTGTGATTGGTTATGCACCATTGGTGAACTTTGGAGAAGTTTTTTTTTTACCCTGTCATCATGGTCTGACTGCCGAGTCGTTGATTGCAGATTGACTTGGATAGATATGCATCCAAGAAAATCTATGTGACTAGCCGGCACTAGGTCTGGAACCGGGGGCGATGACCAGGGCCAAATTCCTCTGCCAGTCCCTGAGAATTGGCAGCAACTCATGGCAGATATGCAGGCTCGATTACAGAGCCAGGATGAGAAGATTCGCCTACTGCGACAGCAGGCTCCATTAGGGAGCGCTGCCTCTATTGTACCACCTGCAGTGGTACCAGTTGTACAGTAAAAGGAGGTTGGGAACAGGTGGGAGCCATTATATGAGCGGTTCAAGAAGTAGCAACCTCCAATCTTTGAAGGGGGACCTGATCCATTAAAGGTCGAGCAATGGCTGACTAATGATTACTACTATCCTGGATTTCATGAGGATCGAGGGACATGACAGATTGGTCTGTGCCACGTATATATTGAGGGAGGACGCCTGCATCTGGTGGGAAGTAGCATCGCAGACCAGGGATGTTACCACTTTGAGTTGAGAAAGTTTCAGAGACTTGTTCAGAAATACTACAATGTTGCTGTCAGGGCAGCAAAAGTTAATGAGTTCGTGGGTTTGGTGTAGGGCAATATGACTGTTACTGAATATGCCCTAAAATTTGACATGCTTGCAAAGTTTGCACCAGATCTTGTGCCTACTGATGTTGCTAGGCAAGATAGATTCATCAGGGGGCTTAATGCTATGATAGCCCGGGATGTCAGGATTACAACGGTACCTGGAGGAACAACTTATGCCCAGGCCTTCGAAAAGGCTCTTACCGTTTAGGAAGCAGAGAACAAGATTTGGAGGGAAAGTGCGGTGAGGCGCGAGGGCCGCAGAGTGGCGCCTCCTTATTCAGGGACAGGTAGGGTCGAAGGCCCCAGTGACTTCAAGAGGAAGACTCCTGACACTTCGGCCATTGCTGGTCCTGATAGGAGGAGTCGGGGTGGCCGTCAGGGTGGTGGCGAGGCATGGCAGACCTATCCGAAGTGCCCAAGGTGTAGAAGACGCCATCTGGGTGAGTGTCGAGCCAAGGCTTGCTTTGTGTGTGGAACAGTGGGCCATTTAGGAAAGACTGCCCAATAGTGAAGAAAGATGAAGCAGGGAAAGTGGATAGCTTAACTCCAGCTCGAGTATTCACTTTGATGCAGGCAAAGGCCGAGGCTAGTCCCTCGGTAGTGATAGGTTAGCTTTCTAGTGCTGGCTCTCCTTTTACTGTATTGATTGATTCTGGTGCTACACATTCCTTTGTTTCTAGTAAAGTGATTGATAGATTGTGTTGACCTAGTGAATATCAGACCGCGGGGTTTGGGACTTTGGTTCCTACAGGGGAACTGGTAATCTCTAGGAGATTGATTAGGGCACTCCCAGTGATGGTTGATAGTAGGGAACTTTCGGTGGACTTGATTGAGTTAAACATGGAGGATTTTGATATGATTCTGGGGATGGACTGGTTAGTCAGATATGGGGCAACCATTGACTGCAGGAAGAAGATGGTGACTTTTGAGCCTAAGGGCGAGGATCCTTTTGTCTTTGTGGGTGTGGTATGTGGACCCTGCGTACCCATGATTTCAGCGTTGAGAGCCAGACTTGTTGCAGGGAGGGTGCATAGGTTTTCTTGCCAGTGTTGTCGATACTACTAGGGTTATGTCGGCAGGGCCGAGAGACACTGGATTGGTATGTGAGTTTTTGGACGTAGTTCCTGAGGATCTACCAGGGTTGCTGCCGCGCAGGGAGATCCAATTTGAGATTGAGTTAGTACCTGGGACAGAACCAGTATCAAGGACACCATACAAAATGGCACCAGCTGAGTTGAAGGAATTAAAGATACAGTTGCAGGAGCTTCTGGATTTGGGATTCATCAGGCCTAGTTACTCACCATGGGGCGCTCCAGTGTTATTTGTTAAGAAGAAGGACGGGACGTTGAGGATGTCTATAGACTACCGAGAATTAAACAAGTTGACCATAAAGAATAAGTACCCTCTACCAAGGATTGATGACTTGTTCGATCAGCTAGAGGGAAAGATGGTGTTCTCAAAGATTGATCTACGATCTGGTTATCACCAGCTGAGGATCAAAGATGAGGATATACCAAAGACAGCTTTCCGGACGCGATATGGGCACTATGAGTTCTTGGTCATGTCTTTCGGTTTGACCAATGCCCCGACAGCTTTTATGGATTTGATGAACAGAGTGTTCAAGGACTTCTTGGATCAGTTCGTCATTGTCTTCATCGACGACATCTTGGTATACTCCAGTTCAGAGGCAGAGCATGAGCAACATCTTCGACAGGTTTTACAAAGATTAAGGGAGCATCAGTTGTACGCCAAGTTTAAGAAGTGTGAGTTTTGGTTGCCAAAGGTGACTTTTCTTGGGCATATAGTCGGTGCAAAAGGGATTAAGGTGGATCCGTCCAAGGTGGAAGCAGTAAGAGATTGGCCGAGGCCAAGGAATGCCTCAGAGGTGCGGAGTTTCCTTGGGTTGGCAGGTTACTACAGGCGGTTTGTGGAGGGATTCTCAAAGATCGCTTCACCGATGACAGAGTTGACAAGAAATAATTAGAGGTTTGTTTGGTCAGAGAGGTGTGAGAACAGTTTCCAAGAGTTGAAGCGACGGCTTATTTCTGCACCTGTGCTGAGTCTTCCTTCGGAGGAAGGAAAATTTGTGGTTTACCGTGATGCATCGAGGATGGGTTTAGGCTGGAACGAGAAAGTTATAGCCTATGCATCGCGGCAGCTGAAGGAGTATGAGCAGCAGTATCCTACCCATGATTTGGAACTGGCGGCAGCGGTATTCGCACTGAAGGTTTGGCGACATTATCTGTATGGGGAGAAGTGCGAGATATACACTGACCACAAGAGTTTGAAATATTTCTTCACTCAAAAGGATCTGAATATGAGACAGAGGCGATGGTTGGAGCTGGTTAATGATTATGACTGCGATATCCTTTATCACCCGGAGAAAGCCAACGTGGTGGCGGATGCATTAAGCCGGAGGGGCCCAGGGTAGTTGTATAGTTCCACCCAGATCTCGAGGGAATTAGGAGATGAAATGACCAGAGCAAGGATAGAATTGATGGTGGGCCAGTTAGCTAATATTACCCTGCAGTCGACCCTGCTAGAGAGGATTAAGGAGGGACAATTGATGGATGCACAGTTGCAGGAAGTTAGGCAACGTGTGTTGGTGGGGACAGCTAAGGATTATTCCGTCTCTGAGACTGGTATGCTTCGATATCAGGGGTGGATTTATGTTCCAGCAGATGAAGGGATCAGATGAGAGATACTGGATGAGTCACACACTACGCCATACTCACTTCATCCGGGTACCACGAAGATGTATCAGGATCTACGGGCATTATACTTGTGGCCCGGGATGAAGAAGGAAGTGGTGGAGTATGTGTCTAGATGTTTGACATGTCAGCAGGTAAAGGCTGAGCATCAACAACCAGCGGGATTGCTTCAGCCTTTGGGTATCCCAGAATGGAAGTGGGAGGACATTACGATGGATTTCGTGGGAGGACTACCCAGTACAGCGAGACTTTGTGACTTGGTGTGGGAGATAGTAGACAGATACACCAAGTCAGCTCATTTTCTACCAGTGAAGTCGACCTATACAGTGGAACAGTATGCAGAGTTGTATGTGAGGGAGATCGTTCGTCTCCATGGGGTTCCAAAGTCTATTGTGTCTTATCGAGATCCTATCTTTACGTCTAAGTTTTGGGGAGCTCTGCAGAGAGCTATGGGGACCCAGCTGAAGTTTAGCACAGCTTTTCATCCTCAGACTAATGGACAGTCTAAGAGGATGATTCAAGTGTTAGAGGACATGCTTAGGGCGTGTGTGATTGACTTCGAGGGATCTTGGAGTAAGTACCTACCATTGGTTGAATTCTCGTATAACAACAGTTATCAATCCACGATTGGAGTAGCTCCTTGTGAAATGTTATATGGGAGAAAGTGTAGATCACCCATTCAATGGGATGAGATGGGTGAGAGGAGGTACTTAGGGCCAGATATGGTTCAGAAGGCTAATAAGGCTATTGAGAATATTCGAGTCAGAATGCTTGCTTCGCAGAGTAGACAGAAAAGCTATGCTGATCCTAAGCGTAGGAATGTGGAGTTCCAGGTTGGGGACCACATGTTTCTGCGAGTCTCACCGTTGAGAGGGGTAAGGAGATTTGGAGTAAAGGGCAAGCTGAGCCCTTGGTTTGTTGGACCTTTCGAGATCCTGGAGAGGATTGGACAGGTGGCTTATAGGTTGGCCCTGCCACCATCACTGTCGGGAGTTCATGATGTATTCCATGTTTCCATGTTGCGGAAGTATGTTTCAGATACAAAAAATGTGTTGAAGTATGAGGATTTGGAGTTACAGACAGATTTATCCTATGAAGAGCGACTAGTTCAGATTTTGGACCGGAAGGACAAAGTTTTACGGAATAAGACAATTCCATTAGTTAAGCTGTTGTGGAGAAATAACAAGGTCGAGGAAGCGACCTGGGAGTTAGAGTTAGTGATGTGGGATCATATCCTGAGCTATTCAGGTAAATTTCGAGGACGAAATTCTCAGTAGGAGGGGATAGTTATAACGACCCAAAATCACTAATATGGCTTAAGGGCCCTGATTAGTGTGCCGGGAAGGCATAATTGACTTATGAGTGCATTTATTGATTTAATGCATGCTTGTGTGAATATTTGAATGTAAATGTGGTTAAATGCTATGTCTATGAGAACCACATTATCATGTGGGTAGATTTGCAGTGAGCGACTTGAGGCGATCCTTGGAAGCTAGATAGTGGGAAAAGTCACAACGGAGCTTAATAATTGACTTTGGATAAGTCAGGGGTATTTTAGGTATTGGGTAGTTATTTAGACTATCAGGATATGGAAAAAAAAAATATATGGAGATATATTTGAGGATAGAAATCTTAGGCGGGAATATTGGGGGAAATTACCATTTTGCCCTCGGGGACGTTTCCGGTACCCCGAGCCTCGGGATTGACTTAACTGGTTAGGATTAGACTAAGTTAATAATAAACAGGGGAATAAAACACAAACTGACCTCAGCTCTTCTCCTCTCTTCTTTTCTCTTCTTTCTCCTTTCACCTTCAAGAAACTACAGAAAACCTAAGGGAATCAGCTGGGAAAACTCTGTGCTTGAGCTGAATTCATGAAGGCTTAGCTTAGCTCAGACTAAGGGTCACTCAATCAAGATTAAGGTGAGAGTTGAATTGTGTTTTTGGGTGTTAGAATTCTAAGTTTTTGGCTGAATATTAAGGTGTTTATGGTTTTGATGTTTAAGGGGTGAATTGAAGATAAGTGCTTGGGTTTTAGCTCAGGAATTCGTCAAGAAGGTGGTTCAGCAAAAGAGGTAAGCTTCAATTTGTAATTCATAGGCTAAAATTTTAGTTGTGCATGACTGGTTTTGGTGTTTAGAGTTGCTGGGTTTCAGAGAATCAAAATCGAGTTTTAGTAGGTTTTTAGGCTGAATTTCTATCGGATTATGTTATTAGAGTCATGATAAAAGTTTTGTGATTAAAGGATTTTGAGTTAGGGTGCTTTGGAATGGTTTTGGATGGGGTTAGGATGCTAGAAATGGTGGTTTTTTTGGGCATGAAGGGAAGGGCCACGACCCTGTTCTAGAGCGTTGCAGTCCTACGAAGCAAGAGAGCCAGGGAGGCTCGGCCAGGGGAGAGCGCCGCGGTGCCCTTGGGCAGGGCCGCGGCGGGTGTCTGCTTGCTGAGGGCCTTGGGCTCTGTTTTAGGGGTAGGTCGCGGCTAGGGTTCAAGGGCCACAGCCCTTAGGTACATTCTTGATCATTTGGGGATTTTAAGCGCGGGAATCTAGCCTAGGGTGTTCGGGATCGATTTCACCACCGTGCTTGGTGGAATTCGATGTCCCAGAAGCTGGTATTGTATCCGAAAACCCTTATTTGAATATTAATGGAATCTAATACCTTGGTTGTGACTAGGTGTTAAGGCTAGGGCTCAAGAACGGATCGTGCTCGAGGAGCGTCGCTCGTAATCAGTGAACATAAAAACTAGAGGTAAGAAAATTGCACCTGTTTGTATATCTGTAATGGGACTAAGGGTTCCCTAATGTGTATGCTTGAAAGGATGGTATTATTCCATGTAAACAGTGAACCAACGGCCTAAGAGTGCCAAGGGTTACACTAGCAAACAAGGCGCGGCTTGGCCACTGGTATCCGAGGACAGCTTATTATGTACTGAGCTCAATTTAAGCGGGCCGGAGTCAGTGGGGTAAACAGAGGGTGCGGCCTAAGTTGTCGGTCCTGACTATTATGTGACCTGATTATTATGAGACCTGAATCTCATTTGTGATTAGTTGCATCTTTGATTCTGAGTATGTGCTGAATAGTTAATGTGGAATATATAATAAATGATCATGCTTAAGAATTGACTTTCTGTTATTGTTGTTTGTGTTGCACGTTATGTTTTCTTGCTGGGCCTTGGCTCACGGGTGCTTCATGGTGTAGGTAAAGGCAAAGGCAAGCTTGATCAGCCCTGACTCGGAGAGCTCTACAAGCTGAATGTACATGACCAGCTGCTCAGCCGCCACGGTTGGGGTTTAGGCAGGGACGCGAGAACCAGAAATGTCTATTTTGCCTTAGTATGGCTGATAGTTGCCTGTATTTTGGAGATTCTGTAAATCAACTCTTAAACTCTGTTTTTTTTTTTTTTTGGATCCCATGTATAAAACTGTTTAATTACATAAAGTGAAACTTTTGAGACCAAAACCTTTTTAACCCTAGCACATTCTTGTTTAGTGACACATTTTTAAATTAATGACTTAATTATCAAGTCCTGCACCTTTATTAGTAAACAGTGTAGCAGTCCTAGCTATCCAGGGCATTACAAGTTCCTTCTCCTTGGCAGTATATCGCCTCTCAGCTTCGAACAACTTGCAACTCTCATATGCTACTGGGTGATCTTCTTGTACTAGTACCCCTCCCAAAGCATAATCTGACGCGTCAGTCTGTACTTCGAAGGGCTTGCTAACATCTGGACAGGAAAGAACGGGATCCTTCATCTTGGCTTCCTTCAAACTTCTGAATGCTTCAGCACACTTATCAGTCCATGCCCAAGTCACACCCTTTTTCAACAGCTCGGTCAAGGGTGTCGCTCTTTTTGAGTAGCCGTCCACAAATCGTCTATAATAGCTGGCTAGGCCCAGGAAAGAGCGTAGTTCTTTCACGTTTGTGGGGGCTTTCCACTCTTGGATTGCCCAAACCTTTTCCAGGTCCATACGAATTCGGCCACGTTCAACAACATGGCCTAGGAACTTGATGCTCTCCTATGCAAATGAGCATTTCTCACGCTTCACATATAGTTGGTTCTCTCTCAACTTTTGAAACACTTGAGTCAAGTGTTCTCGATGCTCTTCAATCGTGGTGTTGTAAACCACGATATCATCCAAGTACACCACCACGAACTTGTCTAAATACTCGTGGAATACTTGGTTCATCAGTGTGCAGAAAGTGGCAGGTGCATTTGTCAACCCAAAAGGCATAACTCGAAACTCAAATGCTCCATATCGAGTAACGCAAGTAGTCTTCGGTTCATTCCCATCTATGATCCTCATCTGAAAATAGCTCAATCTCAGGTCCAACTTTGTGAAATACTTGGCTCCACTTAGCTGGTCAAACAAATTAACGATCAGAGGGATGGAGTAGGTGTTGCAAATTGTCACCTTGTTGAGAGCCCTATAATCAATGCACAGCCTCAAGCTCCCATCGTGTTTCTTCTGATATAGCACAGGTGCGCCAGATGGCTCCTTTGACAGTCTAATGAAGTCTGCCTCCAATAACTCCTCTAGTTACTTTCTCAACTCTTCTACCTAAGGCGCTTTTGTTGCAGGTTTCGCTCCCGGCACTAGCTCTATCTAGTGATCAATCCCCCTTCTTGGCGGCAAGGCTTTAGGGAGTTTATCTAGCATCATGTCCCCATACGTCTTCAAGACCCTCTTAATTTCAAGTGGAACAATCTCTTCCACTGTTTCTTCGGACACGGCGAGTACCGCTACATAAGTGGGCTCCCGTTTCTTCACACCCTTCTTAAACTGTAAAGCTGATAGAAGCTTCACACCAGGGGGTGGTATCACCTTTGCAGGCACCATTGAAGGAGTCTCTCCCATTATGAGAAAACTCCCAATAGCAAGAATCGGGATGGCACCTTTCTCGGTTAGGAATTCCATTCCCAAAACTACATCAAAGTCGTCTTTATGGACCACCACTAAGTCGGTCTGCCTCTCCCACATGTCAATCTTAACTTTTACGCATTTAGCCACTCCTGTTGTGGCCAAGGCCTTTGAGTTGATTGCCTTCATGCGGTCCGCGTCTTTCTCCAGATTTAGCCCCAGTCGTTTGGCTTCGAGCTGCGAGATGAAGTTGTGTATGGCACCAGTATCAATCATCACGCTCTTGGCCGGCTTGTCATTAATGGTGGCGTCCACGAACATCAGTCCCTTCCCTAGGTCCTTCTTCCCTTTTTTTCCATGCTTCTTGAGAGCATTCAATAGGTGGACAACGCCCATGTGTGCGTACTCTTAATCCTCCTCTTCTCCTTCGCGTTGTTCTTCTTGGCCAATGAGGGCATTCAACTTGCCCCTGTAAGGGCAAACTGTCGATTTATGTGGTCCTTTACAGAGCCAACAAGCTAGTGGCTTCTTCCCTGCAATAGTATCTGTCTCACTGGAAGAACTAGAATCTGATGTCCTCCTCTCTCCCCCACTTTTACTCTGCCACGACTTCCCAGACTTCTTACTCCCAGCGCTACTTGAGCTGGTTGGAGAGGTAGTCCTCTTCGGCAGGCTGCTCTCCGGTGTGTAGTCTGTCAAGCGTTCGACAGCAACTTGAGCGGTGGTTAGGTTAGTCACATGCTTCCTCTGAAGTTCTTTTTTGGCCCACATTTTTAATCCTTCGAAGAAACAGAAGAGCCTGTCTACTTCGAACATGTCCTTAATATCGAGCATCAGTCTCGAAAATTTCTTCACATATTCTCGGACAGTCCCAACTTGTTTAAGCTCTCTCAACTGGCGTCGAGCCATGTAGGCGACATTTTCTGGCAGAAACTGTGTCTTCAATTCTCTCTTCAAATCTCCCCATGACGTGATGGTGCATCTACCATTCTCGATGTCATCATGCTTTGTCCTCCACCATACCTTGGCATCCTCAGACAAGTACATGGTGGCCATGGTGAACTTTCCTTCTTTGGAATCGGCCTGCACGACTCTAAAGTAGTGCTCTATGTCAAAGAGAAAGTTTTCCAAGTCCTTTGCGTCTCTAGCCCCGTTATAGGGCCTCGGCTCAGGCACTTTAACTTGGACATACTCCATACCAATCGGCCCCATTGCAGGCACATTCTCAACCACTTGCATGGTTAGGTTCACCTTTGCAAATAGCTTAGTCATCTCCTCTCTGAGCACGCCAACTAACTCCCTACAGTCCTCCGTGATGTCATTTATTGAGTCTTGTTGGTCCTTCAGCATGCGCTCCATCGCCGCAATGCGCTCCTCCCACCGAGGGGTATTCGATGTACCTGTTAGAGTGTTTCTTTTCTCCAACGCAATTATTCGGGCTAGCAGAACATTGTTTTCCTTCTCTAGCGCGGCTATGTGATTGCTTATGTTGAACGAACCAGAATTACGGGTAGTAGAGAATAGATCCCTGACCCTCTCATCTAGGCCATCTAATTCCCCCACTCGCTTCTCAAGCGCTTCGATCCTTTGAGTATTGCTCATCATTTGTGGGTTCCACCAAGCTTTCTCTAACCTAGCTCTGATACCAACTGTCACGGGCCCACTATTTGGGAACTCCAAGTAGACAAAACGTGCAGCACTTGCGGACACTCCAAGCTAGCAAGTCAGCCTACAACTCATGCTTGCATGTAAACAAACTCAGTGGTTAGCCACAAACACATCTCGGACATGTAACGGACAATTAACGAAGTATGAGCAAGCACAAAGCAAGTCATTCCATAGAACGTCCACACCACACAAAAGTATACAACAAGGCAAGTGGCACGCGATGGCCCAACGAAGACAAAAATCAAGTAACACATAGACAATAAGGAAGCATACACGGGCAAGTATGGATAAACATCGTTTTATTAATATATAGCCTCGATAGGGCAAAGGAGTACACAGCTTTATCCCCTATCTGCTGGTGGTCATGGTGCTTCCCTAAGTCACCAGGTCACCTCCCCCCAAGGAGCCTTCTATGGATACAAGGTCTTCCTAGTAACATATATAATTTTTGTCTAGGAGACATATGCATAATTACAAAATATCCACAATCCTACCCCATGAGGTTGCTTGGTACAAGACTTGACTAATGATCAAGCACCAAGGCATGCTCACTTACAAAATGGCATCATGTGGGTGTGCCAAAAGGGCACGCAACACCACTCACCAAGCGCACTGTTAAGGGAAATTTTAATTTTATTTTGTTAATTTCTTTAGGGTTAGAAATTGTTAGATTTTAGTTATTTTAATTTTGTTTTTGGTATTTTGTGATTTTTGGGCCAAAAATATTTTTAAGAGTTAATATATACTTTTATTACCATTAAAATAAATTGGGTATAAATTAATATTTCTATAGATTTAATTTATATATTTTTATTTTGGAAATATTTATTTTTCATTGGGTTTGTTTTGTTTGGAAAATAAATGTGTTATTTTTTGTAGAAGAAAAAGAAAAATTGGTTAAAAGCTTAAGAAAAGAGGCCCAAAGCTCTTGAAGAAGCCCAGCCCGATTCTTGAAGAAAGCCAAGGGAGCCGCCAAGCCAAGCCGCAAGCTGTTTGTTCCGGTCGTTGCCACGTGTCGCTGAAGGAAATGATCTGCGCATATCAACTGGTGGGTCCCGCGTGGTCTTCCTTTCTCATTCTCTTTGGTGGCAAGTGCAGTGTGCACTGCCCTCTCCAATCAAAAGGAAAGTGACTTACACAGGCAACTATGGAAAGATTTTTCAACATTAAGTGGTCAAAGGCGTGTGGGTCCCGCATTCTTCTTCTCCCACTCTCTCTTCTGGTGTGTGTAGCTCACACGAATAGAAAAGAGAGTGTTTCTCACTTACACGGCAAAGGAAAGGAAAAATTGGGAATAAAAATATCAAATTATAAAAAATAAAAAACGTGGGGACCACAAAAATACCAATTTTTTATTGGTTTTTCTACCCTACAAAAATAGAGATATCATACAAATATCAAAATGCAAATTTAAATTAATTAGTTTTTAATTATTATTTAAATTTCTAATTTAGTTTTTTTTATATAATTTCAAAAAATTTAGAATCATCATAAATAGAGGTCTTTCTCTATTTGAAAAAACACTTTATACTCTCTCTTAACGAGACATTATTTTCTACATTTTTTCTCTTAGTAAATTTTATGGTTTTTATTTAAGTATCTCTAGCTAAGTTTTTTTAGGTTAACGGTAAGTTCAAAGCCTTAAATTTGCTTTCTTGTTCTTAATAGTTTTCATAGTTATTTTACTCCCAATTATCAAATTTATTATATTCATTTATGCTTAAATTCTAAGATTATTGTTTAGATCTTATTTAGTAGAGCTTCTAAACATGGTTTTTCTTTAATTTATTATCATCTTAGAATTTCTATTCACCTAATAGTTTAGAATTCTAGGTTTTAAGTGATAAATTATAATTGAGATTAATGTCAAAGTTGGTTTTAATTATGATGATGAATATGACCTAGGTTAAATAAATTGCATGTATATGGATTTATTGCTTATATTAACCTGTCTCCACTGTGTTTAATGCTTTTATTAAATTAAATATTTTGTGTTTTCCTTTAGGTTGTTTAATGAATAGAATTTATTAAGAGTGTTTACTTCAATTATCATATTGTGAGATTGGGTTAATGACGGTTTCGTATTATGTACAGTTAATAATTTGATAGGGAATAAGATTCAATGAGATTGTTAATTACTTGAATGATTGTTTAGTGGTAGCAACTGACCTCTTAACTGCCTAAATCATTATATTTTTCATTCATTGTTTTTGTTATTTCTTTTTATTTTATTGCATCATAAAAACTCATTTTGTTAACTTTTGTTTATTTGAGTAATAAATTGAATTGATAGTCCTCGTGGGATTGACTCTTACTACTACTTTACTAATAATTTAGTGAGTAATTAGGAATAATTATTATCAAATTTGATACGCCTTACGAGACGCATCAAATTTTTGGCGCCATTGCTGGGGATTTTTATTGTTAAATTTGTTATTCATATTTTCTTTCTTTCTATACTAACTTTATTTATTAGTTGTAGTTTTTTTTTTCAGGACTTTTATAGAACTTGTTTGGAGCCATGGTGATGTACTATCAACAATTCTATGATCCAATCAATCTCTCACCACTAGTGAATAGATATGAGCCCTATTTTAACATTTACAATTCAGAATGAGGGGATTATTCTAATATTTTCTATGGTGGAAATCAATATGTTGAGCCAAATTACTACTCTTCATCAGAGTATAATGAGATTGGGCCATAATATTCAAATCCATCATTTGGAGATCTCATCAATGCCTTAAATGTCAACAATCTTCAACTTCAATAGATATCTCAACAGGAATATATGTCTCACCTTCAACAACCTCCTCCTACAGTTCCACAATAGCAGGATTCGTCTATTTCTAACATGCTCAAGATTTTGGTTGCCTCTAAATTAGATTATTGGATGAAAGAGTTTGATTAATAATTTGGTTTATTGGAGCTTCGTATTATGGTCCCCAGATCACCTCTATCCTACAATGTCAAGGGTAAGGAAGTCAAAAGAAAGATTTGTAGAGTAAATGACTTAATTGCAAATGAATTAATATTCCAGTGCAAAGAAAATAATTATGAGCAATTGATTAATTATGAATGAATTAATTATTTAACTATATAATTTGTTTAAAAAACTATAGGTTAAAATAAATATGAATCATATTTGGATTAATATAAAGAGAGATTAATAATTATCCTATTTATAATAAGATATTTATTTATTTATTTAAAATTGATATTTTAAGATAAAGTTAATTTTGAATTAACTAATATTTATTTGGGATAAATATATTGTCTTAAATATTAATTGAATAAAAAAAAGAAAATTAGGGATAACCCTAATGGTGTGATCGACTCACTCACTATACAGTGAGTGTGGCGCAACACACAGGGATTTCCTATCCTTGGGATTTGAATTTTGAATTTAAAATAATTTGCTTATTTAATTATTTTTTTAAATACGATTTAAATTAAATAATCAAATAGGTTATAACTGATGCCCAAGCCCCGCGGCTGCATCACCTGTGCGCGCGCAAGCCTAGAGGCTCCCAACCTCATCCGTGCCTAAGCCTCAGGCTCCCTGCCACCTATGCGCGGTCTCGCGAGCCCAGGCAGCCATCTGTTGCGTGTACCAGTCTTGCCCGAGCCCTTGTCATGCGTGCCCCTACCCCATGCCGCAACCACCAGCCGTGAGCCATGTCGACCCCTATTGGCTCCCATGGTGTCGCCATGCCTAGTGGTCTAGGGCACCAATCTTGGTGCCTAAAGCTAGATCTTATTTTTTTTGCAATTAATCTTTTATTTAATTAATTTTTAAATTGTTTGAATTTAAAAGTTTAATTATCTTATTTTATTTTTATTAGAAAAATAAAATATATTTTAGTTGGTTAAGATTTTATCTTAAGTTTAAATAATTATTTGAATTTGATTATTTAAATTCAACTAAATTAAAAATATGACAAAAAATGGTGATTTAATTAAATGGTATTTTTGATTAAATGAATTAATTAGAAAGTTAGTTTCTAATTAATTAGTTGGGCCTAACAAATTCCTAAAGATTTGCAAGAAAGCCTAAAAGAAATGAGAATCATTTTTGGAGTCTTGAAAACTATCTAAAGGCTATTTTGTAATTTTATTTCTATTTTTTCAAAGGTTGTAAATTTATAAATACCCAATAGTACTCGGTGTTGGGGTTTTATGCCCTAATTAAAACCCAAATTCTTTGTAATCTCATTTTATTATCAATAAAAGAATAGAAATCATTTTTTGACTTGGTCAATCACTTTGCTCACATATTTTATTTTCATGATTATTTGTTTAATATAAACTTCTATTAAATCTCGAGCATATAGCTAATCTTATTTATAGTGACGTAATCACAGTGGAATATAAATATGATTATATGTTCAAAAATAAGTTAGTCCTAAGATTAGTCAGTGCACCGGATTTACACTGACTTGCCAATCTACGATATGATCTACTTACACATTACAGTGTTATGTTCTTTCCAGAACATTAGCAAAGTAGATAAGATCGGATGTATTTGTTACATTGGACATGACCGATATTGACAGTTGATAAGATAAGTAAACATACCGTTATTATCTATTCTAGTCATATCATATAGTTGACCATAGGTCAATTCAATCTCAATTCTGAGTGGTTAGTATTCTAACTGATTGTATTATTTAAGTTCTTTGACTTGTTCGTTACCAGCTTACCCTACGGACTAGCCCATACTTACATCTTGGGAACTCGGTAGTATAATTGAGTGGGAGTGTTAATCATAGATATGAACATCTATAGCTTCTGATGAAGAAGTGAAACGATGGTTTCCTTTTAGTTTGGTTCAAGGTGTTAAATGATAGAGATCTCATTTCAGTAATTAAATTAGTTTACTGAAATATCATTTACAAGGAACTAAGTGTTTTAAGGATAAAATACAATGAGGGGTAAAACGGTATTTTAGTCCTATCTCATTGTAGACCGTCTATAGAGGATTGAGTGACTATTATGGTTGTAACAATGGATAATTAATAGCGTATCTATATTTGTTATAGAGCGTTCTATGAATTCAAGAGTGCAATTCTGAGTCTATAGTGGAGTCACGAGGAATTAATAAGTTAGTAAATTTATTTGTTAGATTTATGATAATTTATTGGAGCTTGATTTCATAGGCCCATGGTCCCCATTGTACCTTAGATAAAATCATCTAGATAGTCTCAATTAATTGATTTAATTATCAATTAGAATTATCAAAGTTGACCAGGTCAATTTTGGATAGTTTCACAGATTTGTGTAATTTTGAGAAGAAAAGAGAAATTATGGCAGATTTATTAATTAAGATAAATTGGTATCTAAATTAATAAATAAATTTAAATCAAGGTTCAAATTATAAATAATTAATTTGATAAAGGATTTAAATAATTATTTAATTAATTAAATCAATAGAAAATAATACAGGCCTTGATTTTAAGTCCAATGGGCTTATAATCAAATGGGAATTTCACGGGCCTATAGCCCATGATAATTTCGACCTAGGGCTTCAAAATGGCTTGTTGTCCCAAAAATTTGAAAAGAATGACGTGGCGGTGAAATGGACACGTGGCATAAGTTAGTAGGGTGATCTGGCTTGGTAATGGCCTAATACATTAGTTAAGGAATGGGACAGAGAGTCAAGCCAAATACGCCCAATCGAAGAGAGTATTTAGACTGGGGGTCGCTTGGAGAAAGGAGGCTTACCCAAGGTTGGAGAACTTTGAGTTTGCTTGGCTCAGACCTCAGTTTAAAGACCCCTATAATTAAATTGGTGCCAAGACCAAGAAAGTGAAAGGGAGGTATGAATTTTGGTTCAAGATATAAAAACAGTAGGTCCGATCAGACCTAAGCTTAGGGGACCTCTTGTTAAGCTTGGCTCGAATAAGTTCAAAAAGAATAAGGCTCAAGTTTTACTCAAAAGGGGAAAGCCACATAGTGGCCGATCGAGCATACACATAGGAGGTACCTTCGACCATTCAGGTCCAAGGAGGAATAGATGGTGGCTCGGACCACCTTGGTCCGAGGAGAGAAGCCTAATGCCCGATCGAGCATTTGGTTGAGCGAAGGGGTTCAAACCTAGTTGGCCCAAGGAGAAGGATGTGTGCCCGATCGGACGTGGTACTTATGAGTACCTTGGACCATTTTGATCCAAGGAGAGGTGGTGGCTCAGACCACCTAGGTCCGAAGAGAGAGGACCAAGGTCCGATCGGACCTTGGTTAAACAAAGGAAGCTTGGACCATTTAGGTCCAAGGGGCATTATGCCCGATCGCACAAGGCCTCCCCCCGATCGCACAAGGCCTCCCCCGATCGCACCTTGGTTAAACAAAGGAAGCTTGGACCATTTAGGTCCAAGGGGCATTATGCCCGATCGCACAAGGCCTCCCCCCGATCGCACATGACCTCCCCCGATCGCGCAAGACGCCTGCAGGAGCGCTTGGACCATGTTGGTCCGAGGATAAGCTAGGAAGAAGATGGCTCGGACCATCTTGGTCCGAGGTGCAAAGTGTAAGGTCATATTGGACCTTGATTGAAGGAGTCAAATAAGATGGTTTGAACCACCTTAAGCCAAAGAAGACAACCATTGTGTCCGATCGGACACAATGGAGAAGTATACCTCGAGTGTAGTTGACCTTTGGTCCAAGGATAGCCATGCGTATGCCACCTTTGACCTACGTAAAGCTTGAAAGCTTGAAGAATAGTCAACATGCATGAGAAGCTACGTCAAACTGCCCGAAACTACTTCAGTGAGAATTGGTCCAAGCATCCGGGAATCACTCAATCCTCACTCGAAATTAGGGATCAGTTATATTTTGAATGTTTATTTTGTAATATAAATATTAGGTAAATAATGGAATATCCCTATCAAAAGGGGATATCAGTTGAGAACCCAGGTCTATAAATAGGGACTTGGGAGGATCGTAAAAGGACTTTTGGCAAAAAATTGAGAGTGAATCTGTATTCTAGAGAGAGAAAGTGTGTTGTTCTTGAGAAAAACCCATTTTTGTATTCTAGAGTATCTCACACTGAAGAAACTCAGTTGACAAGGTTCATCTGATCTTGAGTGTGAATATAGTAATAAAATCTCTAAGTGGAGTAGGCTATTACCGATCATCGGGGCTGAACCACTATAAAAACCTTGTGTTATTTACTTCCGTTCATAAAAAACTGTCTGTTGTCGTTTATAATTCTCTTGAAGGTTGTCGTAGTTGACGTTCTCACGTCGTTGGCTAAATTCACAGTCAACATTTTGGTGCTTTCATTGAGAGCCTGAAGAGAAAACAGACAGTCCCTAAAGCGATATGGCGCCTAAGAACACCACTGCGGCCTCCAAGAGGGCAAGCACCTCCAGGGAGCATGCTAGATCGGAAAATCCTAACGTTCAAGATCGTGAGAATGAGCCTAGGGTCGTGCTTGAGGATGTAGCTCCTGAAGTTGAGGAGCTCCAGGAGACCATGAGCGCGTTCCAGGATGAGTTGGCCCAGTTCAATGCTAGGCAGGAGGCCTTTGCTGAGGAAATGGCCAAGCAGAGACAAGAGATGGACGCTAGGAGCGAGGAGATCCGTCGACAGCAAGAGGAGGCCGACAGGCGACACCGCGAAGCTGCACTTGCTCTGGAGGTAGCTGCGCAGTTGACCCGAGCCAATGCTCAAGCTATGCCTGGGGTGATACCCACTCAAAAAGCAAGGACCATAGAGGCTGGTCAAAAGAAAGCTGATAGACCAGCAAGAGGTGGTGGTAACCCACCTGGTCATGAGGAGGAGGGAGTACGATCACGCACTGCCTCTACCCAAAGGGGGAATTCTAAGACCCCCTCAAGGAGCCATAGATCAGAGACTTCCAGGTCAGGAAGTCATAAGTCTGGCAGTAAGAAAACACCTTCTGAGCAGGGGCATAACAAAGCCCCTCGTGGCAAGGAAACTTCACACTTCAAAGATGGACATGGGCGTGATGAAGGTGACAGTTACCACACCAACCAGTCGAAAGAGAAGAATAATAACCGACGAGAGGGAGATAATCAACCAGCTCAAACGGGGAAGCCACCACGACATCCCAACCAGCGTAATGGCAAAGAGCACGCTCCACCTAATAGACCCTCCGAAAAGACTCGGAGTACGGTGTTCGACCGGTTGAAAAAAAACACTGCTCAGAAGGACCTAAGGGACATCATTGATGACAGAAGGAGGACCGCTCCGTTCGAAGGACAGGAACCGATCCGTCCTACTAGTCGAGTAGAAATACTTGACGTGGATGCGCTGGATAGGAGTGCCCGACTTAGCGGTCCCGAAAGTGCGTCCCCAGCAGTGGCCCCAGCCATCCAAGCCCAGCTTGATGCTTTGACGGCGGCAGTACAAGGTTTATCCAAACAACCAGTTATTGATCCAGTAGACCACAGAAATGGTAGCCCTTTTTGTGCTAGAATAAGAGCAGCCCAACCACCAAGGAAATACAAGGCGCCGATATTGCCAGTTTATACAGAAAAGGCAGACCCGGTGAGACACGTTGGGAAGTTCGAAGATCAGATGGAGCTGCTTGGGGTGAGTGACGATTACCGCTGTAGAGTCTTCCCCACCACCTTGTCAGACACTGCCCAAGAGTGGTACTGGAAGTTCAAACCCGACTCCATCACCTCTTGGGAGAGCTTTAGGAAGGAGTTCTGCAGGCAGTTTAGCACTGCCCGAACCCCTCCAGTTTATGCCAACCACTTGGTGGATATTAGGCAAGGCAAAGATGAATCTCTCAAGAACTACATACAGAGGTTTATGAGAGAAGCCAATCGGGCTACCGCTGTTGGAGATGAAGGGAAGATGGTTGCGATCTCCTCGGGTATTATTTATCGAAGTCCTTTGTGGGACAGCATTCACCGCCATCCAATTTCAACTTTACAACAGTTCTTGGACCGTGCAGATAAGTACATGAAGTTGGACGATGCCATTGAGAAGGGAGAGAACGGGTTGAACAACCCAAGTGGATCGGGGGATACTCCAAAGGATAGCGGAAATGATCAAGGCGGTAGTAAGAAACGTGGGAATAACGGGTCTGACCACCGCAGTGAGAAGAAAGCTAAGTCTGGGTCGAATGACAAACCTACGAAGTATGAACCTCGATTCACCAACTACACTACTCTTTCGGCAACCCGAGCAGAGATCTATCTAGCCAGCCATCAGGAGGTCCCTTACCGAAGGCCCCCTCCGATCAAGAAGGAAATGAGTAAGAGGGATAAGAACAAGTTCTGTCGTTTCCATGGAGACTATGGTCATGACACGAACGAGTGTAACCACCTTAAGGATGAGATAGAGTTTCTCCTCCGTTCGGGGAAACTAAAAAAATATAAGGCAGAGAAAGCCCAAGGAGAGGGAAGCAACAATAATCCTGGGTTCAAGCGACAACGGTCCCCACCTTTGCAACCTGAACCTGTGGACTTCACACTAGATACAATATGTGGAGGACCACATCTTGCGGGTGATAGCAGCAAGGCGAGGGAAAGATATGCTCGCACCCTTCGTCATGAGTTGGAGGCAGCGTCCACATCCGAGGTTATGACGATGGAGGAGAGACCATCAAAGAACCCAAGGTATGAAAGTGAGTCCCTCACCTTCACTGAGGAGGATGCCAAACACGTGAGGTATCCTCACAATGACCCTCTCGTAGTGACAGTTCAAATAGCTAACATGAAGGTGAAAAGATGTCTGGTTGATACGGGAAGCTATTAAGGGTCAAGCCTTGGCGGATTTCATCGCTGAGTGTACCGGAATCGTTGAGGTCCCTAACCAACAGGAGAGTGTTACTGGGTTAAAAGAAGAAGTTCCTGCTTGGCAACTTTTCGTTGATGGATCGTCGAACGAGCACCATTCAGGAGCTGGGATTATACTAGTCACACCAGAGAAGCACCGAATTCATTGTGCACTGAGGTTCGGATTCAATGCTTCTAATAACGAAGCAGAGTATGAGGCCCTCTTAGCAGGCTTGCGACTGGCTAGAGATGTACGTGCCCGGTCGGTGGAGATAAACAGTGATTCCCAATTGGTGGTTTATCAAGTATTAGGGGAATACCAGGCGAGGGGCCTACGCATGGTGGCATACTTAAACAAAACTAAAGATTTACTAGCCCAGTTCGAGGAGTATACCATTAAGCTAGTACCAAGGGAGCAGAATTCCAATGCTGATGCTCTGGCAAAGCTTGCAAGTGCGAAAGATGCCGAAACACTGAATATAGTTCCAGTAGAGTACTTGGCAGAGCCAAGTATTGATAGAAAAGAGGCCATGCCGATTACGATAGTCGACACCTGGATGACTCCCATCATTGCTTACCTTGAACATGGGACGCTCCCAGATGGTCGTAATGAAGCAAGAAAAGTTATGAGGCAAGCTGCTAGGCACACCATGGTGGATGGAGTGTTATATAGGAGAGGATACTCCTTACCTCTCCTCAGATGCATAACCCCCGACCAGTCAAAGAGCTTATTAGCTGAAGTGCATGAGGGGTTTTGTGGAGATCATGCTGGGGGGCAGAGTCTATCTAAAAAGATCTTGAGGCAAGGATTTTTCTGGCCTACTATGAACGAAGACTCTATGGAATATGTGAAAAGGTGTGACAAGTGCCAAAGATTTTCTAAGGTACCCAGAGCACCACCAAATCTTTTGAAGCAAATGCAAAGTCCGTGGCCTTTTGCAGTATGGGGCATTGATTTGATCGGAAAGTTACCCAAAGGAAAGGGAGGAGTGCAATTCGCTGTGGTTGCAGTAGATTATTTTACTAAATGGACTGAGGCCGAACCATTAGCCACGATTACATCGAAGAAAGTGTTGGACTTTGTTGTTAAAAATATAATATGTCGCTATGGTCTACCTAAAAAGATAGTGTCTGACAATGGCACCCAGTTTGACAGCGACATATTTACCGATTTTTGCACTCGGCATGGCATCACCAAAAGTTTCTCCTCGGTGGCCCATCCTCAGGCCAATGGGCAGGTTGAAGCAGTGAACAAAACATTGAAGGACACTTTGAAGAAGCGCCTGGAACAAGCTAAGGGTGCTTGGGCAGATGAGTTACCAGAAGTCCTTTGGTCGTATAGGACTACCGCTCGGACGGCAACTGGCCATACCCCATTCTCTTTAGCATATGGGTATGAAGCCATGTTACCTGTGGAGATAGATCCACCCTCTCATAGAAGGACCGTCTACAACCAAGAGGAGAACCATCAGTTGTTGACAGAATCATTGGACTTCCTCGAAGAGAGAAGAGAGGAGGCAAGCCTCAGAGTAGCAGCTCATCAACAAAAAGTGGCACGCTACTTCAATTCCAGAGTGCGAGATCGAAAGTTCCAGGTTGGAGATTTAGTCCTAAGGAAGGTGTTTGTTAGAGACCCAGCAGCCGGTGTGCTAGGACCGAACTGGGAAGGACCATATCAAATTGAACAGGTCTTACCGCCCGGCACTTACAAGCTTGCTCGATTGAATGGGGAGCTAATCAGAAACTACTGGAATGGCGAGCACTTGAGAAAATATTATCAATAAATACTACTTGCAGAGTAGTAGCTTTGTATCAAGTGCTTAACTTGTTATTTAAGTTTTTTGTTTGTGAACTGGTTATTTGCTACCCAGTCACATTATTTTGAACAATGTTATTTTGTTTGGAACTCGTTGTTAGACACGTTTTGTCATTTATTATTACGAGTAATAAAAGAGACCACACGCATTGTGGTCGTACCTTGCTACAAACTTTGCATATGTGTTGATTATTTTTGTTGGGCAGTGTTCAACTGTCATAATAATTTAAACAAAACAGGTCTTTTAAAAACTAATGTACTGGACAGTGTTCAACTGGTCGGTATCATAATATGGAGGACCAACGTTTAGATAATATTTATGTAGTGGTCAACTACTGATATATTTTCGTGTATTTCATGTGTTTCACGAGTAGTAACTACTCGAACAAATCCGATCAAGTAGTAAGTGATCAAGGATTTATCCACCCTCAATCACTTGGGGGGCACATAGGGTATACTGGTATGTATTTCAACACAGGCAATAAGAGCACGAGCAAATATGTTTGTTTTTGGGCTGACTTAAGCTAACTTGTTTTACAAAGCTTAAGTAACTTAGAATTTTTCAAATTCTAAGTTAAAAACTGATATTCGTGTAACAAGACATTTACGCTAAATATGTTTGTTTTTGGGCTGACTTAAGCTAACTTGTTTTACAAAGCTTAAGTAACTTAGAATTTTTCAAATTCTAAGTTAAAAACTGATATTCGTGTAATAAGACATTTACGCTCATAAAAAGTTAGAGCAATAAGAGCATGAGGAAGTATATTTGGTGTGAACTTATGGAATGGTAAAAATTTCTAAGTTAAAAAACTAAATTCTCATGTGAAATTAAAGGCATCCAAAAACTTTGCTATGCACAATAAAAACTTAGAAGTTTGAAATTGTCAACAAGGAAAGAGTAAAGTGCTAAATGTCAAAATAGCTCACTAGTTCGAGCAACAAAATACAAAGTAAAGTAGACTGTGATGAACTACGAGAGGGAGTCACAGGCGAGCTCCTCTAGAGGGTTGATCGACTCCCTCCTCTGCATCAGATGCTCCTCTCGCTCGAAATGATATAGCAGAGCACGTTGGGGCGAGTGCAGGAGGGTTAGCGGCTTCTTCAGCGGCTCTTGCTTCACATCTGGCAAGATCCTCTGCTTGGGCCTCCTTGGGGAAACAATCAAGATTAAGAGGCTTGTTCAGCTTCCAGACCTTATAGAAGCAGTCAAAACTGGCATCCTCAAAGCGAATCAAGTCAAGCTCTTTTTCTTGCTTCAGCTCTTCGTTCTCGCTAATCAACCTCTCATTGTCTCGAACTAACTCTTTAATATCAAGGGATTGCTTCTCCAATTGAGTTGTCAAGGAAGCATTGTTTTGAGCCTGCTTTTTGAGAGACTCGTCCCGTTCAGCTATAGTTCTCTCTGCTTGCTCCAGCTTGGACCTGGCCTCCACCAGTTGATCGTCCTGCACCTTGATCAGCTCCTTGTAATCTACGGCTCGAAGCTGAGCATGACCAATGGTGACAAGTGACTGCATGAAAGACAAAAAGTTAATACAAGTAAAAATACTAATAACAAAGTATCTCGAGGAAAAATGCTTACCTTCATCAATTGAGCGAGTCCTCTCTTCAAGACAACTTCGACACTAAGTCGAGGGTAGGAGTCTAGGCTTTGAAGCGTCGATGCATCACGGCCAATATCCTCAAGAAGCCCCTTGCCCAGGTCGCTAACAGCACGAAAAAGCTCACTCGAACTACCCTGGTGAGTAGGAGTTAGGCTCGCAGAAGGAGGAAGGGAAGAGGGGGTCAATGGCGGAAGTGTAGTTGGTCCCCCAGGTTGCCTCCCTTGACCTGGCGGTACTACCTTCTGAATCTTCTGTGGAGGCGTAGAGCCACTTCCATCACCAGTTTTCCTCTTTGAAGCAACGCAATCTCTGAACATGTCTGAATCTGCCAAGGATGAAAAAACAAGATTGTTAGAGAAATAAACATAATGAAACATATGCAAGTGTATACTACAATTGTGATGCTCTCTAATTACCAATTATAAAAAATATGCCTATTTTCACTAAGCATGTGTTACCTGCGTTGAAGATCTGATCAAGGAACTCATCCTCGTCGTCCAAGGATGAGCTAAGTTCCCCTTCAACCTGGATAGCTTTTCCTTTCCCAGGTTGAGCGGGAATAGTAGATCTACGCTGAGGATCAGGCTCTCTAATGACTAAGTCGCCAGGTCTACGGGAAAGCGGAGAAGGCCCAGGAGAATGCCGATCAGTCATTTGCTCTGTGCCCTCGGTAGACTGACCAGGCGTGTCGTTCTCCCCGGTGGTACTTTCCACCACCAGATCCTGCTCACATGGCACCAGACTCACCATCTGGAGAAGGTCCAACGTGACCAACTTTTTTACATCCTTCTCTTTAAGACTCATGTTAGCCAATTTCTTGGCCCGCCTAAACATCCCTTCAGTGGGCAATGGTCGCTCGAACGGACCCGAGCGCGTAAAAGCCAAGTTGTTGGCCTCAATATCCAATGTGAGGAAGTATTCCTTATGATATTTCCCGGCGTTTGACTTATGGGAGATGCCATTGAGATATGTAACCCCCCTATGCCTGTGATAGAAATGGAAGAAACCTGAGTTGTTATGAGAAGGGTTGGTCCGAAGATCAAACAGGTAATGCACCTCATGAGGGGTGGGCTCGTCCCAACCATTCAGAAAATAAAGAATATACAGCGCAGAGAGTGCCTGTATCCCATTCGGCGTGATCTGAAATGGGGAGATGTTGAAGTAGTCTGCTACGGACCGGAAATAGATGTGCAGCGGGAGTGTTGCTCCAGCTTGTACATGGTACCTGGACCAGGCACAGTACCTTCCACCGGGCCTATTGGCTCTTTGATGCGAGCCCGGACACGTCATGTTTGCCCCACTCAAGCCTAAAGCTTCAATGTGTTTCTGGAATAGAGCGGGATTAAGTTTTGAGGCTTCGGCAACGAACCAGGAGGGTTCTTCTTCTCCCTCATCACGTGGCTTCTGAACAGCCAAATCCAGGATCGCAGTAGCAAATTTCAGAAAAGGCTTTCTTGAAGCTGTGGTAGTGCAGGTTTGATTGCGCTTTACCACCTTCTGTACTGCTCTGCGGGCAACCTGCGGATCGTGTTCCTGAGGGAGCCTGTTAGATTGCTTCACCCTCATCGTCGACTGAGAAGCCTGTCGAAGAAATTGTTCCTCGTGAAGAAGATATAAGGCTGAGCGAGGGAGGATCTGCTTGAAGCGGCAAAGACGATCCTCTGGAGTGTAACCAATAGACGAGCCTGGTGAGGAATCGCTATTCAAGGGAGTCTCGATTGTTTGCGGGGCGGATGATTCGGAGTCCGTATGATTGTCACCTCCCCTATAGTCAGAGCGATTCATCTGCAAAAATGAATAAAAAATGGGGAGGTGAGTAACCATACAGAAAAAATTCATCGAAAATAAGAATTATTTATATACTTGGAAAATTTTGTCCAAGTTATAAAAATATAGCGCATGTGGAAAAAATAATTTTAATGCCCAAAAGTGCCTAAAAGGCACTTAAAGTATTGAACTTATTAAACTTTGTAGAAGGAGGCATTTTTGGGATTTTCCTATAAGGCTAGGTTCCTTATGTACACAGTTAACATACAGAGGTTGGTTGCATGTTTGGAAGGAAAAAAGGCCCAAGCCTAAGAAAAGTATGTATGGTCCGATCGGACCACATTTTGAGCTCAGGAGGGAGGTTCTATGCATTCGATCGTACATAGCTTGGCTGGGAGGGCATTCGACCTTACCTCCATGCGAGCCTAACCCCAAAGCGCCTGTGACACGTCCGATCGGACACATTCCAGCCAGGAGACGTCCTGCCTCGCCACCTCACGAGCCTCGCGCAAGCCTCCAGAACGCCCGATCGGGCGTAGCGTGCCCGAGGAGAGGTGTGCACCCTGGTCCCGAGAGTTCGCCTGGTGTGCCTCGTGCCTCCAAAGCTTCTAGCCAGCAGCAACAAGTTAGGTTCGACTGGGCATTGGTGTCTAGGGAAGTTCGGATTTAACTAGTAAAAATCTGGGCACTTAAAAGCAAAGGAAGGAGCGTGTGGTCCGATCGGACCACACACTTATCTGAAACTTTTCAAGGCCCGATCGGAAGTGGTTGTCTCACCTCGTTCAGAAGAGATACACGCCTCAAGCTTGAACCATGGTTCATCATCCCCGATCGAACATGAGTTCACCATGAGGACAAAGTGTGGTCCGATCGGACCACTCGCTTATGCCCAGAATTTCTGGGCAAAAAACTATGTAAAAAATGACCCCTAATGGCATACTTTGCCTACCTTGAATCCGAACCAAATAAACAAAGCCCTAAAAATCCCTAGTCTCAAACACATTCCATCATTTACATAAACAAAAAACAAGATCAAAACATATAAGTGAAAGGTTTTCTTCATGTTCTTAAAAACCCATTACATTACACTATCAAAACCCTCAAAACCCATATTCATGTTTATGTCAAAATACCAAAAATGTCTTGAAATTCCTAAAAGCTTAAGGGAAAATTCGGGTTACCCATGCCACAAACCTTATCAAGACCACAAGCAAACACATTGAACAAGACATATTCAAGAACTTCAAGAACATCCAAGGGACAAGCATATTCGGCCATGACATTTTTTTAGAAAAGAAAATGTAGCAATCTAAGAGGCATGGAGAAGAAGACTTACCCAAGGTTGGAGAGCTTTGATTTTGCTTGGAGGATGCTTGAAGATGAGGAGCTCCCCTTGAAGATTGTAAAGTCGGCAAGAGGAGGGAGTCCTTGAGAGGGTTTCGGCCAAGGGAGAAGATGAAGGGTTTTTAGAATATATTTTTTTTTTTTTTTTTATGTGTGAAGAAGAGAATGTAAAGTGGGGATATTTGAAGGGAAAAAAGTGGGTTTTTCATTTACTTTTGAACCTCTGGTATTCTGGGATTATCTTTCCTCCACGATCATGGGTGGATTTTTGCAGTCATCGTGGGTCTGCTGCATGAAGATGAACAGTTATTATTTTTTATAATGACGTCAGCCGAAGAAAAAGTTTATTACGTGAATAAATCATATAATAAACTTGGGGGGCAAATGTTGTCCCAAAAATTTGAAAAGAATGACGTGGCGGTGAAATGGACACGTGGCATAAGTTAGTAGGGTGATCTGGCTTGGTAATGGCCTAATACATTAGTTAAGGAATGGGACAGAGAGTCAAGCCAAATACGCCCAATCGAAGAGAGTATTTAGACTGGGGGTCGCTTGGAGAAAGGAGGCTTACCCAAGGTTGGAGAACTTTGAGTTTGCTTGGCTCAGACCTCAGTTTAAAGACCCCTATAATTAAATTGGTGCCAAGACCAAGAAAGTGAAAGGGAGGTATGAATTTTGGTTCAAGATATAAAAACAGTAGGTCCGATCAGACCTAAGCTTAGGGGACCTCTTGTTAAGCTTGGCTCGAATAAGTTCAAAAAGAATAAGGCTCAAGTTTTACTCAAAAGGGGAAAGCCACATAGTGGCCGATCGAGCATACACATAGGAGGTACCTTCGACCATTCAGGTCCAAGGAGGAATAGATGGTGGCTCGGACCACCTTGGTCCGAGGAGAGAAGCCTAATGCCCGATCGAGCATTTGGTTGAGCGAAGGGGTTCAAACCTAGTTGGCCCAAGGAGAAGGATGTGTGCCCGATCGGACGTGGTACTTATGAGTACCTTGGACCATTTTGATCCAAGGAGAGGTGGTGGCTCAGACCACCTAGGTCCGAAGAGAGAGGACCAAGGTCCGATCGGACCTTGGTTAAACAAAGGAAGCTTGGACCATTTAGGTCCAAGGGGCATTATGCCCGATCGCACAAGGCCTCCCCCCGATCGCACAAGGCCTCCCCCGATCGCACCTTGGTTAAACAAAGGAAGCTTGGACCATTTAGGTCCAAGGGGCATTATGCCCGATCGCACAAGGCCTCCCCCCGATCGCACATGACCTCCCCCGATCGCGCAAGACGCCTGCAGGAGCGCTTGGACCATGTTGGTCCGAGGATAAGCTAGGAAGAAGATGGCTCGGACCATCTTGGTCCGAGGTGCAAAGTGTAAGGTCATATTGGACCTTGATTGAAGGAGTCAAATAAGATGGTTTGAACCACCTTAAGCCAAAGAAGACAACCATTGTGTCCGATCGGACACAATGGAGAAGTATACCTCGAGTGTAGTTGACCTTTGGTCCAAGGATAGCCATGCGTATGCCACCTTTGACCTACGTAAAGCTTGAAAGCTTGAAGAATAGTCAACATGCATGAGAAGCTACGTCAAACTGCCCGAAACTACTTCAGTGAGAATTGGTCCAAGCATCCGGGAATCACTCAATCCTCACTCGAAATTAGGGATCAGTTATATTTTGAATGTTTATTTTGTAATATAAATATTAGGTAAATAATGGAATATCCCTATCAAAAGGGGATATCAGTTGAGAACCCAGGTCTATAAATAGGGACTTGGGAGGATCGTAAAAGGACTTTTGGCAAAAAATTGAGAGTGAATCTGTATTCTAGAGAGAGAAAGTGTGTTGTTCTTGAGAAAAACCCATTTTTGTATTCTAGAGTATCTCACACTGAAGAAACTCAGTTGACAAGGTTCATCTGATCTTGAGTGTGAATATAGTAATAAAATCTCTAAGTGGACTAGGCTATTACCGATCATCGGGGCTGAACCACTATAAAAACCTTGTGTTATTTACTTCCGTTCATAAAAAACTGTCTGTTGTCGTTTATAATTCTCTTGAAGGTTGTCGTAGTTGACGTTCTCACGTCGTTGGCTAAATTCACAGTCAACATGGCTATTATTTTATTTATTTTATAATTAAATTAAATGGTCTAATTGATTCTATAAAAGGAGTGCTTAGAGAGAAGTAAAAAAAAAAGAGAAGTTTTGATAAGTCACAAATTTGATTTTCTGATAGTTTTATATTCTCTCTAAACACAAGTCCTTTTCTAAGCCACTTTGTTATTTTCTCTTCTTCTCTCTATATCTATCTCATGTGTTGAGAATTGCCCACACTAGTCTAGGTGGTTCTAAGAATACATTGGAAGATCGTGAAGAAAATAGAAGATCGGTTCAGTTTCTTGGCAATACTCTGCGACAGAGAGGATACAAGAGTTAGAGAAACTGAAGGAAGGACTCTTTAATTCCGCTGCGTATACTGTAAGTATTATATTTTTTGTTTCTCTTTGAATTCAATTTTAGAAACATGTTTTAGGCTATCTCGTATTAATTTGTTTAATATTAGATATACATGAAAATAAATAAAGATCCTGTATAAGTTTTTCCAACAACTGGCCTCAGAGCCTTTGGTAATCTTTATTTTCATGCATGAACATGTTTAAAATTGGATTATTTGATATGTTTGAATAATTGGATGGATTTCATGTGTTTTATGAAGCATATTGATTTTATGTGAATTTTAACAATTTTTAGGTTATTTTGTTGTGTTTTCTATGCTATTAATTTGTATATATTCTTTTATTTTGTGTAAAACATGTTAAAAATTAATTAGAAAATGGTTTTGGTTTGAAAAACTGCTCAAAAAATTTTTTTGGAAAAATTTGGCCTGGCTCCCATGCGCGCGCGTACACCATGCACACCAGCAGCGATGAACAGTACACGTGAACAGTACCACGAGTACTATTCATCCTTTTTTTTTTCAAAATTTTTTTTTAAATTAAAATTTGTAGAAATAAATTATTTATAATCAAAACCAAAATATCTTTTTTGTTTCATCATTTAATTTTTTTTAAATAAAGATATTTTTGTTAGTTGGGATTTAAATAATTAGATATTTTCTACAAACATTCAACTTCAAATTTAAAAATAGACTAACAACTTAATTTTAAATCTTTTAATATATTAAATATTAGAATTATGATATCAGATATTTAAGATATTTTCATTTAAATTCTTGATTTTGTTTTATTAAATCTTTATTTGAAAATATAAATATCTTTTTATTCTATAGTTTTTAATATTTAAATTATTTGAAATTTGAACATTGTTAGTTAGATATTTTTATGGATATTTGAATTTGTTTAACTATTTGAGATATTTTAGGATTGTTATAACTATTTGTATTTTATTATTTTTAAATTGTTAAAATATTAGATAATAGTTGTAACAACACAAGATATTTTTGGAAAATAGTTTAGATATTGATTTTAAAATTTAAAATCGGTTAAATTTTGAAAAATATCATGTTTTTCAGCCAATTAATAAAATATTTTTTTAATAAATGGGATTTAAATTAACTTTGGTTAATTGTTGATAAATCCTATTTAAATTATATTAATATTTTTTTTTTCAAATTAACCTAAAACCAAGTTGATTGTTGATAAATGAAATTTAAATTAACTATTGTTAATTGTTAATAAATTTCATTTAAATTGACTTATTTTTTGTAAAAATTTAATTAATTTGAATTTTTTTTGATAAATTCTAGATAATTAATTGTGGTATTTTTGCAAATGAAATAAATTGTGGTATTTTTGCATAAATTCATAGAATTGCTCATATAGTAACATGATTAGGCCCATCCAATTATAACATGTCTGTTTGCACTATATGTGGTATTTTTGCAATTGGGCTTAGATGCATATAGTGGCCCATATGTTTGTTAGATATATGGTATTTTGCCAAATAAAATATTCATAAAATGACAGGTTTTATTTGGGCCCATTAGAAAATGTAAAGTTTAAATTCCTCTCTTGTGGGTGATTCCACTTGTGAAGGCCCATTTGCTTTGCATGACTATAGTGGGCCTAATCAATTAATAACAATTAATAAAACAAAGGTTTAAATTCCTGTCTTTTGGACCTTGTATGGAAGATAGGGGGCCTTTGTAGTGGGAACGACATACTGGACCCAGCCCTCCTCCATACAAGCCCAATTATTAAGGCCCATTTACCTGAGTTGGACTTAATTGTATAGGTTCATTATATTAGTTAAACCTAAATATTGATTAGCAACAAATTAATTCTAAATTAATTGAATTTGTTTCAATGTGACACTTTAGAATTAATAAAAAATTATAGGACTTTGGTTTTAAAAATTTTAATCTGTTTAAATTTTTTTGGAAAAACATAGTCATTAATTTTCTAAAAATAAATAATAAAAATACTAATTTTAATTTTATAATGAGCTTATTTTAATAATTTTATTCGATCTCCACCGTTGGTTTAACATAGTCAATAGCTTAATGGGGCCTCGAGGCGCTTTGATTCGTCCCCCTACAGAAGGTGGTCATTAGTTATTTTGACAAGGTTAGATTTCGAAAGATAGATAATTATAGGTCAAATTCTACTAGACTCACCCCTACGGTGACTACTAGGACTAAATCTATGATTATTGAAACCGTGGGTCTAGCTCATAAAATAAGAGATTTTGTTTTCTTATTTTGATCGAATAGTAGGTTGTTAATAATGATGTCCATTATTAAATGAGTTTACAACTCTATTTAACTAGTGGTATTTTTGACTCTCGTCAACCAGGACAAGGATATCATAGATTAGTTAAAAACCTAAAGAAATAGAGATATGATTGTTTTTGGTATTTTTTCTCACATCTTACATATTTTTGGTATATGTTGTGCTATTTCTTGAAATTTGTGTGATTAGAAGTTTTATTGAGCAAATGTGATTAATTTCTATTTTATTGATAATTTGTAGTTTTAAGGTAAGTAGTGTCTCTGTCTACTCCCATCCTTTCTCAACTTTCGATGGAGAAACTCACTGGAGAAAACTTCCTTAAATGGAAGCAAAACATCAACATTGTGTTGATAGGTGACAACTCTGAATTCGTCATGATTGAGGAATCCCCAGAACGAGCACCGTGTATGCATGTTAGTAATGGCACCGTTAATGCTCGTGATGGTACCATAAACTCTTGGAAAGCACCGTCTCTGCACATTCGTGATGACACCGTAAATTCTCGGATGGCACAGTGTCTTCACGTTCGTGCTCAACTCAACTATGGTCTGACGCAGCTCATGAACGAGCTTCAGATTATTGAACCTGTCATGGGTGGACCTAGTAAAGGAGGTGAAAATATGACTACTGATGTTGCTGCACATCTAGCTAAGGCTGAAGCTAACCACGCTTCGTCTTCGAAAGCTGGAAACAAAAGGAAATGTGGACAGATAAACAACCCCAAGCCTGCAAAGACGAGTGCACTACCACGTGCACAGACGCCTATGGGGAAGAACATGAAAAACAAGAAAGGTAAAGATAAATATTTTCACTGCAAAGAGAAGGGGCATTGAAAACGAGATTGCCCCAAGTGTCTAGTAGCGAAAAATAAAGGTAATGATTATAGTTCATTTATCTTAGAAACATGTGTTTTAGAAAATGATAAATCCGTTTGGATTATTGATTCTGGATCTACCAACCATGTTTGTAACTCTTTACAGCTTCTTGAATCGTGGGAGGAAGTGAACGAAGGCGGCTTAAAGCTTAGAGTTGGAAACGGAGCGTTCGTTGCGGTCCAAGCTAGAGGAAGAGCTCGTCTGAAGTTCGGAAATAAATTTTTAATTTTAAAAGATGTATTTTTTATTCCGGATTTTAGTAGAAATTTAATTTCAGTTTCCATGTTGCAATTAGAACGATTTGTTATGACTTTCACAAGTTTTAATATATCTATTTCTTTCAATGGATCACAATTGTGTATTGCATGTTTGGAAACGGGCTTTATATTCTGCGACCTAACGAACCCCTCACTCTTAACAATGATTTATTCAAAGTAGCTAAACCTAGGACCAATAAACGTCAAAAGACCGATAACAATAATATGACATATTTATGGCACTTGAGACTAGGTCACATTGGCTATGATAGGATTCAAAGACTTACAAAGGACGGACCTTTGAGGGAACTCACCTTAGGTGAATTACCTATCTGTGAATCTTGTCTAGAAGGCAAACTGACCAAGCGTCCATTCTCTGCAAAGGGTGATAGGGCCAAAGAACCACTTGGTCTTGTGCATTCAGATGCTTGTGGACCTTTGAATATACAAGCCATGGGTGGTTTTGAGTATTTCTTCACTTTCATTGATGATTACTCTAGATACTCATGTCTTTACCTAATGCATAGGAAATCAGAAACATTTTCAAAGTTTCAGGAATTCCTAGCAATGGCTCATAACCAATTAGGTAAAAGGTTAAAGATCTTGCGATCTGATAGGGGTGGAGAATATTTGGATATGCAGTTCCAAGATCATTTAACGGAACTTGGGATTTTATCACAACTTACTGCCCCAGGTACTCCGCAACAAAATGGTGTAGCGGAACGCCGAAACAGTACTTTATTGGAAATGGTTAGATGCATGCTTAGTTACTCAACTCTACCAACTTCGTTCTAGGGACATGCAATTGAAACCGTAAATGACATTCTCAATGTCGTGCCGTCAAAATCTATCCCCAAAACACCTTTAGAACGCTGGAATGGTCGTGAACCTAGTTTACGCCATTATAGAATCTGGGGGTGTCCCGCTCACGTCCTGAGGAAAAAGGAGGGAAAGCTAGAACCGCAAACTGAAGTTTGCATGTTTGTTGGCTATCCTAAAGGTACTCGGGGTGGACTTTTCTATAGTCATTCATAAAAGAAAGTGTTTACTTCTACAAATGCTACTTTTCTGGAAAATGACTATGTCCAAAACTTTAAACCTCGCAGCAAAGTAGTTTTAGAGGAGATGGTTAAAGAATTGACTCCAACCAATGTTCCATCGTCATCAACGCGAGTTGATGATGAAATTCCCACTCTTCATGTACAATCGACGCAAGTCGATTTAAATGAAGAAAGTACCACTGTTCCTGAGCAAACAGTCACGGAGCCTCGTCGTAGTGGGAGGGTTTCTAGAAACCCAGTTCGCTATGGTTTGGATGATGAAACCAATATGGTTGTTGGTGACACTAGTGATGATGATCCGTTGTCTTTCAAACAGGCAATGGCAAGCCCTGAAAAGGAACTATGGATCGAAGCCATGAAACAGGAAATGGAGTCCATGTACTCAAATTTCGTCTGGGATCTTGTGGAAGCACCTAGTGACTTTAGGGCCATTGGGTGCAAGTGGATCTACAAGAAGAAATGAGGTGTTCATGGAAATATCAAGACTTATAAAGCTCGATTAGTGGCAAAGGGTTATACCCAAAGAGAAGGCGTGGACTATGAGGAAACTTTTAGTCCGGTAGCCATGCTCAAATCCATTCGCATCCTCCTATCCATAGCAGCCGCTCTCGACTATGAGATTTGGCAAATGGACGTCAAGACAGCTTTTCTTAATTGGAAAGCTTGACGAGGTCATTTATATGGATCAGCCAGAAGGATTTAAAGTATCTGGACAAGAAGGAAAAGTTTGTAAGTTAAATAGGTCCATCTATGGACTTAAGCAAGCTTCTCGTTCCTGGAATCTTAGGTTTGATGAAATAATCAAAACCTATGGCTTTGAACAAAATATTGATGAGCCCTATGTTTACCAACTGAAGGCAAATCAAATAGTGGTATTCCTGGTTCTTTATGTAGATGATATCTTATTCATTGGAAACAATGTTAAGAAATTATCAGATGTGAAGAATTGGCTGAGCACTCAATTCCAGATGAAGGATTTGGGTGAAGCAAGTTATGTTCTAGGTATCCAGATCATCAGGGATAGAAAGAACAAACTTTTAGCTCTATCTCAAGCAGCTTACATTGATAAAGTGCTTGAACGTTTCTCAATGAAAAATTCCAAGAAAGGGTGTCTACCGTCCCGCCATGGAATTCATCTTTCAAAGAAGCAGTCTCCCCAGACTCCTGAAGAGGAAGATGCAATGAGAAAAGTTCCTTACGCATTTGCAGTTGGAAGTCTGATGTATGCCGTGTTGTGTACTAGACCAGATATCTGCTATGCAGTGGGAGTAGTGAGCAGGTATCAGTCAAACCCAGGACCGGAACATTGGATAGTAGTTAAGCATATCCTGAAGTATTTGAGACAGACTAGGGATTATATGTTAGTCTACAAGGGTGGTGTTTTGAACCCTGTAGGCTACACCGATTCAGATTTTCAGACTGATGTCGATGACATAAAGTCTACTTCTGGAATGGTGTTTACTCTTGGGGTGGAGCTGTGATTTGGAGAAGCGTAAAGCAGTCTGCAATCTCAGATTCCACCATGGAGGCTGAGTACATAGCTGCGTCAAAAGCAGCTAAGGAAATAGTCTGGCTAAAGAAGTTCTATTCAGATCTTGGTGTTATTCCAGAAATGGATAAACCGCTTGTGTTGTTTTGTGACAATACAGGAGCGATAGCCAACTCGAAAGAACCTCGAAGTCACAAGAGGAGTAAGCATATTCGAGAATATGTGGCCAGGGGAGATGTGAAGGTTATGAAGATTGCAACTGAAGACAATCTTGCGGATCCGTTTACAAAGACACTACCAGAAGCTACATTTGATAAGCATATCAAGGAGATGGGATTAGTAGAATTAAGGCATTAGTTTCAATTAGTGCAAGTGGGAGTTTGTTGGGGTTTTATGCCCTAATTAAAACCCAAATTCTTTGTAATCTCATTTTATTATCAATAAAAGAATAGAAATCATTTTTTGACTTGGTCAATCACTTTGCTCACATGTTTTATTTTCATGATTATTTGTTTAATATAAACTTCTATTAAATCCCGAGCATATAGCTAATCTTATTTATAGTGACGTAATCACAGTGGAATATAAATATGATTATATGTTCGAAATAAGTTAGTCCTAAGATTAGTCAGTGCATAGGATTTACACTGACTTGCCAATCTACGATATGATCTACTTACACATTACAGTGTTATGTTCTTTCCAGAACATTAGCAAAGTAGATAAGATCGGATGTATTTGTTACATCGGACAGGACCGATATTGACAGTTGATAAGATAAGTAAACATACCGTCATTATCTATTCTAGTCATATCATATAGTTGACCATAGGTCAATTCAATCTCAATTCTGAGTGGTTAGTATTCTAACTGATTGTATTATTTAAGTTCTTTGACTTGTTCGTTACCAGCTTACCCTACGGACTAGCCCATACTTACATCTTGGGAACTCGGTAGTATAATTGAGTGGGAGTGTTAATCATAGATATTAACATCTATAGCTTCTGATGAAGAAGTGAAACGATAGTTTCCTTTTAGTTTGGTTCAAGGTGTTAAATGATAGAGATATCATTTCAGTAATTAAATTAGTTTACTAAAATATCATTTACAAGGAACTAAGTGTTTTAAGGATAAAATACAATGAGGGGTAAAACGGTATTTTAGTCCTATCTCATTGTAGACCTTCTATAGAGGATTGAGTGACAATTATGGTTGTAACAATGGATAATTAATAGCTTATCTATATTTGTTATAGAGCGTTCTATGAATTCAAGAGTGCAATTCCGAGTCTATAGTGGAGTCACGAGGAATTAATAAGTTAGTAAATTTATTTGTTAGATTTATGATAACTTATTGGAGCTTGATTTCATAGGCCCATGGTCCCCATTGTACCTTGGATAAAATCATCTAGATAGTCTCAATTAATTGATTTAATTATCAATTAGAATTATCAAAGTTGACCAGGTCAATTTTGGATAGTTTCACAGAGTTGTGTAATTTTGAGAAGAAAAGAGAAATTATGGCAAATTTATTAATTAAGATAAATTGGTATCTAAATTAATAAATAAATTTAAATCAAGGTTCAAATTATAAATAATTAATTTGATAAAGGATTTAAATAATTATTTAATTAATTAAATCAATAGAAAATAATACAGGCCTTGATTTTAAGTCCAATGGGCTTATAATCAAATGGGAAATTTC
Source organism: Humulus lupulus (assembly GCF_963169125.1). NCBI lineage: Eukaryota > Viridiplantae > Streptophyta > Magnoliopsida > Rosales > Cannabaceae > Humulus > Humulus lupulus. Next base: position 164,883,688 of record NC_084794.1, on the reverse strand, counting down.
ACGGGCCTATAGTCCATGATAATTTCGACCTAGGGCTTCAAAATGGCTATTATTTTATTGATTTTATAATTAAATTAAATGGCCTAATTGAGTCTATAAAAGAAGTGCTTAGAGAGAAGTAAAAAAAAAAAAAAAAGTTTTGATAAGTCACAAATCTGATTTTCTGATAGTTTTATATTCTCTCTAAACACAAGTCATTTTCTAAGCCACTTTGTTATTTTCTCTTCTTCTCTCTATATCTATCTCATGTGTTGAGAATTGCCCACACTAGTCTAGGTGGTTCTAAGGATACATTGGAAGATCGTGAAGAAAATAGAAGATCAGTTCAGTTTCTTGGTAATACTCTACGACAGAGAGGATACAAGAGTTAGAGAAACTGAAGGAATGACTCTTTAATTCCGCTGCGTATACTGTAAGTATTATATTTTTTGTTTCTCTTTGAATTCAATTTTAGAAACTTGTTTTAGGCTATCTCGTATTAATTTGTTTAATATTAGATATACATGAAAATAAATAAAGATCCTGTATAAGTTTTTCCAACACTCGGTTCATCATTTATTGTTTATTTATTTATTTATTTATTGTATTTATTTAAATAAATAAATGTTAATTAATGTTTGATTGATAACATGATCATGCATTATTCAATTACATGTTATTCATGAAACCCTACACATTTTTTCATTAATCACGCATCTTTTGGAAACATGATTATTTAGGATTGTCCAAACTATTTATGTGAATTGTTTTAGAGAAATCAATTCCATGTAAACTACTAAGTATTAAATTAGTTAAAACTTGGTAACTCAAACCATAATAAGGGCAATAGTTATTATAGGTCTTTAAGATAACCAAATTTATTTAAAAAGTGTTTTAGCAAATTTAGATGAATGTAATGGGTAATTACCTAGATCACATTAATTGTAGAAACAGACTCTTTTATAATTAAATATATTTTTTAATTAATTACATTCATAGGGTTAAACTAGTGATTAATTTGGAATTAATTGATTAGTTTAATAAAACACATTATTTCTAAAATAGTAATTGGGAGAAGGTGAACATCTCTGTGACAGTCAGAATCTCGTGATCCGCAGGGGGAAAGACCGAGTAAAAAGCTGTGCAATCGCACACCGCTTGAGGAAGGTCAAGTGTGATGATTCTAAGACTATGTAGGTATGGGACTACACAGTTGAAGAGGGCTTAAATGGATTGATGGGTACTACCTATATTAACAAGATGCATCTTCTTTTCGGTAGCCCATCACTTGAGAACTCCAAGTTAAGCATGCTTGACCTGGAGCAATCTCATGATGGGTGACCTCCTGGGAAGTTTTCCCAGGAAGCGTGCGAGTGAGGACAAAGCACACTGGAAAGACTCGTGCTGGTTTGTAGGGCTAGTCGTCATTCCAGGAAGCTGCCATAATGACGTGGGGCGTTACAAATGGTATCAGAGCCTTAACCCAGCCGGAAGTGTGGCCGACGGGGACATCGGACCCCTAATGGGGGTGATTGTGACAGTCAGAATCCCGTGATCCGTAGGGGAAAAGACCGGGTAAAAAGCTGTGCAATCTCACACCGCTTGAGGAAGGTCAAGTGTGATGATTCTAAGACTGTGTAGGTATGGGACTACACAGTTGAAGAGGGCTTAAATGGATTGATGGGTACTACCTATATCAACAAGATGCATCTTCTTTTCGGTAGCCCATCACTTGAGAACTCCAATGTTAAGCGTGCTTGACCTGGAGAAATTTGATGATGGGTGACCTCTTGGGAAGTTTTCCCAGGAAGCATGTGAGTGAGGACAAAGCACACTGGAAAGACTCGTGTTGGTTTGTAGGGCTAGTTGTCATTCCAGGAAGCAGCCATAGTGACGTGGGGCGTTACAATCTCAATGTGACCTATGGTTTCCATTATTAGTACAACACCGTGCGATATGAATAAGGCCTCGAGGCGACTTTGTTTCCATCCCCCTAAGGAAGGTTTCTAGACATATTAATATCAAGGTTGGCTTCTTATGAAGATAGGAATGAGTGATGTATTTTAGGCTTGACCGACCCTAAGGCTGCACTCTCTAAGTTATGTCATGAATTTTGAAATAATGGTTTACACTTACAAAGATGCAATTAAGATTTTACAGTGGATAATTGCATCTTGACCAAACCAACGTTAATTTATTTTTAAAAAGAGAAAATAAAGAGTTATTTTAACTTTTAAATAATAAAGATAAGATTGTCTTATAAACTATCTTAATTTAACTTGACCGTTCCTAAGGGGACACTTTATTTGTTGTGTAGTTTTATCGTGGAATATTAAATGTTAGTTTATGTGTTTTAATTGTTGCATTCATGCATCAAATTTACTTTTTGAATAATTTATATTTTTTAAATAATAGTATTATTGTATTTTATTTCTTTTAGTAATGTCGAACGGTGGAAATCTAATAACTCCTTTACTTTCACATGAAAAAATTAATGGTGATAATTTTATAAGATGGAAATCGAATCTAAATTTGATGTTAATGTGTGAAAACCATAAATTTGTCCAGACTGAGGAATGTCCTGAAGAGCCCGCTACCAATTCCCCAAAGAATATTCGGGACAAATATGATGCTTGGATTCAATCCAACAATAAGGCTAAGTGTTACATGCTTGTGAGCATGAATGATGTTCTGAGAACAAAGCATGAACCCATGGAAACTACTTTTGAGATAATGGAATCTATGCAGGCCATTTTTGGGCAGTAATCTGATCAAAGTAGACATGAGGCTATTAGAACCTACATGACTACTAAGATGAAGAAATGTGTTTATGTGCGTGAACATGTCTTGAGCATGATTAATGTGATGCATGAAGCAGAAATACATGGGGTCGTCATTGATGAGTGTACACAAGTAAGCATCATACTTGAATCGCTCACTCCTGCTTTCTCTGAGTTCACAACCAACTATATTATGAATAAGTTGGAATTCAACATGGCTCGGCTGTTGAATGAACTACAGACATTTGAGTCTCTTAACAAAAAAATAACCAAAGAGACTGAAGCAAATGTGGCAGAGGAGAAACCTTCAACCTCTTAGGATAAAACCAAGAAGAGGAAGAAGAACAATGACAAGGACAAAAGTAAGGACAATAAGTCCAACAAAGGCAAGAAGGCACCAAAAGCCAAGGAGAACAAGAATGACAACAACTCCAAGAAGAAATAACCAAAAGGAAAATGTTTCCACTGTGGAGTTGAAGGTCACTAGAAGAGAAACAATAAAAAGTATCTCGATGAGCTGAAAAAGAAAGGTAAATATGATTTGCTTGTACTTGAAGCTTGTGTAGTGGAAGACAATATGGCATCCTGGGTTTTATATTCAGGAACCACTAACCATGTTTGTTCTTTTATGCGATTTACCTGAGTCATCAAGCGACCTGCCTGATGACGACGTGACAATGTGAGTCGGAAGTGGAGCGCTTGTTTCAACAAGAGCAAAGGGAACAATCCATTTATATTTTAAGAACAATTATCTTATTTTGAACAATGTATTTTATATTCCCGGATTTTCTAGAAACTTAGTTTTTTTAGCTATGTTGCATGAACAATTTTTCGATATTTCATTTAATAATAATGTGATTGTTATTTCGAAGAATGGCTTCAAAATAAGTCAAGCAAAACATAAAAATAGACTGTAAATGCTCAAACCTAATGAACGAATGCTAAATAACTCAAAATTATTTAAAGTATCAAAACTTCAAGGAAACAAAAGATACAAAGTTTCAAATGAGGATGACACATATCTTTGGCATCTTAGATTTAGTCACATAGGACTAGATAGAATAAACCAGTTAACAAACGATGGATCATTGAGAGAACTAAGAGTTGGAACTCTTCCAATTTGTGAATCCTGTCAAGAAGGCAAAATGACCAAATGTCATTTCTCAGCGAAAGGCAATAGAGCTAAAGAACCTTTGAAGCTTCTACACAGCGATTTTTATGGTCCAATAAATGTACAAGCAAGAGGTGGGTATGAGTATTTCATCACTTTTATTGACGATTACTCAAGATATGGTACTTATCTAATGCTTAGGAAATCTGAAAACATTGGTAAATTTCAAGAATTCAAAGGTGAGGTTGAGAAGCAATTAGGTAAGACTCTTAAAACCCTTCGATCAGATCGAGGTGGTCAATATTTAGATTTAGAATTCAAAGATTTCATGTTGGAGCATGGTATTCTATCCCAACTCACAGCACCTAGAATGCCACAGCAAAATAGTGTTTCCGAAAGAAGAAAAAGGGCCTTGTTGGACATAGTGTTGGGAAACTTATACAGGATCTTTATTTATTTTCATGTAGATCTAATATTAAACAAATTAATATGAGATAACCTAGAACATGTTTCTAAAATTGAATTCAAAGAGAAACAATGATAAGAATACTTACAATATACGCAGCGGAATGAATGAGTCATTCCTTCAGTTTCTCTAACCCTTGTATCCTTTCTGTCGCTGAGTATTATCAAGAAACTAAACTGTTCTTCTATAATCTTCACAGTCTTCCAAAGTATCCTTAGAATCACCTAGACTAGAGTGGGAAATTCTCAACACATGAGATAGATACAAAGAGAATAAGAGAAAATAACAAAGAGGCTTAGAAAATGACTTGTGTTTAGAGGGAATCTAAAACCTATCAGAAAATCTGACTTGTGACTTGTCAAACTTATGAATTGACTTCTCTCTAAGCACTCCTTTTATAGACTCAATTAGGCCATTTAATTTAATTAAAAAATCAATAAAATAATATCTAATTAACAGCCCTAGGTTGAAATTATCATGGGCTTTAGGCCTGTGAAATTTCTCATTTGATTCTAAGCCCATTGGACTTAAAATCAAGGCCTGTATTATTTTCTATTGATTTAATTAATTAAATAATTATTTAAATCCTTTATCAAATTAATTATTTATAATTTAAACTTTTTTATTAATTTAGATACTAATTTATCTTAATTAATAAATCTGCCCTAATTTATCTTTTCTTCTCAAAATTACATAACTCCGTGAAACTATCCAAAATTGACCTGATCAACTTTGATAATTCTAATTGATAATTAAATCAATTAATTGAAACTATCTAGATGATTTTATCCAAAGTACAATGGGGATCATGGGCCTATGAAATCAAGCTCCAATAAGTTATCATAAATCTAACAAATAAATTTACTAACTTAATAATTCCTCGTGACTCCACTATAAACTCAAAATTGCACTCTTGAATTCATAGAACGCTCTATAACAAATATAGATACACTATTAATTATCCATTGTTACAACCATAATTGTCACTCAATCCTCTATAGATGGTCTACAATGAGATGAGACTAAAATACTGTTTTACCCCTCATTGTATTTTATCCTTAAAACACTTAGTTCCTTGTAAATGATATTTCAGTAAACTAATTTAATTACTGAAATGAGATCTCTATCATTTAACACCTTGAACCAAACTAAAAGGAAACCATCGTTTTACTTCTTCGTCAGAAGCTATAGATGTTCATATCTATGATCGACACTCCCACTCAATTATACTACCGAGTTCCCAAGATGTAAGTATGGGCTAGTTTGTAGGGTAAGCTGGTAACGAACAAGTCAAAGAACTCAAATAATACAATCAGTTAGAATACTAACCACTCAGAATTGAGATTTAATTGACCTATGGTCAACTATATGATATGCCTAGAATAGATAATAACGGTATGTTTACTTATCTTATCAACTGTCAATATCGGTCCAGTCCGATGTAACAAATACATCCGATCTAATCTACTTTGCTAATGTTCTGGAAAGAACATAACACTGTAATGTGTAAGTAGATCATATCGTAGATTGGCAAGTCAGTGTAAATCCTGTGCACTGACTAATCTTAGGACTAACTTATTTCGAACATATAATCATATTTATATTCCACTGTGATTACGTCACTATAAATAAGATTAGCTATATGCTCGGGATTTAATAGAAGTTTATATTAAACAAATAATCATGAAAATAAAACATGTGAGCAAAGTGATTGACCAAGTCAAAAAATGATTTCTATTCTTTTATTGATAATAAAATGAGATTACAAAGAATTTGGATTTTAATTAGGGCATAAAACCCCAACAAACTCCCACTTGCACTAATTGAAACTAATGCCTTAATTATACTAATCTCATTTCCTTGATATGCTTATCAAATGTAGCTTCTGGTAGTGTCTTTGTAAATGGATCCGCAAGATTGTCTTCAGTTGCAATCTTCATAACCTTCACATCCCCTGGCCACATATTCTCGACTAATGTGATACTTCCTTTCTATATGCTTACTCCTCTTGTGACTTCGAGGTTCTTTCGAGTTGGCTATCACTCTTGTATTGTCACAAAACAACACAAGCAGTTTATCCATGTCTGGATTAACGCCAAGATTCGTATAGAACTTCTTTAGCCAGACTATTTCCTTAGCTGCTTCTGATGTGGCTATGTACTCAGCCTCCATGGTGGAATATGAGATTGCAAACTGATTTATTCTTCTCCATATCACAGCTCCACCCCCAAGAGTAAACACCATTCTAGAAGTATACTTCCTGTCATCGACATCAGTCTGAAAATCTGAATTGGTGTAGCCTACAGGGTTCAGAACACCACCATTGTAGACTAACATATAATTTCTAGTCCGTCTCAAATACTTCAGGATATGCTTAACTGCTATCCAATGTTCCAGTCCTGGGTTTGACTGATACCTGCTCACTACTCCCACTGCATAGCAAATATCTGGTCTAGTACACAACATGGCATACATCAAACTTCCAACTACAGATGCGTAAGGAACTTTTCTCATTGCATCTTCCTCTTCAGGAGTTTGGGGAGACTGCTTCTTTGAAAGATGAATTCCATGGCGGGACGGTAGACGCCCTTTCTTGGAATTTGTCATTGAGAAACGTTCAAGCACTTTATCAATGTAAGTTTCTTGAGATAGAGCTAAGAGTCTTTTCTTTCTATCCCTGATGATCTGGATACCTAGAACATAACTTGCTTCACCCAAATCCTTCATCTGGAATTGAGTGCTCAACCAATTCTTCACATCAGATAATTTCTTAACATTGTTTCCAATGAGTAAGATATCATCTACATAAAGAACCTAGAATACCACTATTTGATTTGCCTTCGGTTGGTAAACATAGGGCTCATCAATATTTTGTTCAAAGCCATAGGGTTTGATTATTTCATCAAACCTAAGATTCTAGGAACGAGAAGCTTGCTTATGTCCATAGATGGACCTATTCAACTTGCAAACTTTTCCTTCTTGTCCACCTACTTTAAATTCTTCTGGCTGATCCATATAAATGACTTCATCAAGCTTTCCATTAAGAAAAGTTGTCCTGACGTCCATTTGCTAGATATCATAGTCGAGAGCGGCTGCTATGGATAGGAGGATGCGAATGGACTTGAGCATGACTACCGTACTAAAAGTTTCCTCATAGTCCACACCTTCTCTTTGAGTATAACCCTTTGCCACTAATCGAGCTTTATAAGTCTCATTATTTCCATCAACACCTCGTTTCTTCTTATAGATCCACTTGCACCCAATGGCCCTAAAGTCACTAGGTGCTTCCATAAGATCCCAGACAGAATTTGAGTACATGGACTCCATTTCCTATTTCATGGCTTCGAGCCATAGTTCCTTTTCAGGGCTAGCCATTGCCTGTTTGAAAGACAACGAATCATCATCACTAGTGTCACCAACAACCATATTGGTTTCACCATCCAAACCATAGTGAACTGGGTTCCTAGAAATCCTCCCACTACGACGAGGCTCCGTGACTGTTTGCTCAGGAACAGTGGTACTTTCTTCATTTAAATCGACTTGAATCGGTTGGACATGAAGAGTGGGAATTTCATCATCAACTCGCGTTGATGACGATGGAACTTTGGTTGGAGTCAATTCCTTAACCATCTCCTCTAAAACTACTTTGCTGCGAGGTTTGAAGTTTTGGACATAGTCATTTTCCAAAAAAGTTGCATTTGTAGAAGTAAACACTTTCTTTTCTGAATGACTATAGAAAAATCAACCCCAAGTGCCTTTAGGATAACCAACAAACATGCAAACTTCAGTTCACGGTTCTAGCTTTCCTCCTTTTTCCTTAGGTCGTGGGCGGGACACCCCCAGATTCTATAATGGCGTAAACTAGGTTCACAACCACTCCAGCGTTCTAAAGGTGTTTTGGGGATTGATTTAGACAGCACGACATTGAGAATGTCGTTCGCGGTTTCAATCGCATGTCCCCATAACGAATTTGGTAGAGTTGAGTAACTAAGCATGCATCTAACCATTTCCAATAAAGTTATGTTCTGGCGTTCCACTACACCATTTTGTTACGGAGTACCTGGGGCAGTGAGTTATGATAAAATCCCAAGTTCAGTTAAATGATCTTGGAACTGCATATCCAAATATTCTCCACCCCTATCAGATTGCAAGATCTTATACGTTCTACCTAATTGGTTCTGAGCCATTGCTAGGAATTCTTGAAACTTTGAAAATGTTTATGATTTCCTATGCATTAGGTAAAGACATGAGTATCTAGAGTAATCATCAATGAAAGTGAAAAAAATACTCAAAACCACCCCTGACATGTACATTCAAAGGTCCACAAACATCTGAATGCACAAGACCGTGTGGTTCTTTGGCCCTATCACCCTTTGTAGAGAATGGACGCTTGGTCAGTTTGCCATCTAGACAAGATTCACAGATATGTAATTCACCTAAGGTGAGTTCCCTCAAAGGCCCATCCTTTGTAAGTCTTTGAATCCTATCATAGCCAATGTGACCTAGTCTCAAGTGCCATAAATAGGTCATATTATCGTTATCAGTTTTTTGACGTTTATTGGTCCTAGGTTTAGCTACTTTTAATAAATCATTATTAAGAGAGAGGGGTTCGTTAGGTCGCAGAATATAAAGCTAGTTTTCCAAACATGCAATACACAATTGTGATCCATTGAAGGAAATAGATATATTAGAACTTGTGAAAGTCATAACAAATCGTTCTAATTGCAACATGGAAACTGAAATTACATTTCTACTAAAATTCGGAATAAAAATACATTTTTTTAAAATTAAGTATTTATTTTCGAACTTCAGACGAGCTATTCCTCTAGCTTGGACCTTAACGAATGCTCCGTTCCCAAATCTAAGCTTTAAGCCGCCTTCGTTCACTTCCTCCCACGATTCTAGAAGCTGTAAAGAGTTGCAAACATGGTTGGTAGATCCAGAATCAATAATCCAAATGGATTTATCATTCTCTAAAATACATGTTTCTAAGATAAATGAACTATAATCATTACCTTTGTTTTTCGCTACTAGAAACTTGGGGCAATCTTGTTTCCAATGCCCCTTCTCTTTGCAGTGAAAACACTTATCTTTACCTTTCTTGTTTTTCTTGTTCTTCCCCTTAGGCGTCTGTGCACTAGGTTGTGCACTCATCTTTGCAGCCTTTGCAGGCTTGGGGTTGTTGTTTTTCCACCTTTCCTCTTGTTTCCAGCTTTTGGAGACGAAGCTAGGTTAGCTTCAGCCTTAGCTTGATCAGCAGCAACATCAGTAGTCTTATTTTCACCTCCTTTACTAAGTCCATCCATGACAGATTCAATAATCTAAAGCTCGTTCATGAGCTGCATCAAACCATAGTTGAGTTGATTACGAACATGTAGACACGGTGTTATTCGAGCATTGACGGTGCCATCACGAACGTGCGTACATAATGCTCGTTCTAGGGATTCCTCAACCATGACAAACTCGGAGTTGTCACCAATCAACTCTATGTTGATATTCTTCTTCCAATTAAGGAAGTTTTCTCCAGTGAATTTCTCCATCGAAAGTTGAGAAGGATGGGAGTAGACACAGACACTACTTTACTTAAAACTACAAATTACCAATAAAATAGAAATCAATCACATTTGCTCAATAAAACTTCTATTCACACAAATTTCAAGAAATAGCACAACATATACCAAAAATGTGTAAGATATGAGAAAAAATACTAAAAATAATCATATCTCTATTTCTTTAGGTTTGTAACTAATCTATGATATCCTTGTCCTGGTTGGCGAGAGTAAAAAAATATCACTAGTTAAATAGAGTTGTAAACTCATTTAATAATTGACACCACTATTAACAACCTACTATTCGATCAAAATAAGAAAACAAAATATCTTATTTTATAAGCTAGACCAACGGTTTCGACAATCATAGATTTAGTCCTAATAGTCACCGTAGGGGTGAGTCTAGTAGAATTTGACCTATAATTATCTATCTTTAGAAATCTAACATTGTCAAAATAACTAATGAAAAGCTTCCGTAGGGGGACGAATCAAAGTGCCTCGAGGCCCCATTAAGTTATTGACATTGTTAAACCAACGGTGGAGATCGAATAAAATTCTTAAAATAAACTCATTATTAAATTAAAAAATAGTATTTTTAGTATTTATTTTTAGAAAATTAATGACTATGGTTTTCCAAAAAAATTAAACAGATTAAATTTTTAAAACCAAAGTCTTATAATTTCCTATTAATTCTAAAGAGTCACATTGAAACAAATTCAATTAATTTAGAATTAATTTGTTGCTAATCAATATTTAGGTTTAACTAATATAATGAACCTGTACAATTAAGTCCAACTCAGGTAAATGGGCCTTAACAATTGGGCTTATATGGAGGAGGGCTGGGTTCGGTATGTCGTTCCTACTACAAAGGCCCCATATCTTCCATACAAGGTCCAAACGACAGGAATTTAAACATTCGTTTTATTAATTTTTATTAATTGATTAGGCCCACTATACTCATACAAAACAAATGAGTCTTCATAAGTGGAATCACCCACAAGAGAGGAATTTAAACTTTACATTTTCTAATGGGCCCAAATAAAACCTATCATTTTATGAATATTTTATTTGACAAAATCCATATATCTAACAAACATATGGGTCACTATATGCATCTAAGCCCAATTGCAAAAATACCACATATAGTGCAAACAAACATGTTATAATTGGATGGGCCTAATCATGTTACTATATGAGCAATTCTATGAATTTATGCAAAAATACCACAATTTATTTCATTTGCAAAAATACCACAATTAATTATCTAGAATTTATCAAAAAAATTCAAATTAATTAAATTTTTACAAAAATAAGTCAATTTAAATTAAATTTATCAACAACTAACAATAGTTAATTTAAATTTCATTTATCAACAATCAACTTTGTTTAGGTTAATTTGAGAAAAAAAATATTAATTTAATTTAAATAGGATTTATCAACAATTAACCAAAGTTAATTTAAATCTCATTTATTAAAAAAAATATTTTATTAATTGGTTGAAAAAAATGATATTTTTCAAAATTTAAGCAATTTTAAATTTTAAAATCAATATCTTTACTGTTTTTCAAAAATATTTTGTGTTGTTACAACTATTAGCTAATATTTTAATCATTTAAAAAAATATATTAATAGTTATAACAAACCTAAAATATCTTAAAACAGTTAAACAAATTCAAATATCCATAAAAATATCTAACTAACAATATTCAAATTTCAAATAATTTAAATATTAAAAATTATAGAATAAAAAGATATTTAAATTTTCAAATAAAGATTTAATAAAAATATCAAGAATTTATAAGAAAATATCTTAAATATCTGATATCTTAATTCTAATATTTTAATATATTAAAAGATTTAAAATGAAATTGTTAGTCTATTTTTAAATTTGAATTTGAATCTTTGTAGAAAATATCTAATTATTTAAATCTCAACTAACAAAAATATCTTATTTAAAAAATAATAATTTTAAATGCAAATTTTTTTTTTATATTTTTGGTTTTTGATTATAAATAATTTATTTTCACAATTTTTATTTCTTTAATTAAAAAAATTTCAAAAAAAAAAATTGGATGAGCAATACCACGGGTACTGTTCATCGCGTGGCTGGTGGCGCACGCGCATGGGCAGCCAGGCCAATTTTTCCAACAAAAAAAAATTTGAGCAATTTTCAAACCAAAATCATTTTATAATTAATTTTTAACATGTTTTACACAAAATAAAGCATATATAAAAATTAATAGCATAGAAAACACAATAAAATAACCTAAAAATTACTAATAATCACGTAAAATCAATATGTTGCATAAAACCATGAAAACCATCCAATTATTCAAACACATCAAATAATCCAATTTTTAACATGTTCATGCATGAAAATAAAATTACCAAAAGCTCTGAGGCCAGTTGTTGGGAAACTTATACATGATCTTTATTTATTTTCATGTAGATCTAATATTAAATAAATTAATATGAGATAACTTAGAACATGTTTCTAAAATTGAATTCAAAGAGAAACAATGATAAGAATACTTACAGTATACGCAGCGGAATGAATGAGTCATTCCTTCAGTTTCTCTAACCCTTGTATCCTTTCTGTCGCTGAGCATTATCAAGAAACTAAACTGTTCTTCTATAATCTTCACAGTCTTCCAAAGTATCCTTAGAATCACCTAGACTAGAGTGGGAAATTCTCAACACATGAGATAGATACAAAGAGAATAAGAGAAAATAACAAAGAGGCTTAGAAAATGACTTGTGTTTAGAGGGAATCTAAAACCTATCAGAAAATCTGACTTGTGACTTGTCAAACTTATGAATTGACTTCTCTCTAAGCACTCCTTTTATAGACTCAATTAGGCCATTTAATTTAATTAAAAAATCAATAAAATAATAGCCAATTAACAGCCCTAGGTCGAAATTATCATGGGCTTTAGGCCCGTGAAATTTCTCATTTGATTATAAGCCCATTGGACTTAAAATCAAGGCTTGTATTATTTTATATTGATTTAATTAATTAAATAATTATTTAAATCCTTTATCAAATTAATTATTTATAATTTGAACCTTGATTTAAACTTATTTATTAATTTAGATAACAATTTATCTTAATTAATAAATCTGTCATAATTTGTCTTTTCTTCTCAAAATTACATAACTCTGTGAAACTATCCAAAATTGACCTAATCAACTTTGATAATTCTAAATGATAACTAAATAAATTAATTGAGACTATCTAGATGATTTTATCCAAGGTACAATGGGGACCATGGGCCTATGAAATCAAGCTTCAATAAGTTATCATAAATCTAACAAATAAATTTACTAACTTGTTAATTCCTCGTGACTCCACTATAGACTCGGAATTGCACTCTTGAATTCATAGAACGCTCTATAACAAATATAGATATGCTATTAATTATCCAATGTTACAACCATAATTGTCACTCAATCCTTTATAGACGGTCTACAATGAGATGTGACTAAAATATTGTTTTACCCCTCATTGTATTTTATCCTTAAAACACTTAGTTCCTTGTAAATGATATTTTAGTAAACTAATTTAATTACTGAAATGAGATCTCTATCATTTAACACCTTGAACCAAACTAAAAGGAAACCATCGTTTTACTTCTTCATCAGAAGCTATAGATGTTCATATCTATGATTGATACTCCCACTCAATTATACTACCGAGTTCCCAAGATGTAAGTATGGGCTAGTCTGTAGGGTAAGCTGGTAACGAACAAGTCAAAGAACTCAAATAATACAATCAGTTAGAATACTAACAACTTAGAATTGAGATTGAATTGACCTATGGTCAACTATATGATATGACTAGAATAGATAATAACAGTATGTTTACTTATCTTATCAACTGTCAATATCGGTTCAGTCCGATGTAACAAATACATCCGATCTTATCTACTTTTCTAATGTTCTAGAGAGAACATAACACTGTAATGTGTAAGTAGATCATATCGTAGATTGGCAAGTCAATGTAAATCATGTGCACTGATTAATTTTAGGACTAACTTATTTTGAACATATAATCATATTTATATTCCACTGTGATTACGTCACTATAAATAAGATTAGATATATGCTCGGGAATTAATAGAAGTTTATATTAAACAAATAATCATGAAAATAAAACATGTGAGCAAAGTCATTGACCAAGGCAAAAAAATGATTTATATTCTTTTATTGATAATAAAATGAGATTACAAAGAATTTGGGTTTTAATTAGGGCATAAAACCCCAACACATAGTCAGGTCTATGTTAAGCTAATCTTCACTTCCTCTCTCATTCGGGGGATATGCACTTCAAACAACGACTTACATTTTGAATGTGGTCCCATCTAAGACCATAAGCAAAACGCCACTGGAATTGTGGAATGGAAACAAACCTAGTTTACACCATTTTCGCATTTGGGGTTGTCTTGCTCATGTTCTTAGACCTAAATCAGGGAAACATAATTCGAGGTCTGAAGTATGCATTTTTGTGGGCTACGCTTCAAAAACAAGAGGTGGTTACTTTTTAGTCCCAATGACCAAAAGGTATTTTTTTCAACAAATGCGACCTTCCTTGAACACGACTATATAACTATAAACCTCGGAGCAAGGAGCTAATAAGATTCCATCACTTTCATCGTCATCATTAACTGATAAACGACAAACCGAGGAAACCACTACTCCTAAAAAGGAAACCTCAGTGCAACGTCGTAATGGGAGGATTGTGAAACAACCTGTTCGCTACAAACATGAGGCACATGTTCTTGTTTATGATACAGACAAGGACGATCCATTAACCATTAAAGAGGCTATGAATGATCCCAAAAAGGAGAAATGGCAAGAAGCCATGAACAAAGAAGTGGAATCCATGTATTCCAATTCTGTATGGGAACTTGTAGACCCACCTGAAGATGTCAGACCCATTGGGTATAAATGGATATACAAGAAGAAAAGAGGTGTAGATGGGAAAGTGGAGATTTTCAAAGCAAGGCTAGTAGCCAAAGATTACACTTAGAGAGAAGGTGTTGATTGTGAAGAAACATTTTCTCTTGTGGCCATGTTGAAATCCATTCGCATCCTCTTATCCATAGCTACCACGTATGATTATGAGATATGGCAGATGGACGTCAAGACGACCTTTCTTAATGGCTATCTTGATGAAAGTATCTATATTGTACAACCAGAAGAGTTCATCAAGAATGGGGAAGATCAAAAGGTGTGTAATTTTTTTTCATTATACATTTAATTATTAAATGTATTTGTTTGTTTAATTATATATATTTAATTATTTTTTAAAATATAATTTAAATTAAATAATCAAATAGGTTATAATTGATCAGTTTTATTTTAATAAAATAAAGATTAATTAAATTAGTTAATTATCTTTATAAACCTAAAATTAAGCGATACTTTTTAAGAATTGGTTTTCATAGATTGTCAAGCTCTCTCTCTAAAAAATAAAGCGATAGTTTTTCTAAACCTGAAAAACTATTCAATACATCTTCTCTCAATCAAACTTTTCTAGATCTCATGTGTTGAGTACATCTAGAAAGTCCTAAATCAACATTTTGAATCTTACATGCCCACACACATCCTTGTGTGTTTGAGGATTGGTCTGGAAGATCAAGGTGTGAGCTTTCAGAATTTGGATTGGAAGATCATTGATTTATACAAAAAGATTCATGGACACATGATAGGCTTCAAGAAGTAATCTCTAATCTATTTTTACGTGATTTAATATATTTATATATATATTATCCTTGTTGGTATTAATAATTTTTAAAAACCCCCATATTCTCCGCTGCATATCTCTGATTTACAATTTTAATACCAACAGAGAGGTGATAAAAAATAAATGTGGGGGGAATGTTTCAGCTATTTTCCAAAGGAAGTTTCCACTCAAGTGTCAAGACCCTGGGATGTTTACAAATTCATGCACCATCGGTAAAATCAAGGTTGATCAATGTATGATAGATTTAGGAGCATCTATAAATGTTATGTCTTATGTTATTTGTGCTTCTTTAAATCTTGGGTCATTAAATGAAATTGGTGCTATTATTCAACTGGCTAATTGCACTAATGTTTATCCCATAGGAGCAGTTGAAGATATTTTTGTCCAGGTTCTATTCGATAGGCCATTCTTGCTCATGACAAGTACAAATTTGGATGTCAAAGTATGGTTACTTACAATGGAATTTGATGGTGAAGTGATCAAATTCAATGTGTTCAATTCCATTTATAAGAATACGAGGAAGAAGGTCTTGTTAAATGATCCACCATAACAATTACGACAAAAACATTCAGTCGAGCTAACGACGTTAAACAAAGCAAACTTGCGGGAGTTTTTGTTACCCTTATCTTTTTCTTTTACATTGATTTTTATTTATTTATTTATGTTTTGAGGGAAATGCTTATATTAAGCATGGAAGGAGGATAACTGACGTATTTCTATCATTTTTTTGTTTTTTTAGTTTTAGTAGTAAAGCATGGTTAAGTTGAAAATAATTAGTTTATGATAAGATTTTTTTTATTGCGATTAATATGATTTTTGGAGAATGATAGATTTTTCATGAAGTGTGTGCTTGACTTTTGTTTTGATTACTCATTAGGCTTGATTCTTAATTTTTAAATTTATACACAATTGAATTTACTTAGTTACTTGTATCTAGAAAGATTTATGCATGCTAAGATAGATGGTAATCTTGTTTAGTATCTACCACTCTAGAAATTATTAGATGATCATTTAAAGTGAAATTTATAAGTTACACGTGATTAGGGAGATGATTTAGGCAATTTCTTTGGACCTATTTAGCCTTTTAAGCCTACATTATTTATTTATTTCCTAGTTACCAATTTTGAGCTTTATTGATATTCTTTTGCTTTTCTTATTTTAACCCATATACATGAGCCTCCCATCACACCATAGGTATAGTGTTTTGATTGTTTGTTTGTTGTGAAGGAAGTTGTTAAGTGAAAGTACTCAGATTAAGGGTTTGTATTGGGGGTTGTGCTTTAAATGTATAAAATCTCCTATTTCTCTAAAAAAAATTGCAAGAAATTCCATGAAAAAAATACTCACAACAATTCAAGTGTGAGAGAAATAGTGAGATTTATGTTTGAAAAAAAAAAGAGAAAAAAGGATTTATTTTGGAAATTTTTGGGGAATATTTGTAAGCGTTGAAATTAGAAGAAATTGTATGCTATGGTGTGCTTTGAGCCTAAATTGTCTTTCTCAACTACCATTAACATTTTCCATACATTACAAATCTATAAAGTCCTATTGATCCTTTGATTATGTGTACTTACATTAGTGGAGAATGATTTGATAATGAGCCTATGGAGAGGATGTTCATCAAAATAAATATTTCTATAAAATATGATTTTAAATTAATTTTGGCATGTATAAATTGATTTGGGTGCGAGTGATGTAGTGAATTTAATTGTGCACACACACACAAGAATTGGGTTTAAGAGGTGATCATACTTAAGTTGATATTCTAAGGAGTGTGAATCTAGATTTTTCTTAGAATTATATATTTGTGAAATCTTTGAGACAAATATTATTTTTGATAAGACCATTGTTTTATTGTTTTTGTGTTTAGTTGTTTTTGTTTATTGTCTTTGGTAAGGGACTAGCAAAATCTAAGTGTGGGGGAATTTGATAAGTGCAATTCTTAATTTCTTTAGGCTTAGAAATGGTTAGTTTTAGTTATATTAATGATTTTAATTTTGTTTTTGGTATTTTGTGATTTTTGGAATAAAAATATTTTTAAGAGTTAATATATACTTTTATTACCATTAAAATAAATTGGGTATAAATTAATGTTTCTATATATTTAACTATGTTTACCTAAAAATGGCTCTTGATGACGTGGCAAGAATTTATTACACGTGGTTGGCACGTGGCAGCGTCAAAATGAAGGAATGTTGTTCAACAATCAACCAGGTGTTCCTTGCATCATCAGATCTCATGATTAGATGCGATCAGTTTGGTCGCATGCTTCAGTTTATTTCCTTTAAAGATATGTAATCTTGTAATAACTACATTTATTATTTTCTTTTTATTGCCTTGATACGCTGATATTAAGGATAATTAAGGCCCATTGGCCCATGTAACCCCCTTGAGCCTATAAATATGAACGAGAAGGCTCAAGGAATGGACTTTTTTGAACTTTGAATCTGAATACTCATAGAAAGAGCATAGTGTGATTATCCACCGAAAAGTTGTAATTCTTCTAAGGCTAGTGAAACTCAAGAACCCTAGTTCTTTGATCACAACATTGGGATTCAACATCAATAATAACACTAAGTGGACGTAGGTTATTACCACATTGTTGGGGCCGAACCACTATAAATCATTTGTGTCACCTCTTTACCATTTGATTCTAATATTGATTTTTGTTTGTTTCATTGTCATTATTTTGACTCCGTGTCGTTGGCTAAATCAAGGGTCAACATTCTAGTGCTTTCATTGAGAGATTGACCAAGAAGCTTTAAGAAAATAAAATGGCAAAGACATCCAAGAGAGCCGGACAGGCTGCTGGCGCTGCGTCATCTCAACCACCTCCTCCAAATATGGCTGAGAATGAACCACATTTAGATTTTGAAGAGGAGGAATTGGATTCGGAAATGCTGAGGGCAACACTGGGGGTGTTGCAGGATGAGTTGGCCAATCTGAGGGCCAATCGGGAGAATGTAGCAGAGACCTTGGTACTGCAGCAAAGGGAGATTGAACATCAGTGCCAGGAGCTGAACGAGCGGCAGGTGGACATTGACCGTCGGCAGAGAGAGGCCACGACCGCTCTCGAAGCAGCCATTCAATTGGCCAGAGGACAGGCTGCGCCGGCCTCGCAACCGAATCAGCCACCGAATGCACCACCACAATGGGCCCAAAATCTGAGTCCTCCAATTCAGCTAGCGAGCCCTCAATGGCCAGAGCAGCCACCTGTCGCTCAGGAGGATCTCCCAATTCGGGATCCTGAGCAGCAGCTGCCATCTCAAGCTGGTCGCGACAATCCCTAGTGTCAGAGGTAGAATAGGGTCAGGCAGCCGCCCCGTAGCCCTAGACGCCCAGGGGATGAACAACCAAATCCACCGAGCAAGGGGCAACGTCCTTCTGCCAACAGAAGGCATAACGAGTCAGGTTCTGTGGTCAGGGCCCCTCCCCCTCCCCCCCCCCCCCCCACGACATAATAATGCACGGGGACCCAACGACCAGTGCAGGCCTCCCCCTGACGCTCGGGAGATGCTAGCCCGAGGAGGAAACAGCGTGACCAGTCGGTCGCGCCATAGTCGGCCACAGTTTAGAGACGACCATGACTATAATGAGGCTGATTCTGGTAGGAGGAACGCTGGTCAGGGGAATGAAGAAAGAGGTGGAGACAGAAACCCCCCACCTAGAGAAAATAGGCCTGCGAGCCATAACGCTGGGGGGCAACCCCGACAACACAACATCTTTGATTGGCTGGGCGCCAGCGAGCAAAGGAGCAGAGATGATGACTTGAGGGACATACTCAACGAACAGTATGAAAGGCATGATGAGTATGCTCCTCCTACACCGGCCACCCCAGCGATCCCAAACGCAGTTTAGGCTCAAATTGATGCTCTGAACCAGGCAGTACAACAGGTGGTCAGGAGTCAAACGTCCCACATAGAGCACGACCGGAGGAGAGGCACTCCGTTTGTGCATAGGATTGTTGTGACAGAAACCCCCAGCAAATTCAAAATGATAGTATTGCCAAACTTTGATGGGTACAGAGACCCAGTATCTCATGTCAACAAATTTGAGATACAAATGGATATTCAGAAGGTGTCAAACGATGCCCGCTACAGGATCTTCCCTGCCACACTATCTGACACCGCCCATGAGTGGTTCTTTAAATTCCCTCCTGCTAGTATAGTATCCTGGGAAATGTTCGTGAAGGAATTTTACGGACAATTTTATGCGGGTTGCGTACACCCCACTGAGGCCAACCAGCTGGTCGAGATACGCCAAAAGGAGGGAGAGCCCTTAAAGGAGTATGTCTAGCGCTTTCTGCGAGCAGCAGCTGGAGCCAAAATAGTAGGCGATGAGGGAAAGATGATGGCCCTAACTGCCAGGGTCAGACGCCATTCCCCCCTCTGGAACAGCCTTAGGAAGAACGGGGTAAAAAGTACTCAGGAGATTTTGGATCAAGCTGATCGATACATTAAGCTCGAGGACGCAATTGCCAACGAAGGGAAATTGCCTACAAAAGATAAAGGATCGAAGGAAGAACCCGCCAAGGCCGCCAATAGGTTGGACAAACCCAATGGCAACAGTAAAGGTAACGAGAACGAAAATGGCAGAAATGGTGGAAAAAGGACGGGCAATGAGCCGTCAACGTCTGAGAATAAACGCCCCAAAGGCAATAGATATGAGCCGAGATTCACCAACTATACGGCCCTTGTCGAAAGTCGAGCAGAGGTCTACCAGGCGACCAATGCCAATGTCCCTTATAAGCGACCAGCGCCTATAAGGAAGGATATCTCCAAGAGGGATACCACAAAATTCTGTCGTTTTCACAACGACTACAGACATCACACCAATGAGTGCAACCAGTTGAAGGATGAAATTGAGTTCCTGATCAGGCAGGGACATCTAAGGATGTTGGTTTTTATTGATCAAATCAGAGATTATATGTAGCGGAACAACAATCAAATTGTTAATTTAATCCCATAAGATTTCTAGATCTACTTCTTCACATGCATGTATATATTGAATCCAAGACATGAATAGAAAAAAATACCTCAGGTCCTTCCTTACTGCTATCATTTTGTATGGCAAAATCCTTGAGATCTCACACCAAGTTCTTCCAAAATGCTCTCAGCACACAAAGAACGAGTGTGGGCTCGCTATACAAATAATAGGTAAAACCTATTTATCAGATGTTCTCAACACATGAGATCTGATAAAGTTTGGACCTAGGTTTTGTGAAGAACAGTGACTTTTGTATGTATCACTGTTCTCTTTCTCTCAGAGAGATTTCAAGGTATTTTTCTATCCCTGAAAAGTTACGTTCTGAAAAACTGATATCCTATATTTAATATATCCAATATATTAAAAATAAAATATTAGTTATTTTAAACAATTTGAAAATAACTAATCAGTTATCAGATTTTGTTTAAATAATAATATTTTAATCATATTACAATATCTCATTATTTATTTAATATTTAAATAACTAAAATTGTGGAACCAAGAAACTGCTCAGAGTCTCTTATGCGTGCAACACAGTGACTGTGCACTGTGCTACACGTGTACCACATGCCAGGGATGGCATGTGATTTTTCCCAATTTTTATTATTATTTAAATACCAAAAATCCCAAAAATAAATTAATTCAAAATTAATTATATTTTTGTTAAATCAAATAATTAATTAATTCTCAATTAATTAATTACACATAATTATACAATAATTATGTTTGATGCATAGAAAAATATTTTTCTTATCAAATAAGTCATTTTTCCCATTTTTGTATTTACCTTTGTTAGTGTTTGTTTGAGCCATTTCGGGGACCATGAACCTATAACATTAAGCTCCAATAAATTGAAACTAAATAATTAAAATCTTTAATTATAATACTTAATTTATTAATTATGATATTTCTCCACTATAAATTCATAATTGCACTCTTTATGTTATAGATATACTTTTACATAAATCTTATCTTAAGTCGTCCATTGATATAACCATCTTACAATAGTTCAACCCTCTAATTAATTAGTTCATAAATTAGAATGGAAGAATTACCATTTTACCTTT
This sequence comes from Humulus lupulus, assembly GCF_963169125.1. Classification (NCBI taxonomy): domain Eukaryota; kingdom Viridiplantae; phylum Streptophyta; class Magnoliopsida; order Rosales; family Cannabaceae; genus Humulus; species Humulus lupulus. The sequence goes on along the minus strand of NC_084794.1, from coordinate 164,862,004 downwards.
CTAATTTACTATAATTAATCTATAATCTAATTATAGATTTGAGCTCAAAATCATTCAGTTCCAGAATTAACCCTTAAGGGAACTAATATACGATCCGTTAGGAAAGATTAGATTCCTTATTGTTGATACATGCTCCCAGCCATCCATTATCTTAAATCTCCAAAACAAAATTCATTAGCCTCATTCTATGAAGAGACCTTAACAAATGAGTCAAAAGATTTAATAAACATGAATAGGAGTTCATGAACACTCAGGATTTAGGTTGATCTATAAATGATCATCAGTTATGATATGAATTACAAGTCTTTATTGTTAAATGATTTTTGGATAAAGACTTTAATTCATATATGTTCATGTCATATATAATCATATTATATAAAGCACATTTACCGAGATGTCTTACCACATCAATAATCCGAATCTAGATTATTTGTATCATTATGATACTTAGTAAATTGTACTTACAACTCCAATTAAAATATTCCATAACTTTAATTTGTTGTTGTTGATTATTTTTATTCATTCATGTGATCTTAATTCTCTCGTACTAATACAAGATCACATCCTCAATAATGAATATGGAATTTTTCTGATATTTACAAAATTATTCAAACAATAATTTAACAATCTAAATATAACAATAATAATAAGCCATTGTATTTATTTATTCATAGAAAAACAAATTTCTTTTACATGCTTTTAGGACACACTCCTAACAAAGGAGATATGTGCGAGCCGCAGAAGGGTCTCAGCGAGAGGCTTAAGGTGGCAACGAGTAGGTGCCTGCACGCCAACGCTCGCCACCTTTACAGCCAGCTCCTGTGGCAGGTACATTACTCACTATCTGTGGCAGCCCACACCTTGCTGGGGATAGTGGGAAGGTGAGGGAGCGATACGCTCGGACCTTACGCCACGACCAGGACATCGAGATGATGAGTGTGGATGATCGAGCACCAAAGAACGCTCGAACAGAGGAGGAATTGATAACCTTCTCTGAAGACGATGCCCAGCACGTACAATTCCCACACTCCGATCTGCTGGTCGTTGACATTCAAATCGCCAACATGATGGTTAAGAGGGTGTTGGTTGACACAGGAAGTTCAGTCAACATCTTATACAAGTCTTCACTGGAAAAAATGAAATTGTCCGTCAAGGACTTGGAGCCGTGCAACCAAACCATTTATGGTTTTTTTGGCGAAGGGCTCGCCCCAACCGGGTCGATTAGGCTCCCAATTACAGCAGGAACTGCACCTGCAAACAGGACATTACTCACTACTTTCATAGTAGTTGATTGTCCTTCAGCGTAAAATGCTGTAATTGGAAGGCCAATTTTAGTCGACCTGCAAGCCATTACCTCGATATGGCACCTTGCCATGAAATTCCCAACCGACGCAGAGGTAGGATGCGTGTTGGGAAATCAGCGGGAAGCGAGGGAGTTCTACAATGCCTCGATAAATAAGGCAAAGAAAGGTGTATCTAGGGAAGTTGCCGGAAAAGAGTTGCAAACGGCTATTGATGTACAAGCCCAATTCGGTGATGATGTCACCAAATAGGGTGTTGCCCAAAGTGAGGACAGAGATTTATATCCTCGCTTTGAGGATTTTGATGAAGAGATAGGACCCATCGAGGACCTTAAGGAGGTCCAACTCGATGAAGAAGATCCGAACAGGGTTGCGAAAGTCGGTAAAAACTTAGAGACAACAACGAAGCAAGCACTGGTGGAATTTTTGAGGAAAAACCAGGAAGTCTTTGCCTGGTCGCATAAAGGCATGGTTGGAATAGACCCTGCAGTCATTAGCTGTAACGCCCTGGATAGCCAAGACCGTTACACTGTGTGTTTATAAAAGTGCTAGACTTGCTAATCAAGTCATTTAATTAAAAACGTGTTATTGAAACTATAATGGAGCTAGGGTTAAAAGATTTTGGTCTCAAAAGCCACATTTCTTATAAATAAACATTTTCTATTTACACGGGATCCCAAAAATATAACGATTAAAACCATTTACAAAGATTCAAGATTTAAATACAGTAATTAGCCATTCTAAGGCAAAACAGACTGTTAGGCATTCCCTGTCCTTATCCACTCCTTGGCCATGGCGACCGAACAGCTGACTATGTACATTCAGCCCCGCAGCTCTCCATCTCAGGATTGGTCCAACTTGCCTTTGCCTTTACCTGCACCACGTAGCACCCATGAGCCAAGGCCCAGCAAGAAAACACAATAACAGAGCATAAACAATCAACAGACAATCCAATATCTCATATCAAATAAACATGTTCTCAACAGTTTAAGCATTCATGATAACCAAGTGTTCAGCATACCAAACATAAAATCTCATATCAATAACCAATTTACAAATGATAACTAGGGTTAGCGCCCTTAGGCCGCACCCTCTGTTTATCCCATTGACTCCGGCCCGCTTAAACCGAGCTCAGTGAATATTAAGTTGTCCTCGGCTACCAGTGGCCAAGTCGCACCCTGTGCGCAAATATTGTATACGGCACCCTTAGGCCGTTTATCACATGTCCCATGGCATAATACCATCATTGACATTATACAGATATCGAGAGCACTTAGTCCCATCATAAATAAATAACCGGGTGTAGTTTTCTTACCTTTAAATTCGCTAGCTTCATTCACTTTGATCCTTGAGCACGATCCCTCTTGAGCTCTAGTGCACACCTAGTCACAACCATAGGTCAGAATCACCACCAAACCTCAAGTCCAAAACCTAGCCTCGGGACCAATCCCGAGCCCTCGGGAAGCTCCAATTCCACCAAACGGGGTCGTGGAATCGAACCCCGAACCCCCAGGCAAAAACCCTTGAAAATAACTCAAAAACTCCTTTCTGGAGACAGGGTAGCGCTACAGCTCTACAAACAGAACCAAAAACACCCACAGAATACTTGGCCTAGCGCTACAGCGTCCAAAGGCTAGCGCTGTAGCGCTAGTTACAGAACCAACAACCCTGCATTTTCCTTCCTGCGATTTCCCCGAGCCAAACCCTACCAAAACTTTTCCAATCTTTAACCAAACCTAAAAACAAGCTTATCAACATGCTCCACTCATCCCAAGCATCCCAAATACACAAAACCCAATCACATGCATCCCTAAACATAGAATTCACCATAGTTGAACCTAAACTCAGAAACTCAGCAAAAACCATAAAAATCTCAGAGCTTGAAACCAAAGTTCCTTACCTTTAATTGGAAAGTTGATGTTAGGATATCCTCTACTCTTCCTTGGCTTCCTCCTCCTCAAACCCTTGGCTTGAATTCCCTAGAATTCTCATCAAATTCTACTTATATATCAAAGTTCAACACCAAAACTAGAAAGTGAAGAAAACCTCAAAGTCTTACCTTCACTGAGTGAATTGCCCTGCCAATTGCTCAAGTTTAACTCAGAAACCTAATTGCTCAGCTTGACCTAGCTCTCCTCTGAACTTTGCTTCAAGAAACCTCAAGAAAAATGGTGGAGAAGAGCCTAAACCGACCTTGTTTTTCTTTCCCTTCTTTCTCTTTCTTTTCTTTCCTTCAGACTTCTATTTCGTTATACAAACTCCACTAAGCATAAAGCCTCAGTTATGCCTATCCTTTATAAGCCAAATGATCACAATACCCTCCCTTAAATCCTAAGTCTTTTAATCCACCTAGGGGCATTTTGGTCATTTCACCCAATTCTCGCTAATTCCTCGAGTGTCTCTAATATTTACTGCTTACTTCCCAATACTTAAAAAATCACCAATTATATTCCTCGATGTCAAAATAGACCCCAATATATTCTCTAAATTCCAGAAATACCCCCAGGCTCGCCCCGAGCCGGGTATAAATCCCCGTCGTGACTTTTTCGCTAAACCGCTCACTAGGATCGTCTCGAACCACATATCACAGATATATCCACATAATAATGTGGTCTCAACAATTTATTACATATATATACCGTTATGCCCTCAACGGGCCAAATTTACAATTATGCCCTTTCTAACCTAATCAGGGCCTACATGCATACTAATACACATAGTCATGCATCTCAGATATTCAAATAGTCATATAACATACTTTAAATCATTAAATCACATATATTCCAATTATGCCCTCCCGACACACTAATCAAGGCCCTTAAGCCTTATTAGTAAATTTGGGTCGTTACATTAGCCATGTCCTAAACATAGATAAGAGTTTTCCTCTAGTGCAACAGAAAAGGAGGCTGCTCAACATAGACAGATCAAAAGCTCTGAAGGAAGAAGTCGAGAAGCTAAAGGAGAATGGATTCATTCGGGTAGCATTTTATCTATCCTGGGTCTCTAATCCCGTACTGGTTCCAAAGCTGAATGGAAAATGGAGAACGTGTGTGGATTTCACAGACCTTAATAAAGTCTGCCCTAAGGATTGTTTCCCACTCCCTAGAATCGACCAACTGGTCGATGCCACTGTAGGGCACGAGATTCTCTCATTCATGGATGCATACTCCGGATACAATCAGATCAGTATGCATCCCGTTGACGAGGATCGCACTAGCTTTCGGACTGATACAGGGCTTTACTGTTACAAGGTAATGCCCTTCGGTTTGAAAAATGCTGGTGCGACTTACCAGCGACTAATCAATCACATGTTCAAAGAGCTGATCGGAACAAACATGGAGGTTTACGTCGACGACATGCTGGTCAAGTCAAAGAAGGCAGAAGGACACATATGGGATTTGCAAGAGTGCTTCAACGTCTTGAATAAAGATCAAATGAAGCTGAATCCCCTCAAGTGCTCCTTCGGAGTTGGATCAGGGAAATTCTTGGGATTTATAGTAAACTCGCGAGGAATTGAAGCCAATCCCGAGAAGATCAAAGCCCTGGTCAATATGAAATCACCAACAAAAATCAAAGATGTTCAAAGCCTAACCGAGAGAATTGCTGCTCTCAGTAGATTTATTTCCAACAGACAAATGCGTCCCATTTTTTAATCTACTCAGAGGCAACAAGAAATTTGAATGGACGGAGGAGTGCGAACATGATTTTCAAGCCTTAAAGACTCACATGTTGCAACCACCGATTCTATCAAAGCCAGTTGATAAAGAAACTTTGTTCATCTACTTGGCGATCACAGAATACGCTGCTAGTGATGTCCTAGTAAGAGAAGAGGAAGGCGTGCAAAAGGTTGTTTATTATGTAAGCAAGAGGCTAATAGGAGCAGAGCTGCAATATCCACCTATTGAAAAATTAGCCTATTGCCTGATCTTGGCCTCCAGAAAATTGTGGCCATACTTCCAAGCTCACCCAATCACAGTTTTGACTGACCAGCAAGTTTTGCAGAAACCAGAAGCCGCAGGCCGATTATTGAAATGGGCAGTCAAACTTGGGCAGTCTGATATCTCTTGCCATGAGTAGCGATAAAAGGACATGCTCTGGCTGATTTCGTCGCAAAACTCACTGGGCTTCCAGACAGCGAACAGCCAGAAGGGCCTGAAGAACCTGAGTCTCAAATCCAAACTCCTTCTTGGAAGTTGTTTACAGATGGTTCTTCTAATGAGCACCACGCAGGAGCAGGAGTGATTTTGATAACGCTCGAGGGGCATCGATTTCACTGTGCAATCAGATTTGACTTCACTGCCTCTAACAACGAAGTCGAATATGAAGCACTGCTCTCAGGATTACGGTTAGCCAGAAGCATGCACATAAAGTCACTTGATATCTACAGTGACTCTCAGCTAGTGGTCAATCAAATCATTGGAGAATATCAGGCCCGGTGCTTAAAAATGATTGCTTACATAAATAAAGCAAATGATCTATTGGCGCAGTTTGATAAGTACACCCTCTAGGAAGTACCTCGTGACCAAAATTCGAACGTTGATGCTTTGGCCAAGTTAGCAAGTGACAAGGATGCTGACACCCTAAATATAGTGCCAGTTGAATGACTATCTGCACCAAGCATCCGAGCAGAAGAGACCTCTTTGGTGATTCAGGCGGCGGATACATGGATGGCACCTTACATAGAGCATCTGACGAAGGGTGTGTTGCCAACGGACAGAAACAAAGCCAGGACCCTTCAGCAGTAGGCTGCTAGGTATATCCTGGTCGATGGAATTTTGTATCGAAGGGGATACTCAATGCCACTCCTCAGGTGTATTTCGAAAGAGAAGGCCAAAGAATTGATGAGAGAGGTCCACGAAGGTTTTTGTGGGGATCATGCTGGGGGGCAGAGTTTATCAAAAAAGATCTTAAGGCAAGGATACTTCTGGCCAACAACGAATGAAGACTCAATGGAATTTGTGCGGAGGTGTGACAAATGCCAGATGTTCTAAAAAATTCCACGAGCAGCCCCTAATGAGCTAAAAAAAATGCAAAGTCTGTGGCCGTTCGCAGTCTGGGGTATAGATCTAATCGGACAACGACACCCAGTTTGATAGTGATTTGTTCACAGATTTTTGCGAGCGACATGGAATTATCAAGAGCCTTTCTTCAGTTGCTCACAGTCAATAAAACGCTAAAAGATACTCTGAAGAAAAGACTTGAAGAAGCAAAAGGGGCATGGCTAGAGCAATTGCCTGAAGTCCTTTGGTCGTATAGAACGTCCCATCGCACAACAGCAGGCCATACCCCATTTTCCTTAGCATATGGATATGAGGCTATGCTGCTTGTTGAGTTAGATCTGCCATCGCATCGAAGAATAGCGTACGATCATGGCTCTAATAGCTAGCTATTGATGGAATCTCTTGATTTGGTCGATGAAAAGCGAGAGCAAGCCCAACTCCGAGTAGCAGCTTACCAACAAAAGGTCGCCTGGTATTTCAATTCTAAAGTACGCGAAAGGAAATTCAACGTCGGAGATCTAGTACTTCGAAGGGTTTTCCTCAACACCCGTGACCAGACTGCTGGAGTACTCAGACCTCATTGGGAAGGACCGTACCAAATTGAAGAAGTCCTCCATCCAAGCACTTACAAACTTGCTCGCTTAAATGGAGATCTCATTCCTCGATACTGTAATGGAGAACACCTGCACAAGTATTATCAATAAATAATTCTTCTTAAAGAATTGGCTTGTATTAATTTTACTTTTTACAAGTTATGAAAAAGGGTTGGTCATTTTATGTGATTGATCGCTTATAAGTGTAAGATCATTTTGTTGATCACTCGTACAAACATGTTATGTCCATTTATTACGAGAAATAAAAGGGACTGTGCGCAGCCAGTCATTCTTGCCAATTATTGTATTTATTACAAATATTTTCTCATTACGTGTGTTGTTTTGCTATATTATCATTTTAAATTCTCTACTGCGAGCAGAAATGTTCGAACAGGTTTTGGTCAAGGCAAGTGACCGAGGACCTAAAGCTCCTCAATCACTTGGGGGCATATAAGGCATCTAGTAAGCAAAGCATATCAACAGGTATGTAAACACACGAGCAAAATAAGTGAAAGCATGTTACGGTACTTAGAGTATTTTTCAAAATTTTGTATTTTGTTAAATCAAACCAAAATACTATGCTAAGTTTGGTCATGCGAACAGATGTTATAATAAAATGCAAGTATTATAATATCAAAAAGGAAACCTTTTACACGGTGAGCAGTTACTGCTCGGATGTAATTGTCTGATTAAAAGTTAAAGCTGCCCATGCAACAATAAAAATAATTGTTTTAAAGTACAAAAAAATATAAAAACATTATAATCATGAGGCAGGAGGGTCTTATGGATTTTCCCAGTCGAGTGCAGCTTCGGCTTCATTATCCACGCCTTCAATGCCAGTGGCCAAAGAGATTTCGGGCGAGGCTAGGATCTTCGCTCTTTCTTCTTTCGCCAAGCGAGCAACGCACCGGGCTATTTCAGTTTGCCTCATGCACTCGGGGAGATAGCTGAAATTGCTCCTTGATTGTGTTTCCAGAAATCATAGAAACAATTGGATGTGGCGCCCTTGTACCTCTCCAGATTGCTGGCGTTGGCTTTTTCAAGATCGTTGATCCGAGCCTCCAACTTTTTAGCCTCTTGCCTGCTCTCGATCAGGTCCGCCTCGAGCTTTTTGGCTTCGCGAAAATTGATGAGGTGAGACTCTTTATACCTCTCCTTTGCTTCGAGGGCTTTATCTAGGGTAGTCTGATTTTCCTTCATCTCCTCAGCCAGTTGATTTTTCTCTTTGAGCAATGCCGCATTTGCCTTCTGAGCCACCTCAAGCTGCTCGACATATTTTGCTTCAACGGCCTTAAGCTCCTCAGCGTGTCGTTGCTCGAACGCCTTGGATTGCTCGGTGATGACCCCCGAGCGGAGCCGACCGATAGTCATGGTCAGCATGGCCTGCGATCAGAACAAAAGTTAAAATGACTATAATAGATAAAGAGATTGAGTCTCAATAGGAAGAGACAACTTACACTAGCAAGCTCGTTTAGTGCGCGGTTCAAGATCTAGTCGACCTCCATCGACTCTGTCCCAGCCATGGCTTCTCGGCTGCGTTGGTGCCTTAGGATCCTGGTCATCCTGTCCTTGGTCGATCTTTGTGCACGACTCGATATGTCATCCCCTGTTTGAATTGGCTGTGTTTGATCTACAGGAGCCAGTGGGGAAGGGGTCGACTCGACCGGTGCAGGCAGAGTTTGCTGCTCGAGGGGAGATGGAGGTGGTGTTGTATTTTTCGAAGGACCAGCTACTGGAGGGTCCTCAGTGTGGGTTTTCTTGGCCGGAGGCTCTTTGCTACACTCCCCGCGATGTCGCCTGCTCGCCTTCTTCTTGCTCGCAGGAGCATCAGGCGCACTGTAGAGGTCGAACATCTCTTCGAATGGCATGTCTGCAAGAAGACAAATACACGAACAATTAGACAATATAAACAAATGAGTGTGCTATGTCAAAAAAGGAAACAAAGTCGATTGTGAGTAAAATACCCGAGCTATAATTACCGGTCGCTACATTATATACTTTACTAGTGTTACACTCACTCTCTGGCATGAAGAAGTCTGAATCTAAAGTGGGAGTGTACTTAAAGTTTCCATCCTCGTCAAATAAGTGACAGGGAATTGGAAAACTATCTAAGAGCGAGAGATCAATATCGTTCTCATCTGAAGACTTGTCGATAGGTGCAAGGGGTTTAGAAGCTTTCTTTTTTCCCTTTCCCGAAGGGGCAGGGGGAGCGGCCGCTCACGAGGTGCTAGAGGGTTCCCTGATTATCATGCCAGCTGGTCTCCTCCTTTGAGGTTGCGACACATCTGGGTGCTGCTTGGGAATTTCCTTGCCGGTGGCACTCCCCACCATTGACTCCCTCACGTCCTGGTAAGGTGCCAGAAGCCCGACTAGTCTCAGGTTAGCTTCAGTGACCAGCTGCTTGACGTTCTTCTATACGTCAGTCATGCTAGCCAGTAGCGCTGCTCGGAACTCCATTTCTGGAGTAGGAGCCGGTCGCAGCCATGGACCTGAAATATGCTAATTCTCTAAGGGGAATGCAGATAACATACAAGCAAAATAAACAACCAGAAAAATGAAGAAGTTACCTCCTTGGGTGAAGGCTAGGTTGTTGGCGACCATGTCGGTAGTAAAAAAGTATTCTAGATGGTACTTCCCCACATTGGATTTGAAGGTGGTATCACTCAGGAAAGTGCAGGTCGTTTCCTGGTGGCAAAGATGAAAGAACCCCGTATTTTCTTGCTTGGGGTTGGATTTGAGGTCGAACAGGTAGTTGACCTCGTGTGGCGTAGGAACATACCACTTCTTATGACTGTAAAGGATATAGAGTGCGGAGAGCATTCTATACCCATTCAGAGTTATTTGGAAAAGATCGACCCCAAAATAATTGGTCACTCCTTGGAAGAAAGGATGGAGAGGCAGGATCGCTCCTGCCACAATATGATACCTCGACCAGGCGCTGAAGGCACCTCCAGGAAGGTTTGCCCGTTGGTCTCTGGTGGGTTGGACTAAGGTTACCCTAGGAAGTTCGTACTTCCTGATATAATTGGCTATCATCCTAACCGAGATTTGGCTAGGAGGAGCAACGTACCATTCGACATCTGGTCGAATGACGTTTCGGAGTTGGGCTTCATTTTGGATTTCTGGATCAGGGGTATTTTCTTCTCGACCACTGGTCGAAGGAATTTCAGCCCGAGGAGCAAGCTGATTTGAAGAAGGATTGGGTGATTTCTTTTTCTGGGCTGTAGACTTTACTCGACCCATGTTTTGAGGTGGGGTCGAAGGATTATTTGGGGTGTTTCGAGAAAAAGGGATCTCCGGAATTAGCAGCGGCGATTGTTCTTCGTCCTTGAGTAGTTGGGCCAGCAAATTGTCGTCAATTGGCCTCTCACCTCCCCATGGATCTTGCATGAAAGTCTGCGACTAGAAAAGGGGAGATGAGAATCGAATGGCCAAAAAGATCAAGATGTTTAAAAGTTGGAATAATGCTGCTCGTGTATAAAAGTTAAGCTTTTATACGACCAGCAGAATTCTGACAAAAAACACTACATTTTCAAGTGAACAGTTTGGAAAATGGATTAAAAAACAGAAGTGAAAAGTTTTTCAGAAAAAACTTTTCGACTCTGAAAGGGTGGGAAAAACCCAGTTTTTTCTACTAGCTTAGAAATCGAAATTTTACTTAGATTTCATGCCCTAAAGTTATAATCCTAACTACCCAACTATTTCATCATCCCAGCAAAGTGTTATTTTCCTTCCAAATTCAACACTAATATCTATATGCCCATTACCCCAAAATAGTTTCTTTCAAGAACATTCAAGAACTCAGGATACGAAACAGGTATAAAATAGATATTGTATGGCATTTCAACGACTGAAAAGTTTGATAAACTTACTTGGATAAAGATTAAAGCAAGTTTCTGAGACACTAAGTCGGTTGGTTGGGCAGAAACTCCGTGGATCGTCAAGGTCGTCTGGGTTTCTGAGTTTTCTACGCCTTGTTCTTCAGTGTTCTTGAGGAGAAAGTGAAAAGTAAAAAGTGAAAAATGATCCTAGGGGTTTATTTATATTGATCGTGGCACTGTAAAATAGGTAATAATGGGATTAATTTTTCGAAGCATGGGGAAACGCAACAGCCGTCAGAAAACTTTTAGGAAACTGAAAAGACATGATTGGTTGCCTTTTTCGAGAAGGCATGGGCGGCTCTGACAAATTTGGTGGGGTACGCGAAGAGTCAGTCTCTTAAGTTTACTTTATGCTGGTCGCAGTAAAATAAACTTGGGGGGCAAATGTTTACCTAAAAATGGCTCCTAATGACGTGGCAAGAATTTATTACACGTGGTTGGCACGTGGCAGCGTCAAAATGAAGGAATGATGTTCGACAATCAATCAGGTGTTCCTTGCATCATCAGATCTTGTGATTAGATGCGACCAGTCTGGTCGCATGCTTCGGTTTATTTCCGTTAAAGATATGCAATCTTGTAATAACTACATTTATTATTTTCTCTTTATTGCCTTGATACGCTGATATTAAGGATAATTAAGACCCATTGGCCCATGTAAACCCCTTGAGCCTATAAATATGAATGAGAAGGCTCAAGGAATGGACTTTTTTGAACTTTGAATCTGAATACTCATAGAAAGAGCATAGTGTTATTATCTACCGAAAAGTTGTAATTCTTCTAAGGCTGGTGAAACTCAAGAACCCTAGTTTTTTTATCACGGCATTGGGATTCAACATCAATAATAACACTAAGTGGACGTAGGTTATTACCACACTGTTGGGGTCGAACCACTATAAATCATTTGTGTCACCTCTTTACCATTTGATTCTAATCTTGATTTTTGTTTGTTTCATTGTCGTTATTTTGACTCCATGTCGTTGGCCAAATCAAGGGTCAACAAACTGATATATTTTTATTTTGGAAATATTTATTTTTACTTTGGTTTATTTTGTTTGGAAAATAAATGTGTTATTTTTGTAGAAGAAAAAGAAAAATTGGTTAAAAGCTAAACAAAAGAGGCTCAAAGCTCTTGAAGAAGCCCAGCCCGATTCTTGAAGAAAGTGGAGCCGCCAAGCTGATCTGCAGCCGCTGAGCCGCAAGCTGTTTGTTCCAGCCGTCACCACATGTCGCTGAAGGAAATGGTTTACGCATGTCAGCTAGTGGGTCGGTGTGGCCTTCCTTTCTCATTCTCTTTCCTGGCAAGTTTACTGCACTCTCCAATCAGAATGAAAGTGACTTACACACCCGACGAAGGGAAGATTTTTCAGCATTAAGTGGTCAAAGGCATGTGGGTCCCACCTCCTTCTTCTCCCACTCTCTCTGCTGGTGTGTTAAGCTCGCACACGAAAGGAAAAGAGAGTGTTTCTCACTCACACAGCAAAGGAAAGGAAAAAGTGTAAATAAAAAAATCAAATTATAGAAAAACGTGGGGACCACGAAAATACCAATTCAAATTGGTTCTATACTACAAAATGGAGATATCATACAAATATCAAAATGCAAAATTAAACTAATTAGTTTATAATTATTATTTAAATTTCTAATTTAGATTTTTTTTTTTTTAATAATTTCGAAAATTGTGGAACCATTATAAATAGATGTATGTCTTTATTTGAAAATACACTTTATACTCTCTCTCTCTCATAAAGACATTTTTTTCTACACTTTTTCTCTTAGTAAATTTTATGCTTTTTATTTAAGTATGTCTAGCTAAGATTTTTTAAGTTAAGGGTGATTTCAAAGCCTTAAATATGATTTCTTATTTCTAACCATTTTCATTGTTATTTTATTCCCAATTGTCAAATTTATTATATTAATATTTGCTTAAATTCTATGATTATTGTTTTGATCTTATTTAGTAGAGCTTCTAAATAGGGTTTTTCTTTATATAATTATCATCTTGGAATTTCTATTCACCTAATAATTTAGAATTCTAGATTTTGAGTGATAAATTATAGGGTTTATGACTTTTTAGACCCAGCGTTTTGCCTCATTACCTGTTTGGACCTTGTGTTTTGACAAATTACTTTTTGGACCCTGTGTTTTCTAAAATAGTTCAAATATACCCTTAAACCCGATTTTGATTAAAGTTTTTTGAACTAAAATCGCAAATAATTCATCAAACTAATAACTCAGAACAAAAATACAGTCATTCTGCCTAAGAACTGTGTTGTTATATTCAATTTTTTGTTCATCAAAATCATGTTTAAGGATCTATTTGAACTATTTTACAAAACACAGGGTCCAAAAAATAATTTATCAAAACATATGGTCCAAACAAGTAATGAGACAAAACACATGGTCTAAAAATGTATAAACCCTAAATTATAATTGAGATTAATGTCAAAGTTGGTTTTAACTATGATGATGAATATGTCATAAGTTAAATAGATTGCATGTTTATGGATTTATTGCTTAGATTAACCAATTTCCACTGTGTTTAATGCTTTTATTAAATTAAATCTTTGGTGTTTGCCTTTATGCATATTAATGAATAGAATTAATAAAGAGTATTTTCTTTTTAATTAATTATATTGTGAGGTTGGAGTAATGATGGTTTTGTATTATGTATGGTTAGTAATTTGGTAGGGAATAAGATTTAATGACATTGTTAATTACTTGAATGATTATTTAGTGCCGGTGACTGACCTCTTAACTGCCTTAATCATTATATTTCTCATTCATTTTTTTTGTTATTGCTTTTATATCTTTTTATTTTATTGCATCATAAAAACATATTTCGTTAACTTTTGTTTATTTGAGTAATAAATTGAATTGATAGTCATCGTGGGATCGACCCTTACTACTGTTTTACTAATAATTTAGTGAGTAATAAGGAATAATTATTATCAAATTTGGTACGAATTACGACACGCATCACACGCACCAAGAGTATCCCTCGCCAGCGGCGCACAACCCAAGTGGCGAGCGCCCCTTGCGAGCTCAAGTGGTGAGGGGTCGTTGCCTTTGTCGTCCTCCCAAGTGTTGAAGGCAGCACCCGCTGAGTTGAACTGCCTAGTCGCCCAAGGTGACGGAGCTCCGCTGCCACAAACCACCCCATCAGCTCCCATGGCCGAATCAAAGTACCCCAAGTGTAACACCCTAAATTTCTTGACTTAAAGTGTTGCCATATCTTGGAAAATTGTACTTGGAAATTTCTTAAAATACAAGTTCTAAAATAACGTTTAGGCGGGTTCCCAATTTTTTAAAACAAAATACACTTTGGAAAATAAATTAAACCGTACAAAACAAATTACAACTCTCTTGAATAATACAAAGCTGAAAAGTCAAAACATAAAAACTATGGTGTTTCAGGATTTTTTTCTTCGGTAGTATGGCCCCTCATAGTAGTACACACTTTCACAATGGGTTAGTCCTGCCGCATCGTGCTCCACATATAAAATCAAACATTACTAAGTAGATACCTGCAGGGAAAAGTAAGGGGGTGAGCTAAAAAGGCTAGTAAGGAAGTACAATAAATAACATACAACATATAAGATCAAAGAGTTCCTATGTACATATACATTTATAACAGACATATCATAACGTATCATAAACATAATCTAAACATCATAAAACACAACTCATTCTAATCATTTACTTCTGTGCGTTGACAATCAGATCAACATATACAACAACATTTGCCTGCCAAACAAAAGGGCCCAGAACATATATCTAATCATAATCATAAACATATGTAGTTGTCTACCATAGCCTTATCATTGTCACCATCTGACATATCATTAGTATCATAAACATAAAAATCGTTATATATTATTCATAATCATCATAGCATTATCATAACTCATACATAACATTCAGAGAACATTCATAACATTTGTGAGACTTGTCCCCTTTGGTTCATGCAACTTTTAGACTTGTTGAACTTGTCACTTTTTTAATCCTCTGGGACTCGTTCCTTTTTTTAATCTTGTGGGACTCGTTCCTTTTTTTAATCTTGTGGGACTCGTTCCTTTTTTTAATCTTGTCGGACTCGTCTCTTTTATCTTGCGGGACTCGGCCCTTTTTAAATCTTGTGGAACTTATGATAAAAGCCTCTTTCTATAACATAATCATAATACATAAGTTGCAAACATAATACATAATAATTGTGAGACTTGTCCCCTATTTGGCCTTCCCTCAGGCAATATCTGTGGGCACTTCTGCCCTAGTGTTACATCATACCTTAGTAATACTTCTATTTCTAGTGCTACGTTATACCTTAGTAGCACAAATGTTACGTCATACCTTAGTAACATTTATGTTTTAATGCCACGTCATACTGATCATGAAAATATGCATATACGCAAGTGCACGCAATCGATTCAAGTAATATATGATAAGTAAAGTATCGTTCCCTCGAAGACTATCTTCCAAGTACCACTAATTGTTCTTTAAATTTCTATTTGGCAACTAAGAATTTGATTTTTGAATTTAATTTTAAATTTGAAAATACTTTAAACAAAAACAACTAAATAAAAGATTTAAATCACTATGAAAAAGACCTAGGGTGTTAATTTCATCAACTTTTTATTCTACTAATCTAGATTTATTTCTTTCTATTCTAATAGCAGGTTAACATAAATCGATTCATATTCTTTTTCAAGATATAAGATCTCACCCTCTATGTAGGTTTTCTACATCTCTGTGATAAACTTAAACATATAGAAGACATTAAGCATGAAAACCTAATTACTACACAAGTCATACAGGTACTTTCGTCCAATATGCAACCTATGTCTATATAATGATAGCATATTCAATTCTCATCTTTCGAATTTTGAATCAAAATCATTAAATCAAGCAAATAGTGATCAGGTATTTACTAGCATTAAACACACATTATATAGATTATAATAGAGAAGAAAATTCAAAAGAACATCAAAATTCAATTAGATAGAAATCCAAGTAACTACATTAAACCCTAGATAAAAATTGTTTAGTTCATATCAGACATGACTAAATCAAAAAAATAATTATTCAAAAACATAAGATTCATAAACTTGAAGAAGAAATAAAACTATGAAACTGCAGAATATTTAGCCTAAGAACCACAATTAGTCTCTAAAAAACATAATTAAAAACTGACCTAATGACTTAATTAAACCCTAAACAAGAATTTATAGTAAAAAATTGAAAGAAGTTGAGTTTTTCCTTGTGCGTGCCGCGACTTGGCCTTTTCTAAGTCGCGGCCCGTGCCTATTTTAAGGCCTCTTCTTTTCGTATAATGGCTTCAGGCGTCGCGACTTAAGATTCTCAAATCGCGGTCCGTGTCTGCATTTCCCCTTAGCTAAGCCTCTGTTTCCCTCTTGAGTCAACACTAACTCTTTCCAGCATACATATGCGCCTCTGACTTCACATCAAGTCACGACTCATAAGTCCAAGTCGCGACTTTAATTCAATTTTATTTCAAATTTGATCCTTTAACTCATCTCTTCATCAAAAACCGTCCTTTAAGCATCCTTAGTATCATTATTAGTCCAATAGTCGCCAAGAGCCTTGTTTTTCCACCATTTTCGCTTCTTTTTGAATTTTTCTCGTGATTCATCACACCAACCTACAACAAAGACAAACAAAAGTGTAATCTTGCACAAAACACACATAAACACTCAAGATTACCACAAAAACACCTTCTAAAATGACCCTAAAATGAATTTATCACATACCTTAGTAGCATGCCAATACACAATATAGTCACAAACCATAAACTTATCATAACACATAAAACTATGTTGTAGCATTCATATTCAGCAACATATAAAATACTTTAGCATTTAAATTCAGGAACATCTAATTCCAGAAATCAAATTGTTCAATGATGTAGCATCATATTAGTAGCATTTATTCCAAAACCAATAATCAGTCAATGTTGTAGCATTGTGGCAGCAACATGAAACCCAAAAATATCAAACAGTGAATGTTGTAGCATTCTAGCAGCAACATATAATTCAGAAATAACAAACAGTGAATGTTGTAGCATCCTGGCAGCATCATATAACTCAGAAATAATAACCATAATGTTGTAGCATTTAATGGTTGCAAACAACAATCATAAAACTCAAGGAAACGCTAAACATAACATCAACATAATGAAATGAAATCTATCTAACTTCCTTACCTCAAGTCCAAGCACATAAATATCAACATTGCTTCACAAAGAGCCTGGAATTGAAAACAGGCAACTTGTCTCAATTTCACATAATTCATACATAATTACACAAAACTACATTTACACTTTCATGGACCATGAAAACATGTCATTCACTCAAAAGTACATTTCTTAGCATTTTTAGACATGTTATAGAAAACACATGGTTCGCCAAACTCTTTCAAAGCATTAGGAACTTTTTAATATTCTTAATAATACCACTAGGCCGAAAACTCTAAGCTCCTCCCAACAAGTTTACAAAGCATGAATACAAGCATTCAAACACCTTAGTATCAAACAAAATTACTAGGATCTCATTACCAATACCAAAACAATTTTTTAAACTTTGAAAACAATCTTGACCGAAACCTTGTAGGCCCTTTAAAATTCCCACTTTAAATCATAAAATGGAGCTAAAGATTTTACCACATGTTTTTTTTTTTATATAAAAATTTATTTTTTTACACTATTATCAAACAACTTTAAACAAACTTCAATCTAAAAAAAAATACATGTAGGTTGAAACACATGGCATACTAACAACATGAAATTTTCTCCCACGAAATAATAACACAATTTCATAAACCACATATATCATTAGCATGTTTTAACATTTATCACTTAGATACAAATAAACAATCAAGCCTAGCATGTTACTGTTGGAAAAACTTATACAGGATCTTTATTTATTTTCATGTATATCTAATATTAAACAAATTAATACGAGATAGCCTAAAACATGTTTCTAAAATTGAATTCAAAGAATAACAAAAATTAGAATACTTACAGTATACGCAGCGGAATTAAAGAGTCCTTCCTTCAGTTTCTCTAACTCTTGTATCCTCTCTGTCGCAGAGTATTACCAAGAAACTGAACCGATCTTCTATTTTCTTCACGATCTTCCAATGTATCCTTAGAACCACCTAGACTAGTGTGGGCAATTCTCAACACATGAGAAAGATATAGAGAGAAGAAGAGAAAATACAAAGAGGCTTAGAAAAGGACTTGTGTTTAGAGAGAATATAAAACTATCAGAAATCTGACTTATCAAAAACCCTATTTTGACTTCTCTATAAGCACTCCTTTTATAGACTCAATTAGACCATTTAATTTAATTAAAAAATCAATAAAATAATAGCCAATTAACAGCCCTAGGTCGAAATTATCATGGGCTTTAGGCCCGTGAAATTTCTCATTTGATTATAAGCCCATTGGACTTAAAATCAAGGCTTGTATTATTTTCTATTGATTTAATTAATTAAATAATTATTTAAATCCTTTATCAAATTAATTATTTATAATTTGAACCTTGATTTAAATTTATTTATTAATTTAGATACCAATTTATCTTAATTAATAAATCTGCCATAATTTCTCATTTCTTCTCAAAATTACACAACTCTGTGAAACTATCCAAAATTGACCTGGTCAACTTTGATAATTCTAATTGATGATTAAATCAATTAATTGAGACTATCTAGATGATTTTATCCAAGGTACAATGGGGACCATGAGCCTATGAAATCAAGCTCCAATAAGTTATCATAAATCTAACAAATAAATTTACTAACTTATTAATTCCTCGTGACTCCACTATAGACTTGGAATTGCACTCTTGAATTCATAGAATGCTCTATAACAAATATAGATATGCTATTAATTATCCATTGTTACAACCATAATTGTCACTCAATCCTCTATAGACGGTCTACAATGAGATAGGACTAAAATACCGTTTTACCCCTCATTGTATTTTATCCTTAAAACACTTAGTTCCTTGTAAATGATATTTCAGTAAACTAATTTAATTACTGAAATGAGATCTCTATCATTTAACACCTTGAACCAAACTAAAAGGAAACCATCGTTTCACTTCTTCATCAGAAGCTATAGATGTTCATATCTATGATTAACACTCCCACTCAATTATACTACCGAGTTCCCAAGATGTAAGTATGGGCTAGTCCGTAGGGTAAGCTGGTAACGAACAAGTCAAAGAACTCAAATAATACAATAAGTTAGAATACTAACCAATCAGAATTGAGATTGAATTGTCCTATGGTCAACTATATGATATGACTAGAATAGATAATAACGGTATGTTTACTTATCTTATCAACTGTCAATATCGGTCCTGTTCGATGTAACAAATACATCCGATCTTATCTACTTTGCTAATGTTCTGGAAAGAACATAACACTGTAATGTGTAAGTAGATCATATCGTAGATTGGCAAGTCAGTGTAAATCCTGTGCACTGACTAATCTTAGGACTAACTTATTTTGAACATATAATCATATTTATATTCCACTGTGATTACGTCACTATAAATAAGATTAGCTATATGCTCGGGATTTAATAGAAGTTTATATTAAACAAATAATCATGAAAATAAAACATGTGAGCAAAGTGATTGACCAAGTCAAAAAATGATTTCTATTCTTTTATTGATAATAAAATGAGATTACAAAGAATTTGGGTTTTAATTAGGGCATAAAACCCCAACAAACTCCCACTTGCACTAATTGAAACTAATGCCTTAATTCTACTAATCCCATCTCCTTGATATGCTTATCAAATGTAGCTTCTGGTAGTGTCTTTGTAAACGGATCCGCAAGATTGTCTTCAGTTGCAATCTTCATAACCTTCACATCTCCCCTGGCCACATATTCTCGAATATGCTTACCCCTCTTGTGACTTCGAGGTTCTTTCGAGTTGGCTATCGCTCCTGTATTGTCACAAAACAACACAAGCGGTTTATCCATTTCTGGAATAACACCAAGATCTGAATAGAACTTCTTTAGCCAGACTATTTCCTTAGCTGCTTTTGACGCAGCTATGTACTCAGCCTCCATGGTGGAATCTGAGATTGCAGACTGCTTTACGCTTCTCCAAATCACAGCTCCACCCCCAAGAGTAAACACCATTCCAGAAGTAGACTTTATGTCATCGACATCAGTCTGAAAATCTGAATCGGTGTAGCCTACAGGGTTCAAAACACCACCCTTGTAGACTAACATATAATCCCTAGTCTGTCTCAAATACTTCAGGATATGCTTAACTACTATCCAATGTTCCGGTCCTGGGTTTGACTGATACCTGCTCACTACTCCCACTGCATAGCAGATATCTGGTCTAGTACACAACACGGCATACATCAGACTTCCAACTGCAAATGCGTAAGGAACTTTTCTCATTGTATCTTCCTCTTCAGGAGTCTGGGGAGACTGCTTCTTTGAAAGATGAATTCCATGGCGGGACGGTAGACACCCTTTCTTGGAATTTTTCATTGAGAAACGTTCAAGCACTTTATCAATGTAAGCTGCTTGAGATAGAGCTAAAAGTTTGTTCTTTCTATCCCTGATGATCTGGATACCTAGAACATAACTTGCTTCACCCAAATCCTTCATCTGGAATTGAGTGCTCAGCCAATTCTTCACATCTGATAATTTCTTAACATTGTTTCCAATGAGTAAGATATCATCTACATAAAGAACCAGGAATACCACTATTTGATTTGCCTTTAGTTGGTAAACACAGGGCTCATCAATATTTTGTTCAAAGCCATAGGTTTTGATTATTTCATCAAACCTAAGATTCCAGGAACGAGAAGCTTGCTTAAGTCCATAGATGGACCTATTTAACTTACAAACTTTTCCTTCTTGTCTAGATACTTTAAATCCTTCTGGCTGATCCATATAAATGACCTCGTCAAGCTTTCCATTAAGAAAAGCTGTCTTGACGTCCATTTGCCAAATCTCATAGTCGAGAGCGGCTGCTATGGATAGGAGGATGCGAATGGATTTGAGCATGGATATCGGACTAAAAGTTTCCTCATAGTCCAGGCCTTCTCTTTGGGTATAACCCTTTGCCACTAATCGAGCTTTATAAGTCTCGATATTTCCATCAACACCTCATTTCTTCTTGTAGATCCACTTGCACCCAATGGCCCTAAAGTCACTAGGTGCTTCCACAAGATCCCAGACGGAATTTAAGTACATAGACTCCATTTCCTGTTTCATGGCTTCAAGCCATAGTTCCTTTTCAGGGCTAGCCATTGCCTATTTGAAAGACAATGGATCATCATCACTAGTGTCACCAACAACCATATTGGTTTCACCATCCAAACCATAGCGAACTGGGTTTCTAGAAACCCTCCCACTACGACGAGGCTCCGTGACTGTTTGCTTAGGAACAGTGGTACTTTCTTCATTTAAATCGACTTGCGTCGGTTGTACATGAAGAGTGGGAATTTCATCATCAACACGCGTTGATGACGATGGAACATTGGTTGGAGTCAATTTTTTTTAACCATCTCCTCTAAAACTACTTTGCTGCGAGGTTTAAAGTTCTGGACATAGTCATTTTCCAGAAAAGTAGCATTTGTAGAAGTAAACACTTTCTTTTCTGAATGACTGTAGAAAAGTCCACCCCGAGTACCTTTAGGATAGCCAACAAACATGCAAACTTCAGTTCGCGGTTCTAGCTTTCCCTCCTTTTTCCTCAGGACGTGAGCGGGACACCCCCAGATTCTATAATGGCGTAAACTAGGTTCACGACCATTCCAGCGTTCTAAAGGTGTTTTGGGGATTTATTTTGACGACACGACATTGAGAATGTCATTTGCGGTTTCAATTGCATGTCCCCAGAACGAAGTTGGTAGAGTTGAGTAACTAAGCATGCATCTAACCATTTCCAATAAAGTTCTGTTTCGGCGTTCCGCTACACCATTTTGTTGCGGAGTACCTGGGGCAGTAAGTTGTGATAAAATCCAAAGTTCAGTTAAATGATCTTGGAACTGCATGTCCAAATATTCTCCACCCCTATCAGATCGCAAGATCTTTAACGTTTTACCTAATTGGTTCTGAGCCATTGCTAGGAATTCCTGAGACTTTGAAAATGTTTCTGATTTCTTATGCATTAGGTAAAGACATGAGTATCTAGAGTAATCATCAATGAAAGTGACGAAATACTCAAAACCACCCCTGGCTTGTACATTCAAAGGTCCACAAACATCTGAATGCACAAGACCAAGTGGTTCTTTGGCCCTATCACCCTTTGCAGAGAATGGACGCTTGGTCAGTTTGCCTTCTAGACAAGATTCACAAACAGGTAATTCACCTAAGGTGAGTTCCCTCAAAGGTCCATCCTTTGTAAGTCTTTGAATCCTATCATAGCCAATGTGACCTAGTCTCAAGTGCCATAAATACGTCATATTATTGTTATCGGTCTTTTGACGTTTATTGGTCCTAGGTTTAGCTACTTTGAATAAATCATTATTAAGAGCGAGGGGTTCATTAGGTCGCAGAATATAAAGCCCGTTTTCCAAACATGCAATACACAATTGTGATCCATTGAAAGAAATA
Source organism: Humulus lupulus (assembly GCF_963169125.1). Lineage (NCBI taxonomy): Eukaryota > Viridiplantae > Streptophyta > Magnoliopsida > Rosales > Cannabaceae > Humulus > Humulus lupulus. The sequence goes on along the minus strand of NC_084794.1, from coordinate 164,839,616 downwards.
GATATATTAAAACTTGTGAAAGTCATAACAAATCGTTCTAATTGCAACATGGAAACTGAAATTAAATTTCTACTAAAATCCGGAATAAAAAATACATCTTTTAAAATTAAAAATTTATTTCCAAACTTCAGACGAGCTCTTCCTCTAGCTTGGACCGCAACGAACGCTCCGTTCCCAACTCTAAGCTTTAAGCCGCCTTCGTTCACTTCCTCCCACGATTCAACAAGCTGTAAAGAGTTACAAACATGGTTGGTAGATCCAGAATCAATAATCCAAACAGAGTTATCATTCTCTAAAACACATGTTTCTAAGATAAATGAACTATAATCATTACCTTTGTTTTTATCTGCTAGAAACTTGGGGCAATCTTGTTTCCAATGCCCCTTTTCTTTGCAGTGAAAACATTTACCTTTACCTTTCTTGTTTTTCTTGTTTTTCCCCTTATGCGTCTGTGCACGTGGTTGTGCACTCGTCTTTGCAGCCTTTGCAAGCTTGGGGTTGTTTATTTTGCCCACCTTTCCTCTTGTTTCCAGCTTTTGAAGATGAAGCTTGGTTAGCTTCAGCCTTAGCTGGATCAGCAGCAGTAGTAGTAGTTGTCTTCTTTTCTCCTCCCTTACTAGGTCCACCCATAATAGACTCAAAAGTCTGAAGCTCATTCATGAGCTGCGTCAGACCATAGTTGAGTTTATCCAACACATAGTTGGTGGTGAATGGAAGGAAAGCTGGAGAAAGACTGTTGAGGATTAAGCCAACTTGAGTTTCCTCATCTATTATGGCTCCGTGCAGTTCAGCTTCCTGAAAGTAGTTTGTCATCTTGATCAGGTGATCACGAACATGTTGAGAAGGTGCCATTCGAGCATTGGCATATTTCTTGGTGGCCTCAAAACGAGTATGCGCTGACTTGGCACCAAACATGTCTTGGAGCTGATCCATGATTTCGTAGGCTGTCTCGACATTCTCCATCTTAGTCTTGAGAGTGTCGACCATACTAGTCAACATGTAGTACCGCGCCTTGTTGTTAGCCGCCTGCCAACGCTCATACTTGTCCCTCACATACTTGGTAGCTCCTTCAGCTGGAACTTCTGGGGATTCCTCAGTCATGACGAACTTGGAGTTGTCACCTATCAACACAATGTTGATGTTCTGCTTCCAATTAAGGAAGTTTTCTCCAGTGAGTTTCTCCATCGAAAGTTGAGAAAGGATGGGAATAGACACATACACTACTTAGCTTAAAACTACAAATTATCAATAAAATAGAAATCAATCACATTTGCTCAATAAAACTTCTATTCACACAAATTTCAAGAAATAGCACAACATATACCAAAATATGTAAGATATGAGAAAAAATACCAAAAACAATCATATCTCTATTTCTTTAGGTTTTTAACTAATCTATGATATCCTTGTCCCGGTTGGCGAGAGTAAAAAATACCACTAGTTAAATAGAGTTGTAAACTCATTTAATAATGGACACCACTATTAACAACCTACTATTCGATCAAAATAAGAAAACAAAATCTCTTATTTTATGAGCTAGACCCACGGTTTCAATAATCATAGATTTAGTCCTAGTAGTCACCGTAGGGGTGAGTCTAGTAGAATTTGATCTATAATTATCTATCTTTCGAAATCTAACCTTGTCAAAATAACTAATGAACACCTTCCGTAGGGGGACGAATCAAAGCGCCTCGAGGCCCCATTAAGCTATTGACTATGTTAAACCAACGGTGGAGATCGAATAAAATTCTTAAAATAAGCTCATTATAAAATTAAAATTAGTATTTTTATTATTTATTTTTAGAAAATTAATGACTATGGTTTTCCAAAAAAAAAATTAAACAGATTAAATTTTTTTAAAACCAAAGTCCTATAATTTCTTATTAATTCTAAAGTGTCACATTGAAACAAATTCAATTAATTTAGAATTAATTTGTTGCTAATCAATATTTAGGTTTAACTAATATAATGAACCTATACAATTAAGTCCAACTCAGGTAAATGGGCCTTAACAATTGGGCTTGTATGGAGGAGGGCTGGGTCCAGTATGTCGTTCCCACTACAAAGGCCCCCTATCTTCCATACAAGGTCCAAAAGACAGGAATTTAAACCTTCATTTTATTAATTGTTATTAATTGACTAGGCCCACTATAGTCATGCAAAGCAAATGGGCCTTCACAAGTGGAATCACCCACAAGAGAGGAATTTAAACTTTACATTTTCTAATGGGCCCAAATAAAACTTATCATTTTATGAATATTTTATTTGGCAAAATACCATATATCTAACAAACATATGGGCCACTATATGCATCTAAGCCCAATTGCAAAAATACCACATATAGTGCAAACAGATATGTTATAATTGGATGGGCCTAATCATGTTACTATATGAGCAATTCTATGAATTTATGCAAAAATACCACAATTTATTTCATTTGCAAAAATACCACAATTAATTATCTAGAATTTATCAAAAAAATTCAAATTAATTAAATTTTTACAAAAAATAAATCAATTTAAATGAAATTTATCAACAATTAACAATAGTTAATTTAAATTTCATTTATCAACAATCAACTTGGTTTTAGGTTAATTTGAAAAAAAATATTAATTTAATTTAAATAGGATTTATCAACAATTAACCAAAGTTAATTTAAATCCCATTTATTAAAAAAATATTTTATTAATTGGCTGAAAAAAAATGATATTTTTCAAAATTTAAACAATTTTAAATTTTAAAATCAATATCTAAACTATTTTCAAAAAATATCTTGTGTTGTTACAACTATTATCTAATATTTTAACATTTAAAAATAATAAAATAAAAATAGTTATAACAACCCTAAAATATTTTAAATAGTTAAACAAATTCAAATATATTAAAAGATTTAAAATTAAGTTGTTAGTCTAATTTTAAATTTGAATTTGAATCTTTGTAGAAAATATCTAATTATTCAAATCTTAACTAACCAAAATATCTTATTTTAAAAAATTTAAATGATAAAACAAAAAAAAAAAAGATATTTTAGGTTTTGATTATAAATAATTTATTTCAACAAATTTTAATTTTATTTATTTTTCAAAATTTTTTTTTTTTTTAAATTCTGGATGAACAGTACCCGTATCGGGTACTGTTCACCGTGGTGTGCACTGGCTGCTGGTGGCGCGCGCATGAGGCGCGCGCGCGCGGATGGGCGGTGGCGCTCTGGGCGCGTGCACGGATGGGTGGTGGCGCGCGTGCGTGCGTGTGCTGCTGCACACGGTGTGCGCGCGCGCGCATGGCAGCCAGAACAAAAAATTTCGAAAAAAAAAAATTTTGTGCAATTTTTTTCAACCAAAACCATTTTCTAATTAATTTTTACCATGTTTTACACAAAATAAAGCATATTTAAAAATTAATAGCATAGAAAACACAACAAAATAACCTAAAAATTGCTAAAATTCACATAAAATCAATATGTTCATAAAAACATGAAAAACCATCCAATTATTCAAACATATCAAATAATCCAATTTTAAACATGTTCATGCATGAAAATAAAGATTTCCAAAGGCTCTGAGGCCAGTTGTTGGAAAAACTTATACATGGTCTTTATTTATTTTCATGTATATCTAATATTAAACAAATTAATACGAGATAGCCTAAAACATGTTTCTAAAATTGAATTCAAAGAAAAACAAAAATTAGAATACTTACAGTATACGCAGCGGAATTAAAGAGTCCTTCTTTCAGTTTCTCTAACTCTTGTATCCTCTCTGTCGCAGAGTATTACCAAGAAACTGAACCGATCTTCTATTTTCTTCACGATCTTCCAATGTATCCTTAGAACCACCTAGACTAGTGTGGGCAATTCTCAACACATGAGAAAGATATAGAGAGAAGAAGAGAAAATACAAAGAGGCTTAGAAAAGGACTTGTGTTTAGAGAGAATATAAAACTATCAGAAATCTGACTTATCAAAAACCCTATTTTGACTTCTCTATAAGCACTCCTTTTATAGACTCAATTAGACCATTTAATTTAATTAAAAAATCAATAAAATAACAGCCATTTTGAAGCCCTAGGTCAAAATTATCATGGGCTATAGGCCCGTGAAATTTCCCATTTGATTATAAGTCTATTGGACTTAAAATCAAGGCATGTATTATTTTCTATTGATTTAATTAATTAAATAATTTTTTAAATCCTTTATCAAATTAATTATTTATAATTTGAACCTTGATTTAAATTTATTTATTAATTTAGATACCAATTTATCTTAATTAATAAATCTGCCATAATTTCTCTTTTCTTCTCAAAATTACACAACTCTGTGAAACTATCCAAAATTGACCTGGTCCACTTTGATAATTCTAATTGATGATTAAATCAATTAATTGAGACTATCTAGATGATTTTATCCAAGGTACAATGGGGACCATGGGCCTATGAAATCAAGCTCCAATAAGTTATCATAAATCTAACAAATAAATTTACTAACTTATTAATTCCTCGTGACTCCACTATAGACTTGGAATTGCACTCTTGAATTCATAGAACGCTCTATAACAAATATAGATATGCTATTAATTATCCATTGTTACAACCATAATTGTCACTCAATCCTCTATAGACGGTCTACAATGAGATAGGACTAAAATACCGTTTTACCCCTCATTGTATTTTATCCTTAAAACACTTAGTTCCTTGTAAATGATATTTCAGTAAACTAATTTAATTACTGAAATGAGATCTCTATCATTTAACACCTTGAACCAAACTAAAAGGAAACCATCGTTTCACTTCTTCATATGAAGCTATAGATGTTCATATCTATGATTAACACTCCCACTCAATTATACTACCGAGTTCCCAAGATATAAGTATGGGCTAGTCCGTAGGGTAAGCTGGTAACGAACAAGTCAAAGAACTCAAATAATACAATCAGTTAGAATACTAACCACTCAGAATTGAGATTGAATTGTCCTATGGTCAACTATATGATATGACTAGAATAGATAATAACGGTATGTTTACTTATCTTATCAACTGTCAATATCGGTCCTGTCCGATGTAACAAATACATCCGATCTTATCTACTTTGCTAATGTTCTGGAAAGAACATAACACTGTAATGTGTAAGTAGATCATATCGTAGATTGGCAAGTCAATGTAAATCCGATGCACTGACTAATCTTAGGACTAACTTATTTTGAACATATAATCATATTTATATTCCACTGTGATTACGTCACTATAAATAAGATTAGCTATATGCTCGGGATTTAATAGAAGTTTATATTAAACAAATAATCATGAAAATAAAACATGTGAGCAAAGTGATTGACCAAGTCAAAAAATGATTTCTATTCTTTTATTGATAATAAAATGAGATTACAAAGAATTTGGGTTTTAATTAGGGCATAAAACCCCAACAGTTACTATATTCATTACTTGCATAAAATACATACCACTTAAAATAATACTTGGAAACATAAGACAATACATGATCTAATATGAATAAAGACTCACAAATTTACTTATGTTCATAAAATCATAAGACAAAGCTAAGATATTTTCTTGATTCATGTTTGCTAAAAGAACAAATCAAAATATTCGGCATGCTTCTATTTTTCTTGCACGCTTAGTCACATAAAATCATGAACTATAAATCAAAGCCCTAACCATTCTTTCTACTCATTTTTATTACAAAAAATCATCACATAGCATATAAATCTTAAATCAACATTCTAACATGCTCCTTAAAGAATAAAATTTCAAAATAATAATAATAATTGTCATGTTCTTAGATTTATAAAGCACATATCATAATTTATTATAATAGGCCCAAGTCGATCCTATCATGCTTCTAAATAAATTCATGATACAAAACTATCACAAACTCTAGCTCATATATATATATATAGAACATATAGCCTATTATGTTTTCTATTACACATATTCACCATGCTTATAACATAAAAAAAAAAAGCAACAACAAAAGACCTTAAATTTATAAGTGTGTGTATGAATACCCTTTAACCAAAAATGCAAAGGTAACAATCATATTAACACCAAGGAAATATACATATACATAAATCTTAGCATGTTTCACACCATTTATTAGAGATTAAGAAAATACTCATACATAAGATCCAAACATCTTCTCATTTCACAACAAGTATACCCAAAAATCATTCTAAATCCTGAGCATTCATGAACTCTTGTTTGTGTTTATTGGATCTTTTAATTCACTCATTAAGGTCTCTTAGAATAACGAGGCTAATGACTTTAGTTTTGGAGATTAAATATCATGGATGGTTGGGAACATGAATTACAATAATGGAATACATGCTTTCCTAACTGATCGAATATTGGTTCCCTTAAGGGTTAATTCTGGAACTTAATAGTTATTGAGCTCAAATATATAATTAGATTATAGATTAATTATTTGCTAATGAATTAATGGTACTTCAGGATCAAGAGGTAATTAGAAGGGTAAAACGGTAATTTTAACCAACTCTAATTAACGAACCAATAAAGGAGGACATAACTGCATATATTGATTATATCAATGGAATACAAGAGAAAACTCTATAAATATAATTCTATAAATACTTAGAGTACAATTCCATATTTTTAGTGGAGTAATCATGGAATCAATAAATAAGATTATTAGATTAAAGAGTTTGATTAATAATCTGGCTTATTAGAGCTTCGTATTGTAGGTCCATGGTCCCCAGATCACCTCTGCCCTACACTGTCAAGGGTAAGGATGTCAAAAGAAAGATTTGTAGAGAGAATGACTAAATTTCAAAGGAATTAATTTTTCAAGGAAAGGAAATAATTATGTGATAATTATGGGTAATTGAAAAACTATATAGTTTTTGTTTTGAAAAACTATAGGTTAAAATTAATATTCATCTTGTTTGGATTTATATAAAGAGAGAGAATAATAAATATCTTATTAAAAATATGATATTTATTTTTAAAATGATATTTTAAGATAAAGTTAATTTTGAATTAATTGATATATATATGTTGAGATAAATATATTGTCTTGAAAGTTGATTAAACAAACAAATGAGAAAATTAAGTAAACCCAATAGGGTTGGGCGACACACACTGTACAACACAGTGTGTGGCGCCTAACTCAGGGATTTTTATCTCTAGGATTTGAATTTTGAATTTCAAATAAATTTGTTTAATTAGTTATTTAATTATTCTTTTTAAATATGATTTAAATAAACAATTAAATATAAATATCAGATCGGTTTTAATTTGGATTTTATTTTTAATAAAAAATATTATTTAATTAGATTAAATGATTTTTATATATGTCAGATAGTACGTGACTTTCAGAACAAGCTTTTAATTATTTTTATGAGATTAAAAATACACACACACTCTCTCTCTAAAGCGATAGTTTTTTCTGAACTTGAAAACTATTATATCTCTTCTCTCAGTCAAACCTCTTTAGATTTCATGTATTGAGTACATCTAGAGAGTCACATAAATCAACCTTTAGAATCCTACGTGCCCACACATGTCCTTGTGTGTTTGAGGATTGGTCTAGAAGATCAAGGTGTGAGCTTTCAGATTACTAGATAGGAAGATCGCTGATTTTATACAAAAAGATTCAAGGACACTTGATAGGCTACAAGAGGTAATCCTTGATCTGTTTTGTATGTGATTTAATGTTTATATATGTATATAATCTTGGCAGGTATTAATATTTATTAAAATGGTTCCATATATTCTGCTGCGTACCATTGATTTGATCATTTAATACCAACACTGCAGACATATGACTCTCCTAACAAAACTATAACCAAAGAGACTGAAGCAAATGTGGCAGAGGAGAAACCTTCAACCTCTAAGGATTAAACCAAGAAGAGGAAAAAGAACAATTACAATGACAAAAATAAGGACAAAAAGTACAACAAAGGCAAGAAGGCACCAAAGTCAAGGAGAACAAGATTGACAACAACTCTAAGAAGAAAGAACCAAAAGGAAAATGTTTCCACTATGGAGTTGAAGGCCACTGGAAGAGAAACTATAATAAGTATCTCGTTGAGCTGAAAAAGAAAGGTAAATTTGATTTGCTTGTACTAGAATCTTATGTAGTGGAAGACGATATGCCATCCTGGGTTTTAGATTCAGGTGCCACTAGCCATGTTTGTTCTTCTATGCAGATACTTGAGTCGTCAAGAGAACTGGATGATGGTGAGGTGACAATTCGAGTTGGAATTGGAGCGCTCATTTTAGCTAGAGCAAAGGGAACATTCTGTTTATATTTTGGTTACAATTATCTTGTTTTGAACAATGATTACTTTATTCCTGAATTTTCTAGAAACTTAGTTTATTTATCTATGTTGCATGAACAATTTTTTTATATTTCTTTTAATAATAATGCGATTTTTATTTCGAAGAATAGTTTCAAAATTTGTCAAGCAGAACATACAAACAGACTACTGTTGACCCTTGATTTGGTCAACGACACGGAGACAAGTAAAACGATAAAAATGAGATGAAATCAAGACAAAAAGATAAACGACACCAAATATTTATAGTGCTTCGTCCCCAGAAAATGGTAATAACCTACGTCCACTTAGTGTTCTTATTGATGTAGAATCTCAAACACTGTGATCAATGAACTAGAGTTCACGAGTTTCACAAGCCTCGGGTTGAATACAATTTTGGTGGATAAAAACACTATAATTCTCTCTCAGAATTCCAAAGTTAAAAAAAGTCCCCTCTCTTGAGCCCTTTGATTCTTATTTATAGGTTCAAGGAGTTCTACATGGGTCGATGGGCGTTAATTACATTTTATACAGGCGTATCTAAATAATAATGGAAATCACAATTATTACATAAATGCGAAATTACATATCTGAAATACTGCGACCAGACTGGTTGCCCATGAAATATGCCATTTGCTGAGTGAACACAAGAAAAAACAGTAATCATAACACTTAAAAACTGTTAACCGGGAGTATTGATAACGCTAACATAGCCCCTATTATTAAAAGTCCTGTCTTTTCTGTTAGGAAAAATAATATTGCCTCAATGGAAATGGTAAGATAATGTTACAACTCTATGCAAAATATTACAATGGACAAGATTGATTAAATAAAGTGTTACAACTCTATAACTGAAAATACAAATAAAACAAAGGAAATGAAGAAGATGATGAAGAAGAAGAGAATAGTAAAATACAACTCAAAACAAAAGTTACAAATAAAATAAAGTGTTTGGACCAAATGAAGAGATTACAACTTTTAAACAAAATATACAAGTAAATAAAACAAGAGAATAAGAAGAAGAACAATAGAATAAAAGGAAGAACATAAACCACAAACAAACTCTCACTTACACTACCTAAGTGAAGAGGATTGGGGATCACCAACTTGAACAAGGTTTGAAACCTTTGTCCAAAAGCTTATTTCCCCCTAACTCAAGCACTAAGGGATCTCTCTCAGATTTTGGAAATGCTTTCTAGAATAATCAAGCCTCAAGGTGTTTCTAGCCAAGTGCTCTAATGGATAGAAAAATGGTGTGTCTTACAAGTGAGCATTAGGCTCCTATTTATAGAGTTTAGAGACACCCTTTGAATTTCAAATTCCACAACCCCCATGGCTGTTACCAATGATTAATTGGGTGTTTTATGGAATTAAAATAGAGATTTGGGAGTTACTTGGTTGTTGGAATTGTTCAAAAATGGATAAAAACCGAAATTATATGAAGCTGTTAGCCATTAGGGCCGCGGCGCTTGTTCCAGGCGCCGCGGCCCTCAGTCAATTTCAGCAACACATTTTTTCAGTTTTTTCCAAAACGTTCCAATTTATTCCCACTTGATTTTGTAACTTCCATACACAATATGGGAGTTAAAATCACATCTCTATCAGCCATTTCTCATATGGCTTTAAGAAATTCATCTCAATATTGTGTAACAACAAATCTACACAATAATGGGTGATATTTAAGAGTTACAAATTTGTGATGAATTTGTAACACCAAATATGTTACATGTTTGGATATTTCACATATATCCAAATAATGTAACTCTCTATTATATGTTACAATATGTGACACTCTATGCCATATTTATTTAATCTAAAACATTATATTATAAAATAATATAATATTACATTATATTATAAAATAATATAACATTTTCTATAACAATATTCAGATGTTATGTTCGATCTTATCTTAAACTATTTAATAACACATTTTTAGTTGCTATAATATTCAAATAATAACATTTAGTTAGAGTATTTGGTTATAAATTTGATGTTTAATCTTATATTTTTTGCATAACACTTTTCCACTGTTACATTTGATTATTTTGATAGCGTTTTTAGTTTGTTATATTATATAAATCATAACAATTTGTTATGCTTAAAATATGTTTCTAAATCATAACATATTAAAAGTCTAGTAATAAAATTTTGTTACTTTAGTGTGGATAATATATTTTAAATTTTATTTTGATAAGTATACTTATAAGGTTTTTTTTTAATTAAAAGATTTTCATTATTGTTTTTTGATAAAAAAAAATCAAAATTAATCACAAAATGTAATTCTCAATAGATTGATAAACCATAAGTATTACATTAAACAATAACTAATTCAAACCATGAATGTGTCTACTTCATGAGATCTTAGTTCTAACTTAAGTTTGAAAGCATAACATAATAAAGTTTTATAATCTTGAACATTTTTTACTTCAAAAATGAAAAACAGAAACATTACAAGATACACAAAAGTAAATCATGCGTGAAACTTGCTCCATCCTTCAATTCATCATCCTTTGTGCACTTGTCTTTGTTGTGAGTCCATATGCTTAGCTACAACAAAATTTAAATAATTAATGCTTCAACTTAAAGTTAATAGTAAACTAAAAGAGTACATAAAAAAAGTCGATTCATTATGCTCTTGTTTCCATTGTGACATCAGCTTGCTCAACTACATAAGAAATTAAATGATTAATACTCAAACTCATACCTGATAGTGAACTATAAAATAGAACAAATAGAACTACTAAAAAAAATGAATCAACAATTGTCATGGATGGTTTCCCTTGATTGCATGATAATTATCATGAGTGCCTAATTTCATAGAGAATATGAAAAGATTCCAAGACTTAAATTTGCCAATTTGCAGTGGTTTGGCAATCAATGGCATTTCAATAGAGACGTCTACTTGATAAAAATGATAGAATGATTAAAAATTATGAGTTTAGATACCAAAGTAGAAATATCTATTTCCAATAAGATACTAGTGATGAAAACCTATATTTCTCAATATTGTTGGTTGTGTCTGTACCTCCACCAAAGAAGGAAACCAAACCATATTCCAGCTGCATGGATCAAGAACTTTTGACAATTATTTATATCCAAATCAATATGTTATGTAGTTTAATCACAAGTTGAGACACAAATCCATCAGAAAGAAATTTTATATAAGCCTTTGTAGTGGAAACTGCAACCTATCACAAAATCTTAGAATGCATCTATGAAAGATTTTGACTTTACAGGTTGCATAGCCAAGAAAATATACTACTGAACCAAATAATATTGTATAGGAACTAGAATTAAATACACAAGGTACTATAAGAGAAAAGACAAACAGATGAAAATGCTTAACTTGTACAAAACTAGAAGAGGTAATACAACAAGAAAAATAAGCTGATAAAGGGAGATGAAAGAATTTAAAATACAGAAGAGAAAAAAACATAGATAACTCTATGGATATTTAAAGAGTATCTTTATGCAATACAATCCCTCATAGTTGCCATTAATAGTGAAAAAAAAAAACACAAAGCAATGTAGGATTCAATCACATTGTAATCAGAGTGATCAAAGAAGTACCTTACAAAAGGATTTGACTATTCCATTAAACATGTATAGCATCAACAAGAAAAGCCACAAGTAAATCAATCAAATTCAAGATCTCCAAAGACTCAACTACTTGATCATTTGGAAACAAAAGAAATACCTTATCACAATTCATAGTGGAAAGCATTAAAAAATTAATGGTGTAGAAACTAAATCATGGGTCTCAACAAAGCTTACACACTTGGGTAATGGAACTAGGCCCCCTTCTTTCTTTTTGATAAAACAAAAAATAATGCCACAATGCCAATCAATATCAGTATGAATGCATCTACAAAATATGCACAGGACTACCAGTGAAATGATCTAGACATGAATTTCAAACTTGATATGGAAAGATAGGATATTGAGAGAACTAGCACTATCACTAAACTAATTCATTCAAATACATTTTAAATTTTAGAAATAGATTAAGGAGCCCAAATTTTACAAATATGTATAAAATTGAAAGTTAACAGAATAAAAGGAATGATCTAACAGAGTTAGTAAAGTAGAATAATACAATTTTCATTTACCAAACAATGTTTATGAATTTCTCATAATTAACTCTAGAGAAAAAGAAACTACTTAAATTATAAATGGCTTGCAAGATGAGATGAAAAGAGACATACTGGCTCATGCAGCACATTAGCAGTTTCAGTCCTGGAAGTCCATTCCTCCAAATCAAGCTCTCTAGCTATGCTGCAAGTTATTCAACATATTTTTGTGTGAGGTAGATTCTAACTACTATAAAATGAACCAAAAATATGACCTACTCCTATATATGCTAAGAGATTCAAACTTATCCAACAAACCTTTGAAGGTTAAGAGCTTGGAAGATGGCTTCATGAGCCTTCTGATCCTAATAGATGAGTAGAAGAAAATAAACCATCATTTGTAACACATTAGAAAGAAGATTATATGTGTCTGATAGTCATGAAGAAGGGATCAGAAAAAATCTGATTGTCAGAGTAGCTAGTAGTACACACAATTATATTTTATTGTGTCAGGGATCAGACAAAATCCGATTGATTGCTGGCTGAGATCCCTATGGTCAGAAAGGAGCCCATATTGGACTCAAATTGAAGTCTATGGTTTCAAATTTTGCATATTAAAGCTAAAGTACCAAGAGAAAGTTAAGCCCTTGAGTTCAAATTTTGTGTACTCTTTAACTGTACAAGAATATTGTAAGCCAATCAAATCTGAAGTGCCAACTAAAATTCCCCAAAAGACTAAATCATGACCATGAGAAAGAAAATCTACACCATCTTACAAATAAGACAGAACATCAAAAGTAAATTTTATCATGAAGTTTAAACATCATGAAAATTGCCCAAAATAGCACAATAACATGTCCCAATGCTAGCTACTAAGACCATGTTCTTAAGAAAACATAAGTGATTTGCAAGTAAAAGATAATAAACAATATAATCAGAGATAATTAGCTAGATACCAAAATGCATGAAGCCCTTACCTTCAGAGGTTTTGATGATGAGTGACCAGAATCCTCAGTGCCACTGCTCTCATTTTCCAAACTCGACCTCACATGGAGCTCGACTAGCTTCGAGTTTACTACCAAATTTAGCAATGAAATTAAGGGTTTAAGTTATTTCTCATACTAGTTCATCTTAAGGGTACTAGTAGTGTCATATATATACATATATATTATATATACAGAGAGAAAGAGAGAGATTTACTTACAGTGGGAAAGGGAGGGTTTTGAGAGGCCTTGTGGGATAGCTGTGAGGTGAGAAGGAGAAGGAGAAGCCATGGTCTCTTTCTGCCTTTCTGCTTTAATGATTTACAACACATCAGAGATGAAAAATCAGAAACAACACCCACGAATGGCAGCAGCTTGGACAATGGATGGCGGTTCACCAATAACACCAATCCCCCTACAATTAGAAAATGAAAACAATTCAAAGGGTGTAGAGAATTTGATTAACTTGGAAATAGAAGCTGAAAAATGCACATTAATAGCAGATGGCATCGAAAGGTAGAAATAACTGATAAGACATTCTCAGTTTTTCCATGGGCATCGGTTATAATCCAATGTCTTCTAAGAAGTTGGACAGGGCGTTTTGAGTTATTGGTAATTCGTATTCTGTATGCAAAGAAATAGCGACCCTTTGAAGGCTGACTCTAGTCCTCAATATACACACACCTCACTTGAACCCTGATTCCCTGAAAAATCATAGGTTTCAAATTTAATATTTAACATTGATGAAATAATCTGATCTCTTATGTTAGAAGCTTATCAAGTCTGTCTAATTATAGGAGTAATTCATTAGAAAACAATCAAACATCACTTTAACTTGCTCCAACATCCAACATACAAAATCATAAATATACTTATTATTAAAAATCCTCCCCAGAGTAAGGAGAATTGAAATGGATAATCTTGAAGTTAAAATAGGAGTTAGAAGCTAGATAAACCAAATATAAGCAGCAACGTTTATATTATATTAAAAAATGATTGAAATACTAATAGAAATCTAAAGATTTGATGAAGCATAAGTTCACAACAGTACCAAGGTTGTTGCATCACTTGAGCATTTCAAAAGAGAGTGGGGTGCAATTTCTCTCAGCTCATCGCGATAGTTAGCTGCATCCTGAGAATAAGTTTGAAATGTCAGAATCTGCTATATAGTTAACTAATTTTTGAACTCAATAAAGCAACATACCAAAAATAATAAGAATAAAGAAGGAATGAATAGTGGAGCGCCGTCAACAGTCAAGAGAGGAAAACAAAATAATTAAGAAGAGAAACCAAACAAACAATAAAGAGGAAATTAACTTCAACATCATCTCAAAAATGTTTTGAATCCTCACCAACAGCAAAACAACTTAGCAACAATCTCTATCCTTCTAATTCTCCTCACGCCTCTCCAAAAAATTTCATCAACACTGGATAGATCAAAAAACAAAAGCAGCAAAGCTTGTTTTACTGGCAGGGAAAACACTGTCTTTAATGTGAAACCAATAGTACCAACTATTGGTTTAGTAGTATTAGTGCACATAGAAACATAAAATACCAGGTCCAAGCCTTTCATATGGGCATAAATGAAAGTTACAATGCATCCTAGCTTTTTCCCATTTCACTCTAAATTTTTCATCTTTTCTCAACTTCTGAACCAAAAGCACATGTACTACAAACAAAAAAGTTATTTTAGGGCAAAAAGCTTAAGTTTGTACATCTTTTAAACTTCTTGATTCCCCATAATCCCAGAATCAGTTTTAAACGTTTAGATATCGCTATTAGCTCAAAATCTCCATTCTTAAGGAAAAAGGGAAAAGATACCAACACAACCAACAATAAGAAAAACGTAAATTACATTAAGAAAAACAATAGCTCTGTATAAAACTACTAATTTGGATCGAAAAACTACTATTCTGTTTCAAACCCAATGAAATAATTAAGTAGAAACTAATAATTTGAATCCTAAAAGAATAAGCTTTTTCGAAGGGAGCAGGTGATTTACCTCAAACCTTTCATCTGCAACTGCCTCCTTAATCAACCTTCTTAGTCGCAAAATCGGCTCCTCTTCTTCGAATAACTTCAACAAGTCACGAATCCTCGCAGCCTCTTCATAGTCCTATAACTTCCAAAACATATAAATACATAACTCTCTGATTGGTATCCGATAAAATCCTAATAGATAGAGTGGAGAATACCCCGAACCCTGACCTCAGATTTTGCCGCCACATCCATTTGTTGCTTCAACAGAGCATAAGTTTGGCTCCGAGAAAGAAATGAGCTAGACTCAGTACTCGAACTCGAGCTCGAGATCGAGCTCGAACTTTGACTTCTTCCTCCGCCATTGGCATCCCTATCCGAAGAACTCATCGTAATCCTACAACCCCTCCAATTCGAATATCTACCTCCATAAACAAACCTTCTCGTCCTGAAATCCAATTCTGAGACGCCATATCTACCTCGACCCGACGGCATACACCTCGTCGCCGTCACCTTACCGTTAAAATCAGTGAAAACTTTAAGACTCAGAGAATGCATTCTTATTCTTGTCAAACGACGGTATTCTGAGTATGAGGCGTTTGGGTTCGTGAACGGTGATGAAGGTGTTTGGATTCAAGCTCAGAGATGAGATGTTTAGGTTCACGAATAGAGATGGAGCCATCTAGGTTCAAGCTCGCAGAACAGGCTTTGGGTTTCAAGACACAAAGATGAATGACGTTTGGGCTCAACTATTCGGACAGAACAAGATGAAGGGGAATGGGTTGGAAGCTCAAAGATGAAGGGTCTCAGCCTAAGGGAGAGAGGGAAGAGATCGAGAGAGATTAGGGATTCAGACTGAGAGAACGAGAGAATAGAGAAAACCCTTCTTCATTTTTTATTTTGCTTTTTTATTTATTAAGTAAAATTTCATTTGGCGCCTATACTTTGTCCATGTATTTTTTTTTTTTTTGCATGTATTAATAACACTTCTAATGTTATGTAAGATTTTGCCGTAATATTTGGTCAAAAATGTTGTAGTGTCAACTTACATTTGTTACTTTTAGGGTGCTTGTTTTCAAATGTTGATGGTTCGTGGTTCGCCCTTTTACCTCCATTTTTCCCATTATTTTTGCTATTACCATTGGGTTTCTCAGATCCATTGGGGGCTTTGGTGGGATCTTCTTTCGGACCCTGGTCGTCTGCGGGCGACTTCCCTTCGTTGGCAATGGCCTCCTCCAGCTTGATATATCAGTATGCTCAGTCCAGAAATTCTTGGGTACTCTTTACCCCATTCTTCCGAAAACTATTCCAGAGGGATGAATGGCACCGTACTCCAGTAGTAAGAGCCATCATCTTTCCTTCATCACCAACTGTCTTAGCCCCAGCAGTGGCTCGCATAAAATGTTGGACATACCCCTTCAAGGTTTCTCCCTCCTTCAGGTGTATCTCGACCAGCTAGTTGGCCTTGGTCGGATGTACTCGACCAACATAAAACTGTCCGTAAAATTCCTTCACGAACATTTCCTAAGACACTATGCTGGCCAGAGGAAATTTGAAAAACCGCTCCTACGCAGTATCAGACAAGGTGGCTGGAAAGATTCTGCACCGAGCGTCATCTGACACCTTTTGGATATCCATTTGTATCTCAAATTTATTCACGTGAGATACATGGTCTTCTAATCCAATGAAGTTGGGCAAGACCGGCATCTTAAATTTGCTTGGGGTCTCGGCCATTGCTATTCTTTTCTCAAACGGAGTGCCTCTTCTCCGGTCGTATTCAATGCGGGATGTCCGGCTCCCCACTAATTGCTGGATGACCTGGTTCAAAGCATCAAGCTAGGCCTGCATGGGGTCTGGTACTATCGGAGCGCCTGGTGCTGGAAGTGCATACTCATCATGTCTCTCTCTTCTGTCATTAAGAACATCCCTCAAATCCTCATCCCTACGCCTTTGTTCATTCATGCCCAATCGATAAAAAACATTGGGCTGTCTAGGTTGCCCCCCAGCAATCTGGCTCGTCGGCCGATTCTCTCTTGGTGGAGGGTTTTTGTTCTCCACCCCTCTCTCCTTGCCGCCGACCAGCGTTTCCTCTGCCATATTTTGCCACATTATAGTCATGGCCATCCCTAAAGTGTGACCGACTACGTTGCGACCTGCTGTTCGCACTATTTCCCCCTCCTCTTATTGGCATGTCTCGACTTACAGGTGGGTCCTCGGGCATTATTATGTTGAGGAGGACCCCTGACCGCAGAGCCTGATTAAACTTTCCTTGTGCTTGCAGAAGGATGTTGTTCGCTGTTCGGTGGGTTTGACTCCTCAGCACTTTGGCGTCTAGGACTTCGGGGAGGCTGCCCAGCCCTATTCTGCCTTTGCTGTTGGGGATTATCTCGACCAGTGTGAGAGGGTGGTTGCTGCTCAAGATCTTGAAAAGGCCTATCCTGTTGAACAGCAGGGGGTTGCTCCGGTCTCTGAGGGTTTTCCGGTTGAGGCGGAGTGTGGTGATGTTGAGAATGATCTGAATGTGGACCTTGTTGCGATGACGTATTAGGTGGCTGATTCATTCGGGAAGCCAGTGTAGGCTATCCACAAGCCAACTGAATGGATGCCTCCAGAGCAGCAGTGGCATCCCTTTGCCGGCAGTCCATGTCGGCCTGCCGTTCATTCAATTCTTGGCGTTGCCTATCAATCTCTCTCTACTGCAACGCCATCGTTTCAGCCACATTTTCTTGATTAGCCCTTAGATTGGCTAACTCCTTCTGCAACACAATCAGAGTCATCCTCAAGGTCTCAGAATCCATTTCCTCCTCCTCCAAATCCACCTGTGGCTCATCTTCAGCCACATTTTGCGGAGGAGGCTAGGTTGGTGTAGTACCAGAGGTTTCTCCAGTCTTTCTAGCTGTTTCTGCCATTTGATCTTCTTGGAGGTCTTGAGTTCAGGCTCTCAATGAAAGCACCAAAATGTTGACCCTTGATTTGGTCAATGACACAGAGTCAAGTAAAACGATAAAAATGAGATGAAATCAAGACAAAAAGATAAACGACACCAAAGATTTATAGTGGTTCGGCCCCAGAAAATGGTAATAACCTACGTCCACTTTGTCTTCTTATTGATGTAGAATCTCAAACACTGTGATCAATGAACTAGAGTTCACGAGTTTCACAAGCCTTGGGTTGAATACAATTTTGGTGGATAAAAACACTATAATTCTCTCTCAGAATTCCAAAGTTAAAAAAAGTCCCCTCTCTTGAGCCCTTTGATTCTTATTTATAGGCTCAAGGAGTTCAACATGGGTCGATGGGCCTTAATTACATTTAATATAGGCATATCTAAATAATAATGAAAATCACAATTATTACATAAATGCAAAATTACATATCTGAAATATTGCGACCAGACTGATCGCCCATGAAATATGTCGTTTGCTGAGTGAACTCTCTTCTGAGTGAAATAATGGAAATCACGTGTATCCTATGTGCTTGTTAATTCTGCCACGTCATC
Organism: Humulus lupulus; assembly: GCF_963169125.1. Taxonomy (NCBI): domain Eukaryota; kingdom Viridiplantae; phylum Streptophyta; class Magnoliopsida; order Rosales; family Cannabaceae; genus Humulus; species Humulus lupulus. The sequence continues at coordinate 164,820,799 of NC_084794.1, read as the reverse complement.
AGGTAAATATTTTTTGGGTAAACAACTATATATGCTCAAACCTAATGAACAAATGCTAAATAACTTGAAATTAGTTAAAGTAGCAAAACTGCAAGGAAACAAAAGACAAAAAGTTTCAAATTAGGATGACACATACCTTTGGCATCTTAGACTTGGTAATATAAAACTAGATAGGATAAACCGATTCACAAAAGATGGACCTTTGAGATAATTAAGATTTGGAACTCTTCTGGTTTGTGAATCCTGGCTAGAAGGAAAAATGACCAAAAGTCATTTCTCAGTGAAAGGCAATAGAACTAAAGAACCTTTGGAGCTTGTAAAAATCGATGTTTGTGGTCCAATCAATGTACAAGCAAGAAGTGGGTATGAGTATTTTGCCACTTTCACCGACGATTACTCAAGATATGATCATACTTTCTTAATGCTAAGGAAATCTGAAACCTTTGGTAAGTTTCAAGAATTCAAAGCTGAGGCTGAGAAGCAATTAGGTAAGACTCTTAAAACACTTCGATCAGATTGAGGTGGTGAATATTTGGATTTAAAATTCAAAGATTTTATGCTAGAGCATGGTATTCTATCCTAACTCATAGCACCTGGAATGACACAACAAAATGGTTTTTCGAAATGAAGAAACAAGACCTTGTTGGACATGGTCATGTCTATGTTAAGCTACTCCTCACTTCGTCTCTTATTCTAAGGATATGCACTTCAAACAACGGCTTACATTTTGAATGTAGTCTCATCTAAGACTATATGCAAAATGCCACTAGAACTGTGGAATGGAAACAAACCTAGTATGCACCATTTTGACATTTGGGGTTGTCATGCTCATGTTCTTATACCAAAATCAGGGAAACTTGATTCAAGGTCTGAAGTGTACATTTTTGTGGGCTACGCTCTCGAAACAAGAGGCGGTTACTTCTATATTCCCAAGGACCAATGATAACTCTACAAAATAGAGTTATTTTACCACTTTTTATGTGCTAATTGTTGCTTAATTCTTGAGTTTTTAATTGATTTATTAAGTTTTTTAGGTAATTTTGAATTTATTAGGTTTATTTTGATTTTATATATTTTTGTGTGTTTCTATAGTTATTTTGTTGTAAAATATTGTAGTTAATTATTTGAATTATTGTTGTTGAATTTGAGGTAAAAAAAATGTTGTATTATTGAGCTTAAATGTTAAATATAAATTAAGTTACAATTAATATTTTCAAAGAATTAACTTGATTTATTTTATAGTTGGAAATATTTTATTATGATTTATTTTATATTTATTTTGTAGGGAGTATATTGTTTTTTTTTTTGGGCTTTTAGAAGTAATGAAATCAAAAGAAAGAAGAGGCATTTTTGAAGAAAGAAAGGAGAAAAATGAGGAAAGTGAAGCTTCCTTCAACGCCCAAGTTCAACACCATCTCAAGCCAGCTCCCCACGGTCCTGTGCAACACTCTGTCACAGCCGTATGCCACACAGCTGCTCCCCATGCCCAATTCAGCCCCAAGTGCCAAAGCTTCCATTTTTATTTTTGAGCCCAACAAAGCAATTTATCCCCTTGTCCCATTTGTTAAAAATACAACATTTTTACCCCACTTTCTACACATTTTACCCCAAAACATTATTATTATACCCTATAATTTACCCCTATTTGCCATATTATAATTAATTAAATTAATTTAATCAATTTAAATTGATTATTTTAATACCTCATTTTGGCTATAAATATGGAGTTTTGAAGACCATTTAGGGTGTCCATTTTTTGAGGGAGAGATTACCATACCAAAAATTCTACACATTTCAAAACCTCTCTATTCTCTTCATCATCTTCTTCTTTTTGGTTATTTTCTATGTATTTTTAGAGGAAAAATTTGGGGGTTTTCCTCCAAATTTTCCTATTTATGTTTGTAATTTTTAGTTTGTATTTGCTATTCTAGTTATGTGTTTCTAATCTTTTTAAGATTATTAAGGTGATGATGAAACAATATGTAACTAGATAGTATTTATTTTGTATGTTGATTTCCCATTTTGTGCAACAAAGTTTATGGAATTTTCTTATTCAAATATCTTCTTTCATCTTAAATATCATGTATTTTCGATTGTTAGCACATATTTACACTTTGTTCTTCATTAGTGCAAAAACATAATATTCTTTGTGTAAGATGTGTCATTAAATTGTACACATCCATGCTTAGAACAAAAATATTATGTTTTGCCTTATAAATAATGTTCATTGATTTATTTGTTATTTCATTAAATTTATTTACACTAAATACTTTGAAATTATAATTTTGAAAAGTGAAGAAAAATCTTATCTTTTTAGAAGTAATTTGTGCTTAAAATTATAAATCTCTTTAGAAAATGATAGTTTGATTTATTTTAACTATCACTAAAACTTGGGAATCAATGTACTTTTAAATATTATTGAACTTATATTTTGTGGATTCTAATCCTTAATAATCTTATTTTACGATCTTGTTTACAATTATTAATTTATGTTATATATATTGTCTTTAATATCTTTATTGTTGTCTTTTAGTTTATTTTTATTGTTACAAATTTTCATCAATCTTTGAAGCTAGGTTAGAATTTATTAATTTTGATTTAAAATAGTTTTCTTTTCGATTTTAGACAACTCCTTTGGGTTCGACCTCGTGCTTACACGAACACTATATTTCATATACGATTCGTGCGCTTGCAAGTTATAAATATTTAAAACATAACCCGTTTTGGGTCTGTCAACCAAAAAGTATTTGTTTCAACAAATGCGACCTTCCTTGAACACGACTATATGAATAACTATAAACCTCAAAGCAAAGTAGTTTTGGAGGAACTCACAGCTGATAAGATTCCATCTCTTTCATCGTCATCATTAAATGATAAACGACAAACTAAGGAAACCACTATTCTTGAAAATGAAATCCATTTGCATCCTCTTATCCATAGCTGCCACATATGATTATGAGATATGACAGATGGACGTCAAGACAACCTTCCTTAATGGCTATTTGATGAAAGTATCTCTATGGTACAATCAGAAGGGTTCATCAAGAATGGGGAAGATCAAAAGGTGTGTAAGTTGCTGAAATCAATTTATGGATTAAAGCAAGCATCTAGATCTTAGAATATCACCTTTAATGAAATAATTAAAATATATAGCTTCGAACAGAATGTCGACGAAGCATGTGTATATAAACATATCAAAGGAAAAATGGTGGTTTTTCTAGTTCTTTACGTAGATGACATTCTCCTCATTGGCAACGATGTAGAAACACTAAAAAACGTAAAGAAGTGGTTAGTCGAAAAGTTCCAAATGAAAGATTTGGGAGAGGCGAGCTATGTTCTAGGAATCCAAATCCTAAAGGATAGGAAGAACAAGCTCTTGGCACTTTCTCAAGCTAATTATATAGATAAGATGCTTGAAAAGTTCTCTATGGAGAACTCCAAGAAAGGTTAGTTACCGACCAAACATGGGATTACTCTTTCTAAAGAGCAATGTCCAAAGACACCTCAGGAGGAAGAGGACTTGAGAAAATATCCATATTGTTTAGCAGTTGGGAGTCTTATGTATGCTATGTTGTTCAACAAGTGAGGCATCTCCCTTCCATTAAGGGAGATGCCTCACTTGCATTAAGGGCAAGTGGGAGATTGTTATAATTAATGCCCTAAAAGCATGTAAAAATATTTTATTGATTTAAATAAAAGTAAAATTTTATTATGTTTGAATGAATTATATAATAATATCAAGAAAAATCCTTATTCATTCATGGGAATATGATCTTGTATTAGTACGAGAGAATTAAGATCATATATAATGAATAAAATAGTCAGTCTCATATTAAAGGAATCTTTAATGAATGGTTACTAATGTGGTTTACTAAGCATGAGGGATGTGCGTGATCTAGATTCAGATTACTGATGTAGATAGACATTTTAGTAAATGTGTTGTATAGAAAAGAGATTATATATGACAAGATCGATGAGAATTAATTATCTTTATAAACTTTCCGTTTGACATAAAGATTTAATTCTCATCATAACAGATGATCATTTGTAGATCAGTCTAAATCTTGAGTATTCATGAACTCATGTTTGTGTTTATTGGATCTTTTGATTCACTCATTAAGGTTTCTTAGTATAATGAGGCTAATGACTTTTATTTTGGAGATTCAATATTATGATTGGTTGGGAACATGATTTACTATAATGGAATCCATACTTTCCTAATGGATCGAATATTGGCTCCCTTAAGGGTTAATTCTGGAACTGAATAGTTATTGAGCTCAAATCTATAATTTGATTATAGATTAATTATTTGCTAGTGAATTAATGGTACTTAAGGATCAAAAGGTAGTTAGAAGGGTAAAACGGTAATCTTGACCAGCTTTAATTAACAAACCAATAAATGGATGACATAACTACATTTATTGATTATATCAATGGACTACAAGAAAAAACTTTGTAAATATAATTCTATAAATACTTAGAGTGAAATTCAATATTTATAGTGGAGTCACCAAGGAATTAATAAATAAGATTATTAGATTAAAGAGTTTAATTAATAATCTGGTTTATTTGAGCTTCGTATTATAGGTCCATGATCCCTAGATCACCTCTATCCTACACTATCAAGGGTAAGGATGTCAAAAGAAAGATTTGTAGAGAGGACTTAATAACAAAGGAATTAATTTCCCGAGGTAAGGAAATAATTATGTGATAATTATGAGCAATTTATTAATTATGAATTAATTAATTATTTAACTATATAGTTTTATTTTGAAAAACTATAGGTTAAAATAAATATTAATCATGTTTGGGTTAATATAAAGATAGATTAATAATTAATTTATTTATTTAAAACTCATATTTTAAGTTAATTTAATTTTAAATTAACTGATATTTATTTTGAGATAAATATATTGTCTTAAATATTAACTAAATAAAAAAAATGAGTAAATTAGGGAAAACCCTAATGTGCACCACACACAAGGATTTTCTATCACTGGGATTTGAATTTTGCATTTCAAATAATTTGTTTATTTAATTATATATATTCAATTATTCTTTTTAAATATAGTTTATATTAAATAAGGTTATAACTGATCAGTTTTATTTTAAATAAAATAAAGATTAATTATCTTTATAAATGTGAAAAGAAGCGATATTTTTCAAGAATTAGTTTTCATAGACTGTCAGACTCTCTCTGAAAAAAAAAAACGATAGTTTTTCGAAACCTGAAAAACTATTCAATACATCTTCTTTCTATTAAACCTCTCTAGATCTCATGTGTTGAGTATATCTAGAGAGTCCTAAATCAACATTTTGAATCCTACGTGCCCACACACGTCCGAGTGTGTTTGAAGATTGGTCTGGAAGATCAAGAAGTGAGATTTCAGAATTTGGATTGGAAGATCGTTGATTTATACAAAAATATTTATCGATATTTGATTGGCTTCAAGAGGTATTCTCCAATATATTTGTATGTGATTTAATATATCTATATATGTATGATCCTGGCAAGTACTAATAAATTTTAAAAAACCCAATTTCTGTTGCATAACTTTGATTTACACTTTTGATACCAACACGAACAGGGGTCGTGGGTATCATGAATCAAACTAGTGTCATAGTGGGGGGCCGGAGGGAATATCCAATGGTGCAACATAGTAGTGCGATCAGTGACTGAAACTAATGGGAGGTTGGAGGTATGGGAGATGAGGGAATCAGGATTGGCTTAGTGGTGCATCAAAGCTTCTCTTAATGGGGCTAGTAGAGCTGAAGTAAAATTAAGACTTTCTGATTTTTAGTAAAATTTAAAAAGTCATTTTTTTAACATTTTTTTTGGTCAATTTAAAAAAAAAAAATTATGTCGAGCCCTCGTAACTTTTTGTCGAGCTATCGGACAAGCAACTGTGTCTCCCCTTGCCAAATTACCAAATTTTTGAACTCCCAATGCGGTCAAATGCTACCCAGAAATGCGGTCGCAATGCCTTTAACAACAACTAGGAAAATGCATGCCTATTGCTTCAAATTATACCTCACCAACCAGTCATTCACACCCCCAAACTTCAAATTCAATCTCCAAATTCATTTTCCTTGCTACCTTTATACTTGAAACACAAAAAGAATACCAACGAAATCAAGTGAAAGCTGAACATAAAATAAAATTAAAGATATTAAAGAAACTAAGATTGAAACTAATAAAGTTTAAACACTTTTTTTTCTTTTTTCTTTTTTTTTTCTACTTTTTTTTTCATTTGGGTTGCTTTTCCAATTGAAACTCCTAACACTATTGCTACCCAAATTGTTACATCTTCTTCAAAGATCCTCCAATGAGATTGTTACCTCGTTTCGCTCAATCTCACCTCCCCCAAACTTCATTCTGTGATCCTTCACTTACACTCTCTCCTAGTATGCTCTTCACATAATTCCATCACACCATTGGGATACATTTTGATGACCAAGAACTCTCCAGAATACCTTGATTTTAGTTGTCCATGATTTGCTTTCATTATAGAGTTAGAACAAACACCCGCTGCCCAATTTCAAACATTTGGGGATGAATTTTTCTATTGTGCTTCTTTTTCTTCTTTCCATTAGGCCTTTGTGGGTGTGATAGTGAATTTCCCTTGCTTTTCCATGAATCACATTCTTTCTTAATTTTCATATGAGGGGGCTTCTTTTTCACTTTCTTGCTATGCTATAATTGTGTTTGTTCATCCATACTAGAATCCATGACACCAATGGCGAGACACTCCCCAAACTCATCCAAAGAACGTATAGAATTAAACACCTTAAAAGTTACTTGCTCATCTTGAGCTCTCATAGTGAGCTCTCCCCTCTCAACATCAATTAAAGTTCTCCTAGTGGCAAGAACAGTCTCCCTAAAATGATTGGCACCTCTCTATCTGCATCATAATATATAATAATGAAGTCCACCAAGAAAATGAACTTGTCTACCTTCACCAAAACATCTTTAATTTTTCCTTTTGGATGGATAATGGAACGATCAGCCAGTTACAAGGTCAACGTGGTAGGTCTTGCTTCCCCAATACTGATTAGTGCTCAAAAATGTCAATTTATTAGTTTTAAAGTGTAAAATAAATTAAGTTTTAATTAATATTTTCATTAATTTATTATAGTATATTTTATAATTAAAAATATTAATTTTTGTTTAATTTTTAGGAAATAAATTGCATTTGGACACTAGCAAAAAGAAAGAAAAAGAAATAAGAAAAACAAAAAGAAAAAAAAGAGTTGAAAAATGATATTATTGCAAGTTAATTCTTTTTTTTTGTTTTCAGCAGCCAGGCCCGTTCATGCAGCCCAACCGTGAGCCCAGGAGAAGCCCAAGCCCGTTGCCTCTTTCCTCTCTCCCCAGCACCAAGTGGCGCTGATACGAACCACGCCAACAAATGTGACGAAACCCGAACCAAATCTGGACAAACAGCCCAAGAACACTCGAAATTGGAATGGATAACCGCGACCCAATGCTTAGCAAAGCACGAACCTTGGTATAGTGAAAGACGCCACAAATGGGGATGGATTTCCGTTTGATAAGTCAGGTTTGAATGCCACAAGGATCCCCTTGATAAGTTCGAAAAGTCTCTTCAAGAACTCAAGAAGAAAACTCTCAATATTTTTCATTAACAAAACAATCTGAATTCCAAGTTGTCCACAAGGCCTAATATAGCCGAAAATACAAGGAGGGTTTTTTTTTTAGACAAATAAAAACCCTAAAATAACCATAATGAAAAGGCCCAAAACAAAAGCCCAAAATGACATGTCTTTTGACTCCAAATAACAAAAGCTCAAAAATAATTAAAGGAATCAAGCTCCTAAACTGAATCAACTTTGATGAGCAACACAAGCTTTTGTTCACCCTCAGTAGTGAACTCGACCTCTTCCTGTTGTAGAATTCTCTGGACTAAGTGGTTAAGTTCTTCTTTGAATCTCCTAGCTCGCGCCCTCATCATCGGACCAACTGGAACTTGAATTGGGTCGTTAGTCTTGATGTCCTCATCATTCCCCCCCTCTTGAGAAGGATTTGTCCTCAAATCGTCACCTATGTCAAAAGGACTCAGATTAGAAACATTGAAAGTAGCACTAACATTGTACTCACCTGGTAAATCTAGTCGGTAGGCATTGTCATTGATTCGTTCTAGCACTTGAAACGAACCATCTCCTCGAGGTAGCAACTTGGAACGTCTTTGTGCTAGAAATCTTTCTTTCCTCATGTGCAACCACACCCAATCACCGGGCTCAAAAACCTGCTTGTGACGTCCCTTGTTAGCTTGCTTGATGTATTGCTCTGTCCTCCTCTCTATGTTGAGGCGTGCCTTCTCATGGAATTGCTTCACAAATTCTGCCTTCTTCTTGCCATCGAAATTCATATGCTCAGAAATAGGTAAAGGTGATAAATCCAAAGGAGTTAAAGGGTTAAAACCATAAACAATTTCAAACGGTGAAAACTTAGTAGAAGAATGCATAGAACGATTATAAGCAAACTCAACATGTGGTAAACAATCCTCCCAAGTCTTAATGTTCTTACTAATGATAGCCCTCAACAAAGTGGATAAATTTCTATTAACTACTTCTATTTGACCATCAGTTTGAGGATGACAAGTAGTAGAAAACAACAGTTTCGTCCCAAGTTTACCCCACAACGTCTTCCAAAAGTAACTCAAGAACTTAGCATCCCGATCTGACACAATTGTCCTTGGCATACCATGTAATCTCACAATCTCCCTAAAGAACAAATCTGCAACAGTAGAAGCATCATCAGTTTTATGACAAGGTATAAAGTGAGCCCTCTTAGAAAACCGATCTACAAGCACAAAGATTGAATCCCTCCCACGCTTACTCCTAGGTAAACCCAAAACAAAATCCATCGAAATATCAACCCAGGGTGAACTAGGAATAGGTAGTGGCGTGTAAAGACCATTTGGCTGGACTCTCGATTTGTCCTACCTACAAGTGACACACCTACCACAAATTCGCTCAACATCTCGTTTCATGTGTGGGCAATAGAAGTGCTCTTGTAACATAGCTAGAGTCTTAGCGACTCCAAAATGTCCCATCAACCCTCCACCGTGGGACTCCCGAACTAACAAATCTCTCAAAGAAAAATTAGGTACACACAACTGATGCTCCCTAAACAAGAAATCCTCATGCCTATAAAACTTTCCCTCAACAGATTTTTCACAAGCACCATAAATCTCCCCAAAGTCATGGTCAACATGATAAAGTTCCTTAATGTGCTCAAAACCAAGTAATTTAGCATCAAGAGTAGAGATTAAGGCATACCTGCGTGAAAGTGCATCAGCAACCACATTCTCCTTACCTTGTTTATACCGAATGACATAAGGAAACGTCTCAATGAACTCAACCCATCGTGCATGTCTCTTGTTCAGCTTATGTTGTCCTTTCAAATGTTTCAAAGATTCATGATCCGTACGAATCACAAACTCCTTCGGCCACAAATAGTGCTGCCATGTCTCTAAAGCTCGAACCAATGCGTACAATTCTTTGTCATAAGTGGGGTAGTTAAGTGCAGCCCCACTTAGTTTCTCGCTAAAGTACGCAAGTGGTCGCCAATCCTGCATAAGAACAGTGTCAATACCAATACCAGAAGCATCACATTCAACTTCAAATGTGTTAGAAAAGTTAGGTAAAGCAAGTAAAGGAGCATGAGTAAGCTTGTGTTTAATAAGCTGAAATGCCTCCTCTTGTGCATCACCCCATTTGAAGGCAATGTTCTTCTTGATAACTTCAGTAAGTGGTGCGGCGATGGTGCTAAAATCCTTTACAAACCTCCTGTAAAAGCTAGCAAGTCCATGAAAACTTCTAACATTACTTACGCTGGTGGGGGTCGGCCACTCTTGGATGGCTTTGATCTTCTCTTCATCAACCTCAATACCTGTAGCACTCACAACAAAACCTAGGAAAACAAGCTTATCGGTGCAGAAAGTACATTTCTTGAGGTTAGCGTATAATTTCTCTTTCCTAAGCACATCCAAAACCGAATGCAAATGTGAGGCATGATCATGCAAACTCTTGCTATAAATAAGAATATCATCAAAATACACAACAATGAATTTTCCAATGAAAGCACGCAAAACATGATTCATCAAGCGTATGAAAGTGCTAGGTGCATTAGTTAATCCAAAAGGCATGACTAACCACTCATACAATCCATGTTTAGTTTTAAATGCAGTCTTCCATTCATCACCTTCTTTCATTCGTATTTGATGATACCCACTCTTAAGATCAATCTTAGAAAATACACAAGAACCATGCAACTCATCCAACATATCATCTAAACGAGGAATGGGGTGTCGATATTTTACCGTTATGTTGTTGATGGCTCGGCAGTCAACACACATTCTCCATGTCCCATCCTTCTTGGGAACTAGAATCACTGGAGCAGCACAAGGACTCATGCTTTCTCTCACATGCCCTTTCACCATCAATTCTTCAACTTGCCTTTGAAGTTCCTTTGTCTCCTCCGGATTGCTCCTGTATGTTGGTCGGTTTGGGATAGAAGCACCGGGAACAAAATCAATTTGATGTTCAATCCCTCGGATAGGTGGTAAACCATGTGGTACCTCCTCGGGAAACACATCCTCAAACTCCTGTAAAATAGAAACAACAACACTAGGCAGCGAAGAATCAAGTTGGTTAGTGTTTAAAAGAGCCTCCTTGTACATGAGTACAATCATCGGCCGTTTTGCAATTAGTGCTCGCTTAACCTCACTTGTTTTTGCATAGAAATTTCTTTGTTTTCTCTCTGATTTTCCTTCTTTGGCTGAACTCTTCTCTCTCTTTTCTCTCTCACTTGATTCGACCTTGCTCTCTGTTTCTCTCTCTTTGCCCTCACCCTCATTCATCTTTTCACTCTCTTTCTTTTGCTCACTCAATTTTTTGTTATCACTCAATTTTTGTAACCTCACTTGATCTTCACATACTTGTTTTGGTGTCAATGGAGCTAGAGTGATTGTCCGTTGACGGAACGTGAATGAGTACTTGTTGGTGAAGCCATCATGCTGCACTCGCCGATCAAATTGCCAAGGTCTTCCTAGAAGGAGATGTCCAGCATGCATTGGAACCACATCGCACAAGACTTCATCCTCGTACTTGCCAATTCGAAATGATACAACAACATGCTTTGTAACCCTTACTTCACTATCATTCAACCATTGCAACTTGTATGGACGAGGATGTCTAAGTGTTGTGAGCCCTAGCTTTTCAACCATGGAAGAACTAGCAACGTTAGTGCAACTACCACCATCAATAATAACACTACATACATTGTCTTTCACATGACAATGGGTGTGAAAGATGTTCTCCCGCTGCACCTCTTCTTCCTCTTCTTTTGCTTGCAAATTTAAGGCTCGTCGTGTGACTAGTGCAAGCATCTCAACAGATTCTGCCCCAAACTCCTCACCACCCATCGAAGCGTCCTCCAATGGTGGCATGTCATCAAGGTCATCTTCATCTTCAGAATCTACCTCCCCATTATCCTGAATTACCATAACTCGCTTGTTTGGGCATTGGCTAGCTATGTGTCCTCTCCCCTGACATTTGAAACACTTAATCTCACTAGAACGGGACGAAGTAGGGGCTGTTTTACCTTGAGAGACTATGGTTGTGGTGGCTGGTTTTGGCTCGGTTTTAGGCTTTGAGTGACAGGGTTTTCTTCCTTCTTTGGATAGTTCGACCGCCAAGGTGTTGCACTTGGATTTTGTGGGATTTGTATCGAATTTGAACTTGTACTACCCCTCTTGAGCTGCCTCTCAACTTTCATTGCTATATGCACCAAATCTTCCAATTCCACATAATGGTGTAGCTCAACTGTATTAGTAATCTCTCGGTTCAATCCATTCAAAAACCTTGCCATTGTCGCCGCCCTATCTTCTTCTACATTGGCTCTAATCATAGCCATCTCCATCTCTTTGTAATACTCATCAACACTCTTGTAACCTTGACGAAGACCCTACAACTTAAGGTATAGTTCCTGATAGTAATGAGCTGGTACAAAACGTCGCCTCATCACCCTCTTCATATCATCCCAAGTCTCAATAGGACGATCTCCATTTCGCCTCCTGTTGATGCACAACTGATCCCACCAAACAACAACATAATCAGTAAATTCAATTGCAGCAAGTTTTACCTTCTTCACTTCGGAGTAGTTGTGACAATCGAAAACCAACTCCATCTTCTTTTCCCACTCAAGGTATGCCTCAGGATCACTCTTCCCTTGAAATGCGAGGATTCTCATCTTGATATTTCCCAAATTATTATCTACCCAGTTCCTAGCTTCTCTATCTCGGCCATACCTCCTATGGTTACCCTCTGACATCCTATCAAGCTCTTCATCTAAATATTCCCCTTCATACTCCCTTTCACCCTCAACATCTCGTTGTTGTACCCTGTTCCTCCGTGCCCTCCATTGTGTTCCCTCTTCTACCCTATCCAACTTCTCATGTATTTGTTCACACTCCGCCCTCATCATCCTCCGCATCTCCCCCATTAATGCTTGAATTTGTAGATTTGGAATCTCAGGTGGTGGAATCTCATTGCTTGCATTTTTCTCTGGATTTTGTGCCATGATGGAAATCTGCAAAATAAGGTTAGAACAATATGGAGAAGAGACCTCACCACACTCCCTCACGTGTTTCACTCGAACAATATGTTCACTCAAATCCACTCGTGTTTCACTCAATTTCAATGGCTCTTACCCTCAAATAGGCTTGCACCTCTGCCTTTTTCCACTCGTATTCTTCTTTAAGTTCTTTCAAAACTACTCAAACGATATCATGGAGGATTCAAGTAGCAAATCAAACCAGAACAAACCAAACGAATATATAAATATTTTGTAAAAAACTGATGATTTTTGATACACTTGCGTGGGGATTTGGCAAAAGAGCATCTAGGACATAAGGAACAAGATTAGAACAAATTTTTTTAAGGAAGGTTTCTAGACTCTTTTTTTTTTTTTTCGGATCCTCTTGATTTTTTTTCTTCTTCTTTCTTTTCGTTCTTTCTTTCTTCTTTTTTGTTTTTTTGATTTCTCAAATGCAGATACAAGGAACAAGAGAATCAGAATTTAGGGAACTAGAACAATTCGAAAAAACAAAACGAATCAGATTTCACAAAAGAACAAGAGAAACTCAATGCCACTCATATTTTTTTACAATAAAACAAGAGAAACTCACTGCCAATTCAGATTTCAAAATAAGAACAAGAGAAACTCAATCCCAATTCAGATTTCACAATAAGAACAAGAGAAACTCAATCCCAATTCAGATTTCACAATAAGAACAAGAGAAACCCAAGGCAAAATTCGGATTTCAAAAGAAAAGCAAGAGAAACTCAATGAAAATTCGTATTTCACAATAAGAACTAGAGAAACCCAATGCAAATTCAGATTCCACAATTAGAACAAGAGAAAACTCAAAGCCCTAATTCACGATAAGAACCCTAATTCAAAATTTTAGAAAAAAAAAATTAGAGGGATTTTCAGCCACCCTAATTCAAACGCATCAATTGAACAAAGAAACGAAAAGAAAAACAAGGAAAAAAAAAAAGATAGGCCAAACCGTATGAACCTAGGCTCTGGTACCAACTGATACGAACCACGCCAACAAATGTGACGAAACCTGAACCAAATCTGGACAAACAGCCCAAGAACACTCGAAATTGGAATGGATAACCGCGACCCAATGCTTAGCAAAGCATGAACCTTGGTATAGTGAAAGACGCCACAAACAGGGATGGATTTCCGTTTGATAAGTCAGGTTTGAACGCCACAAGGATCCCCTTGATAAGTTCGAAAAGTCTCTTCAAGAACTCAAGAAGAAAACTCTCAATATTTTTCATTAACAAAACAATCTGAATTCCAAGTTGTCCACAAGGCCTAATATAGCCGAAAATACAAGGAGGGTTTTTTTTTTTAGACAAATAAAAACGCTAAAATAACCATAATGAAAAGGCCCAAAACAAAAGCCCAAAATGACATGTCTTTTGACTCCAAATAACAAAAGCTCAAAAATAATTAAAGGAATCAAGCTCCTAAACTAAATCAACTTTGATGAGTAACACAAGCTTTTGTTCACCCTCAGTAGTGAACTCGACCTCTTCCTGTTGTAGAATTCTCCGGACTAAGTGGTTAAGTTCTTCTTTGAATCTCCTAGCTCGTGCCCTCGTCACTGGACCAACTGGAACTTGAATTGGGTCGTTAGTCTTGATGTCCTCATCAGGCGTGCCCTTGTTGTGCCACGCGTCCTAGTTTCAACCCACGTGCCGATCCGAGACCCGCCTGCGTGCCCACCTGACGACCCGCGCCCCTACCTGCCTAGAGCTCCAGCAAACTTTCAGCTGGCCTTGACATGTGGCGTGCTCCCATTGGTGCAACTTGGTCAATATTTCAGCTGCCACCAACCATCTTTCAGTCCATTTTTTGTGCATTTTGGGCCTTAAACCCTTCCATTTTGAGCTCTAAAGCTCACATTTTGTGTTGTTTTAGAAAAAAATGAAAAAATGACCATTCACTAAAATAGCTAGGTTAATATTAAGATTTGATTTTTCAAAGTCATATTTTATTATTAATATTTCAGATTTATTTTGTAAACCCCATTTGTAATTTAATTTTTTTTAGTCCTTTTCTTCTTCTATAAATAGTGACTCTTCTTTCACATTTGATATGTAATTTTTAGAGTAAAGAAACTATGGCAAAATTTCTACCCACTTTCTTCTCATACTTTCTTTTTAGAATTTTGTGAGAATCATGAGCATAATGGCCTAATCTTCCTAGGACGGTTAGGGATGATTCCATATGCTAGTGATGTTATTTTGCTACTTTGATTTACTATGTTCTTAATATAATGCATTTGAGTTGTTTATGTTCTTTCATTCTCATCTTTATATTGTTATCTTTATTTACTTGTGCTAATAGTATATAGGATTAGTCATGCTCTTTCTATGTGCTTCTAATTAGTAAAAGTAATATTGATACATAGTTTTATGTCTAATCTTCTATTGCATTATTGCTTTTGGGAATTTTGTCATTTTTAGATTTTTCATAAGATTAACATTGTGCTCATAAAGTAAAGAACTTTATAACTCAAATGGACTTTTGTTAGAAAAGAATATGGCATTTAATGTTAGATTTTCCAAGTGAATGTTGGGATGTGAACTATTTACTTGTGTATTTTTGTAAATCAAGTAACTAAGTAACCAAACAAGCATATGGATGATTCTTGAAACCTTTCTACTTCTCAACTCTTGATTACACCTTATTTTTATTTCACTTGTCTCATTTGATCATTTCATCAAAAAGGCAACATCAAAATCTCAAATCTATTTTCATTTCCATTTTTATTTATTTCATGTTACTAACTTTTTGTGTTATTTTTCTACTTATCTTTTGGTTTTAGGTTACCTCCTTGTGGATCGACCGCCCGATTTCACTACAACTACCACTTAGTAGTTGTCACATTTTGGGCGTTAAACAAATACCCAACTTCTTGAAGATAGACATAGGCATCAAGCTAATGCCCACCCCTAAGTCACAAAGAGCTTTTCCAACATCATGTCCTTCAAAAGAAATTAGAATTTTGAAGCTTCCCGAATCTTTTAGCTTTGGTGGGATCTTGTTTGGCAAAATGGCACTACAACTCTTAGTCAAAGCAACTATCTCAAACTCCCCAAGTCTTCTCTTCTTAGTCAAGATCTCCTTCAAGAATTTCACATAAGTGGGCATTTGCTTTAAGGCCTCCACAAGCGGAATATTAATGTGCAACTGCTTCAAAACATTTAAAAATCTCTTGAACTGATCATCTTGCCTCTGTTTTTGAAATTTTTGTGGGAATGGTAGTTGTTGCTGAAACTTTTGAGTTTCTAGATAGTTTTGTTGTGATTTTGATGTTATAGCATTTTGGGCAGTGGCATGTTTTGGCAAGCTTGAAATTCCTACATTTTCTCTTATTTTCTCATTACTTTGGATTGAAGAGTGCTCACCCTCATGCCAAGAATTTTCCATTGTTGTCCCCAACTCTTTACCATTCCTAAAAGTGATTGCATTGCATTGTTCTCTACCTTCTTGCCTTGGATTTCTATGTCACTTAGTAAAGAACCTTGGGGTCGACTCCGCAAATCATTGGCTAATCATCCCACTTGAATCTCAAGGTTTCTTAAAGAAGCAGTATGGCTTTGAATCATAGCATCAGTCTTAGCCATATATTCTTTCATTAAACTTTCTAAAGAACTTGGTATGGCTACTTGTTTAGATCTTGGTGGTGAGACTTGTTGAGAGTATACCTGGGGCAGGTGAGTCTATTAGGCATATAAAAAAATGCTAGGACTAGCTCCTTGACTATTTCATGAGAAATTTTGGTGTTGCCCCCACCCTTGGTTGAAAGAATTAGCCTATGGATTGCTCCTATGTTGATTTTCCATGAAACACACCAATGCAGGATTAGATGGGCAATTATCAAAAGTGTGACCATCACCATAATAAATACAAGAAACTTTTGGAAGTTTCCCCATTGATTTACTCATTTTTTGCCCCGTGTTCATAGTCTTAAGTATATTAGACATTGAAGACACTTGGGCTGCCAAAGAAGTAAGTGCATCAACCTCATGAACATCAACCACTTTCCTCCCCTTAGGTGCTTTGGTAGTGGGCACTAATAATTGTTGTTGGGAATTCACTCAAGAATTTCATACGCTTTATTATAGGACTTAGGAAGAAGAACCCTATTCGCATAAGCATCTATCACCATTCTAGTGTGAGCGTTGAGACCATTGTAGAAGGTCTCCATTTGGATGTAATGAGGAATGCCATGATGAGGGCATTTCCTTAGTAACTCCTTGAACTGGTCTCGTGCTTTATATAAAGCTCCTCATCTAGTTTTTGGAAGGAAGTGATATCACTTCGAAGCTTGACATTCTTGGTGGGTGGAAAGTATTTCATCAAGAATCGCTTGGCCAACTCTTGTCAAGTAGGGAAATAACTTCAATCTCAAAGCATCCTATGTAACTTTGGGCAACTTGAATGAATCAGTCACCTCCATGAATAGGTGAAGATGAAGGTGAGAATCTTCAGTAAACGCCCCACTAAACTGCCCCACAATCTGAAGCACCTGGAACATGACTTGCTTCAATTCAAACGATGGTGCTTGAATCTCCGCTCCCACAATTCATGGATTAAGCTCATTGAAGAGATGGACAACATATTGTCTAATGGCTCGATCTTTGTCATCAGCCACAATTACTGCATTTGGAGCATTATTAGCAACTATTCCCCCTTGAGCTACTTCTCTTTTAGTATGTTGCTCAGCATCCATCACTACTACTTCCTCTTAGGCTCCTTGTTTTTGTCTTAATCTTTTTCTAAATATAGTATTGGGGACTTTTTTAGTAAAGACCCCACATGATGCATAGAAATTCAAATTTCCTTGGCAAATATGCTTTTTAGTAAGATCCATTTTTTTTTAATATGCCAACTTAATTTAATGTTTGTAAAATATGTTTTTGACATAATTTAGGACCAAAAAGTCCCTGGCATTTGAACAGTCTCTCTCTCTAAGATTTCTCTCTCATCATCTTTCTCTCTGTAACCCATAGCCTAAAGCCATGACCAAATCGGCGATCCCTAAAACCAGCATTGATCACTTCCGACTCTCCACAAACCCACCATATCCGTTATCCTCCCCAACCACGATTAAAGGTTGGTTTTCGACATTTTTTAATATATTTATTTGCATTGAAATGTTTATTTGTGTGTGTAGAATGTTGATTTTGGTGTGTTATTAGTAACTAAGATTGTTTGAAATCGATTAATGAAGGAGTTGATTCGAATATGAGAGGGTTTAAAAATGGGATTTTTTTTCTTCCATAAATACGCATCTTTTTATGTTTTCCTTATATTGTATGACCCCTAACTTTTTTTTCTTTCAATTTTACTAACTCAACTTTTTAAAAATATTGTTTTCAAAGTTTTTATTTACAAAAATATAGTGTCAGAAAGCAACTTAAATTCTAATAGACACCAACCCCACAACAATATATTGTTGAAAATGTAAGTGCAAATCAACTAAACATAAATATACCCCAAAACAACTAAACTTATATCCAAAATATATTGAAAATCAACTTGGAAAAAATTATAAAACACAAAGATTATTTTCTTAAATATATATACCCAAAATAAACTGAAAATAAATCAAAATATACTAAATTATAAATCAACTAGACATCAACCTAACATATACTAAAAATAAACAAAAAAGTATATACTCAATGAGAAATCAACAAGACATCAACCCAAGAAAACTAAGCATAAACTCAAAATAAATTATAAAATAACAAAATAGCAACATCAAAATAACTACCACTGCATCTTAAAAGTTTAGAAAATAAACTAAAAATATACCCCAACACAATTAAACGTATACCCAAAAGGGATATTTGCAACAAAAATACACAATGTTTACAAAATGTAGCATTTAAATACCCAAAAAAAAATTTACGGAAAAAATACCCAAAGTTGCTAAAATGTAGCATTTAAATACTAAAACTTTTTTCTGGTGGCAAAATTACCCGAAATTGTTAAAACGTTGCACATTTACTACTAAATAGTTACAAAAATTAATACAAATGTATTTTATGTTATAAAAAAATATTAAAATTATATAAAAATATACAAAAATAACCTAAATCAATTCTAAAATTAAAAAAATTAATAAAAAAATATTTTTGATTGAAAATAGTTCAAAGAAAAATCAATAACTAAAAGATAATTTTTTTTTTTTAAAATGTTAATAAAACAAAAAAAATATTTATTTGTTATTTTCATTAAATGAACTATTCATTAATTTTATAATTAATTTAGGCTATTTTTTTATATTCTTAAATGATTTTAGTGATTTTTTTTAACTTAAAATATATTTGTATTAACTTTTTAACTGTTTCAGTAGTAAATTTGTAACGTTTTAGCAACTTTTGATATCTTTACCGCCAAAAAAAAGTTTATAGGTATTTAAATGCTACATTTTAACAACATTGAGTATTTTACCCATCAAATTTTTTTTTTGGATATTTAAATGCTATATATTTTTTAAACATTTCAATGTTTTTGCCACAAATATCCCTACCCAAATAAACTAGAAAATAACTGAAAATCAACATTAAAAAAATTAACAAACACAATTTTTTTTAAATATATACATATATACCCAAGCTATACCTAAAATAAACTAAATATATATCCAACATATATAAAAAAATTATATACTCTGATAAATCAACTAGATAGCAACTTAAAATATACATAAAAAAAACTAAACATATACCCAAAATAAACAAAAATAAATCAAACATATACTAAATACATATATACCCTTCAATACACTAAAAGCACATTAATATATCATAATCAACTCGACTTCAAAGCCAAATACACCCAAGAAAAACTAGTCATCAATCCAAAATAAACTAAACATCTATCCATTGCAATACGGTATCGAAAAAGCAACTACAAATCAACTAGACATCAACCCTACTGCAACACAGTATCACAAAAGCAACTACAAATCAATTAGACATCAACCTAAAATAAACTAAAAATAACAAAAAATCAACATCGAAAAACTTATCACTGCATTCTAAAATGTATAAAAAATAAACTAAAAATATATTTCAAAACAACGAAACTTATACTAAAGATAAACTAAAATCAACTAGAAATCAACTTGATGTAATAAGTGTCGAAAAAGGAACTACAAATTACCTAGATATTAACCCATAATAAACAAAAAGAAAGTAAAAATAAAAATCTAGTTTGAGAAGATAGATCATAATAATGAGTTACATCTAAAGCAACGCGTAGTAGTTTAAAGTATACTTAAAATAAACTAAAAATATATCGAGCATATACCAAAATAAACTAATAATAACTAAAAATCAATCCAAAATGAACTTAGTAACTAAAAATCAACTAAGAAAAATAGTGAATATAAAACTAAAAATATACTAAATTAAAAATCAATTATCCATCAACACAAAATATAGCTAACAAAAACTAAACATGTACACAAAATAAACTAAAAAATCACCCCAAAAAAACACAAGAAATATGCTCAAAATATACTTATAAACCACTATATATATTCACAAAATTAAGTAGACAATCAACATAAATAAGTAGAAATGGTATTGAGACTCACTAACAAAATTAAATAAGCAATTGCTCCTACTAAATGACAAAACTAACCGCACGACACATCTTACTTATTGTTTAGTACCACTTCTCTCTCACCACTCACCATATTTGATTCTCAGCGGTCATATAGTTGTACCTGGTGGCTTCCACATGTCTCCAAAGGGAAACACTCAACTTGTCCACTTCTCTCTCTCTCTCTCTAATCATACCTACGTTTCTCAAGAAGCATTATCACATAACATTACTATCTTGGGGAAATTAAAAAACGAAGCTGATTTCCTTTATTTCCACCGATCACTCAAAATTTATATATATATATATAGACACATACACACTTTCAATCTAGTATTTAAGTGTAATCAACTAGAAGATATTCATGTCATAATTTCACGTAATATTGGCACACTAGGCCATGTTGACCATGACAAAACCACCATCACAGTGACTCTGACAATGGCCTTGGTCTACATCTCCAACGAATGGAAAAAGTTCTGGCGAAGTGGTGCTCTGTAAAAAATTTGAACATAACTCAAAGCTATGTTAAATTTTTGTCCATCCCAGCAACTTTAGCTTTGAAAAATATTTGAATATACATCAAACTCTGACAAATTTGTGTCCATCCTATTGAAGTAGTATTTTGGCAGCTCCGGTAAATCACGTGGAGACTCCATCTCTGGCGAATGAAAACAGAGTCATTTTTGGCAGCTACAGTGCTCCATCTCCGGCGGTCAACCTCCTCCACCACAACCTCTTACCATTCGTGTTGACTTCGTTGACGTACTTCGATGGCTCACATAGTGATCTTGGCAACAAAGATTATGCTCGAAGACGACACCGTAAAAATGAAAAAATAATAACAAAAACATAAAAATGAAGGAAAAAAAAAACTTGTTTTAGTTTTTTTTTTACTAAATAAAAGTTTTTTTTTTTACTAATTAAGTGTATTGTATAAATTTCTCTTTAAAATTCTAGTGGTTTTTTTTTTTATTGTAATCGATGCTTTAAGACGGTGTGGCAATGGTGTAACGATTGTTTTATAACACATGAAATGTAGGCATTTAAGTTCGATGTATTGTATTGTTTGTATAGGATTGTATGGTATCGTAATATTTTTATACAACATTATGTTGATATTCACTTATTAAAATGTTGTAATAAATTATATTATGTTTGGTAAGCAATTGTATTGTATTGTATTAATTAAACTAAATAAACAATATCATATGTGCAGAACCGACCCGATCCCCAACCCCAAAACTCGACCTTGACCCCCGAACCCCCAACCCGAGGGAGAGTAAAACTTGAAACTTTTATAACTTAATTAACAAAGGACATGATAATGAGGCCAGAGGATTTAAGTAATCGGTATAGTAGCTTCCTGCTTTTCCAGTCTTAATAAACATCCAACACATAAAATTGATTCGACCTTGTATCAAAAATAGCCAAACTTACTCCATAGAATTAAAAAGAATAGGAAGGAACAAAGAAAATAGAGAAAGTATATATAGAGAGAGAGGACAGAGTAGAAAACTCGTATATTATTCATTCCTTTGTAAAGTAAGCCAATAGCTCTATATAACAAGAGTGAACACTCGTAACAAACTAATAACCAAATATCTTCGACACTAACAAATGAATAAACTAGTAATCTAATAATATGAATTGTTGATGCTCATAATCTCATCAAGGGGAAATGCAAGGTAGTCACCTGGGCGTACTCCCCCCCCCCCCGATCCGCGAGACCGCCCCGTCTCACGAGGATGCTCTTCCGCGAGGCCACACCCGCGAGGCCATCAAGTGGCGAGGCCCCCCCCCCCCTGATCCGCGAGACCGCCCCGTCTCGCGAGAATGCTCTTCCGCGAGGCCACCAAGTCGCCTCCCGCGAGGCCATCAAGTGGCGAGGCCCCCCCCCCCTGATCCGCGAGACCGCCCCGTCTCGCGAGAATGCTCTTCCGCGAGGCCACCAAGTCGCCTCCCGCGAGGCCATCAAGTGGCGAGGCCCCCCCTGATCCGCGAGACCGCCCCGTCTCGCGAGAATGCTCTTCCGCGAGGCCACCGAGTGGCGAGGCCCCCCCCCCCCCCCCCGATCCGCGAGACCATCCCGTCTCGCGAGTGCCTTGTTCCGCGAGGCCATCTTAGGGGGCGAGGTACCTTATTTAGCGAGGCCACCCTAGGGGCGAGGTGCCTTGTTCCGCGAGGCCATCCTAGAGGGCGAGGTGCCTTATTTAGCGAGGCCACCCTAGGGGCGAGGTGCCTTGTTCCGCGAGGCCATCCTAGAGGGCGAGGTGCCTTATTTAGCGAGGCCACCCTAGGGGCGAGGTGCCTTGTTCCGCGAGGCCATCCTAGAGGGCGAGGTGCCTTATGTAGCGAGGCCACCCTAGGGGCGAGGTGCCTTGTTCCGTGAGGCCATCCTAGAGGGCGAGGCGCCTTATGTAGCGAGGCCATCGTAGGGGGCGAGATGCCTTGTTCCGCGAGGCCACCATAGGGCGAGGCACCCTATTCAGCGAGGCCCTTGGGCCACTCCTACCATGCCCATGCGCGGGGCCGAGGGAGGCTGCGAGGCCGCCAATGGCGCCCCGTGCGCGAGGCCACGCAAGGTCCCGCGCGCGCGCCCCGGGAGGTCCACCAGCCCGCCATCTTCTCAAGAGGCCGACACACCGTGATTTGATGCGCATGGGCCCAAGACCCCTATTCAATGCCACGGCCAATACGGACACCAAAGATCCCCTTTTTCACAACCTCAAAGTCCCTATGCTTAGTAGATCCAGAACTAGTCGAATGAGACATATTTGTACGATCGGGTACTAGGTATGGATGCCAATGCCAGCGAGGATCGTGGTCCGTACGTCTACGGCCATGGGTCAGAGCCAACACCACTACCTCCTGCGCCACCACGCCTGCTACCACGCCTCAGGAAAGGGTACAGACAAGTAGTGGAGACATCCTCCTGACACCTGCTCCTGTACGGGATGTACAGCCACAACCTCTGAAGCCACTTCCCTAGTACAGTACGTTTGTACCTCTTGGTCCCCTGGACCACTATCTACCTAAGGTCGTTAGAGCCTACTATAAATTGAATTCCAAGGCCACCTGAAAGGGGGTTGGAAATTTGACTGTAGCAGAGACATTAGTGTGAATGAGATACTGAATTCTCCATTGTTGTTATTCCATTGTTCTTGAGTCATTGTTCAAGTTTTCATAGCTTCCTAATTAGCGATTTCAATTCGATAATTTTTCCAACTTAACTTCGTTGACGAGTTCTCACCGTCAACAGTTTGGCGCCATCTGTGGGAACGTTAGTTTTAAGCTACTGTTCCACCATTATTTCCGACAAGAAGAAGATGCCGAGACGCTCGAAGCGACTAAGGGAGACGCAGGAGGTCGAAGTTCACTTAAACGAAGTCCAGCTGAAGGCCTCCATGAAGGACGCTCCTCCACCCAGGGACGTGGAGCCCTCGAAAGACCCTGAGGTTCAAGGAGGGGACAGGGTGGCCTCATCACCGGCTGCTCCACCCGGGGGGAGTCCTCCCAGAGCACCACCAGTGCACGCTGATGAGTTCCCTCCTCCGAAACCACCGCGGGCACCGAACTCCGGCCGGCAAGACCCGGGCCCTTCTACCCATAGGCCGGACAAACACCCCCGGGTCCACTCCGTGAGCTCGAGTTCGAAGTCCCGATTTTACGAAGAGGAGATACGTGAGCTCCACCGTAAAAACCAAAGGTTAGAAACTACCTTGGAGAACATGCAAGAGGTCCTTAACGGCCTACTGCAGGGTAAATCCAGCATAACCTTGCCCAAGGGAAAGGAGAAGGGCAAGGGTGGGGTGGAGACCACTGTGCCAGTAGATGATGGAAGAACCTGACACTCAACTAGCAACACCCCCCGCACGAAGCAACGTGATCACCCCGAACCGCCTAAGCAGGCCCAAAAGCCAACGCTGAGAACCACTGCTGCCCCTCGACGCGAGGATGAGGTCACCTCCAAGAGAACGCCCCCAGACTTGCGGGAGGAGATCAACAGGAAAAGGGCAGGCAAAGGGACCACACCCCCTGAGGCGCCTCGAGAAGGCAAAGGAAAGGCAGGTCTTAGCCCGTCCACTCTAAGAGACTCCCTCAGCAAAAGGAGGCAAGACTTAGACACAGAGATGCGGAGCTTGCGGAGCAAGATTGTCACCGCGTCGGGTGGCCAGGCCTTTGAGGAAGAATTCGACCATGAGTCACCCTTCGTGCGAGAAATTCAGGCAATCTGGCTCCCTGCCAATTTTAAGGAGCCCAACATGACCCCTTACGAAGGGAGCACGGATCCAAAGTACCACTTGGATGCGTTTAACGATCTCATGAAATTGAGGGGGATTGGAAGTGGTGCCAGGTGCCATTGCTTCGCTGTTACTCTGAAAGGACCCGCCTACAAATGGTTCAAAAGGCTAAGGCCGGGGTCCATCAGGTCCTGGCAACAGTTCTCTGACGAGTTCCTCCAGCAGCACCATGCCGTGCGGGACTACACGATGCCAGGCACCAGCTTAGCCAATGTGAAGCAAGGGGAAAAGGAGAGCCTAAAAAGCTACATTCACCGGTTCAATATGGAGGCCGCAAAAGTGGGGAGCCTGACGCGCCGGGAGTTAAAAATGGCCATTACTGCTGGGGTACTCCCAGGGAGCAAGTTGTGGGACAACATGCTGAAGAGGGAAGTCACCGACTTGGACGACTTCTATGAAAGAGCACAGAAGTACATCCGTGTGGAGGATGGCCACGCAAACCTGAAGGCCGGAAAGGAGGAGTCCCACGCAAAGCCCCCAATTAACGACGGGCCGAATATAGCTAAGAAGAAGAGGACGTATGAGGGGTCGAGAGATGACCAGCAGAGGAAAACCAAACGAGGGGGTGATCATAGGCCAGCGGCCTATACTTACTATACGAACCTCACTGACACCAGGGAGCATATTTACGTCACCAACGAAGATCGAGTGCCCTTCAAGAAGCCCCCACCAATGAGAAAGGATCGGTCCAAGAGGGACCCCAGTAAATACTGCCAATACCACAAAGACATTGGACACACCACGGCAGAGTGTATCCACTTGAAAGAGGAAATTGAGGAGCTCATCCGCCGGGGGCACTTAGGCCGTTATGTCAAGAAAGAAAGGCAAAGGCCAGAAAACGAGCCCAGAGCACCCCAGGCACAGGAGCGAGCCCCAGAGATACAGGGGGAGGTCCGCACAATTTTTGGAGGCCCAGGATTTGGAGGAGATTCTCGGAAGGGACGAGATAAATATGCAAGGGAGGCTCGACGAAGTCCGCCCCCCTGCGTCATGAGTTTAGAACAGCGACCCCCGAAGAGTTTCAAGGGGGAAAACGACTCAATAACGTTCACTGAGGAAGATGCACGGGGGGTACACTTCCCCCACAATGATCCGCTGGTGCTGACAGTCCAGTTGGCAAATATGCGTGTGCATCGAGTCCTGGTGGACAATGGGAGCTCAGTGGACATCCTATATCGCCCAGCTTTGGAAAAAATGGGACTGGGCATTTGTCACCTAAAGCCTTGCCAGTCGTCACTATACGGATTCACAGGGGATTCAGTGCAACCCCTTGGGATGATTGAGTTGACACTTACCATGGGGGAGCAGCCCCGCCAAACCACAATTATGTCTAACTTTGTTGTGGTAGATTGCGCATCACCTTTCAACGCGGTATTAGGGAGGCCCTCCCTGAGAGAATTGAAAGCCATAACTTCAATATATCACTTAGTTGTCAAGTTCCCGACCCCAGGAGGGATCGCGAGTATGAAAGGAGAACAGAAGGAAGCAAGGGAGTGTTACAACACCTCACTCCGCACGCCTGCAAAGCCACGTGAGCCGATGGCCATGGTGGTACACGAGGCGATAAGCATGCCCACAGGGGGTCCGCAGGAGCTGGACCCTCGGGTCGTGGATGAGGCAAGAGCAGAACCGGTAGAAGAGGTAGAGGAGGCTACGGTGACGGAGGAGCCTTTAAGGAAATTGAAGATAGGGAGAAGCCTACAAGGTGGCGTGAAAGAAGAATTGATAAGATTTTTGAAGGATAATCTGGACGTGTTTGCATGGAGTCATGAGGATATGGTGGGCATAGACCCCAGCGTAATGTGCCACCACCTGAACATCTCCCCAGGAGCAAGGCCCGTCAGGCAGAAGAGGCGGGCGCTCGATCCAACAAGGTACGCAGCGTTAAAGGAAGAGGTTGACAAATTGAAGGCCAACGGGTTCATCCGTGAGTCTTTCTATCCTGTGTGGGTATCAAACCCAGTACTCGTGCCGAAGCCAAACGGGAAGTGGAGGACTTCCGTCGATTTCACGAATTTGAATAAAGCTTGTCCTAAGGACAGCTTCCCACTCCCCAGGATAGATCAGTTAGTAGACGCAACAGCGGGGCATGAGTTACTAAGTTTTATGGACGCCTACTCGGGATACAACCAAATCCCAATGAACCCTGCAGATGAGGAACACACGTCATTCATCACAGACAAAGGGCTTTACTGTTATAAGGTGATGCCCTTCGGGCTCAAAAACGCGGGAGCCACCTATCAAAGGCTGGTGAATAAAATGTTCGCAAATCAGATAGGAAGGAATATGGAAGTGTATGTGGATGACATGCTGGTGAAGACCAAAGTAGCTGCAGAACTCAACAAAGACCTTGGTGAGATGTTTGACACGCTCAGGAAATATCGGATGAAACTGAACCCAGACAAATGCACCTTCGGGGTATCCTCGGGAAAATTCTTGGGCTTCATGGTCAACTCCAGAGGAATCGAGGCCAACCCCGACAAGATAAAGGCGCTCATAGAAATGAGCCCGCCGAAGAATAAGAAGAAGGTACAATGCCTAACAGGAAGGGTGGCGGCCCTTAACAGGTTCATCTCAAGGTCCACCGACAAGTGCCTCCCATTCTTTGACATCCTCAAAGGGAGCAAAAAGTTCGCTTGGGATGAAAGATGTGAGGAAGCCTTTGTCAGGTTGAAAGAGCACCTGGGGAAGCCGCCCCTGTTAGCAAAGCCAGAGAAGGGCGAGAAGCTGTACCTATACTTGGCGGTGTCGGAGCATGCCATCAGCGCAGCCTTAGTTAAGGGAGAGAAGAAGCAACAACAGCCCGTATACTATATCAGCAAGCGTCTGGTGGACGCAGAGAGCCGGTATCCAGAGATCGAAAAACTGGCCTATGCGCTAGTAGTGGCGTCGAGGAAGTTGAAGCCTTACTTCCATGCGCATACGATTGATGTCTTAACGGATAGTCCTTTGAGACAAGTCTTACATAAGCCAGAGACCTCAGGGAGGCTAATGAAATGGTCGATTGAGCTAAGTCAGTTTGATATTGTCTACACCCCAAGGGCCTCCATCAATGGGCAGGTGCTGGCAGATTTCATAGTAGAATTCACCCATCAACCGAATGAAGGACAGAGTGAAGGAGGGGCGCAGCCTGTTGTGGAGGATGAACTGGGAAATGTAGAGAAGTGGAGTTTGCATGTTGATGGGGCGTCAAATGAAGGAGGATCAGGAGCGGGCATCATGATGACTGGGCCCGAGGGACACAGAATGTACTGCGCAATCCGGTTTGGGTTTGAGGCCTCCAATAATGAGGCGGAGTACGAGGCGCTCTTAGCTGGCCTGCGCCTAGCCCAGGAATTGAAAGTAACGCGCCTCCATATTTTCAGTGACTCGCAATTGGTGGTATGCCAAATAAAGGGGGAGTACCAGGCAAGGGGGCCCAAGATGGCAGCATATTTAGAGAAGGTGGAGGGCTACCTGGGGCGAATGGTGGCATATACTATAGAGCAAATCCCCAGAGAAAAGAACACCCATGCCGATGCACTTGCAAAGCTGGCATCCACCAAGGATGGTGACGTCTTGGAATCAATACCCGTGGAGTACTTGCCAAAGCCCAGCATTGGAGACGTAGATGTGCACATGATCAGCGTCCCAAAGAAATCATGGACCGAGCCAATCAAGAAGTACCTGGAGGAAGGAGTCTTGCCTGCGGATAAAAATGAATCTCGGAGGTTGGTGTACAAGGCCGCGAGGTACGCCTTGGTAGATGGGGTCCTTTACAAAAGAGGATTCTCCATGCCTCTCCTGCGGTGTGTAGAAGGAGAGGAGGCGTTGAAGGTGTTACAAGAAATCCATGAGGGAGAGTGCGGCAACCACGAAAGTGGACCCTCCACGGCTAGGAAGGCCGTAAGACAAGGATACTACTGGCCTTCCATGGAGAAAGACGCGCAGGACTTTGCCACGAAATGTGACAAGTGCCAGAGGCACTCCAATTACCCTCGAAGACCCCCAAGCGAACTGACCAGCATGCCCAGCCCCTGGCCCTTCGCCATCTGGGGGATAGACCTAATCGGCGCTCTTCCTACAGGTAGAGGTGGAGCAAAGTACGCGGTGGTGGCAGTAGATTATTTCACCAAGTGGGTAGAAGCGGAACCCCTTGTGAAAATAACCGCTAAGCACATCACCTCTTTTGTCAACAAATTCATTGTGTGCCGGTATGGGGTACCCTACAAAATTATTTCCGACAATGGTACCCAATTTGAAGGAGGAGCCTTCAATGAATATTGTAAGAAAAGAGGTATAAGGAGGAGCTTCTCCGCAGTGGTACACCCCCAGGCCAATGGGCAAGTGGAGGCCATCAACAGGGTCCTAAAGAAGAACCTAAAGACAAAGCTGGAGAAGATGAAAGGAGCCTGGGCAGATGAGCTACCAAATGTGCTGTGGGCTTACAGAACCACCCCACGCACGACGACTGGGGAGTCCCCATTCTCCTTGGCCTATGGATGCGAGGCTGTGCTCCCAGTCGAAATGCGAGTCATATCCCACAGGGTGTAGGCGTATGAAGACGAAGCCAACCACACAGCCCTGACCGAAAGCTTAGACCTCCTGGAGGAAAAGAGAGAAAAAGCCCAGATGAGGGTGGCAGTATACCAGCAACGCGCCGCAAGGTACTACAATTCGAGGGTGCGAGAGAGAACTTTCAGAGTCGGCGACCTGGTGCTGAGGAAGGTGCTCCCAAACACACGAGACCCAGGTGCAGGAGTGCTGGGGGCAAATTGGGAGGGACCCTACCAAGTCGCTCAATGCATCCCCCCAAACACTTACAAGCTGGCGCGCATGGACGACACCATCGTACCCAGGGCATGGAACGCGGAACACCTGAGGAAGTACTACCAGTGAGACGCCCGTGCCCACGGATAAAAGCACAAGTGTAGCACGCTGCCTTGATATGGTAGGAAGAAATCAAAGAGGTTACCTAGATAACCTCCTAAGTAGGCGTGAGCCATTTTATTTTGTTTTATGTGAAAATCACCTATGTACCGTTGCAAATACGTGTATGAAACCATTATGTTACGAATATAATGAATGAAACCACGTATTATAAGTAAGACTGTTAGCCTCTGCGTGTGTTATTTTTTCTTCAATACCAGGGCATCAGCCAAAGTGTCCGCCGAAATAAATTTCACCAAACACTTGGGGGGCAGGACAGGGGGCGATAACACAGCTAGCAAGGGAGGCCTGAAAAGGACCCTCTAACGGAGGGCCTGAAAAGGACCCTCTAACGGAGGGTCTTGGAAAGGACCCCTCGCCCTCCTAAAAAAGAGGCTCCTAAAAAAGACCCTCTGATAAGGGATCTTGAAAAGGGCCCTCAATTAGGAGTAGCCTAAAAACGACCCCCTATGCATCAGGAGGACCCGAGAAGGACCGTAGCCCTAAAAAGGACCGTTCAATGGGAGTTCCTAGAAGGACCCCTTATATCGGGGCCCTAGACGAAGTTCCTAAACATAGAAAGTAGTAAAAAGACCTTGCAAGGCCTCCCCTGAGTTTACGAGGATTAGCTACCCTCGTGAACATCAAGGAGGCCAAAAGGCCTCATGAAAGAAAAATATATATATAGTGACAACACTAATAAGTCTGGAGCGGCCACCAAGCCGCCTAGCCAAAAAGGGTCCCAAAAGAGACCCTTGCCGAAATAGTACTATGCAAAAGGACGAGAGGGACGCCTCTCGCAAAGAAATAATAAGCGCGCGCAAGAAAAACCCAAAAGGATAGCTAAGACCCAAGGGGTCAAAATATCCTTACAAAAACCGCCAAGAGGCACCAAAAGAGGTCCCAGTGAACCCTCTCACATGGGATCCAAAGGACCTCCAGCCTGACAAATAAAAGAAAGGAACCAACCAAACCGCGTCATACAGGCATAAAAGGGCCTCAAATGCAGTAGAACAAGAAATAAACAACAACATCGCATGAATTCATACATAAAAAAGGAAGGAGTTCTCAAGACAATACAAGGGTTACTAACAGAAAAGTAGCACTAGTAATGACGTTACAAAATAAAAAAAAAACAAAAAAGGAGCGAAACTAGTTCAAGGCCTCCTGTAGTGGGCACTCCACCAGGCCGCTCGGGCAACAGCTTGCTCGCCAAAAGAGGAGAAGTCAAAGTTGGGATCCTGCCTCCACACATTGTAAAGAGCCCGGTCTATAGACTTGCGCTCGATTACAGCCTTCTCCGCCTCCAAGGAAGCGACTTTCTCCTGAGCCGACTGTAGTTCAGTCCTAAGGGCCTCAACTTCAATCCCCTATCGAACAACCATCTCATGCGACCCGGATGCAGCGGCCTTGGCCTCCTTGAGCTCGCGCTCCAAACATTTAGCCTTGCCCTTCAGCACCTTGATCTTAGCTTTCAGCTGCTCATTCTTCGAGTCCGACTTGGTGTACTTAGTCCGGGCTTTTGACAATTGGACCTTGGTTGCGCTAAGCTCATTTTCGAGCTCCTGGACCTGGACTATGAGGCCGTCCCTCTCAGTGGTAGATGCGGAAAGGATGCCAGTTGAGTCAGCATGTCGAAGAGACACGATATAGACCTGCACAAGAAAACCAATGGCATCAGCAATAAGTAACAAAAAGAAGAACACAGGTGCATCTATGCATAATACTAATCAACGCAAAGTGAAA
Source organism: Humulus lupulus (assembly GCF_963169125.1). NCBI lineage: Eukaryota > Viridiplantae > Streptophyta > Magnoliopsida > Rosales > Cannabaceae > Humulus > Humulus lupulus. The sequence continues at coordinate 164,789,611 of NC_084794.1, read as the reverse complement.
AGCCTCACCCAGGCCGCAGCACGCCTTAGCATCTCCCCGAGGTCTGATTGAGTCACGTTCCCTAGGCCCCTCCAGTCGGAGACAGGGAGACTCTCAGCTATTGGAACGAAACGCTGCCCATAAACTGAGGCCATCCTGGTCACCCAAGCCTCTGCCCCCACGCTAGGAGCTTCTGGTTGGACTGGGACAGACGACCCACTCGCCGAGGCAGGAGGAGGCGCAGCAGAAGAGAAAAATTGAGACTCTGGTGCATCGGCAGGGAGCTCCGCGAGCCCGACGAAATCAGCAGCCGGTATGCCGAGATCATGATGAATTGGAGGGAAGGCATCGCCGCCACCGCGACCAGGAGAGGCGTAGCATCCTGCCGCGGCCTGCGGGCCTAGAGGGTGAAAGGCCGTGTCCTGGTCATGGGAGTCATGAGGAGGATGTCCCCTGGGGGACAGGGGGGCATCCTCCATCTCCACCTCAGCCTCATCTTCGTGCAGTGATGGCCCAGCCGGCGTAGCCACAACCTTCTTAGACCCGGTGATTGACCATAGGAACTTGGGGTTAGAGACCGGAGACAATTGGTGGCGATTGAGATTCGTCATGGTAAATAGGACTGCTGCCTTCTTCAGGGCGGGGTATGCTGCAATGAGTCTGTTTATCGCCTCCGCCTCCGACCCGATGACCGAGGGATCAGCAAATTGCCCTGCAAGAACCACACCAATATCAGTACAAGCGAGAGTGCAAAACGGTGAGTTCTAATAAGAAAAAGAAAAAGACCTGGATACTTACTAGGTTCAGCGCGAAAGCCTTCACGAACTGAAAGAGGCCCCTGTACCCAGAAAAACTCCTGTTTCCAGGACCCTGGGTTAGACACTGAGCCATCTATCAAGGGAAGCTCACTATTGGCCTTCTGCAAGTAATAGAAGCCCTTGGAATTGTGCACCCCAATAAGGTTGTACAAGGAATGCACCTCTTGCGCTGTCGGGGCGCGTTGCTCATTATCCTTGAACCAAAGAAAGAGGCAACTTAAAGTCAACCAACTGTTGGGCGACAGTTGGAGAGGGGCCAAATCAAAATAGTTGAGAACCGCCACAAAGAACGGGTGTAGAGGAACGGTGCCACCCGCCTTCATAATCTGCTCACTCAAAGCCACAAAGCCCTTCTCAGGGCGGTCGGCCCGGCAGGTCTCCCGAGGAACATGCAGGGCGTATTCTGGAGGAGTTTGGTAGCGCTTCACGATGGTCTTCAGTTTGTTCGAAGACATATGGGACACTAGGCTGGACGCCAGTAGGGGGGCGTCGTCTTCTTCCTGGACGGACACCTGTCTGCGTACCTTCGACATATCTGCAAAATCAAAAGAAACATGTGAGGAAGAGGCAGAGCACTTAACCCTCCATTTTCTCTTCCTAGCAAGGGTTTTCCATCGAGGGAGCGATGGCGGAAGCGCTAAGCCAGGATCAACGGAGACTAGGGGTTGAGGAGAGGAGTTAATAGCCCCGTGATCTTCATCAGGCGAAGGGGGAGTGGGAGGTTCTGGCGGGATGTGTCCCTCCATAAACTCTAACTCCCACCGCAATTCAAAAAGAGCCGTCCTAAGACGCGCTATATGGTCACTAAGGCCCGGGGGTGAGGGTCCTCCGTCTCCCCTCGACACCGAGTCGATTTCGCTCTCTACCACCCAAATTTTATGCCTAAGATCAGCCATGCACTCGGGGTGGCGAATGCGGGCCTGCCTCAAAGAATCATAGTCCTGATAAGGGCTGCCCTCAGGGGACTCGGGATCTGAAGACAGGTCGATAAACTCAGCCCTCGAGGGTATGTCGGACGGGCCCTCACTGGCCATGAAACCGCGTCCCGACAGCAAAAAGGGGGTCACGTTTAAACAAGGGGGATACTACAAAACACAAAGGAACAGGCTTAATACCCCTAGGTGCAAACGCCCTAAATGGACTACTACAAGGTATATGTATAACAAGAAAGAGGAGGGGCGCGCGTATGGTCAAACAAGCTCGGGCTAACGTACCCCATCCCAAGTGTTGTTGGTGTGAATCCGATAAAATAAGTAAATAAACGGGAGAAGAAAAGAAAATATACCTCAAGCAATTGAAAGAACGAAGTCGGAGTCCAAGTAAGGTTGGAAGGCGAAAAGCACCAGAGCGTTGAAAATGCGCGTCTGCAAGAATTAATCAGAAGTGTGTGTTAGTCCAAAAATATACACACCAAGGAACTAGCTAAAAAAAAAAAAAATGATGACGATGAAAAAATGGAAAAGTGATGAAATAATAGAGAAAGTGTGGTTGTGGGGGATTGAACCCTTTACCTCTTGAAAGGAGCAAGGGTCTAACCACCACTAAGCCAAGGAAGTAAGGTGTAAATATTAAGCCATGCATGAAGGCCTATTTATAGGAACCAAGATGAATAGTCTACAAGAGCACCTTAAGGCCCTCTCCTAGACTAGGGGGGCAAGTGTTGATGCTCATAATCTCATCAAGGGGAAATGCAAGGTAGTCACCTGGGCGTACTCCCCCCCCCCCCCCCCCGATCCGCGAGACCGCCCCGTCTCACGAGGATGCTCTTCCGCGAGGCCACCAAGTCGCCTCCCGCGAGGCCATCAAGTGGCGAGGCCCCCCCCCTGATCCGCGAGACCGCCCCGTCTCGCGAGAATGCTCTTCCGTGAGGCCACCAAGTCGCCTCCCGCGAGGCCATCAAGTGGCGAGGCCCCCCCCCTGATCCGCGAGACCGCCCCGTCTCGCGAGAATGCTCTTCCGCGAGGCCACCAAGTCGCCTCCCGCGAGGCCATCAAGTGGCGAGGCCCCCCCTGATCCGCGAGACCGCCCCGTCTCGCGAGAATGCTCTTCCGCGACCCCCCCCCTCCCCGATCCGCGAGACCACCCCGTCTCGCGAGTGCCTTGTTCCGCGAGGCCATCGTAGGGGGCGAGGTACCTTATTTAGCGAGGCCACCCTAGGGGCGAGGTGCCTTGTTCCGCGAGGCCATCCTAGAGGGCGAGGTGCCTTATTTAGCGAGGCCACCCTAGGGGCGAGGTGCCTTGTTCCGCGAGGCCATCCTAGAGGGCGAGGTGCCTTATGTAGCAAGGCCACCCTAGGGGCGAGGTGCCTTGTTCCGCGAGGCCATCCTAGAGGGCGAGGCGCCTTATGTAGCGAGGCCATTGTAGGGGGCGAGATGCCTTGTTCCGCGAGGCCACCATAGGGCGAGGCGCCCTATTCAGCGAGGCCCTTGGGCCACTCCTACCATGCCCATGCGCGGGGCCGAGGGAGGCTGCGAGGCCGCCAATGGCGCCCCGTGCGCGAGGCCACGCAAGGTCCCGCGCGCGCGCCCCGGGAGGTCCACCAGCCCGCCATCTTCTCAAGAGGCCGACACACCGTGATTTGATGTGCATGGGCCCAAGACCCCTATTCAATGCCACGGCCAATACGGACACCAAAGATCCCCTTTTTCACAACCTCAAAGTCCCTATGCTTAGTAGATCCAGAACGAGTCGAATGAGACATATTTGTACGATCGGGTACTAGGTACGGATGCCAATGCCAGCGAGGATCGTGGTCCGTACATCTACGGCCATGGGTCAGAGCCGACACCACTACCTCCTGCGCCACCACGCCTGCTGCCACGCCTCAGGAAAGGGTACAGACAAGTAGTGGAGACATCCTCCTGACACCTGCTCCTGTACGGGATGTACAGCCACAACCTCTGAAGCCACTTCCCTAGTACAGTACGTTTGTACCTCTTGGTCCTCTGGACCACTATCTACCTAAGGCCGTTAGAGCCTACTATAAATTGAATTCCAAGGCCACCTGAAAGGGGGTTGGAAATTTGACTGTAGCAGAGACATTAGTGTGAATGAGATACTGAATTCTCCATTGTTGTTATTCCATTGTTCTTGAGTCATTGTTCAAGTTTTCATAGCTTCCTAATTAGCGATTTCAATTCGATAATTTTTCCAACTTAACTTCGTTGACGAGTTCTCACCGTCAACATGAATAATATGAGCTTTGATGGTGTATCATAAATTTACAAGTATTCGTTGACTTTATGGATTGAAATATTAGAGCATTCACAATAGATTTTTTAAACTTGCAAATATGTAAAAATAAAGAATTAAGGACTTAAAATTCTTTTCTATTGGGTGGTCTAAAAATTTAACGTAATACATATTCACTGACACCAATATATTTTTCACAAAATATAGCTAAGCTTTTAAAACTTCATTAAATATTTTTTTAAATCTTTTTTATCTTTTTTGTTCCTTTCTCCCTCCCGTTAGTTATTTTTTATTATCATTTTTAATTTTTTTTATTTTAACTAATAAATATAATATTTAAATGATGTAAAAAAAATATATAAAGAATTGAAGTATGTCATATTGTAAAAGTGTAAAATAAAATAGAAAAAGTTGAGTTTTAATAAAGTATCTTAAGAGACAGTCAACTTAAATGAGCCAGAAATGATTTCTTTATTTTTTTACGCATGAGAATGTAATATAAAAGTTATAGTTGTTTATAACCAAAAACAAGACAAATACTATATGATAATGACATTAGCTACGCATTACGTTACGAGAATTGCCATAAGATTAGATGGTGTTAAATAATCTGGGCAATATAGCAAAGCATGTGAATTAGCTTTCACTTTTGCTAAATTAATAAAACTGATAATAGTTAAAATGAGATTAAATTGAAACATGAACCGTCTTTGGGCACAACAAAGAGAAAGGAAAACCCCAACTCCCTCCCACTGAATCAATACAACCCCAAAACAACACATCGCATTTCTCCCCCAAGGAATCAAGAGGCCACTTTCCCATCATCATCCCTACTTTATTTCTTCTCAAATAATCCCAACTTTTCAAATGTCATCCACCATATATGGCCCTGCAACATAATCCAAAGCCCACTTTTATTAAATGACCTGAATAGTCAAGCGTGGAAAATGAGACCTCGCCTAAAATTTGTGTCATTCTTCATGACAGCAAATCAAATATAAGAATTGCAAAAGATATAAAAGTAAAATCTAAAAGAGTAGTAGTAAAACTATAATTAACATACAATTATGCCTTGCAAGAAAGTCTTGCTCTTAGTTCCTCCGACACTGCATCAATGAACTCTTCAGTATTCAGATAATGCTCCCTGCACAACCTGCACCATCATGCACAGAACACATATCAAGCATTGGTCAAGCAACTACCAGTGTATTTATTACATTCTAGCATACACATACTTAGATCCATGGATAATTAAGGCAAGATCCTTGGTCATTTTTCCAGATTCAACAGCTCCAATACAAGCAGCTTCCAGTTTCTCAGTGAAATCCAGAAGTCTGTTGTTGTTATCCAGCTTAGCCCTGTAAAAAATTAAATTAGCTTTCGTTCCGATATGTATTGACTATGGTTTTAGCAAAAGATAGAACAAAGAAGATAAAGTTAATAAATATACCTGTGAGCAAGCCCTCGAGACCAAGCAAAGATAGAAGCAATGCTGTTTGTGCTAGTTTCACCTCCTTTTTGGTGAACCCTGTAATGCCTAGTAACTGTACCATGGGCTGCTTCTGCTTCTATAGTCTTTCCATCAGGACACACCTGAACCCAATTGCAGCTAACGTTAGCATCCAAACAAAACAAGCATTCAAACAGCACCCAGCTCGACAGATGTTCTAGTAAAAAAAACCTTTTCCTCACAAGGGAGAAAATAACCCCCATCGATGGAAAAAAAAATGCCCTCTAATTTATAGGCTTTAAAAATGCATTGCCAGTATGATAGTCACTAATACATTAATCTGAGAAAATGAAAGGGCAGCATAATGAAATCTATGATGATTGATCAATTAAAAGAGACTCTGGAAACATCATACCAGCACGGACGTCATCAACCCAAGAGATCCAAAACCTGTGATCAAGAAAGCACAGGTTAGAGATCAAATAACTTGTATTCCATTTACCCTGACATAAAAAAACTTGAATACCATTTACTCAAAAATATATTTGTATTCCACATTCAAGAAAACACTATGTCTTTGTCAAACTTTAAATATTGTTCTTAGACAAACCTTGAGCTAAAAAGTCACTCTGTACATCTCCATCATAATTCTTGCATGCCCAAACATAACCGCCTTCGCTCTTGAGTGCATAAGCCACCATATCATCAATGAGCCGATGCTCATACCTTCAAATTCAATTACTAGAAATTATAGACAAGGGCTGGCCTTATAACAATCATGGTTAATCACATTTACCAAGCCCCTCACCAGATTCCAGAAGCCTCAAACTTTGATTTCCATCTGGCCTCGTAAACTTCTTGAAATATGTCCTTGAATCTTCATTGACAAAGTACATAAATAAAATATATAAATATCTTAAGAATTTTAGTGAAATTAAAAAAATCAAAATCTACAGATAACTAGTGGATACACAAATTGTCATACCTCCCATCATATTTCTTAAGAATGGTATTTTTGGTGCTCAGATAAAGAGGCCACTTCTTTTCATAGGCAGTGTTCATAGAAGCATCAGCAAAAGAACGAATAGACTGCAGGCAACCATATAAAATCGAAATCATTAGGCTGCTTCCAGGAATAAAGAAAATTACTTGAATGCAGTAATACTGAGAAAATTTACATGAACAAACCTCATCAGTATTATACATAGCCAATGCTACTCCTCCAGCACCTTTGAAGTTAAAAACCTCAAACTCTGTCTTCTCCCCTTCACCTTCTGGCTCTGAAGTACTACTATTACTTAGTAAACCAATAGATAACAAGAGGGAGAGAGCTACTTCCCCATACACCCAGAAAGTCAACCAACAGTCAATATATTTATGATGATGTCAAATGTGAAAAAGCTTTACCAAACACCAACTTCAGTTTCCCAGCTCCCTTGATAACTGTGTCAGTTGCTCTGTATTGGTCACCGAAAGCATGTCTTCCAATACATATCGGCTTCGTCCACCCTGATATTATGAACAATCAGCATCGATATAGTCTACTGGAGTTTGAACTGCACAAACAGAATATCAAATAAATATACCTGGGACAAGACGAGGGAGGTTTTTGCAAAGGATTGGTTCCCTGAAAACAGTACCTGCAGAAAACACCAGAGCTCAGTTTAATATGTACAAACCAAAAAGACAGTACAGTTTACAACGTGAAAGTATACTGACCATTCAAAATGTTCCTAATGGTCCCATTTGGACTCCTCCACATGCTCTTCAAGCCAAATTCCGTCATACGAGCTTCATCTGTCAATCAGCAAAAGTAGATTAAAGTTACACGAAATGGATAAATTATATGAAACATCAGTGCCATGAAAAGCAGAGGTAGTTTAAGAGTACAGCCAATATTGAAACATGCTCATTTTCCCAATACATACAGCCATTATATATCTATACCTGGGGTAATTGTTGCACATTTGATTGCTACATTGTACCTAAGATTTTTTTTTTTTTTATGAAAAAAAAAAAGAAGCAACAGTCAGAAGAAAATAACATATGATACGGAAATGTTTAAAGAAAAACATCAGTGGAAGAATATTAACCAAGAAAAGGTTCAGTATTCATGAATATGAGAAAAATACTACAATAAAATGTGAATAGAAAAGGTTAGGATAACAAGGAAACATTCTTGACCATTTAATTAGGATATTAAACATACTTAAGGGTAGCCTCAGCACTCTCAACTGTAACTTTATCATCAGTTGCATCACGATTAGGAAGGCCAAGGTCAAAGTACTTGATATCCAAATCCACAAATGGGAATATAAGCTGAATTCATAACCAATCAAAATCTTAATCCAGGGAAAAACATATTACAAGCTCCTATTACTATAATTTAGCAGAGAAAATTCAAAAAAATAAAAGTAAAAGACCTTGTCCTTGATTGATTTCCAGAATACCCTTGTCATTTCATCCCCTGATCATATAAAAACAAGCATAAATAAACCAAATCTTGCAAAACTTGTTTACTGAGTAACTGTTGCGTAGACCAAATCTAAGCTTATAATCATCGCATCATCTTATACCCAACAGAAAACTAACACATCCCAAACTAATTATTTCATAATTTCATAATTTTATTTTTATTAATATTTAAATTCAGTCCATGGAACATAAAGATCGGAACGGAATCAATTAAAAAAAACCCAGAACAAAATTACAGTTACTTTCAGTAGAGTCAACTGCAAAAGAGACAATCATTAGTATAGTGTACGGCACAAATAACCTGTAAAGAAAAACAAAATTCAGTCTGGGAATCTAGGCCTACCCAGATACCGAAAAAAGAAAAGGTCGGATCTAGCGTCATCAGAACGATATTGAAATGACCTTATTTTCTTACGTCATCGGACGGCAAAGGAAGTGTAACAAACAATACAGTACTGAGATCAATCAGATTCAGATTAACATGTGAGATCAGATCGGAACATAGCATAGCAAAGCAAAGTTTGAAAAGTCTCACCGTCCATCTCAACGATGGGGTTAGCAACCTTGATCTTTTCAAACGCCATGTTCAGTGTTGTCTGTGAGGCTGAGAGGAGGAGAGTTGGAAGTAGTGTTAAGTTGAAAGACCAAATAAACGGAGGTAACGGAGAAGGCACAGCCTATGGATTGAAGACATTTTATAGTGATAGAAGAAAGATGTAGATGTGGGCCCTAACCACGCATCCCCACTCTTCTTTTTTTTATGCCAATTTTGTCCTCCCACTTGTTCAGTAAAATCGTGATATGCAAGAAAACATTTTTGTTTTTGTATTTTTTTTAACAAAAATTAGAATAAAACTGAAAATAGTAAATTGAGCTATATACTTATTTGGTGAGAGATGAGCTAGGTAGAATTCGGGTTGTGCAATCTAGCCCAAATAAATCGCTAAAACAAACTGAAAAACCGGTAAAAAATACAACTTGAATATCCTGACTAAAATTCAAACTACCTAATTATTATATTAGATGGTTTGGAAATTATACCAACTCGCTTAAATAATCTGAATAAACTGATTAATAATTTTTTTTATTATTTACACATACATATATTATATATTAAATAGAAGCAACGTGTAATGCATGTTTGTTTAGTTTCAAAGTTGTAAACGTTGCCTATAATTTTAATAAAAATTAATTCATTTTTAAAAAATATATATATATATAATAGAATGAATTATAGTTCTATAGTATATATAAATATTTATATCAATAATCTCTACATATATGATATACATATAAATTAGATGTATATTTATATCAATGTTGAGATAGATATATATTTACATGGCTATATGACATATATATAAAATACAACAATATTTAAAAAGAAATTAATAATAAAAATAAAATAAGAATTAAAAAAGTCACAGTGGAGACAGTAGTATATATGCATCAATTATTTGTAGTTTCTAATGTATTTGACAATGTCCATTGGTGCATTTGATAAAGAAAAATAACTTCAATCACTTGATAAAAAATAAACTATCACATAAATTTATAAGATAAAAAAATGATATGTATGATTTTATTATTTTTAAATAAATATAATTTAATTATTTAAATAATCATAAAATATCTTAAAAATATCTTATTTTAATTAATTAATTTCTGTTTAAATTTATGTTTGCTCTAGTTTTTGAATTTGGCAGTGACAACAACATATTATATATTATATGTTTAATATAATATTAAGTTTAAGTTTAATTAAATTTTATTTAAGCTATAAAATATATGGTTTTATTATTTTTAAATAATTATAATTGTAAAATATCTCAAAAATATCTTATTTTAATTTATTAATTATTTATTTATTTAATTTTATTGAAATTTAAGTCATGTTTACAATCTACCGTTAAATATAAGAATATTTTATTAAAGTTAACGAAAAATAAATAAAAAATCGTTAAAACCAAGAATTTCCGTTATTTACACACTTATTGTATAGAAGAGATATTATTACATATATTATATGTAATATTAAATAAATTTTTAAAATTTTTAACAATGAATTTAGAATAATGTTTTAAAGTTTCAATTTAGAATTGTTGACCTGTGAAATTGGCTAGCGGTCGTATGTGCAGTATACGACACATTTTGAACGAAATAAATAAAATAAATGACAAAGTACGATTATCTTAAATAAACACACAGGAATTTTATAGTAGTTCAGCCCTGTTCTGATGAACAGTAATAACCTAATTCACTTAGCTTTTAGTATTGAATCACTCGACAATTACACTGTTGAACCAAAGTATTCACCCGTTCTCACTTGCCCAGAATTTCTCCCCAAATGTTCTTTAGATCTCCAAAATTCCAGAAAAAGTGATCCAGCAAAGAGTCCAAAAAGTCCTCGTAAATGAAGCCCTGGGTCCTTTATTTATAGTACTCAGGGGTTGTTACATGACCAGTAATACTGGGATCATGGTTTGGTACACGATTATCATGTAATGGAGAGACGTGTCCACCTTCCCATGATCATGAGATCGTGGGTCTTCTCGTTGTTTCTTTAGATCGTGGTAGATAATGCACGATTGAAACTTCTGGGAAAATGTTAAGTCTCTATTAGTATATGAGACTTAGGTGCTAGGCCCGACGACCAAAGCTTGGGTGCTGGACCTATGACCTTTTGGGCGTTGGACCTGTTGATCCTTTGGGTGCTAGGCATGTTGATCTTTGGGGTGCTAGGCCTATTGATCTCAGTTTGAACGAGAGTGATTATTTCTCAGTGAAGTGTACTTGGGGGTTTAGGTCGACCACCCTATGAAAAATAGGGTGGGTCGACCTCCTAGGTGGCTCTTGGGCCGGCTTAGGCCGACCACCCTAGGGGTTGAGGTCAGGCCAACTGCCCCTAGGGGTCCTTGTGCATGCTAGGGCCGACCACTCCTGGGGTAGGGGGTCAGGCCGACTACTCTTAGGCCCTTGGGCCTGCTTAGGCCGACCACCCCTAGGGGTTTTAGGCTTGGTCGACTTCCCTAGGTCCTGGACTTATCTTTTTTGCCCGTCGGTCTTTTCTCAATACTTTGTTGTTTTTCCCTGATTTGTGATGTCACGTGTCACATTCTCATTCGCCACGCCATCCTCATATTTTTTAGGGATAACATTTACCCCCCAAGTTTATTGTAATGTACTCAACATTATGGTAAATTTGATCCAGGCCCGAGAAACATACTGTAGCAATACTTAGATAGTCAAGTCTCTCGGGACATTACATAGTACTTTTTTTTTACTATCGATACTTTGTTCGGTACGAATTTTTCAGGGATAATTAGTCATTCTTAAAAATAATTAGGATTTTCAAGGAAAATTATTTTCCTAAAAATCTAATATATTTTTTAAGGAAATTTGAGATCCTAAAAATATAACATATTTTTCAAGGAGTTTTAAAGTCCTAAAAATATAATATATTTTTCAAGGATATTAATTCCTAAAAATAAAAAAATATTTTTCAAGGATTTTTAATTCTTAAAAATATAAGAAAGTTTTTCAAGGAATTTGATTTCCTAAAAATATAAATATTTTTCAAGGAATTTTAAATTCCTAAAAATATAGACATTTTTCAAGGTATTTAAAATTGAACCATATCAGATATTTTTCAAGGAAGTTTGAATTCCTAAAAATATATTGTCTGCCTGAGAGGTTATAAGTAGATCATCTCTTCTCATTTTGCTCTATGCGCCACTTCCAAGTAAAATCCAAGCCTGATTTCTCCAGTTCCTTCTCAAACTCATATCTTTGGTAAGTACTTTCTTCTAATCCTCACATCATTTAATTTAAATGTGCTTAGATTCACAAGAAACACTTTGCATTTTTGAGGAATTTTTGTCTGAATCTTCTTGCTTTGTTGTATCCTGCTAAAAAATAATTGACCTACTTGAATCAAGATTTCTATGTAAAATTCATTAATCTGGGCGATTTCCAGGGTTATAAACCCCAGACCGGACGGTTTCCAGGGATGCAAGACCCTAGGCCAACCACTCAATAGTCCTAACGATTTTTGGGACTCCAAACCTAGTGCCTGCGATTTCCAGGGATAGGCCCAGGTTTGGGCTGAACACATCCTTAGCATCCAATCATGGGTCGAGTACCTCCTGCTTCTCCTTGTGCAATTTCCAGGTATAGGAACAGGTTTGGGCCGAGCACCTTCAGAGTTTCCAACCTTTTCCTTAGGCGATTTCCAAGCATAGGAATAGTGTTTGGGCCGAGCACCTCCAGGGCTCCTAATCCTTGCCTTAGGCGATTTCCAGGCTTAGGTACAGTGTTTGAGCCGAGCACCTCCAGGGCTCCCCTTGTGCGATTTCCAGGTCTAGGAACAGGGTTAGGCCGACCACCCCTAGAGCTTCATGGGCCGAGTACTTCCCTTCCCTTGCCTTAGGCAATTTCCAAACCTAGAATTAGGGCTAGGCCGACCACCCATAGAGCTTCACAGGTCACGTACTCCTTTTCCTTCCCTTAGGCGATTTCTAGGCCTAGAATTAGGGCTAGGCTGACCAACTTAGGGGTTCATGAACATGCCCCCAACTGTTGGCTTCATTATGCTCATTTACTAACTTTAATCTTTACTTTTCTTCTGTTGTAGATGTCCAGCTCCTCTTCACCAGACAAGTCGATAAGTGAGTGTACTCCCCAAGAGTTCTTGGAAAGGTTGAAAAGGATTCTCCCTCATTCCGCTTTATACTTATTAAGTGAGGAAGATTTCTTAAAGAGGTACTGTCCAATGGCGAGAGTGAAACAAACAACTCGACAACCCTCTGAAGATGATCCTCAAATTTTCAAACATATCACTCAGGGCTCCTCGCCAGGCTCTTCTCAGCACAGTACGCCCTGCGGCTCCCAAGGCACCCAAGGTACACCTCAGTGGAGTCATTCTTCTCAGCAGGATAGGTCAGGTTAGCGAGAACCATTGCAACGCCCTTCGCACCGAGATACTAATCGGGTTCCCCATCAATCTTCTTCTCGGCAAGATTATATCGAGGGCTCTCGTCGCCATACTACTCATGTAACGACCCAAATTTACTAATAAGGCTTAAGGGCTTTGATTAGAGTGTCGGGATGACATAATTGGAATATATGTGATTTAATGATTAAAAGTATGCTATATGACTGTTTGAATATCTGAGATGCATGACTATGTGTATTAGAATGCATGTAGGCCCTGATTAGGTTAGAAAGGGCATAACTATAATTTTGGTCCGTTAAGGGCATAATTGTATATATATGTGATAAATTGTCGAGACCACATTATTATATGGATATATTTGTGATCTGTGATTCGAGATGATCCTAGTGAGTGGGTTAGCGAAAAAGTCACAACGGGGATTTATACCCGGCTCGGGGCGAATCAAGGGGTATTTCTGGGAATTTAGAGAATATATTGGGGTTAATTTTGACATTGAGGAATATAATTGGTGATTAATTAGGAATCGGGAAGTAAGCGGAGAATATTAGAGACACTCGAGGAATTAGCGGGAATTAGGTGAAATGACCAAAATGCCCCTAGGTGGATTAAAAGATTTAGAATTAAAGGGGAGGGTATTGTGGTTGTGGATGCTCAATATTCCATGCCCATAAAAGATCCAAGACGCGTGCTAAGGTCCCATAAAGGCCTAAATATATGTTTGAGCCGCGAGACGTTCGGGCCACCACCCTCTCGCAACGGCCTCGCATGCACCCCTCGCCTAGCCTCACTGTGGCTGCGCCTCGAGGGCCTCGCGAGAGAAGGCCTCCCCTAGCCTTGCCTAGATCCTTGCCTCGCCGGAAGGCTTGTGGAAGGGCCTCGCATGCCCAGGACCGTGCCCCGCGAGATGGCCTCGCGTGCCCGGACTCATGTTGTAACGCCCCAACTCCAGGGACCGCTACAGTGCACATTGCAAACAGTGCTAAACTCGTTAATCGAGTCGTTTGGCCATAAATGTGTAACTAAGCATGATTAGCAGTTTAGGGGTTAAAAACTTTGGTTAAGATATAACGTTTCACTAGAACGTTTACCGTATACATTGGGATCCCAAAAATATAATTTCAGGGTTTATTACAAGAAAGTGTTTACAACAGGCCGTTCTAAGCGGCAAAACAGGGTTCAGCCCTAGTTCCACTTTCAAACCTCGCCCAAGTATTGGTCGAGCAGCTGCATATGTACACGTCATCACCTAAGCTCTCCAACTCAAGGATGGTCCAGCTTCCTTTTTCCTTTACCTGCACCACAAAGCACCCGTGAGCCGAAGCCCAACAAGAAAACTCATATGCTCATAAACAGTCATATCATGATACCAAATCATATCTGGCATGCCTAGCATTCATAGCTCTATTTAGCATGCAAATGAATTCAAACAGATGCTGGGGTATTCAGGATAAGAAATCCTGGCCTTCTGATTGGAGGACTATCAAGTCAATCCTAATCAGATGAGTGTCGCAACACTTGAGGTTCCAATAAACCATGTTGAGTGACCGACAAGTGAGTCACTAATTCAAATGGAAGGGTGGCTGTTGGGTAAGCCTCTAGCCTTCAATAGGTTCTGGTAAACCATACTGAGTGACCGACAAGCAAGTCACTAATTCAAATGGAAGAGTGGTTGTTGGGTAGCCACTAGCCTTCAATAGGTTCTAGTAAACCATACTGAGTGACTGACAAGCAAGTCACTAATTCAAATGGAAGGGTGGCTGTTGGGTAAGCCTCTATCCTTCAAGCGCTTATAATGTTCATCGACCTTGAGGTCGGTCTGGCATTAATGCTCTTTGAGTCATTCAATGCTGATAGTCGATTAGATCTGATCTCTGTTGGCTTGCGTGATACACGCTAAGGCCATTCTGACTAATGAGTCAGTGCTATGTGACCAGTGTCTAGTACCACTGCCGAACTTGACTAATGAGTCACAGCTTCACAGTTGATACCAACACCTTTGCCAATTCTGACTGATGAGTCAGTGCAACATGACCAGTGCCCAGTACCACTGCCGAACCTGACTAATGAGTCACAGCTTCACAGTTGATACTAGCACCTTTGCCAAATCTGACTAATTAGTCAGTACCATGCACAAGTAAGCAATGCTATCAATGTGTATCATATGCCAATTATGCCCTTGCAATTAAAATATGAGCCCATATGCATGCATTCACCATCATATAATAATATAATTCACATAAACATGCATATAATATCATTAAATACCATAATAAATCAATTATGGCCCTCCCGACCTCCTAATCAAGGTCCTAAACCTTATTAGGAAATTTGGGGCATTACACATGTCTCGTTGGAGGGCCTCGCATGCTAAGGACCGTGCCTCGCGAGATGGCCTTGCGTTCCCAGGTCTGTGACGCGTAGGAGGGCCTCGCGTGCCTAGGTGCGTGACGCGTAGGGGGGCCTCGCGTGCCTAGGTGCGTGATGTGTAGGAGGGCCTCGCGTGCCCAGGTGCATGGCTCGTAGGAGGACCTCGCATGCGCACGCCCCACGGCCTCGCGCCCCTGCACCCACGGCCTCACGCCCGAGCGTCCTCGGTCTCGCGCTCCTGCGCGTCAATGTCCCGCGCCCATGGTCTTGTGCCCTGCGCGCGTTCGGTTCCTCGCCCCGAGTGTTCCATGCCTTATGAGGCGCGTGCCCTTGGGAGCCTCGCGGAGGACACCCTCGCCACAACCATATTCTAAAGGGGGGGCCTTACAAGACATGCAGCTCGCCTCGCACACCCAGGCCTTTAGCGAGGCCACGTCATCTCAAGCCCCCGTGACCGTCTCGCTCTAAGGATCCAAGAGCCTTACCTCGCACCGTGACCCTTCAATACATGAAGTGTCTCACTCCCTGTGCCTCGATGTAGTCTCAAGTACGAGGGCCTATCGAGGCCCCATCAGTTGGAGGTAAAAGCCCAAGTATGACTCAAATGGAACATACTTGTACAATCTAGTACTGGGTATGGCCTTTAAGAGCCTGTATGCCGAGTATGGGCACCCGTACCAGTAGGGTAGTGGAAGTGCTGGGATAAGGGTTATGGCCTGTATGTCTATGGCCAGGTGTCAGAGTCGACACCACCACCACCTGCGCCACTATGTCTGCCTCCACTCCTCTGACATAGGTACGGACAAGTAGTGGAGACATCCTCCTGGCACCTGCCCCTGTACTAGATGCAAGACCACAACCTCTGAAACCACTCTCTTGACAGTGTACTGGTGTACTACCTGGTCCCCTGGACCACATTGTATCAGGGGCCATTAGAGCCTACTATATAATAAACCCCAATTCCACATGGAAGGGGGTTGGAAAATTTACTGTAGCAAGTGCCTCATAGTGAATGAAAAATTGATTTCGCCATTGTTCTTCTGCAATTGTTCTTGGAGTTGATACTTAAATTTCTAAGGCTTTTCTATTGATAGCCTTTATTTTGCAATTCTTTCCAACTTAACTTAGTTGACGAGTTCTGACCGTCAATAGTGGTCATTTGGCATATAAGGATAGGTACAACTCAGGTTTTATGCCTTAGTGGGAAGTGTAGAAAAGGCTGGAAACTCTGAAGGAAAGAAAGAAAAGGAAAGAAAGAAAAAGAAGGGAAAGGAAAATAGGGTATTTTTCAAGGTCGGTTTGGTTTTTCCCCCATCAGTTCTTGAGGTATTTTGGAGCAGAAACTTAGGAAGAGTTTGGGCAAGAGCTAGAGGCTAGGATCCCTGTTCTAGCTTGAGGGATTGGCAGAGCAATTCATTAAGTTGAGCTAAGACTTTGAAGTTTTCTTCAGTTTCTGGTTTTGGTATTGAACTATGATGTCTAAGCTGAATTTGATGGGAACTCTAGGGAATTCAAGCTAAGGGTTTGAGGAGGAATAAACCAAGGAGGTGTAGAGGCTAACTTAAGGTCGAATCCCCATTGAAGGTATGAAATTCTAGCTCTAAATTATGAGGTTTTGGTTGTTTTACTGAAGTTTCTGAGTTTGAGGTTCAACCATGGTGAATTTTGAGATTAGGGATGCATGTTTAAGTTTTGTATAGTTGGGATGCTTGGGATGAGTTAGACATGTTAGTAAGCTTGATTCTTGGTTTGGTGGAAGTTTGGAGAAGTTTTGGTAAGGTTTGGCTCGGGGAAAGTCGAAGGAGGGAAAAACAGCATTAGCTGTTCTGTGACTAGCGCTGCAGCGCTAGCCTTTGGGCGCTGTAGCGCTAGGCCAAGTGCCTTGGGACGATTCTGGGCTCTGTTTGTAGCGCCCTCCTTAGAGCGCTGTAGCGCTATCCTGTTTCCAGAAAGGGGTTTTTGAGTTATTTTCAAGGATTTTTGCCTGGGGGTTCGGGGTTCGATTCCACCACCCCGTTTGGTGGAATTGGGGCTTCCCGAGGGCTCGGGATTGGTCCCGAGGTTAGGTTTTGGACTTAAGGTTTGGTGGTGATTCTGACCTATGGTTGTGACTAGGTGTGCGCAAGAGGGATCGTGCTCAAGAATCAAAGTGAACGAAGCTAGCGAATTTAAAGGTAAGAAAACTGCACTCGATTATATGTTTGTGATGTGACTAAGTGCTCTCGATATCTGTATAATGTCATAGATGGTATTATGCCATGGGACATGTGATAAACGGCCTAAGGGTGCTGTATACAATATTTGCGCACAGGGCGCGACTTGGCCACTGGTAGCTGAGGGCAGCTTAATATTCACTGAGCTCGGTTTAAGCAGGCTAGAGTCAGTGGGATAAACAGAGGGTGAGGTCTAAGGGCGCTAACTCTAGTTATCATTTATGAATTGATTATTGATATGAGATGATATGTCTAGTATGCTGAATACTTGGTTATCATAAATGCTTAAACGGTTGAGAACATGTTTATGTGGTATGAGATATTGAATTGTATGTTGATTGTTTATGCTTTGTTATTGTGTTTTTCTTGCTGGGCCTTGGCTCACGGGTGCTACGTGGTGTAGGTAAAGGCAAAGGCAAGTTGGACCAATCCTGAGATGGAGAGCTGCGGGGCTGAATGTACATAGTCAGTTGTTCGGTCGCCATGGCCGAGGAGGGGATCAGGACAAGGAATGCCTAACAGTCTGTTTTGCCTTAGAATGGCTAATTACTGTACTTAAATCTTGAATCTTTGTAAATGGTTTTAATCTTATTATTTTTGGGATCTCGTGTAAACAGAAAATGTTATTTATAAGAAATGTGGCTTTTGAGACCAAAATCTTTTAACCCTAGTTCCATTATAGTTTCAGTAACACGTTTTTAATTAAATGACTTGATTAGCAAGTCTAGCACTTTAGTAAACACACAGTATAACGGTCTTGGCTATCCAGGGCGTTACAACTTGGTATCAGAGCGTCCTAGGTTTATGGGTTCCTAAAGACTGGCTGGACATGTACATTCACCGCGAAAGACAAGCTCGACTCAGGGTTTGGTAATTGTGTACACATGATTATGTGCTTAAATGATTTGAATGAGATATGACTGTTGATATCTGTTTGATTAATAGGGAGCATGAGATACTGATAAGGCCTGGCCCTTGACTATTGGATGATGTTATTGAGGCGTGCTTATCAGCACTGCTATGCATGTGAATGAATATATGGATGAATATTTGGAAAAATTGTTATGAAATTGATTGTTTGTGAATGATTGGAGTTCCAATGATGGATCATGAAAGGATTATTACCCTACCATCATAGTCTGATTGCCGAGTCATTAATTGCAGATTGACTTGGATAATTATGTGTCCAAGAAAATCTACGCTACTAGCCGACAGGTCCGGGACTAGAGATGATGATCAGGGCCAGACCCCTCCGCCAGTCCCTGAGAACTGGCAGCAGCTGATGGCAGATATGCAGGCTCGACTACAGAGCCAAGATGAACATATCCGAATTTTGCGGCAGCAGGCTCCATCTGGGAGTGTTGCCCCCATTGTGCCACCTACGGTTGTACCTGTTGTGCATCCAGTTGAGGTTGGGAACAAGTGGGAACCGTTGTATGAGCGGTTCAGAAAGCAGCATCCCACGATCTTTGAGGGAGGACCTAATCCACTAAAGGCTGAATAGTGGATGACCATGATTAGTACCATTCTTGATTTTATGAGGGTAGAGGGACATGACAGAGTTGCATGTGCCACATATATGTTGAGAGAGGATGCTCGAATCTGGTGGGAGGTGGCATCACAGACTAGAGATGTTACTGCTTTGACTTGGGAAGGATTCAAGGACTTGTTCAGTCAGAAGTATTATAATGTTGCCATCAGGGCAGCGAAAGTAAATGAGTTCGTGGGGTTAGTTCAGGGTAGTATGACAGTTACAGAGTATGCCCTGAAGTTTGACAGACTTGCGAAGTGCGCACTAGATCTTGTGCCTACTGATGCAGCTAGGCAGGACAGATTCATTAGAGGGCTTAATGCTATGATTGCTCGTGATGTGAGGATTACAACAGTTCCTGGAGGGACAACTTATGCCTAGGCTGTAGAAAAAGCTCTTACCGCTGAGAAAGCGGAGAATAAGATATGGAGAGAGAGTGCAGTGAGGCGGGAGGGCCGCAGAGCAGTGCCTCCCTATGCTGGTTCTGGTAGGGGCGGAGGCCCCAGTTATTTGAAGAGGGAGACCCCTGATGCTTCGATCGCTCTTGGCCCTGATAGGAGAGGTCGGGGTACTCAGGGAGGCCATCAGGGAGGCGGTGATACATGGAGGACTTATCCTGAGTGTACAAGGTGCAGAAGATGCCATCCGAGCGAGTGTCGGGCTAAGTTCTGTTATGTGTGTGGGGTGGTGGGACACCTCAAGAAAGATTGATCGATAGTGAAGAAGGGAGATGCGGGGAAGGTGGACAGCTTGACTCCAGCTCGAGTGTTCACCCTGACGCAGGCGGAGGCCGAGGCTAGTCCTCGGTAGTGACATGTCAGCTTTCTAGTGCTGGCACTCCTTTTACTATATTGATTGACTCTGGTGCTACACACTCGTTTGTTTCTAGTAAGGTGATTGATAGACTGTGTAGACCTAGTGAGTATTGTGTTTCAGGGTTTGGGACTATTTTGCCTATAGGGGAACTGGTAGTGTCTAGGAGGTGGATTAGAGCACTGCCAGAGATAGTTAATGGTAGGGAGTTATCAGTAGACTTGATTGAGTTGAATATGGAGGACTTTGATATGATTCTAGGTATGGATTGGTTGGTTAGATATGGAGCTACCATTGACTGCAGGAAGAAGATGGTGACTTTTAAGCCAGAGGGCAAGGATCCCTTTATTTTTGTGGGAGCGGTGCATGGACCCCGCGTACCCAGGATATCGGTGTTGAGAGCCAGAGACTTGTTACAGGGTGGATGCATAGGCTTTCTGGCTAGTGTGGTGGATACCACCAGAGTCTCACCAGTTGGACCAGAGGAGACTAGACTAGTTTGCGAGTTCTTGGATGTGTTTCCTGAGGATTTGCCTGGGTTGCCGCCGCGTAGAGAGATTCAGTTTGTCATTGAGTTGGTGCCAGGGACAGAGCCAATGTCGAGGGCACCATATAGGATGGCACCAGTGGAACTGAAAGAATTGAAGATACAGTTGCAAGAGCTTCTGGATTTGGGGTTTATCAGGCCTAGCTACTCGCCATGGGGTGCTCCAGTTTTATTTGTGAAGAAGAAGGATTGGACTTTGAGAATGTGCATAGACTACCGGGAATTGAACAAGTTGACTATCAAGAATAAGTATCCCCTACCAAGGATTGATGACTTATTCGATCAGCTGCAGGGTAAGACGGTGCTCTCAAAGATTGATCTTCGATCTGGTTATCACCAGCCGAGGATCAAGGATGAGGATATATCAAAGACGGCCTTCCAAACGAGGTATGGGCACTACGAGTTTCTGGTCATGTCATTTGGTTTGACCAATGCCCCAACAACCTTTATGGATCTAATGAATAGGGTGTTCAAGGATTTTCTGGATCAGTTCGTTATTGTCTTCATCGACGACATCTTAGTGTATTCCGGTTCAGAGGCAGAGCACGAGCTTCATCTTCGACAGGTTCTTCAGAGGTTGAGGGAGCATCAGTTGTACGCCAAGTTTAAGAAATGTGAATTTTGGTTACCAGAAGTGACATTCCTTGGGCATATAGTGGGTGCAGATGGGATTAAGGTGGATCCATCTAAGGTAGAGGCAGTTAGGGATTAGCCGAGGCCAAGGAACGCCTCGGAGGTGCAGAGTTTTCTTGGTTTGGCAGGTTACTACAGACGGTTTGTAGAGGGCTTCTCGAAGATAGCGGCACCGATGATGGAGTTGACACGGAAGAATTTAAAGTTTATCTGGTCAGACAAGTGCGAAGATAGTTTCCAAGAGTTGAAGCGACGACTTATTACATCGCCTGTGTTGAGTCTTCCTTCGGGGGAAGGGGGATTTGTTGTTTACTGCGATGCATCGAGGTTGGGTTTAGGCTGTGTGTTGATGCAGAATGAGAAGGTTATATAACTTATGCATCACGATAGCTGAAGGAGTATGAACAGTGGTATCCTACCCATGATTTGGAGTTAGCAGCAGTGGTATTCGCATTGAAGATTTGGCGACATTATTTGTATGGGGAGAAGTGTGAGGTATACACTGACCATAAGAGTCCGAAGTATTTCTTTATACAAAATGACCTGAACATGAGACAGAGACGTTGGCTTGAGTTGGTAAAGGACTATGATTGTGATATTCTTTACCATCCAGGGAAAGCCAATGTGGTGGCAGATACATTGAGCCGGAGAGGCCCAGGTCAGTTATATAGTTCCATTCAGATCTCAAGGGAGTTAGCTGATGAGATGGTCAGAGCGAGGATAGAGTTGGTGGTAGATCGGTTGGCCAATATTACTCTGCAGTCGACCCTGCTAGAGCGAATCAGAGAAAGGACAGTTGGCAGACGCTTAGCTACAAGGGATTAGAGAGAATGTCTTAGCGGGAGTAGCTAAGGACTATTCTATAGCTGAGGTTGGTTTGCTTTAGTTTCAGGGACGAATATGTGTTCCAGCAGATGAGGAGATCAGACGTGAGATACTAGATGAGTCTCATACGACGTCGTACTCGCTTCATCTGGGTACCTCGAAGATGTACCAGGATTTACGGACGTTATATTGGTGGCCCGGGATGAAAAAGGATGTGGTGGAGTACGTAGCCAGATGCTTAACCTGTCAGCAGGTGAAAGCTGAGCATCAGCGACCAGCAGTGTTGCTTCAGCCTTTGGGTATTCCCGAGTGGAAATGGGAGGACATTACTATGGATTTTGTGGGAGGTGTACCCAGAACAATGGGGCTTCATGACTCAGTGTGGGTGATAGTGGACAGGTACACCAAGTCAGCCCATTTTCTTCCAGTAAGGTCGACATATACTGTGGATCAGTATGCTGAGTTGTACGTGAGGGAGATCATATGTCTCCATGGGGTTCCTAAGTCTATAGTGCAGACCAGGATCCTATCTTCACTTCCATGTTTTGCAGAAAGCTATGGGAACTCAGTTGAAGTTTAGTACAACCTTTCATCCCCAGACTGACGGACAGTCTAAGAGGACGATTCAGGAGTTGGAGGATATGCTTAGAGCATGTGTGATTGACTTTGAGGGTTCATGGAGTAAGTACCTTCCGTTGATTGAATTTTCGTATAACAATAGTTACCAATCAACAATTGGAGTGGCTCCCTACGAGATGTTGTATGGGAGGAAGTGTAGATCACCCATTCATTGGGATGAGATGGGTGAGAGGAAGTATTTGGGGCCAGATATGGTTCAGAGGACAAGTGAAGCTATAGAAAAGATCCGAGCTAGGATGCTTGCCTCTCAAAGCAGACAGAAAAGCTACGCTGATCCTAAGCGCAGGGACGTGGAGTTCCAGGTTGGGGACCACGTGTTTCTCCGAGTTTCACCATTGCGGGGAGTGAGGAGGTTTGGAAAGAAGGGCAAGCTAAGCCCTAGATTCATTGGACCATTTGAGATCCTGGAAAGGATTGGTTAGGTGACTTACAGGTTAGCCTTACCGCCATTTTTGTCAAGAGTCCATGATGTATTCCATGTCTCTATGCTTCAGAAGTACGTCTCAGATGTAACTCATGTATTGAGGTATGAAGATTTGGAGTTACAAATAGATTGGGCTTATGAAGAGCAATCAGTTCAGATCTTGGATCGGAAAGATAAGGTATTACGGAATAAGACAATTCCTCTTGTTAAAGTATTGTGGAGGAATAGTAGGGTTGAGGAAGCAACTTGGGAGCTTGAAACAGTGATGCGGGATCAATATCCCGAGTTATTCAGGTAAATTTCGAGGACGAAATTCTCATTAGGAGGGGATAGTTGTAACGACCCAAATTTACTAATAAGGCTTAAGGGCCTTGATTAGAGTGTCGGGAGGGCATAATTGGAATATATGTGATTTAATGATTAAAAGTATGCTATATGACTGTTTGAATATCTGAGATGCATGACTATGTGTATTAGTATGCATGTAGGCCCTGATTAGGTTAGAAAGGGCATAACTGTAATTTTGGTTCGTTAAGGGCATAACTGTATATATATGTGATAAATGGTCGAGACCACATTATTATGTGGATATATTTGTGATCTGTGATTCGAGACGATCCTAGTGAGCAGGTTAGCGAAAAAGTCATGACGAGGATTTATACCCGGCTCGGGGCGAGTCAGGGGGTATTTCTGGGAATTTAGAGAATATATTGGGGTTAATTTTGACATTGAGGAATATAATTGGTGATTAATTAGGAATCGGGAAGTAAGCGGAAAATATTAGAGACACTCGAGGAATTAGCAGGAATTAGGTGAAATGACCAAAATGCCCCTAGGTGGATTAACAGATTTAGAATTAAAGGGGAGGGTATTGTGGTCATTTGACAATAAGGATAGGTACAACTCAGGTTTTATGCCTTAGTGGGAAGTGTAGAAAAGGCTGGAAACTCTGAAGGAAAGAAAGAAAAAGAAGGGAAAGAAAAGAGAAAGGAAAACAGGGTATTTTTCAAGGTTGGTTTGGTTTTTCCCCCATCAGTTCTTGAGGTCTTTTGGAGAAGAAACTTAGGAAGAGTTTGGGCAAGAGCTAGAGGCTAGGATCCTTGTTCTAGCTTGAGGGATTGGCAGAGCAATTCATTCAGTTGAGGTAAGACTTTGAATTTTTCTTCAGTTTCTGGTTTTGGTATTGAACTATGATGTCTAAGTTGAATTTGATGGGAACTCTAGGGAATTCAAGCTAAGGGTTTGAGGAGGAGTAAACCAAGGAGGTGTAGAGGCTAACTTAAGGTCGAATCCCCATTGAAGGTATGAAATTCTAGCTCTAAATTATGAGGTTTTGGTTGTTTTACTGAAGTTTCTGAGTTTGAGGTTCAACCATGGTGAATTTTGAGATTAGGGATGCATGTGTTTAAGTTTTGTATAGTTGGGATGCTTGGGATGAGTTAGACATGTTAGTATGCTTGATTCTAGGTTTGGTGGAAGTTTGGAGAAGTTTTGGTAAGGTTTGTGTAATGCCCTGGATAGCCAAGACTGCTACACTGTGTACTTATAAAGATGGAAGACCTGCTAATCAAGTCATTAATTTAAAAACGTGTCACTAGACATGTATGAGCTAAGGTTAAAAAGGTTTTGGTCTCAAAAGTTTCATTTTATATAATTAAATAGTTATATACACGTGATCCCAAAAGAAACAGCATTAAAAGTTGGTTTATAGACTTCTGAAGATACATAAACAATTGTTAGCCATACTAAGTGTAACGCCCTACTACCTTAGAGCCGTTACTAAGTGAGTTTAAAATGTGCAATTAACTCGTTAAGCGAGGTTTTTAGAACAAAAGTGTGATTTAAACAAAAAGACAAGGCTGTAATCTTTAAAAGTACTCTATTTCATTAAAAGTTCAAGAGTTTAACATTCGGGATCCCAGAACTCGGTTTATAAAATATTTACAACTCAAAACAAGTTTATAAATAGTTAACCATCAAAACTAGGGTTTGTAAAGCCATTTCTCAAAAATATCCCCAACCAAAGCAGTCGGGCATGCCAAACATGTACGCGCCGCCTCCACGCTCTCCGTACTCATGGCTGGTTGACTTTCTCTTTGCCCTTACCTGCAACACAGAGCACCCGTGAGCCGAAGCCCAGCAAGAAAACTCAAACAATACATAGCATATGCATAATATACAATCACTACAACAGATAGCTCATAACTAGTCAGACAGTCCATATAATCAAACACATATACGCCCATGCCATCCCAGAGGCGTTACCAAAGCCTGGGATCTCGGTCTATACCGTAAGGACATCCCATGTATCCATTGGGGTCTCACCCTAGCCACGAGCACTCCATGTGCTAAGTGGTATTCCCGGCCCCTTTGCCATTCTCAGCCTTCGCCGTTCTCGGCCCTTTGCCGTTCCCGACCCTTCGCCATTCATTCTGCTATTACCACATTTAGCATTCTCAAATAACAATCAAATATATAACCATTCATTTTAAGCTATACCCTAGAAAATGACACAATTTAGGGCCGCGCCTTGCAACAATACTATGGGCCCAAGCCCTGCTCTACGGGTGCTACAACTTTCTTACCTGTATCCCGAGCTTTCCGATACACCAAGGCCGCGAGCACGGTCCTCTAACCCGAGCCTCTCCAAAGACCTAGTCACAACACATATAAAACATCCTTTAATACTAATCAATCCAAAACCACTTCCCGGGACCAATCCCACACTCTCGGAATCCCCAAATTCCTAAAACAATTCATCGGAAACATCCCCCGAACCCCCAGAGCAAAAGCTCAAAATTGCAAAATTCCATGCTCTGAAACTGGCCTAGCGCTGCCCTAGAGGGCCGCGACGCCCAGCAAGTCAGAAAGCCTTCCCCTGTCCTGAAGCAGCCTCGCGCCGCGGCGCCCAAGAACAGGGCCGCGGCGCTCCTTCGCGAACCCAGAAATCTGGGTTTTTCCCCTGCATTTCCCCGAGCCAAAACACTCCCAATTCATCCCAAACTCATACCTAAGCCCCAAAACCAATTCAAAACCCCAAATAGACCGTTCAACAACCTATAAACATCATAACTCAGCTCAATTACACAATCACTCCCATAAATCACACTTTAGTTTCATGCCTTAATAATTCAAACCAGAAAATTAAAAGCTTAGACCCAAACCTAAACCACACTTCAAATTCCATAACTCATAACAGAAATAAACTTTATAATTGCACAGAATCCTTACCTTGAATGAAGAATCCAACCCTAAGCTCCCTTGCTTCCAGCTCCAAGCTAAGCCTTCTAATTCCACAAGCTGAATTCTCACAAAACCAGCCATAGCTATCCTTAAATTCCCACTCTTACTTTCTAAAATCAAGCTTAAAACTCAGTAAAACAGGAGAAATTCTTACCTCAGAACAAATCTTGACTCTTGTTTGGCTTCAATTACTTCAACCCACCTTGATTCCTCCTTTAGGTTCCAAACTCAGCTTCCTTCCTTTTCTTCTCTTTTCCTCTAGGTTTCTCCCAATTTAAGCTTAAACAAAACATGTCCCAAATGAAATAACGTGCATGATCCATTTCCTTCAGCTAAAGTGATCTAAATCCCTGCCAAATTACCATCCTATCCTCTCATAGTTATCCTCTCCTAACTAAACCTCAAGGGCACTCTTGTCCTTTCACCTATATTACAATTCTACCATTTCTTCCACCTAAACTTGTTACTCTCAGCAGTTACTAATGGTTACCTAGGTTACTCAATCACCAATAACCATTAACCGCAAATTCTCAACTCAACTCACAAATTCCCCAAAGTACCCTAGGCTCCTCCCGAGCCGGGTATAAAATCTCGTTGTGACTTTTGAGTTATCTAGCTCTCTAAGACCGTCTCGGCACGTGCATCACATTAATAGCACCAAACTCACATGGTGTAAATCACATAATACAATTATCACATTTATGCCCTCAACGGGCTAAAACTACCAATTCACCCCTATCATGCAAACGGGGCCCACATGCATATTTATACCACCTAAACATGCATTATAATCACGTATTCACTTAAATTCATATATTATCATATTAATTCACTTATTTCCCTCTAGGCACGCTAATCAAGGTCTTAAACCTTATTAGCAACTTAGGGTATTACACTGAGGCAAAATAAACAATCACTGGGTCTCGCGTCCCTGCCTAAACCTCAATTGTGGCGACTGAGCAGCTGGCCATGTACATTCCGCTCGCAGAGCTCTCCAATCAAGGCTGATCAAGTTTGCCCTTGCCTTTACCTGCACCACGTAGTACCCGTGAGCCAAGGCCCAGCAAGAAAACATGTGCAACACAAACAGTTATAACAGATAGTAAATTTACTAAGCACGAACTCTCATCAAATAATCCACATTAATCATTCAGCATATAATTAGAGTCATGGATGCAATCAAACACTTATAACATTCATGTCACATAATAATAAGGGCTGACAACTTAGGTCGCACCCTCTGTTTATTCCACTGACTCCGACCCGCTTAAACTGAGCTCAGTGCATATTAAGCTGTCCTTGGCTACCAGTGGCCAAGCCGTGCCCTATGCGCTAGTGTAACCCTTGGCACCCTTAGGCCGTTGGTTCACTAAATAGCTTGCATGGTTTAATACCATCTTTTCAAGCATACACGATAGGGAACCCTTAGTCCCATCACATATATTCAACCGGGTGCAGTTTTCTTACCTTTAATCTTTACGGTTTCGGATTACGAGCAACGCTCCTCAAGCACGATCCGTCCCCGAGTCTAAGCTTTTATCACCTAGTCACAACCAAAGTATTAGGTTTCATTAATATCCAAGTATAGATTTTCGGGTACAAAACTAACTTCTAGGAAATCGAATCCCACCAAGCACGGTGGTGAAATTGATCCCGAGCATTCTAGACCACATTCCCATGCCTAAAATCCCCAAAAGTTCAAGTGTGCACCCAAGGGCTGCGGCCCTTGAAGCTTAGCCGCGACCCTGCCCTCAAAACAGAACCAAGGCCAGCCTAGAAGGAGACACGCGCCACGACCCTTGCCTTGGGCGCCGCGGCGCTCACCTTTGGCCGAGCCTCCTTGGCTCATCTTCATCCTAGGGCCGCAGCGCTCTAGAACAGAGCCGCGGCCCTTCCCTTCGAGCCCATAAATTTCACCATTTCAATCCTTAAAACCTTACCTAAAATCACCCCCAAAGCTTCTTAATTCAAAAACAACACATTCCCAACACCTTTAGGATAACTTTAGCAACATAATTCAATAGAAAACTCAACCTAAAACTCATAGAAATCCATGTTTCAATCTCTGAAACTCAAGAACCTAAAAACACCCAACTAGCCATGCAAGACTCGGATTTACACCTCTAATTTATAAATTAAAGCTTACCTCTTCAATGGAATCCTTTCCCTAATCAAAACCCAGCTAATTTCCAAAGCTTCCCAGTTCAAATTCCACCTTAAACATCAAAATTGAAATCACCTCAATACCCAGCTGAAAATTCAGAATTGAAACTTCAAAAGCATAGTTTGATCCTTACCTTAGCCTTGATTAAATATCTCCTGGACAATCTCTGAGCTTAGCTTCAAATCCCCACTGAATTCCCATAAATTCTCTGTTTTTCCTTTGTGGTTTGCCTAGTTTCCTTGAGAGAGAATAGAGCTGTGAAGGAGCAAAAGGGTCGGTTTAATTTTCTGTCCAATGTTTCTCTAAAGCTTTAGCTTAGTCTTATCCCATTAAGTCAATCCCGAGGCTCGGGGTGCCGGAAACGTCCCCAAGGGCAAAACGGTAAAATCCCCCAATATTCCCGCCTAGACTTCCTAACCTCAATTATATCTCCATATATTTATTTTCATAACCCGATAGTCTAAATAGCTACCCGATACCTAAAATACCCCTGACTTATCCAAAGTCAACTACTAAGCCCCGTTGTGACTTTTCTTCGCTATCTAGCCCTAAGATCGCCTTGAGTCGTGCTCTGCAGACCTATCCACATAATAATGTGGTTCTCACAATACCATATATATATCACATTAATACCAATATAATCATACAAGCATTATTAATCATATAATTATGCATTTAAATCTATAAAATCATTCAAATCACATTAAACCCAATAATGCCCTCCTGGCACACTAGTCAAGGCCCTTAAGCCTCATTAGCGAATTTGGGGTCGTTACAACTATCCTGTGATGCCCCACGTCACTATGGCTGCTTTCTGGAATGACGAATAGCCCTACAAACCAAAACAAGTCTTTCCAGCGTGCTTTGTCCTCGCTCGCACACTTCCTGGGAAAACTTCCCAGGAGGTCACCCATCCCTAGATTACTCCAGGCCAAGCACGCTTAACCATGGAGTTCTCAAGTGATGGGCTACCGAAAAGAAGATGCACCTTCCTAATATAGGTAGTACCCATCAATCCATTTAAGCCCTCTTCAACTGTGTAGTCCCATACCTACACAATCTTAGAATCATTACACTTGACCTTCCCCAGGCGATGTAGGATTGCACAGCTTACCCGGTCTTTCCCCTTACGGATCACGGGATTCTGACTATCACATATCCCCTCCTAATGAAAATTTCATCCTCGAAATTTACCTGAATAGCTCGGGATACTGATCCTGCATCGCTGTCTCTAACTCCCAGGTCGCTTCCTCGACCTTGTTATTCCTCCACAATACTTTCACTAATGGAATTGTCTTGTTCCGTAAGACTTTGTCCTTCCGATCCAAAATCTGAACTAGTCGCTCCTCATAGGACAAGTCTGTCTGCAACTTTTAGTCCTCATACCTCAGCACATGTGTTGTGTCAGAAACATACTTCCGTAACATGGAGACATGGAACACATTATGAACTCTTGATAGCGACAGTGGCAAGGCCAGCCTATAAGCCACCTGTCCAATCTTCTCTAGGATCTCAAAAGGTCCAACAAAACGAGGGCTAAGCTTGCCCTTCACTCCAAACCTCCTCACTCCCCTCAAAGGTGAAACTCGCAGAAACACGTGGTCCCCAACCTAGAACTCCACGTTCCTACGCTTAGGATCAGCGTAGCTTTTCTGTCTACTCTGCGAAGCAAGCATTCTTGCTCGAATCTTTTCAATAGCCTCATTGGTCTTCTGAACCATGTCTAGCCCTAAGTACCTCGTCTCACCCATCTCATTCCAATGTATGGGTGACCTACACTTTCTCCCATATAACATCTCATAAGGAGCCACTCCAATCGTGGACTGATAACTGTTGTTATATAAAAATTCGATCAACAGAAGATACTTACTCCAAGACCCCTCAAAATCAATCACACATGCCTTAAGCATGTCCTCCAATACCTGAATCGTCCTCTCAGACTGTCCATCAGTTTGAGGATGAAAAGTTATGCTAAACTTCAGCTGAGTCCCCATGGCTCTCTGCAGAGCTCCCCAAAACTTGGAGGTAAAGATAGGGTCTCAATCAGATACAATAGACTTTGGAACCCCATGGAGACGAACTATCTCCCTCACATACAGCTCTGCATACTGTTCCACTGTATAGGTCGACCTCACTGGTAGAAAATGAGCTGACTTGGTGTATCTGTCCACTATCACCCACACCAAGTCATGAAGTCCAACTGTCCTGGGTAATCCTCCCACGAAGTCCATCGTAATATCCTCCCACTTCCACTCTGGGATATCCAAAGGCTGAAGCAATCCCGCTGGTCGCTAATGCTCAGCCTTAACCTGCTGACATGTCAAACATCTAGACACATACTCTACCACATCCTTCTTCATCCCGGGCCACCAATATAATGTCTGTAGATCCTGATACATCTTTGTGGTACCCGGATGGAGTGAGTATGGCGTAGTGTGAGACTCATCCAGTATCTCTCGTCTGATCCCCTCATCTGTCGAAACACAAATCCGTCCCTGATACCGAAGCAAACCTGTCTCAGAAACAGAATAATCCTTAGTTGCCCCTGCTAAGACATGTTGCCTAACTTCCTGCAACTGCGTGTCCACTAACTGACCCTCCTTGACCCACTCTAACAGGGTCGACTGCAAGGTAATATTAACTAACTGGCCTACCACCAGTTCTATCCTTGCCCTGGCCATATCATCAACTAATTCCCTCGAGATCTGGGTGGAACTATACAACTATCCTGGGCCCCTTCGGCTCAACGTATCTGCCACCACATTGGCTTTCCCAGGGTGGTAAAGGATATCACAATCATAATCCTTAACCAACTCCAACCAACGTCTTTGTCTCATATTTAGATCCTTCTGAGTGAAGAAATATTTCAAACTCTTGTGGTCAGTATATATCTCGCACTTCACCCCATACAGATAATGACGCCACACCTTCAGTGCGAATACCACTGCTGCTAACTCCAAATCATGAGTCGGATACCGCTGCTCATACTCCTTCAGCTACCGAGATGCATAGGCTATAACTTTCTCATTCTGCATCAGCACGTAGCCTAAACCCATCCTCGATGCATCACAATAGACCACAAACTTTACTTCCTCCGAGGGAAGACTCAACCCAAGTGCAGAAATAAGTTATCGCTTCAACTCTTGAAAGCTATTCTCACACTTCTCTATCCAAACAAACTTATGATTCTTTCTTGTCAACTCTGTCATTGGTGAAGAAATCTTTGAGAACCCCTCTACAAACCGTTTGTAATAACCGGCCAACCCAAGGAAACTTCGCACCTCCGAGGCGTTCCTTGGCCTCGGCCAATCCCTTACTGCTTCTACCTTGGACGGATCCACCTTAATCCCTTCTACCCCAACTATGTGCCCAAGGAAAGTCACCTCTAGCAACCAAAACTCACATTTCTTAAACTTGGCGTACAACTGATGCTCCCTTAACCTCTGTAGAACCTGTCGGAGATGCTGCTCATGCTCTGCCTCTGAACTGGAGTAAACCAAAATGTCAATGATGAAGACAATGACGAACTGATCCAAGAAGTCCTTGAACACCCTGTTCATTAAGTCCATGAAGGCTGCCGGGGCGTTGGTCAGACCAAAAGACATGACCAAGAACTCATAATGCCCATACCATGTCTAGAAGGCCATCTTTGGTATATCCTCAGCTTTGATCATCAGCTGGTGATAACCAGATCAAAGATTAATCTTTGAGAACACCGTCTTTCCCTGCAGCTGATCGAACAAGTCATCAATCCTTGGCAGAGGGTACTTATTCTTGATAGTCAACTTGTTCAATTCTCTATAATCTATGCACATTCTCAAAGTCCCGTCCTTCTTCTTAACAAACAACACTGGAGCGCCCTACGGAGAATAACTAGGCCTGATGAATCCCAAATCCAAGAGTTCTTGCAACTGTATCTTCAACTCTTTCAGTTCTGCTGGTGCCATCCTGTACGGTGTCCTAGATACTGGTTCTGTCCCCGGTGCTAACTCAATCTCAAACTGAATCTCCCTGCGCGGCGGAAACCCTGGCAGATCCTCAGGAAATACATCTAAAAACTCACATACCAATCTAGTCTCTCTCGGCCCTGCCGGCATAACTCTAGCAGTATCCACTACACTGGCCAGAAAACCTATGCATCCCCCCTGCAACAAGTCTCTGGCTCTCAACGCTGAAATATGGGTACGCGGGGTCCACATACCGCACCCACAAAAACAAAAGGGTCCTCGCCCTCAGGCTCAAAAGTAACCATCTTCTTCCTACAGTCAATCGTAGCCCCATATCTAACCAACCAGTCCATCCCCAAAATCATATCAAAATCCTCCATATCTAACTCAATCAGATCCACCGAGAGTTCCCTACTATCAATCATCACTAGCAGTGCCCTAATCCATCTCCTAGAAACTACCAGTTCCCCTGTAGGCAACAAAGTCCCAAACCCTGCAGTCCGATACTCACTAGGTCTACACAATCTATCAATCACTCTACTAGAAACAAAGGAATGTGTAGCTCTAGAATCAATCAATACTGTAAAAGGTAAGCCAGCACTAGAAAGCTAACCTGTCACTACCGAGGGACTAGCCTCGGCCTCTGCCTGAGTCAAGGTGAATACTCGAGCTGGAGTCAAGCTATCCACCTTTCCTACTTCACCTTTCTTCACCGTTGGGCAGTCTTTCTTGAGATGTCCTACTGCCCCACACACAAAGCATGCCTTGGCTCGGCACTCGCCCAGATGGCATCTTCTACACCTCGGGTACTCTGGATAGAACCGCCATGCCTCACCGCCACCCTGACGGCCACCCTAACCATCCCGACCCCTCCTATCAAGACTTCCATCGGTCGAAGTGTCAGGAGCCTTTCTCTTGAAGTCACTGGGGCTTCCACCCCTACCTGTCCCTGAATAAGGAGGCACCGCTCTGCGGCCCTCACGCCTCACCGCACTTTCCCTCCATATCTTTCTCTCCGCTTCCTCAGTGGTAAGAGCTTTCTCAACGGCCTGGGCATAAGTTGTTCCTCCAGGTACGGTTGTGATCCTGGCATCCCGGGCTATCATAGCATTAAGCCCTCTGATAAATTGATCTTTCCTGGCAGCATTAGTAGGCACAAGATCTGGTGCAAAATTCGCAAGCCTATCAAATTTTAGGGCATATTCAGTAACAGTCATATTGCCCTGCACAAGACTCACGAACTCATTGACCTTTGCTGCTCTGACAGCGACATTGTAGTACTTCTGATTTAACAAGTCTCTGAAACCTTCCCAACTCAAAGTAGTAACATCCCTGGTCTGCGATGCCACTTCCCACCAGATGCAGGCATCCTCTCTCAACATATAAGTGGCATAGGCCACTCTATCATGCCCCTCTATCCTCATAAAATCTAGAATTGTAGTAATCATAGTTAGCCATTGCTCGGCTTTCAATGGATCCGGTCCACCCTCAAAGATCGAGGGTTGCTATTTCCTGAACTGCTCATATAACGACTCCCATCTGTTACCAACCTCCCCAGACTACACAACTGGTACCACTGCAGGTGGTACAATAAGGGCAACACTCCCTGATGGAGCCTGCTGTCGCAGAATACGGATCTGTTCGTCCTGACTCTGTAATCGAGCCTGCATGTCTGCCATTAACTACTGCCAGTTCTCAGGGACTGGCGGAGGATTTGGCCCTGGTCATCACTCCCGATCCCAGACCTAGTGCCGGCGAGTCGTGTAGATTTTCTTGGACGCATAGCTATCCAAGTCAATCTACAAATAACGACTCGGCAGTCAGACCATGATGACAGGGTAAAAACTTCTCCAAGATCCATCAATAGAACATAACCAATCATAAACAACCAACATATAAGCATCCATCCCCATGCACTGGCTGCTAATAAGCACGCCTCCAATCTCATTACACAATAGTTATAAAACAGACATTCATCCATGCACAATATACAATTAATCATCCATATACTCATTTACATGCACGACAATGCTAATAAACATGCCCCAATATTCTCACACAACAATCAAGGGCCAGGCCCTTTCAGTATCTCATGCTTCCTGATAATCCAGTAATTAACAGCATTCATAGCTCATTTTAGGCACATAAACACATATACACATTACCAAACCCCGATTTGAGCTTGTCTCTAGCAGCGAATGTACATGTCCAGCCAGTCTTCAGGAACCCTTAAACCTAGGACGCTCTGATACCAAGTTGTAACGCCCTGGATAGCCAAGACCGCTACACTGTGTACTTATAAAGATGGAAGACCTGCTAATCAAGTCATTAATTTAAAAACGTGCCACTAGACATGTATGAGCTAGGGTTAAAAAGGTTTTGGTCTTAAAAGTTTCATTTTATATAATTAAACAGTTATATACACGGGATCCCAAAAGAAACAGTGTTAAAAGTTGGTTTACAGACTTCTGAAGATACATAAACAACTGTTATCCATACTAAGGCAAAATAAACAATCATTGGGTCTCGCGTCCCTGCCTAAACCTTAACTGTGGCGGCTGAGCAGTTGGCCATGTACATTCCGCTCGTAGAGCTCTCCAATCAAGGCTAATTAAGCTTGCCCTTGCCTTTACCTGCACCACGTAGTACCCGTGAGCCAAGGCCCAGCAAGAAAACATGTGCAACACAAACAATTATAACAGATAGTAAATTTACTAAGCACGAACTCTCATCAAATAATTCACATTAATCATTCAGCATATAATTAGAGTCATGGATGCAATCAAACACTTATAACATTCATGTCACATAATAATCAGGGCCAACAACTTAGGCCGCACCCTTTGTTTATTCCACTGACTCCGGCCTGCTTAAACCGAGCTCAGTGCATATTAAGCTGTCCTCGGCTACCAGTGGCCAAGCTGCGTCCTGTGCGCTAGTGTAACCCTTGGCACCCTTAGGCCGTTGGTTCACTAAATAGCTTGCATGGCTTAATACCATCTTTTCAAGCATACACAATAGGGAACCCTTAGTCCCATCACATATATTCAATCAGGTGCAGTTTTCTTACCTTTAATCTTTATGGTTTCAGATTATGAGCAACGCTCCTCAAGCACGATCCGTCCCCGAGTCTAAGCTTTTATCACCTAGTCACAACCAACGTATTAGGTTTCATTAATATTCAAGTATAGATTTTCGGGTACAAAACTAACTTCCGGGTAATCGAATCCCACCAAGCACGGTGGTGAAATTGATCCCGAGCATTCTAGACCACATTCCTATGCCTAAAATCCCCAAAAGTTCAAGTGTGCACCCAAGGGCTGCGGCCCTTGAAGCTTAGCCACAGCCCTACCCTCAAAACAGAACCAAGGCCAACCTGGAAGGAGACACGCGCTGCGGCCCTTGCCTTGGGCGCCGCGGCGCTCACCTTTGGCCGAGCCTCCTTGGCTCATCTTCATCCTAGGGCCGCAACGCTCTAGAACAGAGTCGCGACGCTTCCCTTCGAGCCCAAAAATTTCACCATTTCAATCCTTAAAACCTTACCCAAAATCACCCCAAAGCTTCCTAATTCAAAAACAAACATTCCCAATACCTTTAGGATAAATTTAGCAACATAATTCAATAGAAAACTCAGCCTAAAACTCATAGAAATCCATGTTTCAATCTCTGAAACTCAAGAACCTCAAAACACCCAACCAGCCATGCAAGACTTGAATTTACACCTCTAGTTTATAAATTAAAGCTTACCTCTTCAATGGAATCCTTTCCCTAATCAAAACCCAGCTAA
This sequence comes from Humulus lupulus, assembly GCF_963169125.1. Lineage (NCBI taxonomy): Eukaryota > Viridiplantae > Streptophyta > Magnoliopsida > Rosales > Cannabaceae > Humulus > Humulus lupulus. Next base: position 164,753,610 of record NC_084794.1, on the reverse strand, counting down.
TTTCCAAAGCTTCCCAGCTAAAATTCCACCTTAAACATCAAAATTGAAATCACCTCAATTCCCAGCTGAAAACTCAGAATTGAAACTTCAAAAGCATAGTTTGATCCTTACCTTAGCCTTGATTAAATATCTCTTGGACAATCTCTAAGCTTAGCTTCAAATCCCCACTGAATTCCCATAAATTCTCTGTTTTTCCTTTGTGGTTTGCCTAGTTTCCTTGAGAGAGAATAGAGCTGTGAAGGAGCAAAAGGGTCGGTTTAATTTTCTGTCCAATATTTCTCTAAAGCTTTAGCTTAGTCTTATCCCGTTAAGTCAATCCCGAGGCTCGGGGTACCGGAAACGTCCCCAAGGGCAAAACGGTAAAATCCCCCAATATTCCCGCCTAGACTTCCTAACCTCAAATATATCTCCATATATTTATTTTCATAACCCGATAGTCTAAATAGCTACCTGATACCTAAAATACCCCTGACTTATCCAAAGTCAACTGCTAAGCCCCGTTGTGACTTTTCTCCGCTATCTAGCCCTAAGACCTATCCACATAATAATGTGGTTCTCACAATACCATATATATATCACATTAATACCAATATAATCATACAAGCATTATTAATAATATAATTATGCATTTAAATCTATAAAATCATTCAAATCACATTAAACCCAATAATGCCCTCATGGCACACTAGCCAAGGCCCTTAAGCCTCATTAGCGAATTTGGGGTCGTTACAGTTTGGCTCGGGGAAAGTCGAAGGAGGGAAAAACAACATTAGTTGTTCTGTGACTAGCACTACAGCGATAGCCTTTGGGCGCTGTAGCACTAGGCCAAGTGCCTTGGGACGATTCTGGGCTCTGTTTGTAGCGTTGTAGTGCTACCTTGTTTCCAGAAAGGGGTTTTTGAGTTATTTTCAAGGGTTTTTGCCTGGGGGTTCGGGGTTCGATTCCACCACCCCGTTTGGTGGAATTGGGGCTTCCCGAGGGCTCGGGATTGGTCCCGAGGTTAGGTTTTGGACTTGAGGTTTGGTGGTGATTCTGACCTATGGTTGTGACTAGGTGTGCGCTAGGGCTCAAGAGAGATCGTGCTCAACGATCAAAGTGAACGAAGCTAGCAAATTTAAAGGTAAGAAAACTGCACCTGGTTATATGTTTATGAGAGGACTAAGTGCTCCCGATATCTGTATAATGTCATAATGGTATTATGCCATGGGAAATGTGATAAACGGCCTAAGGGTGCCGTATACAATATTTGTGCACAGGGCGCGGCTTGGCCACTAGTAGCCGAGGACAGCTTAATATTCATTGAGCTCGGTTTAAGCGGGCCGGAGTCAGTGGGATAAACAGAGGGTGCGGCCTAAGGGCGCTAACCCTAGTTATCATTTGTGAATTGATTATTGATATGAGATGATATGTTTGGTATGCTGAATACTTGGTTATCATAAATGCTTAAACGGCTGAGAACATGTTTATGTGGTATGAGATATTGAATTGTCTGTTGATTGTTTATGCTTTGTTATTGTGTTTTTCTTGCTGGGCCTTGGCTCACGGGTGCTACGTGGTGCAGGTAAAGGAAAAGGCAAGTTGGACCAATCCTGAGATGGAGAGCTGCGGGGCTGAATGTACATAGTCAGCTGTTCGGTCGCCATGGCCGAGGAGTGGATCAGGATAAGGAATGCCTAACAGTTTGTTTTGCCTTAGAATGGCTAATTACTTTACTTAAATCTTGAATCTTTGTAAATGGTTTTAATCTTATTATTTTTGGGATCTCATGTAAACAGAAAATGTTATTTATAAGAAATGTGGCTTTTGAGACCAAAATATTTTAACCCTAGTTCCATTATAGTTTTAGTAACACATTTTTAATTAAATGACTTGATTAGCAAGTCTAGCACTTTTGTAAACACACATTGTAATGGTTTTGGCTATCCAGGGCGTTACAACTCATCCTTAAGAGCATCCCATTCACAGATTCCGTCCTAAGGTGGTTCGCCCTCCTTCCAAGAGCAAGACAGTCTTGCCAGCTGAGCAGCAAAAGAAGAGACGACAAAAGGAGTTCCATTTATAAGATTCTGGGGCCACCTTCGCCAGTGAGATCATATGGAAGCTGGTTGAGAAGCCTCACCCTGCTGATTATGAGGTTGTTTGGTTCAAGGGGGCGGCCTCTGACATGGCTGAAGAGAAGGTAAAATACTTGAGGAAGACCTTTGACCTCTCTGGCGTGTCCATCACTATCCCTGGTCCAGATGATAGAGTTGAGGACCCCCTTTTGGGTATGTGTGCTTGGACATGTTCTGCCATTAGGTCTGGCGCCCTACTTCCTCTTCATCCGCACTTTCAAAGTATAGCAAACTATTTTGGTATTATCCCTTCTCAACTGGTTCCTAATGCGATCTTGGCCTTATCTACATTGTACATTATCTATCACTATAGAAAATGGGCTGCTCCATTGCCTCACGAGATCCACTACCTGTTTGACCTAAAGACAAACCCTTCTCAACGCAACTCGGGGTATTTCCACTTCCACCATTATATGAGCGAGGGTACCAACACCTTCTTGGAAGAGATCTTTGAAAATAGCAAGGCATTTAGATATGCCGACAACTATTTCTTTACTAAGGATGCAGAGGCCAACTACTCCAAGTTAAAGAATGTTGGGCCCTTTTATAGACCACTTCTGACCTAGGATATGACAATTAGGGCCAAGGCACTGATTGCCAGGACCCCTAAGGAGAAGAATGTCAAGACCCTCGTTACTCCAGAGAACCTTAGGAAGGTGGGGCTGTTTCCTCCTACCATATTAGATGTTCTGGATGACGATGGTTCTGAGCCCGTGATAGCCATAGACTCCCCGGGACTCATTAATGTCGAGGAGGTACCCTCTTCGCTGATGCCAGTCGAATATGAGGGTGATGAGGTGGATGCATTTGCTGCGTATTCATCGCTTGCTTCAGACTTTGATGAGGCTACGTTCGAACTCGAATCACATTTAGAAGGTTCGACACTTTATCACCTTTATTTTATGAATCATTTGTACTTAATATCCTTCTAACATTTGATCTTCTTTTGTAGGCTCAGACATGTTTGGTTTTGTCCATACCCAGCAGAGGTCGACTCCCACCGAGGCCAATCCTTCTATTCGAGCGGAAAAAAGGGCCAGGGTTGAGGCTGAGTCGGTCATGGAGGTTCCTCTTGAGGTGTCTCCTCCGACTCCTTTGGCGTCTAACCCTATCACAGAGGTAGAGCCCTCTTTATCTACACCAGTTCCTCCCATTTTCACTGATGTGGGTGCTTCTTGTTCTGTGCCTGCTCCTTTATCTGAGCCACATCAGTCTGCTATATGGAACTTAAGCACCCTCATGGACCGAGCAACGCATCTGGAGCAAACAACAACAAACTTTAATGGGATCAAGAATGAGGACCTGAACACCATTCTCACGAAGTCACTCTTAGACATTCAGAGTGTGAGTCTTTTACAGTTCTCTTCTCATCTATTTAGCTTGTGTTCTATTTATCTAACACTTATATGTTCTTTGCAGGCATTGATGCTAGTCTCTCATGTCCGTGATAGGTCTGTAGAGTGTACTTCTATGCTGTCCAACCTTCATTCTGAGTTTGAAGCTGTCCGCCAAGAGGTATTGGACCTTAGGCACATTCTTTGCTCTAGGGATGCTAACATTGCCTCAAAGGATGAAGAGATCAACACCCTCCGCAATACCGTGGAGCTCAGACAGAAGGAAGTGACTGAGTTGACTCTCAGGATAACCCAAATGGAGGGGGAACTTGCCGACCAGTTCCAACAGTCTGAAGCTGAGAAAGAGAAGCTGATTGCTAACATGGACCAATTGCAGAAGGATTCTCTTGTCGAGAAGGAGCAAGAGGTCAAAGCTGCTCGGGACAAGGCTCGAGAGGTGTATTCAGAGAAAACCTTCTCTTGCTTCTACTTGATCTAGAAGTCCAACAAAGATCTGAACTTTGATTTCTTTCCCAAGAAGACGCGAGTGAAGGAGCTTAGTAAATGTCTGGCTCGTGAGGCTGCCGAGGCTCAGGGTAGTATTTCAGATGATACTCCTCGCCCTAGTTAGTCTTCTTGGTCCTTTATTCTGTCTTTCCTCTCATGCCATTGGTGGGGCACCTTGTACTTGACAATTTTTACATATGAAATTTTATGCCTTTATGCTTTTTTGTTATGAGTACTTGATGTATTGATTGAAACATATTTCCCCCTAACTCAAGCACTAAGGGATCTCTCATAGATTTTGGAAATGCTTTTTGGAATAATCAAGCCTCAAGGTGTTTCTAGCCAAGTGCTATAGTGGTTAGAAAAGTTGTGTCTTTCAAGTGAGCAATAGGCTCCTATTTATAGAGTTTTGAGACACCCTTTGAATTTCATAATCCACCAACCCCCATGGTTGTTACCAATGATTAATTGGATGTTTGTGGAATTAAAATAGAGATTTGAGAGTTACTTAGCTGTTGGAAGTGTTCAAAATTGGATAAAACCAAAGTTTGGAAAATATTGTCAACCGCTCAGACCGTGGCCTGAAAAACATGGGCCGCGGCCCACGGTGTTTTTTGCCTCTTGGGCCGCGGCCTGAAAAACTCAGGCCGTGGCCCAAGACGTTTTTTCAGTAACCAATTTTCCAAATTTGCCAAAACGTTCCAAATTCATTCCCACTTGATTTGTAACTTCCATACACATTATGGGAATTAAAATCACATCTCTAACAGTCATTTCACATATGGTTTTAAGAAATTCATCTCAATATTGTGTAACAACAAATCTACACAATAATGGGTAATATTTGGAAGTTACAAATTTGTGATTGAATTTGTAACACCAAATATGTTACATATTTGGATATTTCAGATATATCTAAATAATGTAACTCTCTATTATATGTTACAATATGTGACACTATTTTTCACATTTATTTGATCTAAAACATTATATTATAAAATAATATAGCATTCCCCCACTAAATTAAATAGTTATCTATTGTAACACTTATTTAATCAATCATTATATTTTAAAATATAACATATCCCCCACTTGATTAAATAAGAACTCTCTCTTATAGGAGTCGTTGCATTGGTGCATAAAATAAATTATTTTTCAACTTGAACTTTACTATAGTGTAATTATCACAAAATTTGTCAAAAATTTGGTTGCACTAGGCATTGAACCATCTTTTCATGATAACAAATCGGTGATAACACACACACCATTGTGATGTTCACTTGAGACCTCTATGTCTCGCTTTGCATCATTAATGGCCATGTGCACTTTCCATTCATGGACGTTCTTGAGAATACTCCCAATTCTCATGAGAGGCAACACCACCCCTAGGTCCATATAGGTAGAATTCTTACAGTATTTTGTTACCAAAATACTTGTCTTCACAAGACTGAATTCTATTAAAAAACTTTCGATTTTAACCCTCAACTTGGTAACTCACAAGTACTCAACATCTCAGATGGGACTTGTTTTGAGTACAACTAATATTAACTTGATTGATTTGTTGCTACCTATTGAACCTAACACTAGTTAAATAAGTAGTGTTAAGATAGGTTACCATCAATCGTGAATCTCTTTAGGAAGTTTAAGTCCCATCCCTCGAGATGATGCAGCCACTAAGTCTCTCGTTAATGGCTTAGTGAAAGGATCCGCCAGATTTTCACTTGTTCTCACATAGGATATTGAGATGATTCCTCTTTGAATCAATTCTCTTACATATCCATGTCTTTGACTAATGTGTCTAGACTTCCCATTATACACTTCATTGTATGCTCTAGCCAATGTCGCTTGGCTATCACAATGTATCAATATAGTGGATACATTCTCTTTAATTAGCGGTATCTCTACCAACAGATCCCTTAACCATTCGACCTCTTTGCTGGTAGCAGCTAGAGCTATAAACTCTGCTTCCATAGTGGAATGAGATATATAGGTTTGTTTCTTGGAACCCCTCGAAATTGCACCCCCACCAAGTGTAAATACCCAACCAGTTGTGGACAAGTTGTCCCCAAGATTGGATATCCAGCTTGCATCTGTATATCCTTCTAAGATTGAAGGAAATTTGGAGTAATGAAGGCTTAGTCCTGTGGTTTTCTTGAGATAACCTAGGACTCTTCCAATCACCTTCCAGTGATCCACACTTGGATTACTTGTAAACCTACTAAGTTTACTCACCGCAAATGCTATATCATGTCTAGTACATTGGGCAGCGTACATTAGACTCCCTATAGCACTAGCGTACTCCAATTGAGCCACCGCTCTTTCTTCATTCTTCTCTAGTTTTACACTATGATCGAATGGAGTATTGGCATCTTTAACCTTGAGATGGTTAAATTTGTTCAATAATTTCTCAACATAGTGGGCTTGCCCTAACGCAAAACCCCCACTATGTTTCTTTACTTTGATACCAAGTATGGTGTCAACTTCTCCAAGATCTTTCATCTTGAAGGTTGATGATAGAAACATCTTTGTTTCTTCTATCCCTTTCATGCTATCAATTAGAATAAGTATTTCATCCACATATAAGCAAACAATGATCACATGTCCCTTACAAGTGTTGGAGTACAAACACTTGTCTCCATTGTCATGTCTAAACCCATTAGACATGATGGCTTGATCAAATTTCTCATGTCATTGCTTAGGAGCTTGTTTCAATCCATATAAGGATTTTACAAGTCTACATACTTTATGTTCATATTTTGGTAGGACAAACCCTTCGGGTTGTTCCATATAGACCTCCTCATTGAGGTCACCATTAAGGAATGTCGTTTTGACATCCATTTTATGAACATAAAAGTTGTATATAGAAGCTAAAGCGAACAAAATTCTTATAGAAGTTGTTATTGCAACAGGCGCATAGGTATCGAAATAATCGATACCATCTTTTTGCCTAAACCCTTTAGCTACTAATCTAGCTTTAAAGGTTTGGATAGTGCCGGCAGTGTGATATTTTCTCCTAAATACCCACTTACACCCAATTGGCTTAGACCCCGGTGGGAGGTCTACCAATTCCCAAGTGTTGTTGGAAAGAATGGAATCCATCTCATCATTGATGGCTTCTTTCCAAAATGCACTATCTCTTGATTGCATAGCTTCTCGATAAGTCTTAGGATCATCGTCAACAAGAAGTACAATAGGAATTTTCCTAATGACTTCCACTCTATTTCCTTCTACCATGTAAAATGAAATTTGTTAAGAATCTATCTCATCCACTATAGACTTTTCTCCTTTTTAAGCCTTGGACTTCTTCTAAGTTCAAAGGGTTGCTTTATATTCTTTTGAGTATTCTCCTCTTGAGAATCATTTTTGGATGTAGAAACCTGAGAATTGTTTTGATATAACAAATTCTCCTTTAGAGATGTTGAAGCTTGAGAATTGTTATCACATAACATGTTCTCAAAAAATTCAACTTCTCTAGATTCAATCACAATATTAGACTCTAAGTCTAATAACCTATAAGCTTTACTATTGTTGGCATAACCAACAAAAGCACACTTTATGGCTCTTGAACCTAACTTTGTTCTATTAGGTTCATTTTTCTTGCAATATGCAAGACACCCCCACGCTTTGAAGTACCCTATGTTGGGTTTTCTTCCTTTTCATAAATCAAATGGAGATATCTCATTTTTCTTCATCGGTATTCGATTAAGAATGTGACAAGCGGTTAATAGCGCTTCACCCCATAAGTTGAAGTTCAACTTAGAAAACACCAACATAGAATTTATCATCTCTAGATAAGTCCTATTTTTCCTTTCGGCAACACCATTGTGTTGTGGTGTATAAGGTGCAGTGCACTCATGAATTATACCATTTTCTTCACAAAATGTATTGAATTCATTAAAGAAGTACTCTCCTCCTCTATCACTTCTTAGCACCTTAATCTTTTTATTTAGTTGATTTTCAACTTCTAATTTATATAATTTAAAAGCATCAAAAGTTTCATCTTTATGCTTTAAAAGAAACACATAGGTATATCTACTAAAATCATATATAAAAGTAAGAAAATACATTTTACCACCTCTAGTTAAAACACCATTTAATTCACAAAGATCACTATGGATTAAATCTAGTAAATTAGATTATCTTTCTACACTAGGAAATCATTTCTTAATCATTTTTTCCTTAACACATGTTTCACATTTACCATAGTTTTTAATATTTCATGCAATCATAACACATTTTACTACTCTTTTCATGGTTGACAAACCTATATGAGATAGTCTAAGATGTCACAAAAATAAAGAATCATACTCAACTATATAGGCGGAATTAGCATTTTTATTGATAAGATTGAAAGTTACATCATTGGTGCACTATTTAACCATACCCTCACAAGAGTACCCCTTTCCCAAAAATACATTTGATTTGGTAAGAATTAGTTTACCGGACTCAAAAACAGCTTTAATGCTGGGGTTGCCAAGAAAATCACCACTTACCAAATTTCTACTCATTTTGAGAACATAAAGTACATTCACTAATGTAACTTTCTTGCCGGAGGTGAAAAAGACTCCAATGGTACCTTTGCCAAGTACCTTGGATTTGCCCTCATTGCCCATTTGAATCTCATGGTTGCCCTTTGACTCTTCAAAGGTCTTGAACAATAATTTGTCATAGGTGACATGGACGGTGGCACATGTATCATACCACCACCCTTTCACCTTGCCTTGGACCGCATTCACCTCACTAAGGGTAGCAACTATATTTTCCTCTTGAGTTGCGTTTACCTTAGGTCCTTGTTGGTATTTTCTATGCCTACACTCTCTAGCATAGTGACCATTTTTCCCACACACAAAGCAAGGACCTTTCTTGCCCTTAAACTTGTTTGGGTTAATTCTTGGACCCAAGGATTTCTCGTTACCCTTTTTCCCTTTGTGTTTTGGGATGTTTTGGTCGTGACACTGCATTTTCTTTGGAAGTCTCTCCATTAGACCCCTCCACATGTTTATCTCTACATATCGATTCCTCCTCGATTTGAATATATTTTTGGATTTCCTCCAAAGAATAATCCTCATTTTAATGAAGGATTCTTTTTCTATAGCTCTTCCAAGTTGGTGGTAATTTAGCCACTATAGCACCAACTTGAAAGGCCTTGGGAAGCTCAATCTTTAACACTTTCAACTTGTTAAAAATTATTTGCAATTCATGTATTTGAGGAAGAATAGGTTTATCACCAAAAAATTTGAAATCAAAGTATTGAGATATCAAAAACTTTTTGGTACCTTCCTCTTCCTCCTTGAATTTTGTCTCAAGTGCATCCCATATCTCCTTTGCTGATTTGGTCTCGGTGTAGAGGTCATAGAGCCTATCGGAAAGGGCATTGAGGATATGACCCCTACAAAGGAGATTGTCCTCCTCCCTCTTCCTTCTTTTCTCCACCTCCTCGGGAGTGTCCTTGTCGGATGGCGTTGGGAGAGGTTCTAGAGTGGACTCTAGAATGTAGGCGATTATGAGAGTAGTCAAAAGGAATCTCACATTGTCTTGCCATCTAGTGAAATTGGACCCATCAAACCTATCCAACCTCACTAGGTCTTGATTTATAATCTTAACAGTCTCACCTTCCATTGAAACAAACAAAGGGTAAGCTTTTGAATGTTAGGAAAATATATATATTTGCCTCAATGGAAATGGTAAGAAAATACAACTCTAGACAAAATATTACAAACAAATATTGATTGATTAAATCAAGTTACAACTCTATGCAAAATTACAAGTAAATATAGAGAAAGAAGTAGAAGATGATAGAATATAGAAAATACAACTCTTTGACAAAAAGATACAAATAAACTTGAGATAGTAAAATGAAAGATGTAGATGAGATTACAACTCTAAAACAAAAGATACAAATAAAAGAGAAAAGAAGAATAACAGGAGAAATGAAAAGCAAAAGAACAAAAGAATAAGAACAAGAACAATTAACAAAGAACTCTCACTCACACAACCAAAGTGAAGAGTGTTGGGGATCACCAACTTGAACAAGGTTTAAAACATTTTTCCAAAAGCTTATTTCCCCCTAACTCAAGCACTAAGGGATCTCTCATAGATTTTGGAAATGCTTTTTGGAATAATCAAGCCTCAAGGTGTTTCTAGCCAAGTGCTATAGTGGATAGAAAAGTTGTGTCTTTCAAGTGAACAATAGGCTCCTCTTTATAGAGTTTTGAGACACCCTTTGAATTTCATATTCCACCAACCCCCATGGTTGTTACTAATGATTAATTGGATGTTTATGGAATTAAAATAGAGATTTGGGAGTTACTTAGCTGTTGGAAACGTTCAAAATTGGATAAAACCGAAGTTTGGAAAATGTTGTCAGCCGCTCAGGCTGCGGCCTAAAAAACATGGGCCGCGGCCCATGATGTTTTTTTCCTCTTGGGCCGCAGCCTGAAAAACTCAGGCCGCGGTCCAAGACGTTTTTTCAGTAACCAATTTTCCAAATTTGCCAAAACGTTCCAAATTCATTCCCACTTGATTTTGTAACTTCCATACACATTATGGGAGTTAAAATCACATCTCTAATAGCCATTTCACATATGGCTTTAAGAAATTCATCTCAATATTGTGTAACAACAAATCTACACAATAATGGGTAATATTTGGAAGTTACAGATTTGTGATTGAATTTGTAACACCAAATATGTTACATATTTTGATATTTCAGATATATCTAAATAATGTAACTCTCTATTATATGTTACAATATGTGACACTCTTTGTCACATTTATTTAATCTAAAACATTATATTATATAATAATATAATATTACATTATATTATAAAATAATATAACATTTTGGTGGTGGTTGGGTAGCTTAGATCTTGGTACTAAAAGGACTCCCACTTCTATGAGCCAGCTTGTTATCTGAAGGTTTCTTTGTTAGACCTTGAACAATCATAACGAGTGCATCTATTTGAGCCTGTACTGCTGGTGGGATCGCTGCTCCAGGTGGGGTAGAGGTCCCTGGTACCCCCTCCTAAGCGCTAGTCCTCCTGTTGATGACCTCCCTCAAATTCTGAGGTTGCTCATCTTTCCCCAGCCTATCGAACATAGTACTTGTGTTATTCATCGGTTCTTTTCCCTTGCGAGACTGAGGGTGTAGGGGTGGTAGGTCCGCCTTGCCCTTGTTAGTGCAACCCTGCCCCCGAGCCTCTCCTCCTACATGACTTTGAGCGGCCATTTCCATTCCCGTAACGCCTTTCAGATGTTTGACCCTCATCTTCTGCGTTGTTTCATCGGTCCCCCTAGGAAGGGGCCTTCGGGTTGGCAATACTCCTACTCCGAGATGGAGTGTTATTCTTCTTAGTCATGGAGGAGGTAGTCTTGGACTGTGCCTCTTCATCCTGTCTATGGGAAAGTGGTTTTGAGAGTGTCCTTGGGGTCCTACTCCTTCCGTGGGACTCTTTGTTACTGTTGTCTCACACTCCTGCTGCTTTGGCTTGAGCCTCCCTCACTGCCTAAGCAACAGCTTTAGCGTTAGCTCGAGCTAACTGAGTAGCCGCCTCCAAGGCCACATCGACCCCCTGGTGCTTCTGGTCAGCCTCTTGCTTCCTCTGGATCATCCTCTGGACCTGCTCATCGATCTCCCGTCATTGTCGTTCCATAGTCGCCCTCTGAATGGAAGTTTATCCAGCAAAGGCTTCCTGCCTCACCAAAAATTGCGCCATCTCCTCTTGGTGAGCGTCATGTGGATCTTCTACATCAGATTGATCTCCTGCCTCAACCTGAGGTTCGTTAACGAGATCTATGGGATCCTGGGTGGTGGGATCCATGGGAGCAGTCTTCTTTGTCTGACTGGGTTTTGGAGGCATCGTAAATTGATGAAAGTGTGTTTCTTGATTTCGTTCTCTCAATGAAAGCACCAAAATGTTGACTTGTGAAATTGGCCAATGGTCATATGTGCAGTATACAACACCTTTTGAACGAAATAAATAAAATAAATGACATAGTACAATTATCTTAAATAAACACACAGGAATTTTATAGTGGTTCAGCCATATTCTGATGAACAGTAATAACCTAATCCACTTAGCATTTAGTATTGAATCACTCAATAATTACACTGTTGAACCAAAGTATTCACCCATTCTCACTTGCCAAGAATTTTTCCCCAAATGTTCCCAAAATTCCAAAAAAAGTGATCCAGCAAAGAGTCCAAAAAGTCCTCGTAAATGAAGCCTTGGGTCCTTTATTTATAGTACCCAGGGGCTGTTATATGACCAGTAGTACTGGGATCGTAGTTTGGTACACGATTATCATGTAATGGAGAGACGTGTCCACCTTCCCATGATCATGAGATCGTGGGTCTTCTCGTTGTTTCTTTAGATCGTGGTAGATAATGCACAATTGAAACTTCTGGGAAAATGTTAAGTCTCTGTTGGTATATGAGACTTAGGTGCTAGGCCCGACGACCAAAGCTTGGGTGCCAGACCTGTTAATCCTCTGAATGTTAGGCTTGTTGATCTTCGGGGTGCTAGGCCTATTGATCTCAGTTTGAATGAGAGTGATTATTTCTCAGTGAAGTGTACTTGGGGGTTTAGGCCAACCACCCTATGAAAAATAGGGTAGGCCGACCACCCAGGTGGCTCTTGGGCCTGCTTAGGTGGACCACCCTAGGGGTTGAGGTCAGGCGGACCATCCCTAGGGGTCCTTGGGCATACTGGGGCTGACATTCCACGAGAGTTTACAATAAAGCCCAGAAACTTTCCCGAAGATACCCCAAAAGTGCACTTCTGAGGATTTAGCTTCATGTTGTACTTCCTGAGCACGCCGAAGCACTCTTCAAGGTCATCAACATGGTTCTTGTTAAGTTGAGACTTGACAAGCATGTCATCAACATAAACCTCCATGTTGTTCCCTATTTGCTCTGAAAACATCATGTTTACGAGCCGCTGATATGTGGCTCCGGCATTCTTGAGCCCGAATGGCATGACATTATAGCAATATAGTCCTTTATCCGTGATGAAGCTCGTGTGTTCTTGGTCGGGGGCATGCATGGGAATCTGGTTATATCCAGAATAGGCATCCATGAACGACATCAGGCCATGCCCTGCCGTGGCATCTACGAGCTGGTCAATCCTTGGTAACGGAAAACAGTCTTTTGGGCAAGCTTTGTTGAGATCTGAGTAGTCAATACAGGTTCTCCACGTCCCATTGGGCTTTGGGACCAACACCGGATTGGCTACCCAGTCAGGGTAAAAGGCATCCCTAATGAATTGGTTTGCCTTTAACCTGTCAACCTCCTCTTTTAACGCCTTCTTTCTGTCTTCATCCAGTTGTCTTCGCTTTTGTTGCTTCGGGGGAAAGCTTTTGTCTATGTTTAGTGCGTGGCTTGCTACATTCGGGCTTATCCCCACCATGTCTGAGTGTGACCATGTGAAGACATCCTGGTTTTTCTTCAGAAAGCAAATTAATTGCTATTTTGTCTCATTTGGGAGGTGTTTCCCGACCTTCACCCTCTTCAAGGGTTCAGCTTCCTCGAGCTGAATTTCTTCGAGCTCCTCTAGAGGTTCAAGGTCAACTTTTTCCTCAATCCTCGGATCAATCTCCTCGTCGATTTCTAAGACCGTTCCATCTTTATTTTGTATGATAACGAGTGCTTGAGTGCTCGTTTGCTTCTTTCCCCTCAAGGAGATGCTATAGCACTCCCTCCCTGCCAGTTGGTCCCCTTTTAATGTCCCGACTCCGCTAGGGGTCGGGAACTTAAGGGCCAGATGCCTTACTGATGAAACTGCCCCCAGCCCGACCAGGGCGGGTCTCCCGAGCAGCACATTGTAGGCGGATGGTAAGTCTACCACCACAAACTCCATTATTTTGGTCACCGAGACTGGATAGTCTCCCAAGGTCATGGGGAGCTCAATGGATCCCATACAGGCAGTTCCTTCTCCTGAAAAGTCGTACAAGGTGGTTGCACATGCTTTCAGGTCGTGAAGGGAGAGTCCCATTTTCTCGAGGGTTGCTTTGTAAAGAATGTTGACTGAGCTCCCATTATCTATGAGAACTCGGTGGACTCTTTTGTTAGCAAGCTGAAGAGTAATGACCAGTGGATCATGATGAGGGAACTGAACATGAGAGGCGTCTTCCTCAGTGAATGTTATTGGTTGTGTTTCAATCCTCTGGCTTTTTGGTGCCCTAGGTTCGGGTTCATAAGGAGACCCGTCCCCTGTCTTCAACTCGTTAACATACCTCTTTTGGGCATTCCTGCCCCCTCCTGCGAGGTGAGGCCCTCCCGAGATGGTTATTACATCCTCTCCATCAATCGGCGGGGGCCTGTCCTCTTCCCGAGCTTGGGAGTTATTGTTTTGCGTGGTCGGAGGCGCGACTACTCTCTGGCTCGCAGCCGCCTGACCAGTACTCTGGTTTTTGACATAATGCCAGAAGTAACCTCTCGAGATCAACCCTTCAATCTCGTCCTTCAGTTGTCGACATTCATCGGTTGTATGTCCGGTGTCTTTGTGGAACTGACAATATTTACTGGAATCCCTCTTGGATTTTTGATTTCTCATCGGGTCAGGGTGCCTAAAGGGGACCTGGTTCTCATTAGCCAGGTATATGTTCTCTCGAGACTCATTGAGCTCGGTGTATACTCTATACACGGAGAAATACCTTTCCCCTTTCTTTTTCTTTCCTCCCTCAGCTTCGGGGTTACTTCCTTCGCTCTTTTTCCTCTTGGAGGGGTTCTCCGTGGCAGGCTTTGGAGCTGCTGGGTCCGCCGAGGTTGAGGCAGAGTTGATATTTATCGTTGTAGTTTTGGACTGGGAGGTCGCTTTGAGCGTCGACCTCGCTTCCTCTACATTGACAAACCTATGCGCTCGTCTGTTAAACTCGGTTATTGACCTTACCGGTTTTCCTTGCATGTCGTCCCAAAGGGCACTTCCCAGTAATACGCTAGCTCGGATAGCCATGAGGTGTCCACTGTCATCCACATCCCGAGCTCGGGCTACTTCCAGATTAAATCTTGTTAAGTAACTCTTCAATGTTTCGCCCGGTTGCTGCTGGATGTTAGTTAAGGTGGACGCTTCTGGTCTGACCCCTACCATTGCTCTGAACTGCTTCTTAAAGTCTTTAGAAAACTGCTCCCATGAGGTTATTGAGTGTCTCTTATACTTTTTGAACCAACTTTTGGCAAGTCCTGCCAATGATGTTGGAAACAACATGCACCTGAACTCATAACCCACGTTACTGGCTCTCATGATAGAGTTGAACGTGCTCAGGTGACTACACGGGTCGGTCTTTCCTTCAAACTTTGGGACGTGAGGAATCCGAAACCCTTGAGTAAATTGAGTGTCAGAAATATGGGGAGCAAACAGCTCGAGCTCCTCATCAGAGTCCTCATATCGACCATTTCCTCGTTCATTCTTTAAAAGCCTAAAGGCTCTTTCGAGCTGATCGATTCTTTCTTGGACTGGGTCAATAGGAGGTGCTATCTGGAATTGACTGTCATTGATCGTGATTCCAGGCTCGCGTCTCCGCGAGGGATCTCTACGCCTATTCAAGCGATCCCTCAGGTCCGGATTTGTTTGATCTCCATTCCCCCGACTCTGATTCAGATGATTGTGCAGGTCAGGACGATTCTTGCGACTTCCAGTATTCTTACGACCTCGGTTGTATTTGCTGACGAACCTGGTCTCTCCGGACTCATCACTGGTGAAACTCATTGCTCGGTTATTTCGCGATGGATTCTTTCCACGTCGCCTCGTCTCCGCAGTGCGAGACCGAGACGTCTGACTTCTCTCAGATGGAGCGCCTCTCCGCTCCTGGAAAGTCTCCATGTTTCCTTGTCTATTCCCCGCACGCCCTTGAACCTGATCTCGAACAGGTTGAGCGTTTCTGTGTGGGGGCGAAGGATATCTTATGGGTGACGGAGGGAACTGTATAGGCGACGGTGGCTGCCACCCTTGTCGCAGCCTAGAGGGTCCGAAGTTTGCCCGAGACGGGTCAGTCGCATTCAGTGCGCTCCTAGGTACCTGAGTCCGAGTCTCTGCAGGGGTTCGTTATTCTCAGTTCCTGCAGGCACTTCCACAGGCGGGTTAGGCGGGACCCGAGCTCGAGTACTCCTTTGTGGCCTGGGAGGAGCGGATGGCTCTGATGGTGCCGGAGGTTGAGTCGACCTCCTTGTGGCAGCATCTTTTCGTGGACGCCCACGAGGTCTCCGGGGAGGAACATGCATGTCCCTTGGAGGAGGGACTTGGTTTTCGCGCGGAGGTGGGGGCTGAGCCACCTGCACCTCTGCGGCTATCCTAGTCAACTCCTCATTCCGTTTGTTGGCCTCTGCCAACAGCTGCTTCAGTTGTCGGTTTTCTAGTTCCACAATGGGAACGTACCGCTCAGGATTGTAGTACATATCCTCATCTCTTGGTGGAGGAGGTGGTCCCCGGGAATCAGAGGACCCACTTCTCTCTTCAACGTCCGGGTTCTCCATTGGTTGTTTTCCAGGACGTCTTGGGTAATTTTCCTCAGGGGTGTTCTGATTGTTTGTGGCCATGATTTTCTCAGGGATGAATGCTTAAGGCTCTCAATGAAAGCACCAAACTATTGACGCCGTTTTTCGTCAAACAGTGAAAGAAGAGCACATAAACAATAACTGATAATGGCCAATTGAAATAAGACAATATAAACACACGATTTTTACGTGGTTCAACAGTTAAATCTGCCTAGTCCACGAGTCTCTGTTATTAAACTCAAGATTATCTCTGAAAATTCTTTAAGCATGAATTCTTCAGAGTTTTCTCTCAAGGTTCATAATTTCGGTCATTTACAATGGTGCATGGCCTCTCTATTTATAGAGAAGATCGAAGAATACTATCCCACATATTTTGGGTAGTTACTCTTTTTGTGTAAATCAAATAAATGGCTTTAAATGCCTATAATCAGATATAAAAGGAAACGTCCCCTGAAGACCAGGGGGCGTATAACTGACCAAATAATATCCCACGATTCTAGGGGATTTACAATAATAAATGAGGATTACATCTCGTATTTATAACACTTGTAGATATTCAAGGTGGTTATCACGTATCTCTAAGGCTTTAGCTTCCCAGGTTTCCCGTCATCTATCGAGCTAGAAACATCTCCTGAGGCCACATGGCTTTCGAGATCGTATGTGCGTCGAGCTCGAGACCCCTGATCCGCGGTCACCCCTGAAGATGAGAGCGTCCCCGGAGCTATCTTTCGAGATCATGAATACTTCGAGGTCACCACACTCGAGGTCGTCTATGTCCTGCAAGCTCGATATTTAATCATGGAGCATATTTCCAATCTTAAGAGTCCACTTGTTTGCGAATCCAAATTTCGAGGTCATATTTAACATAGCTCGAAATCTGGGTGTAACAGATATGTTAAAAAAATATTTCTTAATTGGACGTGTTAGAGTTGGATTTTTGTAACTCGATTTTTACATTGGGTTGATTAAAATATATTATAACCTGACCAAACTGATCAATGAACACCCTTAGGTTGAATAGTGTTAGAATGGTTTGGCAATGAAGAAACAAAGAAAGGTTAGAGAATTTGTATTTGAGAATAGTTTAATATGAAATTAAAGATCTTCATAATGTATAGCAATAATTCAAGGGTAAATAACACTTGGAGTCCTTATACTTTACCAATTGTATCACTTAGGTGCCCAACCATTATTTTGTACCAATTAGATCCACAATCTTTGCTTTTTGGCTCACATAGGTCCCAAGGTTATATTTTATTAAATAAATCCTCATTTATAAGGGTTTTTTTTTCAGCTGTAGTCCTCATTCTTTACATTTTGTAACACTTAGGTTTTAAAATTTGATTTTGTATCAGTTAAGTCCTCAATCTTTTCAAATCATATCATTTAAACCCTAAATGATATTTTTATTTCTTTTTTCTTTTGAAATACATAAAAAAATGGTGAATCATTCTTAAAAAAATTGAACTACATAATTTATGACAATACTAAACATGACATTGAAAAATATATATATTCATGATATTTTAAAAAATATTTAATAGTCTTATAAATTAAATTAATTTTTCATTAAAAAAATTCTTACCTATATTTTTTTAATATTAATAATTGAACTATTATGAAATTATCAATGTTTATCATGTACATATTTATTTTTATTTTGTAAATTTATTCTATAATGCAACTTATAATTAATCATATATATATGCACATAAATAATTTTATATACACTATTAAGTTGCATTATTTAAAAAAATATATGAAATAAACAAGCATAAACATAATAAAAATTAATAATATCAAGATAATCGATATAATATAATTATTAATATTAATTATAAAAACAATAATGTGGGTAAGAATATTTTTTTAAAGAAAC
The DNA here is from genome assembly GCF_963169125.1 of Humulus lupulus. Lineage (NCBI taxonomy): Eukaryota > Viridiplantae > Streptophyta > Magnoliopsida > Rosales > Cannabaceae > Humulus > Humulus lupulus. Next base: position 164,735,286 of record NC_084794.1, on the reverse strand, counting down.
ATTAATTTAATTTATAAAAATATTAAATATTTTTAAAAATGCCCTGAAAATATTTATTTTCTCATGTCATGTTTGTTATTGTCATAAATTAAGTGTTCAAATATTTTAAGAATGATTCATCATTTATTTTGTATTATTTAATGCATTTTAAAAGAAAAATGAAATAAAAATAACATTTAGGGACTTAGATGATACGATTTGAAAAGGTTGGAGATCTAACTGAAACAAAATCAATTTTTTAGACCTAAGTGTTACAAAGTGTAAAGAATGAGGACTACAGCTGAAAAAATCTCATTTATAAGGGTAAATAGGATTTAAGAAAAAAAATAACACCTATTTTTTTTTTCTCTTTAAACCCTTCTTTATTACTATTTTTTTAATTGACCTAAATATTCTCATGAAATATTAAGAAATAACACAAAAAATATTTTCTATCATACTTCTAAAATATTTAATATATTACTTATATCTCAATTAGTTTACTCTATACTTTAAATTTTATGAATATGAAATTTATTTAGGATGTCTATATCTATATCTTAATTTTTTCTCACCACGCACATTTCTATTTAAACTTCTCATAAATTGTTAAAAATTATTTTCACCTTTATAATTTATTGCTTAATTTTTTTAATATGTGCATAAAGAATTTTTAACAATTTATGTGGAATTTAAATGTGTATTTAGTGAGAAAAAAAATGATGTTATATATTGAATCACCTTTAATAAATTTCATGCTTCTAAAATTTAAAGTATATAATTTTTTTAATTAAAAATGATAAACTAATTAATATATAATTGATATATTATATATTTTAGAGGTATAATAGAAAATATTTTTTTATTATTATTTCTTAGTGTACGCCCTGGCTTTCCCACGGGCTGTTTAGCAGGACGATCCTCGGACTAAACATGATTTAGCCCGAGGCTCCCACAGGCCAGAGGCTTTATCTTCAGGACGGGCCCTTTCTAGCTCAAGGGGATGGAGTTTCCTGCTCCCTCTTGTTGTTCCAGGAGCTGGGAACAACATCCGGCGACCACTGACGGATCAGCTCGGGTTATGGATTGTTCCGGCAGCGAGCTTCTCAGGAAGCTCTGACCCTATGGGAAGTCAACACGCAAGATAAACGTGCATAATCCTGCCATCACGTGTCTTATATCCCCCTGACTTCTCGGACACGCAGCAGGAACGTGCGTATTCAGACACCCACGGACGGGTTGGGCCGTGCGGCCCATTGTTTCCTTCCATACTGATTAGACCGCACTTGTGTGTCAGGTTTATGAATTAATCATGAATATCACAGACTTGATATGACAAATGGAAAGGTCACGGTATGACCTCCCTACCAATTTCCAGGTGCCTTCTCCTATAAATATGGAGACCCTGGGAATTGATAGAGGTTGGAAAAAATAGTCTTGTAAGAACTATATATTTTGTAAACCAATTACCCAGAAAAGATCAATAATATTGACTAGTGGAGTAGAAGGATTTTAACCTTCGAACCACTTAAAAACGTGTTTAAGGTCACCTAGTTCTTTTCACAAAGATTTCATATCTGCGGCGGTTCTACTTTTAAGTACTAATCTCTTTCTCTTCTTCTCTTAATTACCTGTTGCCGAAGAACCGCGTCAACACTTAGTATTTCAAAATAATACTTAGGTCAATTACCAAAAATAATATAGTTTATAATAATTAATTAATAAATAAGGGTTTAAAGAGAAAAAAAATAGGTTTTTTGTTTTGTTAAAATTCTATTTTACCCTTATAAATTAGGATTTATTTAATAAAACATAACTTTGGGGACCTAAGTGAGCCAAAAAGTAAAGGTTGGAGATCTAATTGCTAGAAAAAAAAAGGTTAGGGACCTAAGTGATACAACAGGTAAAGCTTGGGGACCCTAATTGCTATTTACCCTAATTTCAATTAGGTAAAATTTAAATCAAAAGATACTTTATGAGTTGAAGAGTAAAGATTATATTTAACCAAGTGAGAGACTGGTATGATTAGTTAAATGAATAAATAACATTTTTGTCCCCCCGAACTATGACCACTATATGATCGTACCCCCCGAATGATTCGCGATGTTAATAATTCCCCCTGAACTATACACGTAATTGGAATATGAGACTTCGCTTAAATTTCGTCCTAGGTGGCTAACAGATTGATGATGTGGCATTTTGTCTGTTGTTGTGGTAGTGTTATGTGTAGAATAATTAATAATTTTACCCCCCAAACTTTGACCACTACCAAATTGTGTCCTTTTTATTAAAAAAAATAATTTTTTTCTTAAAAATATTAATTAAATCCTTAAAAAATTAAAAATCTGCTCAATAACAAATAACTCTTTTTTTACTTTACTTTTCTTTTTTATAATATAAAATAAATCTATTTTAGAATGAAAATTTAAAATAAATACTAAAACAAAGAAAATACTTTTAACTAAAGAGGAGGACGAAAGAAGAAGGACTTAAACAAATAAAAAAACTTTTAATTTAAAAGGAGGAAGACGAAGGGGAAAAACTTTGTTTTATGATATATTTTTTATTTTTTATTTTAAGATATAATCATTTTATATTGTAAAAGAAAAGAAAAAGTAAAAAAAAAACTATTTATTATTAATTAGATTTTTAATTTTTGAATTTGAAAATTTATTCAATTAATTTGAAACTTTTAGTATTGTTTATTTTCTTAATCTTTTAAAATGATTTTTTTAATTTTTAAGGATTTAATTATTATTTTTAAGAAAAAAATTAAATTAGTTTTAATAAAGCAAGGGTATTTGCACCAATTTCAATACTGACGGCGTTAATAGGGAAAATTTGCGTTAGTGGTAATATGACGCTGTTAACGGGGACGTTAGCGTCAATTAGGCACTGATGCTAACGCCATTAGACCACATTATATACAAACTCTGTCCCCGATTGTCATTTGCCCTTAAAACTTCTAAAAGATTTCTCTGTGCGAAAACCCTCCGCACCAGCGGGGCCTCCGACTTTCTAGACCTATTTTGGTGATTTTTTATTTTATTTTTTTTTCAATTTTAAGGTTAAATTAATGAATATAATTTGTTTATGAACCTTATACATAGTTTTTTTTTTTTTTTTAATTTTTTGTTGATTTTTTATTTTGAAGATTATTATTTGAAAACCCCAAAACCCTCCTCTCTTAGGTTGTGAGTCGTATAGTTGGGGGTTGGCGTTGGGGTATGTTTCTTTTTATTTATTTTTTCTCTGATTGGGTTTCGTTTTGCAGGAGCCTCTTGGTGGTGGTCGTGGGGGGTGGTTAGGGTCGCGGGAGTTGAGAGGGTGGCTGGGGACTGGGTACACGAGGGCTGGGGTCGCATAGGGTGGCTGGGGGCTGGGTACACGAGGTCGGGGTTCATTGCATTTTGCTAATATAGCATTTGCGTTTGCGTTAGTGGAAAACTACCACAAATGCATGTTTGTGATAATTGGGCACTGACGCAAATGCCAGGCTGGTTTGTGTCATGGGATTCTGCGTCAGTTTCAAAGCTGACGCAATTGTGGCAGTTGGAAATTTTTTGTAGTAGTGATTAGGGGTACATTCAAAAGAAATATTTATAAGAATCTCTATAATTCATAAATGAGATATTTCCGGTGAAAATGCCTAAATTTTGTCGATTGTGACACTTAAATACCTAATTTTTTTTTTGCAGCTAAAATACATTCCGTCAGCAATTTTTGGTCGTCGTACGTACCTAATCGTTAAGTGTCAGATAGATGCATACGTGGCAGCCTCTAATTTGTCCAAATTAGTTCTATTTTATTTTTTATTTATAAAATATTTAAAAATAAAAAATTAAATAAAAACCATTAAAAATACAATAAAAAATTATCAATGATTTAAAATTCAATTTAAAAATATTAAACTAAAAAGTTCAAACTTCATCTAAACTACAATTAAACTTGTTCATGTAAGTCAAACAAACTGAGATTCAATAACCAAGATCAATTCTAAAATCTATATTCCTAAATCAAACATTAAAATTCAACATTTTAAACTAAAAACCAACAAAAATTTTAAAAATTTCCAAATTCAAATACAATAATAATTTGACCAGGCGGATTTTTTTTTTCCAAAGATAATCCAAATCCCAGCCCTGAGATCCCATCCTCTCCTTGCCTCTGACCATTCGACGGCCAGTTTAAGATGAAGGGAGAGAAAGCTGTAGATATGGCAACAAATTTGAGTTGTACGCATAGCATCAATGGCCCAACCCAAAAAATGAAAGGTAAATGATTTGAGCATATATATACACCTACTATACATATGTATGAATAATGTATAGCAGCCAAACCCAGAAATAAAAGTAGACAATGTCATTGTACAAAATCTTAATTAATCTCCTTGTTCCCAAAATCAAGCATTTCATTTGTATAGATCAAAGAATAAACACAAAAATCACAAAACAAGATGAAGAGAAAAAAAATGCTTTCATCCAATAATGAACAAACACATAAATCACAAACATTAGATTTGCCCCTTTCGTCCAATATAGAACCAAAAGAAGAAAATAAATGCTCAGATCTATCCTTCATAACTCGCCCATCACATTGTCACCCCTCGTCAGATCTCATCCCGCGGCGACGGAGTCACCTCGACATAGATCTGAGTTCCCCCATCCTCTTCGTGCAACCATCTCGTAAGATCCGAGTCGACACCCTAGAACCACTATCTTCTTTGCATAACCACCTTGTCAGATATGAGTTGGGGCGACGTAACCACCTCGTATGTGTAAGAAAAACATAACTTATATAATACTTGAATAAGCGCAATATGATAAATACAATATTTATATCTACTAAATTAAAGATACATAAATATTATAATTACAAATAATATAATATAAATAACTTATAATATATATATAACAATATTATAATTATAAATAACTTATAATATATATAACAATATAATATTATAATTATAAATAACAATATATAAATAACTATAATGTAAATAACAATATTATAATTATAAATAACTTATAATATATATAACAATTTAATATTATAATTATGAATAACTTATAATATATATAACAATATAATATTATAATTATAAATAACAATATATAAATAACTATAATAACAATTATAATTAATTTACACAATAATTATAAAGAACAAAATTAAAAGCCGAGGCCTGTGTAACACACAGTTTCCTTAAAACAGATTCGCCGCCTCTACGAGGTTTCGACGTCTATCTCCCAGGATACAACGGTGAACGACAAGTAACTCAATTACTTCGCCAAACCAAATATGCCCGAACTCTATCACACTAGAACAGATCTAAGAACTATAAAGAGTAAAAGAGAAAAACAATATTGAGAAATTATATATATCTTTAATCTTCAAAGGAAGATAAAATATATATAAGAATATGTTTTGGTGTAAATAAAACTAATGCCTCTAATCTCTATATATAGGCTATTCTATGAGACACACTTTTATTCACAAAAGATGTGGGACAAAAACCAATTGGTTTTTTCATTCAAAAAAATATCCAACAATCCCCCACATGAATGGAAAAACTGACTCAAGAATAACCAACAGATGGTTTAGACCTAGGTGTAGAGTTCAACGTTAGAAACCCGCATAGGATAGGTAGGTGTTACCCTTTGAACCTTCCCTTGTGTAAGTATATTTACTTTACTGGCTGATCAGTAGACGCGATGTCTTTGAACTGTTCTGCCGTTCGTGTAAACGATGATATACCACACACAGGAATCTTCCTGACATATATTGGTTCTCAATATTATGTTCGTTTTGGCCCTGAACATTTCCCTGGTTCTGCAAGAGATATTCTAGGAATTGAGCCCTTATTCAATCCCTATAGAAGCGGCCCATCTTCTCTCTCACATAGGTGATTTTCTTAATTAAGAGTAACCCGTTTTACTCTGCTCGACATTTCGACGCATAAGAAATCATTAAAAGCATAGCTTAACCTTTTCCTTACGGTTATCACTGTTTCATCATAGGAATGGACAATGAGGATAACCCCCACAGTGATCCAACATAGTCTTTACAGTTTTAGTTGTCCCTTTGAACCTAGATCTTGGGATCTCCAGTCAACTAGGTGGGGTGTCTACTGTATTGACTTTATTCATTCATGGGCTTTAGACCCATTCCCCTCGATGATTTTTCAACCAACTCTCTATTTAACCCTTTGGTTAGCGGATCCGCAATATTATCCTTTGACTTCACATAGTCAATAGAGATAACTCCAGTTGAGAGTAGTTGTCTAATGGTATTGTGTCTACGACGTATATGTCTAGACTTACCATTATACATATTATTATGCGCCCTACCAATTGCAGATTGACTATCGCAATGTAAGCCAATAGATGGCACTGGTTTAGGCCATTTTGGAATATCTTCTAAAAATTGACGAAGCCATTCAGCTTCTTCGCCACACTTGTCTAAGGCAATAAACTCAGATTCCATCATGGATCTAGCTATTACCGTTTGTTTAGAAGATTTCCATGATACAGCTGCACCACCGAGTGTGAACACATATCCACTCGTAGATTTTGAATCTTTCATATCAGATATCCAATTAGCATCACAATACCCTTCAAGTACTGCTGGATATTTAGTATAGTGCAGCCCATAGCTACGAGTAAATCGTAAGTACCTAAGTACTCTTGTTATTCCTTTCCAGTGGTCAGACCCTGGATTACTCGTGTATCTACTCAGTTTACTAACTGCGTAGGCTATATCAGGTCTTGTACAACTCATTAAGTACATTAGACTTCCAATAATTCTAGAGTACTCTACCTGAGAGACACTCTCCCCTTTGTTCTTGAACAAATGTAGACTTGAGTCTATAGGGGTTCTGGATACACCAGAATCTTCTTTGTTGAATTTCTCAAGAATTTTGTCCACATAATGTGACTGACTTAGAATGATCTTATCAGATGTCCTTGAGATTTGAATCCCCAAAATGACATCTGCTAGACCCAAATCTTTCATGTCAAATTTCGAGTTCAACATACTCTTGATAGATTTGATCATCTTATCACTGCTTCCAACAATGAGTATGTCATCTACGTAAAGACACAAAATGACATAGTCATTATCTGTTTCTTTAACATAAATACATTTATCGCATTCATTGATTTTGAAGCCATTTGCCAACATAGTTTGGTCAAATTTCTCATGCCATTGTTTTGGTGCTTGCTTTAAACCATATAAAGATTTCACCAATTTACATACTTTTCTTTCTTTTCCTGGGGAGGAAAAACCCTCGGGTTGTTCCATATAAATTTCTTCATTTAAATCCCCATTTAGAAAAGCAGTTTTCACATCCATTTGATGTACTTCAAGATTGCGTAACGCAGCAATAGCAAGTATCATCCTAATGGAATTTATTCTCGTCACAGGAGAATAAGTGTCAAAGTAATCAAGGCCTTCACGCTGCTTATAACCTTTAATTACAAGCCGTGCCTTATACTTATCAATTGAACCATCGGATTTCATTTTCCTTTTGAAAATCCATTTAGCCCCTAAAGGCTTACATCCTGGAGGAAGATCTACTAACTCCCAGGTGTGATTTTGAAGTATGGATTCAATCTCACTATTAATAGCATCTTTCCATAAAGAGCCTTCAGTGGAGTTCACAGCTTCATCAAAGCTTTGAGGTTCACCTTCTAGCAAATAGGTCAGAAAATCTGGACCAAAAGATTTTTCTGTTCTAATCCTTTTGCTACGTCTAGGTTCATCCTCACATTCTTGACTTTGATCCTGACTATTTTCAGCAATAGTCTCATGTGTTCGTTTCAACGAACTTGAATCCTCTTTTGATCTAAGAGGAAATACGTGTTCAAAGAACGACGCATTTCTGGATTCCATTATCGTGTTTTTGTGTATGTCAGATATTTTAGACTCATACACCAAAAACCGATAAGCACTACTATTATGTGCATAACCAATGAAAATGCAATCAATAGTTTTTGGACCTATTTTTACCATTTTTGGTAAAGGTACAGCCACTTTGGCAAGACACCCCCACACTCTTAAGTATTTGAAGGAAGGTTTCGTTCCTTTCCATAACTCATAAGGGGTCTTATCTTCTTTCTTTTTGGGTATCTTATTTAAAAGATAATTAGCTGATAAGATAGCTTCTCCCCACATGTTCTGCGACAATCCAGAACTAATCAACATCGCATTCATCATCTCTTTCAATGTACGATTTTTTCGTTCAGCAACACCATTTTGCTGAGGTGAATAAGGTGCAGTGGTTTCATGGATGATTCCATTTTTTGCACAGAATTCACGAAATGGTGATTCATATTCACCACCTCGATCACTTCTCAACACCTTAATCTTTTTGTTAAGTTGATTCTCAACTTCGGTCTTATAGAGAACAAATTTCTCTATAGCCTCGTCTTTGCTTTTCAGCAAATACACATAGCAATATTTCGTGCTATCATCGACAAAGGTAATAAAATACTTATTGCCTCCCCTTGTTTGAACAAATTTTAAATCACATACATCGCTATGGATTAAATTTAGGGGTTCATTATTCCTTTCAATCGTTTTGAAGGAAGACCTTGTTAGTTTTGCCTCAACACAGGTTTCACACTTATGATTTGAATCAATGTGGAATTTTGGTATGTGATTCAAGTTAATTAATCTCCGTAGAGTATCATAATTAACATGTCCTAGTCTACCATGCCAAACATTGGAAGACTCAAGCAAGTAAGTAGAAGAGTTATTAACTTTATTGATAATTGGTTTAACAACCATTACACTGAGTTTAAACAACCCATCAGTTACATAACCACTTCCCACAAACATTCCACTTTTGGACAGAACAACTTTGTCTGACTCAAATACAATTCGGAATCCATGTTTGTTCAACAGTGAACCAGACACTAGGTTTTTCCGGATCTCTGGTACGTACAGTACGTTGTTCAGAGTCAGCTCCTTTCCAGAAGTCATTTTTAGGATCACACTTCCTTGACCCGCAATTTTAGATGTGGCAGAATTTCCCATGAAAATCTTCTCGCCATTATCTACCTGTTCAAAAGATTTGAACAGACTCTTGTTTGAGCATACATGCCGAGTGGCACCAGTATCAATCCACCACTCCATTGGGTTGGAATTGACTAGGTTTATCTCAGACACCATGGCTGATAGATTTATTAGATCAAACTTAAAGAAAATTCTTAGGTTAGCCTGGAAGGGTAAAAAACCCAACCATTCGTGGTCTAGCCTCTCGTAGAATATTTCTATTAAGTATTTATCCAGCCTCAAATATCTCTACTAGATAATTTCCAAAGAACACTAGAAGAAGGGTCTAGCCCCTGCCTCAGCAGTCTAGTTTCTTTGAAAATATTCAGTTCCCAGAACTTCTCTAGTGAGATTTAAGTTCAAACGAACTTTTCGCAATAACAATATCTTTCAATATATAGATATAGAAATATCACTGATATATTCAAATATTATATTTAAACAATAATCTGTTTTAAGATTGTAGGAAAAACATAACTTATATAATACTTGAATAAACGCAATATGATAAATACAATATTTATATCTACTAAATTAAAGATACATAAATATTATAATTACAAATAATATAATATAAATAACTTATAATATATATATAACAATATTATAATTATAAATAACTTATAATATATATAACAATATAATATTATAATTATAAATAACAATATATAAATAACTATAATGTAAATAACAATATTATAATTATAAATAACTTATAATATATATAACAATATAATATTATAATTATGAATAACTTATAATATATATAACAATATAATATTATAATTATAAATAACAATATATAAATAACTATAATAACAATTATAATTAATTTACACAATAATTATAAAGAACAAAATTAAAAGCCGAGGCCTGTGTAACACACAGTTTCCTTAAAACAGATTCGCCGCCTCTACGAGGTTTCGACGTCTATCTCCCAGGATACAATGGTGAACGACAAGTAACTCAATTACTTCGCCGAACCAAATATGCCCGAACTCTATCACACTAGAACAGATCTAAGAACTATAAAGAGTAAAAGAGAAAAACAATATTGAGAAATTATATATATCTTTAATCTTCAAAGGAAGATAAAATATATATAAGAATATGTTTTGGTGTAAATAAAACTAATGCCTCTAATCTCTATATATAGGCTATTCTATGAGACACACTTTTATTCACAAAAGATGTGGGACAAAAACCAATTGGTTTTTTCATTCAAAAAAATATCCAACAGTATGAACTAAATCGCGCCTTCACTAGCTTCGGTGTTTCTTAGCAAGCCGGATTCGTCGGTGAAGAATATGAAATGGCAGCAGCTGGGATAAAGATGAAGATGAAGGGTCGATTTTAGCTTTTTTTTGTTTCTTATAAAACAGGTTTAAAACTTAGTTTATTTTTCTGATTTACTTTATTAATGTTAATTTTATTTTCATTTAATTTTAATTGTTTTTAATTTATCTTGACCAATCAGAGACTGCCACATAGGTACCAATGTGGCACTTATACTTACGACTGCCAAAGATTGCCAACGGAAGCTATTTTAGCCACAAAAAATTAGTTATTTAAGTGTCACAATCAACAAAACTTAGGTATTTTCGCCGCAAATATCCCTTCAGGGATAAACTCTATTTGATTACATATGTTAAATGCAGAAATAAAGCTCTTTTGACGACCTAAGCAAACAGAGCTCACATACACGATTAATGAGGGATAACATTCCCGTAACACATGTATTGATCGAGGAGATACATCTTGCTTCATTTGCTCACTTCTAGCAAATAGATCACCAGTCCATGTCAAAAATATTTTTGCTACATCATCTTTCCAAAAATAGGTATAACAATAGGTCCCTAGTTAGATTTAATGGTCAAGGACCAACAACAGTAGCAAACCATTGACTGTGAGTAGGAGTGTTTATTGGTCGGTTTGGTCAGGTTGTAACATATTTTAATTAACCCAATGTAAAAATCGAGTTGCAAAAATCCAACTCTAACCCATTCAATTAAGAAAAAACTCGTCTAATGTTTTAGGCAGTTTGGTCGAATTAACCCGCCCAAACCAATCTTAATTTTTTTTTAAAATTTTCAAATAATTATATTCAACAAACTAAAAGTATAACATACATCTTCCGAGCTTAGACATATTATTCTAAATTGAAACTTTAAAACATTATTCTAAATTCATAGTTAAAAATTTAAAAATAATATTTAATATTACATATAATATATGTAATAATATACGTAATTTATGTATGTATAAATGAAAAAAAATCTTAATCAGTTTATTCGGGTTATATAGGGTGGGTTGGTATAATTCCCAAACTGGCCAATATAATATTTGGCCTGTTTGAATTTTTGTGGGGTTATTCGGGTTGTATTTTTTGTCAGTTTTTTCGGTTTGGTTTGGGTGGTTTATTCGAGTTGGACAGTTTGCAAAAGCTTTTGCACAACCCTAACTGTGAGGAGTTTTGTCACCAAATATTTTACACATGGAGTTAAGTGCTACAAATTGAACTATGTAGGTAGTTTAGCCACCATTTTCCCTAACCCAATTAATTAATAAAAATTTATTTTTCAATATATTTTTAACTGCCACGTTAGCAAACTGTTACTATTTTGGATAGAAAGTGTAATGTCTCAAATTCCCTAATGTGGCTTAGTGCCTGAATTAGGGGGCTAGGAGGGCCATAATTGATTTAATGCGTTATTATGTGATTATGTGCATTGTATTATTATATGGCTATATTTGTATATTTATGTGCATGTATCTGATATATAGGTGAGATCACATTATTATGTGATTATATTTGAGCTATTTAGCATGGGACGATCTCAGGAAGCAAGTTAGCAGTTTTGTCATATGGGGTTAATTACTGGGCTCGGGTGAGCCTATGGGTAATTTGGTACTTAGTACATTACCGGGAATGAGCGGGTAATGAGAAATGATTTAATAATTATTTGAGGATATTGGGAGTAACGGGAATTGGAGAACGTTAATTATGATTAATGGGGTAGGTGGAAATGACAACTTTGCCCTTGGGTGGCTTTGAGGAAGTAGAATGGCCCTAGGGGCATTTTAGTCATTTTAGGCTATATTAGTTTTGAATTGAGGAAGGTTGTAGAATAAATAGGGTAGTGCAGGGCAACTTCTCTCTTCTCTCTTGATCATACTCTCTCTTTCTCTCGGTTGGATTTCTAAGACAAGCTAGAAGATTAAAACTTGAGGATTTAAGCCTTGAGAGTTTAGGATTTAGTTACAGCTACTGAAGGGATTTAATTCATAGCCGAGGTAAGGATTCTAAGCTTAAAATTTGAGTTTTCCTCTGTTTTTAAGATTATTTTTAAGCTTGGAAGTTTGATTATGGATGTAACGTCCTCGATAACCAAGACCGTTACACTGAGTATTTTAAAATAGTGCAAGACTTGCTAATCAAGTTGTGTTGAACATAAATGTGATCCAAAGGTCAACTAACATGTTAGGGTTAGAAGATTTTGATCATAAACGGTTAATTTTCATTTAAATGGATGTTTGATACATGGGATCCCAAAGACAAGGTTTATGTGATGATTACAATCCCCAAAAGTTAATACAACAAAAGCCAGACTAATGGAAAAATACAAGTTTTAGAGCTCTGTCCATGTAACTATCCCTCAGCCATGGCAGTTGAGCAACTGACTATGTACACTTTGCCCCTAGAGCTCTCCAACTCATGGTTGGTCTAGTTTCCCTTTGCCTTTACCTGCACCACGTACCACCCGTGAGCCAATGCCCAGTAAGAAAACCATAAATAGCAAGCGCATATAACAATAGTAGTATTCAATCAATCTTAACACAACCAGTTCAATTATTTAACAGAATGCAAACATTAAGCTACCAATAATAAAAATATATTCTCAAGTACATATCTTAAACAGTTACACAAATATTCAGGATTGGCACACTTTGGTCGAGCCCTCTGTTTATCTAGCTGATCCCGACTCACTTAGGCCGAGCTGCGTTCAGTACTCTTATCATCAGCTCTGACACTCTTAGGTCGTTCATTCTCATATACATAACAATCATATAGTCACACAATACACATACTCAAATATTGGGAACCTCAGTCCCGTTCACAACCACAAGGGTGCAGTTTTCTTACCTCAAATCCCGAGCGAAGAATAAAGAACAGTCCCGAGAATGATCCTCCTAAGCCTTAGCGATAAACCTATTCATAGTGTCATTGGGTAACCATCAAATCCTAATCCAAATAAATATTTAGGAAACAAAAACTAGTCTTCGAGACCTCGAATTCTACTAAACCGGGTAGTAGAATTCATCCCAAGCTCCTAGGTTCGAATTCCCGTCCCTCCCCAAGCCTAAAAGCTAACTTAGGTCAAAATGGTCTAGGCGGGCCGTGACCCGACCCTAGGGGTCGCGACGCGCCTCAAGTCAGAGGCACAACCTCATGCATCTGGGGGAGGCGGGTCGCGACTTGCCCCCAAGGGTCGCGGTGTGCCCTCAAGTTAGCAGCCCTCTTGGGGCATTCTGGGCACGCGAGCCGCGGCGCCCAAGAACTGGGGAGTGACGCTCCCCCGCGAACCCAGAATTTTCTAGGTGTTCTCAGCATTCTTCCCAGCCAAAGCCTCAAAATTCAACCTTACAAGCACCCTAACCAAAACTGTAAAACGCCCTAATCTAATACTTTGTAAAACATTCGCATACTCATGAATTTATAAGAGAAAAGCCAATTATTATAAAATCCCAGCGGGGCTTTGCTAAAACATGCAAGTTGGGCCCAATAGTTTAAAAAGAAAAAAAATAATAGTTTTCATGCAACGTTCTTAAAAAAAACCAAAGTTCAATTCCCACTGATAAGTTCTGAATGTCAAGTAAAACATAACATTATATTTAGAAAAATGGCGTTTAAACTGATCGTTTCTTATCCATAGGATGCCCCCACGCCATACACACCTTGACGATAGAACTTCCCACATTACCACGCGTGCCAAAGAGAAAACCTATTTGCTACCTGGAAGGGAAAGTAAGGGGGTGAGCTAAAAGCCCAGTAAGGAAGTATAAAGAACACACAAGTAAATCACAACAAAACATATTCACATTCATACATCGTCATACATCATAGCATCATTATCGTAAACATAAACATAATCATCACAACATTGGCATCATATACAAGGTCATCATCATCATAACATCATAACATAAACATCACATCTTTGTGAACATGGACCGTTAACTTGTCCATGTCACCTCTTGAGGTAAACAAGATCTCTAGTCCTTGAATAACCTCGGCACGTCCGCCCTATGAGTTATGCCTTCTTATCCTTAGCAACTTGGGTTACGTCTTCACATCCTTAGTAACCCCTTTTTGTTGAGTCGCGTTCATCACGCTAACAACCATTTCATAACATACAACATTCAAATGACATACAATCTAGTCATATCAACACAATATAGCATTTCATAATTCATATCGCAAAAGTATCATCATTCATAACACTCTTATTCATACAAGCCAACCTTACCATTCACAACATAAATAAACAAAATTCTATCTAACTTTCTTACCTTAGGTCCAAGCAAAGCACAACTGACAAACTTCACAACGAGCCTATACCATAACCAAACAACATCTTTTAGCATCACATAAGACTTTATTGTGCCCACTCATCTATCCCATGTGTGCATTGGCCATGCACACATGGTAAAAACTATTCATCATTATCAAAATAGACAATTACACATAAAATCACCAAAAGAATAATGCAACTTATACCTATGTCACATGCATGGTTTTTAAATAAAAACCACATGGTTAAATATTAGACATGTTTTTTAACATAAAAGTGCATTTGCATGCGACATGCATACGTGAGAATGCCGTTAAAAAGCGACGTTAAGTACGATAATTCATATGCGCTTATTTCTATCGTTTTGAAAATAATGAATTAGTAACATGCTTTGATCACTATTATTTATCTCTTTAAAAATCTTTAAGTTGATTAAACCTCCAAAGCATTATTTCTATTTCATAAAATAATTTATTTAACCAATTTAAAAATATAATAATTCCAATATTTACTTTTAAATTCCATAAAATAATAAGGGCTATAAATTATGTAAAAATACTTATAATTTAACATATTTCCTTAGAAAATAACATTATAATCCAATTAACAAATTTACAAACTTAATGTGAGAAAAATTACAATTTTTTTAGGTGTGGAAAAAATACATTTTTACTTGTATTATTTTTAAGACTTAATTTTAATTATAATAAATTCATAAGTGATAATCCAACAATTATTTTAAAATATTTTAATAAACATTCAGCCACTATTTGATTTACTTTAAAACTCACAAGTAAATTAAATTCAACATTTTTCTTAATTAAATAAAGAAAAAAAATCATAACTATTAAAATGAACACTCATAGTTATATTAAAAATACCACTTTTAATATTTTCATAGTTTATGGTATTAATTTATTTCAACATACACATCAAATTCCTTTTATTTAAAAATAAAACTTCATATTTTTACTAAAATTCCAGCAACCAAATATATCCTTAAAATCACAATTTTTATTTTTAAAAACTCATATTTTTCTCAAAAATATAAAAAAAAATCTTTAAGTAATTATTTGAGCAAAATATCATTTCAAGGCATCTTAAGATTTTTAATTTAATTTCTTAAAACATCATAACACTTGCAAAATTTAATTAAGCACTCAAAACATTATTCTCATCATATACAACATCACTTTTACAAAAAATTAGCAAGTACAATAAGTCATGAAATTCATTCTTTTCATCATACTTCACAAAATTCATACATATTTAATTAACAATGTTCCAACACAAACCCTAGCATGTTTCTACGCCCTTTTTAATGATTTTAATGTTACCATTAGCATACAATAATTTATCAAACCACCTTAAAACATACTCACAAATCATAAACAAATAATCATCTTTAACCTTGTCTTGAATATACTATTGACATATTACCCTCATGCAAGTACTACAAGAGAAACAAAACTAACATATATCCATTTGCGATCAATATTTAGATTCAGACTTCTTCGAGGGAGAGAGTGAGTGTAGCAGTAATTCTATAAATAATGTATCGACCAGTAATAATAGCTCAGGTATATTACTTAGAATTTCCTTTCTCCTTATTCCCTTGCTATTTTGAATAACTCAAATTATATTGTCTGATCATTTGTTTCCATCCTGCAGTCATGCCTTCTAGAGAAGCCTTTGATCTGTACGCTGACGATGATGCTCCTCCGGCAAAAAGAGAGTGAGCAGAAGGCATCTTGGGGAGGGAAGCAGCGATCCTGCCAGGAAGAAGGCTCGAGCAGAGGATCCTCCAGCAACCACTGCTGCGCCCACTCCTTCTAGGAATATGACGCCTCCTCGCAATAACCTTCCTCCTGAGCAGGCAAGGCAACCTTCAACAAACGACCTGCTGAGTGTTGCCAACGCCACTCAGGAGAGGATACAAAGGCTTTCATGGCACCGTCGTAGCCAGGAGGCCTTCTCGCACCTTCTTCTGCTACCGCATAACCAAGTCATCAGCTGCGGACTGTCTGAAATTCTCAACGTAATTTTTCCTTCTTTCTTTAATTAAACAACATTTTCTTTCATTGCCTCTGACTAGTTTACTGTTCTTTTTCTATTCGTAGGGTATCCTCACAATGGGGCATGGCTACCGCTGAGCTAAGGAGTTTGAGGCTAAATTTGCTGAGGAGGTCAAGGTGGTCGAGGCCAGATATGCCGAGCAGCTGAAACCAGTCGAGGAGAAAAGTGCCGAGCAGCTAAAAGCGGTTGAGGAGAAATATGCTGAGCGGCTGAAAGCGACCGAGGAGAAAAATGCTAAACTGGGTGAGGAGTTGAAGAACCACCAAGAGGCATTGGTTAAAATTACTGAGGCCGAGGAGAAGTATAAGGAGGCTTCAGTGCTGAATTTTAAAGAGGCCTCCAAACTTCAGGATGACCTGGTGATCAACAGGAAAGAAACCGCCGAGTAGGAGAAGCGTGCAAACCGGCTCGAGGAAGCCAATGCTCGCAACCTGGAGAAATATAAGGGAGCGGCGTTCATATGCTTCTACTTGTTCTAAAAAAGCAACCCAGGGGTGAACTTTGACTACCTCCTAGAGCATATGAAGCAGGAGGAACTGGCAAAGTGCACTACTCGCCTGAAAGAAGAGAGAAAAGCTCAGGAATCTCCTGAGATTTCTTTGGCAACAGGCATCGAAGGTGCCGAAGAGGATGCTGGGACTACAGTCGACCAACAATCTCAGCAAGATCCTCCTGCTGCTGCATAATTTTATTTATTTATTTTTATTTGTAATTGGGACACACGAACTACGATTCGTGATGTCAAGATAAATTTTTTTTTGCTGTGTAGGGCAGCTTTCTTTTAATTACAAATTATATTTGAGCAGTAACTGCTCACGGTGTAAAGCATTTCACTCTGATATTATAATATTTTCTATTTATTATAACATCTGCTCGCATGACTGAACTTAGCATAGCACTTTGTTTCCATTTTACAAAATCCAATTTTTTTTTTAAAAATACTCTAAGTGTCGTAGTATGCTTTTCCTTATTTTTCTCGTGTGTTTACATATGCTTGTTGATTTGCTTTGCCTGCTTAGTAATATAGCAAAACAACACACGTAATGAGAAAATACTTGTAATAAATACAATAATTGGCAAGAATAACTGGCTGCGCACAGTTCCTTTTATTTCTCATAATAAATGGACAAAATTGTGTCTATACGAGTGACCAAAAATTGATCTTACACTTGTAAGCGACCAGTCATATAATTGACCAGCCCTTATTCATAAACTTGTAAATAGTGAAATTAATACAAGTCCGTTCTTTAAAAAGAATTGTATATTGATAATACTTGCACAGGTGTTCTCCATTCCAATAGCGAGGAATGAGATCTCCATTTAAGCGAGTAAGTTTATATGTACCAGGATGAAGAACTTCTTCAATCTGGTATGGACCCTCCCAGTTTTTTCCGAGCACTCCGGCAGCTTGATCGCGTGTGTTATGAAAATATATTCTAAGTACCAAATCTCCCACGTTAGAATTTCTTTCTCGTACTTTAGAGTAAAAATACCGAGCCACCTTTTGCTGATAAGCTGCCACCCGAAGTTGAGCTTGCTTGCGCCTTTCATCGACTAAGTCCAAAGACTCCATCAATAACTGATCGTTAGTATTATGATCGTATGCCAACCTTCTATGTGATGGTGGGTCTAGCTCAACAAGCAACATGTCCTCATACCCATAGGCCAAAGAAAATAGAGTATGACCTGTTGTTGTTCGATGGGATGTTCTATACGACCAATGGACTTCTTGTAGTTGTTCTGGCCATCCCCCCTTTGCTTCTTCAAGCCTTTTCTTTAGGGTGTCCTTCAGGGTTTTGTTGATAGCTTCAACCTGTCCGTTCGCTTGCGGATGAGCTATCGATGAAAAACTCTTGATAATCCCGTGCCTCTCGCAAAAATCAGTGAAAAGACCACTGTCAAATTGTGTGCCATTATCAGAGACAATTTTCCTTGGCAACCCATATCGACACACGATGTTCTTGACAACAAAGTCTAATACCTTCTTGGTCGTTATTGTTGCAAGTGGCTCAGCCTCGGCCTACTTCATAAAGTAGGCAACAACAACTACTGCATACCTGACATTCCCTTTTCTTGTGGGTAAAGACCCGATCAAATCAATCCCCCATACTGCAAATGGCCACAGGCTTTGCATCTGTTTAAGCTCATTTGGGGCTGCTCGAGGTATCTTGGAGAATCTTTGACACTTGTCACATTTTTGAACAAAATCCATAGAATCCTCATTCATGGTGGGTTAGAAATATCCTTGCCTTAGGATCTTCTTCGACAAACTTTGCCCCCAGCATGATCTCCGCAGAAACCTTCATGGACTTCTTGCATTAGTTCCTTGGCCTTTTCCTTAGAAACATACCTTAACAGCGGCATCGAGTACCCTCTTCTATATAAAATTTCGTCGACCAGAATGAATCGAGTCGACTGCCTCTGGAGAGTCCTTGCTTTGTTTCTTTCTGCTAGAAGCACTCCTTGCTCAAGGTATTTAATAAAGGGCGTTATCCATGTGTCTGTCGCTTGAATCACCAGTGAAGACTCTTCTGCTTGAATGCTTGGTGCTGACAAATGCTCAACTGGTACTATGTTCAAGGTGTCAGCATCCTTCGCGCTTGCTAACTTGGCCAAGGCATCGACATTTGAGTTCTGATCGCGAGGTACTTGTTGGAGGGTATACTTTTCGAACTGTGCAAATAAGTCCTTTGCTTTGTTCAAATAAGCAACCATTTTGAGACCACGAGCTTGATATTCTCCTATAATTTGATTAAAGACTAGCTGGGAGTCACTGTAGATCTCAAGTGACTTTATATCCATGTCCTTGGATAATCTTAATCCTGTGAGCAAATCTTCATATTCAGCTTCATTATTGGACGCTGTAAAGTCAAATCTGATTGCACAATGGAATCGATGTCCTTCGGGCGTGACTAAGATCAAACCTGCCCATGCGTTGTGCTCGTTGGAAGATCCGTCTACGTATAGCTTCCAGGAAGGAGTTTAACTTTGGAGTCCAGTTTCCTCCATCAATTCGATATTTTGGATTCTAGTGAATTCTACGACAAAGTCTGCTAGAGTCTGTCCTTTCACAGCTGCCCATGGAGAATAAGAAATATCGAACTGCCCAAGTTTGACTGCCCATTTTAATAATCGACCAGCGGCTTCTGGTTTCTGCTAGACTTGCCATAATGCTGGTCGGTGAGTACCACGATGGGGTGAGCTTGAAAGTATGGGTGCAACTTTCTGGAGGCCAGAATCAAGTAATAGGCTAACTTCTCAATGGGTGGATACAACAACTCTGCTCCTACTAGCCCCTTGCTCACATACTACATAACTTTTTGAACATGGTCCTCCTCTCTGATCAAAATAGTGCTAGCAGCATACTCTGTGACTGCCAAGTAGATGAACAAAGTTTCTTTTTCGGCCGGCTTGGACAAGATTGGTGGTTGCGACATATGGGACTTTAGCGCCTGAAAAGTCTGCTCGCACTCTTTCGTCCAATCGAACTTCTTGTTGCCCCTGAGTAGATTAAAAAATGGAACACACTTGTCGATTGACTTAGAAATGAATCTACTTAAAGCAGCAATCCTCCCTGTTAGGCTTTGAACATCTTTAATTTTGGCAGGGGACTACATCTCGATCAGGGCCTTGATCTTTTCGGGATTATCTTTGATTCCTCGCGAGTTTACTATGAATCCTAAAAAATTTCCTGATCCAACACCAAAGGAACACTTAAGGGGATTTAGCTTCATCTGATATTTGTTCAAGATGTTGAAGCATCCTCGTAGGTCCTCGATGTGCTCTTCATCCTTCTTCGACTTAACCAGCATGTCATCGACATATACTTCCATGTTAACACCGATCAACTCTTTGAACATATGGTTGACCAGTCGCTGGTAAGTCGCACTAGCATTTTTCAAACCAAAGGGCATTACTTTATAACAATAGAGCCATGTATCTGTTCGAAAGCTAGTGTGATCCTCACTAGGTGGATGCATACTGATTTGATGGTACCCAGAGTATGCGTCCATGAATGATAAAATCTCATGCCCTGGCGTAGCATCGACCAACTGGTCGATCCTTGGGAGTGGGAAACAATCCTTCGGGCAGGCTTTATTGAGGTCTGTGAAATCGACGCACGTCCTCCACTTGCCATTCAGCTTGGGAACCAGTACAAGATTAGAGACCGAAGATGGATAAAATGCTACCCTGATGAATTCGCTCTTCTTCAGCTTCTCGACTTCATCTTTTAACACCTTCGACCTGTCTTTATCGAGCAGCCTCCTTTTTTGTTGCACTGGTGGAAAATTTTTGTCTATATTTAAGACATGGATGATAATTACTGGATCAATCCCAACCATATCTTTATGCGACCAGGCAAACGCCTCCTGGTTCTCCTTCAAAAATTCCACCAGTTTTTTCTTTGTTGTTGCCTCTAAGTTTTTACCAACTTTCACAACCCTGGTCGGATCTGCCTCTTCTAGTTAGACCTCCTCGAGGTCCTCCATAGGTCCCACATTTTCTTCAAAATCCCCAAAGTGAGGATCTAAGTCTCTATCCTCACTTTTGGGAAACACCCTATTTAGTGCATGTTCACCTGATTAGGCTTGCATTTCATTTGCCAACAATAACCTTTTCTCGACTTTTTCCCCCGATCCACCTCTTTTTGCCTTGGTAATCGAGGAATTATAACATTCCTGCGCTTCATGCTGGTTCCCCAACATGCATCCCACTCCTGCATCTGTTGGAAATTTCATTGCCAAATGCCAAACTGAGGTTATGGCTCGCAGGTCAACTAGAATAGGTCTTCCAATCACAGCATTATATGCAGAAGGACAATCAACTACTATGAAAGTAGCGAGTAATGTCTTGTTTGCAGGTGCCAGTCCTGCTGTGACTGGAAGTGTAATCGACCCAATTGGTGCGAGCCCTTCGCCGAAAAAACCATAAATGGTTTGGTTGCATGGTTCCAAATCTTGCATTGATAACTTCATCCTTTCCAATGAAGATTTATACAGAATGTTGACTGAGCTTCCTGTATCCACCAATACTCACTTGACCATCATATTAGCGATTTGGACATCCATGACTAGAGGATCTGAATGGGGGAATCGAACATGATGAGCATCAAGCTCAGAGAAAGTTATCAATTCTTCCTCTGTTTGAGATTTTTTGGGAGTTCGCTCCTCTACGTTCAACATTTTAATGTCCTGGTCGTGATGTAAGGTTCGGGTGTACCTTCCCTCGCCTTCCCACTATCACCCGCTAGGTGTGGGCCACCGCAGATGGTCAGCAATGTACCAGCAACTGGAGCTGGCTGTAAAGGGGGCGAGCATTGGCGTACAGGTGCCTGCTCATTGCCTCCTTGAGCCTATCGCTGAGAACCTCCAGTGGCTCGTACATATCTCCTCAGGTGTCCTTGTCTGATAAGGAACTAAATCTCATCTTTAAGCTGGTTGCACTCGTTGGTGTCATGACCAAAGTTGTTATGAAAACGAAAAAACTTAGTAGTATCTCTCTTGGAGATATCTTTCCTAATTGGGGCTGGTCGCCTGAAGGGAACAGTGGTGTTAGTGGCCTGGTACACTTCTGCTCTACTATCGACTAGGGTAGTGTAATTGGTGAACCTCAGCTCATATCTGTTACTTTTAGGGCGGTTGTTCTCAGACGTTGATGGCTTGTGGTTCACCATTTTCCCTCCATTTTCCCATTATTTTTTTCATTGCCATTGGGTTTCCCAGACCCACTGGCGGCTTTGGTGGGATCTTCTTTCAGACCCTGGTCGTCTGTGGGTGACTTCCCTTCGTTGGCAATGGCCTCCTCGAGCTTGATGTACCTGTCAGCTCGGTCCAGAAATTATTGGGTGCTCTTGACCCCATCTTTCCGCAAACTGTTCTAAAGGGATGAATGACGTCGTACTCCAGCAGTAAGAGTCATCATCTTTCCTTCATCGCCAACCATCTTAGCCCTACCAGTGACTCGCATGAATCGTTGAACATACCCTTTCAGGGTTTCTCCCTCCTTCTGGTGTATCTCAACCAACGGATTAGCCTTGCCTGGGTGGTATAGAATCTCACAATCGTAGTCTTTCACTAATTCCAACCACCTCTGCTGCCTCATATTCAGTTCCTTTTGCGTGAAGAAGTACTTCAGACTTTTGTGGTCAATGTATATCTCGCACTTGTCCCCATATAGGTGATGTCTCCATATCTTCAGTGCGAACACCACTGCTGCCAACTCAAGGTCATGAATGGGATATTGTTGCTCATAATCCTTAAGTTGTCTAGAAGCATAAGCCACCACCTTCCCATCTTGCATCAACACACATCCCAAACCGTTCTTTGATGGGTCACAATACAACACAAATTTCCCGCCCTCAATGGGAACACAAAGGATAGGTGCAGAAATCAACTTATCCTTCATGGTCTAGAAGCTCTCTTCACATTTTTCGTCCATGTAAACTTCTGATGTTTGTGGGTTAAGTTAGTCAATGGTGTGGTGATATTTGAGAAACCCTCTACAAACTTCCTATAGCAACCTGCCAATCCTAAGAAGCTTCGAACTTCTGAGGCATTCTTCGGCTGGGGCCAGTCTCTAATGGCCTCGATCTTCGATGGGTCTACTGCTATTCCATTCTTGGACACTGTATGCCCTAGGAAAGTTACCTGTTCCAGAAAAAACTCACACTTAGAGAACTTAGCGTATAACTGATGTTCTCGCAATCTTTTCAAAGTCAACCTCAAATGCTCCTTGTGCTCCTCCTTAGTCTTCGAGTAAATAAGGATATCATCTATGAACACTACCACAAATGTAACGCCCTGGATAGCCAAGACCGCTACATTGTGTACTTATAAAGGTGCAAGACTCGCCAATCAAGTCATTATCTTAAAATCGTGTAATTAAACATGTAAGAGCTAGGGTTAAAAAAAGGTTTTGGTCTCAAAAGACTCATTTTATATAACTAAACTGTCACATACACGGGATCCCAAAAGAAACAGAGTTAAAAGTTAATTTACAGACTCCCAAAAACACAAAAACAAAGGTTAGCCATACTAAGGAAAAATAGACAATCTCTGGGTCTCGCGTCCCTGTCTAAACCTCAACCGTGGCGGCTGAGTAGCTGGCTATGTACATTTTACCCGCAGAGCTCTCCAATCAAGGCTGATCAAGCTTACCCTTGCCTTTACCTGCACCACGTAGCATCCGTGAGCCAAGGCCCAGCAAGAAAACATCGTATGCAACACAATCAATGATATCAGACAGTTAACTCATCAAGCATGAACTCTCATCAAATAATCCACAATAGACATTCAGCGCATGTATTCAGATTCAAGATGCAATCAATCACTTATATCACTCATATCACATAATATTCAGGGCCGACGACTTAGGCCGCACCCTCTGTTTATCCCACTGACTCCGACCCGCTTAAACCGAGCTCAGTGCATAATAAGCTGTCATCGGCTACCAGTGGCCGAGCCGCGCCCTGTGCGCTAGTGCACCCCTTGGCACCCTTAGGTCGTTGTTTCACTAAATAGCTTGCATGGCATAATACCATCATTTCAAGCATTTACAGTAGGGAACCCCTAGTCCCGTCACATATATTCAACCAAGTGCAGTTTTCTTACCTTTAGTCTTTACGGTTATTGATTATGAGCGACACTCCTCAAGCACGATCCGTTTCCGAGCCTAAGCTTTTATCACCTAGTCACAACCAAGGTATAGGGTTCCATTAATATTCAAATATAGGTTTCCGGTTACAAAACTAACTTCCGGGAATCCGAATTCCACCAAGCACGGTGGTGAAACCAATACTGAGCATACTAGACCACATTCCCATGCCTAAAATCCCCAAAAGTTCAAGTACACAACTAAGGGTTGTGGCCCTTGAAGCTTAGCCATGACCCTAGCCTCAAAACAGAACCAAGGACCACCCTGGGCAAAGACACGCGCCACGACGCTCACCCTTAGCCGAGCCTCCTTGGCTTTTCTTCATCCTAGGGCCGCAGCGCTCTAGAACAGAGCCGCGACCCTTCCCATCGAACCCATAATTTCCACCTTTTCTAAGCTTGAAACCTTAGCCAGAACCATCCTTAAGCTCCCTACTTCAACGCCAAAAAATCCCAACACTTTTAGCATAACTTAAACAACATAATTCAACAGAAATACAGCCCAACAACCTACTAGAACCCCATCTCCAACTTCTGAAACTCAAGAACCTCAAACACTCAAACCAACCATTCAAACTCAGATTAAAACCTCTAAACCATGAATTGAAACTTACCTCTTCTGCTGAACCACTTCTCCAAGCCAAAACCAAGCTAATTCCCAAGCTTTCCTCCTTAATTATGTCTTTAAACATCAAAACCATGTTTACCTCAAAACCCAACCAAAACCAAGAATTTCTAATCACAGAAAAGAGGATTCAATGCTTAACTTAGTGTTGATTCTATTCCTTGGATGAGTCTTCAACTAAGCCCCAAAAATCCAGCCTCAATTTCCAGAAATTCCCAGCTTGTTTCCCTTTAGATTTCAGTGTTCCTTTTGCCTTGTGTTTCCTTGAGAGAGAGAGTAGAGTATAGAGCTGAGAAAGAGTCGGTTTATTTTCCTCTAAGGGTTTCCTTAAATTTGTCTTATCCGCTAAGTTAATTCCCAAGGCTCGGGGTGCCGGTACCGTCCCCGAGGGCAAGATGGTAAAATTCCCCAATATTCCCGCCTAGACTTCCTAACCTCAAATATATCTCCATATATTTATTTTCATAACCCGATAGTCTAAATAGCTACCCAATATCTGAAACACCCCTGACTTATCCAAAGTCAACTGTTAAGCCCTGTTGTGACTTTTCCCGCTAACTAGCCCTAGGATCGCCTTGAGTTGTGCTCTGCAAACCTACCCACATAAGAATGTGGTTCTCACATTTATCACATACGTATATCATATTATCATCAATTATCATACAAACATTATTAATCATATAACTACACATTTAAATCACATTTAATCTAATAATGCCCTCCCAGCACACTAATCAAGACCCTTAAGCCTCATTAGCGAATTTGGGTCGTTACAACTATCCCCTCCTAATGAGAATTTCGTCCTCGAAATTTACCTGAATAGCTCGGGATACTGATCTCGCATCGCTGTCTCTAACTCCCAGGTCTGCTGGGCACTCCCTGCCCTCTACCATTACAGGCATTGATGGTAACCACTTATTTGACAACATCATGTCTCCCGATGGCAACATTGTACTAAAATTATGCTCAAATAGTTTATAAGGCATTCTCAGTTTATCATGGAAACATAAGGATGAGTTGCTCCAGAATCAATAAGGACTCTACACATCGTACCAGGTATAGGGAGCTAACCTGTGACTACGGTGTTGCCGTTGGCTGCTTCATTCTGAGTTAAGGCAAAAACCCTTGTTGGCACCAGATTGTTGTTATTATTCTGTCCCGCCTTCCATTGTGGGCAATTCTTCCTCATATGTCCTGCATGACCGCACTTAAAACATTTATTGGTGTCGGCCTGACATTTTCCCGAGTGTCTTTTCGAGAATTTAGGACAGATGGGGTGCTCTACTCGGTTGCCTTGATGATTCCCACGATTCCGGCCATTGAAGCGATTGTTGCAGTTGCTGTGGTTCTGAGTGTTGTGGTTGTTGTTATTCGTGGCAGAAGGTCTGGGTCTCTTATCAGTGCCACTGTTCCGCCTTTCATTAGCTTTCCTTTTGTTACCCTCATTGAAGCCTTTATCTCAGTAGTTCTCCCTTCTGGCAACATTCTCCTTCCATATCCGATCTTCCAAATATTCGACTTCAAGTGCTCTATCAAGTACTTCTTCATAACTGACCACTTCAGCATTGGTCATCATAACATCCCTAGTGATCATCAGCTTGAGTCCCCTTACAAACCTTTGGACTCTCAAAGTTTCAGTTGGCACAACTTCAGGAGAAATTTTTTCCAATCTATCGAACTTCTATGCATAATCAGTGACAAATAGGTTTCCTTGTACCAGAGTTACAAACTCATCAACCTTGGTTGTTAGCACGGCCGCACTGTAATACTTCTTGCTAAAAGCCTGGACGAATTCTGCCCAAGTCATGGTATTCAGGCCACGGGTCTGTTTAATTACATCCCACCAAATCCGTGCATCCATCTTAACTAAATAAATTGCACAGGAGACCCTTTGGTGATCATTCAACTCCATATGATCAAAAATGGCCTCGACCGATCTTAACCAATCCGTTGCCACTATTGGATCACCTTTCCATTCAAAGGTTGGTGGGGCTTGTTTATTGAAATGTTCATATACTGCCTCGAACCCATAAGTTACAGGCAATGGTGCATGGGGGTGGGGTTGGCGGCTGAGGCTGCGCCACTGGCACTTGAGGCACTTGGGGCATTTAGGGCATTTGGGGCGTTTGCGGTGCTTGTATAGCATGTGCCAATTCCTCATCTCTTAGCTTCAATTGTTCTCTCAACCTTGCTACCTCTGCGGCCAGGTCCACAGATGGTGCTACTGGAGCTGCAGGTTGAACTGATGGCATTTCTATATCAAGGGTTGTTGTGGTTTCAGACCTTGTGGAGACACCCTTTCCTCGACCTCCTCCTCTTCCCTTGCCTCCTCTTCCTCTAGTCAACATTATGAGATTCTAAGGGAATTCAAAGGAAAATCATAAGGAAGGAACATCGCATAATGGTTTGATAGATATTTGCAAGATCATACATTCAAACCACATCATTTAGAGTTTGCAAGAGGAAACATATTAAACCATAGCATTCAAAATGTTCAAATTATACCAAAAATTTAAACAATCCCAAAAAGTGTTTAATGACCAAAAACATAAATCCTTTAAGGTCTTAAAAAAATATCCCATTTTATTTATTAGCGCCTCATGTAACAATTACGCAATGGACTCTAGTCCTCAACGGTGGACTCGTCCCTTGAGCTGTAATCAAAGACGTCTTCTGGGATGTGAAAGTAGCCAGGAGCGCTTGCCATTATCTCCATCCTAGCGGTTAAATGTGGTATAGCTCAACTTACTTCCTCAATTGCCAATGCTCCTTCCACATCGTGTACCGTCTCCAAACGATCCTCTTTCTCTTCGTCATCCATCTTCACAAATACCAGCTCCAGACGACTAAAATTGTAGTTTTCCATAAGATCGCGAATTACGTATTTCATGGTACTAAACTCCAGGTCATCTTGAATGATGTCATGCCATGCTCGATCCAATTGGAGAAGGGCCTCCGAGTATATCGACAGTGCTTCCCTCAACACCCAATATTGTTCTATGGGCCATAGCAAGGCTCCTCTTTTGTTCATGATCCCTTGAATGCGATCACCAACCACCTTTGTTGTTTTCAAAATTGCTATCTGCCAATCATAGGGATCCTTCTCAAGCTGGACCTTGGGTATGGCGCGGATCTCCTTGAGTAGTTGTTTCTTAGTATTTTCAAAATGGGAGGCATCTTACTATACTGTAGTTACGAAACTATAAAATTAAATAAAACAGAAGCAAATAATAGCACATAAACAAATACTTACGATGCGGTGAGGTGAGATTTTCCCATCTTTAGCATGTATGGGGAGGGTCCTCGGAAACATGGACGACTTGGCTATGATACCATTTGTAAAACACCATAATATAATACTTTGTAAAACATTCGCATACTCATGAATTTATAGGAGAAAAGCTACTTATTATAAAATCCCAATAAGGCTTTGCTAAAACATGCAAGTTGGGTCCAATAGTTTAAAAAGAAAAAATAATAGTTTTCATGCAACGCTCTTAAAAATAACCAAAGTTCAAGTCCCACTGATAAGTTCTGAATGTCAAGTAAAACATAACATTATTTTTAGAAAAATAGCGTTTAAACTGATTGTTTCTCGTCCATAGGATGCCCCCACGTCATACACACCCTGACGATAGAACTTCCCATATTACCACGTGTGCCAAAGAGAAAACCTATTTGCTACCTGGAAGGGAAAGTAAGGGGGTTGAGCTAAAAGTCAAGTAAGGAAGTACAAATAACACACAAGTAAATCACAACAAAACATATTCACATTCATACATCGTCATACATCATAGCATCATTATCGTAATAGCATCATTATCATAAACATAAACATAATCATCACAACATTGGCATCATATACAAGGTCATCATCATCATAACATCATATCTCTGTGAACATGGCGGTAAACAGGATCTCTGGTCCTTGAATAACCTCGGCGCGTCCGCCCTATGAGTTACGTCTTCTTATCCTTAGCAACTCGAGTTACGTCTTCACATCCTTAGTAACCCCTTTTTGTTGAGTCGCGTTAATCACGCTAACAACCATTTCATAACATACAACATTCAAATGACATACAATCTAGTCATATCAACACAATATAGCATTTCATAATTCATATCGCAAAAGTATCATCATTCATAACACTCTTATTCATACAAGCCAACCTTACCATTCACAACATAAATAAACAAAATTCTATCTAACTTCCTTACCTTAGGTCCAAGCAAAGCACAACTGACAAACTTCACAACGAGCCTATACCATAACCAAACAACATCATTTAGCATCACATAAGACTTTATTGTGCCCACTCATCTATCCCATGTGTGCATTGGCCATGCACACATGGTAAAAACTATTCATCATTATCAAAATAGACGATTACACATAAAATCACCAAAAGAATAATGCAACTTATAATTATGTCACATGCATGGTTTTTAAATAAAAATTACATGGTTAAATATTAGACATGTTTTTTAACGTAAAAGTGCATTTGCATGTGACATGCATACGTGAGAATGTCATTAAAAAGCGGCGTTAAATACGATAATTCCTATGTGCTTATTTCTATCGTTTTGAAAATAATGAATTAGTAACATGCTTTGATCACTATTATTTATCTCTTTAAAAATATTTAATTTGATTAAACCTCCAAAGCATTATTTCTATTTCATAAAATAATTTATTTAACTAATTTAAAAATATAATAATTCCAATATTTACTTTTAAATTCCATAAAATAATAAGGGCTATAAATTATGTAAAAATACTTATAATTTAACATATTTCATTAGAAAATAACATTATAATCCAATTAACAAATTTTCAAACTTAATGTGAGAAAAATTACAATTTTTTTAGGTGTGGGAAAAATACATCTTTACTTGTATTATTTTTTAAGACTTAATTTTAAGTAGAATAAATTCATAAGTGATGATCCAATAATTATTTTAAAATATTTTAATAAACATTCAACCACTATTTGATTTACTTTAAAACTCACAAGTAAATTAAATTCAACATTTTTATTAATTAAATAAAGAAAAAAAATCATAACTAATAGTTATGTTAAAAATACCACTTTTAATATTTTCATAGTTTAGGGTATTAATTTATTTCAACATACACATCAAATTCCTTTTATTTAAAAATACAACTTCACATTTTTACTAAAATTCTAGCAACCAAATATATCTTTAAAATCACCATTTTTATTTTTAAAAACTCATATTTTTCTCAAAAATATAAAAAAAAAATATGTAGGTAATTATTTGAGCAAAATATCATTTCAAGGCATCTTAAGATTTTCCATTTAATTTCTTAAAACATCATAGCACTTGCAAAATTTATTAAGTACTCAAAACATTATTCTCATCATATACAACATCACTTTTACACAAAATCAGCAAGTACAATATGTGACGCCCCACATCACTATGGCTGCTTTCTGGAATGACGACTGGCCCTACAAACCAAGACAAGTCTTTTCAGCGTGTTTTGTCCTCACTCGCACACTTCCTGAGAAAACTTCCCAGGAGGTCACCCATCCCTAGATTACTCCAGGCCAAGCACGCTTAACCATGGAGTTCTCAAGTGATGGGCTACCGAAAAGAAGATGCACCTTCCTGATATAGGTAGTACCCATCAATCCATTTAAGCCCTCTTCAACTGTGTAGTCCCATACCTACACAGTCTTAGAATCATTACACTTGACCTTCCCCAGGCGGTGTGGGATTGCACAACTTACCCGGTCTTTCCCCTTACGGATCACGGGATTATGACTGTCACACAATAAGTCATGAAATTCATTCTTTTCATCATACTACACAAAATTCATACATATTTAATTAACAATGTTCCAACACAAACCCTAGCATGATTCTACACCCTTTTTAATGATTTTAATGTTACCATTAGCATACAATAATTTATCAAACCACCTTAAAACATAGTCACAAACCATAAACAAATAATCATCTTTAACCTTGGCTTGAATATACTCTTGACATATTACCCTCATGCAAGTACTCCAAGAGAAACAAAACTAACATATATCTATTTTAAATCTTACAACAACCTATCATGTTTCTAAGATTTTTAATTGACATAAAACATAAAAAAATAACCATCATGCTTTGAATATCAACCTTAGGCCGAAATCCCCATAGCCCAAAATAATCAAATCATTTCATGTTATTTACAAAAAAAAAATATTCATCATCTTTTTTTTTATATAGATCACAATTTAAAACCTTTGCATACTTTCACATAGAGTCTTTAAGCCAAAACATACCCATCATCAAATCATAGAAAATCTTAACACAACATATCATCAACACCACATATCAATAATCAACTCCATGCACATACTATGAATATACATATAAGAATTACAACCATAAGAACCAAACCAAAACAACATGAATACCCATGCCCACGCCTAGGTCAATTCCCTCGTGCATCAACATAAAAAAAATAACCATCAATCCATGAACCCAAGAAAACATAAAAACATTAGGGTTAATGATCCATTACCTTTCTTGATTGTAAAATCAAGAACACCCAAAGTGATTAAAACTCAAACTATAACACTCCCTTGTTTCAAGCCTAGGTTTTCGAAAACCCACATGAGGAGAAGGAGAAAAATAAACAACAACACAAATAAAACTCTAGTCAAGAATACAAGAATCAAAGGAGAGAAATTACAAACATAAACATCAAGAAGCATACCCTAGAATTGATCCCTTCTCCTTCTTCTTCTTCTCCTTCTCTCTAGAAAATGGCAGCCCCTCTCTCCCTTTTTCTCTCTAGCTCACCACTCTCTCTCTCTCCTCTTCTCCCTAGTTTTTGCTAGGGGTGCACACGGGTCGGATTTTCGGGTTTCGGGCTCATCAGGTTCGGGTTTTACGGGTTTCGGGTTAAGAAAAATGGTACCGAAACCGATCCAAAATTTTTGGGTTTTTTCGGGTTCGGGTTCACTCGGGTTTGGGTTTGGGTGTAATTTCGCGTTTGCTGGGCCATTTGTGATTTTGGGCCAAAAATCCCAGATTTGCAAAAATGCCATTTTTTCACTTTTTTTTTTCAAAAATACCATTTTTTTTCAAATATACCATTTTTTTTTTCAGATTTCAGGTTTGATTTTGGGTTGGGCTGAGCCTATTGGATTTTGGGCCGAAAAGCTAAATTTTGCAAAAATATCATTTTTTACACTTTTTTTCAAAAATACCATTTTTTCGAAAATACCATTTTTTTCGGATTTCGGGTTTGAGCCCGAACCCGAGGCTAACAAATTTTCAAACCCGAACCCGACAATTCGGGTTGGATTTCACCCGATTTCGAAGGGTTTTCCCAAAAAACGGGTTTTCGAGCTGCGGGTTGGGCGGGTTTGCGGGTTTTTCGGGTCAAATGTTCACCCCTAGTTTTGGCAACCCAAATGAGCAAAATGTTATTCACTTCTTTCATTCCCTCTTTATTCTAATCTACTCATAATAGCCTAAAAAAAATAAAAGGGTAAGTTTCTTATTCCTAATTATTTTCTCTTAATTCTTATTTAATTGGAATGGAATAGAGATGACAACATCTCTTCAATTTTTAATCAAAATTCACCCAAATAAAATAGGAAAATAATTTTCTCTTTCCTACTATGCTCACACGTCCACTCCTCTTATTTTCATTTTCATTTTTTATAAATAATTAAATCTAATAAAAAGAAAACAACAAGTGTGTAGAAAATTCTATACATGTGCACCATGCAACCATGCACACACTCAATAATTAGGGTGCATCACTACCTACTATGCACCTTAGTGCATTCAACAAAAACTCAAGTATTCAAATTTTAAAAATAAATAAATAACAATTAATAATTAAATTTGCAAAATTCTACCAAACAATTCTAACAATTAATTTAAACAAACAAATAAATAATTCACAACACTTAACAATTAAATAAAATAAAGAACAAAATTTAATAACTAAAAAAAATTTTGGTGCACTACAAAAACCAAGCTCATCTACGAGTCTAGGACTCTTAATCACATATCTTAAACATAAAACATCAAGAATCTTATTGAGGCTACCATCTCAATTCAACAATAATTCATAGCCCAAAATTCAATCCAATTCCAACCTAATAATCTAAATTTCTAGCAAAACAGAGACAAGACCTTTACCTTAATTGTTGCTTGAGTCCTCAAAAACTTTCTGCCCTCTACCAGCTTCAATTCCAGACTTTCCCCAGCTTAACCCAAGCCTTTCTCCTTATTTTTCCCTCCAGCTTCCAAATATAGGAGAGAGAGAGAGAATCTGTATAAGAGGAAAGAGAGAGAGAGAGAGAGAGAGAGAGAGTTGAGGACATTTTGATGATTCTAGTGAGTTCTAATCAATCCTAGAGCCTCCCAACCTTTATCTAACAAAGACTAAAATATCCTTAGTTATCACAACCCTTCCAATTGCTTCTAAGGGCATAATGGTCATTTATCCCAATTCCCCACTAATTCCTCAGGTGTTCCTAATATTTACCAATTAATCCTGTCATGTCCAATTAATTACCAAATATTTATTCATTACCCAATAAATCCTAAAACATTCTCTAAATTCCCAAAATACCCTTAGGCTCCCCCGAGCCGGGTATTAAACCTTGTTGTGAATATTTCGCTAATCCGCTCCCTAGGACTGTCTTGAGCCAAATACTGCAAATATATCCACATAATAATGTGGTCTCAACCATTTATCACATAAAATCACATTTATGCCCTCAATGGGCCAAAATTACAAATATGCCCTTATGAACAATAAATGGCCCACATGCATATCTAATACTCATAAACATGCATATAATATATTCACATAATCATATTAATAATGCATGCCACATAGTCATGCATTTAATCAATTAAACACACACACACACACACACACACACACACACACACACACACATATATATATATCCAATTATGCCCGCCTGACACGCTAATCAAGGCACTAAACCTTATTAACAATTTTGGGTCGTTACAATGGAGTTGAATATTTGATGGTGTTTTAGGTGTTATGAAGCTTGGGTTTTATTGCTAGATTGGTGGTTATGTGGTTTTGAGGTTTGGTTTTGATATTGGGATTGTTGGGTTGTGTTTTTGGCTAATTTTGGATTGAAGAAAATCCAGGGGAGCTGGTGTAACACCCCAACTCCTAGGACCGTTACGGTGTGCTTTGTAAACAGTGCTAAACTCGCTAATCGAGTCATTTGGCCAAAATCGTGAACTAAGTATGATTAGCGGTTTAGGGATTAAAAAACTTTGGTTAGGATGTAACATTTCACTAGAACGTTTAACATATACATTGGGATCCCGAAAAT
Organism: Humulus lupulus; assembly: GCF_963169125.1. Taxonomy (NCBI): domain Eukaryota; kingdom Viridiplantae; phylum Streptophyta; class Magnoliopsida; order Rosales; family Cannabaceae; genus Humulus; species Humulus lupulus. The sequence goes on along the minus strand of NC_084794.1, from coordinate 164,700,956 downwards.
ATAATTTCAGAGTTTATTACAGAAAATATTTACAACAGGCCGTTCTAAGCAACAAAACAGGGTTCAACCCTAGTTCCACTTTAAACCTCGGTCGTGGCGGACGAGCAGCTACATATGTACACGTCATCACCTAAGCTCTCCAACTCAAGGATGGTCCAGCTTCCTCTTGCCTTTACCTGCACCACGTAGCACCCGTGAGCTAAAGCCCAGCAAGAAAACACAATAAGGCATGATATAATATCAACAACGATCATAATAACCGTTCAGGACTATCAGTCCAAGCAAATAGGTGACAATAGCCAAAAGTCACAATAATGAGCATAGCTCCCCTCTAGCCATGTGACGATAGGGTCACCAGGGCTTAACTGATAAGTGATTCTTTCATAAGTTTGATTAGGACAGGTGCATGGTGAGTGGTCACCAACACAACCTTCCTCCCGACTCTAGAGTCGTGCTATGGACAACGTCCCCTAGCCATGTGACAAACAGTCACCGGGGTCATATACCTTGGCTATAAACATCTAGCCATAGACCAGGCAAGAGCTTATAAGTTCTTCGACCTTAGGGTCGGTCCCGCATTAATGCCATGGAGCTATTCAATGCGTGATCATCGACCTTAGGGTCGGTCTAGCATTAGTGCCATAGAGCCACTCAATGCATGATTCTCGACTTTAGAGTCGGTCCAGCATTAATGCCATGGGGCCATTCAATGCATGATTCATTGACCTTAGGGTCGGTCTAGCATTAATGCCATAGAGCCATTCAATGCATGATTCATCGACCTTAGGGTTGGTCTAGCATTAATGCCATAGAGCCATTCAATGCGTGATTCTTGACTTTAGAGTCGGTCCCTGACTAGTCAGTGCCATACACAAGTAAGTCATGCCACCAATCATATACCACATGTTCAATATCCATAAACAAGGAATTTAGCATGCTTACTAAACAGATACCAGTACAATTAGGACCATGTGCAGCCACAGAGGCTCAAGCTCTGAACAATATCATGCCCAGTATACAAAGCATGTCCCAATCACATGTTTCTCATGCATCATATGCAATATATCCAGCAATCCAACATGCACCAATAACAGCCATGCATGTCACGTTTAATGGTCAACCAACATGCATCAAGAATAGCCATGCATGTCATACATAATAATCAACCGACATGCATCAATAATAACCACGCATGTCATACTCAATAATCAACCAACATGCATCATAATAGTCATGCATGTCACATATACACAGGGTGCAGTTTTCTTACCTCAATGTCGAGCTAGAACGATTTAAAGAACGACCCTTGAGAACGATCAACTTTTAGTCCTTTAGCGGTCACATAGTCATAACCAGATATAAGGTATCATCAATAAAAATGATCAACATAAGTTCCCAAGTCAATATCTAGCCTCCGGAACATCAATCCCCACTTAACTGGGTACTAGGTTCAACCCCGAGGCCTATGGCTTGAATCCCCAAGCTAAAAACCCCATTATGGCAAATATGACCTTAAGGGCTGCGGCCCTCCTTGGCCATGCCGCGGCCCGCCCCTCAAACAGAGGTGCCCAAACCCAGCTACCTCCAAGGGCCGCAGCTCTCCCTGGCCATGCCGCGGCGCAACCTCCAGTTCAGCCAAAATGACAACTCGCACACCAGATTTCTCCCCTGCGTTTTCCCTTAGAACCAGCCCCTCAAACCTGTCTCAAACCATAACTTAACACCCAATTCAACCACCAAACATCCTCTACAACTCACCCTCATCAAAACCCAAAGTAAACATCACCCAAACTTCCATTAATTCAAACTTTCTACAAGAGATTCACAAGTTAAAAGCTAAAACTCGAAACAGAGTATGAACCAGAAATTAATGGTTGAAACTTACCTCAAACACGATTTGAATCCTTCCCAATGGCTGAACTCAAGCTAAACCTCCCCAAGCTTGATTCCTCAAGACAGGCTCTCAAAACTTGGAAAGAAAAATGAAGGAGAGTTTGTACGGGAAGAAAGGGAGAAGGATGAAGATAGACTCTGTTTTATTCTGTTTCCACAGCCTTCTAAAACTCCCTTAGGCTGATATAAATCCTTAAGGTCAAAAGACCATAATGCCCTTTAGCCAAATAAACCCCTCTAAAAGCTTCCGAGGGTAAAGCCGTCCTTTCCCGCCTATCTCGTTAATTATAATTAACACTCTCCAATTCTCGCTATTCTCAATATTCCCAAATACCAATAAATCACATCCCATCACCCTTTAATTCCCGGTAATGCTCTAATCATTAAACTTACCCCGAGACTCACCCCGAGCCCCGAACTTAAACCCGTTATGACTAGACCGAACACTTACATCTCATGACCGTCTCATGTCGATTAGCTCGAACTAATCCACCTTATAATGTGGCTATATTAATTAATCACAATCACGCACCCAAAATATACAATTACGCCCACAGTGGCCAAATTACCAAGTTACCCTCATAATTAACATAGGAGCCCATATGCATGCATTCACCATCATATAATAATATAATTCACGTAAACATGCATATAATCATTAAATACTATAATAAATCAATTATGGCCCTCCCGGCCTCCTAATCAAGGTCCTAAACCTTATTAGGAAATTTGGGGCATTACAGCTGGGTTTGCAGGATCAAGTCGCGACCGAGTTCATGGGTGTCACGACTTGAGTGAACCACAGAGCCTTCACTGGGATCTGTCTGGCAGGCACGCCGCGACCCTTAAGGGCAAGTCACAGCCCGCCCTGGCACCTAGACATGGAGCCTGTTTTTCTAGGAGGCGTGCCGCGACCCTTGGGGGCAGGTCGCGGTCCACCTGTTCTTTTTTAGCCATGCGTTGTTTTACTTATTTTTAAGCGTGGGTTTTCAAACCTTAAGGCTCGGTATTGAATCTACGAATCATTTTAGTAGGATTTGAGGTCCCAGGGGCTAGGACTTGGTCCGGGAATCTTTTATTACTCATTTTATTGATGAGATTTCATATTTGGTTATGATTAGGTTACTGCTAAGGGCCTAAGGTTAGGATTGTTCTTAACTTATTTTTCGCTCGAGCCTGCACCCATTATGTGACATACATGATTATTTTTGTAGCATGTTGATTGCTCTATATTTGGATATTTGTTGCATTATGAATGCTTGAATGCATTGTTTATCTAAGCAACGCACTGACTTATTAGTCAGAAACGACAATGATGTTAAGTGCTGGTCGTGAAGCTCTGACTTATGAGTCAGGATCGACAATAGTACTGGGCGCTGGTCGTATGGAATTGACTTATGAGTCAAGAGTGGTAATAGTGCATTGAATGCTGGTTGATATGATTAGATCTAATCAACAAGAGCATTATATGCGCATCCAACCTATTGGTAGAAGAAAACTAAAGCGTTTGGCTAATCTATGGCTAGTTACTCAGAGTCAGGGAAAAAGGCTCATGTCACTTGACGGTAATATGGCTTAGGACGCAGAACCACAGGATGTCTTATTAGTCATCTATCTAGGGCGCAGGACCCCAGAATGATTTAATAGTCATTAATCGAGGGCGCATGACCCCATAATGACTTAACAGTCATCATCTGATTAGGGTTGCGAGCCCCAGAATGATTTCATGATCATTTATTAATACTTGTATACATGCAGTAATAAGTTTTCTTGCCGAGCCTTAGCTCATGGGTGCTATGTGGTGCAGGTAAAGGGAAAGAAAAACTTACTTAGCCTTGAGTGGAGAGCTTAGGTGGCGACGTGTACATATGCGGCCGCTTTACCACCACGGCCAAGGTGTTTCTCAAAGGAACTAGGGTTTAACCCTATTTTGCCGTTTAGGTCGGCGTATTGTAACTTGTGAACTGTAATGACCATTTTGGATTGTAAACAACTTTGCAAAATAGTTTTATGGGATCCCATGAACAGTTAAACGTTTTAAATAAAATATATCCATTCTTTTTTACCAAAATTTTAACCTAGCCCATTAATAACACTTAGATGCACGTTTATGGCCTAATGACTTGTTTAGCGAGTTAGGCACTATTTAAAGTACACAGTGTGACGGTCCTGGCTAATTAGGGCATTACAGAAAGTGCAAAATTTTAAAAATGCTATAGTTCGGGAGGTATTATTATTAAGTAAAAAAAATTCAGAAGGCAAAAGTCTACAAGTGTCATAGTTCTAGGGGTAAAAGAATATTTTGTTTTAATTGTAAAGGAAGTGAGATAGATGACATTATATTTTATTTTTTAATTATTTATTTTATTATAATTGTGGGCACATTATCTATAATTATGTCATAAATAATTAAATATATTCATTTATATATATGTGCCTTTAAATTCAAGGTAAAAAAGTTTGGTTGATTTTTTCTTTTGTTTATATTAAATTTAATTTAGTTTGTGTAGGTATATTTTTTATATACTTTGAGTATATATTGGGCTAATTTATATTTCATATATTTTGAGTTGATTTTCGTTATTTTTTATATTTTAATTTAGGTTTATTTAGGTATATATATATTTGGTATACTTTTGGTATACTTGTAGTTTATGATTTGATATATTTTGGGTATATACATTTTTTTATATTATTTGATATGTTTTATCTGTTGATTTTGGTGTTTGTTCAGTTTATTTTAGATACATTTACACTAATTTATTAAGTATGTTTTTCAATTTGATTTGTATACTTTAGCATGATGTCTAAGACACAATATTTTAAAAATAACAAAACCTTCAAAACTACTTGGAGATCTCCTAAAATTTGAGGCCTTGGGCCATGGCGTACATAGTCTAAGAATATAATCGACCCCAAAGAGTACTTATTGTTATATAGGGTTGTAGTTTGTCAAACATTTGATAATAGTATTATGGGAAATTTGTGGCAAAAATCAGTAAGTAGTTTAAAATGTTGCACTTAAGTTATTAAGTAGATTTTTGTGGCAAAATTTAGTAAGTACTCCAAAAGATTGCACTTAAGTCACTAAGTAGTCTGAAATATTGCACTTTAGTCACTAAGTAGTCTTTTTGGCAAAAAAGTCAGTATTGTAGTCTGAAATGTTGCACTTAAGTCATTAAGTAGTTTTTTGGTTGCAAAAGCTATATTTTATAACAAATTTGTCTCTGTTGACTGTATTTTTCGTTGTCAACTTAATCTGAGAGATTACAGAAAAAACAAGGAAAGAACACACGGTTTTACTTGGTTTAGGCTATAAAAGAGCCATAGTTCATGAGTCTCTATTATTTAGTGAGCTTGAAGCCTGTAGTAGCAAACTTCAATGGTGATTCTCAGGCAACATATATATTGCACTGAGTACAGAGTTTCTTGCTCTAAAATACCCAACCCCTACAAGGACATACCCCAACCCTATTTATAAAGACTGTGGTCATTAAGGGCTGTGTTAAAATAAAGACTATGACCCATGCGAATTCTACAAGGCCCGTTGCAGAAAGTCACACACCAACTTTATGGGGAACATATCTGTGACTTTCAGGCAGCGTTGTGGAAAATGTCGATTGTCGAGTGTACGAACTCGATACCACTAATCGATGATCACCAAAAGTTGTCAGATGATCCTCTCGAGGCCCACACCTGTAGTGATTGACATCTGACATCAATCCCGGGCCCGAGGACTGGAGTCCTGGACTTAGAGAATGGCCAAGTGAGAAAGGCCCTTCGGGGCGTGACCTCACCTGGAGACCTCCTATCCCTGAGAGAAGACCTCATGGCATGGCCTCACCTGAGGGTATCCACTCTTCGGAAACTGGCTCGAAACGTGGTCTCACTGGGAGACATCATCTCCTGAGAGAAGACCTCGGGGCATGACCTCACTTGGAGATGTCCCTGACTTAGCCGGGCTGGACTACATCGAGGAACTCGCACCACGAGGACTTCATGACCTGCCGCTAATTACTTTTAATTGACACGTGTCAGATGACCAAAACACGGACAACGATCTCAATTTTAAATAATTAATAAAAACCTAAAATATATATATTTCTAACATTTAAAATTTATTTGAAATTTGTTTTAAAAATAAAAATAATTTGAAAGTTCTAACATGAAACTAAGTTTAAGTTATATAATTTTCTAAACTTAGTTTAAGTAAAATTAAATAATTTTTTATTTTTAAAACATGTTTCAAATAATTTTTCAAAGCTAGAATTATATTTATTTTCAAATTTTTATCAATCAATTAAAATTAAGACAAAATTGATGTAAAATGAGACTTTTGCAACTAAAATCTACACAGTAACTTAAGTGTGACATTTTAGATTATTTATGAACTTTTCCAACATAAAAAAATTATTTAGTGACTTAAATGTAACATTTTAGATTATTTATTAATTTTTACAGCCAAAAAAATTATTAAGTGATTTATGTGTAATTTTTTCTGTATATTTTCTTAATACTATTATATTAATATTTGGATGAATGTAAATAATGAATCATTTAAAATAAGGGAAATTTGTGGCATAAATATCCATTTTGTTCATTTTGTTGCTAATAAGTACTCAATTTTTAAAAATTGCGGCATAAATACCCATTTTGTTCATTTTGTTGCTAATAAGTACCCAATTTTTAAAAATTGCTGCATTAATACTCAAAATTCCACTTTTTAGACTCTGCCGTTGGTACCCACTTAACAGAGTTACTATTAAGGACACGTGTACTGTCCTGATAATTCTTCTTTTTTTTCACCTAATTAATTAAGAAAATACAATAAGTACCATCAATAATGTGTCTAGCTTTATTTTTAGCCCGATAAAAAGTCCAAAAGGAAACTTTAGAGTACTTATTATCAGATGTCATCTGTCTGTAAGACTTTAGAGTACTAATTTTTATTTTAATTAGTTTTATGTATTTTCTTAATTAATTAGGTGAAAAAAAGGAAGAATTATCAAGACAATACACGTGTCCTTAATAGTAACTCTGTTAAGTGGGTACCAATGACAGAGTCTAAAAAGTGGAATTTTGAGTATTAATGCAGCAATTTTTAAAAATTGGGTACTTATTAGCAACAAAATGAACAAAATGAGTATTTATGTCACAATTTTTAAAAATTGGGTACTTATTAACAACAAAATGAACAAAATAGGTATTTATGCCACAATTTTTAAAAATTGGATACTTATTAGCAACAAAATGAACAAAATGGGTATTTATGTCGCAAATTTCCCTTAAAATAAAAATGATCACATTTTCTTGCATTTGTCTTGTTCAGTATTTTTATTTAGTTTTTGATAAAGTTATTGTCAATTATATTTTCTTAAATTCTTAATTTTTGAGTTAGTTTTTGTACGATCCACTTTTGCTACTATTGTATTATTATTATAATAGTTACTAGAAAAAATAGTGCCATATTTAGTATTAAATGACATGTATATATTAGTCAAAGATTATAAAGAATATAAATTTCAAACATAATACTATATATATTTGAAAAAGAAAAAGAAAAAGAAAGCCAGCGTACAAACTTTCACATGTCACGTATGATTAGACACAGAATGAAAGTTGGAATGGATGGAGAAAATGGCAATATGGAGAATAGAGAAGTAGTTTGGGTCAAAAGTGGTAAGAAAAGATTTATTATTATTATTATTATTGTAAGAAAAGATTTTCAAGAAACACTTATCCACAAAGGCGTCACCTAACTTTCACCAAACACATTCAACTACCTAATACATCATCTCTGTCTAGAGAGCACATAAATAAAGGTGCAGAATTAAAATCCTTATATGATAGTCAATTGAAAATGTTCTTTTTTTTCGTTGGGCCCTTGTTTTGCTTTATGCTAGTTTCAATACTTATTTTCTGATTTGGATAGTTCTTTCAATGTTTTCTTCTGCGTCTCATAATTATCACACGGTTTCTCAAGATTACAAGGAGTATCTCGAATAGTGTACTATAAAAGTGGTGTATAGTCATTTTTAAACTCATCTTTATAAAATTGAATTGGTTTAAAATATGTACTAAATTTGACATAGGCTTAAAGTTGTGTCAAATTTGACTCACAAAAAAATATCACATTTTTTAATCACTTTTTTGCCACTCATTAATACAAATTATTAATTTTTTAATTTTTAATTTATCTTTCAATAAAAAAATATAAAAAATATTAATTTGGTCCATGTGTTTTGTCCGATTGCTCGATTGACTCTTATGTTTTGTTAAATGACTTAATGAACCCTGTGTTTTGCAAAACGAATCAATTTAATACCCTGAGCTCGATTTTAGTCAAACTATTTTCAAATATGACCAAAATGTCCCCATATTTTTGAATTAATGAATTTATTAAATAATTAAAAATAGATTTTAAAATAAAAAATGAAAAAAAATATTTATTTAATTTTCTTTTTCTTTTTCTCTTTCTCTCTCCCCTCCCCTCTCTTCTCTTCCATCTCCCGATCTTCCTCGCCCTTACCCAGAAAAATATGCATCCATCCATCTCTCTCATCTTCACCTCTACTCATTCTCTCTCTTTTGTTACTCAAGCAACCCCAGTTTCCTTAGAGTTGGATAGAGCTGCCCTTCTTGGATTCAAGGCCAAAATTGTCAAAGACACAACAAATAGTCTCTCTACTTGGATCACAAGAGAAAAGAAAATACCTTAGCAGAGATCTACCCCAAGGCTGCCCATAATGTAATGACCCAAATATGCTAATAAGGCTTAGGGCCTTGATTAGCGTGTCTGGAGGGCAATAAGTGAATTATTGTTATAATATGTGAATTTGTGTGAATATGTGATTAGTGATGCATGTTTTGGTAAATTAAATACGCAGGTGGACCCGTTTGGTTATTATAGGGCATGTTTGTAATTTTAGCCCGTTGAGGGCATGAATGTGATAATTTTGATATACTTGTGATATATCTGTGTTGCACGATCTGAGACAGTCCTAGGGAGCGGTTAGCTAGAAAGTCACAACAGGGTCGAAAATCCGACTCGAGGCGAGTCGAGGGCTAATTTGGGTATTAGATATTTTTATGGGGTTATCGGGTTATGGAAATAAATATTTGGAGATATATCTGAGGATAAGATGTTTAGGAGGGAATATTGGGGAAATTTACTATTTTGGCCTCGAGGACTTAATATGATTTGGTAAATGACTAAATTGTCCTTGGGTTGCTTAGGGATAGAGGTTAAGCTTAAGGGGCAGCTTGGTCATTTGGCAGGGGGTATTATTTGATTTAGATGACTTAAGAATCTGCTGGAACTAAGTAAAGGAAACAACTTCTAGCTTCCCATCACTTGGTCGGTTCAGTACTTCCCTCTTGGGTGCATGATTTTGAGAGACTCTAACCAGGAATCTAAGGCTTGGAGCTTGGAAGAGGTGAGATTTGGAGGTTGAGGAGCTAGTGAAAGATTGAATTCATCAGTTGAGGTAAGGAGCCTAACTCTAAAATCCCTTGAGTTTCAGTTGAATTATAGCTAGAGCTGCAAGTTGCATTTGAACCAGAATCTTGAGTTAAGTTTGGTTATGGGCTGAGTTTTGTACGCCCTGAATATCAACACGTACTTTGAGAGCTGGCAAAGAGCCATAACCGATGTGCCACGTGTTCACCGTTCATCCGGAGAAATCTGGTACGATCCCCTAAACAAATAGCTTGAGCTAATGGATCGTTTAGCTGCTTATCACTTGGAACCATTGTGTAAACATGGCATCAAAAGGCACGAGCTAGCACTACATTAAGCCTGTGGTACATCAGAGGCCTGACATACCCCAGGATCTTTATAAAGTCTACCACGCAATATAAACGTGCATATAACATACATTACGTGTCTGTTTTATTCCCGAATTCCCGGATACGCAATATAAACGTGCGTGATCAGACATCCCACACCTGATTTAGGCCATGCGACCCATTATCCATTTTTACCTATTGATTAGACCACACTTCAATGAAAGGTTTAGAAATTAATCATCAGTGTCACAAAGATGACGTGAAGGATGAAGAGAGGGGTTGGATTCTTCTTGTAAGGAAATACTCTGTAAAAATAGCAAGAGAGAGAAACAATAATAATATTGCCTCGTGGACTAGGGGGATTTTAACCTCCGAACCACGTAAAATGGAGTGATCATTTTTCTTCTCTTGATAGTTGATTGGCAGCATCCTTGAGTATTATCATTTTCTTATTACGGTTTACCATTAAGCACTAATCCATCCTAGTTATTCATATAATTCATTGTGGCGAAAAACCGCGTCAACAGTTTGGTGCTTTCATTAAGAGGATTTAGATTAGTGCTATCACAAAAACTTAATCATGGTGGTCACTTGTTCGACACATGGTAACGAAGCGGATCAGCATGGTGGGCAGGAGGCTCACCATACCGCTGTATCCAACAAACAAGACCCGGAGATCCAGCAACGATCGGGGAAACAACCGATGGGCCATGACGACATTGGGAGTTCAGCGCCCCTACCTCCAAATCCGAAGCCAGGTTACCTGACGGCGGTGGAAATGGAAAACATGCAGTTGATGAGTCATCTAGCCAAAGAAAATAAGCAAATCGAGGAAGTCTTGACCCAGCTACCCTTTCTTGCAACCGACGTTAACATCGGAAAGAGGAAAAGCAGGACTCACAAGTCTTGCCGGGGTAGTCGGCCCAAGCCCAGTCGATCGGTTAGAACCTCAACCCCGAGTTCTGTGCCCATGTCACACCATCACCAGGAAACTCTGTTTGACGACCTTCCCAGGGATCATCAACAAATCAGCCGACCAGTCAGAACTTCTATTCCAAGTTCGGTCCCACTTTCAAACGCACCCAGGAGAGCTCGCAATGGTTCCATGAGGAGATCTGGGGGGAACTCAAGCGGCCAACCTGCTCCGGGTAGCCCCCCCCGCATAGCGATTGGATCGCCAGACGCATAGGGCTGGAGGCACTGGAGCAGAGAGACCGCGGGCTAGTTTGGTCCTATCTGACAGAACTAGAATTGCATCACCGATCAGGCATCCTCCTTCGTCGATAAGATATCCATATCCTCCTCATCCTGCTCGAGATATTCCTACATACGGGAACTGTAACGACCCCAAATTCGCTAATGAGGCTTAAGGGCCTTGATTAGTGTGCCAGGAGGGCATTATTGGATTAAATGTGATTTAAATGTATAATTGTATGATTGGAATGCTTGTATGACTATATTGATATTAATGTGATATATGTGAATATGGTAATTGTGAGAACCACATTATTATGTGGGTAGAACTGCAGAGCACGACTCGAGGCGATCCTAGAGCTAGATAGCGGAAAAGAAAGTCACAACGGGATTTAATAATTGATTTTGGATAAGTCAAGGGTATTTTAGGTATCGGGTAGCTATTTAGACTACTGGGTTATGAAAATAAATATATGGAGATATATTTGAGGTTAGGAAGTCTAAGCGGGAATATTGGGGGATTTTACTGTTTTGCCCTCGGGGACGTTTCCGGCACCCCGAGCCTTGGGATTAACTTAGCGAGTAAGACAAAAGTTAGGAAGTCTTTAGAAAAATATAAACCGACTTACTTCCTTCCTCAGTTAGACTTCTCTCTCAAGGAACACTCAAGAAACATTCAAGAGGAAAAACAGAGGAAAATTCTTGAGAAATTGGAGCTGTAGATTGCTGGGAATTCAGAGGAATTTAGGGGGAATTTAGAGGCTTAGCTCAGTAAACAATCCAAGACTAAATCAAGACTAAGGTAAGGGTTAATCCATGTGTTTTCCTGAAGTTTAACTTTGTGTACCAACTGGTTATTAAGGTGCTGTCCAATTATTGATTAGGGTGGAATTGAGCTGGGAAACTTGGGAATCAGCTGGACTTTGGATAGAGGAAAGGTTATGTTAATAAGGTAAGCTTTACTCCATGAATTAGAGGTTTAAATTTGAGTTCTTTACTGGTTAGTTTTGGGTGTTTATGTTCTTGGGTTTCAGAAATTAAAAAGAGAATTCTAGTGTGTGTTGGGCTGGGTTTTCTGTGGAATTATGTTGTTTAAGTCATGCTAAAAGTGTTGGGATTGTTCGGTGTTGAAGTAGGGAGCTTAAGGGTGGTTTTGGCTAAGGTTTCAAGCCTAGAAATGGTGGGAATTCTGGGTTCGAATGGAAGGGCCATGGCTCTGTTCTAGAGCGCTGCGGCCCTAGGATGAAGATGAGCCAAGGAGGCTCGGCCAGGGGTGAGCGCCGCGGCGCCCATGCAAGGGCCGCGGCGCCCATGCAAGGCCCGCGACGCGTGTCTTTGCCTGGGAGGTCCTTGGTTCTGTTTTGAGTCTAGGGCTGCAGCTAAGCTTCAAGGGATGCAGCCCTTGGTTGCCTTCTTGATCTTTTAGGGATTTTAAAGACTTAGATCAAGCCTAGAAAGCTCGGGAACCATTCCACCACCGTGCTTGGTGGGATTTTTTTTCCCGGAAGTCAGTTTTGTAACCGGAAACCCTAACTTGAGTATTAATGATGCCCTATGATTTGGTTGTGACTAGGTGATAAAGGCTTAGGCTTGGGAACAGATTGTGCTTGAGGAGTGTTGCTCGTAAGCGATAACTGCAAAGATTAAAGGTAAGAAAACTGCACCTGGTTGAATATATGTGATGGGACTAAGGGTTCCCTATTGTGAACGCTTGAAAAGATGGTATTATGCCATGCAAGCTATTTAGTGAACCAACGGACTAAGGGTGCCAAGGGTTACACTAGCGCACAGGGCGCGGCTCGGCCACTGGTAGCCGAGGACAGCTTAATATGCACTGAGCTTGGTTTAAGCGGGCCGGAGTCAGTGGGATAAAAAAAGGGTGCGGCCTAAGTTGTCGGCCCTGATTATTATGTGATATGAATGTTATAAGTGTTTGATTGCATCTTTGACTCTGAATACATGATGAGTGTTATTGGTGTGGATTATTTAATGAGAGTTCATGCTTAGTGAATTTTACTCCCTGATATTATCGATTGTATTGCATTTCATGTTTTTCTTGCTGGGCCTTGGCTCACGGGTGCTACGTGGTGCAGGTAAAGGCAAGGGCAAGTTGGATCAGCCTTGATTGGAGAGCTCAGCGAGTGGAATGTACATGGCCAGCTGCTCAGCCGCCACGGTTGAGGTTTAGGCGGGGACGCGAGACCCAAAGACTATTTATTTTGCCTTAGTATGGCTGATGATTATTTATGTACTTTTGGAAGTCTGTAAACCTACTTTTAACTCTGTTCCTTTTGGGATCCCGTGTATATAATAGTTTAGCTATATAAAATGAAACTTTTGAGACCAAATCTTTATAACCCTAGCTCACACATGTCTAGTGACACATTTTAAAACTAATGACTTGATTAGCGAGTCTTGCACTTTTATAAGTACACAGTGTAGCGATCTTGGCTATCCAGGGCGTTATAGGAACAGCAGGAGGAATCCTCCTCCCGCCGTTCCTGCTCATCACCCGCGAGCGCACGGAAATGTCCCAGTTCCTCACCCTCGGGAGCAGGCACTGAGATTTTCCAATGGGAGCTATTGGACCGAAAGCCACCCAAAGTGGTAGATCTGGTGGAGACCTGCGAAATCATCTAAGTTCGGCATAAAGCCCTCGGGTCGCCCCGCGGACCGACCTTCGAGATCGCCTCAACTCGCATAGGGGAGAGCTGGCCAGAAACAAAAGTCGTGTTCACCGAGAGGATGGTCCTTCCGAAATACGTGACAACGGGAATGTCCCACCAAACCAAGCTTAAGCTTGGAGGGACAATAACCCGCCTAACGCGTACAATGGGACGGGAGTTGTTGAACAGCCCCAGAACAACCCAGGGATCAAAGACCAAACCTTTGAAAGGTTAGCTTAGATGGAGGAACTGATGAAGAGGCTCCTATCAGAGAAGGGAAAAGACGAATACGACTCGGGGGGTGAGCTCGAGCTTTTTTCCCCCAACATCGCAGCAACGGCATACCTGCCGGGTTTCAGGATGCCCCATCTATCCAAATTCGATGGAGATGGAGATCCGTCGGATCACTTGGGGATGTTCAACACCCTGATGATGGCCCATAATATCGGACCCGAGCTGAGATGCTTGATATTCCCTTCGACTCTGATCGGGCTAGCTAGGCAGTGGTTCAAGCAATGTAAGAAACAATCGATCAGCTCGTGGAAGAATTTCTCTACCAATTTCAAGAGGGCATTCTGAACCTCTCAAGCGGTTCGTGTCAAAGCGGATACCCTGGCGAACGTGAAGCAACAGCCCGGGGAACCCTTAAAAGCTAATCTGAGTAGGTTCACCAACGTTGTGGCCCAAGCTAGGGACGCGAACGAAAGTTCCAGACTCATGGCTATGAGAACTGGAATCCTTGTTGGGGGGGAGCTGTGGAAAGAAATCCAGAGGAAAGGTGTCAGCACTGTGGATGAATTCTTGAACAAGGCCCAGAGATGGATAAACTTGGAAGAAGCGCGATCATCAGTTGCGGGAACCAGCCAAGTCTCTGACCAGCCCGCTGGAGCGGAAACGGACGTCGTAACAACGACTCAGACCGTTCCCCAGAATAACCAGGGGGGAGGAAGCAAGAGAAAGGGAAGTGGTGAGGGCGGCCAGCACGATCCAAATAAGAATAAGCCCGTGGAGAAGTTCAAACCGGTCTATGCAGTTTATACCGACCTCACAGACACTAGGGAGCACATTTTCCTAGCGAATTCTGACTGCCTTCCCTGGAAAAAGCCAGAGCCCTTGAAAAATCAGAAGGCTAAGAAAGACCCTTCCAAATTCTGTCGACTCCACAACGGCATCGGTCACAACATCGATGATTGCAGGCATCTGAAGGATGAGATCGAGACACTCATTCGGGCCGGACCCCTGGCTCAGCCCGGAATCGGGTCACTCCTAATCAACGCGTCAGGAAAAACATTCAATCAGCTCCGGAAGTCCCAGAAAATCCGACCGGAGCCCAGGTGGGTTAGGACATTCCTCCTCCAATAATAGGAGGAGAGATAACCACCATTTATGGAGGTCCCCATCTGGCAGGCTCGAGCATAGGTGCTTAGAAAAGATACATCAACGAATTGAAGTCTCATAACGGAATCGAATTTGTCCCAGAGCAGCCCATACCCAAACAACAGCAATTGGAGAGACAACCAATCAATTTCACTGAAGAAGATGCTAGTCATGTCCAGTTCCCACATAACGATCCTCTAGTCATAACCGCCCAGCTCACCAATTGGAGAGTTAGGAGGATACTAGTTGATTATGGGATTTCAGTGAACTTGCTGTTTCGGTCCACGCTAGAAAAAATGGGGTTGTCGGTGACCGAACTGAAGGCCACCTCCATCATGCTGTATGGGTTCTCTGGCGAAGGGTCGGCAGCGATAGGTACAATTGAGTTAGTAATAACCTTAAGAGAGGGAATCCGAACTGTCTCCAAGCTCCTCAAGTTTGTGGTCATTGATTGTCCCACTGCATACAACGCAATTTTGGGTCGGCCTACGTTGATGGCATTTGAAGCCATAACTTCTATTCGCCACCTCGTAGTCAAATTCCCCTCCTCTACGAGGATATGTATGGTCCGAGGCGATCAGCTCACTGCCAGGGAATGCTATAGCATTTCCATGAAGGGAAAATCACAACCCAGGCACCAGACAATGGCCATTCAGGGCGGAAGAGAGGAACCCCAGGAAGTGAGAGCTAGCCCTGGGATAAAGGAATCTCGGCCAGCCGATGGCGTAGGTACCACCCTGAGTGACGATATCGACCCTTGAATTGGCGAAGATAGGTCTGAGCTCTAGGCTATCGAAGAGCTCGAAGAGGTAAGTATTGATCCTAAAGACCCTTCGAGGGTGGTTACGCTTGGGAAAAACCTTGGTGATGAGAGAAAGGCGGAGCTGCTGAAATTCCTGCAAGGAAATCTAGACGTTTTCGCCTGGTCTCATGAAGACATTGTAATGCCCTGGATAGCCAAGACCGTTACACTGTGTGTTTATAAAGGTGCAAGACTTGCTAATCAAGTCATTTAATTCAAAACGTGTTACTGAAACTATAGCTGAACTAGGGTTAAAAGATTTTGGTCTCAAAAGCTGCATTTCTTATAAATAAACATTTTCTTTTTACACGGGATCCCAAAAGTAATAAGTTAAAGGCTGTTTACAAAAGATTCAAGATTTAAATACAGTGATTAGCCACTCTAAGGCAAAACATACAGTTAAGCATTTCTCGTCATGTTCCACTCCTCAGCCATGGCGGCCGAACAGCTGATTATGTACATTCAACCCCGCAGCTCTCCATCTTAGGATTGGTCCAACTTGCCTTTGCCTTTACTTGCACCAAATAGCACCCGTGAGCCAAGGCCCATCAAGAAAACACAATAACAGAGCACAATCATTCAACAGACAATCAGATAACTCATACCGCATAAGCATATACTCAACAGTTTAAGCATTCACGTTAATCAAGTACTCAGCATACCAAGTATATCACTTCATATCAACAATCAATCCACATGTGATAACTAGGGTTAACGCCCTTAGGCCGCACCCTCTATTTATCCCACTGACTCCAGCCCGCTTAAACCGAGCTTAGTGAATATTAAGCTGTCCTCGGCTACCAGTGGCTGAGCTGCGCCTTGTGCGCAAGTATAATTTACGGCACCCTTACGCCGTTTATCACATGTCCCATGGCATAATACCATCTATGACATTATACATATATCGGGAGAACTTAGTCCCATCACAAACACATAATCGACTGCAGTTTTCTTACCTTTAGATTCGCTAGCTTTGTTCAATTGATCCTCAAGCACGATCCCTCTTGAGCCCTAGCGCACACCTAGCCACAACCATAGATCAGAATCATCACCAAACCTCAAGTCCAAAACCTAGCCTCGGGACCAATCCCGAGCCCTCGGGAAGCCCTAATTCCACCAAACGGGGTGGTGGAATCAAACCTCAAACCCCCGGGCAAAAACCCTTGAAAATAACCCAAGAACCCATTTCTGGAAACAGGGTAGCGCTACAGTGCTCTAAGGAGAGCACTACAGTGCTACAAACAGAGCCTAAGGTGCCCCAGACCACTTAGCCTAGCGCTACAACACCCAATGGCTAGCGCTGTAGCGCTAGTCATAGCACAACAATCCCTGTATTTTCCTCTGAATTTCCCCGTGCCAAACCTTACCAAAACTCTTCCAAACTTCAACCAAACATAAAAACAAGCCTACCAACCTCCTCCACTCATCCCAAACATCCCAACCACACATAACTCAATCACATGCATCCCTAAACAAAGAATTCATCACATCTGGACCTAAAACTCATAAACTCAGCAAAAACAACAATTAAAACCACAAAACTTGAGCTAGAATTCCTTACCTTTTCTGGAAGAGCTTAGCCTAGGTTATCCTCCTCACTATCTTGGCCTTCACCTCCTCTAAACTCAGCTTCAATTTCCCTAGAATTCCCCATCATAACTCAGCTCAAAATCCATACCAAAAACTAGAAACTGAAAACTACCTTGGACCTTACCTCAAATGGATGGTTTGCTCTGCCAATTCCTCAAACCAAAACAGAGACCCTAGCCTCAAGCTCTTGCCCAAACTTTTTCTGAGTTTCTGCCCCTAAAGACCTGAAGAGATGGTGAAGAAGAGCTTATACCGAGAGAGAGAGAAAGACTTCCAATTCTCTTTTTCCTTATCTTCTTTCTTTTCTTTCCTTCAGAATTCCAGCCCTTTCTACACAATCCACTAAGTATAAAGCCTATTAACATTTTTCTCTTATAAACCAAATGACCACAATACCCTCCTATAATTCCTAAGCCTTTTAATCCACCTGGGGGCATTTTGGTCATTTCACCCAATTCCCGCTAATTCCTCGAATGTCTCAAATATCTACCGCTTACTTATCGACACCTAACTAATCACCAATTATATTCCTCAATGTCAAAATTGACCCCAATATATTCTCTAAATTCCCAGAAATACCCCCAAGCTCGCCCCGAGCCGGGTATAAATCCCCGCTGTGACTTTTTCGCTAAACTGCTCACTGGGATCCTCTCGAGTCACAAATTACAAATATATCCACATAATAATGTGGTCTCGACAATTTATCACAAATATATACAGTTATGCCCTCAACGGGCCAAAATTACAATTATGCCCTTATAACCTAATCAGGGCCTACATGCATATTAATACACATAGTCATGCATCACAGATATTCAAGTAGTCATATAACATGCTTTTAAATCATTAAATCACATATAATCCAATTATGCCCTCTCGACACACTAATCAAGGCCCTTACGCCTTATTAGTAAATTTGGGTCGTTATAATTATCCTCTCCTAATGAGAATTTCGTCCTCGAAATTTACTTGAATAACTCGGGATACTAATCCCGCATCGCTGTCTCAAGTTCCCAGGTCGCTTCCTCGACCCTACTATTCCTCCACAATACCTTAACAAGAGGAATCGTCTTATTCCCTAGTACTTTATCTTTCCGATCTAAGATCTGAACCGGTTGCTCCTCATAAGCTAGGTCTGACTGCAATTCCAAATCTTCATTCCTCAACACACGAGTTGCATCTGAGACGTACTTCCGGAGCATAGAGACATGGAATACGTCATGGACTCCTGACAACGATGGCGGAAAGGCTAACCTGTAAGCCACCTGACCAATCCTTTCTAGGATCTCAAAAGGTCCGATGAACCTAGGGCTTAGCTTGCCCTTCTTACCAAACCTCCTCACCCCTCGCAAGGGTGAAACCCGGAGAAACATGTGGTCCCCAACCTAGAACTCCACGTCCCTATGCTTGGGATCAACGTAGCTTTTCTGTCTACTCTGTGAGGCGAGCATCCTAGCTGGGATCTTCTCTATAGCTTCACTTGTCCTCTGAACCATATCTGGCCCCAAATACTTCCTCTCACCCATCTCATCCCAATGAATGGGTGATCTACACTTCCTCCCATACAACATCTCGTAGGGAGCCACTCCAATTGTTGATTGGTAACTATTGTTATACGAAAATTCAATCAACGGAAGGTACTTACTCCATGAACCCTCAAAGTCAATCACACACGCTCTAAGCATATCCTCCAACTCCTGAATCGTCCTCTTAGACTGTCTGTCAGTCTGGGGATGAAAGGTTGTACTAAAATTCAACTGAGTTCCCATAGCTTTCTGCAAAACATGGAAGTGAAGATAGGATCCTGGTCTGACACTATAGACTTAGGAACCCCATGGAGACATATGATCTCCCTCACGTACAACTCAGCATACTGATCCACAGTATATGTCGACCTTACTGGAAGAAAATGGGCTGACTTGGTGTACCTGTCCACTATCACCCACACTGAGTCATGAAGCCCCATTGTTCTGGGTACACCTCCCACAAAATCCATCGTAATGTCCTCCCATTTCCACTCGGGAATACCCAAAGGCTGAAGCAACCCTGCTCGTCACTGATGCTCAGCTTTCACCTGTTGACTGGTTAAGCATTTGGCTACGTACTCCACCACATCCTTCTTCATCCCGTGCCACCAATATAACATCCGTAGATCCTGGTACATCTTCATGGTACTCGGATGAAGTGAGTACGGCATCATATGAGACTCATCCAATATCTCTCGTTTGATTCCCTCATCATTTGGAACACAAATCCGTTCCTGATACCAAAGCAAGCCAATCTCATAAATAGAATAGTCCTTAGCTACTCCCGCTAGGACATTCTCTCTAACCTCCTGTAACTGAGCGTCTACCAACTGTCCTTCTTTAATCCCCTCTAGCAGGGTCGACTGCAGAGTAATATTGGCCAACCGGCCTACCACCAATTCTATCCCTGCCCTGACCATCTCATCAGCTAACTCTCTCGAGATTTGGGTAGAACTGTATAACTGACCTGGGCCTCTCCGGCTCAATGCATTTGCCAATACGTTGGCTTTCCCCGGATGGTACCGAATATCACAATCATAGTCTTTCACCAACTCTAGCCAACGCCTCTGTCTCATGTTCAGGTCCTTCTATGTAAAGAAATACTTCAGACTCTTGTGGTCAGTGTATACCTCGCACTTCTCCCCATACAGATAATGTCGCCAAATCTTCTGCGCGAAAACCACCGCTGCTAATTCCAAATCATGGGTAGGATACCGTTGTTCATACTCCTTCAACTATCGTGATGCATAAGCTATGACCTTCTCATTTTGCATCAACACACAACCTAAACCCAACCTCGATGCATCGCAATAAACAACAAACTTCCCTTCCCCTGAAGGAAGACTTAACACGGGCGCAGAAATAAGTCGTCGCTTCAGCTCTTGGAAACTGCCCTCACACTTGTCTGACCAGATAAACTTCAAATTCTTCCATGTCAATTCTTTCATCAGTGCCTCTATCTTCAAGAAGCCCTCCAAAAACCGTCTGTAATAACCCGCTAGACCAAGAAAACTCTGCATCTCCGAGGCATTCCTTGGCCTCGGCCAATCCCTAATGGCCTCCACCTTAGACGGATCCACCTTAATCCTCTATGCGCCCACAATATGTCCAAGGAATGTTACTTTTGGTAACCAAAATTCACATTT
Organism: Humulus lupulus; assembly: GCF_963169125.1. NCBI lineage: Eukaryota > Viridiplantae > Streptophyta > Magnoliopsida > Rosales > Cannabaceae > Humulus > Humulus lupulus. Next base: position 164,680,474 of record NC_084794.1, on the reverse strand, counting down.
CTTAAACTTGGCGTACAACTGATGCTCCCTCAACCTCTGAAGAACCCGTAGAAGATGAATCTTGTGCTCTGCGTCTTAACTGGAGTACACTAAAATGTCGTCGATGAAGACAATAACAATCTGATCTAGAAAGTCCTTGAACACCCTGTTCATTAGGTCTATGAAAGCTGCTGGGGCATTAGTCAAACCAAACGACAAGACCAGAAACTCATAGTGCCTGTACCTCATTCGGAAGGCCATCTTCGGTATGTCCTCATCCTTGATCCTCAATTGGTGATAACCAGATCGAAGATCAATCTTCGAGAACACCATCTTACCCTGCAGCAGATCGAACAAGTCGTCAATCCTTGGTGGGGGGTACTTATTCTTGATAGTCAACTTGTTCAATTCCCTGTAGTCTATGCACATTCTCAAAGTCCCATCCTTCTTCTTCACAAATAGAACTGGAGCACCCCACGGCGAGTAACTAGGCCTGAGGAACCCCAAATCAAGAAGCTCCTACAACTGTATCTTCAATTCTTTCAGTTCCACCGGTGCCATCCTATATGGTGCCCTCGACACTGGCTCTGTCCCCGACGCCAATTCAATGACAAACTGAATCTCTCTACGTGGCGGCAACCCCGGCAAGTCCTCAAGGAACACATCCAAGAACTCACAAACCAATCTGGTCTCTTCCGGTCCTACTGGCGAAACCCTGGTGGTATCCACCACACTAGCCAGAAAACCTATACACCCTCCTTGTAACAGATCTCTGGCTCTCAGCGTTGATATCCTGGGTACGCGGGCTCCATGCACCGCTCCCACAAAAACGAAGGGCTCCTCGCCCTCTGGGTCAAAAGTCACCATCTTCTTCCTGTAGTCAATGGTAGCTCCATATCTAACCAGCCAATCCATACCCAAAATCATATCAAGGTCCTCCATACTCAACTCAATCAAATCTACTGACAACTCTCTACCATCAACTATCACTGGCAGTGCTCTAATCCATCTCCTAGATACTACCAGTTCCCCTGTAGGAAAAATAATCCCAAACCTTGAAGTACAATACTCACTAGGTCTACACAGTCTATCAATCACCTTACTAGAAATAAACGAATGTGTAGCACCAAAGTCTATCAATACAGTAAAAGGGGAGCCAGAACTAGAAAGCTGACCTGTCACTACCGAGGGGCTAGCCTCAGCCTCTGCCTGCGTCAGGGTGAACACTCGAGCTAGAGTCAAGCTGTTCACTTTCCCCGCATCTCCCTTCTTCATTGTCAGGAAGTCTTTCTCGAGGTGTCCCACCACCTCGCACACATAACAGGCCTTAGCTCGACATTCGCCCGGATGGCGTCTTCTGCACCTCGTGCACTCAGGATAAACCCTCCATGTATCACTGCCTCCCTGACGGCCACCCTGAGCACCCCGACCTCTCCTATCAGGACCAAGAATGGTCGAAGCATCAGGGGTCTTCCTCTTCAAATCACTGGGGCCTCCGCCCTTACCAGAACCAGAATATGGAGGCACCGCCTTGCGGCCCTCCCATCTCGCTGCACTCTTTCTACATATCTTATTTTCCGCTTCCTCAACGGCAAGAGCCTTCTCTATATCCTGGGCATAAGTTGTCCCTCCAGGAACTGTTGTAATTCTCACATCTCGGGCTATCATAGCATTAAGCCCTCTAATGAATCTGTCGTGCCTAGCAGCATCTGTAGGCACAAGGTTTGGTGCAAATTTCGCAAGTCTGTCAAACTTTAGGGCATATTCTGTAACTGTCATGCTGCCCTGAACCAGCCCCACGAACTCATTTACCTTTGCTGCCCTGATGGCAACATTATAATACTTCTGACTGAATAAGTCCTTGAATCCTTCCCAAGTCAAAGTAGTAACATCACTGGTCTATGATGCCACCTCCCACCAAATTCGGGCATCCTCCCTCAGCATATACGTGGCACAGGCCACTCTGTCATGTCCCTATACCCTCATAAAGTCCAGAATGGTAGTAATCATGGTCATCCACTGTTCAGCCTTCAGTGGATCAGATCCTCCCTCAAAGATCAGGGGCTGCTGCTTCCTGAACCGCTCATACAACGGTTCCCATCTATTTCCAACTTCTACTGGCTGCACAACAGGTACCACTGTAGGTGGCACAATGGGGGCAACACTCTCAGATGGAGCCTGCTGCCGCAGAATTCGGATCTGTTCATCTTGGCTCTGTAGCCGAGCCTGCATGTCTGCCACGAGCTGCTGCCAGTTCTTAGGGACTGATGGAGGGGTCTGGCCCTGATCATCATCTCTAGTCTCAGACCTGTCGGCTAGTCGTGTAGATTTTCTTGGACGCATAATTATCCAAGTCAATCTACAATCAACGACTCGGAAATCAGACTATGATGACAGGGTAATAATCCTTTCATGATCCATCACTAGAACTCCAATCATTCACAAGCAATCAAATTATAACAGTTTATCCAAATATTCATCCATATATTCACTCACATACATAGCAGTGCTGATAAGCACGCCTCAATATCATCATGCAATAGTTAAGGGCCAGGCCCTATCAATATCTCATGCTCCCTATTAATCAGGCAGATATCAACAATCATATATAATTCAAATCATTTAAGCACATAGTCATGTATACAAAATTTACCAAACCCCGAGTCGAGCTTGGCTTTCGCGGCGAATGTACATGTCTAGCCAGTCTTCAGGAACCCTTACACCTAGGACACTCTGATACCAAGTTGTAATGCCCTAGATAGCCAAGACCATTACACTGTGTGTTTATAAAGGTGCAAGACTTGCTAATCAAGTCATTTAATTCAAAACGTGTTACTGAAACTATAGCTGAACTAGGTTAAAAGATTTTGGTCTCAAAAGCTGCATTTCTTATAAATAAACATTTTATTTTTACACGGGATCCCAAAAGTAATAAGTTAAAGACTGTTTACAAAAGATTCAAGATTTAAATACAGTGATTAGCCACTCTAAGGCAAAACAGACAGTTAAGCATTTCTCGTCCTGTTCCACTCCTCAGCCATGGCGGCCGAACAGCTGATTATGTACATTCAGCCCCGCAGCTCTCCATCTTAGGATTGGTCCAACTTGCCTTTGCCTTTACTTGCACCAAATAGCACCCGTGAGCCAAGGCCCAGCAAGAAAACACAATAACAGAGCACAATCATTCAACAGACAATCAGATAACTCATACCGCATAAGCATATACTCAACAGTTTAAGCATTCATGTTAATCAAGTACTCAGCATACTAAGTATATCACTTCATATCAACAATCAATCCACATGTGATAACTAGGGTTAACGCCCTTAGGCTGCACCCTTTATTTATCCCACTGACTCCAGCTCGCTTAAACCGAGCTCAGTGAATATTAAGCTGTCCTCGGCTACCAGTGGCTGAGTCGCGCCTTGTGCGCAAGTATAATTTACGGCACCCTTACGCCGTTTATCACATGTCCCATGGCATAATACCATCTATGACATTATACATATATCGAGAGAACTTAGTCCCATCACAAACACATAGTCGACTGCAGTTTTCTTACCTTTAGATTCGCTAGCTTTGTTCAATTGATCCTCAAGCACGATCCCTCTTGAGCCCTAGCGCACACCTAGCCACAACCATAGATCAGAATCATCACCAAACCTCAAGTCCAAAACCTAGCCTCGGGACCAATCCCAAGCCCTCGGGAAGCCCTAATTCCACCAAACGGGGTGGTGGAATCAAATCTCGAACCCCCGGGCAAAAACCCTTGAAAATAACCCAAGAAACCCTTTCTGGAAACAGGGTAGCGCTACAGTGCTCTAAGGAGAGCACTACAACGCTACAAACAGAGCCTAAGGTGCCCAGACCACTCAGCCTAGCGCTACAACACCCAATGGCTAGCGCTGTAGCGCTAGTCATAGCACAACAATCCCTGTATTTTCCTCCTTTGATTTTCCCCGTGCCAAACCTTACCAAAACTCTTCCAAACTTCAACCAAACATAAAAACAAGCCTACCAACCTCCTCCACTCATCCCAAACATCCCAACCACACATAACTCAATCACATGCATCCCTAAACAAAGAATTCACCACAGCTGGACCTAAAACTCATAAACTCAGCAAAAACAACAATTAAAACCACAGAACTTGAGCTAGAATTCCTTACCTTTTCTGGATGAGCTTAGCCTAGGTTATCCTCCTCACTATCTTGGCCTTCACCTCCTCTAAACTCAGCTTCAATTTCCCTAGAATTCCCCATCATAACTCAGCTCAAAATCCATACCAAAAACTAGAAACTGAAAACTACCTCGGACCTTACCTCAAATGGATGTTTTGCTCTGCCAATTCCTCAAACCAAAACAGAGATCCTAGCCTCAAGCTCTTTCCCAAACTTTTTCTGAGTTTCTGCCCCTAAAGACCTCAAGAGATGGTGAAGAAGAGCTGAAACCGAGAGAGAGAGAAAGACTTCCAATTCTCTTTTTCCTTATCTTCTTTCTTTTCTTTCCTTCAGAATTCCAGCCCTTTCTACACAATCCACTAAGTATAAAGCCTACTAACATTTTTCTCTTATAAACCAAATGACCACAATACCCTCCTATAATTCCTAAGCCTTTTAATCCACCTAGGGGCATTTTGGTCATTTCACCCAATTCCCGCTAATTCCTCGAATGTCTCAAATATCTACTGTTTACTTCCCGACACCTAACTAATCACCAATTATATTCCTCAATGTCAAAATTGACCCCAATATATTCTCTAAATTCCCAGAAATACCCCTAGGCTTGCTCCGAGCCGAGTATAAATCCCTGCTGTGACTTTTTCGCTAAACTGCTCACTGGGATCCTCTCGAGTCACAGATTACAAATATATCCACATAATAATGTGGTCTCGAAAATTTATCACAAATATATACAGTTATGACCTCAACAGGCCAAAATTACAATTATGCCCTTGTAACCTAATCAGGGCCTACATGCATACTAGTACACATAGTCATGCATCACAGATATTCAAGTAGTCATATAACATGCTTTTAAATCATTAAATCACATACAATCCAATTATGCCCTCCTGGCACACTAATCAAGGCCCTTAAGCCTTATTAGTAAATTTGGGTCGTTACAGACACGGTAGGGATCAGCCCGAGCATCATCATGCATACCCTCAACTTGGACAAAAGCATGCCTACGAAGTCGCAGAAACAGAGGCGTCTGGGCACGACCTGAGCTGCGGTCCTGGAAGAGGAAGTTGCTCGACTTTTAAAATGCTGTTTTATCCGTGAGGCAAAATACCTGATCTGGGTCGCCAATCCTGTTCTTGTCCCAAAGCCTAACGAAAAATGGCGGACCTATATCAAATTTTCTGACCTGAATAAAGCATGTCCCAAGGATTGCTTCCCCTTAACAAGAATTGACCAGTTGGTGGATGCCACAGCAGAGCACGAGCTCATGTCCTTCATGGATGCGTACTCTGGTTACAACCAGATCACTATGAATCCCACGGACCAGGAGCATACCGGCTTCATGACTCCAACCAATGTTTATTGTTACAAAGTCATGTCCTTCGGGCTGAAGAATGTCGGAGCTACATATCAGAGATTGGTCAACAGAATGTTCGTTAATCAGATCGGGAAAAACATGGAAGTGTATGCTGACGACATGTTGGTCAAGTCAAAAACTGCCGATGACCATGTTCCTGATATGAGGGAATGTTTCGAGATCCTAAGGAAGTATGGTATGAGGTTGAATCCCCAAAAGTGTACCTTCGGGGTGGCATCAGGAAAATTTCTGGGTTTCATAGTCAACACTAGGGGGATAGAGGCAAAGCCAGAAAAAATCAAATAGCTACTCGAAATGCCATCGCCCTAGTCGCGAAAAGACGTCCAGAGTCTGACAGGAAGGGTGGCAGCCTTTAATCGGTTCATTTCCAAATCTACCGACAAATGTTTGCCATTCTATAACCTGCTCCGAAGGAATAAAAAGTTTGAGTGGTTCGAAGAGTGTGAGCGGGCCTTCCTCGACCTAAAAACACATTTAGCTGAGTCGCTCGTGTTGTCTAAGCCAACAGCAGGAGAGCCTCTTTTTCTTTACTTAGCTATTACGAAAGATGCGGCTAGCGCTGTGCTGGTTCGGGAAGAGGACCGGGCTCAAAAGCCAGTCTATTACATTAGAAAAAGGCTCCTCAAAGCTGAATCTTGATATCTGTTGATGGAAAAATGGCTTTCTGCCTTATCACGGCCTCCAGAAAGCTTAGGCCGTATTTCCAGTCCCATTCAATCCACGTCATAACCGATCAACCTTTAAGGCAGGTACTACAGAAACCTGAGGCATCGGGACATCTTTTGAAATGGGCCATCGAGCTCAGCCAATTCAAAATTTTGTACGTACCACGGACTGCAATCAAAAGCCAAGCTCTGACTGATTTCATGGCTGAATGCACTGGATTCCAAGAGGAACCAGGGGAAGAGCTGGTGCAGGCGTTGTGGAGGATCTTTGTGGATGGTTTGTCTAACGAGAACGGGCCCGAAGCTGGAATCATTTTGATATCCCCGGAGGGACATCGTTTCCACTCCGCATTACGATTCTGATTCGAGGCGTCCAACAATGAGGCCGAGTACGAAGCTCTATTGGCTGGGCTTAGAGTGGCCAAGGAGGTGAAGGCCAGGGCCATCCAGCGCTACAATGATTCCCATCTCGTGGTAAACCAAGTGTTAGGGGAATACCAAGTGTGAGGAACCAAGATGGCAGCCTACCTGGCCAAGGTAAAGAAGGAGCTGTCCGAATTTGAGTACAACCTAATCGGGCAGATCCCATGTGAGCAGAACGCCAATGCTTACGCTCTGGCAAAACTCGCCACCTCCAAGGAAGCCGAGACCTTGAGCTTGATACCTGTGGAATTCTTGGAAAAACCAAGCGTGGTAGATGATACAAGGGAGATCGAGATGATCGATGCCAGGCCAACCTGGATCACACCCATAGTCGAGTACCTTACAACAGGGAAGTTACCCAACGAGCGAAATAACTCAAGGAAGATACTCTATCAAGCTCCGAGGTATGCAGTCATAGACAGAACATTGTACCGGCGTGGCCTATCTCTGCCTCTTCTGCGATGTGTTTTGCAGGAGGCTAAAACTATTTTGCAGGAGGTGCATGAAGGATTTTGTGGAGATCACGCTGGGTGGCAAAGCCTGGCCTTGAAGATATTGAGGCAAGGATATTATTGGCCCACTCTATCAAAGGACTCAATTTCCTATGTCTGAAAATGTGACAAGTGCCAACGGTTTGCTGCAATCGCCCGAGCTCCACCAGTCGAGCTAAAGATGATCTCATCCCCATGGCCATTCGCGGTCTGGGGAATCGACTTAATTGGAGCCCTACCCACAGGAAAAGGAAGAGTTCGCTATGCAGTAGTGGCCATTGACTATTTCACGAAGTGGGAAAAAGCAGAGCCCCTGGCAACGATAATGTCAAAGAGAGTCCTAGATTTTGTGGTTAAAAATATCATCTGTCGATTCAGACTACCAAGGAAGATTGTGTCAGACAATGGAACCCAGTTCGATAGCGACCTCTTCACCGAATTTTGTGGAAGACATGGCATAATTAAGAGTTTCTCTTCAGTAGGCTACCCCCAGGCTAATGGAAAGGTCAAGGTTGTGAACAAGACACTCAAAGCAAGCCTTAAGAAGAGGCTGGATGAGGCCAAGGGAGTTTGGCCCGAGCAGCTCCCGTAGGTGCTGTGGGCGTACCGGACCTCGCACTGAACATCGACGGGACACACCCCTTTTTCCCTGACTTTCGGGAGTGAGGCCGTCCTTCCTGTCGAAACAAAGATAGCCTCGCACAGGGTCCAGGCCTTTAGCTAGGAGCAGAATGACATATTTCTCAACGCGTCCCTCGACCTGATTGATGAAAAGCGAGAAGATTCACAGCTACGGCTCGCGCATTATCAGCAAAAAATCACTCGTTATTTTAATTCAAAGGTTAAGAGGCGTGTCTTTGGATTAGGAGACCTGATACTCTGAAGGGTGTTTCTGGCAGGCAAGGACCCCAAAGATGGTGCCTTAGGCCCGAGCTGGGAAGGGCCCTATCAGATCATCAAAATCGTACAGGAAGGTACTTTCAAATTGGCTCGGCTTAATGGAGAAATGGTGCCATGGACCTGGAATGCTGTGCATTTGAGAAAGTATTATCAGTAATCAAATCACTCCTGTATGTAAGGCTTGCATATAAAAGCCAATTAACTATAAAAAAATGGTTTATGGTTTCATTTGTGTCTATGTACGATTTTGTTTGTATGATTAGTTCAAAGTAACCAAGCAAGTCCACTTCCTGATTACTTGGGGGGCAGATCACCCGACCAGATTCCAAAACTTATAAGTTGGTTAAATTGATTAACCAGTATTTTTTCTAAAAAACACGAGGTGTCAATAAAACTAACACGAACTAAGTTTTTTAAATTAAGTATCCTGGACATGATCAGGTTCTAGAACTTAGAAGTTGGTTAAATTGATTAACTAGTGTTTTTTCTAAAAAACAAGAGGTGTCAATAAAACTAACACGAGCTAGTTTTTAAAATTAAGTATCCTGGACACGACCAGGTTCCAAAACTTAGAAGTTGGTTAAATTGATTAACCAGTGTTTTTTCTAAAAAACATGAGGTGTCAATAAACCTAACACAAACTATGTTTTTAAAATTAAGTATCTTGGACACGACCAGGTTCCAAAACATAGAAGTTGGTTAAATTTATTAAACAATAAGGAAAAAGAGGAGTATTCAATAAAACTAACACGAACTAAGTTTTTAAAATTAAGTATCCTGGACACGACCAGGTTCCAAAACTTAGAAGTTGGTTTAATTGATTAAACGATGTTTTTTCTAAGGAAAAAGCGGAGTATTCAATAAAACTAACACGAACTAAGTTTTTAAAATTAAGTATCCTGGACACGACCAGGTTCCAAAACTTAGAAGTTGGTTAAATTGATTGAACAATGTTTTTTCTAAGGAAAAAGTGGAGTATTCGATAAAACTAACACGAACTAAGTTTTTAAAATTAAGTATCCTGGACACGACCAGGTTCCAAAACTTAGAAGTTAGTTAAATCGATTAACGATGTTTTTTTTAAGGAAAAGGCGGAGGATTCGATAAAGCTAACACGAACTAAGATTCTGCCTAGCACATAATAAAGAACGAGAGATTGGAAACCAACAAGTAAAACTTAAATAAACAGAAGGTACAAATTGTCTCAAGGGGAATAACCTCGTGCTTAGTATTTACAAACAAAAGTAAATAAAAGTAAAAATACAAAAAATTCTAAGCTCCCCCAGGCCGCTCTGAGGACGTCACCTCCTCAATCTCCTGCTCGCCTGCAGCAGAGGTCTCCCTGGTTTCAGTCGGCGTTTGCAGCTCCTGTTGCAGACAAACTTTGAACTTCTCGAGGTAGTGCCCCCACGTGTCGGAGGCCATGAAGGAGAAGTTGCCATCCTAGTTGAAGGTCCAGCAGTGGTAAAGCATACTCTCCATGGAGGAGGTCGATGCCTTTTTCTCCTCCAGAAGGGCCCGCCTCGACCTCAAGCTGTTTGGCCTTAGCCTCCTCGAGCTCGGCCTGAAGGGCTACCAAGACCACCTTTGCCGCCTGCTCGCCTTCTTGAGCAGTGGTTAAGGTAGCCTTCGCTGCCTGTTCACTCACATGGGTCGCTGCCAAGGCAGCTTTGGCATTCTGCTCGCTCTGTTGAGAAGCGGCGAGGGTAGCTTGGGCCGCAGTCAGCTTGGCCTGAAGTTCAGCATTCCTAGCCCTTGCCTGAGATATCCTACAATGATGAGCCAGGACTGCCTGCAGGAAGCAAAGAAACAGTTAGGCGCATACTAAGAAGAATAATAAAAGTCAGGTTAGGAAAAGTCCTTATCGTGAGGTTCATTCCCAGGGCCGACTCCATGACATTCTCCGGGCTCCTCTCCTCGATCGCCCTCAGGTCGGTGGGCTTGGCCTTGTAAAAATGGTCCACCGCGTAGTTCGCCGTCCCATAGACCATCCCCCGAAAAGTGTCTAGGATTAGCTGCAAGTCCTGGGGTTGACGGGAATGCGGATGGAGGCAGAAGGGACCAATGGAGCCAAGGGACCAGGTGGTGCTACCTGGTCCCGAGCAGGAATTGGGGGAAGGCGAGGAGGGGGTGCGGTTGGACCCCTCTTCTCTGGAGGGGCGACAGGCCCAGCTCCCGAGGTCGTGCCGTCCCTTTGGCCGAGGATTTGGAGGTGGCCGCAGCCGGAGGGGTCTTCTTCGACGTGGGTCGAAGTTTCTTGACCAGAGGGCCACCACTGGATCTCCCCTCCTGGAACATTAGTCGGATGTCAGGTTCCCCTCTTTGTGCCATTTCCTCAATTGAAAAAGAAAGGAAAAATTTGTTAGATATGCGTGCATACTAACCAGTTTGCACAAAAAATACATAAAGTATCAAAAAAAAAATCCTACCCTCCGAGCTAAAGGAGTCTATTTCAACGACCTCCAGTCTCGGAGCAGGTACGGGGGAAGGAAAGTCTAAGTCAAACACTTCTTGGATTAAGGGAGGCTCCGGGTCAAACTCTACCTCGGGGCTGGACTCCTCTACATATTGCCTAAGTCTCGGGGCTACAACACCTTGGAGAAGGGATGGCCACGACCTAAGGTTGGTTCCATACTCTTCAAAGAAAGCCGATCTAAAGGACAAGGTATTTTCCACCACTACGTTCCCCCTAGGATGACCCATATCATGCCAGAGAACCAAGTGGTCCACACACTGGAGCAGGGTGATGTTGCGATCTGGGTCATCATGGTTATAGTGTACGAGCTGGTTGGGGTTGAACCTAACTAGCCTAAGGTCGGCTACAACCCTATCTAAATCCCTAAAAGGATATGGGTTACCTTGGCTGGAGGGGCCGGCTGCTGCCCCCGACGCAGCTCACTCAACAATGTGGTCCTCGGTGGCCTAAGGAGCTCGCCTCTTTTGCACGAGGGGAACCACGTCCTCCTCCGATGCCTCGTCATCGGCCTTAGCATTCCTCTCAGGAATGGGAGGGAGCTTGCGGATCACGGGAGCAGCGGCCTGCATCCTTCTCAAGGCCAAGGTCTGACCTTCGGTGATCAGTTTACACGCCAGCATCGTGTCATCAGACACGAGTTGGCGGTAGTCCTTCTTGTTGGGCGGAAGCCCTACCAAAGACTCGTACTAACCCCCAAGGGTCACTGACTTGGCCATCCTCGTGAAAATGGCTGCACGAACATATTCCAATCAATATACGCACAAAACCAAGTATGAAAGGAATTCTACACAAGTTGAGTAAAGAAAACTTATGGGGCGGTTGAAGTACCGGTGTTCGCAGTTGCGGGACCCGTTTGACATGAAGAAGTGGTCCTTGAAGTCATTGGGGTGGTTGGGCAGCTCAATGACTTCAGGCGAGTTAGGGAACTAGGTCAAGTAATAGAACCCATCCCCTCGTCCCCTCTAGTCCGGGCTGGCTTTTAGGCAGAAAAAGTAAAGGATGTCTACCGGAGCGGGGACCTCCCACTCTTATTTCAGGAACATATATTTCAACCCCGCTAGCAACCGGTACGAATTGGGGGGGAGCTGGAATGGCGCCAACCTCACGTAGTTAAGGAAGTCCGCAAAGTACTGGTCGAGGGGGAGAATGGCCCTAGCCTTCAAATGTTCGTCACTCCAGGTTGCAAAGTCTTCCAGGAGTGGTGATCAGCTCCGCTCCCCCTCGTAGGGAGGTCGAGCGATTAAGGACCCTTTCCCAGCCTCAATGTTGTGGGATAAGAGGATTTTTTTGACCCTTCCTTAGGTCGTAATCCTAGAGATAATCCTCTCAGCCTCAAAGGAGGTGTCAGGAGCAACCGCGACCTTCGCCTCCACCACGAGACCAAACTCCGGAAGGGGGGAGTTGGGGACGACCTCCTTCCCCTTGCGAGGTTGCTGACACGACGAGTCAGCCGCGTTCTTCTTAGGTGCTCCTTTCTTTGGTGCCATCAGCTCACCTATCGAATAAAAATGATGGAGTTTTTTAGTAGGTGACATGGAATTTTTGAACAAAAGATATAGCAAAGGCATGTGTCCTAACATGCGAGCTGATGCGATATTAGCCCGCATGATCCCACGTGTTGCTTGTGCCACGAACCTAAGCTTTCCAACAGACCCCTGATATTCAGGGATCCGTGTGTTAGGCGAGTCAGGCCACTACTGGCCTTTGGAGGAGGGTTTTAAAGAAAAACCACCCAGGAAACGTGACCCTTAAGCTACCCTGTTTTATATCCTAAAAACCTCTCGCCTTCCGCACCCCGAGTGGGTATTTCCTAAATTTACCCAGAAATTGCCTAGTTATGAACTTCTCAATCCTAGACATATTTTAGGACCTACTCAATACGCCTAAAATCAAAACCTATGCACCAAAGTTATTTAGAAACAACCTATGGTTCATGACTATGAAATATAGATTTGCATGTCAAAGAAAAAGGAAACTGAAATACATGAAAAGTAGAAAACTTATAGTATATTTTCCAAACGAAAGGTGCAAGCAGCGTAGAGGTGTAAGCCTTGGAGAAATCCTCAAGACTGGGGTGTCCGAAGGGTTTTTTGTGGCAAGAATATGGGGACTTGTGGGGTGTTAAGGAGAAGAAGAGTTCTTGAGACTCGGAAGAGAGAAAATGAAGAATTTTTTTGAATAAAAAGTAAAGAGTACTGAAAATGGCCAACCCTATTTATACGTAAAAGACATTAGGGAATGAGGACCGTCTGATCAAACAAATGCGAGATACGAGGGCCATAATTCAGAAGATGAGACGGCGACAAAAAGGTGGCCAGGCCATTTAATGCAATCCTTGAAGCCCGAGCAGGCGCCAATCATGGCGTTCCACGTGTCCAGTACTCAAGTGGTGGGCAGGACATGGATAGTCGAAAAGGAAGTTTAAAAGTCCCCACCGTGAAGGTAAAAAATGACGTCATAGATCACGAGCAGGGGCTTGGGGGGAAAATGTACGCCCTGAATATTAGCATGTACTTTGTCGAGCTGGCAAAGAGCCAAAACCGATGTGCCATGTGTTCACCGTTCACCTGGAGAAATCTGGTACGATCCCCTAAACAAATAGCTCAAGCTGATGGATCGTTTAGCTGCTTACCACTTGGAACCATTGTGTAAACATGGCATCAAAAGGCACGAGCTTGCACTACATTAAGCCCGTGGTACATCAGAGGCCGTACATACCCCAGGATCTTTATAAAGTCAACCACGCAATATAAATTTGCATATAACAGACATCACATGTCTGTTTTATTCCCGAATTCCCAGATACGCAATATAAAAGTGCATGATCAGACATCCTACACCTGATTTAGGCCATGCGACCCATTATCCATTTTTACCTATTGATTAGACCACACTTCAATGAAAGGTTTAGATATTAATCATCAGTGTCACAGAGATGACGTGAAGGATGAAGAGATCACGGGATAACCCCAATACCTACTCAGAGATCATTCTCCTATAAATACCAAAACCCTGGGTAGTGCAAGGAGTTGGATTCTTCTTGTAAGGCAAATACTCTGTAAAAATTGCAAGAGATAGAAACAATAATAATATTGACTCGTGGAATAGGGGGATTTTAACCTTCGAACCACGTAAAAAGGAGTGATCATTTTTCTTCTCTTGATAGTTGATTGCCAGCATCCTTGAGTATTATCATTTTCTTATTACGGTTTACCATTAAGCACTAATCCATCCTAGTTATTCATATAATTCACTGTTGGCGAAAAACCGCATCAACAAGTTTATATGATTGTTTTGGATTTGTTGTGGAGCATAGATGATGTGGTAGGGAGGTTCAAGCTTAATTTTGGGTTTAGGTATTGAGTTGGGATGATTTTTGAAGGATTGGATCGAAGGAAATGCAGGGACAAATGGAGGTTTTATGGGTTTGGAGGTGAGGGTCGCGACCCTAGGAGGGGCATACCGCGGCCCGTGTGCACACGAGGTCTGGGGAGGCCACTGACCTTGGGGCGCCCCGCACCGTTTGGCCAAGCATGCTGCAGCTCTTGTGTGTTTCCAGGGAGGCATTTAGCCTCTGTTTTGAGGCAAGCCGTGGCCCTTAAGGGGTTGGGCCGTGACCCTAGTTCAAAATGTAGTGTGTCTTGTGGGGTTTGCCTTGGGAACTTAATTGTTAAGGTTCAGGATGGATTTTATTACCTAGATTGATAGAATTCAAGGTCTCGGAGACTAGAATTATGACCTAGAGCTATTTAATGGATTAGAACTTGATGGGTGGATATCGTTAATGCGTTGTGACTGGGGTTTCGGCGAGGCTCGGACTAGAGGACTGTGCTCGGGACATCGGTGCTTGGAAAGCTCGGGACACAGGTAAGAAAACTACTGTTTCCGTAGAGCTTGTGATTGCAGGGCATGACCCTATATGATTGTGTTATAGGGCACAACCCTATATGATTGAGTTTAAGCATGTCTAAGTATATGTTCAATTATGCTATGTGTGCATATATGTGAGTGAACGGCAAGAGCCGGGATTTTGGGATCCCAAACATTAAACACTTTATGATTTTCAATAAATGATTTATTTTCAAAGTGATGACTCTGATTATTGTTTAACTACACTTTTGTTTTAAAACCTCGATTAACGAGTTAATTGCACGTTTTAAACTCACTTAGTGATGGCTCTAAGGCAGTAGGGTGTTACACTTAAGCCCTTTTGTACAGATTCAAAATCTCAGTGTCTGAGTACTCCACTCCATACTTCTCTCCTATTTTTCTATATATCTATAAATAGAAAAAAAAACAATAAGAGACAGTGAACTACAAATTGAAACATGACCTAGAAAAACCAGACATAGAACAAATGAATGTAACAATCATATAATTTTTGACAAGAAAGAGTAAAGAGAAAAGAAAAGACTTGGGCCATTGGCTAAGAAGGAATAACAAGTGTCCCAACAGCATTAACCAACAAAGCCTTGTGATTAATTTCACCATACAAGGATCTTTTATAATCCAAATAATCTTTCACACCCAGAATTTCAAACCCCATCAGTCTTGAGCCCACTACCTCACACTCATTTTGAGCCAAAGTCGAGGAAGAGTATAATAATGGCCTCAACTTAGAACCCAGGTCTACCCGAAAACTTCCCTTGCTGCCATGGGAGCAAGACCCATATCCAAATACTGGTTTTCTACAGGTCACACTACTTAAGAGTCTGGAGAGTTTAGTTTTAGTCACCATTAATGCCATCTTCTGACCTTCATTTGAGGCTTTGTTCCACTGTCTTACGCTTCCATTTCTTTGTGTATATATATAAATAAAAATGATCATTTAGCTGAACAGTGGCTTGCCATGAGTTGAAAGATCCTCAAAGTGGGGGAGTCTTTTTATATAAATGCCCTTGCAGGGGGAAGTGTACAACAATTATTGTTACTGCACTCCAGTTGTAGAGACCAGAGAAAGACAGTACCCTTTACATGAAAGATACTCTATCCTCTTCTTTGAGCAATTGCATTTCTTGGAAGTGTTGGTGATAAGTGGTTTGAAGAAAAGTGATGACTCTGATTATGGTTTAACTACACTTTTGTTTTAAAACCTCGAATACGAGTTAATTGCACGTTTTAAACTCACTTAGTAACGACTCTAAGGTAGTAGGGCATTACAACTTGGCATCAGAGCGAGCCAAGGTTTATGGTTTCTTGAGATTGACCGAACATGTACGCTCGCTGTCAGTGACAAGCTTGACTCAGGGTTGGTTGGTATGATTGACTTATATGCTGAAATATGTGCTTAAATGCTCTATTTGCCTTCTTATTTCATATAGAGCATGATGAATGAGTTAACATATGAATGATGCCAGGGCATGGCTCGTTGTGTATTATATGCTACCTATATGTTATGTGGATTGTTGTTTGTGGTTGACTATTATGATTGGGAGGTGGTTTTGGATGTTGTTATCATGCCTGATGAGCGACGTCATTGTTTGCAGGCATATTTGTTAAATGCCTTGACAATCATCTAGACTCCGCGGTAGTAGGGTCGAGGATGACAACCAGGGTCAGGACCCTCCACCTTCCCCACAGAATTGGCAACTGATGTTTGCCGAAATGGAAGCAAGACTGCAACGAACAAAAGAAGAACTTCGACAGTTGAGGCAACAAGCCCCTCCACAAGTCACTGGGTTGCTAATTCAGCAGGTTATGGCGCCAGTGCCGGTTCAACCTGTTGTGGAGAAAAAATGGGAACCTTTATATGAGAGGTTCAGAAAGCAGCATCCTCCCACCTTTGAGGGTGGAACAGACCCATTGCGAGCAGAGCAGTGGATGAATATGATTTCCTCTATTCTCGATTTTATGAGGGTTGGCGGGAACGAGAGGGTAGCTTGTGCAAGCTACATGTTCAGAGAGGATGCCCGCATCTGGTGGGATGTAGTAGTTCAGAGGAGAAATGTGACAGCTATGACCTGGGAAGAGTTCAGGAACGTTTTCAATGAGAAGTATTATAGTGTTGTAGTCCGAGCTGCGAAGGTTGATGAGTTTATCAACTTGACCCAGAACTGGTTGACCGTGACAGAGTTGAATATGATTTCCTCTATTCTAGATTTTATGAGGGTTGATGGGAACGAGAGGGTAGCTTGTGCAAGCTACATTTTCAGAGAGGATACTTGCATCTGGTGGGATGTAGTAGTTCAGAGGATAAATTTGACAGCTATGACCTGGGAAGAGTTCAGGAACGTTTTCAATGAGAAGTATTATAGTGTTGTAGTCTGAGTTGCGAAGGTTGATGAGTTTATCAACCTGACCCAGAACCGGTTGACCGTGACAGAGTATGCTCTGCAATTTGACCGATTGGCAAAGTTTGCGCCAGATTTATTGCCGACAGGTGCGGCAAGAAGAGACAAATTCATATGGGGATTGAATGTTATGATCGCCCGTGATGTGAAGATCACTTTAGACTCAGAGACTACTACCTATTCTCAGGTTGTAGACAAGGCCCTTACAGCTGAGGGGGCTGAGGATCAGATTTGGAGAGAGAGTGTTGTTAGGCGTGATGCTAGGACGACGATACCTCCTTTTATTGGATCCAGTCGGGGTAGTGGCTCCAGTGAGTAGAAGAGGAAGGCCCCAGATTCCTTTGTTCCTCCCAATTCAGATAGGAGGACACGGGGTGCTTTTAGTGGCTGTCAGGGCGGCGGAGGTGACAACTGGAGGAGCTTCCCAGTGTGTCCCCGGTGCAGACGAAGACATCAGGGTGAGTGCAGGATCTGGTCGTGTTTTGTCTATGGGAGTGCCAATCATTTGAAGAAAGACTGCCCACAATTCAGGAAGGAGGAGCCGAAGTAGGGCGACAGTCTCGCTCATGCCAGGGTGTTTACTTTGACTCAGACTGAGGCGGAGGTTAGCCCCTCAGTTGTGACAGGTCATATTTCTAGTCCTGATTCTTCTTATACTGCATTGTTTTATTCGGTAGCTACTCATTCATTTGTGTATGCTAGAGTGATAGATCAGCTGTGTAGACCTAGTATTTTGTATGCTAGGGGTTTTCAGATTTTGTTACCGATTGGGGAACTGGTAGTCTCTAGGAGGTGGATTAGAGCTTTACTAGTTGAGGTAGATGGTAGGGAATTGTTTACTGATTTGATTGAGCTTACAATGGATGACTTCGATGTGATCCTAGGGATGGATTGGCTATCGAAGTATGGGGCAACGATTGACTGCAAGCATAGGATGGTGACTTTTGAACCAGAAGGGGAGGTACCCTTTGTATTTGTGGGAATAACTAGTGGACCGCAAGTACCTATGATTTTAGTACTGAAGGCTAGAGTGTAGAGTCCAAGAACTTTACTTAGCTAAGATAGATAATAGTATGATAGTATGTTTAGTATTATCATTGTTACTGTGGATTTTTGGTTCAGACCGGGAATTATTTGGACACTCATAGTAGTACTTATAGATTTTCTAAGTTTAATCTATAGTTTAAGAATATTAAGTTAACCTAAGGTTTGATTAATGTGACTGATATTAAGGATTATATATTTTATACTATAAGGTTTAGATATCAACCAATAGGATTTTAAGCACATGTTATGAATGGTGATTAAGGATTAAAGATTTTTGAGGATTAAATATAATAAGGAGTAAAGTTTGAATGTTATAGGGTCAGTCAGCAGCTTTTAGTACGTTGAAGGCTTAGTCAAGGCTGTTTACTCCATTCAAACTTAGCTAAAAATGTGTAATTTCGTGTTTAAATATTCAGCGTGTGCCGATATATCGCAGCTATAGGGGGCGATATGTCGCAGCACGTAGATACGGAAAACACGAAACGATGCACGGTCGCCTCGGGCATACTGGCCCAGGCGATATATCGCCTACAGGGGGCGATATATCGCCTCCTCCAGCATGAATTCAAATACTTTTGAATTCTTTTCCTTTCAGCCATTCAAACTTCTTCAACAGTCCAGCATCTTTTGAACGAGTCTTCAGCCTCTGCTGAACGATTATTCAAATGATTTTCATCTAAAAAGCCATTATTTTTATTCAAGTAAAATCAAGATACTTTCATTCCCAAACTCTATAAATAGGACCTAGTACCCAGCCATTTTTCACCATTTGCTCTAAGTTCAGAAGCTGCTAGTGTTAAGTGAGTGTGAGAGTGTAAACACTTGGTTTGGGAAAAACTATAAGCTTAAACATCATAAGCTTATCAAACACTTTGGGAAGTGAGTTCTATAGTATTTCGGTGGAGGTTAGATCGATCTTGCAATCTTTGAGGTAAACCCAAAACTCTAGTTCCTTTCTGTATTTTATGTTATTTCCTTTCTCAAAACCTTCTACTCAATCCCCTAACCTTATTCTTATTTTGGTTAGGGAATCCAAGCTCTTAAGCATATAAGTTGGTAAGCATATTTTCTTTTAATGGTTTAGTCTTCCTATTCTCTTTCATTTCATCTCCTTTCTTTAGACTCACTCTTGTTCATTATGGTTTTAGGAGTGTTCCAAAAGTCCTAACTCAGTCCATTTTATCCCGGTAACTTTGGTAAGGAAAATAGGCTAGAATATATATGTTTATGTTTATGTTATCTTTTGTGTTATGATATGATATGGGTATGTTATGAATATGTTGTGCATGTGTATGTTGTAGGCTTGGGCATATGCCCTATTTGACTAACAAGACCCCAAAAAGATTGTGGGCATAAGCCTATTTAGCTGGTAGGACCCCACTAATCTCATGGGCATAAGCTTGTTTAGTCTATGGGACCCCAAGTAATAATGGCCATTATAATAAGTGAATTATGTGTTATGATATGTCTTTACGTTATTATGAAATTATGTTTATGTTTATGACTATGTGTTAGATTTTCCTTGCTGGGCATTAGGCTCATTCCTTTCTGTTTATGTGCAGGAAATAAGCTTTAGAGGCGGAAAGATTCGTGACGCTTAGAGGATGTGTATCGATGGTGAATGGAGTCAAGGGGCCGAGCGTTATTCGATTCGAGGATGTAGTCTTGTTTATGCTTTTATGGTTTTAAATGTATTTTCCGCATTTTCTATGTAACTCTTTTTAGTTTTTAAGTTATTTTTGTTTTAAAGACAATGGGTACCCATATCCTACTTATTTTATGAAAGTAACCTTTGTTTCCATAAGTTTTCAATAAAATTATGGTATTTCCGCAAAAATGTAAGTTTTATGTATAGATTCGTTAATGGTCCAAGTAGTCTAGATTAGTGGGTCGTTACATAGAGACCTGATGCAGGGAGGTTGCATAGGATTCCTAGCGAATGTTGTGGATACCTCTAAGGTTGTGTCGGTTGGACCAGGGGAGACCAGATTGTTTTGTGAGTTTTCAAATTTATTTCTAGCAGATTTGCCAAGGTTGCCGCCGTAGCGGGAGATTGATTTTGTTATAAAGTTGGTACCAGGGGCAGAGCCAGTATCTAGGACACCTTACAGAATGGCTGCGGCAGAGTTGAAGGAGTTGAAGATTCAGTTGCAGGAGTTACTGGATTTGGGGTTCATCAGACCATGGGGTGCTCCAGTGTTGTTTGTCAAGAAGAAGAATGGATCTCTTAGAATGTGTATTGACTACAGGGAGCTGAACAAGTTGACCATTAAGAATAAGTATCCACTGCCTAGGATTGATGATTTGTTTGACCAGCTGCAAGGAAAGACAATGTTTTCTAAGATAGACCTCCGGTCAGGTTACCATCAGTTAAGGATCAAAGAAGAGGACATACCAAAGACCGCTTTCCGGATGAGGTATGTACACTATGAATTCCTGGTTATGTCCTTTGGATTAACCAATGCCCCAACATCTTTTATGGACATGATGAATAGGGTTTTCAAGGACTATTAGGACAAGTTTGTGATTGTGTTCATCGATGACATTCTGGTGTACTCTCAGTCAGAGACAGAGCATGAGTAGCATCTACGTCTGCTATTGCAGGGGTTAAGGGAGCATAGGTTATATGCTAAGTTGCGCAAGTGCGAGTTCTGGTTACTGCAAGTTACATTTCTAGGCCATATCGTTAGTAAGGAGGGGATTCTGGTCGACTTAAGTAAGGTTTAGGCAGTGAGAGATAGGTCTAGACCGAGCAGTGTTCCTGAAGTGAGGAGTTTCTTGGGATTTGCAGGGTATTATTGGCAGTTTGTTGAGGGGTTCTCCAGGATAGCTACGCCACTGACAAAGTTAACAAAGAAAAAGACAGTATGTTTGGACAGATAGATGTGAAAATAGTTTCAAAGAGTTGAAGCGGCAGTTGATCACCGCGCTAGTGTTGAGTTTGCCAACAGACAATGAGAAGTTCATGGTTTATTGTGATGCTTCCAGACATGGTTTAGGGTGTGTGCTGATGCAAGCTGGTAAGGTGATAGCCTACACATTGAGGCAGTTAAAGGAGTATGAGCAGAGATATCCCACGCATGATCTAGAATTGGAAGCAGTGGTATTCACACTTAAGATTTGGAGGCATTATCTATATGGTGAGAAGTGCGAGATATACACCGATCATAAGATCTTGAAGTACTTCTTTACTCAGAAGGATCTGAATATGCGCCAGAGACGGTGGTTGGAGTTGGTCAAGGATTACGATTGTGACATCCTATACCATCCTGGGAAGGCTAATGTAGTGGCCGGTGCATTGAGTCGGAAGGGCCTAGGACAGTTATTTAGTTTGAGACAAATATCCAATAAGCTAGCTGAGGAGATGACTAGGGCGGGTATAGAGTTGGTGGTTGGTCGGTTAGCCAACATCACTCTTCAGTCTATGCTCCTTGAGAGGATCAAGGAGGCGCAGGAGAAAGATTCTTAGTTGACGAGTCACAGGGAGAACGTCTTAGTCAGAACGACTAAGGACTTCTCTATCTCAGAGATGGGGTTACTGAAGTACAAGGGTCGGATCTGTGTTCTGGTGGATTCAGGTATTCGATGAGAGATCTTAGATGAATTGCATACCACTCCCTATTCCTTACACCTAGGTACAACGAAGATGTACCAGGATTTGAAAGCTTTGTATTGGTGGTCAGGCATGAAAAGGGATGTGGTGGATTATGTGGCCAAATGCTTAACTTGTCAGCAGGTTAAGGCTGAACATCAGAGGCTAGCAAGGTTGTTGTAGCCTCTAGGGATTCCAGAGTGGAAGTGGGAAGATATCGCCATGGACTTCGTGGTTGATTTTCCGAAGACTGTGGGACAACATGACTCGGTGTGGGTGATTATGGATAGGTACACCAAGTTCGCCCACTTTTTACCAGTTAGGACGACTTATACCATGGAGCAGTATGCTGAGTTATATGTGAAGGAGATTGTTTAACTGCATGGGGCTCCAAGGTCGATAGTATCCGACAAGGACCCCACCTTCACCTCCAAGTTTTGGGAGAGTCTGCAGAAGGCTATGGGCACGCAATTACAGTTTAGTTCCACTTTTCATCCTCAGACAGATGGTCAGACTGAGAGGACGATTCAGATACTGGAGGATATGTTACGAGCCTGTGTGCTGAATTTTGGGGGATCTTGGAGTAAGTATCTTCCTTTGATTGAGTTCTCGTTCAACAACAATTATCAGCCGACTATCAGAATGGCTCCGTATGAGATGCTTTATGGGAGAAAGTGCAGATCACATATCCATTGGGATGAGGTAGGTGAGAGGAGGTACTTAGGTCCTGAGATGGTTCAGAGGACCAATGAGGCGGTTGAGAAGATTAGAGCTCGAATGCTCGCCTCCCAGAGTCGCCAGAAGAGTTACTTAGACCTGAAATGCAGGAGTGTGGAATTTTATGTTGGTGACCATGTGTTCCTTAGGGTTTCACCTTTGAGGGGAGTGAAACGATTTGGTGTTCGGGGCAAGCTGAGCCCTAGATTTGTTGGCCCCTTCGAGATTCTGGAACAGGCTGGAGAGGTAGCTTACAGATTGGTGATGCCTCCATCCTTATCAGGGCTTCATGATGTGTATCACGTGTCCATGATCCCAAAGTATGTGTCTGATTCGACGCATGTTCTGAGTTATGAGAATTTGGAGCTGGATTAGTATTTGTCTTATGAGGAGAAGCTGGTTCAGATTCTCAACAGGAAGGACAAAGTCTTGCGGAGCAAGACCATTGCTTTTGTGAAAGTGCTGTGGAGAAACAGCAAGGTCAAGGAGGCGACGTGGGAACTTGAATTAGAGATGCGGGAGCGGTATCCCGAGTTGTTCAGGTAATTTCGAGGATGAAATTTCTGTAAGGAGGGGATAGTTGTAATGACCCAAATTTGCTAATAAGGCTTAGGGCCTTGATTAGCGTGCCTGGAGGGCAATAAGTGAATTATTGTTATAATATGTGAATTTGTGTGAATATGTGATTAGTGATGCAAGTTATTAAATATGCATGTGGGCCTGTTTGGTTATTAGGGGGCATGTTTGCAATTTTAGCCCATTAAGGGCATGAATGTGATAATTGTGATATACTTGTGATATATCTATGTTGCACGATCTGAGACAGTCCTAGGGAGCGGTTAGCTAGAAAGTCACAACGGGGTCAAAAATCCAACTCGGGGCGAGTCGAGGGGTGATTTGGGTATTAGACATTTTTATGGGGTTATCGGGTTATGGAAATGAATATTTGGAGATATATCTGAGGATAAGATGTTTAGGAGGGAATATTGGGGAAATTTACTATTTTGGCCTCGAGGACTTAATAGGATTTGGTAAATGACTGAGTTGTCCTTGGATTGCTTAGGGATAGAGGTTAATCTTAAGGGGCAGCTTGGTCATTTGGTAGGGGTATTATTTGATTAGATGACTTAAGAATCTGCTGGAACTAAGTAAAGGAAACAACTTCTAGCTTCCCATCACTTGGTCAGTTGAGCACTTCCTTCTTGGGTGCATGATTTTGAGAGACTCTAACCAGGAATCTAAGGCTTGGAGCTTGGAAGAGGTGAGCTTTGGAGGTTAAGGAGCTAGTGAAAGCTTGAATTCATCAGCTGAGGTAAGGAGCCTAACTCTAAAATCCCTTGAGTTTCAGTTGAATTATTGCTAGAGCTGCAAGTTGCATGTGAACCAGAATCTTGAGTTAAGTTTGGTTATGGGCTGAGTTTATATGATTGTTTTGGATTTGTTGTGGAGCATAGATGATGTGGTAGGGAGGTTCAAGCTTAATTTTGGGTTTAGGTATTGAGTTGGGATGATTTTAGAAGGATTGGCTCGAAGGAAATGCAAGGAAAAATGGAGGTTTTCTGGGTTTGGAGGTGAGGGCCGCGACCCTAGGAGGGGCATGCCGCGGCCCGTGTGCATGCGAGGCCTGGGGAGGCCACTGACCTTGGGGTGTGCCGCGGCGCTTGGCCAAGCTTGCCACGGCCCGTGTGTGTTTCCAGGGAGTTGTTTAGCCTCTGTTTTGAGGCAAGCCGCGACCCTTAAGGGGTTGGGCCGTGACCCTAGTTCAAAATGCAGGGTGTCTTGTGGGGTTTGACTTGGGAACTTAATTGTTAAGGTTCGGGATGGATTTTATCACCCGGATTGATAGAATTCAAGGTCTTAGAGACTAGAATTATGACCTAGAGCTATTTAATGGATTAAAACTTGATGGGTGGATATCGTTAATGCGTTGTGACTAGGGTTTCGGCGATGTTCGGACTAGGGGACTGTGCTCGGGACATCGGTGCTTGGAAAGCTCGGGACATAGGTAAGAAAACTGCTATTTTCATAGAGCTTGTGATTGTAGGGCACGACCCTATATGATTGTGTTGCAGGGCATGGCCCTATATGATTGTGTTGCAGGGCATGACCCTATATGATTGAGTTTTAGCATGTTTAAGTATATGTTCAATTATGCTATGTGTGCATATATGTGAATGAACGACAAGAGCCGAGAACGGCGAGGGCCGAGATCGGTGAAGGTCGGGAACAGCGAAGGCCGAGAGCGGCAAGGCCGAGAATGGCAAGGGGCTGGGAGCAATGTTTAGCATGCGGAGTGCGAGTTGCCAAGGCAAGACCCTAAAGGATACTTGGGATATCCTTACAGTATAGACCGCGAACCCAGGGCCTGGTAAAGCGCCTGGGACGCCATGGCCGTATGTGTATAGCCTGATGATGGCTTGTTTATATGTTAAGTGTGTGATATGCATATGTTATCTGCTTGTGAGGGTTTTCTTGTTGGGCTTCGGCTCATGGGTGCTCTATGGTGCATGTAAGGCAAGGGGAAAGTCGACCAACCATGAGTACGGGGAGCGTGAAGCGGCGCGTACATGTTTGGCCTGCCTGGCTGCCATGGCCAGGGGTATTTTTGGGAGATGGTTGTACTAAACCTAGATTTTGTCGTTTAGCCGACTTTAATTATATTTTTGAGTTGTAAATATTTCTAAATAGTATTTTGGGATCCCAAACATTAAACGCTTTATGATTTTCAGTAAATGATTTATTTTCAAAGTGATGACTTTGATTATTGTTTAACTACACTTTTGTTTTAAAACCTTGATTAGCGAGTTAATTGCACGTTTTAAACTCACTTAGTAACGGCTCTAAGGCAGTAGGGCGTTACACTTAAGCCCTTTTGTACAGATTCAAAATCTCAGTCTCTGAGTACTCCACTCCATACTTCTCTCCTATTGTTCTATATATCTATAAATAGAAAAAAAAACAAAACAATAAGATACAGTGAACTATGAATTGAAACATGACCTAGAAAAACCAAACATAGAACAAATGAATGTAACAATCATATAATTTTTGACAAGAAAGAGTAAAGAGAAAAGAAAAGACTTGGGCCATTGGCTGAGAAGGAATAACAAGTGTCCCAACAGCATCAACCAGCAGAGCCTTGTGATTAATTTCACCATACAAGGATCTTTTATAATCCACATAATCTTTCACACCCAGAATTTCAAACCCCATCAGTCTTGAGCCCACTACCTCACACTCATTTTGAGCCAAAGTCGAGGAAGAGTATAATAATGGCCTCAACTGAGAACCCAGGTCTACCCGAAAACTTCCCTTGCTCCCATGGGAGCAAGACCCATATCCAAATACTGGTTTTCTACAGTTCACATTACTTAAGAGTCTGGAGAGTTTAGTTTTAGTCACCATTAATGCCATCTTCTGACCTTCATTTGAGGCTTTATTCTACTGTCTTACGCTTCCATTTCTTTGTGTATATATATAAATAAAAATGATCATTTAGCTGAACAGTGGCTTGCCATGATTTGAAAGATCCTCAAAGTGGGGGAGTCTTTTTACATAAATGCCCTTGCAGGGGGAAGTGTACAACAATTATTGTTACTGCACTCCAGTTGTAGAGACCAGAGAAAGACAGTACCCTTTACATGAAAGATACTCTGTCCTCTTCTTTGAGCAATTGCATTTCTTGGAAGTGTTGGTGATAAGTGGTTTGAAGCAAATCATTGGTCCAATTCCTCAAGGCTTCTCAAATTTAATTCATCTCACTCAAATATCCCTTGAGGACAACTCTCTCACAAGTTGTATCCCCCCTGGGTTAGTTTGTTTGCTCCTGATTTAGGGGCTTTCGCTGAGTGGCAACCATTTGATTGGGGAGATTCCATCGAGTCTAAGGAATCTCCGAAATCTTTAGCAGATGAATTTGAAAAAAACATGAATTATGCAATGGTGGAGATAATAAGCAGACCGACACTGACAAAAGAGCACAGACTAATAACGGTAATAACAAGCCGGGTGATGTGGAATACCCTCAGTGCTCCAAGTGCCAGAAAAGACATCCTGGGGAGTGTCGTGCAAACACCAAGGGTTGTTACAATTGTGGCCAGGAAGGTCATCGAAAAAGAGAGTGTTTACAGCTCAAAACAGAAGAAAAGAAGGACAACAAGATGGTTCCAGCCAGAGTCTTCGCCTTGACCCAGGGAGAAGCCGAAACTAGTAACAAG
This sequence comes from Humulus lupulus, assembly GCF_963169125.1. Taxonomy (NCBI): domain Eukaryota; kingdom Viridiplantae; phylum Streptophyta; class Magnoliopsida; order Rosales; family Cannabaceae; genus Humulus; species Humulus lupulus. The sequence continues at coordinate 164,654,115 of NC_084794.1, read as the reverse complement.
GTGGTCACAGGCCAACTTCCTATCCTCGATAATATATGTTCAGTATTTTTTGATTCGGGAACAACACACTCGCATATCTCGTTAGGAATGATAGAGAAATTAGACAAACCTTGTGAAAGATTTAGAACTAGGTTTGTTACGGAACTGCCTTTGGGCGAAGTTGTTCTATCATCACGAATAGTATGAGGAGTACTGATCAAAGTCGAGGGCACAGAGCCAGAAGGAGACCTGATAGAGCTGGAGATCAAGGACTTCGATGTAATACTAGGCATGGACTGGCTAGCGAGACATGGCGCAACCATCAACTGTAGATGCGAGCAAGTGACGTTTGAAATCCCTGAGGGTCAGAAACTATGTTTTATGGGAATGGTTTTAGGACTATGGAAACCGCTTATCTCATCTCTCAAAGCTTAGAGGATGATAGAGAAAACATGTCACACATTCTTAGCAAGCGTCACGGATGTGGCACAGGAAACACCCTTAAAGGTTGGAGACGTCCGCATTATAAAAGAATTTCCAGAGATATTTTCTAACGACTTACCAGGGTTACCCCTACTCGAGAAATTGACTTCACAATCGAACTAGTTCCAGGAACTGCGCCTATCTCAAAGGCACCATACCGGATAGCACCTACTGAACTCAAAGAGTTGAAAACGCAGTTACAAGAGCTCTTAGACTTGGGTTTCATCAGACCAAGCCATTCACCATGGGGGCACCGGTTCTATTTGTGAAGAAGGATGGAAGCATGCAGATGTGTATCGATTACTGCAAGCTAAACAAGGTGACAATTAAGAACAAGTACCCACTACCCTTGATTGACGACTTATTTGATCAACTCCGAGGAGCGACTGTATTTTCAAAGATTGATCTACGGTCCGGTTATCACTAGCTCAAGGTAAGGGAAGAGGATATACCAAAGATGACTTTTAGGACTCTAAATAGACATTACAAGTTCCTAGTTATGTCTTTTGGTATTACCAATGCTCCAGTCGCATTTATGGACTTAATGAACCGAGTCTTCAAGGATTACTTGGACAAATTCATCGTGATATTCATTGGCAATATATTGGTGTATTCTAAGGAAGAAGTCGAGCACGAGGAACATTTAAGACTGACCATGTTGTGATTAAAGGAGCATCAAATTTATGCCAAGTTCAAGAAATGTAAATTTTGGCTATCATAAGTAGCATTCCTCGGCCACATAGTATCAAAGGAGGGAGTCGCAGTAGACCCAACTAAGGTAGAGGTCGTGAAGGAATGGCCAAGACCTAAGAATGCGTCAGAGGTTAGAAGTTTTCTCGGGCTAGCAGGCTATTATCTGAGATTTGTAGAAGGCTTTTTTAAGATAGCTACTCCGCTTACCAACCTGACCCAGAAACAACATAATTTCAACTAGACGGATAAATGTCAAGAAAGCTTCCAATTGCTCAAAAATAAATTATGTTCAACACCAGTAGTTTGCATACTGACACCCAATGAAAAGTTTTTAGTATACTGTGATGCGTCCAAGCAAGATTTAGGCTGTGTGTTGATGCAAAATGACAAGGTGATAGCCTAAACCTTAAGACATTTGAAGAAATACGAGCAACGTTATCCAACACACGATATGGAGTTGACAGCGGTGGTTTTCGCACTGAAAATCTGGCGCTACTATCTTTATGGAGAATGGTGTAAGATCTATATGGACCATAAGAGCTTAAAATATTTCTTCACGCAAAAGGAGCTCAATATGAGGCAGCCCATGTGGCTAGAACTAGTAAAGGACTATGACTGCGAAATCCTATACCACCCAGGAAAGGTGAATGTAGTTGCAGATGCGTTAAATCGGAAGAGTTATGGAAATCTGGCAGCATTATCAGGAATTGAGAAGCCACTATAGCAAGAGTTTATTAATGCTGGAATAGAAGTAGTCATGGGTCAACTGGCTAACTTGTCCATCCAGTAAAGTTTGCTAGAGGATATACGGAACGGGCAAGGGCATGACGACATGCTATTAACGCATATAGTTCCAGTCAAAGAAGGTAAGACTACAAATTTCTCTATATTAGGTCATGGGTTCTTGAAATATAAGGGCCGGGTGTGTGTGCCGAATGACCATGGGATTAAGATTAAGATATTATAAGAGGCGCACACTACCCCATACTCAGTTCACCCAGGGTCTTCAAAGATGACTCATGACCTTAAGGCACTATATTGATGGTTGGGAATGAAGAAGGACGTAGCAGAGTATGTGTCCAAATGCATAACATGCCAGCAAGTAAAGGCAGAACATCAACGACCCGCATGCTTATGGCAAACACATAGTATTTTGGAATGGAAGTGGGAAGACATAGCCATGGACTTCGTGATAGGATTACCACGAACAAATAACCAACATGACTTGGCTTGGGTCGTGGTAGAAAGACTCACAAAGTAAGCTCACTTCCTACCTATCAAGACTACGTACACTGTGGACTAGTATGCAGACATTTATGTTCGAGAAATTGTACAACTGCATGGAATTCCCAAGACCATAGTAGCCAATAGAGGATCAGTGTTCACATCCAGATTTTGGGGAAGCTTGTAGCAAGCCATGGGTACCAAGCTAAGTCTCAGTACGGCATTTCATCCCCAGACCGACGGACAGTTCCAGCGTACCATACAAATTTTAGAAGATATGTTGCACGCTTGTATACTAGACTTCGGAGGATCATGGAGTAAGTATTTGCCACTTATAGAGTTCTCCTGCAATAATAGCTACTAGGAACCTATCGGTATGGCACCCTATGAGCTTTTGAGGAAGGAAATGCCGATCGCCGTTAGATTGGGACGAGGTTGGAGAAAGACAACTTCTTGGACCCGAAGATGTTAGAGAGGCTCACGACATAGTGGAAATGATTAGAAAGCGTATGCTCGCTGCTCAGAGTCGACAAAAGAGTTAGCGGATGCCAAGCGACGAGATGTGGAATTCAAAGTTGGAGATGAAGTCTTCTTAAGAATATCTCTGTAGTGACCCAACTATTCTAAGACCTTGGACCATTAGAACTACTAAACATAGCTATTACTTTGAAGAACATATGCATAAGAAATAATAATAACTTTATTAAAACTTCAACATAATATTGTGGAAATTACATAGTAAAATAGAATTTTGGTATGGGTACCCATTGTTTGAAACATAAAACATAATTTTAAACTAAATAAAATTGTTTACAAAACTAAATGCGGAAAATACATAGAAACATAATTTTAAAAACTAAAAAAAATAACATCATCCTCGATCGATTCGCAGCCCATTCATTCCATTCATCCTCAATACACAAGTCAAACCACCAAGAATCCTCCAGCCTCCGTATCTAGTTTCTTGCATCACACTAAAAGAAAAAGGAGTGAGCCTAATGCCCAGCAAGGAAAATCTACTAACACATATAACATAAAACGTAAACATAAGACTATATCAAAACATATACTATAAAAGATATATCACTACTATGACCCATGTACATGGTAAACATTGGGGTTTACTAGCTAAGCAACTATAAGCCTCAAAATACATTGACGTTTGCTAGCTAAGTAACTATAAGCCCCAAGAAACATAAAAGTATTGGGGTTTGCTATTTAAGCAACTATAAGCCCCAATAACATATATATATATATCATAACAAATAATAACATATCATAACATAACATATTATAGCATAATCATAACATATAAGCATATAATAACTATCCTATTTTCCTTACCAAAACCAGGATATTTGAGAACAAATGCGGGGCTTGGAACACTCCTAAAACCAACAATAAGTATTGTGAGTATTTCTAAAGAGTAAAGAATAAATGTGGAGACTAAACCTTTAAGAAGAAACTTACCAAGAAAGATCTTTAAGTTTCAAGAACCTAATCAAAAACAAATATCAAAAGTTAGGATCTGAATAAAAGGAACTTAAGAAAACTAAAGAGTTTTAAAGAAATGGACTTAAAGAATAAGAGTACCTTAGTTGACCTTATGGATTGGTCTAACTTCAATACCGAAATACACTAATCCTCACTTCCCAAGTATTTTATAAAGCTTAAGAATGACAAAGCTTTTTCCCAACCCAAGTGTTTATCACTCTATGGTATCACTAGCACCTTGGAGTCACTGTTCACAGCTTGAAGAGTGAGAGGAATGGCTGGGTACTAGGTCCTATTTATAGAGGTAATGAGTGAAACTAACCCCATTTTGATTTGAATAAAAATAATGAATATAATTGAAAATATTTGAATATTCATCAATCAGAGGCTGAAGACTCGGTCAAAAACATTCAGAGGTAGGTCTAAGTAGTTAAGGTTTATTTTTAAATTTAAAAACAAAAGAAAAAAATGTTACTAAGGGCGATATATCGCCCCTATGTGATGATATATTGGCTCTGCCCTAATCCTGAGCCTCCATTCGTACGTTCGTGCAACGTCAACGTGTTTTCCGTATCCTTCGTCAGGCGATATATCGGCTCCATGCTGCGATATATCGACATACGTGAATAGTTTAAACACGTAATTGCACTTTCTTTTAGCATAATTTAAGTTGGATAACTGCTTTGACTGAGTCAAAATATGACCCTAACAGTTTCTGGTAGGTGCTAAAGCTTCTATTTCTTTATTTTATCATTAAAATACTTAATTCCTTGATAATCATGCTTATGACAAGTTTCATGTTCTTATTGGCTCTATCTAAACCTTAGGTTATAATAATATATCTAGGACCATCAATATTAATCAAACCTTATGTTATAATTAATATTCTTAAACTATAGGTTAAACTTATAAAATCCATAACTGTTGCTACGAGTTTCCAACTAAGTCCCAGTTTGAACCAAAATCCATGAAATCTAAAACAATACAACTACTACTAACTAGCTAACTAAGTAAACATTCTGGGACTCTACAATTCTCCCTTACTACAAAGAATTTCGTCCTCGAAATTTACTTACCAAAAAATTCCGGATACCGAGCTTGCATGTCCTCCTCCAACTCCCACGTTGCCTCCCGTTCAAAACTATTTCTCCATAGGACTTTGACTATCGGAATACTCTTAGACTGTAATTCTTTCATCCCTCTATATAGGATGCTAAACGGCTGTTCCTCGTAACTCAAGTCTTTCTAGAGTGCTATCGTATCATACTTGAGGACGTGAGATGGGTCTAACATATATCTATGCAACATCGAGATGTGGATCACATTGTGACTATCTGCTAGAGCTGGTGGTAGGGCTAATCTATATGCAACTGCTCCCACTTTGTCCAATACCTCAAAAGGACCTATAAACCTGGGACTAAGATTGCCTTTCTTCCCGAACTGTTCACACCTTTCATAGGAGATATCCTTAAGAAGACTTGATCTCCTACTTTGAATTCCACATCACGCCAATTGGCATCTGCATAACTTTTTTGATGGCTCTGAGCAGCGAGCATACATTTTCTAATCAGCGCTACTGCATCCTGAGCTTCTCTAACAGCTTTGGGTCCAAGTAGTTGCCTTTCTCCTACTTCGTCCCAATGTAAGGGCAATCGACATCTTCTTCCATAAAACAACTCATAAGGTGCCATCTTGATCGTTGACTGGTAGCTATTTTTGTAGGAGAATTCTATCATTGGCAAATACTTACTCCATGATCCTCGAAAATCAAGTACACAAGCATGCAACATATCTTCTAAAATCTATATGGTACACTCGAATTGACCATCGGTCTGAGGATGAAATGATTTTCTAAGACTTAACTTGGTACCTATGGCTTGCTGCAAGCTTCCCCAAAATATCGATGTAAACACTGATCCTCTATCAGTCATTATTGTCTTAGGGATTCCATGCAGTCTTGCTATTTCTTGAACATAAATGTCTGCGTATTGTTATGCTGTATATGAAGTCTTGACAGACAGAAAATGAGCTGACTTGGTTAATCTATCTATTACTACCCAAGCCAAGTCATGCTGCTTATTCGTTCGAGGCAAACCCGTCACGAAATCCATGGCTATGTCGTCCCATTTCCATTCTAGAATGCTAAGTTGTTGTAATAAGCTTGCAGGCCACTGATGTTCTGCTTTAACTTGCTGGCATACCAAATATTTAGACACGTACTCCGCTATATCCTTCTTCATTCCTGGCCACCGATACATTGCCTTAAGATCGTGATTCATGTTTGTCAACCCTGGGTGAACTGAGTACAGGGTATTGTGTGCTTCTTCTAAAATCTTCACCTTAATCCCTTGATTATTTGGCACGCATACCCGATCCTTATATCTCAATAACCCTTGAATTGATATTGAGAAATCTGTGGCCTTCCCTTCTCCAACTGCATCCATATGTGCTACTAACGTGTCATCATGCCCTTGCCCATTCCGTATTTCTTCTAACAGACTTGACTGGATGGACAAGTTAGCCAGTTTGCCAATGACTACTTCTATTCCAGCATTGATCAGCTCCTGCTGTAGCGGCTTTTCTATTCCAGCTAATGCTGCTAAACTTCCATAATTTTTCCTACTTAGTGCATCAGCAACTACGTTTGCCTTTCCCGGGTGGTATAAAATTTCGCAATCATAATCTTTTACTAGTTCTAACCACCTACGCTACCTCATGTTAAGCTCCTTTTGCGTGAAGAAATACTTTAAACTTTTATGGTCCGTATAAATCTCACATCGTTCTCCATAGAGATAATGACGCCAGATTTTTAATGCAAAGACCACCGCTGCCAACTCCATATCGTGTGTTGGATAGAGTTGCTCGTACTCCTTCAATTGCCTTGAGGCGTAGGCTATCACCTTGTCATTCTGCATCAGCACACAACCCAATCCTTGCTTCGACGCGTCACAGTAGACTACAAACTTGTCATTGGGTGCCGGTACACAAAGTACTGGTCCTGAGCATAGCTTATCCTTAAGCAACAGGAAACTCCCTTCACATTTATCTGTCCAGTTGAACCTTTGCTCCTTCCGGGTTAGGTTGGTAAGTGGAGTGGCTATCTTAGGAAAACCCTCTACAAACTTTCGATAATAACATGCTAGTCCTAGAAAACTTCTTATTTCTAATGCATTCTTTGGTCTTTGCCAATCCTTCATAGCCTCTACTTTAGATAGGTCTACAACAATTCCATCCTTGGATACTATGTGGCCGAGAAATGCTACCTGTGAAAGACAAAATTCACACTTCTTGAATTTGGCGTATAGTTGATGCTCCTTTAGTCGCAACAAGATTAACCTTAAATGTTTCTCATGCTTGAATTTATCCTTTGAGTACACCAAGATATCATCGATGAACACTACAATGAAATTGTCTAAATAATCCTTGAAGACCCTATTCACTAAATCCATAAACGTGGCTGGAGCATTGGTAAGACTGAAGGACATAACTAGAAACTCATAATGCCCATAACGAGTTCTAAAAGTTTTCTTAGGAATGTCTTATTCCCGTACCTTGAGTTGATGATACCCGGACCGTAAATCAATCTTTGAGAACACGGTTGCTCCTTGGAATTGATCAAACAAGTTGTCAATCCGGGGTAGCGGGTACTTATTCTTAATTGTCACCTTATTCAGCTCACTGTAATCTTTGAACATCCGCATAATCCCGTCCTTCTTCTTCACAAATAGAACCGGTGCTCCCCATGGCGAATGGCTCGGTCTAATGAAGCCCAAGTCTATGAGTTCTTGTAGCTGCATTTTTAACTCCTTGAGTTCGGTAGGTGCCATCCAGTATGGTGCCTTGGAGATAGGCTCGGTGCCTGGTACAAGTTCGATTGTGAAGTCAATTTCCCGAGTTGGCAGCAACCCTGGTAAGTCGTCAGGAAATACTTCTGGAAATTCCTTTACAATGTGCACATCTCCAACCTTTAGTGGTGTTTCCTTGACCACATCCATGACGCTAGCTAAGAATTCTTGACATCCTTTTTCTATCATCTTCTGAGCTTTGAGTGATGAAATAAGGGGTGTGTGTAAACGTGAAACCTTTCCCATAAAGCATAGTCTCTGACCGTCAGAAGTCTTGAACGTTACTTTCTTGCGTTTGCAGTCGATGGTTGCGCCATGACTTGCTAGCCAGTCCATTCCTAGTATCACGTTGAAGTCTTTAATCTCCAGTTCTATCAGGTCTCCTTCTAATTCTACGTCCTCAATCGTGATCGGTATGCCTCGTACTACCCGTGATGATAGGACTATCTCACCTGGAGGTAATTTTGTTTCAAACCTAGTTCTAGATCTTTCACAAGGTTTGTCTAATTTTTCTATCATTCCTAACGAGATATACGAATGAGTGACTCCTGAATCAAATAATACAGAACATACATTATTAAGGATAGAAACCTGACTTGTAACCACTTTATTGCTAGCATCAGCTTCTCCTTGGGTTAAGGCAAAAACCCTGGCAGGAACCATCTTGTCATCTCTTTTTCCCTCTGGCTTGAGCTGGGGACACTCTTTCTTTTGGTGACCTTCCTGACCACAGTTGTAGCATCCCTTAGTGTTTGCACGACACTCACCAGGATGTTTCTTTTGACATTTAGCACATTGCATGTATTCTACATAACCTGGCCAATTACCTCCATTGTTTGTCCGTGCCCTTTTATCGTTGTCGGATTGCTTATTGTCAGGATGCCGTCTCTTCTGACCATTACTGTTGCTGGACTGCTGGTTGTTGTTGTTGTGGTTGTTCCGACCATTTTGAGGTTGACTCTGTTGTTTAGGCTCAGGTTTACTGGCCTCCTCTTTACTAACATTCGCCTAGAGCCTTTCCACTTCTATTTCTGTTTCTATAACATCGACATAAGTAGTATTTCCCGAGTTTGCTAGCTTAACCCCTAGCTCAATCTTTGGTCTAAGTCCTCTAACGAACTTGGTCACCCTCAGAAAATTAATTAGAACCATCTCTTGTGCAAACTTGGCTAATCGGTCGAACTGCCGAGCATATTATGCTACTAATAAACTTCTTTGCTTTAGACTAGAGAATTCCTCGACCCTTGTAGCGATGACAGCTGAGTTGTAGTACTTTTTGTGGAACAGCTCCATAAATTTGGTCCAAGTCATGGTGGCGACATCGTGAGTCTGTTGTACTAGGTCCCACCATATTCTAGCATCCTTCTTGAGCAGAGATGAAACGCATGATATGCAGTCTGCGTTGCCGAGATTCATATGTGATAGGATCGACTCTACATTCCTGAGCCATTCTTCAGCCTCAAAGGGGTCTGTTATCCCTTCAAAGTTCGAAGCTTGTTGCTTACGAAACTGCTCATAGATTGGCTCCATGTGTTGAGCTGGGTATGGTGCATAGTTCGCCATTGGCCATCCCCCATAAGGACCTACTTGATGGGGTGCTTGAGACATTTGCTAAGGCTGTGGTTACTGCTGAGGCTGAGGCTGAGTCTGAGGCTGAGCCTGTTGTCGCTATTGTTGCAGTAATTCCTCAACTTGCTGCCATAGCCTGGCAATTTCTATAGTGTTGTCAACCAGCGGCAGCGGCGGTGCATAGCGGTTGGCATTAGCACGCACTCCCCTTCTACGAACTGGAGGGGCTTCATTGCTCTCAGGAGCGACGTTGGAGACATTGACATTGTTGTGAGCAGCTCTTCTGAGCGACACCTTCAGCAGAGTTCTAACAGTTGAGAAAAACATTTTAGAACTTACCTTAATAGGCTCTAAAGCAAAACTTAATCTAAGCAAACATAACTCAGACCAATTAATTATGACTTCTTATGAAAAGAATTGTATAAGCCTTTGTTATAATTATGGTGTGTTTCTAAACTTAGAAAAATAAGCCATCTTTATTATTTTCTAAGTGTATTTCTAATTATCCTATATGACTTAATTCTCAGGCTCGAAACTCATCGTTGTTCCAAAGTTAACCATATTGAGGGAGGGCTGGGATCAGTACAATCATTCCCACTACTATGGCCCTTTAACTCTCAATATAGAACCTTGGTTCATTGATTTGTATCCACCCTCACCGAACTTAGTCATTATTTATTAAATTTATTATTTATTATGATTGTAAAAATAAAATCAAACTCATACATGTCATCAAAATAACAATGATATTAATTTGGAAAAACAATTTTCTCTAAGTACAATCATAAAGGAAAAATAATAAGTAAATAAAGAAACTAATCTATTCTAAAAATCGAGATCTTCTACATCAGATCCTTCATCTAACATGTCATCATCTATCTCTTCATTATCATCATTTTCGTGAGCCTCCAAAATTCCTCAGGGAAGATTCGTAAATATTCTATTCTTTTGCTCTCTTGTGAATTGGAATTCCATCTTAGAGGTAAACCTAATTATGAGAAAATAATATCTCATTGCCACTGGTATTTCATCTTCATCATCTATTGTCTCCCATATTTCTTCTATAGCAGCAATTACAAAAGGAAAATCCTTAAAAAGCCTAATTACTAAAATATATTGTTCCGTAGCTCTCATCATTATTTGCTTAGTTGTTTGGAGATGAACTATTTGATTATGGAATAAAAGTAATATCCAAGTGATTCTTTCTAATATTCCTACTGTATTTCTTGGTTCTCTAATCCTTTTTAAGGCCTTAATGGCTCGGATATCGTAATATGTTAAAGCTCCATCCATATCTTAACTGAAACATAACGCTAAAACGTTAGCTAAACACTGAAACATAATAACTAAAACATAAATACTTACATTGGCGGTTAGATTCGGAGCTTGAGCTTGGGTATCAAGGAGAACTTCATGTAAATGGACCGTTGTTCTGATACCAACTGTAATGACCCAACTATTCTAAGACCTTGGACCATTAGAACTACTAACATAGCTATTACTTTGAAGAACAAATACATAAGAAATAATAATAACTTTATTAAAAATTCAACATAATATTGTGGAAATTACAGAGTACAATAGAATTTTGGTATGGGTACCCATTGTTTAAAACATAAAACATAATTTTAAACTAAATAAAATTGTTTACAAAACTAAATGCGAAAAATACATAGAAACATAATTTTAAAAACTAAAAAAAATAACGTCATTCTTGATTGACTTGTAGCCCATTCATTCCATTCATCCTCAATACACAGGTCAAGCCACCAAGCATCCTCCCGTCTCCGTATCTAGTTTCCTGCATCACACTAAAAGAAAAAGGAGTGAGCCTAATGCCCAGCAAGGAAAATCTACTAACACATATAACATAAAACATAAACATAAGACTATATCAAAACATATACTATAAAACATATATCACTACTATAACCCATGTACATGGTAAACATTGGGGTTTACTAGCTAAGCAACCATAAGCCTCAAAATACATTGAGGTTTGCTAGCTAAGTAACTATAAGCCCTGAGAAACATAAAAGTATTGGGGTTTGCTATTTATGCAACTATAAGCCACAAAAACATATATATATATATCATAACATATAATAACATATCATAACATAACATATTATAGCATAATCATAACATATAAGCATATAATAACTATCCTATTTTCCTTACCAAAACCGGGATATTTGAGAACAAATGCGGGACTTGGAACACTCCTAAAACCAACAATAAGTATGGTGAGTATTTCTAAAGAGTAAAGAATAAATGTGGAAACTAAACCTTTAAGAAGAAACTTACCAAGAAAGATCTTTAAGTTTCAAGAACCTAATCAAAAACCAATATCAAAAGTTAGGATCTGAATAAAAGGAACTTAAGAAAACTAAAGAGTTTTAAAGAACTGGACTTAAAGAATAAGAGTACCTTAGTTGACCTTATAGATTGGTCTAACTTCAATACCGAAATACACTAATCCTCACTTCCCAAGTATTTTATAAAGCTTAAGAATGACAAAGCTTTTTCCCAACCTAAGTGTTTATCACTCTATGGTATCACTAGCACCTTGGAGAATCTGTTCACAACTTGAAGAGTGAGAGGAATGGCTGGGTACTAGGTCCTATTTATAGAGGTAAGGAGTGAAACTAACCCCATTTTGATTTGAATAAAAATAATGAATATAATTGAAAATATTTGAATATTCATCAATCAGAGGCTGAAGACTAGGTCAAAAACATTCAGAGGTAGGTCTAAGTAGTTAAGGTTTATTTTTAAATTTAAAAACAAAAGAAAAAAAATGTTACTAAGGGTGATATATCGCCCCTATGTGGCGATATATCGGCTCTGCCCTAATCTCGAGCCTCTGTTCGTATGTACGTGCAACGTCAACGTGTTTTCCGTATCCTTCGTCAGGCGATATATCAGCTCCATGCTGCGATATATCAGCATATGTGAATAATTTAAACACGTAATTGCACTTTTTTTTAGCATAATTTAAGTTGAATAACTGCTTTGACTGAGTCAAAATTCGACCTTAACAGTTTCTGGTAGGTGCTAAAGTTTCTATTTCTTTATTTTATCATTAAAATACTTAATTCCTTAATAATCATGCTTATGACAAGTGTCATGTTCTTATTGGCTCTATCTAAACCTTAGGTTATAATAAATAATATATCTAGGACCAGCAATATTAATCAAACCTTATGTTATAATTAATATTCTTAAACTATAGGTTAAACTTATAAAATCCATAACTGTTGCTATGAGTTGCCAACTAAGTCCCGGTTTGAACCAAAATCCACGAAATCTAAAATACTACAACTACTACTCACTAGCTAACTAAGTAAACATTCTGGGACTCTACAATCTCCTATGAAAGGAGTGAAGCGGTTTGGGAAGAAAGGCAAACTTAGCCTCGGTTTATAGGTCCTCTTGAGATATTGGACAAGGTGTGACCAGTAGCATATAGATTAGCCCTACTGCCAGCTCTAGCAGATAGCCACAATGTGTTTCACATCTTGATGTTGCGTAGATATGTGTCAGACCCATCCCACGTTCTCAAGTATGATATGTTAGCACTTCACAAAGACCTAAGTTATGAGGAACAACTGGTTAGCATCCTAGAGAAGGGGATGAAGGAATTACGGTCTAAGAATATTTCGATAGTAAAGGTATTATGGAGTAATAGTATAGAATGAGAGGCAACGTGCGAGTTGGAGGAAGATATCTGAGCATGGTAGTTTGGTAAGTAAATTTCGGGGATGAAATTCTTTTAAGTAGGGTAGAATTGTACCGTCTCAAAATTTTACTTAGTTAGGTAGTAATAGCTTGTGTTGTAGTATTTTGGTTTTCATGGTTATTAGTTCAAGCCTGGTTTGTTTGGAAAACTCATAGAGATAGTTATGGATTATATAAGTTTAGCCTATAGTTTAAAAATATTAATTTTATCACAAGGTTTGATGAATATAACTAGTCCTAGAAATACTACTTATTATACATAAGGTTTAGATAGAATAATTAAGAATGTGACATTTATCACATGTATGATTATTAAGGATTTAAGGATTTTAGATGAATAAATTAATCAAGGATAAACATAGGAAGTCTAGAACCTTCCCTCAGATGTTAGGATCACGTATTACTCAAATCAAGGTGGTTTTAGAAAACTTCAAGTGTGCTGGAAGTGTACAAAAACGTGTCTAATATATAAGCGTAAGCCGATATATTGAAGCTATAGGGGTCTATATATTGCCTACGTTGATATGGAAAACACGTCAAATTCGCATTAACGAAACCACAGAGCCTCAAGATTATGGGGCAGGCGATATATCGTCTATAGGTGGCGATATATCGGCTCCCTCAGCCATTTTTCAAACTCCATGGAATCCGAGCTAGAAACAACCCTCAACAACATGGACTTGTTCTTGAACGATATATCGGCTCCCTCAGCCATTTTTCAAACTCCATGGAATCCGAGCTAGAAACAACCCTCAACAACTTGGACTTGTTCTTGAATGATTTTGACTGAGTTTTGGGAATCTGTTGATTATAAAATTCAATTTTTATTCATTTTAATGGGATTTAGTTCGACTCCTTGAACTCTATAAATAGGACCCTTCACTCAACCATTTGCATCATCATTCAAACACTTTTTAGAGCCTTCAAGCTGCTAATTTTGTTCTAGAGAGAAACACTAGGGTTATGGGGTTAAAAGCTTTCAAATCTAAGCTTTTCTAAACACTTGGGAAGTAAGCTAGACTGTGATTTCGGTATTGAGGTGTAGATCGAAGTTCTAAGCTATCTAAGGTACTTTTATCCTAAGGTTTAGTTGATTATAGTTCCTCTTATTCTTTTCTTTTTCTTCAAATGCTAACTTGTTATAATGACTTTTGGTTTGGTGTTCAATTTTCTTGAAACTTAAGGTTTTTAGTAAGTTCTTTTCTTGATGGTTTAGATCTTCTTTTCTTCTTCTTCTTTTCTTTAGGAAACTTATGATTTTTACTGTTTGGTTTTAGGAGTTTCTAATCTCGCACTTGTCTCCAATACCCCGGTTTTGGTAAGGAAAATAAGTTAGATTTTATGTGTTATGATTATGTTTATATGCTAGGTGTATGTATGTATGTTGTTTTTATGTTTGTAGTCGATTGGGAAATATGGTTGCTTAGATAGCAAATAAGCGAATCCCGAGATTTTTATCATTATCATAGACTATAGTTGTGTTTAAACCTACATCTAAATAGTAGCAAGAGGACCTAGATGGTTTCTATCACATACAACGGTAATGAGTTGATGGCCATTAATTTGTAGTCTTATGTTTTATGGTTTATGTTTTTACATCTTATGTTTTATGTTATGCTTTAGTAGTTTTTCCTTACTGGGCATTAGGCTCATTCCTTTTTATTTAGATGGTGCAGGTAAATGAACATGAAAGGCAGGACATATTCTAGGTGGCTTTGGCATGTGTATTGGGAGATAACTGAAGGAATGGACCGATGGAATTGATTGAGGATGACATTCATGTTTCGAGTCTTTCTATTTATGTATTTATGATTTCCGCATTTAGTATTTGAACATTAATTAAATGTTTTGTTTTTCTTTATGATTTTATGTAATAACAATGGGATCCCGTATTTTGGAGTTTCTATAATAAAGTTCAATTATTTTATGTATGCATTCGAAGATAATAGTTATGTCTTAGTAGTTTTAATGGTCCGAGGTCTTTAAGTTAGTCGGGTCATTACAATGTTAATATTAAAAGTGTAAATCAGAGTTACGTAGTGGAAATTGGGTTTTGAAAAATTTATTAATACCATCTAGGATCATAAATATATAGATATATTAAGTCACATACAAATAGATTAGAGATTACCTCTTGAAGCCTATCAAGTATCCATGAATATTTTTTGTATAAATCAACGATCTTTCAATCCAAATTTTGAAAGCTCACACCTTGATCTTCCAGACCAATCCTCAAACACACAAGGGTGTGTGTGGGCACGTAGGATTTATGATGTTGATTTAGGACTTTCTAGATGTACTCAACACATGAGATTTAGAAATGTTTGATTGAGAGAAGATGTATTGAATAGTCTTTAAGGTTTAGAAAAATTATCGTTTTTTTTTCAAAGAGAGTCTTACAGTCAATGAAAACCACTTCTTGAAAAGTATCACTTCTTTTCAGGTTTATAAAGATAATTAACTAATATAGTTATTCTTTATTTTATTTAAAATAAAATTGATCAGTTATAACCTATTTAATTATTTAATTTAAATCATATTTATAAAGAATAATTAAATATATATAATTAAATAAATAAATTATTTGAAATTCAAATTTCAAAACTCAGGGATAGGAAATCCCTGTGTGTGGCACCACACCAGTAGGGTTATCCCTAATTTTCTCATTTGTTTGTTTAATTAATATTTAAGACAATATATATATCCCAAAATAAATACCAGTTAATTCAAAATTAACTTTATCTTAAAATATCAGTTTTAAATAAATAAATAAATATCTTATTCTAAATAAGACAATTATTAATCTCTCTTTATATTAATCAAAACATGATTAATATTTATTTTAACCTATAGTTTTTCAAAATAAAAAACTATATAGTCAAATAATTAATTAATCAATTGTCCATAATTATCACATAATTATTTCCTTTCCCTGGAAAATTAATTCCTTTGCAATTAAGTTATTCTCTCTACAAATTTTTCTTTTGACATCCTTACCCTTGACAGTGTAGGACAATAAACTAGATTATTAATTAAACTCTTTAATCTAATAATCTTATTTATTAAGTCCATGATTAATCCATTATAAATATGGAATTGCACTCTAAGTATTTATAGAATTATATTTACAGAGTTTTCTTTAGTAGTCCATTGATATAATCAATAAATGTAGTTTTGTCCTCCATTTATTAGTTTTAATTAGAGCTTATCAAGATTACCATTTTTCCCTTCTATTTACCTCTTGATGCTTAAGTACCATTAATTCACTAGCGAATAATTAATCTATAATCATATTATAGATTTGAGCTCACTAACTATTCAGTTTCATATTTAACCCTTAAGAAAATAATATATTCGATCCATTTGGAAAGTATGTATTCCATTATTGTAAATCATGTTTCTAGCCATTCATGATATTGAATCTCCAAAATAAACGTCATTAGCCTCATTATACTAAGAAACCTTAATGAGTGAATCAAAAGATCCAATAAACAAAAACTCGTGTTAATGAATACTCAGGATTTAGACTGATCTACAAATGATCATCTATTATGATAAAAATTAAATCTTTATGTCAAACTGCAAGTTTATAAAGATAATTAATTCTCATCGGTCTTGTCATATATAATGTCTATTATATACAACACATTTACTAAGATGTCTATCCACATCAGTAATCCGAATCTAGATCACTTGCATCATATATGCTTATGAAACAACACTAGTAACCCTTCATTAAAGATTCCATATTTTAATATGTTACTAACTATTTTATTCATTATATATGATCTTAATTCTATCGTACTAATACAAGATTATATTCTCATGAATGAATAAATAATTTTCTTGATACTTTTATATAATTAATTTAAACATTAATTATAACAAACATTCAAACATAATAAAATTGTACTTTTATTTAAATCAATAAAATATTTTTACATGCTTTTAGGACATTAATTCTAACATTAAGTATATGTATAATGATATATACAAATGATTTAATTCAAGATAATAATATAAAAATTGTTTTTAATCACTAAATAAAGTGGGAGCATTATTTAATAAAGATTATGAGCACGGTCTATCTTCTGTTTAAGACAGAGTAGTTTATCCAGACTGTTAAGTGTAGCGACACAAAAAGATAGAGGTATCATATACAACATAAATTTTATTGGATTGGGACACGATGAAAGAAAGAACTTCTGATAATCTTCATTAAAATATAGAAGTTCAACATTCATCAATTGATGGTCGCTTGAAATTTGACCTCAATCCTGAAGTGAGTAATGAACTCCTATTTGTGCTTTTATGACTTTTGACTTATCGGGTCAGGTTCAATATTCCTATGACCAAATTTATGATATCTTGGAGTCATAGAACTACAAGTGGCTAGGAACATACTTCACAGATATGGAGTCTGCTCCATACTTAAATGAAAGTAGATGAGTTGTTCCTTTTAGTGTTGATTCAAGACATGAACACAGAGCGTTCAATTTATGTTAGAGAACAAAAATTTCATTCTATAATTAAATTTATAGAATAATTTTCATTAGATGATCAATGGAACTAATTGATAAAGATATAATTAGAGATGTTAACAGAAATTAAGACCTAGCTTTAATTATGAACAATTAGCAAAGAGTCATAACTCATGCAATGACTAAATCAATGGACGACTTTATAGTTAT
Organism: Humulus lupulus; assembly: GCF_963169125.1. Classification (NCBI taxonomy): domain Eukaryota; kingdom Viridiplantae; phylum Streptophyta; class Magnoliopsida; order Rosales; family Cannabaceae; genus Humulus; species Humulus lupulus. The sequence continues at coordinate 164,636,396 of NC_084794.1, read as the reverse complement.
AGCTTCTAATAATATATGACTGTAGTTTTGAGAGTTCAACTATGAATTTCTAGTATAATAATTCATAGTTAATAAATTAATTAATGGAACTAAGAGTTAGTGAAATTAATTAAATTATTGTAGCTTAGAACTATGGGTCCACACCATCCCCGTACTAGCTCAATAACAGATGTAAGATTTTGGTATTAAAATGAAATAATTAAAATAAATAAAGTATTATTTTTAATCTCACAAATTAATATTATTTGTGAAATAATATTTAAAATATTATTTATGAAATAATATTTAATGGAAAATAAAATTATATTAATAATTTTGTGGTATAATTGTATACTGCATAAAATAATATGTTAAAGACCCAACAAATAACATTTTATAGAGATAAAATACCACATGGCCCAAAGCCCTGTAGTTGGCGCCAACCACAGTCCAAATGGACTATGGCCCATGCATAGGCCCAATGTGATTAAGGCTATGTCTTTTTCTGATTGTTATATTAATAGAATATTACATCATGAGAAAAAGAGACATCAAATGCATTTTTCACATTATTTGCCAAGAGAGAAAAATAAAGAACTTTGTTCTCTTCGTATTGTGAGAAGAAAACTCTCTCATGCGTTGAAATTCAAAAGTGTGTTCTTGTGTATCATATTAAATAGTTGTTGGTAACAGGTTTACCATATGCACAGTGGAAAGCATGGGGTATTGGGCCCAAGGATTTCAAAATTTTTTTATTCAAACAAAAATTAAATAATCGGATCCATTAACATGCAAAACATTAATCATAGAGAAATAAAAAGATGAGGATTTACCAGTTGAAGAACTATCAAGAATCCTCGCTATCTTTTTGTATCTTCAACGAACATCCAATCTAAAGAATTTCTTTAAAATACTCAGACCAAGATCTCTGTAGATGTATCTCTACACCTCAAGACGTGTGTGGGCACCTAGAGTAATGGTAAGAAAATATTTTTCTGATTCACAAGATATTCTCAACACATGAGATCTTTGAATATTAGGTCTAAGAAAGAGTGCTAAGACAGATTTCAGGGATTGAAAAATATTACGATATATTTTCTCTCTTGAATATTCTGAAATATTATATATCTTGTGAAAACTATATTATCTGATAGATTTACAAAAAGAATTACTTAAATTCAAAATTTAACATCCTAACTATAAATCTATTATTATTAAATAAATAAAAGAAAAATATCAATGCTACGTCTTAGAGTTCTTAATTAGGCATAGTGCCTTGATTAGGGTGCTGGGAGGGCATTATTGGAATACTATGTGTTATTATGTAATTTAATTGGATATTTATGTGATTATGTGAATTACATGGGTTATATTATGATATGACTGATTATGCATGTTTAAGTGTATTAAATGTGCGTAAAAGACCTGCTTTTATTTAAAGGGGCATATATGTAATTTTGACCTGCTGAGGGTATAATTGTGTTTATATTGTATTATGTGATTGAGACCACATTATTATGTGGATATGTTTAAGATATTCGACAGAAGTCAGTCCTTTTGAGCAAAATAGCATTAGAGTCACAACAAGGATTAATACTCGGCTCGGGGTGAGCCAAAGGGTATTTTGGTAATTTGGTGAGTTATTGGGACTCATTGGAGTATGAGTTGTATTTTGGGAAAAAAGTGATATTTTGGGATTGGGGAAGTGAAGTGCTAATTTTGAGTTTATGTGCATTTAGAGTGTCAAAGTTCATTTTTTCCCTTGAAGGGCTTCAAGAGGGAAGTGTTGTATTGGGGGCATTTTCGTCTTTTGGACCATTGGTTTAACTTGAGCTAGTTAATTTTATAACTTTGAAGTTACAAAGCTCTCTCTCTCTCTCTCCTCTCTCACGTACTCTCTCTCTCTCTAAGTCTTTGAACTTTGAAGGAGAATACTTGAATTCAAGAGTCTAGAAGCCACTCTTGGTGAGAAATTGGAGCTGTGTTTGGAGTTAAAGGTTGTCAAGCTTGGGGGAAAACAGTAGGGATTTGGATTTCAAGAGGTAAATTCACTCCTAAAGGTTTTTTAAGTTTTTGGTTTTGAAAGTTTCTAAAGAATTTCTTGAATGTTGACTCTCAATTATGTTTTAAGATTGTTTAGAGTATTTTTGAGTTGTTGGGACCATTATAATGTTCAATTGTGTGTAAAATTGTGTTTTGGGATTGATTTGGGTTAGCTGTGATTTATGAAATTGCTGGATTCTTGGTTTGCAGGGACGCACTGTGGCCCGCATGAACTCAATTGAGGCAGGGGTGCCGCGAACCGCCTTAGCATTGCAGCGCTTGGTGGGCTGCGCCGCATCGTTAGTGCAGGGAATTTTTGGGTTAGGCTCTCTACCTATTCAGGCGCCGCAGATCTTTTGTGGGGGCGCTGCGACTCGAATGGGGAAGAATGGGGAAATCGTGTTTTGGGTTGTGGGAACCCAAACCTAAAGGCTTGAGAATGGTTCTACTACCCAGTTTGAGAATGGTGCAGTTTGGTTCTACAAATTGGTCTGGAAGCCTTTATTGGTTCGTTTCTTGATAGCTATTCCTTGTTATGGTTGTGACTAGGGTATACCATTAGGCTCAGGAGGAAAGGATCACACTCAGGATTGCCATATGCTATCGGCTTGGGACTTGGGGTAAGAAAATGCACCTGGACTATGGTTAGAGCTTGAGCCCCAATTATCAAACATGATTATAACTATGCTTAGAATATTTTATTAAACATCTTTGACTGCGCTGTGCATATCTGTGTTAAGTGATGTATGCTTATCTGTTATGTCTGATTGAAAACCTCGACTTATAAGTCGAGGGCGGCAGTAGCATGCTGAATGTACACCAATGTGGCTAGGCCAACCCAGGAGGATGATATACGCTTGTTGTTGCAATAATTACAATGTGCAAGTAAACACAAACGAAGACAAGTAATAATAGAGATAAGTAAAGTATCGTCCCGCATGGATTGTTATTAACTACCAAAAATTAACTTCCAAATTATATTTGGCTAATAAAACTTTGATTCAAGAATATCAAGAACAGAAACAAGAATTAACAAAACTAATAATTAACTAATAACATAAACAAATAAAAGAAAAATTAATTCAATGGATGAAAACCTAGGGTATTTAATTTCATCATTTATCCACTTTACCATTTCAACAATACAATTTCCATTATTCTTTCTCTTATTGTGATAGCAGATATACTAATACAATCTATATTCTTATTATGATATATAAATCTCTCAACCTATATGTGAATCTTCTACATCTTTGTGATAAATTCCAACATAAGGTAAGCATTAAGAATAGAAATTCTAAAAGCTACACAAATCATATAGGTACTTTCGTCTTATATCCAAATCTATGTCTATTCAACTATAACATATTTAACTCTCACCTCTTAGATTTTGAATCAAATTCATAAACAATGCAAATAACGATGTCAAATTAATCACATTCATTAAGAACAAATTGAATTGATCATAATAAAGAAGAAGAAATCATAGATATTGCATTAACTAATAATAAAGTATCAAGAGACTACATTAAAACCATAGAAAATAAAATTAATTCATAACATCCATTGATTCAGAGAATAACATAGAAAAAGGAAATCAAAGAAGAAAAGAAGAAGAACTCTTGATGAATTCCCCAATCTTGATCTCCATGTTCTCCAGCGGCCAGAAGTGATTTGAATCACTCAAAATTAAGCTTTTATATTAACCCAAGCGATTCTATGTGAAAAATCCAATTTGCCATCATAAAAATACGATTTCCATACGTTGTAAAGACTCAAGCGCCACGACCCTAGCATGATAAGCCCCAGTTGAGGAGTCTCTGACTTTGATGGCGCTGTGACTCAAAATGATTTAGCGCCACAGCTCAAAATGTAGAGGTATAACAACCTTTCTAGCTTAGCCAGTGTTGCAGCCTAGCTTCAAGAGCCACGTCTCAAAATAACTCCATCTTAAAAATCAAAATTTTAAGCTTCCTTTCGACCCTCAATCTCTTCTAAAGTGCCCTGACACGACCAAACACATTTTAATGCAAGAAATCTGCCATTCACCACATCCACACCAACCCTTGAGTAATCACTAAAACCTGAAAAACACACAAAACACAAGCATAATTCTACACCAAAATAACTTAAGAGATTAGAAACACACCCTTAAAACATACTCTAAAATAGTACTAAAATAAACCTAACACTTGTACGACCCTACAACCGTCTGGAATATAAACATGAGGTACGCTTGGCTAGCTCTAAGGTTGGTTAATAGGGAATAGGGCAATGGGCCCCGGTGTGGCTCTATAGTCGCTTATTTAGATAAAATGCATGGCTGAGTATGGTTATAACAACTAAGCATGCTATTGATGATTATAATATCTGTTGATTAACTGCTTATTAGCATGGTTATGTTTTCTTGGTGATCCTTGACTCACGGGTGTTGCATGGTGTAGGTAAAGGAAAGGAAAAGCTGGACTAGCCATGAGTTGGAGAGCTTAAAGAGCGGGGTGTACATATGCGGCCTACTCGACCACCACGACTGAGATTACTTGTTGGAACTAGGGTTGTACCCTAATTTGGCCGCTTAGGCCGACCTTTTGTATTCATTTTGGATCTGTAATGGTTATAAATTCTTTTGGGATCCCGTGTATCAAACTTAAACTCTTTTAATGAAGTGGTTACTGTTTGACCAAAATTTTTAGTACCTAAACCTTGTGTTAGTTTCAATTACACATTTTAAATCCAAATGACTCATTTAGCGAGTTAAGTCCTATTTTAATTACATAGTGTAACGGTCCTGGATTAGGAGGGCATTACAACCTGGTATCAGAGTGGTCTAGGTTTAAGGGTTTCTTGAAGACTGGTCGAGCATGTACACTCGCCGCTAAAGATAAGCTCGACTCAGGGTTTTGTAATTATTACTGTGGTTATGTGCTCAGTTGCTTAATTGAAGTATATATGCCTTATCTGCATGCTTGAATAGGAAGCATGAGTTATACTTATATGGCCTGACCCTTGACTACTATATTAATGATAAAAGATGTGCTTATTCACAATAGTGCTGCTTATGAATGTTAAAAAAAATGCTTATTAGCACTGTTATGTGCATATGGATGTCAGGAACGTGCTTATTAGCACTGGTGTTGTTTGTGAATGTTAAGAATGTGCTTATTAGCTCCTTGAATGAGCATGAGTATGAAAAGACATGCTTATTAGAATGATTGATGTATGTGAAAGTTATTGAACTGCTTATTAGCATTGTTATTGCATGTGTACGCTTATTTGTTCAGTTTTTGGACCGTGGGGTGGTGCTGGGTACCATTATTATTGTCTGATGAGCTGAGTCAATGATTGCAAATAGACTTGGACGTATGCTTCCTGGGCAATTAAATGAACTATTTGGCACCAAGATTCAGGCTAGAGATAATGACCAAGGTCGGAACCGTCCGCCAGTACATGAGAAATGGAAACGGGCGCTTAGTGAAATGCAAGAAAGACTACATAGACAAAAGGATGAGATCCGCTTATTGAGACAGTAACAGGTTCCACCAAGGAACATTGCCCCAGTTGTGCCACCTGTCGTGGTACTCATTTTACAGCATCAGCCGGGTGCTGAGAACAGGTGGGAGCCTTTATATGAGCACTTCAGAAAGCAACACCCTCCTACTTTTGAGGGAGGGCCAGATCCACTGTGAGCTGAGCAGTGGATGGGTATGAACACCTCCATCATGGACTTTATAGGGATGGTAGGTAATAAGAGAGTGGCCTGTGCCATGTTCATGTTTCGGGAGGATGCCCGAATTTGGTGGGAAGTGGTATCCCAGACTAGGAATGTGAAAACTTTGAGTTGGGATAGTTCAGAGATCTATTTAATGAGAAATACTATAACGATATAGTTAGAGTTGCAAAGGCAGATGAGTTAAGTAATTTGGGGTAGGGCGCCATGACAGTGACAAAGTACGCTCTCAAATTTTACCAATTTTCCAAGTTCACTGTACACTTGGTGCCAACAGATGTAACTAGAAATGAGAGGTTCTTTCGAGGGCTGAATGCTATGATATCCCGGGATGTCAGAATCACCTCTGTAATTGGAGTGATGACTTACGCTCAGGTAGTAGAGAAGGCCTGTACTGGTGAGGGTGTAAAGAACAAGATTTGGCGCGAGAACATGGCCATAAGAGATACTAGGAAGGCGGTGCTTCTATATTCAGGGTTTGGTAGGGGCAGAGGCCCTAGTGACCAGAAGAGAAATACTCGAGATACTTCTATAGTTACAGGCCTATACAGGAGGCCCCGGGGTATATAGATTGGCTGCCAGGGAGGCAATGAGAGCTGGAGGACTTATCCAGAGTGTGTTAGATCCAGGAGACATCATCTTGGAGAATGTCGAACGAAGGCATGTGTAATGCCCCGGATTCCCTAATGTGGTTTAACGGCTGGATCTGTAGGCCAGGAGGGCCATAATTGTTTAAGTATGCCATTTAATGTGTTTATGTATGCTTATAAGAATTATATTATAATATAATGTTAATTGTATGCATGTCGGTGATATATGTTGAGACCACATTATGATGTGGGTTCGTTCGAGCTGTTCGACATGAGACGATCGTAGATTATTGATTAGCGGTTTAGTCAAAACAGGTTTAAGTGCCGGGACTTGGGTTGAGTCTCGGGGTGATTTTGATGACTAGAGCGTTACCGGGAGATAAAGGGTAACGGGATGTGAATTATTGGTGTTTGAGATTATTGGGAATAGCGGGAATTGGAGAGCGTTAATTATGATTAACGAGTTAGGAGGAAAGTACCAAAAATGCCCTTGGGAGTCTTTAGAAACCATTAGTTGACCTAGGGGTAAAATGGTCATTTCACCCCTAGGATAGATATAACCTTATTTAGCTGAAAAAGGTGTGGAAAAACAGAGTATCTTTGAGGGTTCTCCCATACCTCTTTTCTCTCTTTGTTCTTTGTGGTTTCTGAATCAATTTTGAGGATTCAAGCTTAGGAAGCAAGCCTTGGGAGTTTGGGAGTGTGTTCCATCATTGAAGAGCTTCATAAGCCAAGCTTTGGGTAAGTTTCTAACCATAGTTTCTCTAGTTTGCTCTGTTTTAGTGTTGTTTTGCAGCTGAGTTTTCTAGGGTGAATTCATGGGTTTTGTTGGGAGTTTTGGCTAGGGTTCCCATGCTTGTGATGTTTGGGATGTGTTGGGATGGATTTTGGGTTTATTTGGCATCAAGAATAGGCTTTGAAAGTTTGGGAATTGAGTTAGAAATGAAGGAGATGAAGAAGGTCGGTTCAGGGAAGTTTTGGGCTGGAGGTAGCGCTACAGCGCCCACCGTAGGGCGCTGTAGCGCTCCTCAGGAGGCTTTTTGGCTTTTGGGAGGTTCTGAGTTTAGCGCTGTAGCGCTAGGGGTTGAGCGCTGTAGCGCTACCCTGTTCCTTCCAAACCCCGTTTTGAGTGTTTTTAAGGGTTTTTGACTTGGGGTTTCAATCCTTAAGGCCCGGGATCGATTCTACTCACCGTGTGGGCATGTTTCGAGGTCTCGAGGGTGATGCTTAGATTAAGACCCTATTATTGTGGATTCTCATTAATGGAGGTTATAATTGGTTGTGATTAGGTAACCGCTAAGGAACTAAAAGACCGATCGTTCTCAGGGATCGTCTTTATCATACTTCTCGCTCGAACTTGAGGTAAGAAAACAATGTATGAATACGGTTGCACCCTGTATAGGTATATGACATGCATGGTTTGATATTAAGGCATGTTGGTTGATATATGTGGACATGGATTGCATATTAAATGCTATTGAACGCTGTTTACCTGTTTGAGACACTGACTAGTCAGGGACCGACTCTAAAGTCGAGAATTATGCATTGAATGGCTCTATGGCATTAATGCCAGACCGACCCTAAGGTCGAAGAACTTATAAGCGCTTGCCTGGCTTACAACCAGATGAATATAGCCAAGGTATGAGACCCCGATGACTGTTTGTCACATGGCTAAGGGACGTTGTCCATAGTTTCGACTCCAGAGTCGTGAGGAAGGTTATGTTGGTGACTAATCACCATGCACCTGTCCTAAATGAACTTATAAATAAATCACTATTCAGTTAAGCCCTGGTGACCCTATCGTCACATGGCAAGAGGGAGCGATGCTCATTACTGTGACTTTTAGCTATTGTCACCTATTTGTTGGACTGATAGTCCTGAGTGGTTATTATGATCGTTGTTGATATTATATCATGTTTTATTATGTTTTCTTGCTGGGCCTCGGCTCATGGGTGCTATGTGGTGCAGGTAAAGGGAAGGAAAAACTTGGCCAGCCTTGAGTGGAGAGCTTGGGCGATGTGATGTACATACAGGGCCGCTTGACCGCCACGGTCAAGGAGTTCTCAGAGGGACTAGGGGTTTACCCTATTTTTGTCGCTTAGGCCGGCGGGGATTGTATATTTGGAACTGTAGCAACTCTTCTGTAACTTGAACTACTTGTAAACATTTTAAAAAGGCTCATGAGCAGTTTATTTACTTAATGAAAAGTGCCCTTTCCTTTTTACTGGTTTTACACCTTAACCTGTTAATAATACTTAGATCACATTTTTAACCAAAGGACTCGGGTAGCGGGTCAAATTTTCGGTTCACCATAACTGTTCTGGGGTAGCCAGGGCGTTACAGCATGATTTTTATGCGGTATAGTTGGGCACCTTAAGAAAGATTGCCTGAGGGTAAAGAAGGAAGAACCAAAGAAGTTGGACAACTTCACTCTAGCTCGAGTGTTCGTACTGACACAGTCAGAGGCTGAGGATAGTCCCTGAATAGTGACAGGTCAGCTTTCTAGTGCTGGTATACCTTATACTATGTTGATTGATTCTGGTGCTACACATTCCTTTGTATCTAGTAGAGTGATTGATAGATTGTGTAGACCATGTGATTATTATGCTGTGGGATTTGGGACTTTATTGCCTACTGGGGATCTGGTAGTCTCTAGAAGATGGGTCAAATCGTTACCTATAGAGGTGGATAGTAGAAAGTTATCAGTTGATTTTATTGGGCTAGTTATGGATGATTTGATATGATTCTTGGTATGGATTGACTAGTCAAGTATGGGGCAACCATAGATTGTAAGAAGAAGATGGTAACTTTTGAACCTGAGGGCTATGGCCCATTTGTATTTGTGGGTACTGTGCATTGACCCCGCATTCCTATGATATCAATATTGAGGGCTAGAGACCTATTGGAAGGTGGTTGCATAGGATTCCTAGCTAGTGTGGTGGTACCACTAGGGTTGTGCCAGTTGGGCCTAAGGAGACCAGATTAGTCTGTGAGTTTCTGGATGTATTCCCAAAAGAGTCACCAGGTTTGCCATCACACAGGGAGATAAAATTTGTTATCAAATTGGCACTGGGGACAAATCTAGTGTCTAGAGCACCGTACAGAAGAACTGAAGGTTCAATTATAGGAGTTGCTTGACTTGGCGTTTATTAGGCCCAGTTTCTCACCACGTGGTGCGCCAGTTATGTTTGTAAAGAATAAGGATGGTTCTTTGAGGATGTGCATCGATTAGAGAGAGCTGAATAAGCTGACTATCAAGAATAGGTATCCATTGCCAAGGATCAATGATTTGTTTGATTAGCTACAGGGAAAGACAATGTTCTCAAAGATTGATCTTCGATCTGGTTATCACCAGCTGAGGATCAAAGACGAGGACATCCTGAAGACAACTTTTTGTACCAGGTATGGGCATTATGAGTTCTTAGTCATGTCATTTGGATTGACTAATGCTCCAGTAGCTTTCATGGATATGATGAACAAATTATTCAAAGATTACCTAGACAGATTCGTTATTGTCCTCATCGACGACATCCTTGTTTATTCTTAGTTGGAGGAAGAGCATGAGCAGCATCTCCGGTTGGTATTGCAGATACTGAGGGAGCACAAATTGTATACGAAGTTCAAGAAGTGCAGGTTTTGGTTACCTCAGGTGACATTCCTCGGTCACATTGTTTGTAAAGACAGAATTAAATTATGGGTTAGGCTGTGTTCTTATGCAGGCTGGAAAGGTGATTGCCTATGGATCACGACAACTGAAGGATTATGAATAGCGATACCCTACGCATGATCTGAGTTAGCAGTGGTGGTCTTTGCATTGAAGGTATCCCAACACTACCTTCATGGGAGAAGTGTGAGATATACACTGACCACAAGAGCCTAAAGTATTTCTTTACCCAGAAATATCTGAACATGAGACAAAGGCGTTGGCTAGAGTTAGTGAAAGATTATGACTATGAGATTCTTTACCACCCAGGGAAAGCCAACGTGGTGGTAGATGCCTTGAGTCGGAGAGGTCTAGGACCCTTATTCAGCTTAAATTAGATATCAAAGGAGTTGGCAGAGGAGATGACTAGTGCAGGGATATAATTGGTGGTGGGCAAGTTAGCCAATATTACATTATAGTCTCCTCTCTTGGAGAGAATAAAGGAAGGTCAGATGAATGATCCTCAGTTGATGAGGCACAGAGAAGACGTCCTAGTTGGAGTGGCTAAGGAATATACTGTCTCAGAGATGGGTTTATTGAGATACAAGGAGCAGATTTGTGTTCCGATGGACACTGCTATTGGACGAGAGATTTTGGATGAATCTCACACCACACCGTATTCGCTCCATCCAGGCACCGAAGATGTATCAGGATTTGAAATCGATATATTGGTGGCCTTAGATGAAGAAGGATGTGATTGAATATGTGGCTAAGTTCCTAACGTATCAACAGGTGAAAGATGAACACCAGAGACCAGTAGGGCTATTACAACATTTGGTTATTCCTGAGTGGAAATGGGAGGACATTACTATGGACTTTGTAGTTAGGTTACCTAGGACAGTGGGTTAGTATGATTCAATGTGGGTTATTGTGGACATATACACTAAGTCAGCTCACTTTCTACCAGTGAGGATGAACCTTACAGTTGATCAGTATACTGATCTTTATGTGAAAGAGATAGTACGCCTTCATGGGGCTCCTAAGTCTATTGTGTAAGAACGGTACCCCATCTTTACTTCCATGTTTTGGGGAAGTCTGCAGAAGGCTATGGGTACACAGCTGAAGTTCAATACAACTTATCATCCTCAGACTGATGGACAGGTTGAGAGGACAATTCAGATACTGGAAGACATGCTGCGAGCATGCGTTTTGGACTTTGAAGGGTCCTGGAATAAGTATTTTTCTTTGATTGAGTTTTCCTACAACAACAACTACTAGTCGACTATTGGAGTTGCTCCATATCAGATGCTATATGATAGGAAATGTAGATCATCCATTCATTGAGATGAAATGGGTGAGAGAAAATATATGGGTCCTGAAGCAATTCAAAACACCAATAAGGCTATTGAGAAGACTAGAGCTCAGATTCTTGCTTCTCAGAGTAGACAGAAGAGCTACGCTGATCCCAAGCATAGAGGCATAGTGTTCTAGGTTGGGGATTATGTTTTGCTCCGTGTTTCACATTTGAGAGGGTGAAGTGATTTGGGAAGAAGGACAAGTTAAGCCCTAGGTTTGTGGGGCCTTTTGAGATCCTGGAGAGGATCAGGTAGCCTATATGTTGGATTTACCCCCATCACTGCAGGGGTTCATAATGTATTCCATATTTCGATGCTTTGGAAATATGTATCAGATGCATCTCATGTGTTGAGTTATGAGGATCTAGAGTTACAAACAAATTTGTCCTATAAGGAGCGACTAGTTCAGATCCTGGATATAAAAGACAAGGTATTGAGGAACAAAACTATACCTTTGGTTAAGGTATTATGGAGGACCAAGAAGGTCGAGAAAGTGACCAGGGAATTAGAGATCGACATGCGGGTCAATATCTCGAGCTGGTCAGGTAAATTTCGAGGGCGAAATTTCTATAAGGAGGGGATAGTTGTAACATCCTAAAGTTCCTAATAAGGCTTAATGCCTTGATTAGGGTACCGAGAGGGCATTATTGGAATACTATGTGTTATCATGTGTGATTTGATTGGATATTTATGTGGTTATTTGAATTGCATGAGTTATATTATGATATGACTGATTATGCATGTTTAAGTGTATTAAATGTGCGTAAAAGGCCCACTTTTATTTAAAGGGGCATATTTGTAATTTTGACCCGTTGAGGGTATAATTGTGTTTATATTGTATTATGTGATTGAGACCACATTATTATGTGGATATATTTGAGATATTCAGCAGGAGATGGTCCTTTTGAGCAAGATAGCGGTAAAGTCACAACATGGATTAATACTCGGCTCGGGGTGAACTAAGGGGTATTTTTGTAATTCGGTGAGTTATCGGGACTCATTGGAGTATGAGTTGTATTTTGGGAAAAATAGTGATATTCCAAGATTGGCTGAATTAAGTGGGAATTTTGAATTTATGTGGGATTAGAGTGTCAAAGTTCGTTTTTTCCCTTGAAGGGCTTTGAGAGGGAAGTGTTGTATTGTCGACAATTTGGTCTTTTGGACCATCGGTTTAACATAAGCTAGCTGAGTTTATAACTCAGAACTTACAAAACTCTCTCTCTCTCTCTCCTCTCTCACGTACTCTCTCTCTCTCTAAGTCTTTGAAATTTTAAGGAGAATACTTGAATTCTTAAGTCTAGAAGCAACTCTTGGTGAGAAATTGGAGCTGTGTTTGGAGTTGAAGATTGTCAAGCATGGGGGAAAATAGTAGGGCTTTGGATTTCGATAGGTAAATTCATTCCTAAAGGATTTTTAAGTTTTTGGTTTTGAAAGTTTTTAAAGAATTTATTGAATGTTGAGTCTCAATTAAGATTTAAGGATATTTATAGTATTTTTGAGTTGCTGACACCACTATAATGGTCAATGCTGTATAAAACTGTGTTTTGGGATGGATTTATGTCAGTTGCGATTTTTGAAATCGCTGGATTATGGGTTTTTAGGGTCGCACCGCGACTCGCATGAACTCAGTTGAGGGAGGGGTGCCTTGAATCGCCTTAGTGCTGAGGCGCTTGGCAGGCTACATCGCGGCGTAAGTACATGGAATTTTTGGGTCAGGCTCTCTATCTAATAAGGCGTCACAACTCTTTTGTGGGGGTGCCACGACTCAAATGAGAAAAAGTGGGAAAATCATGATTTGGGTTATGGGAACCCAAACCTAAAGGCTCGGGAATGGTTCTTCTACTTGATTTATTATCATTCAAGGTCCCAAAGGCTAGGACTAGGTCTGGAAGCCTTTATTGGTTCATTTCACAATATATATTCCTTGTTATGGTTGTTGTGACTAGTGTATATCGTTAGGCTTGGGAGGAAAGGATTGCCCTTGGGGTCGCATACGCTATCTGCTCGGGACTTGAGGTAAGAAAACTGCACCTGGACTGTGGTTAGGGCTTTAGCCCAAGTTATCAAATATGGTTATAACCATGCTTATAATGTTTTATTTAACATCTTTGACTGCACTGTGCATATCTGTGTTAAGTGATGTATGCTTATTTGTTATATCTGATTGAAAAGCTCGGCTTATAAGTCGAGGGCGGCAATAGCGTGTTGAACGTAGGACGATGTGGCTAGGCTAACCCAGAAGCATTATATAAGCTTGTACAACCCTACGACGCCCTGTAATATAAGGCGCGAGGTACGCTTGGCTAGTTCTAAGGCTGGTTAATAGGGATTAGGGCAATGGGCCCTGCTGTGGCTCTATAGTTGCTTATTTATATAAAATGCATGTTTGAGTATGGTTGTAACTCCTAAGCATGCTATTTATGATTATGAAATCTTTTAAATAACTGCTTATAAGCATAATTATGTTTTCTTGCTGAGCCTCGGCTCACAGGTGCTACATGTTGTAGGTAAAGGAAAGGAAAAGTTGGATGGGTGCTACATGGTGCAGGTAAAGAAAAGGAAAAGCTAGACTAGCCATAAGTTGGAGAGCTTCAGGGGCGGGGTGTAACTATGCGGCCTGCTCGACTGCCATGACCAAGATTACTTGCTGGAACTAGGGTTGGACCCTGATTTTGCCTCTTAGGCTGACCTTTTGTATTCATTTTTGATCTATAATAGTTATAAACTCTTTTGGGATCCCGTGTATCAAACTTACACTATTTTAATGAAGTGGTTATTGTTTGACCAATATTTTTAGCACCCAAACCTTGTGTTAGTTTCAATTACACGTTTTCGAGTTAAGCATTATTTTATTTACATAGTGTAACAGTTCTGGATTAGGAGGGTGTTACAATCAAGATCCAATCTTGATCAGTTACTATAGCTACACGCCAACTACAGTCCCTCGACCGCGGTTGGCATGTAGCATCCCTACTTCTAGGGATGTGTTCCAACCAATTTTCTTTTAATTATATTTAATAGATTATTTATTCTAAAATATCTAAACCTAATAACTTATCTTATTAGATTAATTAAATAATAAATATTAATTCAAATTCACAAATAATTTGAATTATTAGAAATATCTTTTCACATTTATTTAAATAAATAAAATCAATTAGTTTAAAATTAATTATTCTAATTATTTAAACGTCAATTTTGAAATCCCCATTGTATTTGAGGCCATCAACAAGACCCTCAAAGATACTCTGAAGAAGAGCCTAGAGGAAGCGAAAGAAGGTTGGCTAGATGAACTTTCGAAGGTACTATAGTCCTATAGGACCATCGATCATACTTCTACCAACGCTCGCCTATGGCTATGAGGCCATGCTACCCGTTGAAGTAGACATCCCGTCGTACAGAAGAACAAACTACGATCAAGGGCGAAACGAGGAAATGCTCCCCAAGTCCCTAGATCTCATTGAATAAGGTGAGAAAAAGCTAACTTGTGTGTGGCAGCCTACCAACAATGGCCGACTCGCTACTTCAAGGCATGAGTCAAGGACAGAAAGTTCTCCATTGGCGACCTCATCCTGCGCCGTGTGTTCCTCAACACGCGAGACCCATCTGGTGGGGTCCTAGGTCCGAACTGGGAAGCCCTACTTGGTAGAAGGGGTCATGCCGCGAGGAACATACAAGCTAACAAGGCGCAATGGTGAGGCATTTTTGAGGCATTGGAATGACAAGAACATGAAGACGTACTACCAGTAACAAGGCCATTGACCAATTTTTGTAATCAAAGACTAGCTTCCAGGCGGTTGCTCTTAATATTGTTATTTTTGAGTTTTTGGCGTCATCCTCAGGTGACCTCCATGTAAAGGTCTGTAGGCCACAACCTATTGGAATCACAATAGACATCCTCACAACAGTCTTGATTTCTCTAAGTCCCCTATAAGGTCTAATATCGAATGGCGAAACCCATTGAATCAGGCCAGCTGATCAAGAGAAAGTGACATGTTACAGAGGACCTAAGAGGTCACGATTCGATCTTAGGTCAGGTTGCGAGAACACAAAGCCATTGCAGGCGACCGAGTAGAACATAAGCAACTTTCCCTCCGTGCTAGCCATTACAGGTGGCTAGGAAAAATAAGCAATTAGCCGTTAAAGTAGACATCTTGTCTCACAGAAGAACGGACTACGATCAAGGTAGAAACAAGGAATTGCTCCCCAAGTCCCTAGATATCATTGAAGAAGGCAAGAACAAGCTAACTTGTGTGTGGCAGCCTACCAACAAAGGCTGGCTCGCTACTTCAAGGCTCGGGTCAAGGACATAAAGTTCTCCATTGGTGACCTCATCCTGCACCGTGTGTTCCTCAATATGCGAGACCCATCTGGTGTGGTCCTAGGTTCGAACTGGGAAAACCCCTACTTGGTAGAAGGGGTCATGCTACTAGGAACGTACAAACTAATGAGGTGCAATGGCAAGCCAGTTTTGAGGCATTGGAACGACAAGCACATGAAGAAGTACTACCAGCAACAAGGCTGTTGCCCAATTTTTGTAATCAAAGACTAGGTTCCTGGCGGTTGCTCTTAATATTATTATTTTTGAGTTTTTGGCATCACCCTTAGGTGACCTCCATGTAAAGGCCTGTAGGGTACAATCTATTGGAATCACAATAGACATCCTTTAGATAGTCTTGATTTCTCTAATTCCCCTATAAGGTCTAATATCGAATGGCGAAACCCGTTGAATCAGGCTAGCCAATATAGAGAAAGTGACATGTTACAAAGGACCTAAGGGGTCGCGACTTGATCTCAGGTTAGACCGTGAGAACACAGAGTCATTGCAGGTGACCGGGTAGAGCATAAGCAACTTGCCCTCTGTGCTAGCTAGTACAGGTGGCTGGGAAAAATAAGCAATTCGTTCGATTTTCACGAGAGCCATCATAGGCGCGAGAGGGTCCCCTTGCAGGTCCCCCTGTCAATCACAGGGCCGGTTGCAACACAGGTGACCAGGCTCCCTAACTCTCCTAGTCACTTGGGGAACATAAGGGATATCATGCTCATGGAACAAAGAAATGGACATACAAAGTTCATGAGAAGTGCATATGCAACAAAACAGAGTGCATGTAAAGTTCACGCAAGGCACATTCAGAATGAAGCATGCAAACAAACAAGAACAAAAAAGAGAAATTCAGAAACTTTTACGAAGCAACATCAAGCATGGATGCAAAAAGTAAGTAGAATTCATCATCAATATACATAAAAAATGGCCATGTTAAGCCCAATGTTCATACATACGGGAGCATAGCTTAATTTAAATAACAACAAAAATAAAGAGAAGTAGAGATGAGAAGCCTATGCAAGGTCGATGGAGTGGTTCCCCTTGCCAGCGGCACTCTCGTGATGCCACCTCACCGACAGAAGCCTTAGCAGGTGAAACCCCATAGGCGCCACCTAGGTCAATGGTGTCCCTCGAATCCTCGGTGACGCCATCATAAATCTCCTCCTCGCCTGCCTTCTCGACTGGGCGAGCCTTACAGTATGTCAAAATATTCATAGCAGTGGATCGCCCATGAAACTAAACTTGAGATAGCGGTTGAAGCGCCTGAGAGAGAGCAACATGTTAGTCTTCTCGCTGCCACCCCTATGAGCCGCCTTGACCTCACAACAAAACTTGCCATGCTCTTCCATGAGCAACACGTCGATGGTGTCATGCTGAATCTTCCACACTTTGGCATCTTGCCGAGCACATTCCACATCTTTGGTGGCGTCCTTGCAGGCCAAACGAGCCCTCATGAGGTCTTGCTCCGAGGTGACAAGTGCAGTGCAAGTGCTCTCAATGTCAGAAAGGGTGTTCACTATCTGTTGGCAGAACAAGTCGAGAGAGGAGCCAGTGGTCACCAATGGCCAGTTGCAGAGGATGTGAGGGCCCAATGCTATAGACTATATCATTCCTCTTGCCATGCTAATGCTCGCCTGAAGAGGCGTGGGAGGTGGAAAATCTTAGGAAGTTAATGCATCGGGAGGCAACACACGCGCTGGCATTGTAGAACATGGAGCGCTCCTTGGAAGAGGGCCTAATGGAGCGGGACCTGTAGGTGTGATAGCTAGAGGTCAGATCCAGACCTCTTAGCTTTGCTGCGGGATTGACTTTGGGATGAAGGCTGTTTCTTTTTTCCTCTAGAACCATCTAGAATAGTCAGGGGCTGAGAAAAATACTCTAATGGGTCCATGGTTCCTGCAATTCAGAAATCAAACAGTAAGTCAGTCAAGGCAGAAAACTGGGCTCAGGCCCCACCTCCACAAGATGCCTAGGCTCCGCCTCCGCGGGACATTAACGTTCCACCGCGTAGGCCTTGGGGGCGGCCGCACAAAAACGCTGCCACCCGAAGAGTGGAGCAAACTCCGCCACCAGCAGAACAGCCTGCTCAGAGAACCTGGAGAAGTAACCGAGCTGAAGGTCCTGCCAACCCAACTGCGGAGGCACTAGCCAGAGTAGGGAATAACCGAGCCCCCTCGGAGGCTCGAACCCGAAATCCCGATAACGCATAGAATGTTGCAGAACCTGATCGAGCAAACTCAGGGCCTTCTAGGCCCCGTAATGGATGGCAGCCATCATCACCAATAAGGCACCCCTCGCCAATATGGAGAGATGCACGGCTGACCCATAGTGATAAGGAAAGGCGAGATGGGAGAAGGCGTGGAAATGGGGAAACTGTCAGGGAGCAGAGGGGTCCCAATCCCACGAGAAGACAAATGTCTCAATCTCAAATTGTTGAGACAAGGCGACCAGCAAGAAACCCATCTCGAAATAACCATGGAACGAACAATGTCAGTGAAGGCTCGGGTGACACCAGGCCTGTAAGCATATACGACTAGGAACCAAGGAACACTGGAAATCGAGGAAATTACCCAGATTTACGAGAGCATCTGAACCATAATCAGGGACGTGCTAATCCATCGAATCCAGATCTGAGAGATCATATCAATGGGTGCAAGCATCCCGCACAGAGGCTGGGAACTGGAGTTGTAATCAACGATAACCAGCTCCTGCTGCTTCAAGTCAGACCCCCCATAGATCCAGTCCAAGAAAGGATTGAACAGTTGGAAAGAGCATTAAGGCTCTTTCAAAATGAACGAGGCCGAGAACAGGACGAAGAGTTTGATGAAGAACTTAAGCCCTTCGCCCCTCATATTTCTAGCACCCCGCTTCCTCAAGGGTTCAGAATTCCTCATGTCCCACCATTTAATGGGAATTCGGATCTATACAGTCATTTAAGTACATTCAACACAATCATGCGAGCCAGTAATGTGGGATACGAGACCAGGTGCATGCTGTTTCCAGCCTTGCTCACGGGACTAGTGAAGAACTGGTTTAAAAAATATAAGAGGCATTTGATTGCTTCTTGGGATCAATTATCAAGAGATTTCAAGAAGCAATTCAAGGCCATGGTTGGCATTAGGCCCGAGGCATCTGCCTTGACCAACGTCCGACAGCAGCCAAATGAGACACTAAAAAGTTATCTCACAAGGTTTAACTTGGAAGTCGCTCAAGCTTGTGACGTCGATGACAGTGGCCATTTAATGGCTGTTCGAGCCGGAGTAACGCCTGGAAGTGCTCTATGGGAAGACATGCAAAGAAAACCCGTAAGGTCCTTAACCAAGTTCAATCGACGAGCTCAGAGGTTTGTTAATGTAGAAGAGGCGAGGTTAGCGTTGAATATGACCTCTCAGCCCATAACTACAACAACAAACACAAACTCTGCCTCGTTCTCAACGGATCCTACGACCTCAAAACCCCCCGGGGACAACCCTTCTAAAAGAAAGAAAAATGAAGGGAATAATCCCGAGGCAGAAGGAGGAAAGAAGAAGAAAGGGGAAAGATACTTCTCCATATACAAGGTGTATACCGAGCTCAATGAGTCTCGGGAGAATATCTACCTGGCTAATGAAAACCAGGTCCCTTTCAGACGGCCTGACCCCATGAGAAACCAAAAGACGAAAAGAGAGTCCAACAAGTACTACAGATTCCACAGAGATATCAGACATACAACAGATGAATGCAGACAACTAAAAGATGAGATCGAAGGACTGATCTCGAGAAGATATTTCAGACAGTATGTAAGAAATCAAAACCCCAATCAGGCTTCCACCAGCTAGAGGGTAGCAACTGCACCACCTGCCCAGAACAACAACTCCCAAGCAAGGGAGGATGAATGATCCCCTCTGATTGATGGAGAGGATGTCATAACCATCTCAGGGGGACCCCATATTGTAGGATCGGGCAGGAATGCCCATAAAAGATATGTGAGTGAGATGAAAACTGGTGATGGGGCTCCCTACGAACCTGAACCCAGAGCTCCAAGACTACAAGTGGTTGAATCTCAACCCATAACTCTTATTGAAGATGACTCGTCCCATGTACAGTTCCCTCATAATGACCTGCTAGTCATCACCCTTCCGCTCGTGAATAAGAGGGTACACCGAGTTCTAATTGATAATGGGAGCTCGGTGAATATCCTTTACAAAGCCACTTTAGAAAAGATGGGTGTAATGCCCCAAATTTCCTAATAAGGCTGAGGACCTTGATTAGGAGGCCGGGAGGGCCATAATTGATTTATTATGCTATTTAATGATGATATGCATGTTTAGGTGTATTAAATATGCATGTGAACCCATTTGTGATTAATTGGGTGATTTTCATATTTTGGCCATTTCGGGAATTTTTGGCATATGTGTGAAATGGGTGTGGTGCTTTGTTATTATTTGGTTATGCCAGTGTTACCCAGCACAAGACGATCCTAGGAGGTAAGCTAGTGGGAAAGTCGCAACGGGATTTAAGCTTGACTTGGAGTAAGTCAAGGGGTATTTAGAGCATTATCGGGTTATCGGGTAATGGGAATTAATATTTGGTGATAAATTGGGAGTTAGTAAGACCAGGGGGACATTTTGGAAGTTTTGACTATAATGTCCCTGGGGGTGTTTTCAGGACCCTGAGCATTAGGTTTTATTGGAAGCTACTTAAGCTTGAAGTAACCTTTTAAGAAAATAAAAAGAACGTTCTGTACGTTCTCTCTCCCTAAAGTTCCCTTTTCGTCTCCCGATCGCGTTTTCAAAGATAACTTGAGTTCTAGGACTCAGATTCAAGCGAGGATTGAGGCATAACAATCCTAAGGAGAATTAGAAGCTTATTAGCCAGAGGATTTAGTTGGAAACAACTCAATTGGAGGTAATTCAAGTTTAAGTTTTAAGTTTTTAAAAGTTTTTATGCTTGAATTGGATTTTGTGAATTGTTGAGTTTTTAGTTCGTTTGAGCCTCAGGTTTTGGACCATTGGGGAGTTTGGGAACTTTCATTTGATGATTGGGAATGTTTAGACATGTTTTTGGGAGGTTTTAAAAGGTTAAAAATGAAGAAAAATGGCTGCCCCAAAGTTGGGCCGCGACCCTTGCTCGATGAAGCAGGTGCTCAGTTTTGCTCTTGCTGGGCGCCGCGACCCTTGGTGTTGGGTGCTGCGGCGCTTGCCTCTGGTTGTGCTGGGGGCCACAGCTCAAGGTTCTAGGGCTGCGACTCAGGCAGGCTTTTGACCCCGGGAACATGGTTTTAGGCCTCGGGACCATTCCTACTACTCGGATTAGTGAGGATTGATGTCTTGGAGGCTAAGTTTTAGTTCAAGGATTGGTTTTAGAACTTGAACTCATTGGATCACCATTTGTGGTTGTGACTTGGTTATCACTAGAGGCTTGGAATCAGGATCGTGCTTGTGGCTCATTTGTTGGTAACCTGTGCTTGGACCCAAGGTAAGAAAAATGCACCCCATGTGTGACATGCATGGCTATTTATGATGCATGTTGGATGTTTAAATGTAAACATTGATAGCATAATGAATGCTTGGCAATTTCGCCCATTTGCATATGATTATCATTGAGGCATGCTGGATGATTAAGTGTGATGCACGAGAAACATGTGATTAGGGCATGCCATGAATGATGAATATGAGATTGGTCAAAGCTTGAGTCTCTGTGTTTGTGCTTGATCAATATTATGCTCACAACTATTAGGTAAGCATGCTGAATGTTCTACTCTTGGATGAATGACATATTCATAGCATTGCTTACTTTTGCATGGCACTGAATAATTAGTCAGATTTGGCAAAGGTGTTAGTATCAATTGTGAAGCTGTGACTCACTAGTCAAGTTCGGTAGTGGTACTGGGTAGTGGTCACATTGGGCTGACTCACTAGTCAGGACGGCCTTAGCGTGTTCCACGCAAGCCATGTCGATCATATCAAATCGACCTTCTGCATTGAATGACTCAAAGAGCATTAATGCAGGACCGACCTCAAGTTCGATGAATATAAACAAGCGCTTATCTAACCAAAGGCTAGTCATTTAGAGTCAGGGCTAGCGAGCCCCGTGACTTTTAAGTCACATGGCTATGGGCACCGGCCCTCAGTGACATGCTTGTCAGTCACTCATTTGATAATAGCCATTGCAGGAAAGCCTAGGTAACGGTGTCGTTACACGGCTATGGGCATTGGGCCCCCAGTGACTTGTTTGTTGGTCACTCAGTATGGTTTAACAGGACCTCAAAGTGATATTCACTCATCTGATCAGAGCTATGAGCTCTGTGTGATCATTTTGATCATCATATGCATGGCTTTGGGCACTGAGGCCCTAGTGACTTGCTTGTTTGTCACTCAGCATGGTTTACCAGAACCTCAAGTGTTGAGACACTCATCTGATTAGGATTGACTTGATAGTCATCCAATCAGAAGGGCAGGATTTCTTATCTGAGCCTCTAGTGACTTGTTTGGCAGTCACTCATCTGATTAGGTGTGACTTGAGGGTCCTCCAATCAGAAGGGCAGGATTTCTTATCCTGGATACCCCAGCATTGTTTGAACTCATTTGCATGCTGAATAAAGCTGTGTTTACTAGGCATGCCATATATGATTTGATATCATGACATGACTATTTATGAGCATACGAGTTTTCTTGCCGGGCTTCGGCTCACGGGTGCTTTGTGGTGTAGGTAAAGGCAAAAGGAAGCTGGACCATCCTTGAGTTGGAGAGCTTAGGTGATGACGTGTACATATGCAGTTGCTCGACCAATACTTGGGCGAGGTTTGAAAGAGGAACTAGGGATAAACCCTGTTTTGCCGCTTAGAACGGCCTGTTGTAAATATTTTCTTGTAATAGACTCTGAAAATATATTTTTGGGATCCCAATGTATATAGTAAACGTTCTAGTGAAACGTTATATCTTAACCAAATTTTTTAATCCCTAAACCGCTAATCATACTTAGTTACACATTTATGGCCAAATGACTCGATTAGCGAGTTTAGCACTGTTTGCAATGTGCACTGTAGCGGTCCCTGGAGTTGGGGCGTTACAATTTACATATGTGATGCCCCACGTCACTATGGCTGCTTTCTGGAATGACGACTGGCCCTACAAACCAACACGAGTCTTTTCAGCGTGCTTTGTGCTCACTCACATGCTTCCTAGGAAAACTTCCCAGGAGGTCACCCATCCCTAGATTACCCCAGGTCAAGCATGCTTAACTTTGGAGTTCTCAAGTGATGGGCTACCGAAAAGAAGATGCATCTTGTTGATATAGGTAGTACCCATCAATCCATTTATGCCTTCTTCAACTGTGCAGTCCCATACCTACAGAGTCTTAGAATCATCACACACACTTGACCTTCCCCAGGCGGTGTGGGATTGCACAGCTTACCCGGTATTTCCCTTTACGGATCACGAGATTATGACTATCACAATGGGACTCGCGCTTTGCAACCTAAAAGCCTGTGCAACGACGTTGTACGACTTTTCATGAGAAGGGATTGCCTGTATGGGATCCATCGAACTCCCTGTGACCTTGGGAGACTTCCTAGTCTCGACAACCAAGATAATGGAATTTGTAAAGGTGGATCTTCCATCGGCCTATAACGTACTTCTCGGGAGACTCGCCCTGGTAGGGCTGGGGGTAGTTTCATCCGTAAGGCATTTGGTCATCAAGTTCCCAACTTCTAGTGGAATTGGTACTCTGAAGGGGGACCAGGTTGCAGGAAGGGAATGCTACAATATTTCCATTAGAGGGAAGAAGCAGACAAGTGCACAAACACTTGTTGTAATTCAAAATAAGGATGGGAAAGTCTTCAAAATAGATGAAGAGATCGATCCTTGAGTAGAAGAAAGGGCTGATATCGAGCCGCTAGAAGAGGTCGAAGAGGTCAAGTTCGAGGAAGTTGATCCCCTGAAACCTGTGAAGGTAGGGAAAAACCTTTCAGAAGAAACAAAATAGCAATTAATTGGCTTCTTAAGGAAGAACCAGGATGTTTTCGCATGGTCGTATTCGGACATCGTAGGAATAAGTCCTAATGTAAAAAACCATGCACTTAACATTGAAAAAAGCTTCCCCCCGAAGCAGCAAAAGCGAAGGCTCCTGGACGATGATAGGAAGAAAGCTTTGAAGGAAGATGTCGACAGATTAAAGGCGAACTAGTTTATACGAGACGCCTACTACCCTGATTGGGTCACAAACCCGATCTTGGTTCTGAAACCTAACGGATCATGGCAGACTTGCATCGACTATTCTGATCTCAACAAGGCATGCGCTAAGGATTGCTTTCCCCTACCTCGAATCGACCAGCTCATAGATGCCACAACTGGGCACAGACTTATGTCATTCATGGACACTTATTCTGATATAACAAGATCGCCATGCATGCCCCGGATAAAGGGCTGTACTGTTACAATGTCATGCTTTTCGGGCTTAAGAATGCTGAAGCCACATACCAAAGGCTCGTAAACATGATGTTCTCCGAGCAGATAGGTAATAACATGGAAGTGTATGTTGATGATATGTTGGTCAAATCTAAACATAACAATAACCATGTGGACGACCATGAAGAATGCTTCACCGTGCTACGAAAGTACAACATGAAGCTCAACCCCCAGAAATGCTCCTTTGGAGTATCGTCGGGGAAGTTCCTAGGCTTCATTGTGAACGTGCGGGGAATAGAGGTTAATCCTGACAAGATCCAGGCATTAATTGACATGCCCTCGCCTTGAAAACATAAAGATGTCCAGAGTTTGATTGGACTGATGGCGACATTAAGTAGGTTTATCTCGAAATCTACAGACCGTTGTCTTCCATTTTTCAACCTTTTGAGAGGGGGCAAAAAATTCAAGTGGACATAGAAATGCGAGCTGGCATTTTAGGAGCTCAAGAAGCACCTCGCAGAGCCTCCTATCTTGTCGAAACCTATCACAGGAGAAATCTTGAACCTATATCTCGCTACAACTGAGCATGCCATCAGCGTCGTGCTCGTCCGAGAAGACTAGAAGGTACAAAAGCCAGTATACTATGTCAACAAAAGGTTACTGGGGGTAGAATCGAGATACCCCTTAATGGAGAAATTGGCTCTCCGCCTAATTCACTCATCTCAAATGCTCCAACCTTACTTCCAATCACACCCCATCCATGTGCTGACCGACCAACCATTACAGCGAGTCTTGTCAAAGCCAGAAGCCTCGGGCCGATTACTAAAATGGGCTGTTGAGCTCGGACAATTCAAAATCACTTATCATCCAAGAACAACCGTAAAAGGGCAGGCCCTAGCAGACTTCATAGTGGAATGCACTGGAATGAATGATGACGAAGTAATAACCCCAACCCACGAGCTGTGGAAACTTTATGTCGATGGGTCTTCTAACGAAAATGGATCGGAGGTAGGAATCATATTGATCACTCCAAATGGAAGTCGGTTTCACTCCACCTTAAGGTTTGGCTTCAAAGCATCTAACAACGAGGCTAAATATGAAGCTCTATTGGCTGGACTTCGAATAGCCAAGGAACTCAAGGCTAAGGCGATACATTGCTACAGTGACTCGTAGTTGGTGGTCAACCAAATTTTAGATGAATACCAGGCTCGTGGAACAAAGATGGCCGCATATTTAGAAAAAGTAAAAACAACACTCGAACATTTCGAATCCTATACAATATAGCAGGTTCCCCAAGAACAAAATTCAAATGCAGATGCCCTAGCCAGGCTTGCCACATCCACCGAGGTCGATGCGGTGAATGTTGTGCCAATTGAGCATTTTTTGACACCCAATATAAGAGAGCCTGAACAGGAAGATGTCTGCATGATTAACTTCGAGCCAACCTGGATGACCCCAATAGTTGATTACCTCAAAACCAACATTCTCCCAGCAGAACGGAACAAGGCTCGGAAACTGATGTATCAGATTCCCAGACACACTATTGTGGAAGGAAGGTTATATCAGAGAGGATACTCTATGCCACTACTCTAATGTGTGACTCCACCCGAGGCCAAGAAAATCCTAGAAAAGATTCATGAAGGATTCTGTGGGGACCACACAAGGGGGCATAAACTATCTAAGAAAATTATACGCCAACGATACTTCGGGCCCACTATCAAAGCAAATGCATTTGAGTATGTCAAGAAATGCAATAAGTGCCAGCGGTTCACTACAATCCTGCGAGCTCCACCTTTTGAGCTAACTATGATGACCTCCCCATGGCCATTTGCAGTCTGGGGAATTGATCTCGTAGGATCGTTGCCAACTGGCAAAGGTGGGGTTAAGTATGCAGTAGTCGCGGTCGATTATTTTACAAAGTGGACCGAGGCCGAACCTCTAGCAACAATTACCTCGAAAAAAGTCATGGACTTTGTGGTAAAAAACATCATCTGCTGATATGGAATGCCAAGAAAAATAGTATCCGATAACGGTACTCAATTCGCAGTGAATTATTCACCAATTTTTGTAAGAAAAATGGGATAATGAAAAGCTTCTCCTCTGTTTCCCATCCCCAAGAAAACAGCCAAGTCAATGCTGTGAACAAGACTCTCAAGAGTTCTATGAAAAAGAAATTGGAAGAAGCTAAGGGGAAGTGGTCCGAGGAGTTGCCCCAAGTCTTGTGGGCTTATCGAACTGTTAGGAGTGTGTCCTAAAAGCATGTAAAGACATTTGTTTTTTCTGTGAATAAATAAATACAATGGTTTATTATTATTGTCATATTTATATTGTTAAATTATTGTTTGAATAATTTTGTAAATATCAGAAAAATTCCATATTCATTATTGAGGATGTGATCTTGTATTAGTACGAGAGAATTAAGATCACATGAATGAATACAAATAGTCAACAACAACAAATTAAAGTCATGAAATTCTTTAATTGGAGTTGTAAGTACGATTTACTGAGTATTGCAATGATATAAATAATCTAGATTCGGATTATTGATGTGGTAAGACATCTCGGTAAAGGTTCTTTATGTTGGGTTTTATGCCCTTATAAAACCATGTCGGACATGTAGCATGATTTCATATTATCAATAAAAGTAGTAGAAATCATTTAGTTTGACAACCGTGTTGCTTGCTTGTTTTATTACATGATTATTGAAATAATACAAACATTTATAAAATCCCGAACATATGGATAGTTACAATTATAGTGACTAGGTCACAGTGGATTATAGTTGTAATTATATGTTCAAAAGAACGAGTCCTAAGATTAGATCAGTGCATTGGATTTTCACTGATTAGGCAATCTACGATATGATCTACTTACACATTCAGGGTGTGATGTCTTGTCCAAGGCATCGACCAAGTAGATAAGATCGGATGTATTTAGTTACATCGGACTAGGACCGATATTGATTATTGATTGATAAATAAGTATCGTTGTTATCAAATCTAATCAATGTCACAACGTTGACCATATATTAAGCCGATCTTAATTCTGAGTGATAATATTCTGCTAATTATATTATTTAAATCTTTTGACTTGTTCGTTACCAGCTTACCCTACGGTGTAGCCCATACTTACATCTTGGAGATTTATTAGTGTAATTGAGTGGGAGTATTATTCATAGATACGAAATCTATAACTTCTGTATGAGAAGTGAAAAGATGATTTCCTTAATTGCTTTGTTCAAAAGGTTAAATGATTGAGATCTCATTTCTGTGATTAAGTTCACGGAAATATCATTTATAAGGAACTTAGTGGGAGTTAAGGATAAAATACTGATGAGGGGTAAAACGGTAATTTGCACCCAGCTCGTTAGTAAGTCATCAATAGAGGATTGACTGATTGTAATGGTTATAACAATGGATAACGTATTTATGGTTTTGAAAATACGTTCTATGAATTCAAGAGTTCAATTCCGAGTCTATAGTGGAGTCACGAGGAATTAATAAGGTAGTGAAATTATTCGTAAATAAATTCACGGTAACTTGTTGGAGCTTGATTTCATGGATCCATGGTCCCCGCATCACCTTTGAGTAAATCATCTAGAATGTCTCAATTAATTGATTTAATTATCAATTAGGATTTTTAAAGTTGACTAGGTCAATTTTGGAAAATTTACAGAGATATGAGATTTAGAGAATAAAAGAGAATCTTTGGGTAAATTTATTAATATTGATAAATTGGTATCAATATAAATAAATAATATTAAATCAAGTTTCAAATTATAATTAGTTAATTTGAATAAGGATTTAATTAATTAATTAAAAATAAATAAATAAAAGGTTTTGAATTTAGGTCCAGTTGGGATTTAAATTCAAAACAAAGAGATTAGGCCCAAGTCCATTTATGGCAGCCCAAGGCTTTTATTTTTGTTTATTATTTTTAATTAATTTAAATTTAAATAAATCCCATTAAGTTGCCTATATAAGGAATATGATATCTAGGGTTTTCAGAAGAAAGTCAGTCTCAGTTGATTTGGGTAAGTGAAAACCTAGACACTCTAATCCTTTCTTAGCCACTCTCTCTTCTTCTTCTCTGCAAGATCTCTATCTCATGTGTTGAGAACCAGCCCACACTAGTTCTAGGTTGATCAAAGGCTTGGTGAGAAAGAATGTGTTGCTGATCTTGTTCAATCTCTTGATCATACTCTGCTACAGAAAAGAATCAAGGGTTAGAGAGATTGAAGGATGGAGTTGTTCCAGTTCTGCTGCGTAATGTAAGTTTTTACTTTACTTTGTATTTGTATCAATTTCATAGGAGCATGTTCTAGGAATTTGCATGTTTGTTTGATAATATGTAAATTGCATGAAAATAAATAAAGATCCTGCAATGAGTTTTTCCTACACTTTATATAATATGATTATATATGACATGGACCGAAATGAATTAAAGTCTTTATCCAAAAACCATTTAACAATAAAGACTTGTAATTCATATCATAACTGATGATCATTTATAGATCAACCTAAATCCTGAGTGTTCATGAACTCCTGTTCATGTTTATTAAATCTTTTGATTCATTCGTTAAGGTCTCTTCAAAGAATGAGGCTAATGGCTTTTGTTTTGGAGATTTAATATCATGGATGGCTGGGAACATTTATCAACAATACGGAATCAAATCTTTCCCAATGGATCGTATATTAGTTCCCTTAAGGGTTAATTCTGGAACTGAATGATTTTGAGCTCAAATCTATAATTAGATTATAGAATAATTATATACTAGTGAATTAATGGTAATTAAGGAATAAGAAGTAAATTAGAAAGGTTAAATGGTAATTCTTCCATTCTAATTTATGAACTAATTAATTAGAGGGTTGAACTATTGTAAGATGGTTATATCAATGGACGACTTAAGAAAAGATTTCTGTAAAAGTATATCTATAACATAAAGAGTGCAATTCTGAATTTATAGTGGAGTAATATCAGAATTAATAAATTAACTATGATAATTAAAGAGTTTAATTATTTAGTTTCAATTTATTGGAGCTTAATGTTATAGGTCCATGGTCCCCGAAATGGCTCAAACAAACACTGACAAAGGTAAATACAAAAAATGGGCAAAAATGACTTATGTGATAAGTAAAATATTTTTCTATGTATCAAACATAATTATTAATTAATTATGTGTAATTAATTAATTAAGAATTAATTAATTATTTGATTTAACAAAAACATAATTAATTTTGAATTAATTTATTTTTGGGATTTTTGGTATTTAAATAATAATAAAAATTGGGAAAAATCACATGCCATCACATGCATGTGGTACACGTGTGGCACAGTGCACAGGCACTGTGCCACACGCATAAGAGAGTGTACTCAATCTCTTGATTCCACAATTTTAGTTATTTAAATATTAAATAAATAATGAGATATTTTAATATGATTAAAATATTATTATTTAAACAAAAATCTGATAACTGATCAGTTATTTTGAATTTGTTTAAAATAACAAATATTTTAATATATAGGATATATTAAATATATGATATCAGTTTTTCACAGAACGTAATTTTTCAGGGATAGAAAAATATCTAGGAATCTCTCTCAGAGAAAGAGAACAGTGACATAAACAAAAGTCATTGTTCTTCACAAAACCTAGGTTTATCAGATCTCATGTGTTGAGAACATCTGATAAATAGTTTATTGCCTATTATTTGTATAGCAAGCCCACACTCGTTCTTTGTGTGCCTGAGAACATTTTGGAAGATCTTGGTGTGAGATCTCGAGGATTTAGCCATACGAAAAGATAGCAGCAAGGAAGGACTTGAGGTAATTTTTCTATTCATGTCCATGATTCAATATATATATGCATGTGAAGAAGTAGATCTAGAAATCTTATGGGATTAATCTAACAATTTGATTGTTGTTCCGCTGCGTATAATCTCTGATTTGATCAATAAAAATCAACACGAACCACAACTCGCACTTCAATAGGAGATAGCCCTTTTTCTTTGACTTATGGATGCGAAGCCATGTTGCTAATCGAGGTCGAAATACCCACAATTCAGATCCATGCTTATGATCAAGCCTCAGACCAATCCTTGCTCGAGGTAAGTCTAAACCTGATTGGAGAAAGACAGGATGAAGCTCAATTAAAAAATGCAGCATATCAACAGCGAGCTACTCGATATTTCAATAAAAAGGTTTGGGACAGGAAATTCGGATTAGGAGAATTGGTGTTAAGGCGTGTGTTCCTAGCAACAAGGGACCCAGCTGCTGGCGTGCTCGGGCCCAATTGGGAAGGACCTTATCAAATCGAGTCAGTTATCTGACCTGGCGTTTACAAATTGGCAAGATTAAATGGGGAATTGGTACCATGAGCATGGAATGTCGAACATCTACGACCTTACTATCAATAGTGTAGGAATGATGTCTCCTGTAACCATGCTTGTTATCTTTACAAAGTTTATGTTAATAAATTATTCGATATTGAATAAAGATCATTTTCGTGTCAATATGTTGTATTTTTTGCAAACTTTCTTAATTTAATATCCTATGATCACACTCATAGGATATTAAGGGGGCATCAGTGGTATATATACCATAAGTTTGAAAAAATAAATAACTCAAAAATAGCATACACGAAAACAAGCAAATGTCTGGACTGTTAACCAGATTATTAAAAAAATAAAGTGTTTGGATATAACCAAATGCGCGAGCTGAAATAATTTGGACATAACTAGATTATTAAAAAAATAATAAAGTATTTGTATATAACCAAATGCGCGAACTTAAACAATTTGGACATAACCAGATTATTAAAAATAAAGTATTTGGATATAACTAAATGCGCGAGCTTAGATAGTTTGGATGAAACTAGATTATCAAAATTATAAGTGTAAGGATAACAAACCAGCACGAGATAAAAAAAAGTTTGGAACAATCCAGCTAAAACTAATCGACAGAAAGATGGGATATAAATAAATCCACTTCAAATTAAGTCGAGATCGAGGCTGGAATATCTTGCAAAAAGATAGTTTCGACCTCATAACTTTGGGGAGTTACCCGAGGACGAGGAAAAGTAATTAGAAAAGTAGGATATAACTAAACTACCTACCTTACACGCCATATAAGTACTTTCGAGTGCATGGTAAAAGTAAGTTCCGACCTTGACAAATAAGGAGATCGGACACAGATATATCGAACAAACTATGGGAGAATGCATAGAAACTCGAGCTGAAATCCAACGTGTGTTTGTATGAATAAACAGACATAAAGGAAAACTTTTAATATAAATTTCTTGAAATATTTCAATTCAAGAGATGTAAAGCAAAAATATTAAATTGAAGTCAAATATGGTATTACAAATATCATAGGTAGATAGGTCTTGTATGAGCTGTGAATTATTTTTTCCCCAAGGACATATATACATATAAAAAAAAATCTACAAAATCTATGAACTATTACAAAAGTCTCAGAGGGAGGTAGCCCAGGATCGAGGTTTAGGAGGTAGGAGTGCCCTCCTTAGCCTTCTCAGCATCCTCCTTAGCCTTCTCAGCATCCTCCTGAGCAGCCTCCTCTGCCTCCAGCCGAGCATGCCATTTGGCTAGAAACTCGTCCCCAAAAGAGCCTAGGAAGCTAGTGTCGAGATCGACATTGCTGGCCTAGATCCTGTACATGGCCAAGTCGACCGCCCGATCCTTCCTCTGCTTCAACTCTTCAAGGAGACGAGCCTTTTTGCCCTCCATTATCTCGAAGGTGGCCTTTTTCTCCTCCTCAAGTTTGGCATTTAGCTTCTCAAGCTCTTCAATCCTAGAGCTCTTCTCTTTAATCTCAGCTTCCAGGTTTGACCTTGTGGCCTTAAACTCGTCAGCGAGCTTGAGTTGGACATTCTTTGACTCCTAGGCATAAGACATGCTCGCGTGGACCTCGTTGTTCAGCTTGTAATTTAGCTGAGCAACTGTGGTTAAAGACTAACACACAAATGGATCAAGTTAGAATATACTCTAAGCAAAATTACAACAAATAGTAAGGTGAGAGAGGCTACCACATCGGTGAGCTCGACACTCTTGTAATAAAGGATGTTGCAGTCCCGAGCGTTGACCAAAAACTGCCACTGGGGAGCCTCGAGACTACTGATGCTTTGGCCTACCCGAGACAGGACGTCCGAGCCAAGTGTGGCTCCATGAGTCCTAGCAGCGTTGTCGACAACATACTCATCAACATGAGTAGAAATCGACAACAGGTGCCCCTTCGAGGTTGTTGGTTTCTTCAGAGCTGGGCCAAGCGTTGGAAGGATCTTGATAGCAGGAGGCAAATGAGGAGCATATGTTGTAGAAGCGTCGACCTGGGAGGTAGGATCCGCTACCGGGCTCGGAATAGTAGGAGCTGGGGGAGGAGTCGCCTCAGTCCTTTTAGAAAGCTTTGTCGGCTGACTAGACCTTTGCGAGGCCCTCGGGCGCTTGCTTTGCTTGGCCCCCTCACCACTGGTGAGCATGTTCTCAAGGTCGGAGTCCATAGTGCCTGCACAATCAAATCACATTACAAAACGATCTCAAGACGCTAAAATTAGCATAATGTAGACAGCCAAAGGAATTAAAGACAAGTAACGAGGGACCTAACTGGAACTCTCACCCGAGCTTGTGCTCGACGACCACGTAATTCCCCTATCTTCGGAGGAGGCAGGGGGAGTCCCTTCCCCATACATGGAAGTCAACCTCGAGAGGTATCTATAGTCATTTGTCCCATATTGGACGGCTATTCCATCACAAAACTCATTCAAACTATACATTGTGTCGTATTTCCCTAGCCAGCTATCAAACCTATGGACCCCATCATCTACCAAGGACCATACATAAAAGTTGTCCCTATCATCTTCACATAAGATCAAGGTGTCGAGTTTGTGCTTAAGTAGGGAAGGAGACCACAAGGCCGAGCTAAGAATGACCTTACCTCAGTCACTCGAGCTCGAGGCCTCATCATTGGCATCGTTCCTTGAGCACGAACTCCTGGGGTGGCGAGCTAGGGATCGTGCCTTAGAGCTTCGCCTTGGAGGAAGACTGCCAGTTGGGAAAGGCACAAACTCCCACTTGGTGTACTTCTTGTAGGCCCTATCTTCTTTGGATTGGTCCTTCTCCAGGAGACCACAGCCTCGAAGCTTATCTTCGTGAAGAAGATAAGATAGTGAGCGCCTGCCATATGGAAGTTGGAGCAAAGTCTCTTTATGAACCCTCATGGCGTCCGTGGGAGTGGGACGGTGGTAGTTAGCTGAAAGAATGGAATCTATTATGAGATAATTTGAGGCTAAACAAAAGTCGAGCATGAGAGGAAACCGGATCGTATGCTTACAGATTCACCTAAACGAATAATATCTGGAGGGAGCCAGGCCGTCCATCCAAAAGAAAGTGAGCTTGAAGTTGGGAGGATGGTTGGGCATGTCCTTGAAGATCTTCTTCTCCCTGGGATAGCTCGAGAGGCAGTAGAAGCCATCACCTCCCCGAGCTCGGGAGGGATTGCTTTTCAAGCAAAAGAGATACAAAATCTCTTTTGGTGAAGGTCCTTCCCACTTCAGTTTGTGGTAAAGCGACATCAGGGCTGACAAGACCCTGTAAGAGTTGGTCTGGAGTTGGAAGGGCGCGAGCCCAACAAAATCCAGAAAGTCCTTAAAAAAGGACTTCAAGGGCAATAAGGCTCCTGCCCTTATATGCTCGTGGCTCCAGGCCGCGAGCTTCAACTTATTGTTAGTATTGCCATCTCTCAGGGCGTAACAGGTACGTTCGTTGGAGGTCGCAGCTTGACACCTTAGTGAGCTTGAAAATCCTAGGCCATGGTGAGCTAGGATGTTGGTTATCTACCCCAATGAGGAAACCAATCTCCAATAATGCTCGGCTGCGAAAAAATCTCCCCTCGAGGTGGGAATGGCGGTTGGCTGCGAGGTGGATGGATGATTTCCTGATTCTTCCATCAATGAAAATTTGAGTTCACCTAGTTTGAAAGCGACCGTCACTTTAAGTGTAGGGTCGAGAGGAATTGCTCTGGGCTTGGGGTCCGGGTCTGGATAGATTGTGACCCTAAGTTTCTTCCTCTTTCTCTGTTCGACCTCATCGATCTGGCGTCGAAAATGAGCTCAAGTATCCTCTTGCTCACACTTCAATTTGTGCTCATGAATCAGTTGCTGGTTCCGAGTAAAGGATGATTCTGCGCTTGAACTTGTAGGTGAATAAGGAATCGTAAGTATTGACCCTCACCGCTTTTCCAAATTCTGCGACATCTAACAAGAAAGAAAAAGGGTGAGGGCCAGGCGTACTAGAAATCAAGGATAAAAATCAAGATGGTCTGAGCTTGAATGCTCGAGACCATAGAACAAGCTCGATCAAAAGAACGAGACCAGGCGTGGAGCGTGTATTCCATGTAAAGGGAGAAAAGTTGATTTATTTTTTAGAATCCCGGATTTTCAGGGAAAAAGTTGGCGGTTACTCAAAAAAGTGATATTTTTGGAAACGTGCAATTTGAAAACCCTAATTCTATACCCCGTTTCTTGGTCTACACGATATGATATTCGAAATCTAAATAACACAGTAAAAGCCATATTTGCATCTTTTATGAAAAATTTGGGCTTGGAAATCCATTACATCAGATGAGCTTAAAAACTACACGATATTGACTAAAGCATTCTAGTACTAAACTAGTGAATGTGCCTAAAGTGCAAAAACATAAACATGCATGGAAAAACAAAATATATACACGAACATATGGGGTCAAGAACAGATACTTACACAATGTAGATGGTGGGTACAGAGAAATTGATGATCGAAGGAGAGGTTGCAAGAACGATCTCACGAAGTCGAACAAGCCAACGTTGTTTTGTCTTCTTGGTTTGGAGAACATGCAAGAACTGAACAAATTGGGTTCTTGTTTTTTTTTTCTTTTTTTCTCTGAAAACTCAAAGATGTGAAACTAAAATGAGGAAGAAGACGGGAATATTTATAGGTTCCAAAGGATGTCAAACGTCTAATTGATCTGGACTGTT
This sequence comes from Humulus lupulus, assembly GCF_963169125.1. Lineage (NCBI taxonomy): Eukaryota > Viridiplantae > Streptophyta > Magnoliopsida > Rosales > Cannabaceae > Humulus > Humulus lupulus. The sequence goes on along the minus strand of NC_084794.1, from coordinate 164,601,322 downwards.
GGCCAAAATTGTTATCTGATCGAACGGTCAGGAACAAATGAAAGGGTGGCACCATAAAGTTCGCAGGCGGACGGACATGTGCATGGTGCAAAAGACATTCAAGTACTCTGACCATCCAATACCTAGCTGACGCGTGTCCACACTTGAGTGAAATTGATGCTACAGTTTCCAAGAAGGGACGTTCAAAGTTTCATTCTCATGTGATTCGAACTGATACTTTTGAGGGGGCAAAATGTTACACTCAGATTTTGAGATAAGAAGTTATGACCTCGAAAACTGGGCTCGTCAGGTGTGAGCTCGAAATATATGCAGTCATCATATGATCCTATAGTCGGACCACTCTGAGGTAAACAACGACCTCGAGGATGTGTAGCCTCGAATATGCTCTGAGCTCGCAATGGCCATGGTATGACACTTGTATTTTTCCCTTATTTCCTTTAGGCGAGATGCTTGAGCTTGGGAAGTGTGAGCTCGAATGTGGCAAAAACGTCAACAACTACTTGTTTCGTGCATAGGCGAAGCTAGGCAGCGAGCTCGAGATCAACTGATAGTCTTGGCGAGTTCAATGCCAACTGCTGATCTCGAAGATTTCATGAATCCCGTATCTGTGTTAATCAGTTATGTATGAATATGTTTATTGTTATACAATCCCAATATTTAAGGGATATCATTTAATCTGTTATCTGATCTCGTTCTTCATGGGACGTTTCCGTGTATGTAGGAAATAATGCATTAAATAGCATTATATTAATTGATTTACATAATATCTTCCCGAGATATGTGGGAATGAATTCTGCAACCTTCTCTGTAAATAGAGAGGGAAGCACCATTTGTAAGGGACCAATATAATGATTTTGGAGAAAAAGCTCTGGGCAACTGTTCTCTGAAAAGTTTCCAGAAAACTCCCAAGTCTTAATAATATAGACTCATGGTCTAGGCAGAGTTAACTGCTGAACCACGTAAAAATCCTCCTGTGTTCTTTTTTTTTTCATTTGCTCCAATATTTTCTTGTTTAATTGCTCTCCTATTTAAGTTGACGAAAAATGGCACCAACATATATATATTTATGTAATTTTTTAAAATATTATTTGAATGAAAATTGAAATAAAAGAAACTTTTAACAATCTAAAGTGCAAAGTTTAATAACAAATACAAAAGACTATTAACTCATCAATCATCTTGTGATTCGATCAAAAGGCCACTAAAGTATTAGTAGTAGGACAAGAGTCTTCGTTCGAGCCCTTCTTCTTTAGCTTCTGGCCTTCTACATATTTAATCCATCCCTCCCCCAAGCATGACAACAATTTTTGTGTTTTCTTAGATCAAATGAAGAGGTTGTAATATTACCAAATCTACAAAAAAAATAAATAATTTTGTCTAGACTTTTATCAAACATAATCTTGTCAAACAAAGCATAATCTTATCAAACAAAATGAGATGTGAATGCTTGTTTAGAATAAGCATAGAAAAATATAACTTGATTGACAACTATATATAAGAGAAAAAAAACTTCTCAACAAAATAACACATCTTAAAATGAATATCAATTTTATAGACATTCATATCAAAATAAAGGTCTCATAACCCAAGTTTTCATAATAAATAATACACGCACATCTCTACCATAATCCAATATCACAGTATAATTTAATGTGTTGCAATTTGTAATAAAACATAACTATCATTAATGTATATACATTCTTTATCACCCTCTAAATTTTTTTAGAAGATAAATATAAGCAAGTATTGAAACTCTTATATGTAGAAATGTTAAAACATAAATATAAGGTAGTATTATAAGGAAGTATTGCAGCTCAAGATTTCATAACATAGGCACCATAAATCTATTATTAGTACAAAAGATATACATTAAGTTCAGCAGAAGCCATAATCATGAGCTAGAGAATCAAAATCTATAAACTCTAGAATGATAACCCAAAGCCAACTTTTTTATTTCTTAAATAAAATACTACGTTTATAACAACTGAGACGTCACTCAAATCATAAGCACAAAATAATGTCTGTATGGGAGTCCCTGTCATAGAAAATTCAACTTATCAGTTAATGGTACTACAATTATTTTAGCAAATCAACTTTCTTTTCCTGCATTGAAGAGATTTATGATATATATATACCCACATAAAAAGAATACTACCTCCAACATATGAATGTAACGACCCGAATTTGCTAATCAGGCTTAGGGCCTTGATTAGTGTGCCTGGAGGGCAATAAGTGGTTTAATATGTTTATATGTGGATTTATGTGTATATATGATTATGATGCATGTTTAAGTGAGCTAAATGTGCATGTGGGCCCCGTCTGGATATTAGGGCCATAAGTGTGATAAAATGAGATAAATGTTGTATATATACGATATGTCTGTACAGCACGATCCGAGACAGTCCTGTGGAGCAGTTGCCAGAGAGTCACAACGGGGTTGAGATTCGGACTCGGGGCGAGTCGAGGGGTAATTTGGGTATTGGATGAGTTATGGGGTTATCGGGACATGAAAATAAGTATTTGGAGATATATTTGAGGATAGAATGTCTAGGCGGGAATATTTGGGGAATTTACCATTTTGCCCTCGGGGACGTTTTGGTACCCCGAGCCTTGAGGTAACCATATAGACTTAAGCTGAATAAAACAAAATAGAGGAATAGTTTAGAAACCTAAGAAACTGACATTAGCTTATTCCTCCCAACTGAAGTTAGCGATTATCTCTTTCTCTCCTTCATTCTCTATGGCTTTCAAAGGGAATTTTTGGTGCAAGCTAGCTTAAGCAAGGGATTCAGCTGTGATAACTTAGGAGCTTAAAGCTTAAGGATTAAGGTTCAACTTCAGGGGTTTAACTCAGCAAGAGGTAAGCTTTTTCATGGAAGTTATGTTTAAGTTTCAGCTGTGTTTCCAAGCTTTGCAGGTGGGTAGAATCTAATCTGTTTTTGGGTATTCTAGTTGGATTTTTGGAACAGATTTCTGATGGGTTTTAGTGTTGATATTGAGTTGGAATGACGGTGTTATTATCTAGGATTGTTAGTTTGGTTATGGTGGGGATTGGCTTGAAGAAAAGATAGAAAACTGATGAGGAAATTTGGGTTCGGTGTAGAGCGCCGCGACCCTAGGAGGGGTGTGCCGCGGCACGTGTGCGCGCGCGGCCATGGGAGGCCGAGAGGTTCATGCGCGCCGCGGTACCTGGTGGGCGCGCAGCGGCCCGTGTGGGGGTCAGTGAGGTGCTAGCCTCTGTTTCGAGGCTAGCCGCAGCTCTTGTGGGTGGGGCCGCGACCCTTAGTACCATTGTGAGTTTTTAGGGTATTTTAGGCTTGGGAACCTAATGGGTAAGGCTCGGGATGGATTTTATCACTGGGATTGGTAGAGTTCAAGGTCCCGGAGGTTAGGGTTATGGCTCGAAGTTATTTATTGGGTTAGAATTTGACGGACGAATATTGTTAATGTGTTGTGACTAGGGTTTCGGCGAGGCTCACGTTAGAGGACTGTGCTCGGGGCATCGGTGCTCAGAAAGCTTGGAACTCAGGTAAGAAAATCCTTGTTCCCATAGAGCTTGTGTGCAGGGCTGAGCCCAATGTGTTTGAATGGAATTGTTATGCAGGGCCGAGCCCAATATGCTAGAACTGCAGGCCATAGCCCTTAACTGTTTATGATGGTATTATGTTCTTCCTTGTTATATTATGTGTGTTATTCTGAGAGTGAACGGAAAGAGCCGGGAACGGTGTAGACCGGGAACGGCGAGGGGCCGGGAACGGCGCTAGGCACGTTGAGTGCAAGGCCGAGAACGGCAAAGGGCCGGGAGCAGCGTTGAGCACGTGGAGTGCAAGTTGCCAGGGTGAGTCCCCAGAAGGATACCTGGGATATCCTCACGGCGTGGTCCGCGAACCCAGATCTTGGTAAACGCCTGGGTCGGCTAGGCCGTATGTGTTTAGCCATTGGTGGCCGGCTTACATGCCTGATATATGTGTTGCATATGTTATCTGTTTGTGGGTTTTCTTGCTGGGCTTTGGCTCACAGATGCTCTATGGTGCAGGTAAGGGTAAAGAGAAGATCAACCAACCATGAGTACAGCAAGCGTGAGGCGGCGTGTACATGTTTGGCCAGCCTGGCTGTCACAGCCAGAGGATTTTGGGAGATGCATGTAAATGAACTTGAATTTTGTCGTTTAGCTGACTTAGTACAGTTTTATGTTGTAAATATTTCTAAACTGTATTTTGGGATCCCAGGTGTCAAACTTTTATGATTTACTATGAAAGATTACTGTTTCTAATGTTTTTCCTCTGTTTAAGGCTTAATTACACTGTTTGACGTAAAACCTCGATTAGCGAGTTGAAAGCACATTTTAAAACTCACTTAGTAACGGCTCTAAGGCAGTAGGGCGTTGCAATGAATATGTGAGCATTTTGTGTATTATATTCAAATATCAATGCTAAATGAGGTATTCGACTAGGAAAACGAATAAAGAATATCATATACGCATATATTCAAAAATTGAAAAAAAAAACATTAGCACAAAATCAAAGCATCGATTGTGACAAGTAAAAAAAATAAGGCTAAACACTAAATAGTAAATAGTAAACAAAGATCATGGTTCATGTAATGCCCTACTACCCTAGAGCTATTACCATGTGATTTTGAAATGTGCCATTAACTCGCTAATTGAGGTTTTTGACAAAAAGTGTGATTAAGTTAAAGTAAAAAGTCATTTAAATAAGAATTCAGTATAAAAGTTTCGACATTCATTTAAATCATAAAAATATTACATTGGGATCCCAAAATATTGTTTAAAATATATTTACAACTCAAAAGTTACTTTGCAGTCGACCTAGGCAACAAAATCAAACAGTTATAACCCGATCGTCAATACTACCCCAACCATGGTGGCTAGGTAGGCCAAACATGTACGCGCCACTCCATGCCCTCCAACTCATGCTTGATCAGCCTTTTCCTTGGCCTTACCTGCACCATAGAGCACCTGTGAGCCAATGCACAACAAGAAAACCACACAAAGTATAACAATAATACAAATATTCAAAGCACTAAGCACATGTATTACAAATAACAGATGCAATCATTCCAATCATATAACTTGTAAACACATTCTACATTTTACAAAAGAATACTCATCTTAGTAAAATAATCAATTAAGCGTCCAGGGAAAAACAGCCTGGCTGAGCGACTCAACTTAGCGAGGTGCGTACGTAGGCACTCAACTCACAGTTCATGCTGGGCAAGCAGGGGCTGCAACCCCAATTTGAACTTACCTTCATGACCAATGTTCCGAACGCTTTGCCGATTAGATCCACGTTCAATGTGATGGCCGATTATTAGTCATACCATACATTCATAGGTAATTGAAGGCTAATAAGCATACCAACCAATAACTCTATGTTGCAAACCAGTTTTCTTACCTTAGGTCCAAGCACTGGATAAATATAAACGACCCTCGAGCACAATCCCCTTTCGAGACGTAGCGGTACCCTAGTCACAACCATAATAAAGGATATCCATAAATATTGAGTAAATAAATGTTTTTGAACCGAGTCCTAACCCTTAGGACCTCAAATTCTACTAAACAGGGTAGTAGGATCTTTCTCGAGCCCTTAGGTTTGACTTCCCGCACTCAAAAACCCTATTTGGCCATTTTTACCCATTTTAGTCGCGACGCCTCTCACTAAGGGCTGTGGCGCTCAACAAGTCAGAGATCCCCCAATCTATCTCTCTAGACACACGTGCTGCGGTGCCAACGCAATTTAGGGAACTGCCCTGGCCTCTGGGTTCATGCGGGCCGCAGCACTCCAAGCACAGAGTCGTAGCGCAACCCCGCGAACCCATAAAACTTGCGATTTTAAGAATCACCCAACCTCCCAAAATCATCCCAACACTCGATTTTACTCACAATTCACCATGCCAATTGGCCCAACAACCCAAAAATATACAAACCAACCTCAAAACTCAATCAACATGTAACACCCCAATTTCCCTAATATGGCTTAGTGCCTGGATTAGGGGGCCGGGAGGCAATAATTGAACTAATTTAGTGCTTATGTGATAAGATCATGCGAATTATGTGAATGGAATTATAATATGATTATGCTGCATGTTTAAGTGTATTAAATATGCACATGGACCCGTTTCTTATTAAAATGGCATTTCGTAATTGTAACGCCCTACTTCCTTAGAGCCGTTACTAAGTGAGTTTTTAAGACAAAACAGTGTGCAAAGAACTCGCTAACCGAGGTTTTGAAACAAAAGTGTGACTAATTAAAAGTTAAGGCTGTAATCTTTGGAAATGCGTCGTTTCATTAAAACTTCTATTATTAAACATTTGGGATCCCAAAATAAGGTTTGAAAACTAATTACATCTTGAAATAAGGTTACAGTTGAGAAATCATAAAATCATAGATTATTACAGCCATTTTCGAATAAACCCCAACCAAAGCAGTCGGGCAGGCCAAACATGTACGCGTCGCTTCACGCTCTGCGTACTCATGGTTGGTTGACTCAGTCATTGCCCTTACCTGCAACACAGAGCACCCGTGAGCCGAAGCCCAGCAAGAAAACTCATGCAGAACATAACATATGCAATGTATACAGTTTATCATAACAGATAATCCACAAATAAACAAGTCAACCATTAGACTAAGCAAACACGGCCATGCCGCCCCAGAGCCTTACCGAAGCCTGGGGTATCGGTTCTCACCGCGAGGATAACTCATGTATCCCTTGGGTCCCACCCTGAATATAAGCATCCCATGTGCTGTGTGTTACTTTCGGCCCCACGGCCGCCCCGGCCTACGCCGTACTCGGCCCTTGCCGCTCATTTCATCATAATCACACGTATAGTACATTCAAAATAATCATTCACACGCATCATGATTCATTTAAGGTTAAACATTTGCACACAGCACAATCTGGGGCCATGCCCTGCAATCATCTCATCATGCAACATGCAATATAGGGCCATGCCCGGCAATCATACTATGGGCCCACGCCCTATCCTACGGGTGTTATAGTTTTCTTACCTGTATTCCGAGCCTCCTGATGCACTAAAGCCGCGAGCACGGTCCTCTAGCACGAGCCTCACCAACAACCTAGTCACAACACACAAGAAACATCCCTCAATACTAATCAACCCAAAACCACTTCCCGGGACCAATCCCGCACTCTCGGGACCTCTAAAACCTTAAAACAACACCCCGGAGACATCCCCCGAACCCCCGGAGCAAAGGCCTAAAATTGCCAAAAATGTGAACCTGAAATTTGCCTTGTGCCGCGGCACAACTTTCTTGTGCCGCGGCACCCATCAGTCAGGGACTCCCTCGCCGCGGCACGAAAAACCTGTGTCGCGGCACTCCTTCGCAGACCCAGAATTCTGGGTTTTTCCCCTGCATTTTCTCCGAGCTAAAACCTCCCAAATCGTCCCAAACTCACACCCAAGCTCCAAAACCAAATCAAAACTCCAAATAGACCATACATCAACCCATAAACATCATAACCCAACTCAATAACTGTAACGCCCTGAATAGCCAGGACCGCTACACTGTGTGTTTATAAAGTGCCAGACTTGCTAATCAAGTCATTAGAGTAAAAGCGTGTACTGAAATAGTAAAGGAACTAGGATTAAAAGTGTTTTGGTCTCAAAAGTACGTTTTCATTACCAAACATTGTTTACGAACATGGGATCCCAAAATTGACAGTTTGAAAGCCATTTACAAAAGTTACAACGTTTAGATACATCGACTGGCCATACTAAGGCAAAAGTGAGCTGTTAGGTATTCTCTGTCCTGACACACTCCTCGACCGTGGTGATCGAACGGCTGGCTATGTACATTACACTTCGGAGCTCTCCACCTCAGGCCTGGTCCAGCTTGCCCTTGCCCTTACCTGCACCACGAAGCACCCGTGAGCCAAGGCCCAGCAAGAACACACATTAATAATAGAGCACGCACATTTCGTTGTCAAATCAATTTCTCATATAGCATCTCATAAACTCAAGCATATCAATAGTCAAGTGTCTCATATAATCAATAATCAAGTATTTCATTTACAAAGCATATCAGCTCATACAACACAATGCACAGATGATAACCAGGGCTAGCGCTCACAAGCTGCTCCCTCTGTTATCCTTTCATTTCTGGCTCCCAGTGGCCAAATCGCGTCCCATGCGCTAAATTCAAGAACGGTACTCTTAGACCGCTTATACGTGCCCCTTGGCATAATACCAACGATGACACAAACAATTCTCGGGAGCACTTAATCCCATCACAATCATACATTCGGGTGCAGTGTTCTTACCTTTCAATTCACTAGTTTTCGATGTCACGACACCTTGAGCACGATCCCTCTCGAGCCCTAGCGCTTACCTAAACACAATCATGGTCAAAGTCAACATCAATCCTCAAGTTCAAAACCTAGCCCCGGGGCTAATCCCGAGCCCTCGGGATGTCCTAGTTCCACCAAACAAGGTGGTGGAACCAAACCCCAAACCTTAGGTCAAAAACCCTTGCAAAATACCCCAAAATCCCCTTCAGAAGGCAGGGTAGCGCTACAGCGCTCTTGGGAGGGCGCTATAGCGCTACAAACAGAACCAAAACCCTTCCAGCATATGGGCCTAGCGCTACAGCGCCCAAAGGCTAGCGCTGTAGCGCTAGTCACAGGCAGCCCAACACCAAAATTTCCTTTGTGCGATTTCTCTCGAGCCAACCTCAACCAAACCTCTTCCAACTCTTACCCAAACTTAAAAACAACCTCATGACCACACTCCACTCATCCCAAGCACCCTAAACATCTAAACTCCAAGCACATGCAATCACAAACTCAAAATTCACCATAGCCACCTCCAAACTTCAGAACCTAACATAAACCAGCTGAACATCAGAACTAGAGTTTAGAATTCATACCTTTGATAGAATTTCGCCCACAAGCTAACCCTAGGCTCCCTTGGCTTGCTGCTCCTCAGACCTAAGCTTGAATTCCCTAAAGTTTCATTCAATTCAACTCAAGTACCACAGCTTTAAACAAACCAGAAACAGAGAATGGATGAACTCTAGATTCTTACCTCAAATATTGGTGAAACCCTGTTAAACCTCTGTCAACTCCTTAGTCATAGATCAAGGTTCTTGATGTTTGGTTATCCCAGCTCTCCTCTAGGCTTTACTCCAGAAATTCTCCATAAATAGGTGAAGGAAAGTGTAAACCGACTCAAGAAACTCTCTCTGTTTTCCCTCCTTCTTTTCCCTTCTTTTTCAGACCCTTTTGATATTCTATAAATCCCACTATCTTAAAACCTCAGTAATACCCTTCCTTAAAAGTCAAATGACCTTTATGCCCTCACAGCTAACTCTAATCCTTTAGTCCTCTTAAGGGTATTTTAGTCATTTTGCCTAATTTCCGCTACTTCCTCGAATGTCTCTATTATTTCCCGCTTAGTTCCCAATACCTTACTAATCACCAATAGCCTTCCTCAATGTTACAATAATCTCCAGCTTATCCACTAAATTCCCATTTACACCCCTGAGCTCACCCCGAGCCGGGTATAAATCCCCGCTATGACTTTCACGCTACTTTGCTCACTAGGATCGTCTCGATTCATAGATTACAGATATATCCACATAATAATGTGGTCTCAACAATTATCACATATATTAAAGCAGTTATGCCCATAATGGCTAAAATTACGATTATGCCCTTCTAACCTAATCTGGGCCTATATGCACACTAACACACATAGTCATGCATCTCAAGTACTCAAGTAATCATATAACATGCTTAAATCATAATAATCACACATAATTCCCATCATGCCCTCCTGGCTTACTGATCAAGGCCCTTAAGCCCTATTAGTGATTTTGGGTCGTTACAACTATCCCCTCCTAATGAGAATTTCGTCCTCGAAATTTACCTGAACAACTCCGGATACTGATCCCGCATAGCTGTCTCAAGCTCCCAGGTCGCCTCCTCGACCTTAGCATTCCTCCATAGTATTTTAACCAAAGGGATTGTCTTATTCCGCAATACTTTATCTTTCCGATCCAAGATCTGAATCGGTTGCTCTTCGTAAGCCAAATCTGCCTGTAACTCCAAATCTTCATGCCTCAACACATGAGTCACATCTGAGACATACTTCCGAAGCATGGAGACATGGAACACGTCATGAACTCCAGACAATGATGGCGGCAAAGCTAATCTGTAAGCCACCTGACCAATCCTTTCCAGGATCTCGAATGGTCCAATGAACCTAGGGCTTAGCTTGCCCTTCTTACCAAACCTCCTCACCCCTCGCAGAGGTGAAACTCGAAGAAAGACGTGATCACCAACCTGAAACTCCACATCCCTACGCTTAGGATCAGCGTAGCTTTTCTGCCTACTCTGAGATGCGAGCATCCTAGCCCGGATCTTCTCTATAGCCTCACCTGTCCTCTGAACCATATCTGGCCCCAAGTATCTCCTCTCACCCATCTCATCCCAATGAATGGGTGATCTACACTTTCTCCCATATAACATCTCGTAGGGAGCCACTCCAATTGTTGACTGATAACTATTATTGTATGAGAACTCAATCAATGGAAGGTACTTACTCCACGAACCCTCAAAATCAATCACACAGGCTCTGAGCATATCCTCCAATACCTGAATCGTCCTCTCAGACTGTCCATCAGTCTGAGGATGAAAAGCTGTACTAAATTTCAACTGAGTCCCCAAAGCTTCCTGCAGACCTCCCCAAAACTTGGAAGTGAAAATAGGATCTCGGTCTGACACAATCGACTTAGGAACCCCATGGAGACGTACGATCTCTTTCACGTACAACTCAGCGTACTGATCCACAGTATAAGTTGACCTCACTGGAAGGAAATGGGCTGACTTGGTGTGTCTATCCACTATAACCCATATTGAGTCATGAAACCCTACCGTCCTGGGTAGACCTCCTACAAAATCCATAGTAATATCCTCCCATTTCCACTCAGGAATACCCAAAGGCTGAAGCAACCCTGCTGGTCGCTGATGCTCAGCTTTCACCTGTTGACAGGTTAAGCATCTGGCAACGTACTCTACCACATCCCTCTTCATCCCGGCCCACCAATACAAAGTCCGCAGATCCTGATACATCTTTGTGGTACCCGGATGAAGCGAGTACGGCGTCGTATGAGCCTCATCCAATATTTCTCGTCTGATCCCCTCATCAGCTGGAACACAAATCCGCTCCCGATACCGAAGTAAGCCAACCTCTGAAACAGAATAGTCCTTAGCTATTCCTGCTAAAACATCCTCTCTAACTCCCTGTAGCTGAGCGTCTGTCAACTGCCCCTCTCTGATCCGCTCTAGCAGGGTTGACTGCAGAGTAATGTTAGCCAATCGGCCCACAACCAATTCTATCCCTGCTCTACCCATCTCATCAGCTAACTCCCTTGAGATCTGAACTGAGCTATACAACTGACCTGGACCTCGGCGGCTCAATGCATCAGCCACTACATTGGCTTTCCCCGGATGATAGAGAATATCACAATCATAGTCCTTTACCAACTCTAGCCAACGTCTCTGTCTCATGTTCAGGTCCTTCTGTGTAAAGAAATACTTCAGGCTCTTATGGTCAGTGTATACCTCGCACTTCTCCCCATAAAGATAATGCCGCCAAATCTTCAGTGCAAAGACCACCGCTGCCAGCTCTAAATCATGAGTAGGATACCGCTGCTCATACTCCTTCAGCTGTCGCGATGCATAAGCTATCACTTTCTCATTCTGCATCAGCACGCAGCCTAAGCCCAATCTCGATGCATCACAATAAACAACAAACTTCCCTTCCTCCGAAGGTAAACTCAACACTGGCGCTGTAATAAGTCGTCGCTTCAATTCTTGGAAGCTACCTTCACACTTATCTGACCAAACGAACTTTAGATTCTTTCTTGTCAATTCTGTCATTGGTGCTGCTATCTTTGAGAAGCCCTCTACAAACCGCCTGTAGTAGCCTGCCAAACCAAGAAAACTCCGCACCTCTGAGGCGTTCCTTGGCCTCGGCCAATCTCTAACTGCTTCTATTTTAGACGGATCCACTTTAATCCCATCCGCACCTACAATGTGTCCAAGGAATGTCACTTCAGGTAACCAAAACTCGCACTTCTTAAACTTAGCATACAACTGATGCTCCCTCAACCTCTGAAGAACCAATCGAAGATGAAACTCGTGTTCCGCCTCTGAACTGGAATACACCAGGATGTCATCGATGAAAATTATAACAAACTGATCCAGAAAATCCTTGAATACCCTGTTCATTAAGTCCATAAAAGCTGCTGGGGCATTGGTCAAACCAAAAGACATGACCAAGAACTCATAGTGCCCATACCACGTCCGAAAGGCCGTCTTAGGTATGTCCTCATCCTTGATCCTCAGCTGGTGATAACCAGATCGAAGATCTATCTTTGAGAACACCGTCTTACCCTGCAGCTGATCGAACAAGTCATCAATCCTCGGTAGGGGATACTTATTCTTAATAGTTAACTTGTTCAACTCCCGATAGTCAATACACATTCTCAGAGTCCCGTCCTTCTTCTTAACAAACAAAACTGGTGCACCCCATGGTGAGTAGCTAGGTCTGATGAACCCTATATCCAGAAGTTCCTGCAGTTGTATCTTTAACTCTTTCAATTCCGATGGTGCCATCCTGTATGGTGCCCTTGACACTGGCTCTGTCCCCGGTGCCAACTCAATAACAAACTCAATCTCCCTATGCGGCGGCAGCCCAGGCAAATCCTCAGGGAACACATCCAAGAACTCACAAACTAGTCTGGTCTCCTCCGGTCCAACTGGTGAAACTTTGGTGGTATCCACCACACTAGCCAAAAAGCCTATACATCCACCCTGTAGCAAATCTCTGGCTATCAATGCAGATATCCTGGGTACACGGGGTCCATGCACCGCTCCCACAAAAACGAAGGGATCCTCACCCTCTGGCTCGAAAGTCACCATTTTCTTCCTACAGTCAATGGTAGCTCCATATCTAACCAGCCAATCCATACCTAAAATCATATCAAAGTCCTCCATACCTAACTCAATCAAGTCCACTGACAACTCTCTACCATCAACTAACACTGGCAGTGCCCTAACCCATCTCCTAGACACCACCAGCTCTCCCGTAGGCAAGATAGTCCCAAACCCTGAGGCACTAAACTCACTAGGTCTACACAATCTATCAATCACCCTATCAGATACAAATGAATGTGTAGCACCAGAATCAATCAAAACAGTAAAAGAAGTGCCAGCACTAGAAAGCTGACCTGTCACTACCGAGGGACTAGCCTCGGCCTCTGCCTGCGTCAAAGTGAACACTCGAGCTGGAGTCAAGCTGTCCACTTTTCCTGCTTCGCCCTTCTTCACTATTGGGCAATCTTTCCTGAGGTGTCCCACCACCCCGCATACATAACAGGCCTTAGCCTGACACTCGCCCAGATGACGTCTCCTGCACCTCGGGCATTCTGGGTAGGTCCTCCATGAATCACCGCCTCCCCGACGGCCACCCTGAGTACCCCGACCTCCTCTATCAAACCTAGGAGCAATTGGGGCTTCAGGAGTCTTTCTCTTCAGATCACTAACACCTCCACCTCTACTAGAACCAGAATACGGAGGCACCGGTCTACGGCCCTCCCTTCTTGCTGCACTATCCCTCCATATCCTATTCTCTGCTTCCTCAGCAGTCAAAGCCCTCTCCACAGCCTGGGCATAGGTGGTCACTCCAGGAACCGTAGTAATCCTTACATCCCGGGCTACCATGACATTTAGCCCTCTAACAAATCTGTCTAACCTGGTCGCATCGGTAGGAACAAGATCTGGTGAAAACTTTGCAAGTCTATCAAATTTCAAGGCATACTCCGTAACAGTTCTGCCCTGAACCAATCCCACAAATTCATTCACCTTTGCTGCCCTGACGGCAACATTATAGTACTTCTGATTGAACAAATCTCTAAACTCATCCCATGTCATTGCAGCAACATTTCTAGTCTGTGACGCCACCTCCCACCAGATTAGGGCATCCTCTCTCAACATATAAGTGGCACAGGCCACCCTCTCATGTCCCTCTACTTTCATATAATCAAGTATAGTGGTGATCAATGTCATCCACTGCTCAGCTTTTAGGGGATCTGGCCCACCCTCAAAGATTGGGGGCTGTTGCTTCCTGAACCGCTCATACAACGGTTCCACTTTGTTACCAACATCAACGGGCTGTACCACAGGTACCAGTGCCGGTGGCCCAGCTGGGGCAACACTCCCAGATGGAGCCTGCTGCAGAATTATGATCAGTTCATCTTGGCTCTGAAGCCTAGCTTGCATTTCTGCCATTAACTGCTGCCAGTTCTCAGGGACTGGCGGAGGGGTTGGGCCCTGGTCATCCTCTCTAGCCCCAGACCTGCCGGCTTGTCGTGTGGATTTCCTTGAACGCATAACTATTCAAGTCAATCTGCAAACAACGACTCGGCAATTAGGCTATGATGACAGGGTAATAATTCTCTCATAATCCATCTCTGGAACTCCAATCATTCACAAACAATCAAATACAGCAATTTATCCAGATATTCATTCACATGCACAGCAATGCTAATAAGCACGCCTCAATAACATCATGCAATCGTCAAGGGCCAGGCCCTATCAGAATCTCATGCTCCCTATTCATCAAACAGATACCAACATTCATATCTCACTCAAATCATTTAAACACATAACCATGCATATACAGTTACCAAACCCTGAGTTGAGCTTGTCTCCCGCAGCGAATGTACATACCCAGCCAGTCTTCAGGACCCATAAACCTAGGACGCTCTGATACCAAGTTGTAACGCCCTGAATAGCCAGGACCGCTACACTGTGTGTTTATAAAGTGCCAGACTTGCTAATCAAGTCATTAGAGTAAAAGCGTGTACTGAAATAGTAAAGGAACTAGGATTAAAAGTGTTTTGGTCTCAAAAGTACGTTTTCATTACCAAACATTGTTTACGAACATGGGATCCCAAAATTGACAGTTTGAAAGCCATTTACAAAAGTTACAACGTTTAGATACATCGACTGGCCATACTAAGGAAAAAGTGAGCTGTTAGGTATTCTCTGTCCTGACACACTCCTCGACCGTGGTGATCGAACGGCTGGCTATGTACATTACACTTCGGAGCTCTCCACCTCAGGCCTTGTAACGACCCAAATTCACTAATAAGGCTTAAGGGCCTTGATTAGTGTGCCAGGAGGGCATTACTGGAGTAATTGTGATTTAATGAGTAATTATATGTTTAATGATGCTTGTATGATAATTGATTATATTATATGATGATATGATATATATATATATATATGTTTGAGATATATGTGAGAACCACATTATGATGTGGATAATTCTGCAGCGGGCGACTCGAGGCGATCCTAGGGTTAGGCAGCAGGAAAAGTCACAACGGGGCATTATAATTGACTTTGGACAAGTCAGGGGTATGTTAGGTATCGGGTAGTGATTTAGACTATCGGGTGATAAAAATAAATAATTGGAGATATATCTGAGGTTAGGATGTCTAGGCGAGATTATTGGGGGATTTTACCGTTTTGGCCTCGGGGACGTTTCCGGCACCCCGAGCCTTGGGATTAACTTAAAGGATAAGTTAGACTTAAGGAAGTCTTTAGAAGAAAACACAAACCGACTAAGTATACTTCTCTCAGCTCACTTACACGCTCAAAGGAAACCAAAGGAAGGAAAAACACAGAAAAACAAAGGAAAAACTACTGAGTTTGAGAGGGAACTGCTGGGATTGAGCTGTGTCTTTGGGAATTGAAGGAAGTAATCTGGAGGATTAGCTCAGGAACTGATCAAGGTCTGAGATAGAGCTAAGGTAAGTTCTGAATTTTCGTTTTTGGGGTTAGGAACTTAAAGAAATGACTGAGTTTTAAATGGTTATGGTTTTGACATTCAAGGTGGAAATTGAGGCTAGGGACTTTGAAGATAGGTCAGGGGATTCTTGGAAAATCGATTCTACAACTGAGGTAAGGTTTAAATTACAGTTTGATGGTTGAATTTGAGAGTTATCATGGCTGGTTTTGAGTTCTATGGGTTGAAATTTCAGAAGTTGGAATTGGGGTTTTGGTGAGTCTTAGGCTGGATTTTTGGTTGGATTGTGTTGTCTAAATCATTCTTATGTTGTTATTATTAATTGGTTTTGGTTTGGGGGCTTTGGGATAGCTTTAGGTGAGGTTTGGAGATTGAAAATGGTGATTTTTTCTGGGTTCGAAGGGTCCGGCCGCGGCATGGTTCTTGGTGAGCCGCGGCCCTTCAAGGGGTGTTGCATGCTGAGAAAGAAGGGCGGGCCGCGGCATGGTCTAAGCAATGCCGCGGCCCTTACCTGTTTTTGTGCCTGGGATGGCTCTGTTTGGGGGCCATGCCGCGGCATGGGTGGCCTATGCCGGGGCGCTTAAGGGATTTTGGGATTTTGAGATTTTAGGCTTGGAAATTTAACCTAAGGTGCTCGGGGTTGAGTCTTTTACTATATTTGGTGAAGTTCAATGTTCCGAGTACTAGAACTTGGCTTGGGAACTCATTTAAGGTTGTTAATGGTGTCTTCCTTCATGGTTGTGACTAGGTACTGAGCTAGGGCTTGAGGATCGGATCGCGCTCAAGGAGTATCGCCCGTAACTAACTCATTTGAAAGCTAAAGGTAAGAAAACCGCACCCGAATATATGGTTGTGAATGGGACTAAGTGCTCCCGAGAGTTGTATTGTGTCATCGTTGGTATTATGCCAAGGGACACGTATAAGCGGTCTAAGAGTACCGTTCATAATTTTAGCGCACGGGGCGCGAATTGGCCACCGGGAGCCAGAAACATTAGGATAACAGAGGGAGCAGCCTGTGGGCGCTAGCCCTGGTTATCGTCTGTGCATTATGTTTTATGAGATGAAATCCTTAGTAGGTGGTATGCTTGAATGATGATATACTTGGAATTTATGAGATGCTATATGAGTAAATGACTTGATTGCTAATTGTTAATGCTCTGTCATTGCTGTGTTTTCTTGCTGGGCCTTGGCTCACGGGTGCTTCGTGGTGCAGGTAAGGGCAAGGGCAAGCTGGACCAAGCCTGAGGTGGAGAGCTCCGAGGTGTAATGTACATAGCCAGCCGTTCGATCACCATGGTCGAGGAGTGTGTCAGGACAGAGACTACCTAACTGCTCATTTTGCCTTAGTACGGCCGCTAATGTATTTAAACCTTGTAAATTTTGTAAATGACCTTTGAAACTGTCATTTTCGGGATCCCATGTAATGAAACAATGTTTAGTAATGAAAATGTAACTTTTGAGACCAAAACACTTTTAACCCTAGTTCCTCTACTGTTTCAGTAACACGTTTTACTTTAACGACTTGGTTAGCAAGTCTGGCACTTTATAAACACACAGTGTAACGGTCTTGGCTATCCAGGGCGTTACAACTTGGTATCAGAGCGTCCTAGGTTTATGGGTCCTGAAGACTGGCTGGGTATGTACATTCGCTGCGGGAGACAAGCTCAACTCAGGGTTTGGTAACTGTATATGCTTGATTATGTGTTTAAATGATTTGAGTGAGATATGAATGTTGATATCTGTCTGATGAATAGGGAGCATGAGATTCTGATAGGGCCTGGCCCTTGACTATTGCATGATGTTATTGAGGCGTGCTTATTAGCATTGCGGTGCATGTGGATGAATATCTGGATAAATTGTTATACTTGCTTGCTTGTGTATGATTGGAGTTTCGGTGGTGGATTGTGGAGAGATTATCACCCTGTCATCTTAGCCTAATTGCCGAGTCGTTGTTTGCAGATTGACTTGAATAGATATGCGTTCAAGGAAATCTACTCGACAAGCCGGCAGGTCTGGGGCTAGAGAGGATGACCAGGGCCCAACCCCTTCGCCAGTCCCTGAGAACTGGCAGGAGTTAATGGCAGAAATGCAAGCTAGACTTCAGAGCCAAGAGGAACTGATCAGAATTCTGCAGCAGGCTCCATCTGGGAGTGTTGCCCCTGCTGGGCCACCGGCACTGGTACCTGTGGTACAGCCGGTGGATGTTGGTAATAAAGTGGAACCGTTGTATGAGCGGTTCAGGAAACAGCAGCCCCCGATCTTTGAAGGTGGACCAGATCCACTAAAAGCTGAGCAGTGGATGACTCTGATCACCACCATACTTGATTTTATGAAAGTAGAAGGTCATGACAGGGTGGACTGTGCCACCTATATGTTGAGAGAGGATGCCCTAATCTGGTGGGAGGTGGCGTCACAGACTAGAAATGTTGCTGCAATGACATGGGAGGAGTTTAAAGATTTGTTCAATCAGAAGTACTATAATGTTGCCGTCAGAGCAGCAAAGGTGAATGAGTTTGTGGGCCTTGTTCAGGGCAGTTTGACTGTTACGGAGTATGCCTTGAAATTTGATAGACTTGCAAAGTTTGCACCGGATCTTGTTCCTACCGATGCGACCAGGTTAGACAGATTTGTTGGAGGGCTAAATGTCATGATAGCCCGGGATGTAAGGATTACTACAGTTCCTGGGGTGACCACCTATGCCCAGGCTGTGGAAAGGGCTCTGACTGCTGAGGAAGCAGAGAATAGGATTTGGAGGGATAGTGCAGCAAGAAGGGAGGGCCGTAGGCCGGTGCCTCCATATTCTGGTTCTAGTAGAGGTGGAGGTATCAGTGATTTGAAGAGAAAGACGCCTGAAGCCCCAATTGCTCCTAGGTTTGATAGAGGAGGTAGGGGTATTCAGGGGGGCCGTCGGGGGGGGCGGCGATTCGTGGAGGACTTACCCGGAATGCACAAGGTGCAGGAGACGCCATTTGGGTGAGTGTCAGGCTAAGGCCTGTTATGTATGCGGGGTGGTGGGACACCTCAGAAAAGATTGCCCAACGGTAAAGAAGGGCGAGGCAGGGAAGGTGGACAGCTTGACTCCAGCTCGAGTGTTCACTTTGACGCAGGCAGAGGCCGAGGCTAGTCCCTCGGTAGTGACAGGTCAGCTTTCCAGTGCTGGCACTTCTTTTACTGTTTTGATTGATTCTGGTGCTACGCATTCATTTGTTTCTGATAGGGTGATTGATAGATTATGTAGACCTAGTGAGGTTAGAGCTTCAGGGTTTGGGACTATATTGCCTACGGGAGAGCTGGTGGTGTCTAGGAGATGGGTTAGGGCACTGCCAGTGTTAGTTGATGGTAGAGAGTTGTCAGTGGACTTGATTGAGTTGAGTATGGAGGACTTTGACATGATCTTAGGTATGGATTGGCTGGTTAGATATGGAGCTACCATTGACTGTAGGAAGAAGATGGTAACCTTTGAGCCAAAGGGCGAGGATCCCTTTGTTTTTGTGGGAGCGGTGCATGGACCCCGCGTACCCAGGATATCTGCACTGAGGGCCAGAGATCTATTGCAGGGTGGATGTATAGGCTTTCTGGCTAGTGTGGTGGATACCACCAAAGTTACACCACTTGGACCGGAGGACACCAGATTGGTTTGTGAGTTCTTGGATGTGTTTCCTGAGGATTTTCCTGGGTTGCCGCCGCGTAGGGAGATTCAGTTTGTTATTGAGTTGGCACCAGGGACGGAGCCAGTGTCGAGAGCACCATATAGGATGGCACCGGCGGAACTGAAAGAGTTAAAGATACAGCTGCAGGAACTTCTGAATATAGGGTTCATCAGATCTAGCTACTCGCCATGGGGTGCACCAGTTTTGTTTGTTAAGAAGAAGGACGGGACTTTGAGAATGTGTATTGACTATCGAGAATTGAACAAGCTAACAATTAAGAATAAGTATCCCCTACCAAGGATTGATGACTTGTTTGACCAACTGCAGGGTAAGACGGTGTTCTCGAAGATTGATCTTCGATCTGGTTATCACCAGCTGAGGATCAAGGATGAGGACATACCTAAGACGGCCTTTCGAACACGATATGGGCATTATGAGTTCTTGGTCATGTCTTTTGGTTTGACCAATGCTCCAGCAGCCTTTATGGATTTAATGAACAGGGTGTTCAAGGATTTTCTAGATCAGTTTGTTATTGTTTTCATCGACGACATTTTGGTGTATTCCAGTTCAGAGGCAGAGCACGAGTTTCATCTCCGACAGGTTCTTCAGAGGTTGAGGGAGCATCAGTTGTATGCTAAGTTTAAGAAGTGTGAGTTTTGGTTACCTGAAGTGACATTCCTTGGACACATTGTAGGTGCAGATGGGATTAAGGTGGATCCGTCTAAGATAGAGGCAGTTAGAGATTGGCCGAGACCAAGGAACGCCTCAGAGGTGCGGAGTTTTCTTGGGTTAGCAGGTTACTATAGGCGGTTTGTAGAGGGTTTCTCAAAGATAGCAGCACCGATGACAGAATTGACAAGAAAGAATTTGAAGTTTATCTGGTCAGATAAGTGTGAAGACAGTTTTCAGGAATTGAAGCGACGACTTATTACAGCGCCAGTGTTGAGTCTGCCTTCGGGGGAAGGGAAGTTTGTTGTTTATTGTGATGCATCGAGGTTAGGCTTAGGCTGTGTGTTGATGCAGAATGAGAAGGTTATAGCTTATGCATCACGACAGCTGAAGGAGTATGAACAGCGGTATCCTACTCATGATCTGGAGTTGGCAGCAGTGGTTTTTTCCTTGAAGATTTGGCGGCATTATCTTTATGGGGAGAAGTGCGAGGTATACACTGACCATAAGAGCTTGAAGTATTTCTTTACACAGAAGGATCTGAATATGAGACAGAGGCGTTGGCTGGAGCTGGTAAAGGATTACGATTGTGATATTCTTTACCATCCAGGGAAAGCCAATGTGGTGGCTGATGCTTTGAGCCGCAGAGGTCTAGGTCAGTTATATATCGCAGTTCAGATCTCGAGAGAGTTGGCTAATGAGATGATTAGAGCAGGAATAGAATTGGTTGTGGGCCGGTTGGCTAATATTACTCTGCAGTCGACCTTGCTAGAGCGGATCAGAGAGGGGCAGTTGACAGACGCTCAGTTACAGAGGGTTAGGGAGGATGCCTTAGCAGGAATAGCTAAGGACTTTTCTGTTTCAGAGGTTGGTTTACTTCGGTATCAAGGGCGGATTTGTGTTCCAGCTGATGAGGGGATTAGACGGGAGATACTAGATGAGTCTCATACGACGCCGTACTCGCTTCATCCGGGTACCACAAAAATGTACCAGGATCTACAGACTTTGTATTGGTGGCCCGGGATGAAGAGGGATGTGGTAGAGTACGTTGTCAGATGCTTAACCTGTCAACAGGTGAAAGCTGAGCATCAGCGACCAGCAGGGTTGCTTCAGCCTTTGGGTATTCCTGAGTGGAAGTGGGAAGATATCACTATGGATTTCGTAGGAGGTTTACCCAGGACAGTGGGATTTCATGACTCGGTGTGGGTGATAGTGGATAGATACACCAAGTCAGCCCATTTCCTTCCAGTTAGGTCAACTTATACTGTGGAACAGTACGCTGAGCTGTATGTGAAAGAGATTGTACGTCTCCATGGGGTTCCTAAGTCTATTGTGTCAGACCGGGATCCTATCTTCACTTCCAAGTTTTGGGGTGGTTTGCAGAAAGCTATGGGAACTCAGTTGAAGTTCAGTACAGCCTTCCATCCTCAGACTGATGGACAGTCTGAGAGGACGATCCAGGTGTTGGAGGATATGCTCAGAGCATGTGTAATTGATTTTGAGGGTTCATGGAGTAAGTACCTTCCGTTGATTGAATTTTCATACAACAATAGTTATCAGTCAACGATTGGAGTGGCTCCCTATGAGATGCTTTATGGGAGGAAGTGTAGATCACCCATTCATTGGGATGAGATGGGTGAGAGGAGATACTTGGGGCCAGATATGGTTCAGAGGACAGGTGAGGCCATAGAGAAGATTCGGGCTAGGATGCTCGCATCCCAGAGTAGGCAGAAGAGCTACGCTGATCCTAAGCGTAGGGACGTGGAGTTTCAGGTTGGTGACCACGTCTTTCTTCGAGTTTCACCTCTGCGAGGGGTGAGGAGGTTTGGTAAGAAGGGCAAGCTAAGCCCTAGATTCATTGGACCATTCGAGATCCTGGAAAGAATTGGTCAGGTGGCTTACAGGTTAGCTTTGCCACCATCATTGTCTGGAGTTCATGATGTGTTCCATGTCTCCATGCTTCGAAAGTATGTCTCAGATGTGACTCATGTGTTGAGGTATGAAGATCTGGAGTTGCAGGCAGATCTGGCTTATGAGGAGCAACCAGTTCAGATCTTGGATCGAAAAGATAAGGTGTTGCGGAATAAGATGATTCCTTTAGTTAAAGTGCTGTGGAGAAACAGTAAGGTTGAGGAGGCGACCTGGGAGCTTGAGACAACTATGCGGGATCAGTATCCGGAGTTGTTCAGGTAAATTTCGAGGACGAAATTCTCATTAGGAGGGGATAGTTGTAACGACCCAAATTCACTAATAAGGCTTAAGGGCCTTGATTAGTGTGCCAGGAGGGCATTACTGGAGTAATTGTGATTTAATGAGTAATTATATGTTTAATGATGCTTGTATGATAATTGATTATATTATATGATGATATGATATATATATATATGTTTGAGATATATGTGAGAACCACATTATGATGTGGATAATTCTGCAGCCGGCGACTCGAGGCGATCCTAGGGTTAGGTAGCAGGAAAAGTCACAACGGGGCATTATAATTGACTTTGGACAAGTCAGGGGTATGTTAGGTATCGGGTAGTGATTTAGACTATCGGGTGATAAAAATAAATAATTGGAGATATATCTGAGGTTAGGATGTCTAGGCGGGATTATTGGGGGATTTTACCGTTTTGGCCTCGGGGACGTTTCCGGCACCCCGAGCCTTGGGATTAACTTAAAGGATAAGTTAGACTTAAGGAAGTCTTTAGAAGAAAACACAAACCGACTAAGTATACTTCTCTCAGCTCACTTACACGCTCAAAGGAAACCAAAGGAAGGAAAAACACAGAAAAACAAAGGAAAAACTACTGAGTTTGAGAGGGAACTGCTGGGATTGAGCTGTGTCTTTGGGAATTGAAGGAAGTAATCTGGAGGATTAGCTCAGGAACTGATCAAGGTCTGAGATAGAGCTAAGGTAAGTTCTGAATTTTCGTTTTTGGGGTTAGGAACTTAAAGAAATGACTGAGTTTTAAATGGTTATGGTTTTGACATTCAAGGTGGAAATTGAGGCTAGGGACTTTGAAGATAGGTCAGGGGATTCTTGGAAAATCGATTCTACAACTGAGGTAAGGTTTAAATTACAGTTTGATGGTTGAATTTGAGAGTTATCATGGCTGGTTTTGAGTTCTATGGGTTGAAATTTCAGAAGTTGGAATTGGGGTTTTGGTGAGTCTTAGGCTGGATTTTTGGTTGGATTGTGTTGTCTAAATCATTCTTATGTTGTTATTATTAATTGGTTTTGGTTTGGGGGCTTTGGGATAGCTTTAGGTGAGGTTTGGAGATTGAAAATGGTGATTTTTTCTGGGTTCGAAGGGTCCGGCCGCGGCATGGTTCTTGGTGAGCCGCGGCCCTTCAAGGGGTGTTGCATGCTGAGAAAGAAGGGCGGGCCGCGGCATGGTCTAAGAAATGCCGCGGCCCTTACCTGTTTTTGTGCCTGGGATGGCTCTGTTTGGGGGCCATGCCGCGGCATGGGTGGCCTATGCCGGGGCGCTTAAGGGATTTTGGGATTTTGAGATTTTAGGCTTGGAAATTTAACCTAAGGTGCTCGGGGTTGAGTCTTTTACTATATTTGGTGAAGTTCAATGTTCCGAGTACTAGAACTTGGCTTGGGAACTCATTTAAGGTTGTTAATGGTGTCTTCCTTCATGGTTGTGACTAGGTACTGAGCTAGGGCTTGAGGATCGGATCGCGCTCAAGGAGTATCGCCCGTAACTAACTCATTTGAAAGCTAAAGGTAAGAAAACCGCACCCGAATATATGGTTGTGAATGGGACTAAGTGCTCCCGAGAGTTGTATTGTGTCATCGTTGGTATTATGCCAAGGGACACGTATAAGCGGTCTAAGAGTACCGTTCATAATTTTAGCACACGGGGCGCGAATTGGCCACCGGGAGCCAGAAACATTAGGATAACAGAGGGAGCAGCCTGTGGGCGCTAGCCCTAGTTATCGTCTGTGCATTATGTTTTATGAGATGAAATCCTTAGTAGGTGGTATGCTTGAATGATGATATACTTGGAATTTATGAGATGCTATATGAGTAAATGACTTGATTGCTAATTGTTAATGCTCTGTCATTGCTGTGTTTTCTTGCTGGGCCATGGCTCACGGGTGCTTCGTGGTGCAGGTAAGGGCAAGGGCAAGCTGGACCAAGCCTGAGGTGGAGAGCTCCGAGGTGTAATGTACATAGCCAGCCGTTCGATCACCATGGTCGAGGAGTGTGTCAGGACAGAGACTACCTAACTGCTCATTTTTCCTTAGTACGGCCGCTAATGTATTTAAACCTTGTAAATTTTGTAAATGACCTTTGAAACTGTCATTTTCGGGATCCCATGTAATGAAACAATGTTTAGTAATGAAAATGTAACTTTTGAGACCAAAACACTTTTAACCCTAGTTCCTCTACTGTTTCAGTAACACGTTTTACTTTAACGACTTGGTTAGCAAGTCTGGCACTTTATAAACACACAGTGTAACGGTCTTGGCTATCCAGGGCGTTACAGGCCTGGTCCAGCTTGCCCTTGCCCTTACCTGCACCACGAAGCACCCGTGAGCCAAGGCCCAGCAAGAACACACATTAATAATAGAGCACGCACATTTCGCTGTCAAATCAATTTCTCATATAGCATCTCATAAACTCAAGCATATCAATAGTCAAGTGTCTCATATAATCAATAATCAAGTATTTCATTTACAATGCATATCATCTCATACAACACAATGCACAGATGATAACCAGGGCTAGCGCTCACAAGCTGCTCCCTCTGTTATCCTTTCATTTCTGGCTCCCAGTGGCCAAATCGCGTCCCATGCGCTAAATTCAAGAATGGTACTCTTAGACCGCTTATACGTGCCCCTTGGCATAATACCAACGATGACACAAACAATTCTCGGGAGCACTTAATCCCATCACAATCATACATTCGGGTGCAGTGTTCTTACCTTTCAATTCACTAGTTTTCGATGTCACGACACCTTGAGCACGATCCCTCTCGAGCCCTAGCGCTTACCTAAACACAATCATGGTCAAAGTCAACATCAATCCTCAAGTTCAAAACCTAGCCCCGGGGCTAATCCCGAGCCCCCGGGATGTCCTAGTTCCACCAAACAAGGTGGTGGAACCAAACCCCAAACCTTAGGTCAAAAACCCTTGCAAAATACCCCAAAATCCCCTTCAGAAGGCAGGGTAGCGCTACAGCGCTCTTGGGAGGGCGCTATAGCACTACAAACAGAACCAAAACCCTTCCAGCATATGGGCCTAGCGCTACAGTGCCCAAAGGCTAGCGCTGTAGCGCTAGTCACAGGCAGCCCAACACCAAAATTTCCTTTGTGCGATTTCTCTCGAGCCAACCTCAACCAAACCTCTTCCAACTCTTACCCAAACTTAAAAACAACCTCATGACCACACTCCACTCATCCCTAGCACCCTAAACATCTAAACTCCAAGCACATGCAATCACAAACTCAAAATTCACCATAGCCACCTCCAAACTTCAGAACCTAACATAAACCAGCTGAACATCAGAACTAGAGTTTAGAATTCATACCTTTGATAGAATTTCGCCCACAAGCTAACCCTAGGCTCCCTTGGCTTGCTGCTCCTCAGACCTAAGCTTGAATTCCCTAAAGTTTCATTCAATTCAACTCAAGTACCACAGCTTTAAACAAACCAGAAACAGAGAATGGATGAACTCTAGATTCTTACCTCAAATATTGGTGAAACCCTGTTAAACCTCTGTCAACTCCTTAGTCATAGATCAAGGTTCTTGATGTTTGGTTATCCCAGCTCTCCTCTAGGCTTTACTCCAGAAATTCTCCATAAATAGGTGAAGGAAAGTGTAAACCGACTCAAGAAACTCTCTCTGTTTTCCCTCCTTCTTTTCCCTTCTTTTTCAGACCCTTTTGATATTCTATAAATCCCACTATCTTAAAACCTCAGTAATACCCTTCCTTAAAAGTCAAATGACCTTTATGCCCTCACAGCTAACTCTAATCCTTTAGTCCTCTTAAGGGTATTTTAGTCATTTTGCCTAATTTCCGCTACTTCCTCGAATGTCTCTATTATTTCCCGCTTAGTTCCCAATACCTTACTAATCACCAATAGCCTTCCTCAATGTTACAATAATCTCCAGCTTATCCACTAAATTCCCATTTACACCCCTGAGCTCACCCCGAGCCGGGTATAAATCCCCGCTATGACTTTCACGCTACTTTGCTCACTAGGATCGTCTCGATTCATAGATTACAGATATATCCACATAATAATGTGGTCTCAACAATGATCACATATATTAAAGCAGTTATGCCCATAATGGCTAAAATTACGATTATGCCCTTCTAACCTAATCTGGGCCTATATGCACACTAACACACATAGTCATGCATCTCAAGTACTCAAGTAATCATATAACATGCTTAAATCATAATAATCACACATAATTCCCATCATGCCCTCCTGGCTTACTGATCAAGGCCCTTAAGCCCTATTAGTGATTTTGGGTCGTTACAATAACACAATCACACTCAAAATCACCCATTTGATTCCAAATTTCAGAAAACTCAAACCCAAAGGCCAAAAACACAACCCAAGCTTGACAAACCTAAACCATGGCTCCAAAATCTTAAACCACAACAGAAAAGAAAACCCAAGGATGTTTAAAACTCTTACCTCAATCAAGAATCCAACCTTAAGCTTCCTTGGTTCATCCCCTTAGTCTTCAAGTTTCAGCTCCCTTCTTTTTCTTCATGCCCTAGCTTTTTCCCTCTCCTTCTTCTTCTCTTCAAATTATCAAAGCATCAAATGACCAAGCCCCAAACCGTGTACCCCTTAATACCCAGCTGCCATATATCCAATTCCCAGCCAAATGACCATTTTACCCCTCCTTGCCTATCCTTTCCCAACTAACCTCAAGGGCACTTAAGTCATTTCATTTCTATTTCATATCTACCATTTTCTTTCTAAAACTTGTTACTCTAAGCAGTAACAAATGGTTATCCAGGTTACTCAATCACTAATAACCATTACCCGCTAAATCTCAATCTTAACCATAAAATTCCCGAAGTACCCCTAGGCTCCTCCCGAGCCGGGTATAGAAATCCCGTTGTGACTCTTAAGTTAATTTGCTCTCCAGGACCGTCTCGGCACGTGCATCACAACAATACCACCTCACTCACGTGGTCCAAATCACGGAATACAATTATCTCATATATGCCCTCAGCGGGCTAAAATTACCAATTTACCCCTATCATGCAAACGGGGTCCACATGCATAATTATTTCACCTAACATGCATACTAACCACGTAGTCATGCATCTCAATGTTAAATTAGTCATATAACATGCTTTAAATCATAATCATACATTTAACTCATAAAATCACACATAAATCCCAACATGCCCTCCTGGCATACTAATCAAGGCCCTTAAGCCTTATTAGTGAATTCGGGTCGTTACAGTAATTTTGGCCCGTTAAGGGAATATTTGAATATATGTGTGTTTTATGATTGAGACCACATTATTATGTGGATATATTTGGGTTATTCGGCACAAGGTGATCCTAGGGAGAAAGTTAGCGGTTTAGTCATAATGAGGTCAAATACCTGGCTCGGGGTGAGCCTAGAGGTATTTTAGTAATTTAGCACATTACTGGGATTTATCGGGTAATGGGGAATTATTTGGAAATCATTTAAGGAAATTATAGATAACGAGAATTTATGAGGCATTAATTATGATTAACAGGAAAAGGAGGGGTAAAAGACTCATTTGCCGTTGACGACATTTGAGAGGGCATTAGGGAGCAAGGGGTATATTGGTCCTTTCCTATCTAGGTAGTGACTTAGTCACTTGAAGCTTCTCAGAACAGAGTAACACAAAGAAATAGAACATCTCTCTCTCTCTCTCTCTCCCCTGTTACTCCTTTTCTCTCTCTTTCACTTGGTGAGGTTTTGATTTTTGGAGAAGGAAAGGCTTGGAAATTGAAGGTTTAAGCTAGGAATTCAAGTAGGAGGAAGACAAGGGGCGTGATTTTTCAGTGAGGTAAGATTATACTCTTTTTTTTTGGTGATTCATGTCATGGTTTAAGATTTTGCAGAATTGTAAACCAAGGGATGAGTTTTGATTTGGGTTAGAGATTTAGTTTGGTTTTTGAGGTATTGGTACTGCTTATGATATGTTATTTAGGGTTTTAAACTCATTTGGGACTTTTAGGCAAGTTTGGAGCAAGATTTGAGAGCTTTGGCTAGGGGAAAAAAGGTGGAAAAACCCAGTTTTTCTGGGTTCGCGTAAGGGCACTGCATCGTTAGGCCATTTTTAGGGGCCTTCATTTTTCATTTTTAGGGTATAGGCCCAGGGGCTCGGGGGACGATTTCACCGCCCTGTGTGGGGGAATTGGAGGTCCCAAGAGCACGAGACTAGTCTCGCTGTTCAAGTATGGAATCGAATAGTAATGAGAATGTTATTTGTGGGTTGTTACTAGGTTACCGCTAGGGCTCAGAAGAGGATCGTTCTCGGGATTCGTACTTGCCTGCCTAATTGCTTGCACTCGGACCAAAGGTAAGAAAAATTCACCCGATGCGTGAGATGCATGATTGGGGCTTGGCCCGGCTATTAATGTAATATGATTGGGGCTTGGCCCATTTGTTAAATGTAAACGTGATTAGGGCTTAGGCCCAACTAATCAGCATGATTATAATTATGCCTGTGTATATTTGTTTTAGTATACTGTAATGCATTGTATTTGTGTGTATGCTGAATGTATTATGTGCATGTTTTTTCTGACTAGGAAGCTTGGTTTATAAGTTGAGAATCTATCAGTTGCATCTGATTAAAGCTCAACCTGCTAGTCGAGGGTATACTTGGTAACAAAGGGGTTCGTCTTATAAGTCAGGGGATTCCAAGGCTCGACTTATAAGTCAAGCGTCTGTAAGGCTCGGCTTATGAGTCGTGATCGGCATTATGTGCGTTGAGCGGATGCCGTTATGGCTAGGCCACCCTGGGAGTGCATTATGAACTTGACTGGCTCAGATTCGATATGAGTGAATGGGAGTGCGACACACACTTGTGTGATCCTATGGTCACTTACTTGTACAATGTGTATGCTTGGTTCCAGTTATTACTGTTAAGGATGCTGTTATGTTTTGTTGACTATCTGAATTTGTTAACGTGTTTTCTTGCTTAGTATTTTGGCTAACAGGTGCTTTGTGGTGCATGTAATGGTAAGGAGAAGCTTGGCTAGCCATGCGTTGGAGCGCATTAGAGGTGACGTGTACATATGCAGTCCGCTCGACCGCCACGATCAAGATATCGTATGGGAACTAAGGTTAGACCATATTTTGCCGCTTAGGCCAGCTTATTTGGAATCCTTGAGTTGTAATATACTTTTAAACTTGTATTTTGGGATCCCATGTAAAGACTAAAGTTTTCTTTTAATGGAAATGTTTACTTCTTGACCAAAGTTTTCTAATACATGAACCCTTAGTGGCTTATTCACATGTTTTAGTCCAAATGACTCGTTTAGCAAGTCTAGCACTAATTTTAAACACATGTGGTAATGGAAACTAATAATTCAGAAAGAACTTTTAGAACTCCGAAGCTTTACAAAAAACTCAAAATTTAAAACATCAAATTACCTCTGATCAAATCGTAACCTAGCTTCTCCCTCAAGGTTAGAAGCTCCCAACCCCAACATAGCTTCAATTCCCCAGCAAACCTTACCCAAAAACTCAAGGAATCACTGCTTTTCCTTCAACTTTCCAAGGCCCCAACAATGTGAGAGAGAGAGAGAGAGAGAGGGAGGGAGAGAGATACCGAGTGTTGTGTTTTGTTATGATTTTCTAAAGGCTTCTAGGGGAATTAAGGTAAATGAAGGCTAGGGAAAAGACCAAAATACCCCTAGTGTAACGTCCAAAATTTGCTAATAAGGCTTGGTGCCTTGATTAGCGTGCTAGGAGAGTAATAACTGATTTAATTGTATTATTATGTGATTAATCATGATATATGTGTATCAGTGTTTGATTGCTTCAATTATGATATAATGTGAATAAATATGCATGTTTAGGTGTATTAAATGCATGTGGGTCAATTTTAGTTATTAAGGGCATATTTGTAATTTCGGCCCGTTGGGGGCTTAAATGTAAATTATGTGTGTGTTATAACTGAGACCACAGTAATGTGGACATATATTTGAGATGTGTGATCTGAGGCGGTCCTAGGGAGCGTATTAGCAGAATAGTCACAACGGAGCCAAATACCCAGCTTAGGGTGAGCCTAGGGGTATTTTAGGAATGTACTACGTACTCGGGGTTACCGGGTAGCTATTTAGCAATTATTTGGGTATGCTGGGACAAATTGGGGATTTATAGGAATACTAGAGGAATTAGCGGGAATGAGGCAAATGACGGGTTTGCCCTTGTTGATATTAAAGAACTTCAATTGATCTAAAGGGAATTTTGGTCATTTTGAAGCAAAGGATAGACATAGACCTTCGGAGTCTAGAACTAATAAAAGTAACTTAGTTTTTCAGCTCACATCTCTCTCTCTCTCCCACATTTGCTCTCTCCCTCTCTCCTGTTTGGGGTTTTGGAAAATTGAAGGAAAAAAAGGCAGTTATTTATGAGGATTAAGGTTGTGATTGAAGGTTGAAGTTTGGGGGTAATTGAAGTTCAGTTCAAGGAGTTGAAATAGTTGTTTGGTAAGATTAAATCCTGTTTTGATTCAAGCATTTGGCTGGGTTATAGGTATTAGCATAGGTTTGAGATTTAGGACATTAAGTTGTGATTGTTGTGTTTTGGGAGATATGGGTTGTTAGTTATTGCTTATTTGTGTTACCGGTGTAATTCTGTGGTTGAATTGGGTTAGGAATCGAGTATGGGGTGGATTGGGAAGGATTTGTAATTTCTGATATCGCAGGAAATTTTGGGTTTGCAGGGTCGCACCACGACATTCTTCTTGAGTGCCGCGACCGCCATGAACACATCAGGCCATGGGGATTCGCTGAATCACCTTAACGCCACGGCTCTGGGTAGAGTGCGGCGCGACGTGTGTCTAGAGAAATTGAGGGTTGGACTCTCTAACTTGTAGAGGGCCATGACTGTAATTGTGGGGGTGTCGCGGCTCTAATTGAGGGCGTCGCGGCGCAAATAGAGGTTTTTGGCCAGATTAGGGTTTTAAGCTTGGGAACTCAATCTTAAGGGCTCGAGAGGGGTTTTACTACCTGGTTTAGTAGAATTTGAGGTCACAAAGGCTAGTACATATTGGTATTAAATGATCAAATCAAAGGTACGCAGCGGAATATATGGACCCATTTTAATAAATATTAATACCAGCCAGGATCATACACATATATTGTTATCCCAAAAATCAGAAGTGAATGACATGGCAGGAATTAATTGCACGTGGCTGACACCTGGCAAAACCTGTGTTTGACTATCGACTAGGAAGATGTTTGGCGTTATGCGATCGATCTCTACATACGACCAGTCTGGTCGTAGGCACGTAACACACGGAGGAAATCTTAGGCAGTTATGATGGAATCCGAAATTCTCTCCCATGATTTCCTGAGTATCTGATTATTTAGGAAATAATATCTCTAACAAATCAATGTAAATCTTCCCTGAGCTTATAAATAGAAGAGGAGGGCTCAGGGAAGCGGATCCGATATTTTTTCTCTTTTTCTAACGTCTAAATCGTTGGAGTCTAGAGTTATCATATCAATCATATTGTATTGTTCAGAGGTCAGTGAAACTCATTGAACCCTAGTTCTTTGATCACTCCTTTGAATCCCACATCAATAGCAATCTAAGTGGACGTAGGTTATTACCAGATCCTGGGGCCGAACCACTATAAAATATCGTGTTCTTATTATTTTCGCTATTACGTTCTTTTCAACGCATTCATCCACGTCAAGCGTATTTTGACTCCGTGTCAGTTGCCCAAAATCAGGGTCAACATTCTGGTGCTTTCATTGAGAGCTTGATTTGTCACCGTTGAGAAAACCAATGGCGAAAACTACAAGGAAAACTATCCAGGCAGCTGCCGCGGCACCGTCAAACCCGCCTCCTCCTCCTCCTCCTACAAGCGTGGCTGATGATGAGCCGCATTTGGACTTTGAGGAGGAAGAAATGGATGACGCGATGCTGAAGAGTACTCTGGGGGTGTTGCACGAAGAACTGGCCAATCTGAGGGCCAGTCAGGAAAGTGCTGCTGAAATCATCGCGCGACAGCAGCAAGAGATTGAACGGCAGCGCGCAGAGTTAAGAAAGAGGCAGGCGGAGATGGACCGTCGTCAGAGCGAAGCCATGGCAGCCTTGCAATTGGCTAGGAATCAGGCCGCACCTATCTCGCAGCCTGATCAACCTGCGAATGGGCCACCCCACAGGGGTCCCAATCCTAGTCCACCTATCCAACCCTCGAGCCCGCAAAGGCCCAAGCAGCCTCAGGTGCCTCATGACGATGTCCCATAGGACCCTGAGGCACAGCCTCCATCCCAAGCTGGTCACGGTAATCCCTCGCATCAGAGGCAGAATAGGACTGAGCATTAGCCTCACAGTCCTAGACACCACAGGGGCGACGAGCCGAATCTTTCGAACAGAGGTCAGAATCCTCCTGGTAACAGAAGGAACTCAGAGTTAGGCTCTGCGGTCCGGGGTCTCCCACGGCATGATAATGCACGGGGGCACAACGACCAATGCAGGCCACCCTCTAACGCTCGGGACGCTTCAGCCCGGGATGGAAATTGAGGGAACAGTAAATCCCACCATAGCCAATCAAGATTCAGAGATGGCCATGGGTATAATGAAGCCGACTCAGGCAAAGGAAATGCCGGTCGGAGGAATGAAGAAAGAGGTGGAGGCAGGAACCAGATACCTCAAGATGACCAACCCAATAGACGGGATGCTGGGGGGCAGCCCAGGCAAAATAATGTCTTCAACCGGCTCAGAACTAGTGAGCAGCGGAGAAGAGATGAGGACTTGAGAAATGTACTCAATGATCGCCATGAGCGACATGGTGAGAACATCCCCCCAGCGACAGAGGCCACGACGATTCCTGTCGCTGTGCAGGCCCAGATAGATGCCCTCAACCAGGCGGTACAACAGCTGGTCAGGGGAAGAACATCTCATATCGACCACGATAGGAGGAAAGGCACTCCTTTCATCCAAAGGATAGCTATGGCAGAGACTCCTAGCAAGTTTAAAATGCCTACGCTTTCGAACTTTTATGGGTATGGTGACCCGGTATCTCACGTCAATAAGTTTGAGATACAAATGGACATTCAGAAAGTGTCCGAAGATGCTCGGTGCAGGATCTTCCCTGCAACACTTTCTGATGCCGCACAGGAGTGGTTTTTTAAGTTCCCTCCTACAAGCATAGTTTCCTGGGAGATGTTCGTAAGGGAGTTTTACGGACAATTCTACGCAGGTCGTGCGCATCCGACCGAGGCAAACCAGCTGGTTGAAATTTTCCAGCAGGATGGAGAATCGGCTGAAGGACTACATCCAGCGCTTTATGCGAGCAGCAGCTGGAGCGAAAACAGTGGGGGATGAAGGCAAAATGATGGCCATAACCGCAGGGGTTAGGCGTCGCTCCCCCCTCTGGAAGAGCCTCCGCAAAGATGGGGTTAGAACTACCCAGGAATTCTTGGATCGGGCTGATCGTTACATCAAGCTCGAAGATGCCATAGTCGACGATGGAAAGCCTTCAGGCAAGGATAAGAAGGCTGCCGAGCCCGCCAAAGCCGCCAATGGGTCTAAACCTAACGACAATGGCAAAGGCAATGGGAACGGTAACGGAAATGGCAAGAATGGTGGAAAACGGCCACACAATGAGCCTTCCACCTCCGACAATAAACGAGCCAAGGGTAACCGTTATGAACCTCGGTTCACTAACTACACTGCCCTTGTTGAGTCTCGGGGAGAGGTTTATCAGGCTTCGAGTTCCAGTGTGCCTTATAAGAAGCCTGCCCCCATTCGAAAGGATATTTCTTAAAGAGACACTACCAAGTTCTGTCGCTATCATAGCGACTACGGACATGATACCAACGAATGCAACCAGTTGAAGGACGAAATCGAGTTCTTTATTAGACAAGGACACTTGAGAAGATACGTACAAGCCTCGGGAAATTCCCAACGAGAAGCTCCAGGTGGCAACGAGCAAGCACCCGCATGCCAACGCTCGCCACCTTTGCAGCCTGCCCCCATGACTGGCACACTGTTAACCATTTGTGGAGGCCCGCACCTCACGAGAAATAGCGGAAAGGCCAGGGAATGATACGCTTGGACATCGAGATGATGACTGTGGAGGATCGCGCGCCAAAAAAGGCTCGATCAGAAGAGAGTGAGATAACCTTCTCTGATAGCGATGCCCAGCATGTCCGATTCCCACATTCCGATTCGCTGGTCGTGGATATCCAAATGGCCAACATGATGGTAAAGAGAGTCCTGGTCGATACAGGAAGTTCAATGAATATCCTGTATAAGTCTTCGCTGGAACTCATGAAATTGTCAGTTAAGGACCTAGAGCCTTGCAACCAAACAATATACGACTTCTCTGGTGAGGGACTTGCCCCCCCCGGATCAATCAGACTACCAGTGACGACAGGTACATCACCTGCTACCAGGACATTACTCGCTACTTTTGTAGTAGTCGATTGTCCTTCGGCGTACAATGCCGTCATTGGGAGGCCTATACTGGTTGATCTACGGGTCGTGATCTCTATGTGGCATTTAGCCATGAAGTTCCTGACAGACGCAGGGGTAGGACGCGTGTTGGGGAACCAGAGGGAAGCCAGAGAGTGCTATAACACCTCAGTCACGAAGGAGAAAAAGGGAACATCAAAGAGCACTACCTCAGATAGGTTGCAAATGGCAATTGATACACAAGCCCAATCCGGTGATGAGGTCACCAAATAGGGTGTTGCCCAAAGTGAGGATAGAGATCTATATCCTCGCTTTGGGGATTTTGAAGAGAACGTTGGACCCGTCGAGGACCTGGAAGAGGTCCAACTCGACGAAAAGGACCCGACCAGAGTCGTGATAGTTGGGAAAAACCTAGAACCAACCACGAAGCATACACTGGTGGAATTTTTGCGGAGGAACCAGGAAGTCTTTGCCTGGTCGCACAAAGACATGGCTAGGATAGACCCTGCAATTATCAGCCATGTCCTGAATGTAGACAAGACTTTTCCACCCGTGCAGCAAAAAGGAAGGCTGCTCGATAAAGATCGGTCGAGAGCCTTAAAAGAAGAAGTCGAAAGATTAAAGGAGAATGGGTTCATCAGGGTAGCATATTATCCATCATGGGTCTCCAATCTAGAGCTGGTCCCCAAGCCTAA
Organism: Humulus lupulus; assembly: GCF_963169125.1. Lineage (NCBI taxonomy): Eukaryota > Viridiplantae > Streptophyta > Magnoliopsida > Rosales > Cannabaceae > Humulus > Humulus lupulus. Next base: position 164,565,828 of record NC_084794.1, on the reverse strand, counting down.
CGGCAAATGGCGAACCTGTGTGGATTTCACAGACCTCAATAAAGCCTGCCCAAAAGACTGCTTCCCACTTGGTCGATGCTACTGCAGGACACGAGATCCTCTCGTTCAAGGATGCATATTTGGGCTACAATCAGATTAGCATGCATCCCCCTAACGAGGATCACACCAACTTTCGGACCGATACGGGCTTATACTGTTATAAAGTAATGCCCTTCGGACTGAAAAACGTAGGTGCGACTTACCAGCGACTAGTCAACAACATGTTTAAAGAGCTGATCGGAGTAAACATGGAGGTGTACGTGGACGACATGCTGGTAAAGTCTAAAAAGCCAGAAGGACATGTGAAGGATTTACAAGAATGTTTTGATGTATTGAACGAATACCAGATGAAGTTAAATCCCCTCAAATGTTCCGTCGGAGTTGGATCAAGGAAGTTTTTGGGGTTCATTGTAAATTCAAGAGGAATCGAGGCCAACCCCGACAAGATAAAAGCCCTGATCGATATGAAATCGCCAGAAAGAATCAAATATGTACAAAGTTTAACCGGGAGAATCGCAACCCTAAGTAGATTTATTTCAAAGTCAACAAACAAATGTGTCCCTTTTTTCAATCTACTTAGGGGCAATAAGAAGTTTGAATGGACAGGAGACTGCGAGCAAGCTTTTCAGGCCTTGAAGGCACAGGCACAACCTCCCATTTTATCAAAGCCAATCGAAGGAGAAACTTTGTTCATTTACCTGGCGATCACTGAAGTTGATGCTAGTGCGGTACTAGTACGAGAGGAAAAAGGCATACAAAAAGCGGTCTACTATGTTAGCAAGAGGCTGATCGGGGCAGAACTAAGATATCCACCCATTGAAAGGTTAGCATATTGCTTAATCCTGGCCTCAAGGAAGCTGCGCCCTTACTTCCAAGCCCATCCTATCACAGTTTTAACCGACCAGCCCCTTCGGCAAGTCCTCCAAAAACCGGAGGCGGCTGGGTGATTATTAAAATGGGAAGTCGAACTAGGGCAGTTCGATATCACATATTCACCGCGAGCAGCAGTTTAAGGACAAGTCTTGGCTGATCTTATTGCAGAGTTCACCAAACTCCCAGATAGCGAACAGTGCGAACAGCCTAGTGCGCCTGAGCCTCAAGAGAAAGCTCCGTTGTGGAAGCTATTCACGGATGGGTCGTCCAACGAATCCCACGCAGGAGCGGGAGTGATATTGATAATGCCGGAAGGGCATCGATTTCACTGCGCCATTAGGTTCGACTTCACCGCGTGAAATAATGAAGCCGAATAGGAAGCACTCCTCGCTGGGTTGAGAATGGCCAAAGACATGGGCATAAAGACGCTTGATATTTACAGCGATTCACAGCTCGTAGTGAACCAATTTCTAGGGGAATATCAAGCGCGAGGCCTAAAAATTGTACCTACTTGAATAAAACAAAAGACCTGCTAGCCCAATTCACAAAGTATGTTCAAAGTATACCCTCCAGCAAATACCGCAGGATCAGAATTCGAATGCAGATGCTTTAGCTAAACTCGCAAGCGCAAAAGATGCTGACACTTTGAACATTGTGCCAGTAGAAAGATTGAGTGAGCCAAGCATACGAGCAATAGAAGCCAATATGGAAATCCGAATGGAAGATACATGGATGGCGCCTTACTTGGAGTATCTGACAAAAGGTGTACTACCAACAGATGGGAACAAGGCCAGAACTCTGCAAAGGAAGGCCGCTAGGTACATACTGGTTGATGGTGTTATGTACCATAGAGGATATTCCATGCCACTACTCAGGTGCGTTACACCAGAAAAAGCTAAGGAACTAATGAAAGAGGTGCACGAAGGCTTCTACGGGGATCATGCTGGGGGGCAGAGTTTGGCAAAAAAGATTCTAAGGCAAGGTTACTTCTGGCCAACTATGAACGAGGATTCGATGGAATTTGTACGAAGATGTGATAAATGTCAAAGGTTCTCCAAAATTCCACGAGCAGCTCCAAACGAGTTGAAAAAGAGGCAGAGTTCGTGGCCTTTTGCAGTATGGGGGATAGATTTGATTGGATCCTTGCTAACGGGAAAAGGCGGAGTAAAGTACGCAGTCGTGGCAGTTGATTACTTCACCAAATGGGCCGAAGCTGAACCACTCGCTACCATAACGACCAAGAAAGTTCTTGACTATGTCATCAAGAGCATTGTTTGCCGGTATGGTTTGCCCCGAAAGATAGTTTCAGACAACGGAACCCAATTTGACAGCGACTTATTCACCGACTTCTGCGAAAGGCGCGGAGTTGCGCATCCCCAAGAAAATGGGCAGGTCGAGGCCGTGAATAAAACTCTTAAGGACACCCTGAAAAAGAGGCTTGAAGACGCTAAAGGAGCATGGCTAGAACAGCTGCCTGAAGTCCTCTGGTCGTATAGAACGTCTCACCGAACAACGATAGGTCATACCCCATTTTCCTTAGCCTACAGATATGAGGCTATGTTACCTGTCGAGTTAGATCCCCCCTCACATCGACGCTTAACATATGACTAGGACCAGAACAGCCAACTGATGATGGAGTCCCTAGACTCAATTGACGAGATATGGGAAAAAGCCCAACTCCGAGTTGCTGCGTACCAGCAAAAGGTCGCCCGGTACTTTAACTCAAAAGTAAGAGAAAGAAAATTCAACGTCGGTGACTTGGTGCTACAACGAGTTTTCTTGAATACCCGCGCCCCCACTGCTAGAGTACTCGGACCTAATTGGGAAGGACCTTACCAAATTGAAGAAGTCCTTCACCCGGGCACCTACAAACTTGCACGCCTAAACAGAGATCTCGTTCCACGTTATTGGAATGGAGAACACCTCCGCAAGTATTATCAGTGAAAAATCCTTTTTAAAGGACTGGCTTGAATTAAATTCTACTTTTTACAAGTTTTGAAAAAAGGGTTAGCCACGTTGTACGGCTAATCGCTTATAAATGTAAGATCCTTTTTAAGATCACTCGTAAAGACATGTTTAGTCCATTTTTAATACGAGATTATAAGGGACTGTGCGCAGCCAGTCATTCTTGCCAACTTTTGTAAATTTAATTTTACAAGTATTTGTTCATTACACGTGTTGTTTTGCTGTATTACAAGTGTTAAATTTTGCAACGAGCAGTAATGGTCGTACAGGTCGTGGTCAAGGCAAGTGACCAAGGACCTAAAGCTCCTCGATCACCTGGGGGGCATATAAGGTACATCGATAGCAAAGCATACCACAAGGTATGTAAACACATGAATAAAATAAGTGAAAGCATGCTACGGTACTTAGCGTATTTTTCAAAATTTATGATTTTGTTAAATCAAACCAAAGTACTATGCTAAGTTCGGTCATGCGAACAGGTATTATAATATCAAAGGAAAACGTTTACATCGCGAGCATTAGTGTTCGGATGTAAAATTAGAATTAAAAGGAATAAAAACCTTTACACCACGAGCAGTACTGCTCGGATGTAATTGTTCAAGCATAAGCAAAAGAGTTGCCCTCGTAGCAATAAAATAAAAAAGATTGTCTTTACAAAAAGACCCGTGGGCCATAAAGCGAAAAAAGAAAAAAAAAATATTAATTTTGCTGGGGGGCAGGAGGGTCTTCTGGATTAGGAGCGTTTTGCTCAGCCGGAGGTTTAGCCACAGCAGCAGCAGCATGAGTTTGGGCCTTGGCTTTCTCTTCTGCCTCCAGCCAAGCAACGCACTACGTCATCAACGTCTTTTGCAACTACTCGGAGAGATAGCTAATGTCTGCCTCCCGATTGTGTTTCCAGAATTCATAGAAGCAAAGGAAGGTGGCTTCCTTATACTTCTTCAGAGTTTTAACTCTGTCCTCCTTGAGCTCGCGCACCCGTTCCTCAAGCTTCTTTACCTCATCCCTACTGGCGGTCAGGTCGAGTGTGAGATGTTTGAACTATTGGGAGTTGAGTTTGCAGTTCTCCTTCCATTTGTGCCGCTCGTCGATGGCTTTGTTCCGGGCCGCTTCGCTCTCCTGAAGCTCTCGGGTAAGAGTGGATTGGTCCTCGCATAGCTGCTTATTCAGGTTAGCCGGCTCCTTGTTCTCCTCGAGCATCTTAGCCTTCTCATCCTCAAGCGCTTGCGTTGCCTGGGCAAGCCTGGAGTCAAAGTTCCTCTCGAGAGAGACCATTGCCCCAGATCGACACCAGCTGGCAGTCGAGGACAAAATTCCCTGAAGAAAAAATGAGTTAAGAAAGGAAGTTTAGCATAAATGACAAAGCAGCGAAAGACGACTTACACTGGCTATCTCGTTCAGCCCCCTGTTAATGATTTCGTTGATATCCATCGTGGCAGTGTCAGTGATGGCGACCTGGGCGCGCTTATGCTTGGAGAGCCGATATAATCTCTCCCTGGCCATGCCAACTATGTGGCTGGGCAGGGAGCCTTCAGACAGTTGGTCTGTGGTCTCTTTGTCTGCGGCCTTTGAGGAAGACCGAGGATCGACAGGTGTGGGAGTTTGTTGCTCGGGGGCAGGCAGATGTGTTAAGTCCTCTTTGGAGGGGGCGTCGGTGGGATCATCTTCTGTTCGGGCCTTCTTCGAAGGGGTCTTGCTACTTTCCCCACGAGCTCTTTTGATGTCCTTCTTTGGGACAGAAGCTTTGGCAACAGCTTGGTAGTGTGCAAAGAAGTCTCCGGAGTCCATGCCTGCACAAAGAATGACATTTCAAACGATGAGATTAAAGGGTCGCAAAGAAAGAAAGGTTAGAGTATAAGAGTTGCAAAATTAAGGTACCCGAGCTACACCTACTGGTCGTAACATTATCTACTGAACTACCTAGTTCCTGGAAGAAATCTGAATTTAAAGAAGGAGTGTTCCTAAAGTTGTCGTCCCCATCAAATAGGTGGATGGGAATTGGCAAGTTATTTAAAAACGAGAATGGTGTACCGTATACATCCGACGAGTCGTTAGACTGTTCGGCAGGCTCAGCAGCCTTTTGTTTCCCCTTGCCCTTGGGGACCAATGGTTCTGCTGCTCGGTGGGGAGCAGCAGGTTCCCTGATTGTAACCCCAGTTGGCCTCCTCCTAGGAGGAGGTGACTGAGGTAGCTGGTCGGGACCCTGCTCGCGTCCCACGCCAGCATGGGCACCACCCGCCGCAGGTTCGCTGGTCACAGGAGGGGAGCCCTTAAGGCTAGCCAACCTAAGGTTAGCCTCAGTGATCAAATTTTTCACACTCTTAGCAGCATTGGCCATACTGGCTAAGAGTGCTGCCCTCGACTCCATTCCTGGAGTGGGGGTTGGGCGCAACCATGGACCTGGAGTACAGTGGAACAGTAGAGTATTATGACAAGAAAAAATTTAAAGGGCTAGAACTACTGGTTTAAGGCTCGTTATTCCCCTTACCTCCTTGGGTGAATGCTAGGTTGTCCGCAGCAATGTCAGGTGTGAGGAAGTATTCCAGATGATACTTCCCCACATTGGAGATATGGGTGGTCTCGGACAAAAACGTGCGTCCGGTTTCCTGATGGCAAAAATGGAAGAACCCTGTACCGTCTTGGTTGGGGTTGGACTTAAGGTCAAATAGATAATTGACCTCATGAAGAGAGGGGGCTGGCCATTTCTTGAGTTTGTAAAGGATATAGAGCGCGGTCAGCATCCTATATCCATTCGGGGTAATCTGAAAAGGGGCCACCCCGAAGTAATTAGCCACCCCTTGGAAAAATGAATGCAGAGGCAAGGTGGCACCCGCCTCGATATGATATCTCGACCAGGCACTATAAGCCCCCCCTGGCAGGTTGGCTCACTGGTCGATGGAAGGTCTGACTAGGGTCACCCTCGTCAGATTGTACTTATTTAAATAATTGGAGACAATGCGAATGGTCACCGTGCTCGGAGATACCACATGCCATTCGACAGCTGGCTGGTCGGCATGACGAGGGCGGGCACGTGCCTGAACTTCGGTCTCAGGAGGGAATTCTCCTCGACCACTGGTCAAGGGGGCATCAGCAGGAGGCTGACTTGGAGAAGGCTTGTGTCTTTTTCTGGCCTTGGTTTTTGTTCTGGCCATTTTCTGGGTAGGAGCTGGTGGAGGATTTGGGTTAGAACGTGAGAATGGAATCTCTGGAATCAACGTGGATGGATTCTCTTTGCCTTCGAGCAGTTGGGCTAAGAGATTGTCTTCGATTGGTCTTTCTCCCCCCCAAGGGTCTTGCATATGAACTGCAAATAGACAATGGATGAGATAAGACAATCCGCGAAGTAGTGTAGGGAAGCTGGGATAACGTTGCTCGTGCCTAAATAGCCAGCAGCATCCTGATCCTACGCTAACTTTAACGTGGGTAAATAAAAAAAAAAAGAGAAGGGAAAGAAGAACGTTTTCTGAAAAGAACTTTTTTCAACTCCCAAAGGGCGGGAAAAAATTTCAGTTTTTTTATCTAGCTTAAAGGTTGAACCTTTCGACAACCTAACGTCCCAAATCAGAAACTCTATCTATCAAAGTACGGATCTAACCCATACAAGGTATAAAGATGCACTTCTACAGAATATTAGGCAATTTATACCAAAAACCCTAAAAACCCTATTCAAGAACACAGACATATCAGAGCACAAAAATAGCATGCATGGCGTAGTACAGTGCTTAAAGGATGGAATCCTTACCTGAGAGAAGGAGGGGATTCGGAAGAAAATGAAAACTTGAGGCGAAAGACCTCCAGCACGACGTTTGACTGGTTTTCGAAGCTCTGAACACTGGTGCAAGTTCTTGAAAATTTTGGCAAAAATGATGGGTAAAGGTTTCTTGAAAAAGAAGAAAGGCTACTTATAGAGATCAAAGGGGTAGCCAAAAGGCGGTAATCATCACTTCCCACTTTCGAAACGTGGGGAAGTGGACAAGCCGTCAGATGGCCTTTTTGGAAACCGAAAAGACTTGATTAGACATAATTATGTCACAGTTTTAAAAAATGCACGGGGATTCTGACAGACGTGGGAAGACGAACGGTTGTTCCCTTAAGTTTCTTTATTACTAGTCGCACTGAACAAACTTGGGGCGCAAATGTTATCCCAAAAATCAGAAGTGAATGACATGGCAAGAATTAATTGCACGTGGCTGACACCTGGCAAAACCTGTGTTCGACTATCACCAGGAAGATGGTCGGCGTTATGCGATCGATCTCTTCATACGACCAGTTTGGTCGTAGGCACGTAACACGCGGAGGAAATCTTAGGCAGTTATGATGGAATCTGAAATTCTCTCCCATGATTTCATGAGTATCCGATTATTTAGGAAATAATATCTCTAACAAATCAATGTAAATCTTCCCTGAGCTTATAAATAGAAGAGGAGGGCTCAGGGAAGCGGATCCGATATTTTTTCTCTTTTTCTAACGTCTAAATCGTTGGAGTCTAGAGTTATCATATCAATCATATTGTATTGTTCTTCAGAGGTTAGTGAAACTCATTGAACCCTAGTTCTTTGATCACTCCTTTGAATCCCACATCAATAGCAATCTAAGTGGACGTAGGTTATTACCAGATCCTGGGGCCGAACCACTATAAAATATCGTGTTCTTATTATTTTCGCTATTACGTTCTTTTCAACGCATTCATCCACGTCAAGCGTATTTTGACTCCGTGTCAGTTGCCCAAAATCAGGGTCAACATATATAAATATTAAATCACATACAAAAAGATCAGGAATTACCTCTTGTAGCCTATCAAGCGTCCTTGAGTCTTTTTGTATAAATCAACAATCTTCCTATCCAGTGTTTTGAGATCTCACACCCTGATCTTCCTAACAATTCCTCAAACACACAAGGACGTGCGTGGGCACGTATGATTCAAAATGTTGATTTATGTGACTCCCTAGATGTACTCAACACATGAGATCTAGACAGTTTTGACAGAGAGAAGGTTTAGAATATATTTCAAGTTTAGAGAAAACTATCGCTTTAGAGAGAGGGTCTGTATTTTTATTTTTCAAAAAATAATAATCAAGCCTTATTTTGAAAGTCACGTACTATCACACTTATAAAGATATTTAATCTAATTAAATAATTTTTATTTAATTAAAATATAATTCAAATTAAAGCTGATTATATTTTTTTCATTTAATTATTTATTTAAATCATAGAATAATTGAATAAAAGATTAAACAAACTTATTTGAAATTCAAAATTCAAATCCCAGGGATTAATTATCCCTGAGTTAGGTGCCACACACTATAATGTACAGTGTGTGTCGCCCATCCCTATCAGGGTTTCCCTAATTTTCTCATTTGTTTATTTAATCAACTTTTAAGACAATATATTTATCCCAACATAAATATTAGTTAATTCAAAATTAACTTTATCTAAAAATATCAGTTTTAAAATAAATAAATAAATATAATATTATAAATAAGATATTTATTATTCTCTCTCTTTATATTAATCCAAACAAGAGTAATATAAATTTTAACCTATAATTTTTCAAAATAAAATATATATAGTTAAATAATTAATTAATTCACAATTAATCAATTACCCATAATTATCACATAATTATTCCATGCCCTGGAAAGTTAATTCCTTTGCAATTTAGTACTTTCTCTTTACATATCTTTCTTTTGACATCATTACCCTTGACAATGTAGGACATAGGTGATCAGGGGACCATGTACCTATAATACGAAGCTCCAATAAACCAGATTATTAATTAAACTCTTTATTCTAATAATCTTATTTAATAATTCCATGATTAATCCACTATAAATATGGAATTGCACTCTAAGTATTTATAAAATTATATTTACAGAGTTTTCTCTAGTAGTCCATTAATATAATCAATATATGTAGTTCTTTCCTCCATTATTGGTTCGTTAATTAGAGCTGGTCAAAATTACCATTTTACCTTCTAATTACCTCTTGATCCTTAAGTACCATTAATTCATGAATAATTAATCTATAATCTAATTATATATTCAGTTCTAGAATCAACCCTTAAGGGAACCAATATTCGCTCCATTAGGAAAGCATGGATTCTAATTTTGTAATTCATGTTCCCAGTCATCCATGATATTGAATCTCCAAAACAAAAGTCATTAGCCTCATTATTCTTAGAGACCTTAACGAGTGAATCAAAAGATCCAATAAACATAAACAGGAGTTCATGAATACTCAAGAATTAGACTGATCTACAAATGATCATCTATTATGATAAGAATTAAATCTTTACGTCAAACGACAAGTTTATAAAGATAATTAAATCTCATCGGTCCTATCATGTATAATCTCTATTATATACAACATCTTTACTAAGATGTCTATCCACATCAGTAATCCGAATCTAGATTACTTGCTTCTCGTATGCTTAGCAAACCGTACTAGTAACCATTCATTAAATATTCCTTACTTTAATATGTTACTGACTATTCTATTCATTATATATGATCTTAATTCTCTCGTACTAATACAAGATCATATTCTCATGAATGAATAGAGAATTGTCTTGATATTATTATATAATTAATTCAAACAATAATTATAACATTCAAATATAATAAAATTGCACTTTTATTTAAAACCAATAAAATGTCTTTACATGCTTTTAGGGCATTAATCCTAATAGTACAGTGATCCGAAGTTTTTAATTGGTTTAGGGTTTTATGCATATATATTATTACTATGTTGTGACTAGGTTTTCCACTAAGGCTCGGGTTTAGAGACCATGCTTGGAATCGCACTATACGGTCAGCTCGAGACTCAGGTAAGAAAACTATTTGTGCCGTAGAGCAGGGCTTGGCCCGGTTATATGTGCTTAAGTGTTACGTATGAATGTTTATAGTCATTATGCCATATATGTGTGTTCATGATGGATCGACGAATGTCAAGATCGACATAAGCTGGGAACGACAACAAACATGTTGAATGGATGTCGAACGACAATAAGCATGTTGAATGTAGGCTGCTATATGTATGTTCTGTTGTATCTGTTTAAGTTATGCATTTACTGGAATGAATTTATATATGCTGTGTATGTGAAGTTTTATTGCTGGGCCTTGGCTCACGGGTGCTATATGGTGCAGGTAAAGGAAAGGGAAAGGTCTATTAAGCATGAGTTGGAGGGCATGGAGCCACGCGTACATGTTTGGCCTACCTGGCCACCACGACTAGGTAGTTTTGAGAAACATGTTATAAATATCTAATATTGTCGCTTAGGTCGACTGTACATTAACTTTTGAGTTGTAAATATATTTTAAAACAATATTTTGGGATCCCAATGTAACACATTTATAATTTAAATGAATGTACAAACTTTTCTACTATAATCTTATTTAATTGAGTCTTTACTTAAATTAATCACACTTTTTGACCTAAAACCTCGATTAGTGAGCCAATGGCACATTTTAGACTCACATGGTAACAACTCTAGGGTATTAGGGCATTACAACTTGGTACAAGAGCATGCCAAGGTTTATGGTTCTAGGAGATAGACCAAACATGTATGCTCGCTGCTATGTTGGTCAATATTGGGTGAATTATATGTTTAACTGCTTGTTTGAGTTGCCTTGCTTGCCTGATTAATATACTTAGAGCATGAAAAGTGTATATAATGCTAGGGCATGGCCCCTCTGACTGCTATATGATTATGTCGTGTGTGCATTCTAATGGTTGTTGTTTGTGTTTGATTGACTGAACTGGGAGGTGGTTTCTCTGAACGTTGTTATCGTGCCTAATGTGCGGCGTCATTGATTGCAGGCATATTGAAGTTATGCCTCAGTGATCAACTAGTTTCCGCGACAGTATGGCCGAAGAAAACAACTATGGTCAGGAGCCTCCACCTACCACCATAGAATTGGCAACAGATGTTTGCAGAAATGCAAGCCAGACTTTAGAGAACTAAAGACGAACTCAGAAAGCTAAGACAACTGGCTTCTCCTGGGGATGTTGGACTACAGGTCATCAGTGCTAGCCCAACCTGTGATGAAGAATAGGTGGGAACCTTTGTATGAAAGGTTAAGAAAGCAGCACCCTCCCACCTTTGAAGGCAGTCAAGACCCACTGCGGGCAGAACAGTGGATGAACATGACCTCTTCTATCCTGGATTTCATGAAGGTGGAAGGGAACGAGATGGTGGCTTGTGCCAGCTATATGTTGAGAGATGACGCCCGCATATAGTGGGATGAATTCACTGATGTATTTAATGAGAAGTACTACAGTGTTGCAGTTCGAGCTGCAAATGTTGATGAATTCATCAATCTGACTTAGAACAAAATGACCGTTGCAGTACGCCTTGAAGTTCAACCGGTTGGCTAAGTTTGCACTGGATTTGGTGCCTACTGACATGGCATAGAGGGATCACTTTGTACGGGGGCTGAATGTAATGATTGCCCAGGATGTCAAGATAACATTGGATCTGAGGACTACCACTTATGCTTAGCTAGTGGAGAAATTCCTTACTGCTGAGGGGGCTGAAGAATAGATCTAGAAAGAAGGCACCTGAAGGCGCGATGCTCAGAGGATTGTGCCTTCCTCCACTGGTTCTAGCCAAGGTAGTGGCCCCAATAAGCAGAAGAGAGAGGCTCCAGATTATTTTTTTTCTTCTGGTCCAGATAACAGGGTATGCTATCTTTGGTGGCCGTCAGGACGGGGGAGAGAACTGGAGAAGCTTCTCAGAGTGTCCATGGTCCAGGCGACGACATACGGGGGAGTGTAGAGTCAGAGCATGCTTCATTTGTGGGAGTGTCAGTTACTTAAGGAAGGACTGCCCACAAGCCAGAAAAGAAGAACCAAAGCAAAACGATAATCTCACTCCAGCCAGAGTGTTCACCTTGACCCAGATTGAGGCTGAGGCTAGTCCCTCGGTCGTGACAGGTCAAATTTTTAATGTTGGTTCTTCATTTACTGCATTGATTGATTTAGGAGGTACTCATTCGACAATATCTACTAAGGTGATAGTGTTGGGGTTTTATGCCTTAATTAAAATCCAAATTCTTTGTAATCTCATTTTATTATCAATAAAAGAATAGAAATCATTTTTTATACTTGGTCAATCACTTTGCTCACATGTTTTTTTTTCATGATTATTTGTTTAATATAAACTTCTATTAAATCCCAAGAATATAGATAATCGTATTTATAGTGACGTAATCACAGTGGAATATAAATATGATTATATGTTCAAAATAAGTTAGTCCTAAGATTAGTCAGTGCACAGGATTTACACTGACTTGCCAATCTATGATATGATCTACTTACACATTACAATGTTATAGTCTTTCCCGAACATTAGCAAAGCAGATAAGATCGGATGTATTTGTTACATCGGACAGGACCGATATTGACAGTTGATAAGATAAGTAAACATACCGTTATTATCTATTCTAGTCATATCATATATTTGACCATAGGTCAATTCAATCTCAATTTTGAGTGGTTAGTATTCTAAATGATTGTATTATTTGAGTTCTTTGACTTGTTCGTTACCAGCATACCCTACGGACTAGCCCATACTTACATCTTGGGAACTCGGTAGTATAATTGAGTGGGAGTGTTAATCATAGATATGAACATCTATAGCTTCTGATGAAGAAGTGAAACGATGGCTTCCTTTTAGTTTGGTTCAAGGTGTTAAATGATAGAGATCTCATTTCAGTAATTAAATTAGTTCACTGAAATATCATTTACAAGGAACTAAGTGTTTTAAGGATAAAGTACAATGAGGGGTAAAACGACATTTGAGTCCTATTGCATTGTAGACCATCTATAGAGGATTGAGTGACAATTATGGTTGTAACAATGGAGAATTAATAGTGTATCTATATTTGTTATAGAGTGTTCTATGAATTCAAGAGTGCAATTCCGAGTCTATAGTGGAGTCACGATGAATTAAAAAGTTAGTAAATTTATTTGTTAGATTTATGATAACTTATTGGAGCTTGATTTCATAGGCCCATGGTCCCCATTGTACCTTGGATAAAATCATCTAGATAGTCCCAATTAATTGATTGAATCATCAATTAGAATTATCAAAGTTGACCGGGTCAATTTATTAATTAAGAAAAGAAAAATTAGGGCTGATTTATTAATTAAGATAAATTGGTATCTAAATTAATAAATAAATTTAAATCAAGGTTCAAATTATAAATAATTAATTTGATAAAGAATTTAAATAATTATTTAATTAATTAAATCAATAGAAAATAATACATGCCTTGATTTTAAGTCCAATGGGCTTATAATCAAATGGGAAATTTTACGAACCTAAAGCCCATAGTAATTTCGACCTAGGGCTTCAAATTGACTATTGTTTTATTGATTTTTTAATTAAATTAAATGGCCTAATTTAGTCTATAAAAGGAATGCTTAGAGAGAGTTGAAACTTAAGTCAAAACACAAGTTTGATAAGTCACAAGTCAAATTTTCTAATAGTTTTAGATTCTCTCTAAACACAAGTCCTTTTTCTATGCCTCTTGATTAATTTCTCTTCTTCTCTTTGTATCTATCTCATGTGTTGAGAATTTCCCACACTAGTCTAGGTGATTCTAAGGTTACATTGGAAGACTATGAAGAAAATAGAAGATCGGTTCAGTTTCTTGATAATACTCTGCGACAGAGAGGATTCAAGAGTTAGAGAAACTGAAGGAAGGACTCTTGCATTCCGTTGCATATACTGTAAGTGTCTTTGTTTCTCTTTGAATTCAATTTTAGAAACATGTTCTATGTTATCTCATATTAATTTGTTTAATATTAGATCTACATGAAAATAAATAAAGATCCTTTATAAGTTTCCCAACAGATAGTTCGTTTGTGTAGACCTTGTGATCTGTATGTTAGGGGATTTAGGACTTTGTTACCAACTGGGGAGCTGGTAGTCTCTAGGAGATGGGTTAGAGCATTACCAGTAGAGATAGACAGTAGGGAGTAGTGTGTGGATCTGATTGAACTGGTAATGGATGACTTTGATATGATTCTGGGGATGGATTGGTTGGCAAAGTATGGGGCGACGATAGACTGTAAGCGAAGGATGGTAACGTTTGAACCGGAAGGAGAGGAACCTTTCGTGTTTGTGGGGACGGTGAGCAGACCCCTGAGTATTCCTATTGCAAGAAGGTTGCATGGGATTCCTAGCGAACATAGTGGATACCTCTAGGGTCGTTTCAGTTGGACCGGGTGAGACTAGGTTGGTGTGTGAGTTTCCTAATGTATTTCTAGTGGACCTGCCAGAATTTCCACCACACCGAGATAAGGTTTGTCATAAAGTTGGCACCGGGAGCAGAACCAGTATCAAGGATACCTTACAAAACGGCGTCAATAGAGTTGAAGGAATTGAAGATTCAGTTGCAGGAACTACTTGATCTAGTATTCATTAGATTCAAGAAGAAGTATGGGTCCTTAAGAATGTGCATCGACTATTGAGAGCTGATTAAGTTGACTATTAAGAATAAGTATCCACTGCCCAGGATCGGCGATTTGTTTGATCAACCACAAGGGAAGACGATATTTTCTAAGATTGACCTTCGGTCCAGCTACCACCAGTTAATAATTAAGGAGGAGGACATACCAAAGAATGTGTTTCGTACGAGGCATGGACATAATGAATTCCTGGTCATGTCCTCTGGATTAACCAATGCCCCAACAACCTTGATGGACTTGATGAATAGGGTCTTCAAGGATTACTTGGATAAGTTTTTAATCATATTCATTGATGATATATTGGTGTACTCCCAATCAGAGATAGAGCATGAGTAACATCTTTGGTTGGTACTGCAGTGGCTGAGGGAGCATAGGCTATATGCTAAGTTCATTAAATGTGAGTTCTGGTTACCCCAAGTAACATTATTGGGCCACATTGTGAGTAAGGAGGGCATTCTGGTGGACCCAACCAAGATAGAGGCAGTGAGTGATTGGCCGAGGCCGAGCAGTGTACCAGAGGTTACATGCTTCTTGGGGTTTGCAGGGTACTACCTGCGATTTGTGGAGGGATTCTCCAGAATAGCCACACCGTTGACTGAGATGACACTTAAGAAGACCAAGTATGTCTGGACAAATAGATGTGAGAACAGTTTCAAGGAGTTGAAGCGACAGCTAATCACCGCTTCGATATTGAGTCTTCCATCAAACAAAGAAAAGTTTGTAGTCTACTACGATGCTTCGAGGCAGGTTTTGGGATGTGTATTGATGCAAGCTCGGAAGGTGATAGCCTACGCATTGAGACAGTTGAAGGAGCATGAGCAGAGGTATCCCACTCATGATCAGGAATTGGTAGTGGTGGTATTTGCACTGAAGGTATGGAGGCATTATTTGTATGGAGAGAAGTGCAAAATATACACTAACCATAAGAGTTTAAAGTATTTCTTTACTCAAAAGGATTTGAATATGCGCCAAGCACATTGGCTAGAGTTGGTAAAGGACTACGATTGTGATTTATTATACCATCCAAGAAAGGCCAATGTGGTGGCCGACGCATTGAGTCGGTAGGGCCCAGGGAAGTTATTCAGTTCGAGACAGATATCAAAAAATATATTTGAAGAAATGACGAGAGTTGGAATTGAATTGGTAGTTAGTCAGCTAGCCAATATCACTCTTCAGTCCACGCTCCTTGAGAGGATCAGATAAGTGCAGAAGGAGGATCCACAGTTGAGGAAACACATGAAGGATGTCTTAGCTGGATTGTCTAGAGAATTTTCTATTTTAGAGGTGGGTCTACTGAGGTATAAAAATTGAATTTGTTTTCCGATAGATTCTAGTATCAGGCGAGAGATTCTGGATGAGTCTCATACCACTCCTTATTCTCTACATCTGGGCACGAAGAAGATGTACCAAGACCTAAAGATTCTGTAATTGTTGCTAGGGATGAGAAAGGACGTAGTGGATTATGTGGCCAAGTGCTTAATCTGTCAGCAGGTGAAGGCTGAACATCAAAGGCCAGTAGGGTTGCTGCAGCCCTTAGGAATTCTAGAGTGGAAGTGGGAGGATATTACCATGGACTTTGTGGTTGGATTGACAAGGACGGTGGGGCAACATGATTCTGTGTGGGTGATTGTAGATAGGTACACCAAATCAGCTAACTTTTTGCCTGTTAGGATGACTTATACGGTGGATCAGTATGCTGATTTGTATGTGAGGGAGATCATGCATCTCCATGGCTCCGAGATCGTTAGTGTCCGATAGGGACTCCACCGTAACTTCTAAGTTTTGGGAGAGTCTGCAGAAGGCTATGGGCACATAGTTGAGATTCAGTACAGCTTATCATCCTCAGATGGATGGACAGTCTTAGAGGATGATTCAAATACTGGAGGATATGTTGCGGGCCTGAGTGTTGGACTTTGGGGGATCTTGGAGTAAGTATCCCCCTTTTATGGAATTTTCTTATAATCATAGCTATCAGGCGACTATCGGAGTGGCTCCGTATGAAATGTTGTATGGGGGAAAGTGCAGATCACCCATTCATTGGGATGAGATGGGTGAGAGGAAGTACTTAGGTCCTGAGGCAGTTCAGAGGACTAACAAGGAAATTGAGAAGATTAGAGCTTGGATGCGCGCCTCCAGAAGTAGACCTAAGAGTTACTCATACTTGAAATGTAGGAGTGTAGTGTTTCAAGTCGGCAATCATGTGTTTCTCAAAGTTTCTCCTTTAAGAGGAGTGAAAGGCAAGTTAAGTCCTAGGTTCGTTTGCCTCTTTGAGATTCTGGAATGAGTTGGAGAGGTGGCATACAGATTAGCTACGCCTCCAGCTTTATCAGGGGTTCACAACGTATTTCATGTGTCCATGCTCCAGAAGTACGCATTAGATCCTGTTCATGTGCTGAGTTATGAAAACCTAGAATTGGATCATGATTTGTCTTATGATGAGAAGCCGGTCCCGATCCTAGTCCGAAAGGATAAAGTCTTGCAGAACAATACCACTGCCTTAGTGAAAGTGTTGTGGAGAAACATCAAGGTAAAAGAGGCAACTTGGGAGCTTGAGTCTGTTATGTAGGATCGACATCCCGAACTATTCAGGTAAATTTCAAGGACAAAATTTCCATAAGGAGGGGATAGTTGTAATGTCCCCAATTTGCTAAGGCTTGGTGCCTTGATTATCTGTAGTGTCCCAGAATATTTACTTAGCTAGCTAGATAGTAGTAGCAGTAGCTAGTAGTAGTTTGTAGTATGATAGTTTCCGTGGATTTTGGTTCAAACCGGAACTTAGTTGGAAACTCATAGCAACAATTATGGATTTTATAAGGTTAACTTATAGTTTAAGAATAATAATTATAACATAAGGTTTGATTAATATTGTTGGTTCTAGAAATATTATTTATTATAACATAAGGTTTAGATAGAATTATTAAGAATGTGGCACATGTCATAATCATGTTTATTAAGGATTTAAGTATTTTTGATGAATATATTAAATAAAAGAAAGATCTAGAAGCTCTAGAACCTTCCAGAAACTGTTACGATCACGTTTAGACTTAGTCAAAGCTATTTTAATAATTCAAAATATGCTGAAAAAGTGCAAATACGTGTTTGATATATCAATGTATGCCGATGTATCACAGCTATAGGGGCCGATATATCGCCTACGGAAGATACAAAAAACACATCGACTTCGCACGAACGATCGAATGGGGCTCGGGAATGTGGGGGGAGGCGATATATCGCCTATAGGGGGCAATATATCGTCTCCAACTCTCATTTTTTGAAGTTTGAGGATTTTTCAATTTAATAATAGCCTTGACCACTTAGACTTGCCTTTGAACGATTTTGACCGAGTTCTGAGCATCTGTTGAACAAAATTTCAAAAAAATTTCATTTTATATTCATTTATTTATTCAAAATAAAAGGGGTTAGTTTCACTCCTTGAACTCTATAAATAGGACCTAGTACTTAGCCATTTTCTTCATTCTTCAAGCATTTGTTCAGAGCCTCCAAGTTGCTAAGGTTACTATAGAGAGAAACACTTGGGTTTTGGGTTAAAAGCTTTATCATTCTAAGCTTTTCTAAACACTTGGGAAGTGAGATATAGTGAGATTTCAGTATCGAGGTTCAGATCAATTCATAAGATCATTCAAGGTATTCTTATCCATAAGTTCAGTTCTTTATGGTTCTTTAGTTTTCTTTTATTTTCTTTTCAGGTCCTAACTCTTGTTTATGATTCTAGGTTAGGTATTTAAGTTTCTTGAAACTTAAGGTTCTTTTCGGTAAGTTTCTACTTGGATGGTTTAGTTCTCTTTTCATCTTCATTCTTTAGAAATACTCATGGTTTTGCTATTGGTTTTTAGGAGTGTTCCAATCGCGTTCTTGTTCTCAAATATCCCGGTTTTTGGTAAGGAAAATAGGATAGATTATATGTGTTTATATGTTTATGTCATGATATGTTTTATGCTATAATATGTATATGTATAAATATGTTTTGTAATCCTTGGGAATATGACTTGCTGAGATAGCAAGCCCCAAAAATATGTTTTATAGTCGCTTGGGCATATGACTTGCTTAGATAGCAAGCCCCAAGAATTTTTATCATTCTCATGGTTTAGAGTTATGATTTACCCTACCTCGATTAGTAGACAGAGGACCTAGATGGGTTATCATATACTACCATGTGATCTAACCTACGTCGATTAGTAGACAGAGGGGCTAGCTGGTTTATCACATGCCATGTTAATGAGTTAATGACCATTAATATTGTAGTCCTATATGATGTACGTTTTTATAGTCATATGTTTTATAGTATATGTATATGATATAGTCTTATGTTTATGATTTTTGTTGTTAATAAATTTTCCTTGTTGGGCATTAGGCACATTCCTTTATTTTTAGCTTGATGTAGGGAAATGATTATGGAAGGCGGAAAGATTCATGGAAGCTTGGCTTGTGTGTTGAGGATGAATGGATTGAATGGACTGCGTAACGATCAAAATCAAGGATGACGTTGTTTTTAAGTCTTTTTATTTCCGCATTTAGTATTTAAACAATTAAAGTTTATGTTTTATAAACTATGGCTTCCCATACCATATCACATTTTATTTTATATTTTTTTACCTTATTTTGTATTGGTACAATATTTTGGGTTTTAAATAAAGTTATGTTATTTATGATGCATGTTTCCCAAAAATAGTAGCTATGTCTAGTAGTTTTAATTGTCCAAGGTCTTAGAAATAGTTGGGTCATTACATTATCGTGACTGGAGGGCAATAACTAATTTAATTGTATTATTATGTGATTAATCATGATATATGTGTATCAGTGTTTGATCGCTTGAGTTATGATATAATGTGAATAAATATGCATGTTTAGGTGTATTAAATATGCATGTGGGGTTTTGGTTATTAAGGGCATATTTGTAATATTGTCCTGTTAGGGGCATAAATTTTAAATTATGTGTATGTTATGTCTGAGACCACAATATTGTGGAGATATATTTGAGATGTGTGATCCAATGCGGTCCTAGGGAGCAGATTAGCAGAATAGTCACAATGGGGACAAATACCCGACTCGGGGTTAGCCTAGGGATATTTTGGGAATGTAGTACGTACTTGGGGTTACCGGGTAACGGGTAGCTATTTAGCGATTATTTGGGTATGTTGGGATCAATATGGGATTTATAGGAATACTCGAGGAATTAGCGGGAATAGGGAAAATGATGGGTTTTCCCTTGTTGATATTAAAGGGCTTAAATGGATCTAAGGGACATTTTGGTTATTTTGAAGCAAAGGATAGACTTAGAACTTAGGAGTCTAGAACTAAGCAAAGTAACTTAGCCTCTCAACTCACATCTCTCTCTCTCCCACGTTTGCTCTCTCCCTCTCTCCTGTTTGGGGTTATGGAACGTTGAAGGAAAAAGGGGCAGTGATTTCTGAGGTTTGAGGCTGTGATTGAAGGCTGAAGTTTAGGGGTAGTTAAAGTTCAGTTCAAGGAGTCAAAATCATTGTTGAGGTAAGCTTAAATCCTGTTTTGATTCAAGTATTTGGCTTGGTTATAGGTATTAGCATAGGTTGGAGTTTTTAGGACATTTAGTTGTGATTGTTGTGTTTTGGAAGCTATGGGTTGTTAGTTATTGCTTATTTGAGTTGCTGGTGTAATGCTGTGGTTGAATTCGAGTATGGGGTGGATTGGGAAGGATTTGCGATTTCTGAAATCGCAGGAAATTATGGGTTCGCGGGGTCGCTCCGTGGAGCAGTTCTTGAGCACCGTGGCCCGCATGAACTCAAAAGGCCTTGGGGATTCGCTGAATCGCCTTAGCGTCGCGGCTCTGGGCAAGGCGCATTGCGGCGCGTGTCCAGAGAAATTGAAGGATGGGATCTCTTACTAGTAGAGGGCCGTGGCTCTAATTGTGGGGGCGCCACGACGCAAATATAGGATTTTGGCCAGATTAGGGTTTTAAGCATGGGAACTCAATCTTAAGGGCTCGGGAGGAATTCTACTAGCCGTTTTAGTAGAATTCGAAGTCTCAGAGGCTAGTACAATGATTCGAAGTTTATAATTGGTTTAGGGTTTGATGGATATTTATTATTACTATGTTGTGACTAGGTTTTCGACTAAGGCTCAGGTTTAGGGACCGTGCTTGGGATCACACTATACGGGTAACTCGGGACTCAGGTAAGAAAACTATTTGTGCCCGTAGAGCAGGGGTTGCCTGATTATCTGTGTTTAAGTGTTACTTATGAATGTTTATAGTCGTTATGCCATATTTGTGTGATCATGACTGATCGACGAAGGCCGGCTTTGACAAAGGCCAGGATGGACGCAGGCTGGGATCAGGGATGGCCGGGATCGGCAAAGGTCGCAAACGACAACAAGCATACTGAATGCAGACCCCTATAGCATGGCTATCTAGGGTGGTGTACTCACCCGTTCCATGAAAACCGTGAACCTGGTGTCTGGTAAAGCATCAGCATAGGCCGCTATGTGTATAGTCTGTTGTATCTGTTTAAGTTATGCATTTACTGGTGGGTCCCGGACATTATTATGTCATGGAGGCTCCTAACCGCAGAGCCTGACTCAACGTGCCTTCTGTTAGCAGAAGGACGCTGTCCCCTGCTCGGTGGATTCGATTCCTCAGCAGTTTGGCATCTAGGGCTTCGGGGAGGATGCCCGGCCCCATTCTGTCTTTGACGCTGGGGATTATCTCGACCAGTACAAGAAGGTGGCTGCTGCTCAGGATCATGAAATGGAATATCCTGTTCAGCACCAGGAGGTTGCTCTGGCCTTAGAGGACTTTCCGGTTGAGGTGGATGACTTGGGTTTGGGCCTTGTTGTGGTGGTACACTTGGTGGTTGATCCGGTTAAGAAGTTGGCACAGGTTCTCCCCAAGCCAATTGAATGGATGCTTCCAGGGCGGCAGTGGCATCTCTCTGTCGGCGATCCATGTCAGCCTGCCGCTCATTCAACTCTTGACGTTGACAATAAATTTCCCTTTGTTGTAATGCCATCGTCCCAGCCACATTCTCCTGATTAGCCCTCAGATTGGCTAACTCCTCCTGCAACACAATCAATGTTTTCCTCAAGGTCTCAGAATCCATTTCCTCCTCTTCGAAATCCAACTATGATAAATCTTCAGTCATATTTTGTGGAGGAGGCTGGGTGGATGCAGCACCAAAAGTTTGTCCCATCTTTCTGGATGTTTTCGCCATTTGATTTTATTGGAAGTCTTGAGTTCGAACTCTCAATAAAAGCACCAAAATGTTGACCCTCGAATTGGTCAACGATACGGAGTGAGATAAACAATGTAAAGTAAGATGAAAATGAGAAGAACTCTAGACGAAAAGATAAACGACACAAACAATTTATAGTGGTTCGGCCCCAATATTATGGTAATAACCTATGTCCACTTAGTGTTCTTATTGATGTAGTATTCCAAGAATAGTGATCAATGAACTAGGGTTCACGAGTTTCACTCAATCTCAGATAAATACAATTGGGATGGATAACAACACTCTTTTTCTCTCTTAGAATCTCTCAGCTCAAGCGTTCTCAAGCCAAATGTTCGAAAATAAAAAAAAGTCCCCTCTCTTGAGGCCTTTGATTCTTATTTATAGGCTCAAGGAGGTCTACATGGGACAATGAGCCTTAATTACACTTAATACAGACATATCTAAATAATAATTAATATGTAATTACAAGATTGCATATTTGAAAGAAATAACTGAGCATATGCGACCAGGTTGGTCGCCCATAATTATGTTACTTGATAAGCCAATGATCTCCTGGTCGAGGGTCGAGCAGGATACACTCACTTAAAATTGCCACGTACACCCCACGTGTAGATCAATCTTGCCACGTCATCAGGTAGTCCATTTTTGGGTAAACATTTGCCCCCTAAGTTTATTTTACTGTGACCAGCATAAAGTAAACTTAAACGACCAACCCTTCCTGTGCCTTGTCAGAGCCGTCAGAGCTGTCAGTGCCCTTCCGAAAAAAAGGCAACCAATCATGTCGTTGCAGTTTCCCAAAAAGAATTTTGACAGCTAACATATTTCCCCACATTTCGAAAACTCATCCCCCATCATTACTTTATTAACCGTTCACTGATCAATATAAATAACCCCCCAAATTCACTTTTTACTTTTTACTCTTCTTTTTTTTCTCAAGAACACTGAAGAACGAAGTACGAAGAACCTAGAAAACTCAGACGACTCTGGTGATCCATGGAGTATTTGTCCAGCCACTCAAATCAATGTTCGTGGATTTGTATAAACTTTTATCCAAGTAAGTTTCTTCAGCTTCTTTGTCTCTGAGATGCCATACAATAGTTATCCATTGAGTTTTCTGACTTTTTGGTATCTGAGTTTCTGACTGTTCTTGAAAAAAAATTATTTGGGGTAATCAGACTAGTAGGTATTACCATGATAGGATAAGGAAAAAACACTCAATGAGGTTTAGGAATTGGCTTGGGAATTGGGTTTACTGATTTAGGGCACAAAATCGAAGTAAAAATTCAATTTTTAGGCACTCAGAAAAAATTGGGTTTTTCCCACCCTTTCTCAGAGTCGAAAAGTTTTCCTTGAAAAACTTTTCACTTCTGCTTTTTAATACGTTTTCCAAACTGCTCGCATACTATTTAGTGTTTACGTTAGAATGCTGTTGGTCGTATAAAAGCTTAACTTTTATACAAGGGAAACATTATCCCAACGCTTCCACTTCTTTTGTCTATTGGCAGTATTTTCTCATCTCCCCTTCTCTATTCGTAGGTTTTCATGCACGACCGGTGGGGAGATGAGAGGCCGATTGACAACGACTTGCTCGCACTATTGTTCGAAGATCAAGAATAGTCGTCGTTGCAATTCTCAAAAATTCCTTTTTCTCAACACAACCCCACAAACAGACCATCGACCATCCCAACAAATATGGGTCGCGTAAAGTCCATTGCTCAAAGAAAAAATAAAACAACCAAGCCTTCTTCCAATCAGCCTACCCCTCATGTTGAAACTCCTTCGACCAACCCTCAACCTGCAAACACTTCCCCACCAGAATTTCAAACCAAAGCCTGACATCGCGATGTCCCTAGGCTGGAGGTCGAATGGTACGCAGTGCCTCCTAGCATTATTACAGCTAGGATGGTAACCAATTATCTCAAGAAGTATGGCCTTCCTGGGATAACCCCCATCAAGCTTTCATTCGACTAGCGAGCAAACTTGCCTGGAGGCGCCTTCATCGCCTGGTCGAGGTATCACATCGAGGCAAGGGCAACCTTGCCTCTGCATCCAATCTTCCAGGGGGTGGCCAATTATTTCGAGGTCGCTCCTTTTCAAATCACCCCAAATGGATATAGAGAACTTTCTACCCTCTGAAGTGGCCCGTTCCTACGCCACATGAGATCAACTATTTGTTTGATCTCAAATCTAACCCCAACCACAACAACATGGGGTTCTTCCGTTTCTACCATCAGGAATCTGCTCGCACGTTCCTGAGTGACATTACCCACAAGTCCAATGTGGGAAAGTACTTCCAGGAGTACTTCCTAACAGCAGACCTGGTCGCCAACAACCAGGCCTTCACTGAAGGAGGTAAATCATTTACTTACTATTCGTTTGGTTTCTTTTAGCTTTTCCATATATTCTTTAGAACATTAGTGTCGTTCAGGTCCATGGCATCGACCAGACCCTACTCCAGAAATGGAGATAAGGGCAGCAGCCTTGGCTAGCATGACGGACATTGAAAAGAATGTCAAAGAGTTGGTCACGGAGAACAACCTAAGGCTGGTTAGCCTTCTTGCACCTCACCAGGATGTGAGGGAATCAACTGCGAGAAGTGCTACTGGGGGAGAAGTTCCCAAGAAGCACCAGGATGTGTCACAACCCCCGAGGAGGAGGGCTACATGAGTGACCATCAGGGAACCTTCCAGCACTCCACGAGTAGCTGCTATCCTTGCTCAACATGGGAAAGGCAAGCAGAAACTTTTTGCACACCCGAGCCCATACTTGAGTCCTCGGATGAGAACGGTACTGACTTCTCACTCTTAGATAGTTAACCTATTCCCTATCATTTATTTGATGGGGAAGACAACTTTAAATACGTGGCTAGTTTAAATTCAGACTTCTTTAAGGCAGAGAGTGAGTGTAGCAGTAGTACGATAGTTAATTGTAACGACCAGTAGTTGTTGCTCGGGTATTTTACTTATAATTTCTTTTCTCTCCATTTTCTTGTCTTTTTTGCATGACAACTTGCCCTGACTGATCGTATGCTTCTTTTCTGCAGACATGCTCATTGAGAAGGCATTCGATTTGTACACTAATCCCACTACCACAACTTCGGCGAACAGGAAAAAATCGAACCAGTGTCAGCCCGGGGAAGGCTGCAGTGACCCTACCGCAAAAAGGGCTCAGACGGAGGACCCTCCTGTACCAACTCCCTCAAAAGAGATGACTCCTCCTCCAGGTCTTGCCGACCAGAATCCTCCAGCTTTTGCCGACCAGAATACTCCAGCTCCCGTCGACCCAAGTCCCTCTGCTCAGCTAGATAAAACTGTGGTTGAGGCTATGCTGAACTCTGCCTGCACTTCAGCTAGCGACAGGCTGAAGAAACTGTCCAGACACTGGCGTAGTTTGGAATCCTTTAGCAGCGCTCCCACCATGCCGGTCGACCAGCTCTTTAGTCGCGCGCTGAACAAACTAATCACTATAAGTCGCCGCTTTCACTATTGTTTGGTTTCTTATCTCTTTGATTAATACTAACAACTTTTTATTTTTTTCAATGATCGCAGGGGATTCTGACCGTGAGTACCGCTTGGCGTTGCTTAGAGGAGATGGTCACCAAGCATGCTGAAGAGATCAAGGCGGTCAAGGATAGGCTCACCGAGTAGCACAAGGTGGTCGGGGCCAAGCATGCCGAGGAGTTGCGAGCAGCTGAGGTTAAGATTGCCAAGCTCGAGGAGGAATTGAAGAAGAAGGAGGAGTCAGTTGCTAGAATCACTGCCTCCAAGGAAAGTTATAAGGAGGCCTCGCTGATAAACTATCGAGAAACCAACAAACTTCAAACAGAGTTGGAGATTAGCCGTAAAGAAACTGCCGACCTTGAGAAGACCAACGCCTGAAACCTAGAGAAGTATGAGGGAGCGACATTCCAGTGCTTCTATAAATTTTGGAAAAGCAACTCCAAGGCGGACTTTACCTATCTACTAGACCATATAAGGCAGGCTGAGCTGGCAAAGTGTGTTGCTTTCTTGGAAGAGGAGGAGAAGGCTCAGGGATCCCCTGAGATATCTGATGCAACAGGCATTGAGGGCGTCAATGAAGATGCTGGGGTCACAGTCAACCAGCAGCCACAAGAGCCTCAGCAGGATCCTTCTGCTGCTCCATAATTTTTCATGTTTTTATTTTAATTTGTAACTTGGGACACACGAACCTCAGTTCGTGATGTCAAAAAAATTTATTTTTTGCTACACGGGCAGCTTTTCCTTTTTATTAACATTTAAATCTGAGCAGAAACGATTCGCGGTGTAAAGGATTTTTATTTTGATATTATAATATTTGTACTTTATTATAACATCTGTTCGCATGACCGAACTTAGCATAACACTTTGTTTTGATTTAACAAAATTTAAATAAAAATTTGAAAAGTACTCTAAGTACCGTAGCATGATTTCCCTTATTTTGTTCGTGTGTTGACATATACTTGTTGATATGCTTTGCTTACTCAGTACCTTATATGCCCCCCACATGACTGAGGAGCTTAAGGTCTTCGGTCACTTGCCTTGACCAAGACCTGTTCGAACATTATTGCTCATAATAAATATTTATAAAAATGATAATATAGCAAAACAACACACGTAATGAGAAAATACTTGTAATAAATACAATAATTGGGAAGAATAACTGGCTGCACACAGTTCTTTTTATTTCTCATAATAGATGGACAATCATGTCTGTACGAGTGATAAAATTTTTTATCTTACACTTATAAGCGATCAGTCATGTGACTGACTAACCCTTGTTCATAAACTTGTAAAAAGTGAAATAAATACAAGCCAATTCTTTAAAATGAATTGTTTACTGATAATACTTGCGTAGGTGTTCTCCATTCCAATAACGAGGAATGAGATCTCCATTTGAGCGAGCAAGTTTATTGGTGCTTGGTTGAAGGACTTCTTCGATTTGGTATGGACCTTCCCAGTTAGGTCCAAGCACTCTACCAGCTTGATTGCAGGTGTTGAGGAAAACTCTTCTAAGTACCAAATCTCCCACATTAAACTTTCTTTCGCGTACTTTAGAGTTGAAATACTGAGCAACCTTTTGCTGGTAAGCTGCTACTCAGAGTTGAGATTGCTCGCGCCTTTCATCGACCAAATCCAGACATTCCATCAATAACTGACTATTAACGTCTTGATTGTATGCCAACCTTCGATGCGATGGCAGATCTAATTCAACAGGAAACATAGCTTCATACCCATACGCCAAGGAAAATGGAGTATGGCATGTTGTTATTCGATGGGATGTTCTATACGACCAAAGGACTTCAGGTAACTATTCTAGCCATGCTCCCTTTGCTTCTTTGAGCCTTTTCTTCAGTGTATCCTCCAGTGTCTTGTTGACAGCCTCAACCTATCCGTTTGCCTGTGGATGAGCTACTGAATCAACAACAACCACAACATACTTGACGTTGCCTTTTCTCGTGGGCAAAGACCCGATCGAATCTATCCCTTATACTACATATGGCCAAGGGCTTTGCATCTGTTTTAGCTCATTAGGGGTTGCTCGCGGTATCTTGGAGAATCTTTGGCACTTGTTGCACTTTGGAACAAAATCCATAGAGTCTTCATTCTTCGGTGGCTAGAAGTATCTTTACCTTAGGATCTTTTTCGATAAACTCTGCCCCCCCAGCATGATTCCCGCAGAAACCTTCATGGACTTCTCGCATTAATTCTATGGCTTTTTCCTTTGTAACACACCTTAAGAGTGGCATTGAGTACCCCTTTTCGTCGACCAGGATGAATCGAGTTGATTGCCTCTGGAGGGCTCTTGCTTTGTTTCTGTTCATCGGCAGTACTCCCTGCTTCAAGTACTCGATGAAAGATGCCATCCACGTGTCAGTTGCTTCGATTACCAGGGATGACTCTTCTGCTTGGATGCTCGATGTGGAAAATCGTTCAACAGGCACTATATTTAAGGTGTCAGAATCCTTTGCACTTGCTAACTTGTCCAAAGCATCAGTGTTTGAGTTTTGGTCGCGAGGTACCTGCTAGAGAGTATATTTTTCAAATTGTGCCTTCAAATCCTTTGCTTTGTTTAAATAAGCAACCATCTTCAGACCCCGGGCTTGATATTCTCTAGTAATTTGATTAACCACTAACTAGGAGTCACTATAAATTTCAAGCAACTTTATGTTCATATCCTTGGCTAATCTTAATCCTGCGAGCAAAGCTTCGTACTCGGCTTCGTTATTGGACGCTGTGAAGTTGAATCTGATTGCGTAGTGGAATCGATGTCCTTCAGGCAACTAAAATCACACCTGTTCCAGTGTTGTGCTTGTTAAAGAGCCATCTACGAACAACTTCCAAGAGGGAGTTTGGCTTTGAGGTTCAGGCTCTTCTGTCGGCTCAATGTCCTAGAGCCTAGTAAGTTCTAAGAAAAAATCTGCTAGAGCTTGTCCCTTCACAGCTGCTCGTGGCAAGTAAGAAATATCAAACTGTCCAAGTTCAACAACCTATTTCAATAATCGACCAGCGACTTTCGGTTTTTGCAGGACTTCCCGTAGTGGCTGGTCGGTGAGTACTACGATGGGGTGAGCTTGGAAGTATGGTCGCAACTTTCTGGAGGCTAAGATCAAGCAATAGGCTAATTTTTCAATGGGCGGATATCGCAGTTCTACCCCTATTACCCTCTTGCTTATATAATACACAACTTTTGGCAGATGTTCCTCCTCTCTTACCAGAATAGCAATAGCAGCATATTCTGTGACCGCCAAATAGATGAACAAAGTTTCCTTTTCAACCGGCTTGGATAAAATCGGTGATTGTGACACATGACACTTTAGGGTCTGGAAAGCCTGCTCGCACTCTTCTGTCGACTCAGATTTCTTATTGCCCCTATGTAGATTAAAAAATGGGACGCACTTGTCCGTAGATTTGGAGATAAATCTACTTAAAGTGGCAATCCTCTCGGTTAGGCTTTGAACATCTTTTATCTTTGTTGGCGACTTCGTCTCGACCAGGGCCTTGATTTTTTTGGGATTAGCTTTGGTACCTCGTGAGTTCACTATAAATGCCAAGAATTTCCCTGATCCAACTCCGAAGGAACACTTAAGGGGATTCGACTTCATCTGATATTTGTTTAAGATGTTGAAGTACTCTTGCAGCTCCCCGATGTGTTCTTCTGCCTTCTTTGACTTAACCAGCATGTCATCAACATATACCTCCATGTTTACACCGATCAGCTCTTTGAACATGTGATTGACTAGTCCCTGGTAAGTCGCACCAGCGTTTTTCAAGCCGAAAGGCATTACTTTGTAACAGTAAAGCCCTGTATTGATTCAAAAGCTAGTGTGATCCCCATCAGGTGGGTGCATACTGATCTGATTGTACCCAGAGTGTGCATCCATGAATGACAGGATCTCGTGCCCTAAAGTGGCATTGACCAGCTGGTAGATCCTTGGGAGTGGGAAACAATCCTTTGGGCAGGCTTTATTGAGGTATGTGAAATCCACGCATGTTCTCCACTTGCCATTTGGCTTGGGAACCAGTACGGGATTAGAGACCCATGAAGGATAAAACACTACCCTGATGAATCCGTTCTCCTTTAGCTTATCGACTTCTTCTTTTAATGCTTTCGATCTAACTTTGTCGAGCAGCCTCCTTTTCTGTTGTACTGGTGGAAAACCTTTATCTATGTTCAAGACATGGCTGATAACTACTGGGTCAATCCTAACCATATCTTTGTGAGACCAGGCAAAGACCTCCTGGTTCTTCTTAAAAATTCCACTAGTTTTTGTTTTGTTGTTGTCTCTAAGTTTTTACCAACTTTCACAACCCTTGTCAGATCTGACTCATCGAGTTGGACCTCCTCAAGGTCCTCGACTGGTCCTACATCTTCCTCAAAATCCCCAAAGCGAGGATCTAAATCTCTATCCTCACTTTGGGCAACACCTTATTTGGTGACGTGCTCACTTGATTGGGCTTGTATCTCATTGGCCAATTGCAACCCTTTTTCGGCTCCTTCCCTCGATCCATCATTTTTTTCCTTAATAATCGAGGAATTGTAGTATTCCCTCGCTTCTTGCTGGTTTCCCAACACGCATCCTATCCATACGTCATTTGGAAACTTCATGGCGAGGTGCCAGACCGAGGTTACAGCTCCTAGGTCGACTAGAATAGGCCTTCCAATCACAACATTATATGCTGAAGGACAATCAAATACTATAAAAGTAGTGAGTAATGTCCTGTTCGCAGGTGCAATTCCTACTGTAATTAGAAACCTGATCGACCCTGTTGGCACGAGCCCTACGCCAGAAAAACCATAAATGGTTTGGTTGCATGGCTCCAAATCCTTCACTGACAACTTCATTATTTCCAGAGAAGACTTGTACATAATATTTACTGAGCTCCTTGTGTCCACTAACACCCGCTTAACCATCATATTGGTGATTTGGATGTCCACTTCCAGAGGGTCCGAATGAGGGAATCAGACATGCTGAGCGTCAAGCTCAGAGAAAGTTATCAGTTCTTCCTCTATTCGAGTTTTCATGGGACTTCGCTCCTCAACATTCAGCATTTCAATGTCCTGGTCGTGGCGTAAGGTTCGGGCATATTGCTCCCTTGCCTTCCCACTATCTCCTGATGGGTGTGGGCAGCCACAAAGGGGGCAAGCATTGGCGTACATGTGCTTGCTCGTTGCCTCCTTGAGCCTCTCGCTGAGAACCTCCAGTCGCTCGTACATATCTCCTCAGGTGTCCTTGTCTGATAAGGAACTCAATTTCATCTTCCAGCTGGTTGCACTCATTGGTGTCATGACCATAGTCGTTGTGAAAATGACAAAACTTGGTTGTATCTCTCTTAGAGATATCTATCCTTATTGGTGCTGTTCACTTGTAAGGGACATTGGTGCTGGTCGCTTGGTACACCTCTGCCCTGCTTTCGACTAGGGCGCTTATTCTCAGACGTTAATGGCTCATTATTTGCCATTTTCCACAATTTTTCTCGTTGTTTTTGCCATTGCCATTGCCATTGGGTTTATATTACCCGTTGGTGGCTTTGGCAGGATCTTCCTTTGGTCCCTTGTCTCTTGCAGGCGACTTCCCTTCATTAGCAATCGCCTCTTTGAGCTTGATGTACTGGTCTGCTTGATCCAGGGATTCTTGGGTACTCTTCACCCCATTCTTCCTTAAACTGTTCCAGAGGGGTGAGTGGCGCCGCACTCCAGCAGTAAGTGCCATCATTTTCCCCTCACCACCAACCGTCTTAGCTCCAACTGCCGCTTGCATAAAATGCTGGACATATTCCTGTAAGGAATCTCCCTTCTTCTGGCGTATCTCGACCAAATGGTGGGCATTAGTCGGATGTACTTGACCAGCGTAGAATTTCCCGTAGAACTCCTTTACGAACATCTCCCATTACACTATGCTAGCAGGAGGGAATTTGAGAAACAACTCCTGAGCAGTATCGGATAAGGTGGCAAGAAAGATTTTGCAGCAAGCATCATCTGACACCTTTTGGATGTCCATCTGTATCTCGAATTTATTCACATGAGATACTGGGTCTCCCTATCCATCAAAGTTTGGCAATACTGGCATCTTAAATTTGCTTGGTGTTTCTGCCATCGCTATTTTTTGTATGAATGGAGTGCCTCTTCTTTGATCATACTCGATGTGGGATGTTCGACTCCCCACTAACTGCTGGATGACCTGATTCAGATCTTCGATCTGGGCCTGCACTACGACTGGTATCACTGGGGCGACCGGTGCTGGAGGGGAGTACTCGTCGTGCCTTTCCCACCTATCGTTGAGCACATCCCACAAGTTGTCATCTCTATGCCTTTGCTCGCTAGTGCCCAATCGATCAAAGACGTTAGATTGCCTAGGCTGCCCCCAACGTTCTGGCTCGTAGGCCTATTTTCTCTTGATGGGGGGTTCCTCTCTCCACCTTTCTCTCCTTGCCCTCGACTAGAGTTTCCTTTGCCGGAATCAGCCTCATTGTAATCATGACCGTCCCTAAAATGTGACCGGCTGTGGCGCGACCTGCTGATCACACTATTTCCTCCTCTTGCTGGTACCTCCCGAGCATCAGGGGGAGGCCTGGGTTAGTCGGTGGGTCTCAGACATTATTATGTCGCAAGGGGGCCCTAACCGCAGAGCCTCACTCAGAGTTCCTTCTGTTAGCAGAAGGACGCTATCCCCTACTCGGTGGATTCAGTTCCTCAGCAGTTTGGCATCTAGGGCTTCAGGGAGGTTGCCCGGCCATATTCTTCCTTTGACGCTAGGGATTATCTCGATCAGTATGAGAAGGTGGCTGCTGCTCAGGATCTTGAAATTGAATAACTTGTTGAGCAGCAGGAGGTTGCTCTGGCCTTAGAGGACTTGCCGGTTTAGGTGGATGACTTGGGTTTGGGCCTTGTTGTGGTGGTACACTTGGTGGTTGATCTGGTTGAGAAGTTGGCACAGGTTGTCCCCGAGCCAACTGAATGGCTGCTTCTAGGGCGGCAGTGGCATCTCTTTGTCGGCGGTCCATGTCAGCCTGCCGCTCATTCAACTCTTGACGTTGACGGTCAATTTCTCTCTATTGTAACGCCATCGTCTCAGCCACATTCTCTTGATTAGCCCTTAGATTGGCTAACTCCTCCTGCAACACAATCAATGTTGTCCTCAAGGTCTCAGAATCCATTTCCTCCTCTTTGAAATCCAACTGTGGTAAATCTTCAGCCACATTTTGTGGAGGAGGTTGGGTGGATGCAGCACCAGAAGTTTGTCCCATCTTTCTGGATGTTTTCGCCATTTGATTTTATTGGAAGTCTCGAGTTCGAAGTCTCAATGAAAGCACCAAAATGTTGACCCTCGAATTGGTCAACGACACGGAGTCAGATAAACGATGTAAAGTAAGATGAAAATGAGAAGAACTCTAGATGAAAAGATAAACGACACAAACAATTTATAGTGGTTTGGCCGCAATAGAATGGTAATAACCTACGTCCACTTAGTGTTCTTATTGATGTAGTATTCCAAGAATAGTGATCAATGAACTAGGGTTCACGAGTTTCACTCAATCTCAGATAAATACAATTGTGATGGATAACAACACTCTTTTTCTCTCTTAGAATCTCTCAGCTCAAGCGTTCTCAAGCCATGTGTTCGAAAATAAAATATAGTCCCCTCTCTTAAGCCCTTTGATTCTTATTTATAGGCTCAAGGAGGTCTACATGGCACAATGAGCCTTAATTACACTTAATACATGCGTATCTAAATTATAATTAATACATAATTACAAGATTGCATATTTGAAAGAAATAACTGGGCATGTGCGCCCAGGCTGGTCGCCCATAATTATGCTACTTGATAAGCCAATGATCTCCTGGTCATGGGTCGAGCGGGATACGCTCACTTAAAACTGCCACCTACACCCAACGTGCAGATCAATCCTGCCACGTCATTAGGTAGTCCGTTTTTGGGTAAACACCTAGGACTGTACATTAACTTTTGAGTTGTAAATATATTTTAAAACAATATTTTAGGACCCAAATGTAACAATTTTATAATTTAAATGAATGTCGAAACTTTATACCAAAATCTTATTTAATTAAGTCTTTACTTAAATTAATTACACTTTATGACCTAAAACCTCGATTAGCGAGCTAATGGTACATTTTACAATCACATGGTAAAGACTCTAGGTAGTAGGGCGGTACACGTAGTCCTTACCTTGTGTCCATAATGTCCTCAAGGGCAAAATCATCCTTTCCCATCATTTCCCACTAAACCCCAAATAACATTACAAATTCCTAATTAATTCTGTTAGTCTTCCAAAGACTAGTATTTTCCCCCAATTATAACTCATACTCTAATATCCTCGGTAATTCACCAAATTACTAAAATACCCCTAGGCTCACCTCGAGCCGAGTATAACTCCCCGTTGTGAATTTTCTGCCAAATTTCTCACAAGGATCGCTTCGTGTCACACATCTCAAATATATCCACATAATAATGTGGTCCTACTCACAAAGCATATATAATTTACAATTATACCCTCAATGAGTCAAAATTACAAAAAATGCCTTTTTCACCAAAACGGGCCCACAATCCAATTTAATGCACATAAGCATGCATAAATTATCATGTTATCATAAAACTCATATATTTCACTTAATCACACATATACTCAATTAAATTCACATATTAATCCATTTATGCCTTCCCATCACACTAATCGAGGCACTAAGCCTTATTAGCGAATTTTAAACGTTACATAAACACGCACACATATAAGAATATATATAAATACAAAAAATAAATTGTCTCTTCATTTTCACTACAAAAGTCAACATAATAATATACATATATTCTCAATTTATCACTAGTCAATACCAATCGGTGACGTGAGCAAAGCAACGCCAGGAGAACCAAAGATGGAGGATGAGAAGATATGGAGAAGAGTTACTCTGCTATTGCCGCTACGTGCCTAGTGTTATGCCGCTACTGGTGCTGTCGGGAGAGAGGAGGAGACTTGAAATTACTGAGAGAGTAGGAGGGAGGCGGTAGGGAGAGATGAAAAAGAGAGAGAGAGAGAGAGAGAGAGATAGACAAAGTTTGGGTTTATTGGGGAATAGGGTCAGGCGAAAATGGTTTTCAATTAGGGTTGTTTATGTATAAATTATATATATATTAAAACATAACCTTTAATTGGGCGGGTTAAATTTTCGTTGGGCTATACGGGTTGCATTTTTTGGGGGTTTTTTCGATTTGGTTTGGGTGGATTACGAATTTTTTTGCAAAACCCTACTCTATATTATTCCCATGGTCATTCAGATCAGTGGAAAAGAAGGGCATTGATGCAAGCTTTGTCGCAGTAGTAGCCGAAAAGTCATCCTACTAAGAAGGAAAGGGACAACGCAACGAGGATCGCAAGGACTCCCCCGTGCCTAAGTAGGCCCTGAAGGGCCGGTTGTGGAGGAAGTCTTGCAAGTGTCGACCTTTGAAGGCGCCGAAGTTTTGCAAAAATAACGAGACAATGAATGTGATGGGAGAGGATCCGAAGGACCTCCCATCTCGGGGGTCGCTGGTCACCAACCACGATGGGCCTACTGTCGCCGATCTCCCCTATGCCTCCGGCATCACGAAGTGTTGGGACTCCACATCCCACAATAATAGTGTTAGTAAGCCTGATTACCAGAAAGCCTCATTCTTTGATGCACTCTAGGGGCGGGGAGGGCTTCGCCACATTCAGGAATTGGTTAGAACCAAAAAAGCCGCAAAGTCGTGAACTATGGTTAGAAAGAAGAAAGTGTGCAATCTTACACTCTGTCGCCACTTTAGTCTAGAGAAAATCCAGGCGCACCACGTACTCGAGCTCCACTGCAGATGAGTAAGGGAACCTGTTAAAAATAGCCCAACGTTAGAAAAATACAAGTCAAAGTACAGTCAGGTTACCCCTAACACCCTCACGGAGGAGCTCGTCATTCGCCAATGGCGAGAACTCCCACACGTGATGGCGGGAATAACACCCCAATGCTCCTAAGAAGTATCTCAAGAAGAAAGAGAGTAAGTTACTTACAAAATCTCCTAAAGACTTTGTGGGTAGATGTAACACACTACTACCCAGGGACCGTTACGGTGTGCATTTTAAAACAGTGCTAAACTCGATAATCGAGTCATTTGGCCATATTTGTATAACTAAGTATGATTAACAGTATAGGGTTAAAAATTTTGGTCAAAATACAACGTTTCACTAAAACGTTTACTATATACATTGGGATCCCAAAATATAATTTAAAGGTTAATTACAACAAAATATTTACAACCAGCCGACCTAAGCAGCAAAACAGGGTTAAACCCTAGTTCCTCTTTAAACCCTCGGCCGTGGTGATCGAGCAGCCGCATATGTACACATCGTCACCTAAGCTCTCCAACTCAAGGATGGTCCCACTTTCTTTTGCCTTTACCTGCACCACATAGCACCTGTGAGCCAAAGCTCAACAAGAAAACTAAATATGCTCATGAATAGTAATAACATGTTACCAAATCATAATAAGCATGCCTAGCAATAATAGCCTTATTCATCCATGCAAATAAGTCCCAATAATGATTGTGGGCCCTGCCCTTTGTATAGATGATTTATGGGCCCTACCCTTTGTATAGATGATTTATGGGCCTTGCCCTTTGTATTAATGACTATAAAGTCATAAAGAATATTGATGGCCAATGTGTCCATCTAAAATAAGTTACTAAAATAAGTGACAATTAAGTCATGCACTGGGGGTCCATACCCTAATCAAAAGAGTGAATATCACTTTATGATTTTGGTAATAATACTGAGGCTTATAGCCCAAATCTGATGAGTGATTAACACTTTGAGATTCTGGTAATGATGCTGGGGCTTGTAGCCCTAATTAGATGAGTGAGGATACACTTTGGGTTCCGAACCCTAATCAGATAAGTGACTGATGAGCGAGTCACGAACATGGGCCCAGTACCCATAGCCATGTGACGTTGCAGTCACCTGGGCCTTGGGTCTAAGTAACTAGCCTTTAGACTAGACAAGCGCTTTTAATTTTCATCGAACTTGAGGTCAGTCAAGCATTAATGTTCCCAATGATTCATTCAATGTTTATGTTGATTAGATCTAATCTTTTCGGCTTGTGTTGAACACATCAATGCCGTTCTTGACTCTTAAGCCAATACCATACAACTCGTGCCGATTTCTGACTCATGTGTCAGTGCCATTCACAAGTAATCAATGCAACCAGGTATATATCATATGTCAAATATCCAAACGTAGGGTTTTCATCTTGCTTACTTAACAATCACTAGCATAATGATGATCATGCACTTTTACAGAGATTCAAGCTCTGATCAATTCCATATTCAATATTCATGTCATGCCCTAATCATATGTATCTCATGCATCACATTTATCACATACTTGGTGCATTTTTCTTACCTTTGGTCCAAGCATAAGTTACAAATAAATGAGCCACAAGCACGGTCCTGTTTCCAATCCCCTAGTGATAACCTAGACAAAACCATAAATGATGTTTCAATGAGTTCAAGTTCTAAAACCCAATTCCGGGACCAATCCCACGCTCTCGGGACCACCAATTCCACCAAACAAGGTGTTGGAATCATCCCCGAGCCCTCGGGTCAAAACCCCAAAAACTACCAAAAAACCACATTTTGAAGGCTGTGTAGCGCTACAACGCTACCTTTGGGTGCTATAGCGCTACAAATAGACCCAATTCCCCCAAACAGGGCACCTAGCGCTGTAGCGCTACCACCCTAGCGCTACAGTGCCCAACCCAAAAATCTGGGTTCTCAGCTTCGTGTTCTTCTTGTTATTCGAGCTTCAAAGCTCCAAATCCGATCCCAACCTATCCAAATCTCAAAATTAAAGTTCATAAACATCCTAATCTCCCAAAACCAATAAAATCCAAGCTTCAATTCATCCAAAATATCAACAAAACACAAATTCCAATCCAAGCTTAAAATCTTTAAAAATTAAGAACGTAAAACTTGAATTACCTCTAATTATGTCATTCCTCGCTAAATCTCCAGCTAATAAGCTTCTAATATTTCCTAGAATCGATATGCCTCAATCCTCACTTGAATCTGAGTCCTAGAACTCAAGTTTCCTTCGAAAAGGTGATCGGGTGTCGAAGATGGAACTTTGAGGGAGAGAAAATGTTCTGAACGATCTTTTTATGATTCTAACAGGTTACTTCAAGCTTAACTAGCCTCAAGCAAATACTAATACTCGGGGTCCCAAAAATGCCCTTGAGGGTAAAATAGTCAAAACTCCTAGAATTTCCCCCTGATCTCACTAAATTCCAATTTAACGTCAAATATTTATTCCCATTACCCAATATCCCGGTAATGTACTAAATACCCCTTGACTCAGTCCGAGTCAAATATAAATCCCATTGGTACTTTCCCACTAACATACCTCCTAGGATCATCTCATGTTGAGTAACCCTAACATAACAAAAAAAAATGAAGCACCACACACATGCCACATATATGCCAAATATGGCCGAAATGGCCAAAATATGGAAATCACTCAATTAAATAGAAATGGGTTCACACGCATATTTAATACACCTAAAAATGCATATAATCATTTAATTGCATAATAAATCAATTATGGCCCTCCCAGCCTCCTAATCAAGGCCCTAGGCCTTATTAGGAAATTTGGGTCATTACAACTAACCCCTCTTTACAGAAATTTCGTCCTCGAAATTTTATCTAAACCATTCGGAATATAAATTCCGCATAACTGATTCCTGTTCCCAGGTCACTCCCTCGACCTCGATGTTTCTGTATCATACCTTAACTAAAGGTATAGCTTTGCTTCTCAGAACCTTGTTCTTTCTGTTAAAATCTGAACTGGCTATTCCTTATAGGATAGCTTAGCCTCAATCTCCAAATTCTTATGACTCAATACATGAGTGTCTTTTAACCCATGTCCTCAATATAGAAATATAAAATACATTGTATACTGCCTACAGTGCCAAAATAGATGTCAACTCAAAGGCAACCTGATTGATCCTTTCCAGCATTTCAAACAGTCCTTACTAATCTAGAGCTCAACTTGCCATTATTTCCTCACCCCTTTCCATGGTGATATTCTGAGGAAGATACAGTCCTCCACTTGGAATTCGACATTCCTGCATTTTAAATCTTGACATTCCTCTAAGAGAGTAGTATGAGATTTATCTAGAATCCCCCATTTAATCCCAGTGTCCATCGGATCCCAAGTCCGATCCCTATACCACAATAAACTCATACCTCACACTGCATAATCCTTAGCTAATGCAGTTTAGACATTCCTCCCAATTCTTCCCATCTGTGGTTCATTTAACTTTTTTCCTTTGATCCTCTCTGAAAGAGTAAATCAAACATAATGTTGGCCACCTGGCCCACTAGTAGCTCTACTCTAGTTCTGGTCATACTCTTCAAATAACATGATGCATAGGCAATCGCTTTTCCCTATCACTGAGGTGTCATAACAACCTACTAACTGGTTCTGATCTGTAAGAAGATTTAGAAATTTTGCTCAAAACACATGTAATATTCTTCCCATCGAAGGAAACTCCTGCCCTCTGAGGCGTTCCTTAACCTTGGCCAATCTTCAACTGAGAGTATACCATAATACCGTCGATCAAGACGATCACAAATCCAATTAAGATAAACCTTGAATACTCTGTTCATCTAATCCATCAAATCAACTTAGCACTCTTAGTGCCCTTATCTAATATAAAAAGCAATCCTTTGCATATCCTTTTTCCTGATCTTTAGCTGGTACTAACCAGATCAAAGATCCACCTTAAAGAATATCATCTTACCTGATAACTGAGTCCTTTAGTTCTTACAACTTTGCTAAAGTCGTCCAATACAGTACCCTAGACCTAGTTCCATCCCTAGCATGAATCCAATCACCATTTATGTCTTTGTGTAAATGTAATCCTGACTAATCCCTTGAAAATATATCCTGAAACTCACAACTAATCCAGTCTATCTTGGTCTCACTGGCACAACTTGAGTGGTATCCACCATACTAGCTAGGAGTTCTATGCATCCTCTTGCAATAGATCTCTAGCTCTAAGTACAGATGTCATTAGCATAGTGCCAACTACCACAAGGGTTTCCAATTCTCAAACTTAAGAGTTACTATCATTTCCTTGCAATCTATCATTGCCCCATACTTGGTTAACCAATCTATATCCAGGATCATACTGAAGTCAGTCATAACCAACCCTATCAAGTCAACCGATGAGTTCTCTCTCCACCATAATCTAACTCATCACGACATAACCATGCAATCTGCATAACAAGTCTATGCCTCTCTAAATACAACAAGCAAAGAACAACATGGCACGAAAACTAGTCAGCATAATACAAAATCAGAACTAGAAAGTTGACCTGCCACCACTGAGGAACTAGTCTTAGTCTCAGTCTCAGTCTTCGAATTTGACTGCATCAGAATGAACACTCGAGCTAGAGTCGAGTTGTCCACCCCCTTTGGCTCATCCTTTCTTTACCTTGGGAAATCCTTCTTGAAATGCCCGACCATTCCACATAAGAAACATCCCTTTATTCATCATTCTCCCAGATATGCCTCTTACACCTAGTGCATTCTGGGTAAGTCCTCCAGTTCTTATTCTTGCTCGAACCAATAAATGGAGGTGTCACTATTTGAGCTCCATGCTCTCCAGCACTCTCCTTCTCAATCTGTTTTTTTGTGCTCTCAACAGCAAGAGCCTTCCTTACCACCTGAGCGTAGGTAGAGATTTCATGCATTGGGGCAACTCTGAAGCCCAAAGCTATACTAGGATTCAATCCATGGATAAACCTTTCCCTCCGAGCTACATCTGTGGGTACCATATCAAAAGCAAACTTGGAAAACCCATCAAATCTGTTAACATACTCGGTTACTGTTGCATTGCCCTGAACTAGGTTCAGAAACTCATTCATTTTAGCAGTCTTGACTGCATCACAGTAATATCTTTCATTAAACAACTGCTTAAATTCTTTCCAATCCATCACAGCTGTGTCTCGTGTCTGGGATACTACTTCCCACCACTTCTGGGCATCATCCCACAATACATATGTAGCACAGATAACTCTATCGTGGCCTACCACCCCCATACTGTCGAGGATGGAACTGATCATGCCCATCCATTGCTCAGCTCTAAATGGATCTAGGCCTCCCTTAAAGAATGAAGGGTAATATTCCTGGAATCTTCCACAGAGAAATTCCCATTTGTTCTCAACCCTATGCTGAGCCAATACTGGTGCCATTTCTGGCATAACAAAGGAAGAAGTATTCCCTAACGGATTCTGCTGTTGCTTCAAACACCTAATCTCTTCCACTTTGCTCTGCAATCTTGATTGCACATCTGTAAACACCTGCTGGAAATTCTAAGGGGTAGGTGAAGAACTCAAACCCT
Organism: Humulus lupulus; assembly: GCF_963169125.1. Taxonomy (NCBI): domain Eukaryota; kingdom Viridiplantae; phylum Streptophyta; class Magnoliopsida; order Rosales; family Cannabaceae; genus Humulus; species Humulus lupulus. The sequence goes on along the minus strand of NC_084794.1, from coordinate 164,525,329 downwards.
GGCTGTGATCCCCAGCCTCAATATAACCACTACCAGGCCTCATTATCTGCCTTGGATACATACCTGCTGATTGAATCTACAGTCAATAACTTGACCATTAAACATGATGAATATATTCAAAATCCTTCCACATAGGAACAATCACACCACACTACATTCAAAAACCACTGCAGTGCTAAAATCATGCCCATAACATTTGTTCATCAATTCATAACCTCTGCTCTTCCAACATACACACCATGCTTCCAACTCCAGCATGAAAATATCACATTCATATAATCACGGAGCAAGTAATCATATAATCATATCAATAGTCAAGAGCCAGGCTCTATCAGAATCTCATACTCCCTAGTATAATATGCATGTAAAGCATTTACATTCTATTTAAGCAGTTAAGCACATAACTACATAAATAGTTACCATACCCTGAGTGAAGCTATGTTTAGTGACGAGTGTACATGCCCAGCTTGTCTTCAGGAACCCTTAACCTTGACTCGCTCTGATACCAAGTTGTAACGCCCTACTACCCAGGGACCGTTACGGTGTGCATTTTAAATAGTGCTAAACTCGCTAATCGAGTCATTTGGCCATAATTGTGTAACGAAGTATGATTAACAGTTTAGGGTTAAAAATTTTGGTTAAGATACAACGTTTCACTAAAACATTTGCTGTATACATTGGGATACCAAAATATAATTTAATGGTTAATTACAACAAAAGATTTACAACCAGTCGACCTAAGCGACAAAATAAGGTTAAACCCTAGTTCCTCTTTAAACCCTCGGCCGTGGCGGTCGAGCATCCGCATATGTACACATCGTCACCTAAGCTCTCTAACTCAAGGATGGTCCAACTTTCTTTTGCCTTTACCTGCACCACACAACACCGATGATCTGAAGCTCAACAAGAAAACTCAATATGCTCATGAACAGTAATAACATGTTACCAAATCATAATAGGCATGCCTAGCAATAATAACCATATTCATGCATGCAAATAAGTCAAAATAATGATTTTGGGCCTTGCCCTTTGTATTGATGACTATCAAGTCATAAAGAAAATAGATGGCCAATGTGTCCATCTAAAATAAGTGACTCAAATAAGTGACAATTAAGTCACGCACTAGGGTTCCGTATCCTAATCAGATGAGTGAATATCACTTTACGATTTTGATAATCATGCTGGGGCTTGTAGCCCAAATCAGATGAGTGATTAACACTTTGAGATTTTAGTAATCATGTTGGGGCTTGTAGCCCTAATCAGATGAGTGAGTCATACTTTGGGCTCCACACCCTAATCAGATAAGTGACTGATGAGTGAGTTGCAAACTTTGGCTCAGCACCCATAGCCATGTGACGTTGCAGTCACCTGGGCCTTTTGGCCCAGGCTCTAAGTAATGAGACTTTAGCCTAGACAAGCGCTTTTAATTTTCATCGAACTTGAGGTCGGTCAAGCATTAATGTTCATGATGTTTCATTCAATGCTTATGTCAATTAGATTTAATATTTTCGGCCTTTGTTGAACACATCAATGTCGTTCTTGACTCTTAAGCCAATACCATATGACTCGTGCCAATTTCTGACTCATGGGTCATTGCCATACACAAGTAAGCAATGCAACCAGGCATATATCATATGTCAAATATCCAAATGTAGGGCATTCATCATGCTTACTTAACAATCACTAGCATAATGATGATCCTGCACATTTATAGAGACTCAAGCTCTGATCAATTCCACATTCAATATTCATTTCATGCCCTAATCACATGTATCTCATGCACCACATGCATCACGTACTAGGTCCAGTTTTCTTACCTTTGGTCCAAGCAAAGGTTACCAATTAATGAGCCACATGCACGATCCTATTTCCAATCCCCTAGCGATAACCTAGTCACAACCATAAATGGTGTTTCAATGAGTTCAAGTTCCAAAACCTAATCCTGGGACCAATCCCGTGCTCTCGGGACCTCCAATTCCGCCAAACAAGGTGTTTGAATCATCCCCCGAGCCCTTGGGTAAAAACCCCAAAAAGTACCAGAAAACCACATTCCGAAGGCTCTGTAGCGCTACAGCACTACCTTTGGGCACTACAGCGCTACAAAAAGACCCAACTCCCCCAAATAGGGCACCTAGTGCTGTAGCTACCACCCTAGCGCTCAGCTTCATGTTCTTCGTGTTATTCGAGCTTCAAAGCTCCAAATCCGACCCTAACCTATCCTAATCTCAAAATTAAAGTTCCCAAACATCCTACTCTCCCAAAACCAATATAACTCAAGCTTAGATTCATCCAAAAACTCATCAAAACACAAAATCCAATCAAGGCTTAAAAACTTTAAAAATTAAGAAATTAAAACTTGAATTACCTCTGATTATGCCATTCCTCGCTAAATCCTCTGGCCAATAAGCTTCTAATCTTCCCTAGAGTCGGTATGCCCGATCCTCGCTTGAATTTGAGTCCTAGAACTCAAGTTTCCTTCGAAAAGGTGATCGGGAGTCGAAGATGGAACTTTGAGGGAGAGAAAATGTTTTGAACATTCTATTTATGATTCTAACAGGTTACTTCAAGCTTAAGTAGCCTCAAGCAAATCCTAATGCGCGGGGGTCCCGAAAACGCCCCCGGGGATAAAATAGTCAAAACTCCCAGAATTTCCCCCTGATCTCACTAACTCCCAATTTATCATCAAATATTTATTCCCATTACCCAATATCTCGGTAATGTACTAAATACCCCTTGACTCACTCTGAGTCAAGTATAAATCCTGTTGTGACTTTCCCACTAGCTTACCTCATAGGATCATCTCGTGCTGAGTAACCCCAACATAACCAAAAAAAATGAAGAATCACACATGTACCACTTATATGCCAAATATGCCCGAAATGACCAAAATATGGAAATCACGCAATTAAACAGAAATGGGTTCACATGCATATTTAATACACCTAACACATGCATTTAATCATTTAATTGAATAATAAATTAATTATGGCCCTCCCGGCCTCCTAATCAAAGCCCTAAGCCTTATTAGGAAATTTGGGTCATTACAATAGAGTTGATAGCCGTTGTGAACAAATATCTATATAGGTACTCCCCGATGTTGGACTTCCTGCTTATTGCTAAGTCTGACACCCACTCTAAATGCGAAGGTGATAGAATCCGTATGTCCTCTCATCCAGATTGAACTGAACGTGATATAGATAATGAATGTCTTAGGGTGTATGGGGCTCCCAGCCTAAGTTGTAGTCTAATACATGAAGCCCGAGAATAATCTGATAGGTGTTTGGTGTCAATTGAAATGGCGCCTCATGAAACTAGTTGGCAACATTGGCCAAAGAATCGTACAATGGGAGAATGGCCCCATGGTCATAGTGTCGAGGACTCCACTCTTGCCAACCCTCTGGAGAGCGATCTGGACGCTCACTGGGCTTGGGTAACCTGCACTCGATAACGTCTTAAAGAACATGGCAAGATCTCACCTTCGTATGCTGAGCCGTGCTCATAATAGATGGACTATAAGCAAATTCGCCCTCGTTTGACGAGGGTGGCATGTCGCGAGCTCGAAGGGTGACCGCAAAAAAATCCTCGCTGGAGGATGACCCTGACTCAATGATAGCAGGTCGAACGACACCTCGATTCGGGCGAGCCAGATCCCAAAGAGGCTCTCAGGGAGCCACAAGGATAATCAAAAGGGTACCTGAAATAGGCAACGTTCAAAGAGTTAGTACAATCAAACTACACAAATAATCTACATGACGGGCCCGCTCTCCGCAAGTAAAAAGTTCAACAACCTGCTAAGGAAAAATTCACAGAAAAACGCAAAGTACCTCACCCATTACCCTCAAGAGTTGACGGGAAGGCCCGGGGCCTCAGTGACTTGACTGAGGGACGACTCCATTACATAGTGAAACCACCTCCTTTGGAAAAGTGTGAAGTTAGGGAGCCCATTGCTGCACAAAAAAGTGGTATATTGAGAAAAAAAGTCCAAGGAGCATGAGCACGACCAAGCGCGCGCCTTGCAGAATTGGACATCCCAATGAGGAATTTTGCCAAGATCTATCCTAAATCTACCCAACCCACCCATTTTCTACCACTAATTCCATGGTTTAGGCTAGAAATAGAGAAATTACCCAAAGACATTCAAGAACACATGTAATCAATGAGAATCAAGCATATTTATAACAATGTGCAAAATTAATGGGCAACGAACCTTACCACAATGGAGAGAACACTTGTAGAAGATGATCCAATGGCGGGAGACTTAACCCAATGGTAGGAGAAGACCCAATGGAAGGGGGGGGGGGGTTGGCTAGCTTATGGGGGGTAATGAAGATGGAAAAATCATTGGAGCAAGTTCTCAATGAAGTGGGCAAGTCACCACCTTTATAGGCCTTGTTGGCTGGCACTTCACCTTGACGCTCTGACAACTAAGTGGTTCCCCGTGAAGAAGGAAGAAGGAGAGAAGGCGGCTTGGCCCTTCTTGAAGCGAGAAATGAAGTAAGGATGCATGGCCTCTCCCCTGTTGTTTCCTTATAGAAAGGAGCGCCTAGGCGGCTCCTTGCCACAGCTTGTGAATGAACTGTTAAGGTAATACCCATTAGTTTTTGATGGGAGAAGAAATGCTAAAAAAATTACTCCTAAAAACGAAAAAGCTGCAAAAGACACTAATCAGGAGGCAATGCTCAGGCCCCTGTCGTCGGCCGCTGGTCGCTGCTTTGCCCCTCATAAACGACGACCGTAATCATCTACAGTAAAAATATGTGAGAATCAAATCTACTGATCACGGCCAGACCACGCGGGTACGGGCTGGGTAACCGTCCCATCAACAATCTCAGGCATCGAGACACCCAACATTCACTGAGATTTTGCACAATAAAGGCAGTACAGATCTACAGTGAACAAGGATTCACGGTCTATAAATACGAGACATTTGTTCGTCATCAGAAAGGCAACTCTCCCTCAAGAATCTACCGTACGCTCTCAATGACCAGCATTACACATCTCACACAAACCCTCTCAAAGAAAATGATAGAAACCTAGACACAAGTTAGATAGAGAAAATGGAGGAGAAGCCAATTCCCACCATGAAGAGCAATCAATGTCGAGCAAATCCAGGGGAATGATATATTGGCCGACATGAAGACCAATTAGGTCCGAGCATGCAGCCAAAAGAAGTTGTTCTTAGAGTGGCTTCATAACCGGAACATCACCCAACAACAGTCCTAGTGCAGTCACCAGGTTGAAGGAATGGCAAGACCGAGCGACACCTACTGCCCCAGGAACTCACCAATGCCACCAAGCCAAGCACAGGCCACTGGAGAAGGATGCGCCCCACCTGATGCCAAGTCACTCGGATGGCAAAAGACCACTTCACTGTGACTAGAGGATCTCCTCCAAGTAATAGATGAAGTCAGTTACCGTCCCATAGATCCCAACTTCAACTTTTTTGCTTGCTAGCTCCCTCAGCACGAGGAGCCTGAGTTGGATGGTGCATGGGGAGGTCTTCTTGCTAGCTATAGACGAGGAGAATAATTCATCGCGGAGTTCCAATTCCACCTCATTCCGCTCGACGACTTCCCCAATCGGAGGGGTTAAAGCAAGAACGAGCCTAGAGACGATGAAGTGACAAACTTCAACAAGCGGACTACCCCTCGGCTATGTAAGTCAGTCCCACACCAACGTGGAGCCTGACTTGGGGGGAAAATGTTATACCCAAAAATCGACACTTCCACGTGGCAACCAACGAAGTGATGACATGTCAAGACAAAGTGTTGGGACACAACAGTCACCACCAGCCATTGTGAGGACTGGCCCTCGCCACTTCCCCAATACACAAGAAGTGGCAGGACTTGCAAGAATCGACCTGCTTTTCCCATCGCGTGAAGCCAAATGATCCATATATGGCCATTCCAACAACAATCGTAAGAAGCGAAGGGCCCTAGCCAATCTCCTTAGCCAGACACACAAGTCAAACCAACACACACCACGAGGGTCGGCTAAAGTCATCAATAGCCATAGCTTGTCCCCGAGGCCCTTGCTAGTCGCTGATGGTCCTCGCTACTCGTTGGTGGCCCTCGCCACCCGAGTCTCATTCTGCACCAGAGTGCGCCTTCAACTATTAAATGAACATGACATGTCAGATTACCACTTTTGGTGAGACACAAACCTATCTCGTGCCAAGTGTACAAAGATTTAGCCTGATCGGGAAACAAGGTGCCACCATCAACCTTTCTCATCTTCGCCACTATAAATAGTGCAAACCGAAATGAAACAAAGAGAGAGAAATATGAGAGAAAGACAAGTCAGTAGCCGTTCATTTTCAGAGAGAGCTTCTACTCTCCATTAGTGTAACTGCACCAAGAACAAGATCAAACTCAACTTGTTCTTGAGGGTTCAAAGTTTATAAATAATACTGAGTAAGGTGGACGTAGGTCATCTTTTTTTGGATCAAACCACTATAAATCTATCCCTCACTCATTTATTAATGCATTTATTTCTCTTTTCTTTATCTCACTATTCATCATTAAGATATCCTCTAAGGTATCACACACAAAACAACTCTTCATTTACTGCTATGTGCAAGATGACGAAAAAACGAGTTAGCAAATGGTAGTAAGAATTTAATAATTACGATGTTTAGTTTGTTGTTGAGATGAATATTGGAATAGAGATTATTTTGTTTGGTTTGATGTGGGAATGAAATGAAATAAGTGATAAATTGAAAAAAAAAAATTCTTCAATTATTTTATTTATTCTTTTAGAAATATTAAAAATTTGAGTAATTTAGAAAGAAATTATCATTTAAATTTAAAATAAAATAATTATATTATTTTAGATAATTTAAATTGATTTTATATAAATAAAAGTTATTACTTAATTTATAATGGACTATAATAATAATAATAATAATAATAATAATAATAATATCAACAAAATGATAGTCTTAAATTAATAAAAATAACTTTAGCAAATAATAATAATAGTAGTAGTAGTAATAGTAGCATGTTTAAGAAATATTGAGTATTTTTTTTAATTTGGGAAGAAAAAAAATGGCAAAATTGTCATTATGGTTGTTAGTTTTACTATTATTTAAAAATAAACTTCATTCCAATGGTTTCCATAGGTTCACTAGAGGAATAAAAGTTCCACCAAATATAAGAATCCCCCATTCCTATGGCATTGATTTCTAAATGTAAAAGTCCAAACCAAACATAGGAATGGTAATCCCCCATTCCATTCCAACTTCCATTCTACCAAACCAAACATCTTCTAATGTTACTGCTCATAAAATTGATAGGAAAACACTAGGGGTTAGAAAGTGAGTTGGTTTGTAATGGTTGCATTCCATCTTTTTTTTTTTCTATTTAACTTCATGTACTTATTGTTCTTTTTTAATGGAAGTTTATAAAAAAAAAACTCCATAATAATTAATATTTTAGAAAATCTAAAATATATAATAAAATACATATTTTTTTAATTTTAAATTATTTATATTTGTTCTTATATTAAATTAAAATTTATGATTAGATTTTTTTATTCTTAAAAAATTATTAATTTTATTGTAATATTTTTTTGATTGAGAGTATAATATATATATGTTAATATTTTTAAACAATAAATATTTGTACAAGTGAAATTTATCTTTAAATTTATTAATTGAGGTAATTTTTCACTTGACTTTTTTTGAAAATGTGTACAAAAAGAAATTTTGAAAAATTATGAGTAATTTATGTTTGAATTTTTATTTGGATTAACATAATTAAGTATAATGCACACAATGTCGCTATTAGCATACAAGGATAAGTGTATATTTGTATGCATGATATAGTGCCTATTCTTTAATCAAGACTATAGTAGGATAGTCTAGTTAACTAACTATACTTTAGGCACATGAATGCACCCAATTGGATCCTAATCAGCCCATTGGGTTAGGATCCACACTTAGACCAAAATGCCCTTTTGGTGCTCATTAATGAGAGCATATGAGGCCCATATAATTAGGTGGCTAGATACATGGGCAAGGATGAATTGGTGAGAGTGTATAGTGGGTTAGCACCCATGCCCTCTTGCTCTTCTTTTATTATTTTGCAGGTTATAAAGACTCAAAATCGCCCCTATATTTATGATTTAAGACTTATGTTTCTAATACAAAGCTCCATTGATATACTCCAATATTCAATGAGAACTATTTGCTTTGTGTTTGATGTTGATGAGTATGGATTTATGTGCTTTTGTACTCATCATCACATTATAAATCTAACAATTGGGATCAGAGCCAGGTTATAATGATTTTGAGTTGTTTAAAATGAGTTTTTGAGTTTTGGTGTATTTTTCAGATTTTTAGATCTTTATTGAAGTTTGATTATCCAAGTTTTGAAATTCTTGTTTTTTGCTGAAATAAATGTTACATTGAGTTTGTATATCATGAATATGACTTATGGGTGATATTTTTGGTGATTATTGAACCCATATTTGGCCATTTTTAGACTAATTTTCAAGATTTTTTATTTTAAAATGGGTTTGATTTGGTAAATTTATAAATGAATTTTTGGCCAAATAATTGATATGGTTCAATAGAAAATGAAATTTAGATTAAAACCATGCAAAAGACGTTGAAAACACAGTAACCAATACCAAAATCCGACCAGGTAGGAGTCGTGGGTCCAAACAGGGTCGGGTCAACCCGGTTCAGAGGTTAGGTACAACCTCCAAATGACACGTCGTTACGCACCAACCATTGGAAAAATGACACGTCATTTATTGAAGGTTATAGGCATTTTCAAGGCGTCAAACAACACATCGTTTTTCTCATTACTAAGTAAAAAGGAAGTTTTTTGTGTTAGTCTGTGAGTTCCCAAGAAATCCTCAATAATGAGGAGGAGATTTTCAAAAAAAAAATTGAAAATAATTTTGGGTGCGTGGGGGCGCATGCAGGGGGCACATAAATGATTAATTGGCATATAGTCACACAATTAAACTAAAGTATTTTATAACAATTATCATCTCACAACTTTTTATTCTATGGTCATAATTATATTTTAAATATATGAATTGACGCCATGAAATGTGTTTTGTAATATTTTTCATTATGTGGAATATGTGCTCACCTATCGTGAGTCTAAGTATGCCAATTTTTTTAATTATGATGATTGTGAGGTTAATACAATATTGGATGTTTATGTGCCCACTTATCGTGAGCCTAAACATGTCAAGTTGTTAAGTATGACAAGACCCAGTAATTAAGCAATAAGTTGGACCTACTTACTTGTGCATATGCCTTGTAACTATGTGAGAATTCATAGTTATGAATGGATTATTGTTGGCATATCTTTGGTTTATTTATATAATTATTACAAATTTTATTTATGCTCGATAATAAATTCTTTGATATTTATGGATGCTTAACTGGGTTTATTTGATAATTATGAGATTATAATTTATTTAGAACATGAAATTGAGTGCATAAAGGATATTTATTTAGTGATTGTGATTATCGTTGATAAATTTCACATTTGTTCTAATCATAATTAATACTAAAATCCATATGGATGATTTAATTATCATGTCGATGATTTTATTGTTTGGTAGGATGCTTAGATGGTTAAGAAAACACATTAGATGTCATTAACCGCACAATCTTTTCTATCATATTGGCAGTGGATTAATGAATTTAGTTATGATATTTGAAGTAGTTGTCCTTACCTAGAAATGAGTTATATATTTTGTTTGAATGACTCTAGCATGATATGATCGTTTCTGTTGATAAATCATTGAGAAAGCCAAGGAAATGAGGAAATAGCATGAACCTTGTTTTTATATGCACAATTGTACTGCTTTTAGATATCTCCTTTAGCTTTAAGCAATTCTAAAATCTTTACTGTTTTGATTATCGAATTGGAAAATAATTCATATGTTTTGACATATCGATCTCTCATTAGAAAAATGGACTAGGTCTCAAATTTGATAAATCTTGACGTCACAGTTGAAATTAAAAAGATGGCAAGTTACTCCATGATCAGTGGGAGTATCGAGATGGTTGTCATTTGGTTATGGTGAGGTATATATACGTTGATAGATCCTGTTATGACAACTTTTACTAGGATGAGATCGTTTAAAAATTTCTTGATGTACTTGTAGTGAAATTCATAATGGTTTTCCTATGATGATGAGTACATGAGACTAGTGACATTGGTTTCATGACTTGTAATAGTTTTTGTGGAACTAGTGAATCAATTTTTATATTTTTCCTATAATTAAGGCTCAAGATAAGGTATAGATCTAGTAAATTTTGGCTAAATGTGACATGAGATGGTTATAATCTACTTTTGAGGTAACAATATTGTCAATTGTGGATGTTCGTAAATACGATGAATTCGGATCAGTAGGGCAATGCATGCGTACTCAATAAAATATTATTTTTGCTACCTATTTTGAGGATAGTTAAGTTATCTTTAGGCAATGCACATATGTTTTGGCATATATGTTTTGTAGACATTTATGACTTAGTAACAACTTTAGATAAGAAATGAAAAGATTAGAGAACATTAGGCTTTGACTTATTCAAGGTTAGTATACATGTTCATTACGAAAGAGCCACCGTGGCTAACAGGTTAGTGATAATGGATTTGTTACTCGTTTATCCATAATGATTGATCTATAATATCATGTATGGGTTTTTGCGAGAGATGTAAGGTATGATTATTACTTTTTTTATGTGATCTCTCTAGCATGGTCTTTCCAAACTTTTGAATCATTGAGGTTTAAAAGCTTTTGTGTTTTAGAAAGCTTTAAAGTGGAAAACACGTAAAATGATTAATCCAAACATGCATAATATTATATGCAATGACTTCTTATTGATATTGTCTTCTTTGTTTGACAAAGTGACAGCTACAAAAGGGGACTAATGCACAGTCTCAGTTGTTGTACTGCATGCATGTTGTTTTAATGATTGTTATTGTATTTGAATATCTCTTTGGGCTAATCATGTGCAATTTATGTATCATATTGGTATGATGTTATACATGATTTATTCGATTGCCTATTGGATAACATAGATTAATATGGTGTTTGTTGATTATATTGGTCCAAGAGGGAGAGATATTGGAATTTTGTATGGACTAATATAATCATAAAATATAATTCCATATTCACAACCATGTTAGGTGTTTTAAAGAGATAATATGTGTTAAGCCATTTGCAATGACTCTCAAAAGATTGAGATTTGATGTTTTGTATCGTTTTATTCACAATGGCCTCATATAGGTTTTCATTGAATAATAATTTGATTTTATGGCTATCTTTAGGAGTTTTAGCTCTACGTGGCAAAGTAGACATTGTTTTTGACAATCTCAATCTCAAATTTTAATCGTGGAAGAGAAGATGATTATCTCAATGGTTATCTTTGAGAGTACTAAGTTTCATATAATTGTCTCTTCTATATACTATTGATGATAAGTAAAAAAAACTATCAAAGTGGGAGTTTTATGTTGCCATTAGTCATGGGTCAAAAGATTATCTAGGGAAAATTGGATTTATCCTCTGTTTTGCTTCCACTGTTACTGATGTTGACCCTATGTTGGGCTATAATATGATGAGAAACTTCATATGTGAACAAGCAAAGATAAATGATAAAAACTATTTTAAATACTTGCTATTCTAAGCAAGAAATAAGTTTGATGGCATATACCTCTAAATTTTTAATCGAGAGCAATTAATAGTTCTTAATCCTTATTGGGAAGATTATATAATAATATCACAATTTCCAATCTATGTTCAAGCATAAAAGTTTAGGCTTAATTACATGGTAATTGTGAGTTTTTTTTTTCCTGATGGAAGTTTTGTTGGTATTAGAAATATATCAAAATATGCAACTAAATGTATAGGGAGGAGATTTTTTAAAATCATTAATACCAGTCAAGATCATACATATATAGATATATTAAATCACACAAATAAGGAATAAAGATTACCTCTCGTAGCCTATCAAGTGTACTTTAGTCTTTTAGTAAAATCAACGATCTTCCTATCCTTATAAAAGCTCACGCCTTAGCCTTCCAAGTCGTTCCTCTAACACACAAGGACGTGTGTGAGCACGTAGGATTCACATGTTGATTTAGGCTCTCTAGATGTACCCAACACATAAGATCCAGAGAGGTTTGAGTAGAGAGAGGCTATGAAAACTTCTAGAATTTCAAGTTTTGAAAACTCTATCGTTTCCTTCTTGAGAGAGTCTGATAATCTAGAAATAATTGACTAAGAAAAGAATCACTTCTTTTCAGGTTTATAAAGATAATTAAACTTTTTTATTAATCTATATTTAATTAAACTAATACTGATTAGTTACAACCTATTTTAATTATTTAATTTAAATCATATTTAAAAAGAATAATTAAATAAATCAATTTGATATTCAAAATTAAAATCTCAAGGATTTGGCACATGTGTGTGGTGCCACTTTATCTGCATCCTTAATTTTCTCATTTGTTTGTTTGAGTAATTTTGAGACATGATATTTATCAGAAAATAAATATCAGTTAATTCAAAATTAACTTTATCTTAAAACCTATCAGTTTTAAATAATTATCTTATTATAAGATAATAATTAAACTCTCCCAAATATTAATCCAAAAAAGATTAATAGTTATTTTAACTAATATAAAAATTTTCAAATAAAAATTTATTTATTTATTTAATTAATACACAATTAATCAATTGCCCATAATTATTTCCTTGCCGTGGAAAATTAATTCCTCTACAATTTAGACATTTTCTCTATTAATCTTCCTTATGACATCCTTACCCTTGACATGGTAGGACATAGGTGACCAGGGGACCATGGACCTATAATACAAAGCTCCAATAAACAACAATAATATTTAAACTCTTAAATTCAATAATCTTATTTATTAATTCCATGATTACTCCACTATAAATATAGAATTACACTCTAAGTATTTATAGAATTATATTTACAGAGTTTTCTCTTTTAGTCCATTGATATAATCAATAAATGTAGTTTTGTCCTCCATTTATTGGTTCGTTAATTAGAGTTGGTCAATATTACCATTTAACCCTTCTAATTACCTCTTGTTCCTTCAGTACCATTAATTCACTAGCGAATAATTAATCTATAATCATATTATAGATTTGAGCTCAATAGCTATTCAGTTCCAGAAGCAACCCTTAAGGGAACCAATATTCGATCCATTAGGAATATATAGATTCCATAATCGTAAAATCATGTACCCACCCATTCATGATATTGAATATCAAAAACAAAAGTCAGTAGCCTCATTGTATTAAGAGACCCGAACGAATGTATCAAAAGATCCAATAAGCACAAAATGGAGTTCATAATTACTCAAAATTTAGACTGATCTACAAATGATCATCTATTATGATATGAATTAAATATTTATGGCAAACGATAACTTTATAAAGATAATCAATTCATATCGGTCCTATCATATATAATCACTATTTTATACAAAACCTTTACTAAGATGTCTATCCACATCAATAATCTGAATCTGGACTACTTGCGTCCCGTATGCTTAGTAAATCATGCTAGTAACCATTCATTATAGACTCCATACTTTAATATGTTAATGACCATTTTATTTATTACATATGATCTTAATTATCTCATACTAACAAATATCATATCCTCATAAATGAATATGAAATTTTATGATATTTATACAAATTATTCAAAAAATAATTATAGCATTTAAATATAATATAATTGTACTTTGATTTAAATCAATAACATGTCTTTTCACCTGCTTTTCAAAGATCAGTGTAGAACTTTCTAAGCCAAACCGCTTCCTTAGCTGCTTCACAATCTGCTATATATACTCAGCTTCAATGGTTGAATCTGCAATGCTGGATTATTTAATACTTCTCCAGGCCACAACTCCTCTACCAAGAGTAAATACTGACCCAGACGTTGACTTATGACTGTCTGTGTCTAGTAGGGTTTAGCTGACCCCCTGAATATAAAAGCATATAATATCGTGTTCTCCAAAGATTCTTGAGAATGTGCTTTACTGGAATCCAGTGTTCCAAATCATGATTTGATTGATAATGACTTACAATCCCCCCCGTATAGCATATGTGTAACGCCCTGATTTTTAGGTACATTAAAACGACTCGGGTCGGGATTTTTTCTCGTGTTAAGAATATTATTTTAAATAATACTATATTTGTTTGGAATTTATTGAGTTATTTCTAGCCAAATTATGAATTTTGTGATTAAAAGTCAAGATAAGACTTTCGGTCTTAGACCGACACAAAAACCCTAATCGGGTAAAAATCTCGGAAAATAAAATGAAAAACTATGACAAATTTATTTTGGACATAAAATACATTCATAAAATTTGAAATTTGGTCAAAAATAATAAATATAAGAGAAAATGGAAATTTTAGGGCGTTTTGTGTTAAAATGCTTAATTTTACCGAATTGGGGAATTTTATTCCATGAATGGACCTTAGGTTAAATTTTATTGTGTGATTAATTATATTAAATGTGAGAGACATTTAATTTAACTATTATGTGTTAAGTTTTATTTTTTAAAAAAAACTTTATATGAGTGAAAAAGGTTATAGAAATGCATTTTGATTTTTTCTTCTTAGGAAATATTCATTAGCCATTATATATATAAAAAAATATTAACATAAATAAAAGAAATAGTGGCCGGCAATGTGAAGGAAATAAATTGGGTGGACCAAATTGTTTTAGTTTTAATCACCATTTAAGTTAGGGTTAATGGCATCAAGTGGTCATAGTAAAAACACTAAAGTGTTTTAGATATTTTAGAGTAGTCTAAACTCTTCCAACCCCCAAAACTGACCCCCCCTCTCACAAATCACTCTCATCTTGTTAAAAAATCATCTCTCATGTTTTCTCTCCCTTTTCAACCATCAAGAACACTAAGAAAGCTTGGAAGCTTAAGCTTTGGTCTAGGAAGAGTTCCCTAAGTTAAAGTTTCAAAAAAAAAAAAACTTGACTTTTGTAAATTTTTTAACCATAGGTCTTTCAATAGCTAACTATCTATGTTGTTGGGGGAGTTGGTTAAGGTTTTGAAAGAGTTTTGAAGGATTCAAAGCTAGTAGAAATATCAAAACCTAAAGCAAGAACAACAAGAGGTAAAAAGTTTACTTTTTTATGGTTGTTATTGTATGGTTTTTACTTTTAAGCATTATTTTGTATATTTAATGCTTAAAGTTTCTTATTGGTGATGTAATAAGGTCATGGTAGTTGTTTTATAATTTTTATGATGCTTGTGTGTTAATTTTTGAAAATAGGGACCAAAATCCCTAAGGGTTTTGTTGAAAACCCTAAAACAAAAAAATACAAGTTTTGAGCTGTGATTTCCAAGGGGTCAAGCATCCACTGTATACTGATTTTTTTAAAATAAATTTTACTGTGATATTTTTGAGATGGAGTACATGAATTTAAGCTTTTGTAACACTCAAAAACGTTTAGAAATGAGTGAATTATGCTATTTCAAAGTTTAGGAAAAAAACTGTTTTATCGTATTCTTAAATTCGGGACCAAGTTTGGACAGCCATTGTATAGGTCAAATGAACCCATTTTTTTCTAAAATTTTGTGGAAATATTCTTGGAATAACCTAGTATTCCACTGTAAAATTTGGTAATTAAATAAAGAACAATTTGAGAGTTATTAAGTGCCAAAGTTTGGAAAAAATAAGGACGTGAAAATAAGGTCATTTTTACCTCAATGTTTGGAAAATATTTTCAGCAATAAAAAATGCTCCTTTTGACCTAATATATCACAAAGACCTAAATAGCATACCAAATATGGAATTGATAAATTTTGGTAGCATTTGGGTAAGTAAATTTTAAGTTATGACCTAACAAAGTATGTACTTAAAAATGTGGAAAGTGAGGTTTTCACACTTGGTGCAAAAATTGGATTTTGGAACTTAAGATAAAAGTACATTTTTGCATATTGCAAGATCAAAACTTGGTAAGTCTTAAAAACATTTTGACCTAAAATACAACTTTGAGATTAGTGAGAATTATTTTTATTAAAGAATTTTCATTCTTTCTGAAAGTAAAATATTTAATTTATCATTAAGCTGATAAATTAAAAAAGGGTTTAAAAGCCCTATATTTTGAGAAAATAATTAAGAAAATTATTTTTCTAGTAAGCAAAATTGATTAATTGACTTAGGAGAATTAACTAGTCAAGATAAGAAATTATAAACGATTTCTCCTAATTAAGTTAAAATTAGGCGATTTTCTTAAAACGGTTTTTAGAGATTAAAAGCTTAAGAAAAATGAAAGGAAAATTAAGATGTTGTTTTCTTGAAAAAATAATTGAGGAATTTGATTAGTATTTTCAGGATATAATACCAGCTAAAATCTTCTATATATATTTAACCAACTTGTTGAAAGTACAGGTTAATAGCGATACTTTTAAAGAATAAGATTTTTAGCGGATTGTGAGAAAATACTATTGCGATACCCAAGCCTATCGAGACCATAGGATTGGTTTCCCCAAGACTTAGGGTTTAGTCTCAAATATTTTAGTATGAATTTCTTGAATGGGTTTAAAACCAAATAAGGATCATTAATCCTTACAAATGATTTTTAAAATGACCAAATTACCCAAAATAATAATAATGAATTATGAAGTGTCATAATTAATCCGAGTATACTGTATGGATAATTACAATATTGACTAAGCATAACTGGACTATACATTGGAGGGTGAAATCTTGTTGAGAGCAAAGGACTCCAAGTAAGTAAACTTCTTTTGTTTGGCTACAACATGAAACGACTATTGTATTATATGTAGTATAGAGACACATGCACATATATACACTGTCGTAGAAAGTTTGCATAGAGACGTTAGACTAGTGGGTGCTGATTAAGAAAATATGACCGGTAGATATCCGTCATATTCTAGACGGCTGATCCCCATCACACTGCTTGATTTTATTATGTCTGATTCATTACCGAGACGAGGGCCAAGAGGTGAGGATTGCTGGTTTAAACCTAGGGGCGCCAAAATGAATGGGACCTAGGGGCCCTCATGCTTACTTAATCAGTGAATGGTTAGAACCCGAGCAAGTGCTCTGATACGTTATTCCTGGATAGTAGCCGTGAATATTGGCCATTTAGTGAGAGTGCCTAGAGATACTAGGGGTTGCCAAGTTTGAGTGAGGCTGAACACCCTAGGGGCAACTGCTCACCAGCACCACTGATTAACATAGAAGTCTATGTAAACCTGTGTAACTTCGATTATACTCTTGAATAGTAGCAATGCCCTAGGTAACTTGATGGTTACCCTTGTGAGGGATTTACTCTTGGATAAGTAGTGATGCCCTAGGTCACTTGATGGTTACCCTTGTGAGGGATTTACTCCTAGATAAGTAGCGATGCCCTAGGTAACTCGATAGTTACCCTTGATGGGTATATTTATTGGCTAGATCTTAGTGTTGAGACTCAGTTCTCTCTTACAGATTATCATTTATGCTGGAGGGCGTGATACGCCCGAATTGTTGGAAATTGTCGAGCGTTGGTCTCGAATTATATTGTGATATATTATATCTCCTTGCTCTGAGATTTTCTGAGTGTGGGGATTTATATGCTTATATGAAATAGTTTGTCATTGGTTATCAGGCATAATCATAAGTTTGCCAGGACACTTTTAAGTTCTTGAAATTGATTGTGTAGGGTCCGGATGGATCCGGAACTCTAATTTTTGTGAGCTATTGTTATCTGTGGACAGTAACTTGGTCGGTGACCACCTGTCTTCTCTGCATGCTTTTGTTTTAAAGTAGAACTTACTAAGCGTTTTCGCTTTCGTAGTTGTTTCCCGTTGTAGGTAAGAACAAGGGCAAGGCAGAGCAGTGAGTGCTGGAGTCTACCTTGTGAATGTACATGTGGACCGACCTTTTGGGAAGTTGTTTTGTTTTAGGAAATGTTGTTTTATTTTCATAAACAAGGCTCTGATTACTTTTCATAAACTATGTTTGCATTAAATATTAAGTATGGCCATACAACTTTTATAAAGTTTTTTTTTATACGGTTTTTGAGACATTTTTGTTGCATGAAAACGTTTATATTTCCGCAATTATCGAGTCTTGAAAATCCGGGACGTGACAATATGTCGGGCCTAGTACACAATATAGCATACATTAAAATCCCAATTGCTGAAGCATAGGGATATTTTCTCATGTCTTCTTATTCATGAGGTGTCTTTGGACATTGCACCTTGGAAAGAGTAATCCCATGTCTGGTCGGTAACTGCCTTTCTTGGAATTCTCCATGGAGAACCTTTCAAGTACCTTATCTATATAATTAGCTTGCGAAAATGCCGAGAGCTTGTTCTTCCTATCCCTTAGGATTTGGATTCCCAGAAAATTGCTCGCGTCACCCAAATATTTCATTTGGAACTTTTAAGCTAACCATTTCTTCACATTTGACCGTGTCTCTACATCGTTGCCAATGAGGAGAATGTCATCCATGTAACGAACTAAGAAAACCACCACTTTACCTTAGACATATTTATACACACATGCTTCGTCGACATTATGTTCGAAGAAATATATTTTAATTGTCTCATCAAAAGTGATAAAAATTCCAAGATCTAGATGCTTGGTTCAACCATAAATGAATTTTAGTAACTTAGACATCTTATGATCTTCCCTTTTCTTGACGAACCCTTCTCGTTCTACCATGTAGATACTTTCATCAAGATAGCCATTAAGGAAAGTTGTCTTGATGTCCATCTGCCATATCTCATAATCATAGGTGGCAGCTATGGATAAGAGGATGCGTTTGGACTTCAGCATGGCTATAGGAGAAAATATTTCTTCATAATTAACACCCTCTCTCTGTGTGTGTCATCCTCATTCGAAACCTTTTGTATTTTGTTACCTTTTGGTTTAGCCACTTTAAATAATTTAGAATTATCTAGTGATCATTCAATAAGCTTGAGTATATACAATCTTTTTGTTTGTTCTGCTTGACAAATTTGAAACTAATCTTCAAAATAACAATCACATTATTATTTAAAGAAATGTCAAAGGATTGTTCATGCAACATGGATAAAGAAACCAAGTTTCTCGAAAGTCCAGGAATAAAATAAACATTATTCAAAATAAGAAAATTATTCCCAAAATATAAATAGACTGTTGCCAGTGCTCTTGCTGAAATGAGCGCTCCACTTCCAACTCGCATAGTCACCTTGCAATCAACAAGTTCCCTTGATTACTCAAGTATATGCATAGAAGAACAAACATGGTTAGTGGCTCCTGATTCTAAGATCCAGGATGACATATCATCTACCACTATACAAGCTTCAAGTACAAGCAAATCAAATTTACCTTTCTTTTTCCAGCTCAGCGAGATACTTTTTTCCAGTTTATCTTCCAGTGACCTTCAACTCCACAATGGAAACACTTTCCCTTTGGTTCCTTCTTTTAGGAGTTATTGTCATTCTTGTTCTCCTTGGCTTTTGGTGCCTTCTTTCCTTTCTTGGACTTCTTGCCATTACTCTTGTCCTTGTCAATGTTCTTCTTCCTCTTCTTGGTTTTATCCTCAGAGGTCGAAGGTTTCTCCTCTATCACATTTTCCTCTGTCTCTTTGGTTATAGTTTTGTTAAGAGACTCAAATGTGTACAATTCATTCAACACATGGGTCATGTTTAATTCCAACTTATTCATAATATAGTTGCTAAAGAAGGACTGAGCGATTCTAGTATGATGCTTACTTGGGTATGCTCATCAATGAAAACCTCATGTATTTATGCCTGATGCATCATGTTAATCATGCTCAAGACATGTTGACGAACATAAACACCCTTCTTCATCTTACTATTCATGTAGGTTCTAGTAGCCTCATGTCTACTTTGATCAAATTGCTGCCCAAACATGGCTTCCAGAGATTGCATTATCTCAATAGTAGTTTCCATGGGTTAATGCTTTATTCTGAGAACATCATTCATGCTCACAAGCATGCAACACTTAGGCTTACTATTAGATTGAATCTAGGCATCATATTTGTCCAAAATATCTTTTGGGGCATTGGCAACGGGTTGTTCAGGACATTCCTTAATTAGGACAAATTTATGGTTCTCGCAGATCAACATCAAATTTAGATTCGATTTCCATCTTATAAAATTATCACCATTAATTTTTTCTAGTGATTATAAAGTTGTTATATGATTGACATCGTTCGACATTACTGAAAGAAATAAAATACAAGAATATTATAATTTGAAATTTTTTTCAATAATTGGGAAAGTAAATATGATGCATGAATGCAACACTTAAAACACATAAACTTGACATTTACTATTCCACGATAAAATTACCGAACAAATAAAATGTCGCCTTATGGCCGGTCAAGTTAATTTCAGATAACTTATAAGACAATCTTATCTTTATTATTTAAAACTTAAATAACTCATATTTTTTCTTTTAAAAAATAAAGTACCGCTGGTTTGGTCAAGAGACAATTACCCACTACAAAAGCTTAATTGTATCTTTGTAAGTGTAACCCATTATTTCAGAATTTATGACTTAACTTAGAGAGTGTCGCCTTAGGGTTGGTTAAACCTAATATACACATCACTCTTTCATATCTTCGTAACAAGCTAACCTTGGTATTAATATGACTAGAAATCTACCTAAGGGGGACAGAAACAAAGCTGCCTCAAAGCCCTAATCATATTTCACGGTGTTGAACTAATAATGTAGACCATATGTTACATTGAGAAGTTAACCTTCTCCTACTTACTATTTTAGAATATATGTGTTTATTAAACTAATCAATTAATTCTAAATGAATTACTAGTTGATTAATAATCCTATGAATGTAATAAATCACAACAATATATAATTATAAAAGAGTCTGTTTCTACAATTAATGTGATCTAAATAATTACCCATTACATTCATCTAACATTACTAAAATATTTAAAAAAAAATATATTGTTGTGTTAAAGGTCTATAATAACTACTTCCTTTATTATGGTGTGATTTACCAAGTTTTCACTAATTTAAGACTTAACAGTTTACATGCAATTGATTTCACCAAAACAGTTCATCTAAACACTCAGGACAATCCTAGATAATCATGTTTCTAAAAGAGACATGATTAATCAAAATTGTGTGGGGTTTCAGATATTGCATGTAATAGACTAATGCATGATCATGTTATCAATCAATCATCAATTAACATTTCTTTAAATAAATACAATATATAAATAAATAAACAATAAATGATGAACCAAGTACTATTGGGTAATTCTAAATTTACAACTCTTGAAAAAATAGAAATTTAAATTACAAAGTGGGCTTCAGTTATTTACAAGTCTCCAAACTGCTTATCTTCTCATATAGGCACATCTTTATAATTCTTAGAAATCCATTAGACCCAAATAATTAATTAGAAAGATATTCTCTAATTAATTTATTAAATTAAAAATAATTTTTAATTAAATAACCATTTTTGTCATCTTTTTAATTTAGTTGAATTTAAATAATCAAAAGAATCAAATTCAAGTAACTGTTTAAACTTAAGATAAGATCTTAACAAACTAAAAGATATATTATTTTTCTAATAAAAATAAAATGAGATAATTATCCTTTTAAAATAAAAAAAATAAAATTAATTAAATAAAATATATTTAGCACAAAATTAGGGATTTGTTGGGCACCAAAGAATGGTGCCCTAGGGTTAGGGTCGACGCATAAGGCAAGCCCCCAAGGGGCTCGAGTGGTGCACGACTTGGCTTAGGTGTGCAAGGGCTTGGGCACGTAGAGGCGTATACACATAGAGGTGCTGGTGCACATGGGCGCGGGTACGTAGGGTGCGTGAAGGCCTTGGGGTCGTGCAGCTAGCGCAGGGGCGTGGGTCTCGCAAGCGTGGTTGGTGTTAGGCTTGGGCCTCATGGCTTGGGTCCCTTTTTCTTCTTGTGTCCCTTATGCCCCATATGGCTTACACAAGATCTAAGGGAAATTTAAAACAATTCCTAACCCAATAGTACCATATAATTAATGATCCATCATTCGACCATACATTAAAAAACACACCCATCTATTCAATATACATTTCAACATACATATAAAAAATGCAAGAAACCCACACAACATTTAATATATATATATATGTAGACTGCTATGGTACCAATTGGTTGTATTAGATTAGAAAAATATCAAAATACGTAGTGGTATGTATAGGGAGAGGATTTTTAAAAATCATTAATACCAGTCAGGATCATACATATATAGATATATTAAATAACACATATAAAGAATAGTGATTACCTCTCATAGCGTATCAAGTGTCATGGAGTCTTTTAGTAAAATGAACGATCTTCCTATCCTTATGAAAGCTCACACCTTAGCCTTCCAAGTTGTTCCTCTAACACACAAGGACGTGTGTGGACACGTAGGATTCACAGGTTGATTTAGGCTCTATAGAT
Source organism: Humulus lupulus (assembly GCF_963169125.1). Lineage (NCBI taxonomy): Eukaryota > Viridiplantae > Streptophyta > Magnoliopsida > Rosales > Cannabaceae > Humulus > Humulus lupulus. The sequence goes on along the minus strand of NC_084794.1, from coordinate 164,502,866 downwards.
GTATTTAGCACATAAGATCTAGAGTGGTTTGAAAAGAGAGAGGCTATGAAAACTTCTAGAATTTCAAATTTTGAAAATTCCATCGTTTCTTCTTTTTGACAGAATATGAGAACCTACAACAAAAAACACATTTAGGGGCGACAAATGTCACCCCTAATAACCCCTAAATTCGCCCCTAATGACATCAGGGGCGACATGTTGCCCCTAATAATTCGATGCTAGTATGCATTATGGGCGACAATGTTTCCCCTAATACTTTGAAAGTTGCCCCAAACTAAGGTGATACCAAAATCATTTTTCGCTCCTAATACCAAGTAGTCACCCCTAATGTTGTATTATTAGGGGCGACAAAAATTGCCCCTAATAGGTTTTTTTAAATAAAAAAAATATTTATCGAAAGAAAATATAATTTTTAAAAAAATATATTCTTTAATTCATAAAAACAATAATTTGTTCAGATTACAAAAATAATATTAATTAATATCCATGCGTACAATAATATATTAATTAAAAGTAATTGTTTAATATAAACTTCATATTCTCTCATATCCGCATCATTATCCATATCATCCCCTTCTAGTGCCTGCGGTGGCTGTGATGTATGCGGAGGCATCAAACTCAGATACTGTGGAGGTAACGATGATCCTCCTACTCCATACATGTATGGATAGGGATAAAACGGTGGTTGAGATGACAATCCACTCATATGAGGAGGCGGAGGTTGCGACGAATGTCCACTCGTATGAGGAGGATAAGCCTGATAATATGGAGGCGACCATTAATACATGTATGGGTGGGTCAGAGGTTGAGATGACCACGATGGTGCAGACATGTCAGGATGGCCTGGTGAAGGGTGAGAAGCTAAACCTTGAGACATGTAAGGTGTCTGTGGTTCAGATGATGAATCTACATACTTCTGGTAAAACCGTTGACACAGATTCTGCATCTCCACGTATGTTGCCGGATGTTTTTTTAGATGGAAGCTGCTGATACATGTACTGAAGTTGATCATTCACAGTCTTCACCATATCAACCAATTCACGTATATCATCAACCGAATATTGAGGAAGCACCTGAGACTGAGTGTATTTGGAGGGACAGGTTGATGCTTTACCCTTTAATTTGCAGCTAACCCCTCGCTCGTGGCCCGACCTTTCACCAAGAACTTGATATAGTATCTTCATTTGATCGACTGAGGAGGAATCATCAGTACCATATTCAAATGTTTGCTGAGTTTCAGCTTCAAGAGTTGGCTTTAACTTTTTCTGTTGTAAAAAGACATTAGAAACAAAACAAGACAAAAACATAGTTAGCTGAATTGACATATAATAAAGCTAAACTTACATAATCTCATTTAGCATCATAATTCACAAAATTCTTGTTCTTTTTCATCCAGTGATATTGCTTCCATTCCTAAATAAGGTTTGGGTTCACCTAATAAAGAAATAAGAATATTAGAGAACTTATAATTTAATACAACTTAATTAAGTTGACATTTTTACTTACTTTTTCGTGATGAGTGGATGCTAATGATTTTGTTCCATGTGTTGTAGAATACTTCATTTTGTCTCGGTTTATTTTGTTCTTTTCTAAGCGCGCAATAAACTCTGGAATCGTGAAAACCTAAAAAATTTCTTTCCAACTTATCATTGTTGACATCTTTGGGTGGATTCTGTAGGGCCTGGTCCCAATCATCTGGTCTTTTGTAGAACATTTTGAAGTGGGCGTGCCACTTAGTTTTCCCATCTCAGTATCTCTCATCCATCTTAGCATTGATACCCTCCATGAGGGTGTCATAATCATCCTGCCCATCTATTTGATAGTAGTACTACAATAAAAGAAAACATGCTAATAATATTGGAATTATAGTACAATTATCTTTAAAGTAAATTCTATAATTTTTACCTTCACATTTTTAATGACATTGTCCTTAAACCGTGCTTGTGCTCAATCGTTGTAATTTACTCGACATAAAGACGTGACTTGGGTGCCCAAAAGGTAGACAAAAGTAGCATGTTCAGTTCCCACCACCTTGTAGGTGATGGGGTCAACCACTATGGGGAGTGGATATCCAACTTTTTGCCTTCTGTCCTCTAATTTTTTCCCAGAGGCAGATCCACAACCTTTTCTCTTTTGTGGGGTTGTTGTATTGTTTTAAATAAGCAAGAGAAGTACTTTAATATGTTGTATAATAAGAACTCGCTAGACATACATAAAGGATTAAAATTAAAATACCTGACTCACAGCTGGTTGGGATCGTCGTAGGATCCGGCGGATCTTGACTACCACCATCTCAACCATGGTATGAAGCTACATCTACTGACATCTTTAAACTAAATATGACTAAATTTGTTTGTTTGTATGACTATCATATATATATAATTTATGAATATATAGTTGTAATTACCACAAAAAATTCCAAAATATCCACACCATAAAAATCTATAAGTCGTTTAATATTGCCAACATATAATTTTTTAAATATATAGTTTTTCTTATAAAGATACAAAAACTAAGTAGAATAGTCACTATCATCACTAATCAAATTAACATCTATCAGTGAGATAGGATTGGTGTTATCATCACTAAGGTCAACAATCAATTCATCCTCACCATTTGCTTCTTCTACGTCTTCATCTTCTTATTCATCATCATTAATAAAATCACCATTGTCCTAAATAGTCGAAAAGTGATGAACGACAATGTCTATCAATGTTGTTGATTGATTAGATTGTTGAACAACCAATTCCTCGAGCTTAGCAGAAAATACAAAATTGGATGAGCTTGTGTCATGTACAACATCAATATAAACAATTTGATCAGAACTGTCAGGAATATCCCAAACTTTCTTTTGATTAACATCTTCAAAAAATTTCCAAGCTTGACCTCTAAGAAGATCACAAGATAGAAAACTCGTTTCACTTGGCTAGCAAGTATGTACAGTTCATCTTTATACCAATCATCGCTCTGATTTATTCTAGTGACATTATTTTCAGTAATTGCTTTTTTTTCGGGTCCGTATTGAACCATTTACATCAAAACAATACCACTGAATATGCACTAGTATAAGATACCTCCAATATTTCTTTAAGTTGTCAATAATAGGTCAAACCTTCTGTCCCAACAATAGACACTCAACTATTTTTGTAGTACGATCTCGATCTTGATTGTGTGTAACATATCAAACCCCATTCACTATACATGCTTGATAGGAGTATGCTAAGGGATCGGACCCAGATGCTAAAGCTAGCAATTCATCGTCATTCTCTAATGACCCGAACTGGTGCAAGTCATATATATAAATATAACAAAACATATTATGATGAGAAACTTATATTTCAATCTAACAACAAAAAAAAAGTCCTAGTTATAGATTATCTTCTCGTGAAACCAGGAATGTAACTCTTTTATATGTAAAAGGTTATGATCGCCCGCTGGATCCCTCTGTTTGATCTCACGAAGGTGTTCGTTGTTGATTAACTTAGTGTTACGATTATAGTTGAAAGATGTTACAATAAAAACAAGGGTAAAATGCCTATTTGGTACCCTGTGTTTTATCAAAATACAAACTTGGTACCATGTAGTTATGATAATTATCAATCAATACCCTCTATTTACAAATCATACATACTTTGGTACTCTCTTCCGTGTGTCCAAGAGATTACCCTCAATTTTAATAATTTATCTGATTTTTATATGTTTTTGTTATTTTTAATTGATCTAAATAAATTTTATGAAGTAATAAAATAAAAAACAAAATAAAAAATGATTTTTTTTAATAAAACTTTTACTAAAATAAAAAAAATTAAAATTATTTATTTATTTATTAAAACTAAAAGCAAAGCTTAAACTAAATATAATTGTAATAAACTAAACTAAAATAAATTAAAACCATTAACTAAAAATAAATTTAAACCATAATTCTAATCTATTTCCCACATATTTTTGGCTTTTCTTTTTCCTAATCTCCTTCTTCCTTCAACCCCTAAGACTCCAATCCAGCCACTACCCAACAACCCCGATGAAACTACTCAACCACCTCACACCCTAACAAACTTGTTCTGACACACCCGACCCTGTACCGACGTCTAAAACTCCAACCCACATAGCCCTGTCGCGCGATCTTCCTCCACCCAAATCTATCAAGGCCGAGCCTTCCTCCTCCAATGTCAACTTGATCTGGGATTTTTATTCAAACTTAGGGCTCAGTGAGAACGATGGGATGAGGTCAATCGAGGGAAACTCCTGACAAGGCACACGACACCATGGGTTTGGATATAGGTTTGTGAATGAGGCTATTTCTATTTTTTCATTTAGATCAATTTGTGTTGTTGGAGTGGATATGTTTGGATTTTGTTCGTTAGTTTGACAAATGGGTTTCATTTCAAAATCAATCTGATTTCGTAATTGTTTGTGAATCAATCAGTGAATTGTATATATGTTATGAACATACAAACACAACATTAATATAACTCCCCGTAATTGGCTATCTTTATTAAAATACTAGTTTTAATAATAGTTCAAAAGATTTCATAACTTTGACTATATACACAACGAGACTTTTTGGAAATACATGTAGAGTTTGGATCCAATGTTCAAAACAAAAGAGAGTTTAATGTAGTCTTAAAAATAACTAAAAATACATCCCACTGATAAATTAACTAAAGAAAGACTCAAAAGAACTGCAGCATTTCGGATCGTTTCTTTGTTCATTGGCTCCCCACTGCATACATACATACTTATGGAAAAATGACTCAGCTCACCATGCGTGCCAAACAAGTCTATATATTTTCAACATGCAAGGGAAAAAATAGGGGGGGTGAGCTAAAAGCCCAGGAAGAAAGTACAAACAAGACATACAAGCGTAAGTGACATATCTCATACATTTTTAACATACTTTTCTTACAGCAATCACTATCATCATTCATAATCATAAACATGAGACTATTTGTGGCATAAGCATAATCGTACATCATAAGATCGTAATCATAACCATAATATCATTTGCATCAAGAGCATAAACATACAACTTAAGGTCAAAAGAAACATAATCATAACCATACAACATAAGACCATGGCACCCATATTGTCCAATGATAACCTGTGACTCCCTTTTGGTAACTTCCATGGCACCCTTTTGGCCATGAATTTCCTTGGTACCCTTTTGGCTAGAATCTTAGGCACTTCTACCTTTTATAATGGTGCAGCACTAGGTTAAGCAATCACAAACAAATCCATACATATCACATAACTGGAGTACATTCAAAACAAAATAGAAATCTAGCTATCTTTCTTACATCAAGTCCAAGCAAAATAAGAGCGAGAATACTTCACAACGATCCTAGAATAATAGTAAAAAAAACTTGTCTTAATATCATGCAAAACACACATGGACGCATCTAAACATATTCCATGTGTGCATGGGCCATGCACTCTTGACATCTATCTCATAACAAGTTGCACCACTTTCTAGATTCTACCATAACTCATACACAAAATCATGCTTGCATGTCACACATAACATCATGAAAAACAATGCTGATACACATATCAACGTTAAATGTCTTTAGGCAAGGACCTTAGTCTTACTCAATTAACATATAATTACGAGTAAAAATGCATTTGCATGTAACATGCATATGTGGGATCATTCTTGAAAACTATGCCAAAGATTATGATAGCATACACTTATTTCTTAACAATTTATCAAAAATTCAGCAAGCATTATTAACACGTAACTAATTATCTATTAATTTCCCTATCATGTTTGCTACCATTTTGACATCTTAAAACCATTGGAAATCATGCATCAAGACTTAATCCCAAAAATCAAAACCAAATCTCACAAACTAATCATGGCCTAAATCAACAATAGGCAAAGGATACGAAACTTTTATCCAAACATATATACAAACTTGTTTAATATTCATAATAATAAATGCAATATCATCACGGCACAAAAACCACCCTTAGATACACAAGGCATAAACCTATGAATAAAATTCAACATGTCATTTATTTATTTGCTTTTATCTTCTAAGCATATAAATTCATATAAAATCATAGGTTTCTTAATGAAATGAAAGAACAAAATATATAAAACTAATCCTTTTCAGCTTTAGCATATATCATGAAATCATGGAATCAGACTCACTCCTAGTTTATTCATGCTTGCTAAATAAATATACAAACAATAAAATTAAGCAAGTAACATAGAATTATAAAATGACCAAGAAAACATTTATAATATACCACCAATACATGGATAGGTATAACATTTTTTCTAACATCTTATGCAAGTTCCTAAAAATCCTTAATCTCATTTACACATTTAGAACAATATCACACCATGCATTATAGCTTAGGCTGAAATACACATGGGACTTAACAACCAAGTTTACCACAAAATCGCATCATGCTTCTTTATTCAAATAATCTAGACAAGAATCATAGTACAACATGCTCATAAAAATAAATAATAATACACAAAACCTAGCATGCTTTTCTTTTATTTTTAGTACATAAATATTCATCATGCCTTGAATCAATTTACAATAGATACCTAGGCCCAAAACAATGCCATGGTTGAAACTTCAAGGAAAACAAACACAAGAGTTGCCTACATTTCCTTCATGCATACTTATCAAAATTACAATATTAGGTATCACAAATATATACTTAGCATGTTGCTACACAAACACCAAAGCAAGACAACAATTATCCTCATATTATTAACAAACCTAGCATGCACAAACATATCTCAAAACAAATACTATAAAAATATTTAAAAAACCTATATAGTAATCATTTATCCTCATGATTCATCTTACACACATAATTACATAAAAGAAAAATACCAAAACCCATATATAACTTATGGCCAAAACCTATACCCCAAAAAAGTACAATTGTTTCCAATATTTTATTTAAAACCTAACATGATTCAAATCAAGATACCATATCCATACATACGTTAATCATAGCAACAGTGCATAAACCAACACTAAAACATATACTCATCAAGACTAAAATTAACAAAACATCATCATACCTTATAAACACATATTCTCGAGTCAACATGTCAAAAATCATAAACAAAATATAACAACATAAAATCGACAAAGAGGTTAGAAATTCCCAATACCTTTCTTGATAGTGTTCAAGAACACAAAGCAAATCAATCCTTAGGCACCTAGGATTTTGAACCCAACAAGACAAGAAAAAAAAAGAATACTTAGAATGGAGGGAAAGAGCTATCCTTAGAGAATAAAGAACCACAAAGATTAAAGCATACCTAGGATTTCGAAACCCTAGCCTCCTTCTTCTCTTTTCCCTATTTCATTCTCTCTTTTTCTTTCTCTTTTTCGTGCCATTCTCCCTCTCTTTCTCTCCAAGTCTTGATAGCCAACAAAAAGGGTCTCCAAGGCTCACATTCTCTTCTAGTTATAACCCCTAGTGACCTAACCCTAAGAAAAGAAACCAAGTGTAACGCCCTACTACATAGGGACCGTTACACTGTGTATTTAAAATAGTGTTAAACTCTCTAAATGAGTCATTTGGCCATAATCGTGTAACCAATGTGATTAACAGTTTAGTGTTAAAAATTTTGGTCAAAGATACAAACGTTTTACTAAAATGTTTATTGTATACATTAGGATCCCAAAATACATTTAAAAGGTTAATTACAATACAAGCTTTACAACCAACCGACCTAAGCGGTAAAATAGGGTTTAACCCTAGTTCCTCCTTAAACAATTGCCCGTGGTGGTCGAGCAGCCACATATGTACACATCGTAACCTAAGCTCTTGTAGAGTCCCAGAATTTTACTTAGCTAGTTACATAGTAGTAGTAATATTAGTAATAGCTAGTAGTAGTTATAGTATGTTTACTACTGTGGATTTTGGTTCAAGCTAAAAGGAGGTAGTTCACTCCTTGAACTTTATAAATAGGACCTAGTACCCAGCCATTTCTCTCATTCTTCAAGCTGTGTTCAGAGCCTTCAAGCTGCTAGGGTTACTATAGAGTGATAAACACTTGGGTTGGGATATAAGCTTTATCATCTTAAGCTTTATAAACAATTGGGAAGTAAGATAAATATTGTGTTTTTCAATATCGAGGTGTAGTTTGGTTCTAGTACATCCAAAGGTACTCTTATTCTTAAGTTCATTTCAATTTAATTCTTTAGTTTTCTTTAGTTTTCATTTAGATCCTAACTCATTGTCTTCAATTCTTGATTAGGTATTTAAGTTCTTTGAACTTAAGGTTTCTTTTTGGTAAGCTTCATCTTGGTTGTTTAGTTCACTTCTTTATCATCTCTTTTCTTTAGAAATACTCACCATTCTTATTGTTGGTTTTAGGAGTGTTCCAAATCCCATCCTTGTTCTCATATCCCGGTTTTGGTAAGGAAAATAGGGTAGATTCTATATGTTTATATGTTATGTTATGTTTACGTTATGTATAGTATGTTTATAGTTGTTGGGCATATGAATTGTTTAGCTAACAAGCCCCAGTAAATTATGGGCATATGACTTGCTTGGCTAGCAAGCCCCACCAATCTATTGGGCATATGACTTATTTAGTTAGCAAGCCCCAAGTAGTATAATGGCCATTGTAGTATATGACATATGTTTATAGTATATGTTTGTGATATAGTTTATCTATATGTTTTATGTTATTAGTAGATTTTCCTTTCTGGGCAATAGGCTCATTCCTTTATTTTTATTTGATGCAGAAAAATAGATTTGGCGGTGGAAGGATTCGTGGTAGCTTGGCTTGTGTATTGAGGAAGATGCTAGAATATGGTGGGACTTAGTTCAGAGACTCACAATGTTGCCACCATGACTTGCACCAGATTTGTGGAGCTATTCCACAAAAAGTACTACAATTCAGCAGTCATCGCTTCAAGGGTCGAGGAGTCCGCTGGTCTGAAACAAGGGAATTTATCAATAGCAGAATATGCTCGGCAGTTCGACCGATTAGCCAAGTTCGCATTAGAAATGGTTCCAACTGACTTTCTGAGGGTGACCAAGTTTGTTAGAGGACTTCAACCAAAGATTGAGCTACGGGTCAAGCTCGCAAACGCAGGAAATACTACCTATGTCGATGTTCTAGAAACGACAATAGAAGTAGAAAGGCTTCAGGCGAATGTTATTAAAGAGGAGGCCAGTAAGCCTGAGCCTAAACAACCAAGTCAACCTCAAAATAGTCTGAACAACCACAACAACAACAACAATCAGTCCAAAAAAAATAACAGTCAGAAAAGAAAGAATCCTGACAACAAGCAGTCTGACAACGATAAAATGGCATGGACGAATAATGGAAGTAATAGGCCGGGTTATGTAGAATACCCGCAATGTGCTAAGTGCCAAAGGTAACATCATGGTGAATGCTGTACGAACACTAAGGGATGCTACAACTGTGGTCAGGAAGGACACCAGAAGAGAAATGTCCCCAGCTCAAGACAGAGGAGAAAATGGACAACAAGATGGTTCCTACCAGGGTATTTGCTTTAACCCAAGGAGAAGCTGATGCTAGCAATAAAGTGGTTACAGGTAAGGTTTCTATCCTCAATAATGTATGTTCTGTATTATTTGATTCGGGAGCCACTAGAAAAACTAGACAAACCTTGTGAAAGATTTAGAACTAGGTTTGTAACAGAGTTGCCTTCGGGCAAAGTAGTTCTATCATCACGGATAGTGCGAGGCGTCCAATCAAAATTGAGGATGTAGAACTAGAAGGAGACCTGATACAACTGGAGATCAAAGATTTTGACGTGATCCCGAGAATGAACTGGCTAGCAAGGCATGGCGCAACCATCGACTGCAAACACATGAAAGTGACGTTCGAGACTCCTGACGGCCAGAGACTGTGCTTTATGGGAAAAGTTTCAGGACTATGCACACTGCTAATAACATCTTTCAAAGCCCAGAGGATGATAGAAAAAGGATGTCAAGCATACTTAGCCAGCGTCACGGACATGGTAAAGGAAACACCACTAAAAATTAGAGACGTCCGCATTGTAAAAGAATTCGCAGAAGTATTTCCCGATGACTTACCAAGGTTGCCGCCGACTCAGGAAATTGACTTCACCATCGAATTAGTAACAGGCACTGAGCCTATCTCCAAGGCACCATACCGGATGGCACCTAATGAACTCAAGGAGTTAAAGACGCATCTACAAGAACTCCTAGACTTGGGTTTCATTAAACCGAGCCATTCGCCATGGGGAGCACCGATTCTATTTGTGAAGAAAAAGGATGGAAGCATGCAGATGTGCATAGATTACCGCGAGCTGAATAAGGTGACGATTAAGAAGAAGTACCCACTACCCCGGATTGACGATTTGTTTGATCAATTCCAAGGTGCGACTGTGTTTTCAAAGATTGATCTACGATCTGGGTATCACCAGCTCAAGGTACGGGAAGAGGACATTCCTAAGACAGCTTTTAGAACTCGTTATGGGCATTGCTAGTTTTTACTTATGTCTTTCAGTCTTACCAACGCTCCAGCCACGTTTATGGATTTAATGAATAGGGTCTTTAAGGACTACTTGGATAAATTCCTCGTAGTATTCATCGATGATATCTTGGTGTACTCAAAGGATGAAGATGAGCACGAGGAGCATTTAAGGTTGATCTTGTTGCGACTAAAGGAGCATCAACTATAGGCCAAGCTCAAGAAGTACGAGTTTTGGCTTTCGCAAGTGGCGTTCCTTGGCCACATTGTATCCAAAGATGGAATTACAGTAGACCCATCAAAGGTAGAGGCTGTGAAGGATTGGCAAAGACCAAAGAACGTGTCAAAAGTAAGAAGCTTTCTAGGATTAGCAAGTTTTTTATCGAAGGTTTGTAGAGGGCGTTTCTAAGATAGCCACTCCACTTACCAACCTGACGCGAAAACAACAAAGGTTCAACTGGACTGATAAGTGTGAAGAAAACTTCCAGTTGCTTAAGGATAAGCTATGCTCAGCACCAGTACTTTGTGTACCGACACCCATTGACAAGTTTGTAGTCTACTGTGATGCGTCAAAGAAAGGGTCCAGTTGTGTGATGATGCAGAATGACAAGGTGATAGCCTATGCCTCAAGGTAGCTGAAGGAGTACGAGCAACGCTATCCAACACATGATATGGAGTTGGCAGTGGTGGTCTTTGTGTTGAAAATCTAGCGCCATTATCTTTATGGAGAACGGTGTGAGATTTATATGGACCGCAAAAGCTTAAAGTATTTCTTCACTCAGAAGGAGCTCAACACGAGGCAGCGCAGGTGGTTAGAACTAGTGAAGGATTATGACTGCAAAATCTTATACCACCTGGGAAAGGCAAACGTAGTTGTTGATGCACTAAGTAGGAAGAGTTATGGAAGTCTATCAGCATTAGGTGGAATAGAAAAGCCGCTACAGCAGGAGTTGATCAGTGCCAGAATAGAAGTAGTCATCAGTAAGTTGGCTAACTTGTCTATCCAGTCAAGTCTGTTAGAAGAAATACGGATTGGGCAAGGGCATGATGACACACTAGTAGCACATATGGATGCAGTTAGAGAAGGTAAGGCCACATAATTCTTAATATCAGGATCAGGGTTATTAAGATATTAGGATTGGGTATGTGTGCCAAATGATAAAAGGATTAAGATGAAGATCTTAGAAGAAGCGCATAATACCCCATACTCAGTTCACCCAGGGTCGACCAAGATGACTCACGACATTAAGGCAATATATTGGTGGCCAGGAATGAAGAAGAATATAGCAGAATTTGTGTCTAAATGTTTAGTATGCCAGCAAGTGAAAGCAGAACATCAGCGACCTGCAGGCTTATTGCAACCACTTAGCATACCAGAATGGAAATGGGACGATATAGCCATGGATTTCGTGACAGGTTTCCCACAAACGAATATGCAGCATGATTCGGCTTGGGTGGTAATTGATAGACTAACCAAGTCAGCTCATTTCCAGCCTGTTAAGACTTCATACACAGCGGATCAATATGTAGACATTTATGTCCAAGAAATAGTAAGACTGCATGGAATCCCTAAAACAATAGTATCTGATAGAGGATCGGTGTTTACATCGAGATTTTGGGGAATTTTACAGCAAGCCATGGGTACTAAGTTACATCTTAGTACAACATTTCATCCTCATACAAATGGTTAGTCTGAACGCACCATACAAATTTTAGAAGATATGTTACGCACTAGTGTACTTGATTTTGGAGGATCATGGAGTAAGTATTTGCTGCTGATAGAATTCTCCTACAACAATAGTTACCAGTCAACGATCGAGATGGCGCCTTAAGAGTTACTTTATGGAAGAAGGTGCAGATCACCGTTACATTGGGATGAGGTGGGAGAAAGGTAGCTCGTTGGTCCCGAAGCTGTTAGAAAAGCTCAGGAAGCAGTAGCGATGATTACAAAGCGTATGCTCGCTGCTCAAAGATGTCAAAAAAGTTATGCGGATGCCAAGCGGCGTGATGTGGAATTCAAGGTCGGGCATCAAGTCTTCCTAAAGATATCTCCTATGAAAGGTGTAAAGCGGTTTGGGAAGAAAGGCAAGCTTAGTCCCTGGTTTATAGCTCCTTTTAAGATATTGGACAAAGTGGGAGCAGTTGCATATAGATTAGCCCTACCGCCAGCTTTAGCAGATAGCCACAATGTGTTCCACATCTCGATGCTGCGGAAAAATGTGTCAGACTCATCTCACGTCCTCAAGTACGATACGATAGCACTCCAGAATGACTTGAGTTACGAGGAATGACCGGTTAGCATCCTACATAGAGGAATGAAGGATTTATGGTCCAAGAGTATTCCAATAGTCAATGTCCTATGGAGTAATAGTTCTGAACAGGAGGCAACATGGGAGTTGGAGGAGGACATGTTAGCCCGGTATTCAGAATTGTTTGGTAAGTAAATTTCGAGGACGAAATTATTTTTAGTAGGGGAGAATTATAGAGTCCCAGAATTTTACTTAGCTAGTTAGATAGTAGTTGTAGTAGTAATAGCTAGTAGTAGTTATAGTATGTTTATTACTGTGGATTTTGGTTCAAGCTAGAAGGAGATTGTTCACTCCTTGAACTCTATAAATAAGACCTAGTACCCAGCCATTTCTCTCATTCTTCAAGTTGGGTTCAGAGCCTTCAAGCTGCTAAGGTCAAAAATATGATATGGCTATAATAGATAATAATGTTATGTTTACTTATCCTATCTAGTGTCAATATCGGTCCACTATGCTAATGTTCTGGAAAGAACATAACACTATAATGTGTAAGTAGATCATATCGTAGATTGGCAAGTCAGTGTAAATCCTGTGCACTGACTAATCTTAGGACTAACTTATTTTGAACATATAATCATATTAATATTCCACTGTGATTACGTCACTATAAATACGATTAGCTATATGCTCGGGATTTAATAGAAGTTTATATTAAACAAATAACCATGAAAATAAAACATGTGAGCAAAGTGATTGACCAAGTCAAAAAATGATTTCTATTCTTTTATTGATAATAAATGAGATTACAAAGAAATTGAGTTTTAATTGGGGCATAAAACCCTAACATCAGGTGCTACACACTCTTTTGTGGCTTGTAGGATTTTAGATGGATTGTGCAGACTGTGTGACTTTTATCCTATGGGGTTCGGTACTATGTTGCCTTTGGGGAGTTAGTGGTTTCCAGGAGATGGATTATATCACTACCAATGACAATGGATGATAGGGAGTTGTCAGTTGACTTGGTAGAGTTGGCTATGACCAAATTTGACATAATTCTAGGTATGGACTGGCTAGAGAAGTATGGGGCAACAATAGATGGCAAAAAGAAGATGGTAACCTTTGAGCCTAAGGGTGAGGACCCATTTGTATTCATTGGCAATATGCATGGACCCCGTATACCTATGATATATGTACTTAGAGCTAGAGACCTATTGCAGGGAGGATGAATAGGATTCTTAGCTAGTGTGGTGGATACCACTAAGGTCGTGCTGGTGGAACCAGGACAAACTAGATTGGTCTGTGAGTTTCTTGATGTGTTTCCAGAGGATCCGCCAGAGTTACCTCCACACAGGGAGATAAAGTTTGTGATCGAATTTGCGCCAGGGATAGAGCCAGTGTTTAGGGCTCCTTATAGGATGGCTCCAACTAAGCTGAACGAACTAAAGGTTTAATTACATGAATTACTAGACTTGGGTTTTATCAAGCCCAGTTACTCGACGTGTGGCGCACCAGTTCTCTTTGTAAAGAAGAAAGATGGTTCTCTAAGGATGTGTATTGATTATAGAGAACTGAACAATTTCACTATCCAGAACAGGTATCCTCTGCCAAGGATTGATGATATGTTTGATCAGTTACAGGGCAGGATGGTATTCTCCAAGATAGATATTCGATTTGGTTATCACCAGTTGAGGATAAGGGAGGAGGATATACCGAAGACAACTTTTCGCACCAGGTACGAGCATTATGTGTAACACCCTGGATACCCAAGACCGCTACACTGTGTAATTGTAAAGGTTCATGACTTGTTAATCAAGCCATCCAGTTAAAAAATTGAATTCTAAAGTCTTTAATGTGCTAGGGTTAAAAGGTTTTGGTCTCAAAAGACACTTTCCATTTAATTAAACGTTTACACATGGGATCCCAAAAGAAATAGTGTTTAAAAGTCTATTTACAAAATTTCCAGTGTACAGACAACCACCAGCCTTTCTAAAGGCAAAACAAAAGTTTATGGTTTTGTCCCTGTCTCCCCTCAACCGTGGTGGCTGACCAGCTGATCATGTACATTTTTCTCTCAGAGATCTCCAAATCAGGGCTGATTAAGCTTGCCTTGGCCTTTACCTGCACCACGAAGCACCCGTGAGCCAAGGTCCAGCAAGGAAACATATCATATTATGTAACAAGCAATATTAACATTTGGATAACCCTTTAAGCATGCTCATACACCTAACATACCACAATAATCACAAAGCATGAAGATTTAATCAAAGAGTCAGCTAATCATCACTTAGCTATGCAACATAACAATCTACCAATCAAGAATAACAAACAAACAACATAATAATCAGGGTCGACACCTTAGGTCTCACCCTCTGTTACCCCACTGACTCTGACCCGCTTAAACCGAGCTCAGTGCATAATAAGCTCTACTCAGCTACCAGTGGCTGAGCCGCGCCGTATGCGCTAGTGTAAACTTCGGCACTCTTAGGCCATTAGTTTAATGTTTACATGGCATAACACAATCCTTTACAAATCATACATAATAGGGAACCCTTAGTCCCATTATAAATCCACAACCGGGTGCAGTTTTCTTACCTTTAATTCCCAAGTTTACTGATTACAAGCGACGCCTCTCGAGCACGACCCGCTTCCCGAGCCCTAGCTTAATACATAGTCATAACCAAGATAGGGAGTACCATTAATAATCGCGTTAATATTTCCGAATGGAGTTCTAGCTTCTGGGACATCGAATTCCACCAAACACGGTGGTTGAATCGATCCCGAGCCCCCTAGGTTAGGTTCCCACTCTTAAAACCTCCAAAAGATTAAAGATACCCTTATGGGCTGCGGCCCCTGAAACCCAGCTGTGGCCCGCCCCCGAAACAGAGGCTAAGCCTCTTTGAAGATAAACACATGCCGCGACCCTACCCTGTGGCGCTGCAGCAGTACCCCACCGCAGAGCCTCCATGGCTCTTCCTGGCTTCACAGGGCCACAACACTTTAGAATAGAGTCGTGGCCCAACCCTTCGTGCCCAAAAAAACCATCATTTCTAGCATCCTAACCTTGCCAAAAACCACCCCAAAGCACCCTAATTCCAAAATCCATTTATCACACAACTCCTAACATGATTCTAGCAACTCAATCCAACAAAAACCTAGCTTAAAAACTCCTTAAATTTCCATTTTGATTTCTGAAACCTAGTAGCTCAAGAACTCTAAAACCAGTCATGCAAACTTAGGATTTTAACTCTAAACTACGAATTGAAGCTTACCTCCTTTGATGAACCACTTCCTTAACAATTTCTGAGCTAAAACCCAAGCTTTTCAGCTTCAATTCAGTCCTTAAACATCAAAACCATAAACACCTTTAATACTCGGCCAAAACTCAAAATTCTAATAATCAATGGTATATTTCAGTCCTTTCCTTAGTCCTGGTGAAGTTCCCATAGCTAGAGCTCAGCTAATCCCTCAAACTTCAGCTCAAATCACGAGATTTCCAGCTGAGTTTCTTAGATTTCAATAGCTTTCTTGAGAGAGAGAAGAGAAGAGAAGAGATGCTAAAGGGTTGGTTTGGGTTTTTGTTCCACTAGTTTCTATTTTACTTAGTCTAACCATAGTTAATTAAGTCAATCCCGAGGCTCGGGGTACCGAAAACGTCCCCGAGGGCAAAATGGTAAAATTTCCCCAATATTCTCGCCTAGGCTTCCTAACCTCAAATATATCTCCATATATTTATTTCCATAACCCGATAACCCAAATAATCACCTAATACCTGAAATACCCCTTGACTTGCCCCAAGTCAAAAATTAAGCCTCGACGTGACTTTCCCGCTAACTAGCTCCCTAGGATCGCCTCGAGTCGCACGCTGCAGATTTACCCACATAATAATGTGGTTCTCACAAATACAACATATAATCACATTTACATTCATATAACCATGCAAGCATGTTTATCATATAATCACACGTTAATTTAATAAATTCATACATAAACCAATTATGCCCTCCCGACACACTAATCAAGGCCCTTAAGCCATATTAATGATTTTGGGTCTTTACAACTATCCCCTCCTACTGAGAATTTCGTCCTCGAAATTTTACCTGAATAGCTCGGGATATTGATCCTGCATCACTGTCTCTAGCTCCCAGTTCACTTCCTCGACCTTGCTATTTCTCCACAATACTTTAACTAATGGAATCGTCTTATTCCGTAGTACTTTATCCTTCCGATCCAAAATCAGAAGCGGTCGCTCCTCATAGGACAAGTCTGTCTGTATCTCTAGGTCCTCATACTTCAATACATGTGTCGGATCTGAAACATACTTCTGTAACATAAAGACATGAAATACATCGTGAACTCCCGACAACGACGGTGGCAAGGCCAACCTGTAAGCCACCTGTCCAATTCTTTCTAAAATCTCGAAAGGTCCAACAAACCGAGGGCTCAGCTTGCCCTTTACTCTAAATCTCCTCACCCCTCACTGTGGTGAAACTTGCAGAAACACGTGGTCCCCAACCTGGAACTCCACGTCTCTACGCTTAGGATCAGCGTAGCTTTTCTATCTACTCTGTGAAGCGAGCATTCTGGCTCGAATCTTCTCAATAGCCTCATTTGTCTTCTGAACTATATCTGGTCCCAAATATTTTCTCTCACCCATCTCATCCCAATGAATGGGTGACCTACACTTCCTTCCGTATAACATCTCATAAGGAGCCACTCCAATCATGGATTGATACCTATTGTTATACGAGAATTTGATCAACGGAAGACACTTACTCCAAGATCCCTCGAAATCAATCACACATGCTCTAAGCATGTCTTCCAATACCTGAATCGTTCTCTCAGACTGTCCATCAGCCTGAGGATGAAAGGCTATGCTAAATTTCAACTGAGTCCCCATGGCTCTCTGCAGAGTTCTGCAGAACTTAGAGGTAAAGATAGGGTCTCAATCAGATACAATAGACTTTGGAACCCCATGGAGATGAACTATCTCCCTCATATACAACTCTCCATACTGTTCCACTGTATAAGTCGACTTCATCGGTAGAAAATGAGCAGACTTGGTGTATCTGTCCACTATCACCCACACCGAGTCACAAAGTCCCACTGTCCTGGGTAGACCTCCCACAAAATCCATTGTAATGTCTTCCCACTTCCACTCAGGAATACCCAAAGGCTGAAGCAACACTACTGGCCGCTGATGCTCAGCCTTCACCTGCTGACATGTCAAACATCGGGCCATATACTCTACCACATCCTTCTTCATCCCAGGCCACCAATATAATGTCCATAGATCCTGATACATTTTCGTGGTACCCGGATGAAGTGAGTATGGCATAGTGTGTGACTCATCTAGTATCTCTCGTCTAACCCCCTCATCTGTCGGAACACAAATCCGCCTCTGATATTGAAGCATGCTAGTTTTAGAAACAAAATAATCTTTAGCTATCCCTGTTAAGACATTTTGTCTAACTTCTTGAAGCTGCGCATCTACCATTTGTCCCTCCTTGATCCGCTCTAGCAGGGTCGACTACAAGGTAATATTGGCCAACCGGCCTACCACCAGCTCTATCTCCGCCCTGGTCATCTCATCAACTAACTTTCTGGAGATCTGAACTGAACTAAATAACTGCCCCGAGCTCCTCCGGCTCAATGCATCTGCCATAACATTGTCTTTCCCTGGGTGATAAAGAATGTCACAGTCATAATCCTTAAACAACTCCAACCAACGCCTTTGCCTCATGTTCAAATCCTTCTGAGTGAAGAAATACCTCAAACTCTTATGGTCAGTGTATATCTCGCACTTCTCCCCATACAGATAATGCCGCCAAACCTTCAGTGCGAATACCACTGCCGCCAGTTCCAAGTCATGGGTAGGATACCACTGCTCATTCTCCTTCAGCTGCCATGATGCATAAGCTATAGCTTTCTCATTCTGCATCAACACACAGCCTAAACCCATCCTCGATGTATCACAGTATACTACAAACTTTCCTTCATCCCAAGGAAGGCTCAGTACATGTGCGGTAATAAGCCGTCGATTCAACTCTTGGAAACTGTTCTCACACTTCTCTGACCAAACGAACTTCTGGTTCATTCTTGTCAACTCTGTCATTGGTGAAGAAATCTTCGAAAATCCTTCCACAAACTATCTGTAGTAACCCGCTAGCCCGAGGAAACTCCGCACCTCTGAGGCATTTCTTGGCCTCGGCCAGTCTTTCACCGCTTATACCTTGGACGGATCCACCTTAATCCCCTCTGCGCCAACTATATGTCCAAGAAAAGTCACCTCTGGCAACCAAAACTCACATTTCTTAAATTTAGCACACAACTGGTCTTCCCTTAATCTCTGTAAAACCTGTCGAAGATGCCGCTCATGCTCTGCCTCTGAACTAGAGTACACCATGATGTCATTGATGATAACAATGATGAATTGATCTAATAAGTCCTTGAACACCCTGCTCATTAGATCCATGAAAGCTGTTGGGGCGTTGGTCAAACCAAAAGACATGACCAAGAACTCGTAGTGCCCATACCGCATCGGAAGGCCGTCTTCGGTATGTCCTAGTCCTTAATCCTCAGCTGGTGATAACAAGATCGAAGATCAATCTTTGGGAACACCATCTTTCCCTGCAGCTGATTGAACAAGTCATCAATCCTTGGTAGAGGGTACTTATTCTTAATAGTTAACTTGTTCAATTCTCTGTAATCTATACAGATCCTCAAAGTCCCGCCCTTCCTCTTAACAAACAAAACTGGAGCTTTCCTTATTATAGACAGAAGAAACCAAGAATGCTGATATGAATGGACCAAGAGGAATAATTAGTGATGTTGGGATTTCTATCATTGTTGGATTGTGTTACATACATGGCATCTCTTTTGCTGTAACCAATATCACATCCCTTTTGGATGAAAATAATGATTCTGGTGGTTATGCCATTACTGAAATATTTTACCGAGCATTTAAGAGTAGATATGGTAGTGGTGCTGGGGGTATTGTTTGCTTGGGAGGGGTCGCTGTTGCAATTTTTTTCTGTGGCATGAGTTCAATCACTAGCAACTCAAGGTATAAAAAACATTATATTCTTTTATTTAACACACACACACATATATATATCATATATGTATGTATATGACATGAGTCTCCAGGGATGTTTGATTGTGTATAG
Source organism: Humulus lupulus (assembly GCF_963169125.1). Lineage (NCBI taxonomy): Eukaryota > Viridiplantae > Streptophyta > Magnoliopsida > Rosales > Cannabaceae > Humulus > Humulus lupulus. The sequence goes on along the minus strand of NC_084794.1, from coordinate 164,482,995 downwards.
TCTATATTTTCAGGATGGCTTATGCATTCTCTAGAGATGGAGCCATGCCATTTTCATCACTTTGGGAAGTAAAAAAATAGGAAGTCCCCATAAATGCAGTTTGGTTTTCTGCTTCAATATCTTTTTGCATGGCATTTACGGTAATCATATCATTTTTTTTTTCTTTTTTCTTTTACTGACACTAAAGTTTTATAAGTACAAACATGAACTCCATATAAAGCACAAACCAATTTATCACAAACCAATTGATGATATGGTATTTCATAAACTAAAAAAGATCTTTTAATTTAAGTTCATCTAATTGCATTATTTAACTTGCTCCATGATATTCAATGTAATATGCAGACTAAAAAAATCAAGGTGAGAATATAACTAGGGTTCAGACATTTCAGAAAGCCCATACTAGGAAGAATGGTGAGCCAATCAACTCAACAACTTCTGAATTTTTGGTGAGTACTTCTTACTCATAATTTTGGATGTTTATACTTACTTCGTCCTAGCCACTCAATGATCACCATACAAGAAGTCGTTGGCTCTATTATTGCATGGCCTTCGGAGAAGGTTGTTCCAAGCCCACCATCACCCTCATCATTCTCCATCTCAGTCACGGCAGCCGCACCACTCCCAGCCACCCCCCAAGCCCCTGCTCTCCACCTCTATTATGTTGCACTTGCACTCACCCACCACCACCAACACCACCACCACCACCAGTCCCTCCTCCTCTCTCTCTCCCCCTATGTAACAAACTGAGCCCAAGGTCAATATACATTTTCTTTGTCACAATTTTTTTTTCTTTTGTGGGTTTATATCTTTCATGATGGTTTTGGCTTTAGGATACACTTGGTGTTCTTAACTTGTGATCTCATACTATTTTTGGATTTTTGTACTGGAAGAAGATTACACTGTTTGATTCTGGGTTTATTTATTTATTTTTGAGAGTGAAGAGTATTCTTGGATCTGTGGGGTTATTTCCATCGAAGAAGACAAAAATTCAGATACTTAAAGATGTCAATGGAAGAGTCAAGCCTTCCAGGTATTGGTATAGCAAACATACTAATAATAATAATAAATGATGACACTCAATAATACTATTATAATATGAAAAAGCCATAGTTTCTTTTATTAATTTGATTTTTGTAATCTTCTAGGATGACTCTACTTCTAGGCCCTCTAGGAGCAGGGAAAATGACCTTGTTGCTGGCGCTTGCTGGAAAGCTTGATCAAGATTTGAGGGTCTGGCTTGATTTTTAATTTATAATCAATTTTAGTTAATAATTGCTTACTTTTACACATATTACTTTTTCTGTTTATTAATTCTAAACAGAAAATCTAGTGTTGAAGGATTTCAATATTGACAATGAGGCTGGTGGAGTTGGTAAAGAAATTATAAAAAGCTTTACTGCCACTATTAGTAGTAACACCCTTGAAATTCGATTCTATTGGGCTGGGAAAGGAACCGTTGCTATTCCTCTAGGAGGAGTTTATGGTCCTCTCATACCAGCAATTTCTGTCGATCCTGGTATGTTGTATCATGCCATAATCAGATTCTCATTAATTATTGCTAATTTCAATTCCTTAATTAATTGTCTCATATAATTTTCATCAATTTACCATGCATCTACCATTTATAATTTTCATTTTCTAATTCCATTTTGTTTGATTATCCATCTGCATATGCTCTTTTTTTTACCATCTATATTTTTTTTTATTTGATTTAAGATTTAATAACAGAATCCATAATAATTACATATTAGGCACAGTGACACACACACTTAGCTGGTGGTGCTTTAACCCAGAAATTGTGATGGAGGAATTCTCCAAATTGTTTGTAGGTTCTATTATATTAACATCTGGCACATTATCTCCAATGCATTCATTTGCTCAGGAATTGAAACTGTAAGTAAATATTTGGTTTAAAATTGTACTATTTGATTTTGGTGCGAATGTGATTGATATAATTTTTAATATTTTATTTTTGTTACCTCAGAGGTTTTCCAGTGAGGTTGGAGAACCCTCATATTATAAACTCTACAGATATGGGTTGGAGTTGTACTAGTTGGTCCATCGGGCTACTCTTTCAATTCCTCTTACAGGAGTCGTGATACTCTTGAATACAAGCAAGAGCTTGGTAATGCTATAGGTATGTAGCATAGCTTTTGTAAGTTTTTACAATAAATGATATCCTATTTTTCTCCAAAGTCATTTGGTACGTGCATATCATGTGTGTCATCGGAAGTTGAGTTCTTGTTTATTTTTGCTTTAAAAGCTGCAGTTGGAACTTTAATCGGTTTAGGCAATAAAAATGGATCATTTTGATTTCTTGATAGACACAACACCATGCTATATCTACTTTCCTTTCTGAATGGCTGGACTTAAGATGATGCTTGCATTCATGTAGGCATTGTTGGATGATATTTTATATTGGAGAAGATGTTTTCAACAGCATGACATGCTTAAATTTTAATTTTTCTTGAGTTATGTTGATAAAGAGTGAATTTATAATAATTTAGGATCAAAATATTGTATTCTTCTATGATTCTATAGTAGTTTATAGTAGTTCACGAGGTCTGTTGATTTATTGTTATGCACTCTACAATCAAATTCATTAGTTCACAATCTCTTGTGTAGATTATGGCAAACTTTGACTCATGAAGGGTGATTTTGGTGCCTTCAATTTTTACAGTAGCATGTTAATGATTTTTGCTTTCAGTATTTATCATTATTATCTCTTTTTTATTGTTGCTAGGTCCCAAAAGCTAATCTCAACAATTTTATTATTGTTATTGTTGGATTAGTATGGTACATATATAAATTTTGTTTAACTTCTCTATCGTTTCCTTCCTCTCTCACACATATATATGAACACATGATTTCAGATAATTGATATTCTTACAAATTCTTGTGGGCTTTGTGGCAATTTGTACTATCAAAACAAATTTTGCTTATTTTTCAAAGAGTAAATATCAATACTAATTGTAGTATAGAATTCTTGAAATTTGAAGGAACACTAAATCATAGAAATGACTTTCGAAGGAATTGGAAACGAGAAGGCTCCATTCAAATGGTCATTGTGGTTGTTTCAAAAGTGCAATAATCTTTTTTGTTTTTGTTTTGTTATGGGTTGTATGTGTGTGTGCTAGGAAATTATTGCTGAAATATGTATAGTAATTTTTTTTTTATCATTTTCTTTTTCAGGATCTTGATACTTAACAGAAGCAAAGAATGCTTGCTACTTGCTTGACTGGGCAGATGTAATTGTTGCTGAAGGTCATTGGGATTCTAGTCATCCAATGTTAACTATACATGGAAAGCCTCTTGGACCAGACTTTATGCGAGTATGAGTTGATGCTGATATTGTACCAAAATCTTACTTATTTCGTCATAATAATGCGATGCTTACAATACAAGAAGCAGTTGGTTCCACAGTTTCATGGCCTTCTAAAAAAGTTATTCCAAGAGGTAAATTTTCATACTAAAAAAAGATCCAATGTCCTATAATTTAGTGTTTGGTTTCTTTTTTTTCTTTGGTGTAGTTGTGAATTCATTATTTTGTATGTGGTTTCCTCTCTTAGAAATAATTTCCATAGCATTTTTCTTGAAGTAATTTGTGATGATAGATAATAACAATAAAATATTACTTTGTTTATTTTGCAGATGTGACAAGCGAAATATAAAACGATACTTAATTTTGAAGGCTTTGTGTTGGGCAGCTGTAGAATATTTAGTGCTGAAAGTAGTAACTATTCAATATGTTGAATATTTAAGACTACTTGAATACTTAAAGAACATTTTGTTGTTGATGACAGTATTGAATGTTTTAAACTAATTTGTGGATTGTTAATACAATGTTGAATGTTTTTACTTTTTGTTATTTGAAAATCAAGTTCATTTGATGATGCTAGTATATATTAGAAAGCTACTTTTAATTATATAAATAAAAATATAATAGAATAAACTAGTGTTATATAAATGAATATATAATGAGAATTTAAACTTATCTAAATATTAAAATAATACAAAAAATGTGTTATAATATCTATTACAATAACACTTTTTATAAGTAAAGAATTTTGTTATGCAAACTTCATTATATAACACAAAAAATGTGTTATCCTAAAGTGTAGTATAACACAAATTTATAAGTATTGAAATGTGTTATATAATCAACTATAAATAATATAACTAAACACTTATCTATTTATTAAAATAACACAGAAAGTGTATTATCGTTGACAGTATAATAACACATATGTATAACAATGATAAAGTGTTATGTAAAGTACCCTGACCTACGATAACATAGTCGGTCTAAACACGTCAAAAAATGTTATGGTATGTTTTGATAACAAATTTTTGGTCTTATTAAAAGCATTTTTTCTTGTAGTGCCTTCTGGTTCAAAAGTCACCATCCTGCGCTTACAGTCAATTGTCGGCCCATACTTTGATAACCAATCCATCCCTAGGATCATATCGAAGTCATCCATTGCAAGCTCAATCAAATTAGCAACCAATTCCCTACCATCTACTGGTAAGGCTCTAATCCACCTCCTAGAGACTACCGGTTCCCCAGTCGGCAATAAAGTCTGGAAACCCCTAGCATACAGAACACTAGGTCTACACAGCTGATCTATCACTCTAGCAGACACAAACGAATGGGCAGCCCCCGAATCAAACAATGCAGTATAAGAAGAACCAGCACTAGAGATCTGACCTGTCATAACTGAGTGGCTAGCCTCCGCCTCAGTCTGTGTCAAAGTGAACACCCTGGCGAAGCGAGACTGTCGCCCTGCTTTGGCTCCTCCTTCCTGGCTTGTGGGCAGTCCTTCTTCAGATGATTGGCACTCCCACAGATAAAGCAGGCCCTAACCCTGCACTCACCCTGATGTCGTCGTCTGCACCGAGGACACACTGGGAAACTCCTCCAGTTGTCACTTCCGCCCTGACGGCCACTAAGACCACCCCGTGCCCTCCTATCAGACCTGGGAGGAACAAGGGTATCTGGGCCTTCCTTTTCTGCTCACTAGAGCCACTACCCCGACTGGTTCCAATAAAAGGAGGCACAGTCCTCCTGGCATTGCACCTAACAGGGCTCTCTCTCCAAATCTGGTCCTCGGCCCCTTCGGCTGTAAGGGCCTTGTCTACCACCTGAGCGTAGGTAGTAGTACCTGGATCCAAAGTGATCTTCACATCACGGGCGATCATAACATTCAATCCCCGTACAAACCTGTCCTTTCTTGCCACATCTGTCGGCACTAGCTCTGGCGCAAGCTTCGCCAAGCGATCGAACTTCAGAGCATACTCTGTCACGGTCATCTGGTTCTGAGTTAGGTTGATAAACTCATCAACCTTCACAACTCAGATTTCCACACTGTCATATTTCTCATTGAAAATGTTCCTAAACTCTTCCCAGGTCATAACTGTCACATTACTCCTCTGAACTACTACATCCCACCAGATTCGGGCATATTCTCTGAACATGTAGCTTGCACAAGCTACCCTCTCGTTCCCCTCAACCCTCATGAAATCAAGAATGGAGGAGATCATATTCATCCACTGCTCTGCCCGCAGTGGGTCTGGTCCACCCTTAAAGGTTGGAGGATGTTGTTTTCTAAATCGCTCATATAAGGGTTCCCACTTATTCTCCACAACAGGTTGAACTAGCGCTGGTGGCATAACGTGCTGAATTGGCAACCCTGTAACCTGTGGTGGGGCCTACTGCCTTAGCTGGCGAAGTTCTTCCTCTATTTGTTACATCCTTGCTTCCATTTCGGCAAACATCTGCTGCCAATTCTGTGGGGCAGGTGGAGGGTTCTGACCCTGGTTACCATCCTCGGCCCAACTGCCGCGGAGTCTAGATGATTGATGAGGCATCTCAACAAATATGCCTGTATCCAATGACACTGCTCATTAGGCATGATAACAACATCCAAACCACCTCCCAATCACATCAGTCAACCATAAGCAACAATCCACATAACACTCAAATAACATATAACACACAACGGGCCATGCCCTGACATCATGCATACATTAAATCATTAATCATGCTCTATATCAAATAAGCAGGCAAATAGGACATTTAAGCAAATATTTCAACATAATGGCCAATCATACCAACCAACCCTGAATTGAGCTTGCCACTGACAGTGAGCGTACATGTTTGGTCATTCTCCAGAAACCATAAACCTTGGCTTGCTTTGATACCAAGTTGTAATGCCCTACTGCCTTAGAGCCGTTACTAAGTGAGTTTAAAAAAAGTGCATTTACTCGCTAATCGAGGTTTAAGACAAAAGTGTAATTAAATCATAATCAGAGTCATAAACTTGAGAATAAACCTTTCACTGAAAATTATAAGACATAAAACATTCGGGATCCCAAAATCACTGTTTAGAAATATTTACAACTCAAAATTTTAGTTAGAGTCTACTAAACAAAAAAATTCAAGTTTTGTACAAACATCTCCCAAAAACACTCCTGGACGTGGCAGCCAGACAGACTGGACATGTACGCGCCGCTCATCCCGCTCACCGTACTCAAGGTTGATCGACTCTCCCTTTGCCTTTACCTCTGCCATAGAGCACCCGTGAGCAGAAGCCCAGCAAGAAAACCCACACAATTAGATGATAAACGCATAACAGAATTTTAATATAAACTCAAGCCAACACCAGGTCACACAAGTACGACCATACCATCCCAGGCGCTTTACCAGGCCCTGGGTTCGCAGTCTAAACCGTAAGGATATCCCAGGTATCCCTTGGGGTCTCACCCTGGCAACTCGCACTCCGCGTGCTAAACGCTGCTCCCAGCCCCTTGCAATTCTTGGCCTTCGCCGTTCCCGGCCTTCGTCGTTCCATCATTAATACATACACATTATATACCATAAGTCACCCTGCACCTTGGGCTAGGGTCGCGGCTAGCCTCAAAACAAAGGATAACACCTCCCTGGAAACACACATGGGCTGCGGCATGCATGGCCAAGCGCTGCGGCAGGCCTCGAACTCAATGGCCTCCCAAGGCCTCGCGTACGCACGGGTCGCGGCATGCCCCTCCTAGGGCCGCGACCCTCGCCTCCAAACCCAGAAAAACACCACTTTCCTTGCATTTCCTTCGAGCCAAACCCCACATATCTCAACCAAAATCACCCCCAACCTCAGAATTAAACCCATAATTTATACTTATGCAACCTAAGCATCCCAACAAACTCAAGAACCAATTCCTACACCCATCAAGCAATCAAAACAAGTCCTAAAATCCAAACCATGCATGTCTAAATTCTAACACCCAATATCAACAGAATTCAGCTGCAATCAACATAACTCAACATATTAGAAAGCTTACCTTATACAGATTTGAATCCTTAACTCAATTCCCTAAGTTCCAAGCCTTAGATTTCTGGTTAGAGTCTCCCAAACTCAGCTCCAACTCCTTAGTTCTTGAATGGTTTTTCCTCCAAAATACCACTATGGCTTCAAGTGTGGAAGAGAAAACAGAGTGAGGGAGGAGAGAGTGGGTTGGTTTAGAGGGTTTTGAATGATTCTGGATTTTGTTTTATTCAACTTAAGCCTATAAGGTTACCTCAAAGCTCGAGGTACCAAAAATGTCCCCCGAGGAAAAACGGTAAATTTTCCTAATATTCCATCCTAGACATTCTAACCTAAAATATATCTCCAAATATTTAATTTCAAAACCCAAAAACCCCATAAAATATCTCATACCCAGTATACCCCTCGACTCGCCCCGAGTCGGATTCTCAACCCCGTTGTGACTTTCTGACCAATGGCACCCTAGGACTGTCTCGGGTCGTGTTACACAGATATATCACAAACATATCACTTTTATCACATATTCACATAAATTCACATATTATAATAATAATTCACTTATTGCCCTCCAGGCACACTAATCAAGGCCCTAAGCCTTATTAGTAAATTTGGGTCATTACAATAACTGTGATGATTGCTGCCAATGAAAGGACAAGATCGAAACTATCATCCGAGCTGAACCATTAGCCTAGTATGCCCGAAACCGAGTAGTTCCCTATCAGTCAACCAGAAAACATACTCATCCAGTTCTAGAAAATCCAGTCTGCCAACTTTGGGCTCAAAAAGACCAGGGGATCCAAGTCAATCCGCTTCCGATAGTAGGACGGAATATAACCACTACCGTTGGCGGACCCCATTTGGGGGGTATGTGTAATGGGACCCAAAAAGGTACATAAAGAGTTGAAAACCCACAATGGTACTGAATTTATCTCGGAGCAAAGGTTATCAAAATAACAGCAGTTGGAGAAACAACCAATCATTTTCACGGAAGAGGACACTTGCAACATTAAGTTCCTGCATGATGATCTGCTAGTGGTAACCGTTCAACTCACCAATTGAAGGGTACGGAGGATATTGTTTGATAATGTGAGCTTAGTAAATGTGCTGTTCAGGTCCACCCTAGAAAAAATTGGAATGTCCGTAACCGATCTTAAGGAGACCTCAATGACCCTGTATGAATTCTAAGGAGAAGGAAGGATAACCATAGGGACAATCAGACTTGTTGTTACGCTAAAGGATGATACGTGAACTACTGCTAAAATACTCGAGTTTTTCGTAATCGATTGTCAAGTCGCATACAATGTGATTTTAGGACGACCTGCGTTGATGACTTTTGAGGCTATCATGTCGATCCGACACCTAATGATGATGTTTCCCTCAACCTCATCTATATGTACTGTGAGAGGAGACCAACTCGCTGCCAAAGAATGCTATACATTTCCATGAAGGCCAAATCACAACCCAGGTAGCAAGCAATGGTCGTTATTGGAAATTGCCCATGAGGCAGAAGAACCTCAGGTAGGAAGTAACGATGTCACCCAGGAAGAAGGCATTGATCCAAGATTAGGTGAAGACAAGTCTGAGCTCCAAGCATTGGAAGAGCATGAGGAAATGAAAGGAAGGAGCTGATCGAGATTTTTAGAAATAACCTTGTCATTTTCGCCTGGTCGCATGAAGATATGGTGGGAATTATTCTGAATGTAATAATGCATACTCTGAATTTGGAAAGGAATGTGCCTATAAAGGCACAAAAATGAATGCTTCTAGGGAAATAACAATCAGAAGCATTAGAAGAAGAAGTAGCTGGCCTACTTAAGTGTGAATTTGCCCCGAAACCCAAAGGGAAGTGGAGAACGTGCATTGACTTCTCAGATCTCAATAAGGCCTATCCTAAGGATTGTTTTTCACTACTCTGAATTGATCAGTTGGGAGACACAAAAGCCGATCATGAGCTCATGTCTTTCATGGACACATACTCTGGATACAACCAAATTGCGATGAACCCTACAAACCAAGAACACACTAGCTTCATGACTAAGCATAACATATACTGGTACAAAGTTATGACATTCAGGCTAAAGAATGTCGATGCAACGTACTAGCGGCTGGTCAACAAAATTTTTGTAAACCAGATCGAGAAAAATAGGAAGTGTATGTCGATGATATGCTCGTTAAATCAAAGACTGCCAGTCACCATGTATTCGACCTGGAAGAATGTTTTGGCGTGATAAGGAAATATGACATGAAGTTAAACCCCCAGAAGTGTACCTTTGGGGTTTCATCGGGAAAATTTATGGGCGTCATAGTCAACACAAGGGGGATAGAGGCAAACATCGAAAAGATCTGCTCGTTACTAGAAATGCCTTCGCCTAGATTGAGTAAAGAAGTACAAAGATTAACTGGAAACATGGCAACCCTAAATCGATTCGTTTCAAAATCCACTAACAAGTGTCCCCCATTTTACAACTTGTTCAGAGGAAACAAAACGTTTAAGTGGACCGAAGTATGCGAACATGCATTTTGGGATCTAAAAACTCACCTAGCTGAACCCCCCATACTATCAAAACTGACAGCTGGAGAATGTTTGCTCTTATACCTAGCTGTGGTAGAAAAGGAGGTCAGCGCCATATTAGTTTGAGAGGAAAATCGGGCACAGAAACCGGCGTACTACGTGAGTAAAATACTTCTGGGAGCCGAGTCCCGATATTCTTTAATAGAAAAACTCACGTTCTACTTGATCTTGGCCTCAAGAAAACTCAAGTCGTAATTCCAGTCCCATACCATCCACGTCTTAATCGATCAACCTGTAAGGAAAATTTTGCAAAAGCCCGAAACATCATGATGCCTGCTTAAGTGGGCCATCAAACTCATCCATCTCGAGATATTGTATATGCCACACACAACAATCAAGAGTCAAGCATTCGCTGACTTTGTGGCTGAATGTACAGGTTCTCAGGACGAGCCAATAAGAGAACTAGTGCAAGAGTTATGGATAATCTTCGTTAATGGATCATCCAACGAGAATGGATCTAGAGCTGGGATAATTCTGATCTCACCTGAGGGGCATCGATTCCATACATCCCTAAGGTTCGGGTTTGAAGCATCCAACAATGAGGCAAAGTACGAAGCTCTATTGGCAGAAATAAGGGTGGCAAAAGAACTGAAAGCAAAGGCGATCCAATTTATAGTAATTCCCAGCTCGTGGTTAATCAAATATTACGGGTGTATCAGGCTCGTGGTATCAAAATTGGCGGCTTGCCTAGCTAAGGTTAAAGATGAGTTGTCTGAGTTTGATTTCTACTCCATTGAGCAGGTACCCCACGAGCAGAATTCCAACGCTAATGCATTAGCCCAACTTCCCACTGCCAAAGAGGTGGATACACTAAATTTAGTCCCAGTGGACTTCTTAGAACAACTAAGCATACTAGAAGAGCCGGGTGAGGTCTGAGTGATTGACACAAAACCGGCCTAGATAACCCCCATAGTGGAATAACTCACAACCAATAAACTACCAAACGACCGAAAGGATGCAAGAAAATTTCTATATCAAGCCCCACAGTATGTTATGATTGAGGGAATTCTCTATCGAAGAGGGCATTTGATGCCCTTCCTGCCGTGTGTTCTGCTCGAGGAAGCACAAACTATCCTACATGAGATACATGGAGGCTTCTATGGAGACCAAGCTGGAGGGCTAAACTTAGCTCTAAAGATATTAAGACAGGGCTTTTTTTGGCCTACACTAAAAATGGATCGGCCTCGTATGTACAGAAATGCGACAAGTGCCAAGACTTCGCCACAATTTCCTAGGCAGCGCCCATTGAGTTAACCATGATCTCATCCCCCTGGCCATTTGCTGTATGGGGAATCGACTTGATTGGTTCATTACCAATAGGAAAAGAAGGAGTTTTGTAACGACCCAAATTCGCTAATAAGGCTTAAGGACCTTGATTAGTGTGATTTAATGATTTAAATCATGTTGTATGGCTATTTGAATATTTGAGATGCATGGCTATGTGTATTAGTATGCATGTAGGCCCTGATTAGTTAAGAAAGGGCATAATTGTAATTTTGGCCTATTGAGGGCATAACTGTATATATATGCGATAATTGTTGAGACCACATTATTATGTGGATATATCTGTGATCTGTGATTCGAGACGATCCTAGTGAGTAGGTTAGCGAAAAAGTCATGGTGGGGATTTATACTCGGCTCGGGGCGAGCCATGGGGTATTTCTAGGAAGGTAGGTAATATATTGGCAATTATTTGGTATTGAGGAATATAGTTGGAGATTAGTTAGGTATCGGGAAGTAAGAGGGAAATATTAGAAACACTTGAGGAATTAGCGGGAATTGGGTAAAATGACCAAAATGCCCCTAAGTGGATTAAAAGACTTATGATTAAAAGGGAGAGCACTATGGTCAATTAGCTTACAAGAGATAAGTCTGCTGAGGCTTTATACTTAGTGGGAATTGTAGAAAAAGGTAGAAGGCTGAGGAAAGAAAGAAAAGAAGGAAAAGGAAGAAAAAGAAAAGGGAGAAAACAGAGCAGTTTTTCCAAAGGGTCGGTTTGTGGTTCTCTCACAATTTCTCTTCAATTTTCTTGGAGCAAGACTCAGAAGGGAGCTAGATTAGGCTGAGCAACAAGAGTACTAAGCTAAGCTTGAAGGGCTAGCAAAGGATTAGGAAGAACACATCAATATTTGAGGTAAGACTTTGAAGTTTCTTCAGTTCTGGTTTTGATTTTTAACTAAGGTGTCTAAGTTGAATTGGTGAGGAATTCTAGGGAAGTTGGAGCTAAGGGTTGAGGAAGAGCAAGCTAAGGAGGTCTAAAGGAAACTTAAGGTCGAATTTCCATCAAAGGTATAAAATTATGAGCTTTAAAATTTGAAGGTTTGATTGTGTTTTGCTGAATTCTGAGGTCTAGGAGTGTCTATGGTGAATTTTGAGATTAGGGATGCATGTGATTGGGTTTTGAGTATTTGAGATGCTTGGGATGAGTTAGCCATGTTGGTGAGCTTGATTTTGAGTTTGGTGAAGGTTTGGAGAAGTTTTGGTGAAGTTTGGCTCGGGGAAATCGCAGGAAGGGAAAATGTGGTGTTGGCTGTCTGTGACTAGCACTACAGCGCTAGCTTTTGGGCGCTGTAGCTTTAGGCCATGATTTCTAGGGGATTTTGGTTCTTCTTGTAGCGCTGTAGCGCCCTCCTTATAGCGCTGTAGTGTTGCCCTTTCTTCAGGAAGGGATTTTAGGGTTATTTACAAGGGTTTTTGACCAAGGGTTCGGGGTTCGATTCCACCACCCTGTTTGGTGGAATTGGAGCTTCCCGAGGGCTCGGGATTGGTCCTGAGGCTAGGTTTTGGACTTGAGGGTTGATTATGACTTTGATCTATGGTTGTGATTAGGAGAGTACTAGGGCTCGAGAGGGATCGTGCTCAAGGAATCAAGTGAACAAAGCTAGTGAATCTAAGGTAAGAAAATCGCACCCGGTTATATGTTTGAGATGTGATGGGACTAAGAGCTCACGATATCTGTATAATGTCAATGATGGTATTATGCCATGGGACATGTGATAGCGGCCTAAGGGTGCCGTACACAATATTTGCGCACAGGGAGCGGCTCAGCCACTGGTAGCCGAGGACAGCTTAATATTCACTGAGCTCAGTTTAAGCGGGCCGGAGTCAGTGGGATAACGGAGGGTGCGGCCTGAGGGCGCTAACCCTAGTTATCATTTGTAAATTGATATATGATATGAGTTGATATGTTTATTATGATGAATACTTGGTTATTATGAATGTTTATGTGGTTGTGAACATGTTTATGCAATATGAGATATTGAATTGGCTGTTGATTGCTTATGCTCTGTTGTTGTGTTTTCTTGCTGGGCCTTGGCTCACGGGTGCTACATGGTGCAGGTAAAGGCAAACACAAGTTGGACCAATCCTGAGATGGAGAGCTGCGGGGTTGAATGTACATAGCCAGCTGTTCGGTCGCCATGGCCGAGGAGTAGATCAGGACAGAGATTGCCTAATTGTCTGTTTTGCCTTAATATGGCTACTACTGTATTTAATTCCTGAATCTTTTGTAAATGGTTTTAATCTTAATATTTTTGGGATCCCGTGTAAACCGGAAATGTTTCTTTATAAGAAATGTGACTTTTAAGACAAAAATCTTTTAACCCTAGTTCCATTATAGTTTCTATAACACGTTCTTAATTAAATGACTTGTTTAGCAAGTCTAGCACTTTTATAAACACACAGTGTAACGGTCTTGGCTATCTAGGGCGTTACAAGTTCGCTATGCAGTTGTCGCCATCGACTACTTTACGAAGTGGGTCGAGGCCAAGCATCTGGCGACCATAACCTCAAAGAGAGTCCTGGATTTTGATGTGAAGAACATCATATGTCAATTTAAGCTCCGAAAGAAGATCGTGTCTGACAATGGAGCTTAGTTTGATAGCGATCTCTTCACAAACTTTTGTGAGAAATACGACATAACCAAGAGTTTCTCTTCAGTGGTGTTGTAATGCCCTCCTAATCCAGGACCGTTACACTGTGTACTTAAAATTGTGTTAGACCTGCTAATCAGGTCATTTAGCCTAAATCACGTAACTAAGGTTAGTGACAAGGGTTAGGGTAAAAAGTTTTGGTCTAAGAACCATTAACTTTTATTCCAAAAGCGTTATACAACATGGGATCCCAAATTATTACAACACAATTGTTGAAAAGGGTAAATACATATCAAAAGTTACATTAGCCGGCCTAAACGGCAAAACAAGGCTATAACCCTAGTTCCTCTGAGATAACCCCAGCCATGATGGTCGAGCAGCCACATATGTACACGCCGCCACCGAAGCTCTCCAAGTCATGGCTGGTCAAGCTTTCCCTTTCCTTTACCTGCACCACAAAGCACATGTGAACTGAGGCTCAGCAAGAAAATAGAACGTGCAACAGCAGAGAATATAACTTTAAATAACCATTCAACAATAATCAACAACATTAATTCATATCCAATATCATTTAGTTCAAACACACAATCATTGGATTGACCTAGGTCGTTGCCCTATTCAGTTGGCTTTTGTGCCAACTCTCAAGCCTATGCCCTAGCTACGTGACCATAGAGTCACCTGGGGCCTCGCCCTTCTCTTTGTCTCACTAGCCATAGAGCTAGACCAACCCATGTGGTTCATTTTTGACTTTAGAGTTGATCAACGCTCTATCTCACTAGCCATAGAGCTAGCCCAACCCCCGTGGTTCACCTTCGACCATAGAGTCGATCAACGTAATAGTACGTTGCTGGTTTAGGCTGTTGCCTTTCGACCAGCGCACAACGCACTATTGCCATTCTTGACTCATAAGTCAAGCCCTGATCCAGGATTACATATCTTACTTATAAGAAACAGATGTGGGTAGGCACATCCCAACAAATTAAGCACATATTCATTCTAATCATATATTCCCATTGGATAACCATTTCTATAATACTAAACATATTCACATGACGGGGCCACATGCCGTAACCATATAATTCATGTAACGAATATAAGCACTTAAGCATTTATCAACAAGCATTTAGAACAATAGTCTAACATAACCAATCCTGGGGCCCAAGCCCTAATCATATCAATATATAACAAACAAGCCAAGCCCTAATCACATACAATACGTTCTGGGTGCAGTTTTCTTACCTTAGGTCCAAGCAAGCGTAAATAAGAACGACCCTCGAGCACGATCCCAGTTCTGAGCCCTTAGCGATAGCCTAAGTCACAACCATAAAATAGGATTCTATTAATATCGAGTGATTAATGGCTTCCAGGCCAAGTCCTAGCCTACGGGATCTTGGGTTCCACGAAACTGGGTAGTGGAAACAATCCCGAGCCCCTAAGGTTGAGTTCCTGCGCTCAAAACCTTCTAGGGGTCCAAAAACCCCTTAAGATTCAGGACCCTGTGCCCCTATGTCGCGGCCTGCCTCCAACCAAAGGCCCAGCCACCCCATCCAGTAGACACGCACCATGGCCCAGCCATAGTGGCACCGCAGCCCACCCTCCTTCCCTGGTTCCCATCTGCTCTAGAGGGTCGCGACATACCAAGAAAAAAGTCGCGGACCGACCCCTTCAAACCTTGAAAAACCTCCATTTGCAGCAACCAAATCTTAGCCAAATTAACCCAAAATCATCCAAATAACATAATTTAACTATCATAATAGGTCTAATATGTTCCCCGCAATAAAACCCAACAGAAAGCTAGCTTAAAACCTCATCAAAAATCCAATTCAATCCATAAGCCAAAAGGGTTCAAGAACATCTTTAAAACAACCAAGAAACTCATAATTTAAATGCTAAAACCATAATTCAAATCTTACCTCAATCTCTGTTTGAATCCACTAGCTAATCTCTAAGTCTAGAGCTCCAATTCTTGTGAACCTAGCCCAAAAATCCCTTGGTTCAATTGTTACCTTGGAAGAGCTTCTTGAGAGAAAAAGAAGAGAGTAATTGGAGAGGGAGAGAGAGTCAGTCTAGCCTAAAGCTTCTAAGTGTCTCTGCTTCTTTGTCTTTTGTTTAGTTATGCTTATCTAATTTAAGCTAATCTCAAGGCTCGGGGTACCAAAACGTCCCCGAGGGAAAAATGGTAAATTTCCCCAATATTCTATCCTAAACTCTGTAACTTCAAATATATCTTCAATTATTTATTTCCATAACCCAATTAATTGTCTGTTACCCAAAATACCCATTGACTTGCCTCGAGTCGGGTATCGGGTCCCATTGTGACTTTCCCGCTAACTTGCTCTGTAACGCCCTGGGTAACCAAGACCGTTACACTGTGTGTTAAAATTAGTGCAAGACTTGCTAACCAAGTCATTTAATCAAATTGTGAATCTAACGTCATCAACAGATTAGGAATAAAAGATTTTTGGCCATAAACAGGTTATTTTATTAAAATGTCAATTTAGTACATGGAATCTCAAAACAGGGCTTAGATGACTTGTTTACAAAAATTCCGAAGTTATAAACAACTCAGGCCACTCTAATGGCAAAATACACATTTTTAGGTTTCCGTCCCTGTACAATCCCTCGGCCGTGGCGGCCGAGCAGCTGGCAATGTACACCTCGCCCCCAGAGCTCTCCAACTCATGGTTGAACCTACATACCCTTGCCTTTACTTGCACCACGTAGCACCCGTGAGCTGAGGCCCAGCAAGAAAACATAAAACATAGCGTGAACAATGTCAATAACCCAGTATTCCCCAAAGCATATCCAAGTATTCAGCAATTGAAAACATTCACCTAACCAGTGATAACCATTGACAGATAAAAAATTCATCATTCAGATAATTCACTTATCATATTCATCGAATTGACAATGATAATCACATTCACAATCAATAGTTTATAACAACCATTACACAATATTCAGGGTCGGCTGTAACGCCCTACTTCCTTAGAGCCGTTACTAAGTGAGTTTTAAGACAAAACAGTGTGCAATGGACTCGATAACCGAGGTTTTGAAACAAAAGTATGACTAATTAAAAGTTAAGGCTGTAATCTTAGAAAAATGCGTTGTTTCAATAAAACTTCTAGTATTAAACATTTGGGATCCCAAAATAAGGTTTGAAAACTATTTACATCTTGAAATAAGTTTACAGTTGATTAATCATAAAAATCATAGATTATTACAGCCATTTTTCGAATAAACCCCCAACCAAAGCAGTCGGGCAGGCCAAACATGTACGCGTCGCTTCACGCTCTCCGTACTCATGGTTGGTTGACGCAGCCATTGCCCTTACCTGCAACACGGAGCACCCGTGAGCCGAAGCCCAGCAAGAAAACTCATGCAGAACATAACATATGCAATTTATACAGTTTATCATAACAGATAATCCACATATAAACAAGTCAACCATTAGATTAAGCAAACACGGCCATGCCGCCCCAGAAGCCTTACCAAAGCCTGGGGTTTCGGTCCTCACCGTAAGAATATCACATGTATCCACCGGGCCCTGCCCTGACTATAAGCATCCCATGTGCTAAGTGTTACTTCCGGCTCTGCTGCCGTACCCGGCCTACGCCGCACTCGGCCCTTGCCGTTCATTTCATTATAATCATATATAGCATAAATCAAGCAACATTCAAACAAATGCCAATTTATTTAAATCTGCACCCTAACATGTAATGCAATATAGGGCCATGCCCGGCAATCATCTCATCATGCAACATGCAATATTGGGCCATGCCCGGCAATCATCTCATCATGCAACATGCAATATAGGGCCGTGCCCCGCAATCACACTATAGGCCCATGCCCTATCCTACGGGTGTTATAGTTTTCTTACCTGCATCCCGAGCTTTCCGATGCACCACGGCCACAAGAACGGTCCTCTAGCACGAGCCTCTCCGAAATCCTAGTCACAGCACACATAAAACACTTTTTAATACTCACCAACCAAAAACCACTTCCCGGGACCAATCCAGCACTCTCGGGACCTCTAATTCCTTAAAACAATACACTGGAACCATCCCCGAGTCCCCGGGCAAAAGCCCTAAAAACCAGAATTTTTTGCCTGCCAAAATGGCCTAGGGCCGCGGCACTCCCCTCAAGGGCCGCGGCGCCCAGCAGCTTTCCCCAAATCCTGATGCAACCTCACGTCGCGGCGCCCAAGAACAGGGCCGCGGTGCTCATACGCGAACCCAGATTTCTGGGTTTTTCCTTTGCATTTCCTCGAGCCAAAACACTCCCAAATCGTCCCAAACTCACACCCAAGCTCCAAAACCAACTCAAAACTCCAAATAGACCATACATCAACCCATAAACATCATAACCCAACTCAATAACACAATCACACTCAAAATCACCCATTTGATTTCAAATTTCAGAAAACTCAAACCCAAAGGCCAAAAACACAACCCAAGCTTGAAAAACCTAAACCATGGCTCCAAAATCTTAATCCACAACAGAAAAGAAAACCCAAGGATGTTTAAAACTCTTACCTCAATCAAGAATTCAACTTTGAGCCATCTCCAAATCCAGCTTCAAGCCAAAACCTCTTGATTCTTCTCCTAAATTACCCAATTTTCAGCTCCTTTCTTCCTCTCCTTCTCTTCTAGATTTTCTTCTCTTAATTTTAACAAAACCCACAAATGGCTAAGCCTAAACCGAGTACCCCATATAACCCAGCTGCAATATGTCTAAACCCCATGCCAAATGACCATTTTGCCCCTCCTTACCTATCCTTTCCTAACTAAACCTCAAGGGCTTACTTGTCATTTCCTATCCATTGCAATTCTACCACTTTACCATCTAAACTTGTTACTCTCTATGGTTATTAACAGTTACATAAGTTACCAAATTACCAGTTACCAAAATCTCTCAAGGACTAAGTTACGAAATCCCCGAAATACCCCTAGGCTCCTCCCGAGCCGGGTATAAAATCCCGTTGTGACATTTGAGTTAGCTAGCTCTCTAGGACCGTCTCGGCACGTGCATCGCCATAAGAACACCACCCTCTCGTGGTACAAATCACATAATTCAATGCAGTTATGCCCAACATGGCCAAAATTACAGTTATGCCCTTCTAACACGATCCGGGCCTACATGCATACTAATATACAAAGTCATGCATCTCAGATAAACAAATAGTCATATAACATGCTTTAAATCATAACCATGCATTTAATTCATCAAAGTCACACATAATCCCATCATGCTAATCAAGGCCCTTAAGCCTTAATAGCGAATTTGGGTCGTTACACCGGCGCCCTTAGGTCGCACCCTCTTCTTAACCCACTTTCTTCGGCTCACTTAGGCCGGCCCCAATGTTATATCCACTAACTCCAGCCAGCTTAACCAAGCTCAGTGATTAATAAGTTGTCCTCAGCTACCAGTGGCTTAGCCACGCCCTGTGCTCAAATATTGATTCCTGCACCCTTAGGTCGGTTAACATATGTCCCCATGGCGTAATACCACCTCATGACATTATATACAAATATAGGGAACTCTTTGTCCCAGCACAATTACATATCACAACCATACAGTAATGTGTACAAATATAGGGAACACTTAGTCCCAAATTAACCACCTAACCGGGTGCAGTTTTCTTACCTTTAGATTCCAATAGCTTTGTTCAATTCAACCCTCAAGCACGATCACACCCGAGCCCTTGCGTACACCTAGTCACAGCCATAGATTAGAATCATCACCAAACTTTATTCCAAAAACCTAGTCTCGGGACATATCCCGAGTCCTCGGGAAGCCCTAATTCCACCAAATGGGGTGGTGGAATCAAATCCCGAGCCCCAGGGCAAAAACCCTAAAAAATAACTCAAAAATCCCTTTCTGGGAACAGGGTAGCACTACAGCGCCCTAAGGAGAGTGCTATAGCGCTAAAAACAGAGCAAAAAGGCTCTAGAACTTTGGGACCTAGCGTTGTAGCGCCCAGTGTCTAGCGCTGTAGCGCCCAGTGTCTAGCGCTGTAGCGCTAGTCACAGCACGACCCTGCGCATATTTTCCCCTTCGAACTTTCCCGAGCCAAATCTTTCCAAAACTCAACCAAACCTTAACCAAACTTCAAAACCAGCCTCCCAACATCCTCAACTCATCCCATAAGTTTCAACTGCAAGAAATTCAATCACATGCACCCCAAAACTCAAAATCCACCATAGCTGAACCTGAATCTCAAAATCTCAGCAAAACCACAGAAATCACAAAGCTTGAAACTAGAGTTTCTTACCTTTGATAGATGAGCTCAGTCTAGGTTGTCTTCAACACTTGCTTAGCCTTCACCTCCTCAAACCCTCAGCATTAATTCCCTAGAATTCCAATCAAACTCAGCATAGAAAGATAGTTCAACACCAAAACCAGAAACTGAAGAAAACCTTGAAAACTTACCTCAAACAAATGACAATTCCCTGCTAAAACCTCTAACTTCACCAAGCTCCCTAGCCCCAAGCTTCAGCCCAAGCTTTCCTGAGTTAAACCTTCAAAATTCTTCAAGAGGTGGTGGAAGATGACTAAACCGATTGGAGGAGAAGAGAGTAAGTCCAAGTGTAATGCCCCGGATAGCCAAGACCGTTACACTGTGTGTTTATAAAGGTGAAAGACTTGCTAATCAAGTCATTGAATTCAAAACATGTTACTAAAACTATAGTTGAACTTGGGTTAAAATATTTTGGTCTCAAAAGCTGCATTTCTTATAAATAATCATTTTCCTTTTACATGGGATCCCAAAAGTAATAAGTTTAAGACTGTTTACAAAAGATTCAAGATTTAAATACAGTGATTAGCCATACTAAGGCAAAACAGACAGTTAAGCATATCCCGTCCATTTCCACTCCTCGGCCGTGGCGGCCGAACAGCTGACTATGTACATTCAACCCTGCAGCCCTCCATCTCAGCATTGATCCAACTTGCCTTTGCCTTTACCTGCACCACGAAGAACCCGTGAGCCAAGGCCCAACAAGAAAACACAATAACAGAGCATAATCATTCAATAGACAATAGACAATCAGATAACTCATATCGCAAAAGCATGTACTCAACAGTTTAAGCATGCATGATAATCAAGTATTCATCATACCAAGTCTACCATTTCATATCAATAATCAATCCACATATGATAACTAGGGTTAATGCCCTTAGGCCGCACCCTCTATTAATCCCACTGACTCCGGCCCGCTTAAACCGAGCTCAGTGAATATTAAGCTATCCTCGGCTACCAGTGGCCGAGCCGCGCCCTGTGCGCAGGTATAATTTACGGCACCCTTAGGCCGTTTATCACATGTCCCATGGCGTAATACCATCTATGACATTATACAGATATTGGGAGCACTTAGTCCCATCACAAACACATAACCGGGTGCAGTTTTCTTGCCTTTAGATTCACTAGCTTTGTTCAATTGATCCTCAAGCACGATCCCTCTTGAGCCCTAGGGCACACCTAGTCACAACCATAGATCAGAATCATCACCAAACCTCAAGTCCAAAACCTAGCCTCGGGACGAATCCCGAGCCCTCGGCAAGCTCTAATTCCACCAAACAGGGTGGTGGAATCAAACCCCGAATCCCCAGGCAAAAGCCCTTGAAAATAACCCAAAAACCCCTTTCTGGAAACAGGGTAGCGCTCTAGCGCTCTAAAGAGAGTGCTACAGCACTACAAACAGAGCCTAAGGCGCCCCAGACCACTCAGCCTAGCGCTACAGCGCCCAATGGCTAGCGCTAGTCACAGAACAGCAATTCTTGCCTTTTCATCCTTCGATTTTCCCCGAGTCAAACCTTACCAAAACTCTCCCAAACTTCAACCAAACATAAAAAAAAAGCCTACCAACATCTTCCACTCATCCTAAACATCCCAACCACACATAACTCAATCACATGCATCCCTAAACAAAGAATTCTCCATAGCTGAACCTAAAGCTCAGAAACTTAACAAAACAACAGTTGAAACCATAGAACTTGAACTAGTATTCCTTACCTTTGCTGGATGATCGTAGCCTAGGTTTTCCTCCTCACTAGCTTGGCATTCACCTCCTCAAAGCTCAGCTTCAATTGCCCTAGAACTCCCCACCAAAACTCAGCTCAAAATCCACAACAACACCAAGAACTAGAAACTGAAAACTACCTTGAACCTTACCTCAAATGATGAGTATCCCCTGCCAATTCCACAAACCAGACCAAAGACCTTTGCCTCAAGCTCCTGCCTAGAGTCCCTCTGAGTTTTGCTCCAAGAAACCTCAAGAAATGGAGAAGAGACCTCCAACCGAATGAGAGAGAAAAAGACTCCCAATTTCCCTTTTTCCTTCTCTTCTTTCTTTTCTTTCCTATCTTTCCTTCAGAATTCCAGCCCTTTCTACACAATCCACTAAGTATAAAGCCTAATAACATCTATCCTTTATAAACCAAATTACCACAATACCCTCCCATAATTCCTAAGCCTTTTAGTCCACCTAGGGGCATTTTGGTTATTTCACCAAATTCCCGCTAATTCCTCGCGTGTCTCTAATATTTACCACTTACTTCCCGATACCTAACTAATCACCAATTATATTCCTTAATGTCAAGAGAGACTCCAATATATTCTCTAAATTCCTAGAAATACCCCCAGGCTCGCCCCGAGCCGGGTATAAATCCCAACCGTGACTTTTTCGCTAAACCGTCTCGAGTCTCCGATCACAAATATATCCACATAATAATGTGGTCTCGACAGTTTGTCACATATATATACAGTTATACCCTCAACGGGCCAAAATTACGATTATGCCCTTCTAACCTAGTCACGGCCTATATGCATACTAATACATATAGTCATGCATCACAAATATTCAAATAGTCATATAACATGCTTTTAAATCATTAAATCACATATAATCCAATTATGCCCTCCCGGCACACTAATCAGGGCCCTTAGGCCTTATTAGTAAATTTGGGTCGTTACAACTATCCCCTCCTAATGAGAATTTCGTCCTCAAAATTTACCTGAATAACTCGGGATAATGATCCCACATCGTTGTCTGCAGCTCCCAGGTCGCTTCCTCGACCCTACTATTTCTCCATAAAACCTTAACAAAAGGAATTGTCTTATTCCGTAGTACTTTATCTTTCTGATCCAAGATCTGAACCGGTTGCTCTTCATAAGCTAGGTCTGACTGCAATTCCAAGTCTTCATACCTAAACACATGAGTCGCATCTGAGACGTACATCCGGAGCATAGAAACATGGAATACGTCATGGACTCCTGACAATGATGGCGGCAAGGATAACTTGTAAGCCACTTGACCAATCCTTTCCAGGATCTCAAAAGGTCCAATGAATCTAGGGCTTAGCTTGCCCTTCTTACCAAACCACCTCACCCCTCGCAATGGTGAAACCCGGAGAAACAGGTGGTCCCCAACCTGGAACTCCACGTCCCTATGCTTGGGGTCAACCTAACTTTTCTGTCTACTATGTGAGGCGAGCATCCTTGCTCGGATGTTCTCTATAGCTTCACTTGTCCTCTGAACCATATCTGGCCCCAAATACTTCCTCTCACCCATCTCATCCCAATGGATGGGTGATCTGCACTTCCTCCCATATAACATCTCATAGGGAGCCACTCCAATCGTTGATTGGTAACTATTGTTATACGAAAATTCAATCAACGGAAGATACTTACTCCATGACCCTTCAAAGTCGATCACACATGATCTGAGCATATCTTCCAATACCTGAATCGTCCTCTCAGACTGTCCATCAGTCTGAGGATGAGAGGCTGTGCTGAACTTCAACTGATTTCCCATAGCCTTCTGCAAACCTCCCCAAAACTTAGAAGTAAAGATGGGATCCCGGTCTGACACTATAGACTTAGGAACCCCATGAAGACGTACGATCTCCCTCACATACAACTCAACATACTAATCCATAGTATATGTTGACTTCACTGGAAGAAAATCGTCTGACTTGGTGTATCTGTCCACTATCACCCAAACTGAGTCATGAAGCCCTACCGTCCTAGGTAAACTACCCATGAAATCCATCGTAATATCCTCCCACTTCCACTCGGGAATACCCAAAGGCTGAAGCAACCTTGCTGGTCGCTGATGCTCAGCTTTCACCTGCTGACAGGTTAAGCATCTGTCTACGTACTCCACCACATCCTTCTTCATCCCGAGCCACCAATATAACAACCGTAGATCTTGGTACATCTTCTTGATACTCGGATGAAGTGAGTACGGCATCGTATGAGACTCATCCAGTATCTCTCGTCTGATCCCCTCATCAACTGGAACACAAATCTGTCCCTGATACTGAAGCAAACCAACCTCAGAAATAGAATAGTCCTTAGCTACTCCCGCTAAGCCATTCTCTCTAACCTCCTGTAACTGAGCGTCTACCAACTGTCCCTCTTTAATCTGCTCTAGCAGGGTCGACTGCAGAGTAATATTGGCCAACCGTCCCACTACCAACTCTATTCAAGCTCTGACCATCTCATCAGCTAACTCTCTCGAGATCAAGGTGGAACTATATAACTGATCTGTGCCCCTCCGGCTTAATGCATCCGCTACTACGTTTGCTTTTCCCGGGTGGTAAAGAATATCACAATCATAATCTTTCACCAACTTTAGACCAACGCCTCTGTCTCATGTTCAGGTCCTTCTGTGTAAAGAAACATTTTAGACTCTTCTGGTCAGTGTATACCTCGCACTTCTCCCCATACAGATAATGCCGCCAAATCTTCAGTGCGAATACCACCACCGCTAATTCCAAATCATGGGTAGGATACCGCATCTCATACTCCTCCAGCTGTCGTGATGCATAAGCTATGACCTTCTCATTCTAAATCAACACATAGCCTAAACCCAACCTCGATGCATCGCAATAGACCACAAACTTCCCTTCCCCCGAAGGAAGACTCAACACAGGCACAAAAATAAGTCGTCACTTCAGCTCTTGGAAACTGTCCTCACATTTGTCTGACCAAATAAACTTCAAATTCTTTTGTGTCAATTCTGTTATCGGTACCGCTATCTTCAAGAAGCCCTCCAAAAACCGTCTGTAATAAGTCGCTAGACCAAGAAAGCTCCGCACCTCCGAGGCGTTCCTTGGCCTTGGCCAATCCCTAATTTCCTCTACCTTAGATGGATCCACCTTAATCCCATCTGCACCCACGATATGTCCAAGGAATGTCACTTCTGGTGGCCAAAATTCACATTTCTTAAACTTGGCATACAACTGATGCTCCCTCAGTCTCTGAAGAATGTGTAGAAGATGAATCTCGTGCTCTGCCTCTGAACTGGATTACACTAAGATATCGTCGATGAAGACAATAACAAACTAATCCAGAAAGTCCTTGAACACCCTGTTCATTAGGTCCATGAAGGCTGCTGGGGCATTGGTCAAACCAAACGACATGACCAGAAACTCATAGTGCCCGTACCTCATTCGGAAGGCCGTCTTCGGTATGTCCTCATCCTTGATCCTCAGCTGGTGATAACCAGATTGGAAATCAATCTTCGAGAACACTGTCTTACCTTGCAGCTGATTGAACAAGTCGTCAATCCTTGGTAGAGGTACTTATTCTTGATGGTCAACTTGTTCAATTCCCTGTAGTCTATACACATTCTCAAAGTCCCGTCATTCTTCTTCACAAACAAAACTGGAGCACCCCATGGCGAGTAACTAGGCCTGATGAACCCCAAATCCAGAAGCTCTTGCAATTGTATCTTCAATTCTTTCAGTTCCGTTGGTGCCATTCTATATGGTGCCCTCGACACTGGCTCTATCCCTGGCACCAACTCAATAACAATCTGAATCTCTCTACGCGGCGGCAACCCCGGCAAGTCCTCAGGGAACACATCCAAGAACTCACAAACCAATCTGGTCTCTTCTGATCCTACTGGCGAAACCCTGGTGGTATCTACCACACTAGCCAGAAAACCTATACACCCTCCTTGTAACAGATCTCTGGCTCTCAGCGCTGATATCCTGGGTACGCGGGGTCCATGCACCGCTCCCACAAAAACAAAGGGATCTTCGCCCTCTGGCTCAAAAGTAACCATCTTCTTTCTGCAGTCAATAGTAGATCCATATCTAACTAGCCAATCCATACCCTAAATTATATCAAAGTCCTCCATACTCAGCTCAATCAAATCTACTGACAACTCTCTACCATCAACTATCAGTGGCAGTGCTCTAATCCATCTCCTAAATACTACCAGTTCCTCTGTAGGCAAAATAGTCCCAAACCCTGAAGTACAATACTCACTAGATCTACACAGTCTATCAATCACCCTACTAGAAACAAACGAATGTGTAGCACCAGAGTCAATCAATACAGTAAAAGGAGTGTCAGTGCTAGATAGCTGACCTGTCACTACCGAGGGGCTAGCCTCGGCCTCTGCCTGCGTCAGGGTGACAACTCGAGCTAGAGTCAAGCTTTCCACCTTCCCCGCATCTCCCTTCTTCACTGTCGGGCAATATTTCTTGAGGTATCCCACCACCCTGTACACACAACAGGCCTTAGCCCGACATTCATCCTGATGGCGTCTTCTGCACCTCGTGCACTCAAGATAAGTCCTCCATGCATCACCGCCTCCCTGACGGCCACCCTGAGCACCCCGACCTCTACTATCAGGACTAGGAACGGTCGAAGCATTAGGGGTCTTCCTCTTCAAATCACTGGGGCCACCGCCCCTACCAGAACCAGAATATGGAGGCATCGCTCTGCGACCCTCCTGCCTCGCTACACTCTCTCTCCATATCTTATTTTCCGCTTCCTCAGCGATAAGAGCCTTCTCCACAGCCTGGGCATAAGTTGTCCCTCCAGGTACTGTTGTAATTCTCACATCCCAGGCTATCATAGCATTAAGCCATTTGATAAATCTATCCTACCTAGCTGCATCAGTAGGCACAAGATCTGGTGCGAATTTTGCAAGTCTGTCAAACTTTAGGGCATATTCTGTAATGGTCATGCTGCCCTGAACCAGCCCCACGAACTTATTTACTTTCGTTGCCCTGATGGAAACATTATAGTACTTCTGACTAAATAAGTCCTTGAATCCTTCCCAAGTCAAAGCGGTAACATCTCTGGTCTGTGATGCCACCTCCCACCAAATTTGGGCATCCTCTCTTGACATATATGTGGCGCAGGCAACTCTGTCATGTCCCTCTACCCTCATAAAGTCCAGAATGGTAGTAATCATGGTCATCCACTATTCAGCCTTCAGTGGATCAGGTCCTCACTCAAAGATCAGGGGTTGCTGCTTCCTAAACTGCTCATACAACGGCTCCCATCTATTCCCAACCTCCATTGGCTGTACAACAGGTACCACTGCAGTTTGCACAATGGGGGCAACACTCCCTGATGTAGCCTGCTGCTGCAAAATTCAAATCTGTTCATCTTGGCTCTGTAGCTGAGCCTGCATGTCTGCCATAAGCTGCTGCCAGTTCTCAAGTACTGGCGGAGGGGTTTGGCTCCGATTATCATCTCTACTCCCAGACCTGCCGGCTAGTAGTGTAGATTTTCTTGGACGCATAATTATCCAAGTCAATCTGCAATCAACGACTCGGCAATCAAACTATGATGACAGGGTAATAATCCTTTCATGATCCATCATTGGAACTCCAATCATTCACAAGCAATCAAGTTATAACAATTCATCCAAATATTCATCCATATATTCATTAACATGCATAGCAGTGCTGACAAGCACGCCTTAATGCCATCATGCAATAGTCAAGGGCCAGGCCCTATCAGTATCTCATGCACCCTATTAATTAAGCAGACATCAACAATCATATTTCATTCCGATCATTTAAACACATAATCATGTATACACAATTTACCAAACCCTGAGTCGAGCTTGGCTTTCGCAGTGAATGTACATGTCCAGCCAGTCTTCAAGAACCCTTAAACCTAGGACACTCTGATACCAAGTTGTAACGCCCTGGATAGCCAAGACCATTACACTGTGTGTTTATAAAGGTGCAAGACCTGCTAATCAAGTCATTTAATTCAAAACATGTTACTGAAACTATAGTTGAACTAGGGTTAAAAGATTTTCGTCTCAAAAGCTGCATTTCTTATAAATAATCATTTTCTTTTTGCATGGGATCCCAAAAGTAATAAGTTTAAGACTGTCAACAAAAGATTCAAGATTTAAATACAGTGATTAGCCATACTAAGGCTAAACAGACAGTTAAGCATATCCCGTCCTGTTCCACTCCTCGGTCGTGGCGGCCAAATAGCTGACTATGTACATTCAGCCTCGCAGCCCTCCATCTCAGGATTGGTCCAACTTGCCTTTGCCTTTACCTGCACCACAAAGCACCCATGAGCCAAGGCCCAGCAAGAAAACACAATAACAGAGTACAATCATTCAATAGACAATCAGATAAATCATATCGCATAACTATATACTCAATAGTTTAAGCATTCATGATAATCAAGTATTCATCATACCAAGTATATCATTTCATATCAATAATCAATCCACATATGATAACTAAGCATAATTCCCTTAGGCCACACCCTCTATTTATCCCACTGACTCCGGCCCGCTTAAACCAAGCTCAGTGAATATTAAGTTGTCCTCGGCTACCAGTGGCCGAGCCGTGCCCTGTGCGCAAGTATAATTTACAGCACCCTTAGGTCGTTTATCACATGTCCCATGGCGTAATACCATCTATGACATTATATAGATATCGGGAGCACTTAGACCCATCACAAACACAAAACCGGGTGTAGTTTTCTTACCTTTATATTCGCTAGCTTTGTTCAATTGATCCTCAAGGACGATCCCTCTTGAGCCCTAGCGCACACCTAGTCATAACCATAGATCAGAATCATCACCAAACCTCAAGTCCAAAACCTAGCCTCGGGATCAATCCCGAGCCCTCGGGATCAATCCCGAGCCCTCGGGACGCTCTAATTCCACCAAACGCAGTGGTGGAATCAAACCACGAACCCCCGGGAAAAAACCCTTGAAAATAACCCAAAAACCCCTTTCTGGAAACAGGGTAGCGCTATAGCGCTCTAAAGAGAGCGCTACAGCGCCCAATGGCTACCGCTGTAGCGCTAGTCATAGCACAGCAATTCCTGCCTTTTCCTTCGATTTTCCCCGAGCCTAACCTTACCAAAACTCTCCCAAACTTCAACCAAACATAAAAAAAAAGCCTACCAGCATCTTCCACTCATCCTAAACATCCCAACCACACATAACTCAATCACATGCATCCCTAAACAAAGAATTCTCCATAGCTGAACCTAAAGCTCAGAAACTTAACAAAACAACAGTTGAAACCATAGAACTTGAACTAGTATTCCTTACCTTTGCTGGATGATCGTAGCCTAGGTTTTCCTCCTCACTAGCTTGGCATTAACCTCCTCAAAGCTCAGCTTCAATTGCCCTAGAACTCCCCACCAAAACTCAGCTCAAAATCCACAACAACACCAAGAACTAGAAACTGAAAACTACCTTGAACCTTACCTCAAATGATGAGTATCCCCTGCCAATTCCACAAACCAGACCAAAGACCTTAGCCTCAAGCTCCTGCCTAGGGTCCCTCTGAGTTTTGCTCCAAGAAATGGAGAAGAGACCTCCAACCGAATGAGAGAGAAAAAGACTCCTAATTTCCCTTTTTCCTTCTCTTCTTTCTTCTCTTTCCTTTCTTTCCTTCCGAATTCTAGCCCTTTCTACACAATCCACTAACTATAAAGCCTAATAACATCTATCCTTTATAAGCCAAATGACCACAATACCCTCCCATAATTCCTAAGCCTTTTAGTCCACCTAGGGGCATTTTGGTCATTTCACCAAATTCCCGCTAATTCCTCGCGTGTCTCTAATATTTACCACTTACTTCCCGATACCTAACTAATCACCAATTATATTCCTTAATGTTAAGAAAGACTCCAATATATTCTCTAAATTCCCAGAAATACCCCCAGGCTCGCCCCGAGCCGGGTATAAATCCCCGCTGTGACTTTTTTGCTAAACTGCTCACTTGGATCTTCTCGAGTCACAGATTACAAATATATCCACATAATAATGTGGTATCGACAGTTTATCACATATATATACAGTTATACCCTCAACAGGCCAAAATTACGATTATGCCCTTCTAACCTAATCAGGGCCTACATGCATACTAATACACATAGTCATGCATCACAAATATTCAAATAGTCATATAACATGCTTTTAAATCATTAAATCACATATAATCCAATTATGCCCTCCCGGCACACTAATCAGGGCCCTTAGGCCTTATTAGTAAATTTGGGTCGTTACACCAAGTGTTCTGTTTTCCCTTCTTTCTTTCTTCTTTCAGTTTTTACTTCTTTCTAGCAATTCCACTAAGTGTTTAAGGCAGAAATAACTCATATCCCCTATAAACCAAATGACCATTGTTGACTGCGTTTTTAGCCAACGACGTGAGAACGTCAAATACGACAAGCCTTCAAGAGAAATAAAAACGACACAGACAGTTTAAACAAGAAAAGTAAATAACACAAGAAATTTTTATAGTGGTTCAGCCCCGATTGTCGGTAATAGCCTAATCCACTTAGAGTTGTGATTTATAAACCTGTACTCAAGATCAGATGGACTGAGCCAACTGAGTTTCTTCAGTACAAATTGCAAAAATACAAGAATTCTCTCTCTAGAATACTCAGACCCAACTTTCTCTCTCTAGAATACACAGTCCCAATTTTCTCTCTCTAGAAAGAAGAAGCAGAAGAAGCCCCCTCTCTCATCCCATAAGCTCTCTATTTATAGGCCTGGGATCCTCAACTGATATCCCCTTATGATAGGGATATTTTATTATATTTATTACATTTAAATATTCAAAATTCGAAATGTAACAAATCCCCCATTTGTGGGAAGAATGAGAGATTCCCGCGTATGTTGTTGAAGCTGTCTCTGGGAATCTTGACTTAGTCTCCTCTAGCTAGTTGATCCACCTCCTACTGACCACTCATGCAAGTGTTGGTCGGACGTGCATGGTGGTAGGACATGTTTTCGTGGGTTGAACGTGCATGGTGTTAGGACATGCACTTCTCTCCTCGAACATGGCACTCTCCTCTAGCATGCCATGTTCCTCCTTGAACCAATCGCCTTGGCTTCTCCTCGGACCAAGGTGGTCCGAGGCAACCTCCTTGGCACCTCACCTTGGACAACATTGAGGGAACCTCCTTTAGCATCTCCCAAACATGTCCGATCGAACATTTTATAGGCTCTCCTTATCAAAATCTAAGTCTCCATTCTCTTGCATGAGACTCCTCCTCCTTAGCTACTTACCTTGGACACGTTCGAGCCAACACTTACGAAACCTTGGGAGGCTTGCCTCCTACACACCCTTGGGGTCTCTTAGGACCACATCCTCCTTGGGGTCTCCTAAGACCACTTTCTTGAGTTCTCCTCGAACCTCATCCTTGGGTTCTCCTAGGATCACTCCCTTGGGGTCTCCTAGGAGCACATCCTCCTTGGGGTCTCCTAGGACCACTCCCCTTAGCTCTCCTAGAATGCATTCTCCTTAGCCTCCTAGGATGCATTCTCCAATTTTTGGGTATAACAACCATAATACCCTCACATTAAATCCAAGTCATTAAACAATTCTAGGGGCATTTTGGTCATTACACCCAATTCTCGCTAATTCCTCAAATGTCTCTAATATTTACCGCTTACTTCCCGACACCTAGCTAATCACCAACTATACTCCTCAATATCAAAATAGGCTCCAATATATTTCCTAAATTCCCAGAATTACCCCCAGGCACGCTCCGAGCCGGGTATAAATCTCCGCCGTGACTTTTTCGCTAACCCGCTCACTAGGATCGCCTCGAGTCATAAGTTACAAATATATCCACATAATAATGTGGTCTCAACAATTTATCACAGATATTTACATTTATGCCCTCAATGGGCCAAAATTACGAACATGCCTTCTACCTAATCAGGGCCTACATGCATACTAATATACATAGTCATGCATCACAGATATTCAAATAGTCATATAAACATGTTTTTAATCATTTAGTTCACATATGGTCCAACTATGCCCTCCCGGCACACTAATCAAGGCCCTTAAGCCTTATTAGTAAATTTGGGTTGTTACAACTATCCCGTCCTTACCAAAATTTCGTCCTCGAAATTTTATCTAATTCCCCGGATATAAATTCTACACTATTGATTCCAGTTTCCCAGGTCATTCCTCGACCTCACTATTTTTAAAACATTACCTTAACTCAAGGTACAATTTTGTTCCTCTGAACCTTACTTTCTATCTCATAACTGAGCTTGCCACTCCACATAGAATAAATCCATCTTTAGCTGCACATCCCCATATCTCAACACATTCGTTTCTCTAACCCATGTCCCCAACATAGAATATATATACACTGTGTACAGCTGACAGTGCCAAAACTGCTATCAACTTAAAAGCAACCTCACTGCTCGTTTCCAGGATCCAAACAGTCTTAAAACTCTAGGGTCAAACTTGCTCTTATCCCCTCCCCCCCCCCCCCCCCCCCCCGGCCCCTTTATCCTTGGTGATATGCTGAGAAAGGTACAATCTTCTAATTGGAACCCCATACTTTGCTTTCCAATTCAATAAAACTCTTTCATTCACTTTGAAAAGTGAGTCTCCAAGCTCTAACCTTTAATAGTTTCAATGATCCCCTGAGCTACTTCAGGATCCAAATATAACATCTCACTTATCTCATTCCAATGAGTGGATGACATATATTTCTTATTATACCATATCTCATCAAGTGTTCTTCCAATAACTAGGTATCTCTCACTCTCTCTCTCTCTCTAATTTACCATCAGTCTGAGAATAATCAAGTGCACCAGATTCTGATTATCCACTCATCGTCTTCTTTAACCCTCCCAAGACCTGAGAGTAAAACAACGTCCTTATTCGACGAAATAAACCTTGAATTCCATGAAGGCATAATATCTATCT
Source organism: Humulus lupulus (assembly GCF_963169125.1). Lineage (NCBI taxonomy): Eukaryota > Viridiplantae > Streptophyta > Magnoliopsida > Rosales > Cannabaceae > Humulus > Humulus lupulus. The sequence goes on along the minus strand of NC_084794.1, from coordinate 164,450,248 downwards.
TGCATAGAGTTCTGAATACTGATCAGCTATGTAATTTGTCCTTACTGATAAAAGTGAATTCACGCTAAATGTTGATCTCTAATGACTCGACCATCCCATGTTGACCCATCGTCCTGGCAGTCCATTGCGAAACCCATCGCGATGTTTCCTTGTTCCCATTATTAAATACTCAGAGGCTGCAATAGTCTTACTGGTTTCTGGCACCTTGTCCTGACCTGCTACAGGTTAAGAGCTTTGTCCCATATTCCATTATATCCCTCTCCATCCTATGCCACCAATATAAAACCTTAAAATTCTGGTACCTTTTCCTGATGCCTGTATGAAAAGATCAAGAGAGTAGCATGAGATTCATCCAGAGTTTCCATGTAATTCTGGTGTCCATCAGATTCCTGATATGATCCTTGTATTTCCATAAACTTATACCTGACACTATAACATCCTGCTAAGACTTTTTCTTCAACTCTTTCCATCTGGGGTTTACTTAACTATATTTCTTTAACCTTTTATGAGATAATAATTCCAAATATCAAACTGGCCACCTAGCCCATTAGAAACTCCACTCTAGTTCTAGTCGGATCCTTTAATCAACTTCATGCATATATAATCACCTTTTTCCTATCACTAAGGTGTCATAACAACTCGAAAACTGATTTCGACCTGTAAAAAGACTCAGAACTCATCCCAAAATATTCCTTGACCATGGAAAATTTCCACCCAGAATACATCATCACAACATCGATCAAGACAATCACAAATCTGATTCAGATAATCTTTGAATACTCTATTCACCCATTTTACAAAAACAATTTGGCATTGACCAAATCCTCAACACGTGACTCGGCATCCCCATTGCCCTTATCTAATATAATAACGATCTTCTGCCTACCCTTCTTCCTGATCTCCAACTGGTAATAACCAGGTCAAAGATCCCTAACTGTCCCTGATCTCTAGTTGGTAATAACCAGATCAAAGATCCACCTTGAATAACATCATCCTACTCAACAATTGATCCCTTAATTCTTACAGCTCTGTTGAAACCATTCAGTACAGCGCCCTAGATCTAATTCCATCCCTGGCACCAATACAATCACCATTCTACCTCTTTGTGTAGATGTACCCTTGACAAATTCCTTGGAAACTTACCCAGAAACTCACTGACTAATCCAGTCTGTCTTGATCCCACTGGTACAACTTAAGCAGTGTCCATTACACCAGCTAAGGTTCTAAACATCCCCCTGCAGTGGATCTCCAACTCTAAACAAAAATTCCATATAAACAACGCCAATTACTGCAAGGGTTTCTCCCTTTTAAGTTCAGGAGTTACTATTCCTTTCTTACAATCCATCACCGTCCCCACACTTGACTAACCATTCCATATTCAAAATCCTTACGTTGTAATTGTCTTCGAAGATACTTTAAGTAGTAGCTGATATGTTCACCGGTCTTAATATGTTTCTGACCAAATTTCTTCATACCTGATCTCTTCCTTTCCTGTAATATGACCTTGAATACCCTTGAGAAACGAAGTTAACACCATATGTAATCTTACCTATAACTCTGCTGCTTCAGTTGTAATATCATCAGTGTAGTAATCGTTCATATTCTGATTCTAGCTAGGGCGTAGTTCAACACATCGCTAGTGAACCTAAATGCAACCCACTCATGACGTTCATGTATTCTCTGCATGTCTGACTTATCCATGTCATTGGAGTATAAAATGATTAGGAACCTTTATTATTAATCCATCACCCCATACTCGGTACAAGAAATAATTCCTGAAATGTCTCTTTCCTTGATCCTTATCTGGTAATAACTAGATCGATGATCAACTCCTGAAGACATTGTCCTGTTTTGTAACGGGGCATTTAAACTCTTCATCCCTAGCAGGCGATATCAACGAGTTACATGATACAATGCTCTGTCCAACTCACTTCTAAGGCACCTACTTCTTCAGGTGAACCAATAATTCCTTAAGCCAAACTAATATCATTCTTCATAACGTTCCTGGTACTAAATCCACCCGTTCCCAACAACTCCTTGCATACTCAGCTGCATCCTTACTGTCCAATTTAGTTTCCATTCAGTCTAATCAATATACTTCAAGAGATGTCCTCGACAGTCTAGGGTTGTCCCTTATGTAACACATTAGCTTTCCTCAGCAGGTACTCATATCTCAGGCCCCTCATATAACAACCTTGCGATATGTACCTCAAATCTAAATCTTTTTCGGGTGACACACAACACTGAACTTTTCCAGCTCATTATCTAACCAAAAACAAAGACTATCAAGTCCATTGGTCACTTTCAAGGAACTAGTCTCGAGCTCTGAATGTAGCAAGGCATCCCAGCCTTCCCTTCTCTACCACTGGAAAATCCGCCCTAGCGTACAGATTCACCCCATATAGAGAAAATGCCCTTACCCGACACCTTTCCAAACATCGTCTTTCTCTTCTGGTGCACACTAAACAACATCACTAGGCTCCAACGTTATCTTGTTGGCCAACCTGTGCACTGGGCCCCCTTCTTGTCAAAATCATGAACCATAGATACATTAAGGGTTTTCCTTTCTCCAATAACCGAGTAGCCACCCTTACTAAACTCCATAAATGAGAATATCATCATATGTATTCCTTATATCTTAAATGACATGGCCATCTCTACTGCCCAAGCACAGATAATCATCTCCAAGTTTAACTCATAAATGATTCATCATTTCTGACTGCATCCATTTGTTTCATAGTCCAAAGTGGATTGATCAACCCACCAAATCTATTGACATACACTGTCACCATCTTACCACTTTCGACATCCTTCCGCCACAATCACTTAATACAGCTATTATGTCTCAATTTTCCCTCCGGTTTTGCCAATACTAGTGTCCCGTAGTCATGGTATACAAAGCTGCTGCAAATCTCAGGGGCAGATGGAGGATTCCAACCCTAACTATCATCTGCAACCCTTACTAAAATGAATCCAGGTCCAAATAACCACTCTGAGCACATACAATCTGAATTAATCTGTCTTCACCGACTAAACCCCATCAGCCCTGATGTTTATACCCAGAACCATCCCAAAGGAAGATCCAAATAACTATAGCAATCATGCGCACATAAAGCATACCAAACACCAATATACAATGCTAAGCATAAATTATCAAATTTCATTACCAAATACATTCATACTTACTATGCATTCCATTCCAATAAACAGGTATAGCATATAAATTCAATTTAGACATATAATCACCTGCAACCCATATACCAATCATTATCCAGGTATTCATCCACATGCAAGAGCAATGCTAATCAACATGCCTTAATATCATCACACAGTAGTCAAGGGCCAGGCCCTATCAGTATCTCATGCTTCTTATTTATCATACCAATTAATACACTCATATTTCATCGAAGCACTTAAGTATACAATTTGATGTATTCAATTGCAAACCCTTGAGTCGAGCTTGTCTTTAGCGGCGAGTGTACATGTCCAGCCAGTCTTCAGGAACCCATAAACATAGACTGCTCTGATACCAAGTTGTAACACCCTGGGTAACCAAGACCGTTACACTGTGTGTTAAAATTAGTGCAAGACTTGCTAACCAAGTCATTTAATCAAAATGTGAATCTAACGTCATCAACAGATTAGGAATAAAAGATTTTTGACCATAAACAGGTTATCTTATTAAAATGTCAGTTTAGTACATGGAATCTCAAAACAGGGCTTAGATGACATATTTACAAAAATTCCAAAAGTATAAACAACTCAGGCCACTCTAATGGAAAAATACACATTTTTAGGTTTCCGTCCCTGTACAATCCCTCGGCCGTGGCGGCTGAGCAGCTGGAAATGTACACCTCGCCCCCAGAGCTCTCCAACTCATGGTTGAACCTACATACCCTTGCCTTTACCTGCACCACGTAGCACCCGTGAGCCGAGGCCCAGCAAGAAAACATAAAACATAGTGTGAACAATGTCAATAACCCAGTATTCCCCAAAGCATATCCAAGTATTCATCAATTGATAACATTCACCTAACCAGTAATAACCATCGACAGATAAACAATTCATCATTCAGATAATTCACTTATCATATTCATCGGATTGACAACGATAATCACATTCATAATCAACAGTTTATAACAACCATTACACAATATTCAGGGTCAGCGCCCTTAGGTCGCACCCTCTTCTTAACCCACTTTCTTTGGCTCACTTAGGCCGACCCCAATGTTATATCCACTAACTCCACCCAGCTTAACCAAGCTCAGTGATTAATAAGATGTCCTCAGCTACCAGTGGCTGAGCCGCGCCCTGTGCGCAAATATTGATTCTGGCACCCTCAGACCGAGTATCATATGTCCCCGTGGCGTAATACCACCTCATGACATTATATAGCCAACTCTTTGTCCCAGCACAATTACATATCACAACCATATAGTAATGTGTACAATATAGGGAACACTAAGTCCCAACTTAACCACCTAACCGGGTGCAGTTTTCTTACCTTTAGATTCCAATAACTTTGTTCAATTCAACCCTCAAGCACGATCCCACCCGAGCCCTTGCGTACACCTAGACACAGTCATAGATTAGAATCATCACCAAACTTTAATCCCAAAACCTAGTCTCAGGACCAATCCCGAGCCCTCGGGAAGCCCTAATTCCACCAAACGGGGTGGAGGAATCAAACCCTGAGCCCCCGGGCAAAAACCCTAAAAAAATAACCCCAAAATCCATTTCTGGGAACAGGGTAGCACTACAGCACCCTAAGGAAAGCGCTATAGCGCTACAAACAGAGCCAAAAGGCTCTAGAACTTTGGGACCTAGCGTTGTAGCGCCCAGTGACAAGCGCTGTAACGCCCAGTGACTAGTGTTGTAGCACTAGTCACAGCACAGCCCTGCGCAGATTTTCCCCTTCAAACTTTCCCGAGCCAAATCTTTCCAAAACTCAACCAAACTTCAAAACAAGCCTCCCAACATCCTCAACTCATCCCATAAGTCCCAACATCAAGAAATTCAATCACATGCACCCCAAAACTCAAAATTCACCATAGCTAAACCTAAAGCTCAAAATCTCAGGAAACTCAAAGAAATCACAAGCTTGAAACTAGAGTTTCTTACCTTTGATGGATGAGCTCAGCCTAGGTTGTCTTCCACACTTGCTTAGCCTTCGCCTCCTCAAACCCTCAGTTTAATTCCCTAGAATTCCCATCAAACTTAGCTTAGAAAACTAGTTCGACACCAAAACCAGAAATTGAAGAAAACCTTGAAAACTTACCTCAAACAAATGACAATTCCCTGCTAAAACCTCTAACTTCACCAAGGTCCCTAGCCCCAAGCTTCAGCCCAAGCTTTCCTGACTTAAACCTTCAAAATTCCTCAAGAGGTGGTGGAAGATGACCAAACCAATTGGAGGAGAAGAGAGTAAGTCCAAGTGTTCTGTTTTCCCTTCCTTCTTTCTTCTTTCAGTTTCTACTTCTTTCTAGAAATTCCACTAAGTGTTTAAGGTAGAAATAACTCTTATCCCCTATAAATCAAATGACCATAATACCCTCACATTAAATCCAAGTCATTAAACCATTCTAGGGGCATTTTGGTCATTACACCCAATTCCCGCTAATTCCTCAAATTTCTCTAATATTTTCCGCTTACATCCCGACACCTAGCTAATCACCAACTATACTCCTCAATATCAAAATAGGCTCTAATATATTTCCTAAATTCTCAGAATTACCCCAGGCTCGCCACGAGCCGGGTATAAATCCCCGCCGTGACTTTTGCGCTAACTCTCTCACTAGGATCGCCTCGAGTCACAAGTTACAAATATATCCACATAATAATGTGGTCTCAATAAATTTATCATAGATATTTACATTTATGCCCTCAATGGGCCAAAATTACGAACATTCCCTTCTACCCTAATCGGGGCCTACATGCATACTAATACACATAGTCATGCACCACTTATATCCAAATAGTCATATAAACATGCTTTTAATCATTTAGTTCACATATAGTCCAACTATGCCCTCCCGGCACACTAATCAAGGCCCTTAAGCGTTATTAGTAAATTTGGGTCATTACATGCTCCCTACGATCGCCTCGTGCCTACAAGTTCAAATAAACCCACATAATAATGTGGTCTCTCACATATAACACATATATGCACATAAATACACATTTTTGCCCGCAACGGGCCAAATTACCAAAATTTACCTTCTAATAAGAAGCGGGCCCACATGCATATTTAATACCCGTAAATATGCACATCTAGTCATATTATCACGTAATTAACATAATTACAATTAACATAGCAATTAAACACATATTTTCACGTATTGCCATCCCGACCCCCTAATCAAGGCCCTAAGCCTTATTAGCTAATTTTGGAACATTATAGGTGTATCCGCAAGCTAATGGGCAGGTCGAGGTCATAAATAAAATCCTAAAGGTGAGCTTAAAGAAGCGGCTGGATGAAGCCAAGGGATTATGGCCAGAGCAGCTCACACAAGTAATTTGGGCCTATAGGACCTCACATCGCACCTCCATGAGGGACACTCCCTTCTCTTTGACCTTTTGAAGTGAGGCTGTAAATGTGGAATTTTTTCCTTGTGAATTCTATTCACAAGTGAAGCTCTATGCTACGAGACATCCTGAAAGGGCATCACATGATGGTGAGGGAGTTGGGGTAAGAGAGTCACCCTCACTAGGCGAGGGACTTCGGCCACTTGCCAATCCAAACTTCACCCTAGCTATGCGAGGGCCCCCAGCTGGCCATCCGCGTGCGCCCCATTCCAGCAGGCATCAAGCCTCGTCCACACTCGGAGGAAGAACGTCAGCCTCGCTATGCGAGGGTGAGGGCTGTGTTGAGGTGTCCGTGCTCCTAGCCTCGCGACGCTGCACCTCGGACGAAGAACGTCAGCCTTGCTATGCGAGGGTGAGGGCTGTGTTGAGGTATCCGTGTTCCTAGCCTCGCGACGCTGCGCTCGGAAGAAGGAGAGGCAGCCTCGCTATGCGAGGGTGAGGGGTGTGTTGAGGTACCCGTGCTCCTAGCCTCGTGTCTATGCGATCCGCATAGGCCGGCCCTGACCCTCGGCACCTCGACTTCTCAGGACATGCATAGGATGAAGCCTCCTTGGCACAGGCATGAGATCACTTAGGGGAATCTTGTTGATATGCCAAACGAACATGGAGCATTGAACGGGAATTGACGAGGACCACCGAGTACGGAACACGTGCACTGACACGGGGTGTACGGTTATGGAGAGAACAGAGGCACGACCCTATGATCTGCGTCTGAGGAGTAGTGGCGGTACGGACCTGTACGAAGAGTGGTGAGACCACTTGGACACCCCCGACCATGCGCCAGAGCCGACAGTACTATGTCCAAGGCCACGACTCTAACACCATCAGGGTAGACACCACTACGCCCTGAGCCACTACTTTATCAGAGTACCTATGTACGTCCCAGTGCTCTGGGACTTGTTTGTATCCTGGGCCAATAGAGCCTCCCCTATAAATAGGCTCCAACCCCTCAGGCTAAGGGGTTGGAAAACTGAATGTAAAAAGGAGACTTATGAAATATATGCTTCTGGTTCTCATGCTTGCCTGTGTTTTCTCCTGTTGTTTAGAGTTCTTTCTATCTAATTCATAGCTTCTTACAGTATAGAGATTGAAGTTTTCTAACCATCAATCGTTGACGAGTTCTTACCGTCAACAGTTTGGCGCCGTCTGTGGGAACGTAAGCACCAAGCTACTGTTCTGCCATTACTTCCGGCAAGGAAAAATGCCGAGACGTTCGAAGCGTCTCAAGGAGCCTCGAGAGGTGGAGGTCCACCTTACCGGAGTCCAGCTGAAGGCCTCCATGTAGGATCCACCTCCACCCCGAGACGTAGACCCCCCAAGGGACCCTGAGGTTCACCAGAATGACAAGGAGGCCTCGTCTCCAGCCATCTCGCCCGGTGAGAGTCCTCCAAGGACAACTACTGCACCACCTGGGAATGCCAACGAGTTCCCTCCTCCCAAACCACCAAAGGTACCGAACTCCGGCCGGCAAGACCCGGGCCCCTCAACGCACAGACGCGATAAGCAACCCCGGGTCCATTCCGTGAGCTCGAGTTCTAAATCTCGTTTCTATGAAGAGGAGATTCGTGAACTGCACCGTAAAAACCAAAGACTGGAGACTACCCTGGAGAACATGCACGAGGTGCTGAATGGCCTGTTGCAAGGTAAGTCAAACGTGACCCTGCCCAAGAGGAAAGAGAAGGGTCGGGAAACCACTGTCCCAGTAGACGACAGAAGAACCAGACACTCCACCAGTAACACCCCCAGGGAAAAGCCACCAGAGCATCCTAGACCATCGAGGCCACCCCAGGAGCCAAAGCAAGGGAACAATGGTGGCTCTCGCAACGACGTCGAGGTCACCTCAAAGAGGACGCCCTCAGACCTACGAGAGGAGCTCAACAAGAAGAGGGCGAATAAGAGAACTACCCCTCCTACTGTCCCCCGGGACGGCAAAGGAAAGGAAGATGTCAACCCATCCATGTTGAGGGACTCCCTGAAGAAGAGGAGGCGAGACCTCGATACGGAGATGAAGAGCCTGCGGAGTAAGATTGTCACCGTGTCTGGAGGGCAGAGCCTTGAGGAAGAGTTCGACTATGAATCGCCTTTCACCCAAGAGATGCAAGCCATTCGACTCCCAGCCAAGTTCAAGGAGCCTCATATGACCCCGTATGAAGGAAGCACCGACCCCAAGTACCATCTAGACGCATTCAATGACTTAATGAAGCTGAGGGGGATAAGTAGCGGGGCTAGATGCCACTGTTTCGCAGTCACGTTGAAAGGGCCCGCATACAAATGGTTTAAGATACTTCGACCGGGGTCCGTCAGGTCTTGGCAACAATTTTCAGACGAATTTCTCCAGCAGCATCATGTCGTGCGTGATTATACAATGCCAGGAACTAGCCTAGCCAATGTAAAACAGGGCGAAAATGAGAGCCTAAAAAACTATATCCATAGGTTCAATATGGAAGCGGCCAAAGTGGGGAGCCTGACCCACAGAGAGTTAAAAATGGCCATCACCGCCGGGGTGCTTCCGGGAAGCAAGTTGTGGGATAATATGCTCAAGAGGGAAGTCACAGATCTAGATGACTTCTACGAGAGAGCGCAGAAGTATATTCGTGTAGAGGATGGTCACGCGAACTTAAAGGCGGGAATGGGCGAGTCCCCTGCACAGCCCCCAACCAATGAAGGGTCGAATGGTGCGAAGAAGAAGAGGGCATACGAAGGATCGAGGGATGATCAACATAGAAAACCCAAGCGGGGAAGCGACCATAGGCAAACGGCTTATACTTTCTATACGGACCTGACGGATACAAGGGAGCATATCTACATCACCAACGAGAAGCGGGTTCCCTTCAAGAAGCCCCCACCAATGAGGAAGGATCGGTCCCAAAGGGATCCCAATAGGTACTGCCAATACCACAAGGATATTGGTCACACCACAGCAGAATGTATCCACCTGAAAGAAGAAATTGAGGAACTCATCCGCAGGGGGCACCTAGGTCGGTATGTCAGGAAGGAAAGGCTAAAAACGGAGGACGAACCAATGCTATCTAGGACGCATAGAGAAGCTCCAGAGATACAGGGGGAAGTGAGAACTATTTTCGAAGGTCCAGGGCTTGGGGGAGATTCCCGGAAAGGACGAGATCGGTATGCTAGAGAAGCCAGGCGAAGTCCACCACCCTGCGTTATGAGTTTGGAACAACGACCCCCAAAGAACTTCAAGGGAGAAAATGACTCGATCACTTTCACCGAGGAGGACGCGCGGGGGGTACACTTCCCCCACAATGATCCGCTGGTGTTAACCGTTCAGTTGGTCAACCGGTGGGTGCATCGAGTCCTCGTAGACAATGGAAGTTCTGTGGACATCTTATATCGCCCCGCCCTGGAAAAGATGGGTTTGGGCATCAGGCACTTGAAGCCTTGTCAATCCTCCCTATACGGGTTCGCAGGGGACTCGATACAACCTTTAGGGGTGATCGAATTAGCACTCACTATGGGTGAACAACCCCGACAAACCACGATCATAGCAAACTTCGTCGTAGTAGATTGCGCCTCTGCTTTCAATGCGGTATTGGGGAGACCATCCCTAAGAGAATTGAAAGCAATCACTTCAATATACCACCTCACCGTCAAGTTCCCAACTCCTGGTGGGGTAGCGAGTATGAAGGGAGAACAAAGAGAGGCGAGGGAGTGTTATAACACCTCCCTTCACAAGTCAGAGAAGCCATCAGAACCAACAGCGATGGTGATGCACGGAGGTACAGACCCACAGGGACAAGACCCCAGAATCACGAAAGGCCCAACCAGGTAAGACTAGAAATGAGACTCCCACGCCTGGTACAAGTAGTAGCTATGCTTAGTTTGATGCAGGTTATGCTATTTTAGTAGATAAGAATCAAAGAGGTTACCTAGATAACCTCCCAAGTAGATGTAAGCCTTTTACCTATCTATATATCGTTGTAATTCGACTACCATGAATGAAACTATCTTCCACTTCGTGTGTAACTTATTTCTTTATGCGAATATCAACTAAAGTCCCCGCCGAGATAAATCTCACCAGGTACTTGGGGGGCAGGACGACAAAAGTAAACAAAACAAAAAATAATTTGTCTCTTATATTCACAAGGATTAGCTACCCTTATGAATATTGAGGGATTGGTTCAAAAGGATGACCTCCGACGAAAGGCCGACACCCCAAGAGGTGAGGCTGTAAGGAGGGAATCACCCAATAAGTCTAGATCGGCCATTAAGCCGGCTAGCCCAAAAAGGGTCTTACAAGGGACCCTTGGAAAAAAAAATAGTACTATGTATAAGGACGAGAAGGACGCTTCTCGCAAAAAGTAACAAGCGCGCGCAAAGAATATAAAAGGACCCCAACAGCCCAACGGGTTAAAGTGTCCTTACAAGTATAACCAAGGTGCACCAGAAAGGTTATCTCCATCAAATAAATAAAAAATATGTAATCCACGAACAACAGTGATAAGAGGGACTCATCAGAGCCCTTTAAGTTTGACAAAAAAAAAAGAGAAGAAATGGTACAAGGGATTACATAACAAAATCATACATAGACAGAGTACAAGGGGATCTACGAATCTCCACCGTGATCTTTCCACTCAGAAATCTTCTCGACGGCATGGTCCCCGAAAGGAGATAGGTCGACGGTGGGGTTAGTCCTCCAAACAGCATGCAACGTTTTCCCGATTATGCGATCCTCCACGTTCACAAGCTCAGCCTCAAGCACAGCGATCCTCCCGTTCAGAATTTGGATGGTAGCCTCCAACTGAATGTTGCTCTGAGAGGTTGAGGCAGCCCGGGCCAAGGCAGTATCCCTCTGGCATACCATCTCGGCCAGTTGGCTGGACAAGGCATCCTTCGCAGTCTGGGCCACTGATAGGTTCCTCAGCGCCTCCTCAAGCTCGTGTTGCAACCGTTGAGCCGATGAAGAGTGGGAGGCAAGCAGCCGATGGTTCAAAATAGAGGCCTGAGTAAGGACGAAGATATGAAACAAAGCCTTAGGGGTCAGATGATACACCAGAAGCAATATAAAAGGTTTTTATGTGGCTATCATAAATTAGTAAACCAAGTATCGCGTCAGTTACCTGCAAGGAGGCTCGCATATAGGCATTCTCTAGCTCAGCCTCGGGAACATCGTGCAGCGTCCCCCATTCACCCTCGGGAAAGTTTCCCAAGTGATGGCTCATGGCTTCCCCATATTGGCTCGCCAGGGGATGATCTTCGGGAATAGAAACATGAGCTGAGCCGGGGGAGGCGCGAGTGCTTGTCGAGGCCCGTTTTGGCAAGGATGGGGACCGAGAAGGCCCTGACCCGTCCACAGTAGTGCGAGGAGCAGAAGAGTGCGGGGTCGTCTCCTGGGGTAAAGAGACGCCTGTGGATGCCCACCTGGAATGCCCCCTCGGGGTTGAAGGAACCCCATCAAAAAAGGGAATGACAAAATTCCTCCTAGGCATAGGGGGGCAAGGGGCAGGGGCGTCAAAGGCAAACTCACCGCCAGGCGTTAACGGCGACATCCGAGAGGTAGCACCGCCAGTATGATCGTCATCGGCTACACCCTTAGCCCTGCCAGCAACAGAGTACAAGCAGGAGTAGTTCTCAGACACCACGGTCTCCTCAACATCCATATGGTCACCCGGGGAGTAGACGTAATCCCTATCGGCTGCTTCATCATAATTCCTTTCATCGTGACCATATACCCACGGACTCTCAAGTACGGGTGCCACTGGGGGTAAATCAACAGAGTCGGGTGACGCGGGGCGTGGATCCTCAGATTCAGGGGAAATAGAGCATAAGGTAACTTTCTAGTCCGGGGTCAGCAGCCCACATAAGTGGAGATTGCTTTCCGTGAAAAGGGCGCTGGCTTGTTTGCGTTCCTTCGGCATAGCCAGGATTTGTATTACCCGGTCATGAGCTGCCCGTTTCAGATTAGGACCAACGACCCCTAAGAGACCTGCCATCGAACGAAAGGAAATTACCACAGTTACAAGAACTATAAAAAAAAAGAGGTCGAGTAATAAGAGAAATTTCTGGTATATGGGATCAAAGTGAGGATAGCCTTACGTGGGGCATTGAAGTTAGAGTATCGGGTCTGCCCACTATAAGTATAGAAGTAGTCTGACTTCCAAGCCCCCCTATTGGAAATAGATCCCTCCAAGAGGGAACTCCCTTTAAGGGCCGCGACTTTCTGGAGCTGGTAGAACCCGGGGGCTGATGTATTCTCCCTCAGGGTGAAGAAGTAATGAACCTCACTTGTGGAAGGCCCCCTAGAGTACACCTGATGGTACAACACATACAAACAGCTGAGCATCACCCAGGAGTTGGGGGACAATTGTAGTGGTGCCAATTCAAAGTAGTCCAGCATTTTGATGAAGAAAGAGTGGAGTGGCAAAGCTCCACCAGATCGGATTATGGCATCGCTAAACGCCACGAATCCCTTTTGCGGTGCAGACGCGCGTTCCTTGCGCTCTGGTATAACAAACTTGAGGTTCAGGGGTAACTTATGGGCTTTCAGCATGTTGCCCAATTTCTTCAGGGTAACGGTAGACCTTCCAACTTCATCAGAAGTGTCCAAAACTCTCTTCGGCATCTCGGGTACCTGGACAAAGTAAGGCAATTTATGAGCAACCGACTTTCTTAGGGTCCTAGAAGATCCCCCACATGTCCTATGTCTACCAGCTCTTTGCTTGACCCTAGGGCGCAAGACAGGGGATAGGAGAGGGAACGCGGGCGGCACCATGGAAAAGAACTCCGGCTCAACCAATTCATGTCTACCTCCTTCAAAGGAGGAATCCACGTAATCGGGAAACTCGTCACGACAGAAGGAAAAGGGCTCGGGGGGCAAGTTTTCTTCTAGGCAAGCAATTTTGGAAAGGCAATCCTGGAGGGTGGATTGTAACTGGGAAATGTATGTCGCTTGCCGGGGGAAGAGATCAAAACCCGCGTCCCCGGGATGGGATTCTAGCTCCCTCTCTAGACAGTACGCCTTATGTCTAAGGTAAGAAAGTCTCCTAAGGTAGAGCGCCCGCACACCCCCGCGGTTAGAAGGTTTACATGCGTCGACCTCCGAGTCGGAAGAGGACAACTCAATAAATTCAACATTAGACGGACCTTCGGGACATCGCCTAGACGCCATGGACAAGCTAAGACTCGAGGGCGTATACGCATAAGGGCGACTCAATATCTACAACACGAGTGTGAGGGTATAAGAAAAGGGCTGGTGTATGGGTACTGGAAAGGCTATGCGAAGAAAATGCTAAACTCTGAAGGTTGAATGTCATGCAACCATCAATCTTACTCTCGTATAATCAATGCAAAACGAAAGGGAGAAGAGATGAAGGAGACATACCTGTGGGGATACGAAACTGAGGGGACGCAAGGACAGACTTACAAAGGAGCAAGAGCAAGATCGTAGGAGCGAGGTAATGCCCAGCTTCACCACGAAGCTAAAAAGAAAAAAAAAATTAAAACAAAAAGAAAAAAAGAAGAGAAAGAAAGGAGAATGGAAATAAAAGAAGGGATACCTCAAAAATGCTTCTATTGAGAATAGAACCTTGGAGCTCTTGGAAGAGGCTTAGAGGGAATACCACTAGGCTAAGCAAGTTTTTGTGTAGAGAAGTGGTTTCAAGCCTTGGAGTATTTATAGGGAAAGTCAATGCTCCCTAGCCCTTGGATCTATTTCCCTATAAATGGTGGAGATCAAGAGTATGGGTAACCTTGGGATCCGCGATGGAGGATGATTGGTCCTTATGCAATCTTAGGATCTCTCATGGATTCCCTCAAGTGTTGGGTGACTTTTGGGTTTCTTTGGATACTAAAAAAAGAAACACAACCCCAAGACTCACCTCATGCTTCTTCAAGAGGCGTTGGAAAAATTGCCAAGGCAAAATCCCCCAAGATTGGCCGTGCATGTCAAGCAAGAGAAGTAGAGAGAGTCTACAAACACACTTAAAAGTGCACTTATAGACTCGGGGGGAAGTGTAAATGTGGAATTTTTTCCTTGTGAATTCTATTCACAAGTGAAGCTCTATGCTACGAGACATCCTGAAAGGGCATCACATGATGGTGAGGGAGTTGGGGTAAGAGAGTCACCCTCACTAGGCGAGGGACTTCGGCCACTTGCCAATCCAAACTTCACCCTAGCTATGCGAGGGCCCCCAGCTGGCCATCCGCGTGCGCCCCATTCCAGCAGGCATCAAGCCTCGTCCACACTCGGAGGAAGAACGTCAGCCTCGCTATGCGAGGGTGAGGGCTGTGTTGAGGTGTCCGTGCTCCTAGCCTCGCGACGCTGCACCTCGGACGAAGAACGTCAGCCTCGCTATGCGAGGGTGAGGGCTGTGTTGAGGTATCCGTGTTCCTAGCCTCACGACGCTGCGCTCGGAAGGAGGAGAGGCAGCCTCGCTATGCGAGGGTGAGGGGTGTGTTGAGGTACCCGTGCTCCTAGCCTCGTGTCTATGCGATCCGTATAGGCCGGCCCTGACCCTCGGCACCTCGACTTCTCAGGACATGCATAGGATGAACCCTCCTTGGCACAGGCATGAGATCACTTAGGGGAATCTTGTTGATATGCCAAACGAACATGGAGCATTGAACGGGAATTGACGAGGACCACCGAGTACGGAACACGTGCGCTGACACGGGGTGTACGGTTATGGAGAGAACAGAGGCACGACCCTATGATCTGCGTCTGAGGAGTAGTGGCGGTATGGACCTGTACGAAGAGTGGTGAGACCACTTGGACACCCCCGACCATGCGCCAGAGCCGACAGTACTATGTCCAAGGCCACGACTCTGACACCATCAGGGTAGACACCACTACGCCCTGAGCCACTACTTTATCAGAGTACCTATGTACGTCCCAGTGCTCTGGGACTTGTTTGTATCCTGGGCCAATAGACCCTCCCCTATAAATAGGCTCCAACCCCTCAGGCTAAGGGGTTGGAAAACTGAATGTAAAAAGGAGACTTATGAAATATATGCTTCTGGTTCTCATGCTTGCCTGAGTTTTCTCCTGTTGTTTAGAGTTCTTTCTATCTAATTCATAGCTTCTTACAGTATAGAGATTGAAGTTTTCTAACCATCAATCATTGACGAGTTCTTACCGTCAACAGAGGCTATGCTCCAAATTGAAGCACTAGTAACAACATATAGACAAAAAACCTTCGTTCAAGTTTGAAACCATGAATTACTTAATGCATCTCTGGATCTCATTGAGGGAAAGCAGGAAGAGTCACAATTACAGCTCCCCCATTATTAGCAGAGAATCACTTGTTACTTTAACTCGAAGGTAAAAGGCCGCAGACTCAAACTCGGTGATTTAGTGCTTTGAAGGGTGTTTTTGGCGAGTAAGGATCCCAAAGTAGGTGTATTGGGATCGAACTGGGAAAGACCATACCAGATCATGGAAATCCTACGTGAGGAAACCTTCAAACTAGCTCGGTTAAGTGGAGAGTTGGTCCCACAGACCTGGAATGCTCTACATCATCAAAAATACAATCAGTAGTAAGACGACTTGGTTAATTTTTTTATGTTTTCAGTACTAGTCCGTGTAAGGCTTATTAATAAAAGCCATTCTATTTAAATAAAACTGTATTGTTACGTAGTTTAAACATAGAACCAATATTTTTCTCTTATTCTTGTGATGTATCACGTGCTCATTTTGTAAAAGTGACCTACAATATCCATAAATTCTGATCGCTTGGAGGGCATATAACCCTTGAAGAGCCTTTAAAAGTATTAAGCATATTTGGATAAAATTCAAAACTAAGAATTTGGAAAATTGATTATTCAACGACTTTTTAAAGCTCGAATTTTCAAAGAAATTCCAAATACAAACTAAGTTAGGAAAATTAAAAAACAAACTCCTAACAGGTATAATGCTATTAAGTGGGCAAACTCCTGGACATAACCAGGTCTCAGACCTGAATCCTAACAAGTATAACACTATTAGGTGGGCAAATTCCTGGGTATAACCAGGATATCAACTAGAATAGTTTGGTCAAGCCTTCAGAAACCTATCTCAATCTAAAGATAACCCCTATGATTGTGAGTGTGCAAGAATTTGAAATTCATAAGCATGAAAAGATAATATATTAAGGGGAACAAAAATATCATAAAATAATGAACATGTACTAAAAAGTACATGATTATCACAAGGAGAAATATCCTTGAGCTAAGCCTGATGGCGATTGTTTCAGTTTGTGAAAGCATAATAACAAAAAAGAAACAGAATAAGAAAAAGAAAGATGGGGTCGCACTAAAACATCACTGAGCTTCGGTAACTTGCCCATGTGATGACACCTCATCACCATCCCCCTCAGCAGCTCCTGAAGAATCTGCGGTCTCGGTGAGCTCTTGCAAGAATTGGCTTTGGAACTTGGAAAGATAACGTCCCCAAAGCTCCGCCTCCATAAAGGAGAAATCCCCTTCCTAGTTGTAAGCCCAACACAAATAAAGCATATTCTCTAGGGAATTCGTTGCTTCTGCAACATCAATCTTTGCCTTCTTAACATCTTCCTTGGCTTTGTCCTCGACCTTGGACAAATTTTTCTTTAGTACATCGACCTCCTCAAGTTTCTTATTGAGGTTTTCGATCTCAGCCTGCAGCTGATCTCATCACCGGCTCACCTCAACAACCTAGTCCTTCGCTATTGGCTCATTCTCCTAAGATGCGGCCAAGGCGAACTTGAGCTCATCTCTTTCAGCTTAGAACTAGACGATGCCATGGATTTGAGCTAAAGCAGAGTACAAAAGACAGACGCAAGAGAGGATTAGCTCGCGAAAGTAAAAACAAAAAAAGAACATACTATAGGGTTAAGAAATATGACTCACAGTTAGGTTCATTCCCAAGGCAAACTCCAGATTATCCCCTGGGGAATGCTCCTCTATGGCCCTTAGGTCCTTAACATTCACTTGATTGGTGTGACCCACCATGTGGCTCGCCATGTCATGGAGAGTCCTTTGAAGTGCTTTCAGGATCCTTACCACCTCGAGGGTTTTGACTAGGAGCTGAACAAACGAGGCTTAGCCCTGAAAAACTTGGGTTACCGAAACAAATTCATTGCGAGGATGAGGAGGAGGAGCCTCAAGAATGGTAACTGTGGTTACCGGAGCTGGTGGTTTTGTTTGCTGTAACTACACAACCACAAATCCAGAGCTTGTAGCACCTTTATCCTTTGTAGGAGGTTCGGTGGCATCTCCAGATTTGGAGGCACTGTTCTTTAATATTCTCGCCTTCTTAATTATGGGTCCATTTCTGGCCCCACTAGATTTGCGTCAGGTGTATATCTTCATCTACAAAAGGATGAGTTAAAAATTCAAATACAAGAAATAATTAGTCAGGGTAATGCAAGGAAAATAATAGAGCAAGAATCCTACCCTCCGAGCTAAAGGAGGAAACTGCTTTGATTGGCTCTGGGTTACGAATCGGACTAGGTAAAACCTATAACTCTTGGACTATCGGAGGAGGGGGGACTCTAATATTATTACGTTTTGGGTCCTATGAGGTTCAGGCTCTTCTTCCGAACTAGACTCATGCACGTCTACCTAATACCTGGGGAAAGAACACCCTGACAGAGGGAAGGCCATGACAAAATATTTGTACCATACTCCTCAAAGATGGGTGACCTAAAGTGAAGGGTGTTTTCTACAACTATAGTACATCGAGGATAACTATTGTGATAGCATACAACCAAGTGATCCACACATTGGAGGAGGGTCACATTCAGGTCTAAATCAATCAGATGTCGACTCACGAGTTGTCGTGGGTTGAATCGAACTAGCCTAAATTGGTAGCAGCTTGGTTTAATTCTCTTTATGGGTTACCTTGTCTGGAAGTGCCGGCTGCTGCCCCCGATTAGCTTTGTCTGACTCAGGATGTTGTCCATCTTTTGGGACCTTTCTTTTGCACACCAACTACGCGACCTCTTCTTCCTCTTCAATATCATCAACGCTAGGGATGACTTCTTGAGGAGGAGGAAGCTTGGGGGGGGGGGGGGGGCGGGGGGGGGGGGGACCTTGAGCTCAAATGGCCAGTGTCTAATCTTTCCGAATTAGTGTGCAGGCCACCATGGTAGTGTCATTAACTACCATCTGGAACTATTTCTCCTTGGCAGGAATACGAGACAACGTCTCATATTGACCTCCAAGGGTCTCTGATCGCCTCGTTCTCTTGTATATAGTTGTACAATGTAAATACTCAATTAGAATATGTTTAAACTTGGTCAAAAAGGAATTCAAGTACAAAACTCGAAGAGCTGAGAAACTTATGAGGACGGTTGAAATATGGATGGGTACAGTTCTTAAACCCGTTTGACATGAAGAATTGATCTTTGTAGTCATTCGTGTGGCTAGGGAGATCAATGACGGAGGCCGTATTGGGGAATCTTGTTATGTAGTAGAAGCCATTAGCTTGTTCCTTATGTTCGAGGTTGGCTTTGAGGCAGAAGAAGTACATGATGCAGCAGGGGTGGGGACTTCTCACTCCTATTTCAAATATAAATATTTCGTCCCCACGAAAAGCTAATATGAATTGGGGGGAGGTTGAAATGGTGCCAGTTTGACGTAGTTAAAAAAATCCACGATGTACTGATCCAAAGGGAGAAAGGCACCTACCTTCAGGTGCTCGTTACTTAAGGCCTGAAGTCATCCTGGAGTGTATTGCAGCTCCACTCTCCTTCAAATGGAGGTCGGGTGACAAGGCACTAGGACCCCAATTCAATCACGTGGCTCAGCAAAATGTTATTCAACTTTCCCCATGGCATCACGGTCAACCACGATCTCCCTATACACTACCGGGCTGAAGTGGGGAATAAGGGTCTTATATGTAATCCCCAAGCCCTCGCTTTAGGAAGAGGAGCTTCCGACTAACCTCTTCTGATGGGCCATGATCTAGATGTCGTGTTAGAGGCAACCTATGATGAAACCTTGCTACGATGATAAAGGTACAATGACCTAAGGGTTTGAATTTCATACAAGAGCTATGTTATCTACTAGCTATAGCGTGTGTGTCCACGCGCGTACAGTAACCATACGCTAAACTTGGGAAATCCCCTGATACTTCAGGATTCGCGTGTCAGACCCAATACCTTTTTGAACGTAGTTTAATGCAAAATCGCTTCCGGTAATCATAACCCTTAAGCTACCTAGAACTGAACCTAAAAACCTCAATCTCCGAAGTATACACAGGAGATCCTCTTTCGAAACCCAGAAAATTACCCAATTTTTAATCACATTATATCTAATCAAACCTAGTATTGTTGTTTTGGCCAATCAAAAACCCTTATTTAACTTGAATATGGCCAAAGTAAGAAACTATATTGGAAAATTTTGTAAAACTTATTGAAAAATAAGAGGGAGAAATTTAAACCGGGCATAGAAATAATTACATATTTGATTTTTGATCGAGGGAAGTAATGATAGCTCCAAAGATAGTAGTCTGAGAGCTTCTGAAGAATGGGAGAATGTCGAAGGTTTCTGAAAGTGCTTTGAGAAAAAAAAAAAGGGAAATTTTTTAATGTAAAGGTGGTGAGGTTCAGGTCTTTTTCTCCTATTTTTTGTAAACTTTGGGAACCAATCTTGGCCACTTGATTAGTTCAGTTCGAGATCCAAAGGCCAAGATTAAAAAACCCCTGCATTGGCAAAAAGTTGACGGGACAGTTGTCACAGTACTCAAAACACAAACATGTACTTATTACAGACGGACACGTGTTTAACACTAGAGTAGTGGGTGGCCACGATTCACATAACAAAAGCCAAAAAGCCCCTAGTGTGCGCACCACAGGTGATTTCATGCACGAGTAGGAGCTTGGGGGGAAAATGTTGTACCCTAAAATAAACACGAACTGAATCATTTAGCACGGGGTACATCTGGCAGATAAGCGCATGGAGAAAGAAAACAAGTGGAACATCTAGCCAACACTGGTGTGAGCAGTTAGAGTTAAACTTGGCAGTATGAAAACCAGATAATCTCTAGGTCACCTCTTGCGCCAATAACCTAGTTCGAGATGCGTGATGGCTAGATCGCCTTCTAGATACTCTGAACTTGGCCCGTGTCATGTTCCGTTAACTCGTCGACATCCAACTCAAAGGAATTGTTCAGCTCGAGGAAGCCTGATCATGATGCACAATGAAGGATCCCAAAAGACTATGAGATCCCTTATACACTCATTAATTCCCAGATTTTATTACACGTTTATTACTCGAGATAACAGATGTAACTTCCATAGGTAATCATATCCCTATGTAAATGGGAGATTATTCTAATTTATTATTTACAATATTTATGCACGTGGTTATCCAAAGCTGTCCAGGAAAACCCTCTATAAATATCAGGGGAATGGACAAGAAAGTTTGATTGTGTATTATCATAAGAGATCAAGTTTAAGTTGTAACTGACATTGAGTTGAAATTATGAGGAATGTCGAATTCAAATTTTTCGTATGACTTATTTGTTTTATCAATTTTTTAGACTACTATCGCTTTTGACAAAATCATTGCTTGTGTGTGTAGTTTTTATTTTTGTTTGCTCGAGGTCAAGCAAATGTCAAGTGTGAGGGAATATGATAAGTATTGAATTTGTCTATTTTAAATTCCTTATTCTTCTTTGATTAGTTACTTGATTATTTATTTATATATTTTTAATTAGTTTGTTTTGTGTTTTTAGGATTTTCAAGACATTTGGATGAAAAAGAATGAATTTGGGATGTTTTACAAGCAATGGTTAAGCTAGCAATTAAAAGTCTATAAATTCACACTTGATTTCGATAAATTTTCATTGCTCTTTCAAAAATCTTTCAAGAAATACAAGTTTTAGATATTTTTCTTTGCTTTCTATATCTTTTTGAACGTCCAATTCCGTTCTATATAGAGGAAGTTATGATTAAAATATTTTTAGTGGATGCATCTGAAGAAAAACGAAAAAAAATGCTATGGTCGCGACCACACCAACAGAGCCCAGCAATCGTGGCCAGCAATGTCCCAGGCCACGGCTGGAGCTCGATTTTCTGAAAAATACATATTCCAGTGGCCGCAGCCGGCGATCAATTTTTCCTTAATTTTTGAATTTAAAATGTATTTTTGAATGGGCCATTGAAGGGGCTAGGCTTAACTTTTATAAGAACTTTGGATTGCGAATATTAAAGGCTAGAGCAGCAGAGGAGGAGTAAATACATCATCATCTACATTCTTCAATCTAGTTTTTCTTTCTTCTCAAAACTCCTTTATTTTCATTGAATATTTATGTTTGTGAATATGAATGCGATTATGGAGTAGTTTTCTTTATAGTTGAGGGTTATTTCAAAACCCTAAACTTGAGATCTTGAATGCATTGATAAATTTTATTCCTTCTATTCTCTTATATTAAATTGTTTTTATTTTTCTAATTTTATGCTATGAATATTGTGAGATCTTGGTAGTTGGCCAACTAATTAGGATTTCACATTATTCTACTATCATCTTAGGATTCCTATTCACCTAATAGTTTAGGATTCGAAGTAGAGTCATAAATTGTAATTAGGGTATTGTGGCGGGTCTTTTAATTGTGATGAGGAATAGAACCTAGGTTAAATGAATTGCATGCTTAATGAATTTGTTGCCTAGATTAACTTGTTTCCATTGAATGTAATGCTTTTCCTGGGTTAAATAGATTGCATGCTTAATGGATTTATTGCTTAGTAAAAAGGATTAATTAAGAGCGCTTAGCCTTAATTAATTATATTAGGGAAACTGGGATAATTGACTGCTTATGTGTTATTTGTGGGGTTAATATTTTAATTGGGAATAGGGAATATTATTCGTCATTGTTGGTAGATTGATTGTCGAAGGTGGAGAATAATTCTTAACTATTTCTTTAGATTTGTATTATCCATTGTTCTTTGTTTATTACTTTATTTTGTGTTATTAAATCTTGAAACACAATCTCCTATTTAATTCTTGTTTTTACTTTGAATGATAAATTGAATAATATTCCTCGTGAGTTTGACTCTTACTACCACTTTACTAATAATTTATTGAGTAATAAGGAATAAATATATTTAAATTTGATATGACATATGACACCAATTAGCTTGCCCCGTCCTGAGTCATTGGAACTCGGAGATGTAGGGCCGCGTCAAGTGTATCACTTGACCTCGCGTTAAAGTTACTCTCGAGGACCGTGAGCTTACAGAGCAACACTAAATGCCTAAAAATTATATAAGTACTGAGAGTTGTCGATAAAGACTCGATTCTTCGAGACTCAAGCATAAGACCTAAGTCAACGACTTAGGGATTCTCGTGAGTACGTTGTGTTGCCTATTTACTAATTTTCAATTCGATAATAATAGTGTAATCACGACAATAAAGTAGTGTAAGATACAAAAATTTAAGCGGAAAAATATTTACAACAAAAATTTCTATACCCTAATAAAATGTGGCATGTAGGCCTAAATAAGGGTCTTGCCACGTACCCCTCCAAGACCACCTCAACCAGGTCAATGATTGGGTCTGCTTCTGGAGCCTTCCCGACCTCGCAAGACATAGTCTGGGCTGCCTCCGTTGTTTGAGTTGCCTGTAGACGCTCTTCAAAGAGGAGTTTGTACTTCTTGGGATCTCCCATGAAGTCCAAGTTCATCTCCCAATTATAAAACTAGGCCACGTAAAAGGTGTCCTTGGAAACTGTCTCAACTTCCTGCTTGAGTGTGTCCACCTGATGCTAAGAGGACCTGTTCATCTCCATGGCTTGGATGGCCTTCCTCTCGCAAAGCTCGACTCTATCGTTGGCTTCCTAAAGTTACTCCTGAAGGCAGGATATCTCTCTGAATCCCCAGGCGAACTCCGCCATTGCTTTCTTGGTCACTTTCTTGGCATTTCACAGCTCTTCGGCAGTCTTGAGGGCGGCCTCCTCAAGCTCCCAGGAGTATTTTAGCTCGGCATCCAAAGTGGCCTAAAGATGAGTGAGCTCTTCCGGAGGGACTCAGGTCTTTTCCTTGAGAACTTATGTCTTGTCATGGGCCTGCTGGAGTTTATATGACTTCTCCATCATGATATCGCCTAAGCATTGACAAGAAAAGGCGTACTGCATAGATAGAACAATTAGTTCAAGTAGTGTGGTAAGTAAGTAAGGTAAGATCCCAAGGAGTGACGACTTACCCGGATAGTGGCATACCGACATGAAGCAATGAAAGAGGCCTCAATGCTATCACCCAACTGGGCAAAGATACAGGCAGTCAGCTCACACATGATGGAACTAACCCCCTGGAGGAGCTCTGTTGCGAGAGGGGCAACAACTTCCCCTAGCTTAGTAGAGAAAAGAGTTTCCAGCTCTGTCCGACCTATCAGAGGCATGATAGGTCGCTCTCTCGAAGACTTCAGTTGGTGTAGGGCCTCCGCAGTTTCATAAAAGAGTCAGTTACCCTCCACCATCCTTGCATCAAAATGCTGGAGTACCGCCTAGTATTGCTCCAACAGGTCCCCTTCATACTTCTTGGGGTATACCAGGAGTTGTGGACGAGAAGCCAACTCTTGTTTGTTCGAGCTTTGGACCACTTCACCAGCCTTGGAGGAGGGAGAAACCTCAAAGACTGGGGGCAAGTCTTTCGTGGGAACATCCATGGGAGGACGGGAAACCCTCTGCCCCTTGGCTGGTGTAGGAGAGTCAGGATCCTCCTGAGAACGCAATAGTTCTCCAGTAACCGAGGAGCAAGGGCCTGATCCGACAATGTCAGCTAGCCCTACGCAATATGCAAGAACAAATAAATTGTTAGCACACATTCCAAGACAGAAACATAAAACAGTACTATAGGCTTCTCGGAAGCCCACCATAAATTATGTCTTGGTGCAAGCATTGGAGGTGTCTAACTTTGTCTCCTATCTCACAGCTCAAGTTAGTGTCATATTGACAAAACCGGTTGGAGATGAAGGATGTCACGCAATTTATTGGTATAAAGGCGCATGTTCTCCAGCCGCTCCTTCTGCAACTGCTCGTTCAGCTTTGCTAGGGCGTGCCCATCAATATAATTGATGTGTCAGGATGTTAGCTCTTGGGACATCTTTCATTGGCGGTACTTGGTCAGCTCAAGATTGCTAATTTTTTGCCCCACGCTAAGAAGTCCCGAACAAATGAGGTTTTCCTCCTGTTATACCCAAAAATTGGAGAATGCATCCTAGGAGGCTAAGGAGAATGCATCTAGGAGAGTGCCTCCTAGGAGGGCTAAGAGGGTGGTCCTAGGAGACCCCAAGGAGGGTGTGGTCCTAGGAGACCCCAAGGGTGTGTAGGAGGCAAGCCTCCCAAGGTTTTCTAGGTGTTGGCTCGAACGTGTCCAAGGTAAATAGCTAAGGAGGAGGAGTCTCATGCAAGAGAATGGAGACTTAGACTTTCATAAGGAAAGTCTATACAATGTTCGATCGGACATGTTTGGGAGATGCTAAAGGGGGTTGCCTCAATGTTGTCCAAGGTGGGGTTCCCTCAATGTTGTCCAAGGTGAGGTTCCCTCAATGTTGTCCAAGGTGAGGTTGCCTCAATGTCGTTCAAGGTGAGGTGCCAAGGAAGTTGCCTCGAACCACCTTGGTCCGAGGAGAAGCCAAGGAGATTGGTTCAAGGAGGAACATGGCATGCTAGAGGAGAGTACATGTTCGAGGAGAACCATGCACGTTCAACCCACCCAAAGCATGTCCTACCACCATGCATATCCTACCACCATGCATGTTTAACCAGCACTTGCATGGGTAGTGAGTAGGAGGTGGACCAACTAGCTAGAGGAGACTAAGTCAGATACAACTTCAACAACATGCGCGGGAATCTCTCATTCTTCCCGCAAATGGGGAATTTGTTACATTTTGAATTTTGAATGTTTATTTGTAATATAAATGTAATAAATATAGTAAAATATCCCTATTATAAGGGGATATCAGTTGAGGATCCCATCTCTATAAATAGAGAGCTTATGAGATGAGAGAGGGGTCCCTTCGGCTTATTCTTTCTAGAGAGATAAAATGGGGTCTGTCTATTCTAGAGAGAGAAAGTGCTGAAATTAGAGAGAATTCTTGTATTTTCACAATTTATACTGAAGAAACTCAGTTGGCATAGTCCATCTGATCTTGAGTATAGATTTATAAATCACAACTCTAAGTGGATTAGGCTATTACCGACAATCGGGGCTGAACCACTATAAAAATTCTGTGTTATTTACTTTTCTTGTTTATACCGTCTGTTGTCGTTTACATTCTCTTGAAGGTTCGTCGTATTTGACGTTCTCACGTCGTTGGCTAAAAACGCAGTCAACATTTTGGTGCTTTCATTGAGAGCCTGAAGAGAAGAACAGACGGTCCCTGAAGCAAGATGGCGCCTAAGAACACCACTGCTGCTTCCAAGAGGACGAACTCCTCTAAAGAACCTGCTAGATCTGAAGGTCCTTGCCCACAATATCATGAGAATGAACCTAGGGTCATGCTTGAGGATGTGACTCCAGGAGTTGAAGAGCTCCAAGAGACCATGGGGGCCTTCCAGGAGGAGATGGCACGATTCCACGCTAGGCAAGAGGCGTTTGCTGAAGAGATGGCCAGGCAGAGAGCTGCCTTAGAGCAGCAAAAACGCGATATGGAGGCCAGAAGTGAGGAGCTCAGACAACAACAGGAGGAGGTCAACCAGAAACATCGTGAAGCAGCGCTTGCTTTGGAGGCTGCTACCAAGTTGGCCCAGGCCAATGCCCAAGCTACAGCACGAGGGGCAACCACTCCAGGAGCAAGGACCACAGAAGCTGGTGGTAGGAGTAATGATAGACCAAGGAGGGGTGGTAATAACCCACCTAGTGAGGGAGATGGAGTTCGATCGCACACTACCTCAACCCAAGGGGAGCACTCTAGAACCCCCTCCAGAAGTCACCGATCGGGCAGTAAAAAGACTCCACCTGGGCAGGAGCAAAATAAATCTCCTAGAGAGAAGAGGACCTCTCAGTTCAAAGATGGGCATGGTGGGGATGAGGCTGATAGTCATCCAACCAGCCAATCCAAGGAAAAGGAGGGCCACAACCCACAAGGAGGAGAACACTGCCCAGAGCGTGCCAAGAAGCCTCCATTGCATCCCGACCAGCGGCGTAGCAGGAGAGATGAAGTCCCACGTAGTAAGCCCACTGGGAAATCGAAGAGTACGGTATTTGATCGGGTAGGAGAGCATGCTTCTCAGAAGGATCTGAGGGACGTTATCACCAACAAGAGGAGGACCGTCCCGGTCGAAGGGCAAAATCTGGACCGTCCTACCAGTCAATTAGAAATACTTGACGGTGGCGTGCCAGATGGTAATGCCCGACCAGGCGGTCAAAACCTTGGAACCTCATCAGTTGCACCAGCTATCCAAGCCCAGCTTGACATGCTAGCAGCTGCAGTGCAAGGTTTGTCGAAGCGACCTTCCGAGATAGATCCGATAGACTACCGGAGTGGCAGCCCGTTCTCTGCTCGAATAAGAGCAGCCCAACCACCAGCAAAGTACAAAGCACCGATACTGCCAATTTATACCGAAAAGACGGACCCAATAAGACATGTTGGGAAGTTTGAGGACCAGATGGAACTACTCGGGGTGAGTGATGACTATCGGTGTAGAGTCTTCCCCACCACCTTGACGGACACTGCCCAAGAGTGGTATTGGAGGTTTAAACCAAACTCCATTACCTCTTGGGAGTCATTC
Source organism: Humulus lupulus (assembly GCF_963169125.1). Classification (NCBI taxonomy): domain Eukaryota; kingdom Viridiplantae; phylum Streptophyta; class Magnoliopsida; order Rosales; family Cannabaceae; genus Humulus; species Humulus lupulus. The sequence goes on along the minus strand of NC_084794.1, from coordinate 164,423,016 downwards.
AGGAAGGAGTTTTGTAGACAATTTAGCACTGCCCGGACTCCACCAGTTTATGCCAACGACTTGGCAGATATCAAACAAAGAAAAGATGAGTCTCTAAAGAGCTATATACAGAGGTTCATGAGAGAAGCCAATAGAGCAACTGCTGTAGGAGACGAAGGGAAGATGGTTGCTATATCTGCTGGGATAATTTATCGGAGTCCTCTATGGGACAGCATCCATCGCCATCCAATCTCAACACTTCAACAATTTCTTGACCGGGCGGAAAAATATATGAATTTGGATGATGCGATAGAGAAAGGGGAGAATGGCATAAACAACCCAAGCAGACCAACTGACTCTCCTAGTGATGGTGGAAAGAAACGTAGAAGTAATGGGTCTGACCACCATGAAGAAAAGAAGGCAAAGGTGGATTCAAGTGAGAAGCCAACCAAGTATGAGCCTCAATTCACCAACTACACCACTCTCTCAACCAGTAGAGCAGAGATATATCTTGCTAGTCAAGAGGAGGTTCCTTACAAGAAGCCTCCACCCATCAGGAGAGAGATGAGGAAGAGAGACATGAACAAGTATTGTCGCTTCCATGAAGATTATGGTCACGACACAAATGAATGCAACCACCTCAAGGACGAGATAGAATTTCTTCTCCGGTCGGGCAAGTTGAAGAAGTACCGAGCAGAGACACCCCAAGGAGAAGGAGGTAGAAGCAACTCCAGATTCAAGCGACAAAAATCTCCACCCTTGCAGCCTGGACCCGTGGACTTCACCGTAGACACTATATGTGGAGGTCCACCCTTAGCTGAGGAGAGCAACGAAGCAAGAGGAGGGGTATGCTGAGGAGGAGTGCTAGGAGCAGGAATCGTTGGAGTGGCGTGCACATAGAGCGTCGAAGGAGATATTATTTTTAAATACCGCTTTCAGAGTGGTAGCTTGGTTTCGAGTTTTTTAGACTTGTTATTTAAGTTTGGTGTATGAACTGGTTATTTGCTAACCAATCATTTTATTTTGAACAATTTTGGTTGTTTAAGACTCGTTGCTAGACATGTTTTGTCATTTTTAATTTACGAGTAATAAAAGAGACTACGCGCAGCGTGGTCGATTCTTGCTACAAATATGCATGTGTGTTAGTTATCCGAGTAGTGTTCAACTGGTCGATGTGTTCAAGCAGTGTTCAACTGCTTGAGTATTTTCCATATATTCTATGTGTTTCACGAGTAGTTAACTGCTCGAACAGATTCAGTCATGTAGCAAGTGACTAAGGGTCTTTCAACCTCCAACCACCTGGGGGGCACATGGGGTATGCTGGTATATAACTTAACACAGGCAATAAGAGCACGAGGTAATATATCTGTTTTTAGGCTGACTTGTAAATTTTCGAAGTCCAAAAAGGCCATTAAGCTAACTTGCTTGGCAAAGCTTAAGTAACTTGGAATTTTTAAAATTTCAAGTTAGGAGCAGATATTCGTGTGACCATACACATCATGCTCATAAAATGTTAGAGCAATAAGAGTGTGAGAAAGTATACTTAGCATGGACTTATGAAATGTCTAGAATTTCTAAGTTAGAAAACTAAGTACTCATGCGAAAATCTAAGGCATACACCAGAGTGACTTTACTCTTCACAAGAAACTTATAACTTTTTAAGTCTAGAGGAGACTTAGAATGTTTTAAGCTAATAGAGAGAAGTAAAGTATAAGTGCCAACAGCTACAAGTTTAGCTCACCAGGTGCAAAGTTTTCTTGCTCAGGAGAGCAGATACAACTTCCCTGGTCGGCTAAGCATGTATCATCGATCAACATTCCCTGGAGTGAATCAAACAAATGCATGCAAAATAGATGCTACATGGTGAAAATTTGTCCTTGGGAGGAGAAGTCAAGTTTTCACTAAGATTGATTGAGAGAAATCAATCTCTCAAAATAAATTTGGGAGGGTCGAACAAGGTGCTTTGATGGTTTTTCCTAAAAGTACCTAAGAGTGCCCAAGCAAATGCATAAAAATGTGGTGTCCAAGCATACCTTGAGGTGGCCGATCGGATGCATGTTGATCCAAGGAGCATCTCGCCTACGTCCAAGGATCTAGGCCCAGAAATATTGGTGCCTAAGGTACTGCATCTGAGGAGGAGAAACACGCTTGAGTGGTTGGAAGCTACATTATATCCGATCGGAGTGGGGGGCATTCGTCTGAGGTGATGTGTTTAGTTCCAAGGAGAAGCGTCCAAATGGTGATGCTGCCTATGTCCGATCGGAGAAGGAATGCTTGGAAGGCTGGCTACTGTTCCATGCATTGCATTGCATTGCATTGCATTGCATTCATGTTAACACGGCTTATGCCTGTTTGTCCATGCTCACGATCAATACAGGTGCTTAAAGTGTTTGAAAAATTGGGTGTCCAAGCATACTTTGAGATGGCCGATCAGATGCATGTTGATCCAAGGAGCATCTCACCTACGTCCAAGGATCTAGGCTAGAAATATTGGTGCCTAAGGTGCTACATCCGACCAAGAGGAAACAAGAAGTATCCAGTCGGACCTAGGTCTTTGGCACCATAAGAAAAGAAGTGTCCGATCGGACAAGAAGTGTGCCTAAGGTGCTACATTCGACCAAGAGGAGACAAGGTACCCGATCGGACCTTGATGGAGGAGCCAAATGTTTGGCTCGGGCCATGTCCGAGGAGAAGCCAAGTCATTGGCTTGGACCTTGGTTCAAGGAAAGGTCATGAAAGCTTCGATCGGATTATGTTCGAGGAGAAGGCCATGCATGTGTGCCAAGGGTCCGATCGGACCTTAGCTTGGTGAGCTTCCAAAAAGATTGGCTCGGACCAAGTCCAAGGAGAGGTCCCATGCATGCCCAAAAGATAAACTCAAGAGTGCATGCCTGCCTGCCTTGTGTCTAAGAGTATATGCATCCGATCGGACATGATTGGAGGAGCCAAGAGGTGTCCGATCGGACCTTAGTTTGAACTTCCAAAAATATGTAGCTGGGACATGTCTGAAGAGAGCCAAAGTGATTGCCCTGGACCCATACCCGAGGAGAGTGCCTGCATTCGATCGGATCACATCCAAGGAGACCATGTTTTGCATGGTGCAGGCCGAGCATATCCAAGGAGCCTAATGCATGTGTCCGATCGGACAATGTCATGAAAGCTCAGTCCGAGGAGACCGTGCATCCGTTCCAAGATGGTTGGCTCGGACCAAGTCCAAGGAGAAGTCCCATGCATACCCAAAAGATGAACTTAGTTTTTGGCCAAGGGTATGCAATGTCCGATCGGACATAATCTGAGATGCCAAGAAGAGTGTTCTTCCGATCGGACGTGGTTGGAGATGCCAAGAAAAGTGTTCATCCGATCGGGCATGGTTGAAGATGCCAAGAGATTGGACTTAGATTTTGGCCAAGGAGAGGCCACACAAGCTTCGATCGGACCGTGTCCGAAGAGAAGCCAAGTCATTGGCTTAGATTTTAGATCGAGGAAAAGCCATGGAAGCTCCGATCGGACCATATCATGAAAGCTCCGATCGGACATAGTTGGAGGAGCCTAGTGCGTTTGGCTCGGACATGTCCGAGGTGAACTTCCAAGATGTGTGGCTCGGACCACCTTGGTCCGAGGAGATTGCAAAAATATGCCATGATGATTTTGCAACATATACAAAGGGAGCTTATGTTTTCATTACATCAAGAAATATAGAGTTTGAAGAAATCACAAGGCAAGTTCGAGACAAGTTCTGTCATGGGAGTTTACGTGAAAGTTATCAACCGGATAGGAGCTTTGGGATGACCTCGAGAGCATTTTGCTAGAAGAAAAGTTTATCATACGAGGGAAATCGTATAATAAACTTGGGGGGCAAATGTTATACCCAAAAATTGGAGAATGCATCCTAGGAGGCTAAGGAGAATGCATCTAGGAGAGTGCCTCCTAGGAGGGCTAAGAGGGTGGTCCTAGGAGACCCCAAGGAGGGTGTGGTCCTAGGAGACCCCAAGGGTGTGTAGGAGGCAAGCCTCCCAAGGTTTTCTAGGTGTTGGCTCGAACGTGTCCAAGGTAAATAGCTAAGGAGGAGGAGTCTCATGCAAGAGAATGGAGACTTAGACTTTCATAAGGAAAGTCTATACAATGTTCGATCGGACATGTTTGGGAGATGCTAAAGGGGGTTGCCTCAATGTTGTCCAAGGTGGGGTTCCCTCAATGTTGTCCAAGGTGAGGTTCCCTCAATGTTGTCCAAGGTGAGGTTGCCTCAATGTCGTTCAAGGTGAGGTGCCAAGGAAGTTGCCTCGAACCACCTTGGTCCGAGGAGAAGCCAAGGAGATTGGTTCAAGGAGGAACATGGCATGCTAGAGGAGAGTACATGTTCGAGGAGAACCATGCACGTTCAACCCACCCAAAGCATGTCCTACCACCATGCATATCCTACCACCATGCATGTTTAACCAGCACTTGCATGGGTAGTGAGTAGGAGGTGGACCAACTAGCTAGAGGAGACTAAGTCAGATACAACTTCAACAACATGCGCGGGAATCTCTCATTCTTCCCGCAAATGGGGAATTTGTTACATTTTGAATTTTGAATGTTTATTTGTAATATAAATGTAATAAATATAGTAAAATATCCCTATTATAAGGGGATATCAGTTGAGGATCCCATCTCTATAAATAGAGAGCTTATGAGATGAGAGAGGGGTCCCTTCGGCTTATTCTTTCTAGAGAGATAAAATGGGGTCTGTCTATTCTAGAGAGAGAAAGTGCTGAAATTAGAGAGAATTCTTGTATTTTCACAATTTATACTGAAGAAACTCAGTTGGCATAGTCCATCTGATCTTGAGTATAGATTTATAAATCACAACTCTAAGTGGATTAGGCTATTACCGACAATCGGGGCTGAACCACTATAAAAATTCTGTGTTATTTACTTTTCTTGTTTATACCGTCTGTTGTCGTTTACATTCTCTTGAAGGTTCGTCGTATTTGACGTTCTCACGTCGTTGGCTAAAAACGCAGTCAACACCTCCGTCTCCAAAAAGCTGAGCTCCAGGTCTTTCTCAGGAAGAGATTTCATCTCCTGGAGATGGTCCTCAAAGATTTGGACATATCGAGTCCGGCGGAAGGGACCTATTCAACAGAATAACTATGTAAAGAACACGAAGTGATCAAGAAATCAAAGAAAAAAGAGAATAGTGAGAAAGGTAATCACCAACCCTTGAGAACTCGAGGATCAGGGTCAGGTTATTACGGGTTAGAAACCCTTTCGTGAAAAAGAAGTCAACCTTGTAATCCTGAGAATGGTTCTTGTTGTGGTGGGGAGCCTTGTAGTCGAGGGATGAGGCGACATAATTTATCAAGGCATAGTACTTGTCCAGGTTGGTGTTCTTCCTCAGGGTGGTACGAAATCTATAGAAGTACAGGATCTTTTTCGGGGAAGGTGCGGGCCAATTCCACTTCCAATACAAAACGTACATCCCTGCAAACACTCGATAAGAGTTGGGGGAGAGTTAGAATTGTAACGTCCCATGTTTAGGGCACCAAGTATAACCCTAGTTCGGGTATTTTAAATCCCTATATTATGTATTATGTCAGGTGAACATTTTAACCATTTAATAACATAATAAATCAATTATGGCCCTCCTGGCCTCCTAATCAAGGTCCTAAACCTTATTAGGAAATTTGGGGCATTACATTAGGACTCTGGTCCTTGGACTTCGAGTAGCTGCCAGTTGTTAGTCGCTAGATGTATGGTCAACTAGAAGAATATCTGACAACTTTTGGTGGGCCTCGATTAGTGGTGTCAAGGTTGTACCCTTGACAATCGTCGTTTCCCACAATGCCGCTTGACATGGGCATACGTGTGCCACACTCTCACAGTCTGAGACATGTTCCCCATAAAGTTAGTATGCAACTTTCTGCAATGGACCCCATGCAATCCACCTAGGTCATAGTCTTCTTTTAGTGCAACCTTTTTTTGTATTAATTCAACATTAATACCCCAGAATGGAGGAATTCATATTAATGATAGATGATTAACATTAATGAGCCCAGCCTCTATAAATAGGGTTGGGACATCTACTTGTAAAGGGTTCAGATTTTTAGAGAGAGAAACTCTATAACTCAGTGCAATATATACGTTGCCTGAGAATTACCATTGAAGCTTGCTCAAACAAACTTCAAGCTCACTAAGTAACAGAGACTCGTGGACTAGGGCTCTTTTATAGCTCGAACTACGTAAAACCCTTGTGTTCTTTTCTATTATTTTCTTTAAACTATCAGATTAGGTTGATAGCGAAAAAGACATTCAACATATACTATTAAAAATTTAATTAGTAGCAGTTACGACAAATTTATTTCAAAGGATAATTTATAAAAACTAATTAAGACTAATGAGAATAAGATAAGGACGATAGAACGATTGAGAATAAGCTTAAGAATGCATAAAACAAGGAAATAATGGCATATGACTAGCCTCAGACAAGCCTAAGAAGACATAAGACAAGCCAATAAAGGCACCAAACATGCCTAAGGAGGCCCAAAACACGCCAATAATGGCACAAAACAAACCTAAGATGGCACAAAATAAGCCAATAATAGCACAAGACAAGCCTAAGAAGGCATAAGCACTACCTAATAAACCTCATTTGGCGTTGGTTTAGAACGCAAGCAATGCTTTTAGAGTTGTTTATGAAACCGACACTTATTCTGATGTCGCGATTGGTCTTTGCTCTAACATCGGTTTTATGCCTACACTTAAAAATATTTATAAAAAAAATACAAAAAAATTATAATATTCAAAATGAAAGTCTAATTTACAAATTAAACTTAAGTAAATTTACAAATTATTTTACAATTCAAAATAAAATTTACAATTTAAACTTAACAATTCCCATAACCACAAAACCACAAAAAAATCCTACATATAAATCTAAGAAATATGAAATCAAGCCAAGACTAAAACTATAAAAGAAATACAAGCTTGGAAAACACCTTCAGCTATAGCCACTCCACTACAAAGGGAAAAAAAAACCCAATAAAGTGGTCAACCAAGTAGTAGAAGGTACCTCTTTATTAGCAATATAAGAAAACAATTTCCCTCTAAAAAAATGATAATAGAATACAAATGTATTTCAAAGAATAAAATATCATAGTCTACAACAATGTAGTGAAGGAGGATCTTGTACCCCAAAATTATGAGCTGAATTACTAAGCATGGGTTACATCTGGCAGACAAGCGTACATATAGAACATCTTGCTAACTCTGGAGCAAGCAACTCAAGTCATTTGAGAGCTTACGACAACTAGATAGTCTCCAGATCGGTTCTTGTGCCAACAACTTAGTTAGAGATTGCATTGTAACGTCCCAAAAATACTAAAAAGGTTTAGTGCCTTGATTAGCATGTCAGGAGGGCATAATTAGATATATGTGTGGTTAATTAATTAAATGTGTGACTATGTGGAATGCTTCATTTATATGATAATATGAGTATATTTATATGCATGTTTATGAATATTAAATATGCATGTGGGCCCATTCTTGTTTATAAGGGCATATTTGTAAATTTGGCCCATTGTGGGCATAAATGTGATTTTATGCGTTAAATGATTGAGAACACATTATTATGTGGATATATTTGCAATATTCAGCTCGAGGCGATCCTAGATAGTGGATTAGCAGAATAATCACAGCAAGGGTTAATACCTGTCTCGGGGTGAGCCTAGGGGTATTTTGGGAAAGTTAACCTATATTTGGGACTTAGCGAGTAACGGTGAATTTTTTGGTAATTAGTTGGACATGTCGGGATTAATTAGAAATCTGTAGGATGACTCGAGGAATTAGCGGGAATCGGGACTACTGACCATTTTGCCCTTATGGGCAATAAAGGACTGAGTAATTACTAAGGGCATTTTGGTCTTTATGTTAGAGGATATGGTTAGGAAAGGTTTCAGAGGTTAGCTAGAAACATCAGGAAAAATACACTCTCACACACTCTCTCTCCCTTTGTAATGCTTGGAAGCTTAGGGAAACTCTTGAAGGAAAAGCTGGAATTGAGCTGGGAATTTGGGAAATTAAGCTTGGAGCAAGGAAAGGAATAGCTGAGGTTTAAAGCCATTTGCTGAGGTAAGGTTATAGTTGTGAATTAATGGTGGAATTTTGATGAACTTGGGTTCTTAGGAGGTAAGAGGACTAATAAGGTTTAGAGGCTCAATTTGTGGTTCTAATGCATGTTAGGTAAGATTTTGGAGAAGAAGGTTGGGAGAAAACGTAAAAAAGCCCCAGGATTTCTAGGTTCATCGGGGCGCGTCGTGACCAAGTTCATGGGCACTGCGGCCCATGTGACCCCAAAAGAACTGAGGGGCTTGATGTTTCATGGGCGCATCGCGGCCGTATAGGGCGAGTCGCGACCTTCCTACCCCTGGGACATGGGGGCTAGCGCCTCTGACTTGGGGGCACGTCGTGTGACGTGCTGCGTCATGACACATCTCACGGGGCCATTTTGTATGTATGAGCATGCCTTGGTGCTTGATCATTAGTCAAGTCTTGCACCAAGTAACCTCAGGGGTAGGGAATGGCACTTTTGTAATTATGCATATGTCTCCCAGACAAAAATCATATATGTTCCTGGGAAGAATTCATTTCCTTAGAATGCTCCTTATGGAAGGAAATGTAGATCGCCCATTCATTGGGATGAGATGGGGAAGAGGAAGTATCTGGGACCGAAGACGGTTCAGAAGACTAATGAAGCTATTGAGAAAATCTGAGCTCGAATGCTCACTTCGCATAGTAGACAGAAAAGCTATGTTGATCCTAAGCGTAGGGATGTGGAGTTCTGGGTAGGAGACCACGTATTTCTGCAAGTTTCACCATTGCGAGGGGTAAGGAGATTTGGGAAAAGAGGGAAGTTGAGCCCTAGATTTGTAGGACCTTTTGAGATCCTAGAGTGGATTGGGTAGGTAGCCCACAGATTGGCTCTGCCATCATCATTATCAGATGTGTTCCACATCTCAATGCTTCGGAAGTATGTCGCAGATACGACCCATGTATTGGGATATGAGGATCTGGAGCTACAGACAGATTTGTTGAATGAGGAGTGACCAGTTCAAATCCTAGACAGGAAGGATAAGCTTCTAAGGAACAATACAATTCCTCTAGTCAAAGTCTTATGGAGGAATAGCAAGGTTGAGGAAACGACCTGGGAGCTAGAGTAGGCTATGTAGGATTTATACTGCGAGATATTCAGGTAAATTTTGAGGACGAAATTTTCAGTAGAAGGGGATAGTTGTAACGTCCAAAAAATGATAATAAGGTTTAGTGCCTTGATTTGCATACCGGGAGGGCATAATTGGATATATGTGGGATTAATTGATTAAATGTGTTTCTACGTGGCATGCATGATTTATATGATAATATAAGTGTATTTATATGCATGTTTATGAGTATTAAATATGCATGTGGGCCCGTTCTTGTTTATTAGGGCATATTTATAAATTTGGCCCATTGCGGGCATAAATGTGAATATATGAGTTAAATGATTGAGACCACATTTTTATGTGGATATATTTGCAGTATTCGGCTCGAGGTGATCCTAGTGAGCGGATTAGCAGAATAGTCGTTGAAGGGTTTAATACTCAGCTCGGGGCTAGCCTAGGGGTATTTTGGGAAATTTAACCTATATTTGGAACTTATCGAGTGACATGTAAGTATTTGGTAATTAGTTGGGCATGTCGGGATTAATTGAGATTTTGTAGGATGACTCGAGGAATTAGCAGGAATCGGGGCTAATGGCCTTTTTGCCCTTATGGGCAATAAAGGACTGAGTTATTACTAAGGGAATTTTGGTCTTTATGTCATAGAACATGGTTAGGAATGGATTCAGAGGTTAGCTAGAAATGTCAAGAAAACACACTCTCACACTCTCTCTCTCTCACACGTTCTCTCTCTCTCTCTCTCTCTCTCTCTCTCCCCTTTTGGAGTGCTTGGAAGCTTAGGGAAACTCTTGAAGGAAAAGCTGGAATTGAGCTGGGAATTTGAGGAATTAAGCTAGGAGCAAGCAAATGAATAGTTGAGGATTAAATCCATTAACTGAGGTAAGGTTATAGTTGTGAATTAATGGTGAAAGTTTGTTATTAGTATAGGTGTGTTTAAGCTTTTAAGTTTCAAAGGGATTTTGATGAATTCTGGGTTCTTTCGAGGGAATTATATGTGGTTGTATTGCTCTGAGAGGACTAATAAGGTTTAGAGGCTCAATGTAACGACCCAAAATTACTAATAAGGCTTAGGGGCCTTGATTAGTGTGCCGGGAAGGCATAATTGGAGGTTAAGAGAATTAATGGTAAGAAAGCGTGAAATGGGTATTGAATAAGTATGCGGGCCCTGCTTGGCTGGCAAGGGCATAATGTTAATCTTGGCCCGTTAGGGCATAAATGTGAATGTGTGTGATAAATTGTTGAGACCACATTATTATGTGGGTATATTGATAAATATATATATATATATGCGTGTACAGGTGTGTGTATTTGTAACTATCGGCGCGAGGCGATCCTAGGGAGCAGGTAGCGGGAAAAGTCACAACGGGGTTTAAGATACGACTTTGGATTAGTCGGGGGTACTTTTAGATAGCGGGTAGCGATTTGGACTATCGGGTCATGAAAATAAATATATGGAGATATATTTGAGGTTAGGATGTCTAGGTGGGAATATTGGGGGATTTTACCATTTTGGCCTCGGGGACGGTTCCGGCACCCCGAGCCTCGAGATTAGCTTAATAAGATAAGTTAGACATAAAGAAGCTTTTGGAAGAAATACATAAACCGACTAAACACTTTACCTTAGTTCACCTACACGTTCAGGGAAAACAAAGGAGAGAAAACACAGGAAAACTAAGGGGAAACAAGTTGAAATCTCTTGGATTTGTGGTGAGGGATTGAAGGTTTAGCTCAGGGGTAAATCAAGGAACTAAAACAGGGATTCAGGTAAGCATCTAAACATCTTTTCTGTGGTTAGAAACTCTGAGTTTTCTGAGTAGTAAGATAATTGTAATTTTGATGTTTAAGGTGGAATTGAAGCTAGAAACTTGGGAACTAGCTGGGATTCTGCTTAGAGAAGGGGTTCAGCTGAAAAGGTAAACTTTAATTTATGATTTAGAAGTTTAAATCTGAGTTTTGTATGGTTGGTTATGGTGTTTGATGTTCTTGAGTTTCAGAGATTGAAACATGGATTGCAATGAGTTTTAGGTTGGGTTTCCTGTTGAATTATGATGTTAGAGTTGTTTTAAAAGTGTTGGGAATGATTGGTATTGAAGTAGGGAGCTTTGGGGTGATTTTGGGTAAGGTTTGGAGGTTGGAAATGGTGGAAATTCTGGGTTCGACGGGAAGGGTCGCGGCTCTGTTCTAGAGCGTCGCGGCCCTAGCTTGCAAAGGAGCCAAGAAGGCTCGGCCAAAGGCAAGCGCTGCGGCGCCCAAAGCAAGGGCGCGGCGCGTGTCCCCTTCAGGTGTGGTGTTGGCTCTGTTTTGGACAAGGGCCGCGGCTAAGCTTCAAGGGCCGCAACCCTTGGTTGCACACTTGAGATTTTGAGGGTTTTAAGCATGGGGGAGTGGTCTAGTGTGCTCGGGTTTGGTTTCACCACCATGCTTGGCGAAATTTGGAGTCCCGGGGGTTAGTTTTGTCATTGGAAACCTATATTGGAGTGTTAATGGAATCTATTATCTTGGTTGTGACTAGGTGATATGCTAGGGCTCGGGAATGGATCGTGCTCGGGGGTCGTTCTTTCTAATTAAAGCATTTGGCATTAAGGTAAGCAAACTGCACCTGTATATGTGGATAGGATGGGACTAAGTGTTCCCTATATATGAATGTGTTGTTATGCGATTGTGATACACTGTGTGAATATGTTGGGACTAAGAGTTCCCTATAATGATATGAATGTCATAAGGTGGTATTATGCCACGAGGACATGTGGTAACGGCCTAAGGGTGCCAAAATCCACACTTGCGCGTAGGGCACGGCTCGGACACTGGTATCCGAGGACAGCTTATTATGCACTGATCTCGGCTAAGCTGACCGGAGTCAGTGGGCATGTCACTATAGTAGGCCTAAGTGAGCCAAAGGCAGTGAGTTAAATAAAGGGTGCGGCCTGCGGGCGCTAACCCTAGTTATTACGTGATATGTGTTTATTGTGGATTAATGTCTGTGACTTAATGAGTGTCTGGAGCTGGATTAATGGTTTTTGGTTAGTGTGTTGCCTTGAATGAATTTTATGGCCTGATGGTACTGAATAGTATTTCGTGGTTATTGGACCATGCTCTGTGAACTGCTAGCTGTTAATACAGCTATGTCATGATATTATGTTTTCTTGCTGGGCTTCGGCTCACGGGTGCTACATGGTGCAGGTAAGCCAAGTTGGCCATGGGTTGGAGAGCTCTGGGGGCGAGGTGTACATTGTCAGCTGATCGGCCACCACAGTCGAGGATTTGTACAGGAACGCGAACCTAAAATGTATATTTTGCCATTAGAGCGGCTTGGTCAATTATTTGTAATTAAGAATTTTGTATTTACGTTATTTAAACCCTGACTCGGGATCCCATATAATAAACGTCTGTTTTCAATAAAGTTTAACCGTTTATAAGGAAATTCTATTTAACCTAATCCCTTGTGTCAATAGATACACGGTTTAAACTAAATGACTTGATTAGCAAGTTTTGCACTATTTCAAACACACAATGTAACAGTCTTGGTTATCCAGGGCGTTACACTCAATTTCTGGTTATGAAGCATGTTAGGTTAGATTTTGGTGAAGTAGGTTGGGTTAAAACGCAGAAAAGCCCCAAGATTTCTGGGTTCATGGGGGCGCATTGCAACCCAGTTCATGGGCGTCGCAACCTGCGTGACCCCAAAATTCCTGAGGGGCTTGTTGTTTCGTGGGCGCACTGGGGCCCTATAGGGCAAGTCGCGGCCCGCCTACTCCTCGGACTTGGGGGCTGACGCCTATGACTTGGGGGCCAAGTCGCAGCCCACCTAGGAAGCCTTAGCCAAAATAGGATTTTGGGCTCGGGAAATTGAACCTAGGCGCTCGGGACAAATTCTACTACATGGTTTAGTAGAATTTGCGGTCTCGGAGGCTAGTATTTTATTCCAAAGCATTTAATTAAGTTGGATTTTAATAGTTATCCATTTTCGCTTGTGACTAGGGTTACTCTTAAGGCTCGGAATTAAGGGCCGTGCTCGTGATAGCTATACATCTTCAGCTCAGGATCCGAGGTAAGAAAATTGCACCCGAGTTGTGAATGGGGCTGAGATCCCCTATAAATGAACATATGTGAAATTATAAATGTATTTGTGATTGGAAATATCTGGATAGGCATCTTAGCTCGTGTTGCTTTTGATTGTGTGTTTTGCAACCTATATATCTACTATGTTTAATGTGAAAGTCCGGCCTAAGGAAGTCGGGGCTGTTGTTGAGCGTACTGAATGCAGCTCGACCTAAGCGAGCCGGGATCACCTAAATAACTAGAGAGCTCGGCCTAAGGGCGTCGACACCTAACTAATTGTATTAATATTGAAGTATATGTTTTGATTGAACGGTTTAATGTTGCCTAGCTTATTGCTTGTATTCTGCTATTGATTAAACTGGATGATCTAAGTTTACTATGCACACTCTGTTGAGATCTATGCTTGTTGAGTTTAGTTTTCTCACTGAGCCTTGGCTCACGGGTGCTACGTGGTGCAAGTAAAGGCAAGGGAAAGTTGTACCAGCCATGAGTTGGAGAGCTTTGGGGGCAATGTGTACATCGGCAGGTGCTCGACCACCACAGCCAAGGGATTTACAGGGACTAGAGCTAAAATTGAATTTTTCCCTTTAGGTTGGCTGTAGTTGTATTTACCTTTGACGGTTGTAACCGCCCTATAAACATAATTTTTGGGATCCCGTGTATTAAACTCTTATTTTAATGACAGTCAACCATTTCATGATAAAAATCTTTTAACCCTAACCTGTCAGTTGACTTTAGAAACACGTTTAAGTTCAAACGACTTGATTAGCAAGTCTTGCACTATTTTAAATACATAGTGTAACGGTCTTGGTTACCCAGGACATTACATGCATCGCCCAGATGGCTTTGTGAGACTCTAAACATGACCCGTGTAAGTTAATTCGAGATCAATGCCAATAGTTAATTCGAGACCAATGCAGACAGTTAAAAATTGTACCTCGACGCCAAAATTTAATCCCAATACCAACAGTTATAAAATGTCGCTGAAATTCAAATGAAAAAAATCTAAAAATATAATTAATGAATAATTTGATTTTAAAAATAAACTAAATTATGTAAATATATATTTAGAAAAATTATGTATTTATTAAAAACTTTTAAACCTATAATTTTTTTTTTCTAAATTTTTCATATTATTAACTTTCGTATTTATAATAATTTTTTTATTAAAATCAAAATTAGTTATGATATAAAGAATAATATAGTTAAATTAACATATTTATAAAAGTAGTATTAGTTAAAAATGATTTATTTTATTGATTGGTTAAATATTGTAAAATAATTTTAAAATTTTTTATAAATTTATTATTTATAATTTGGTTTAATATGTATGTTTAATATATTAATTTTTTATAAAGTCGACAGTTCTTATTGGGGCAATGTCGACTAATATAAGCTGTCAACTATAAGTTCTCGTTATTGGAAAGTTCCAATAACAACTAATATAAGTTGTCAACATTGCTCCAATAGTGAACGTCGGTGTTGCAGTTAAAAGAAAATTCAGCAACCTTTTAATTTCTTTAGCTCTCTTTCCCTCTTTCCTTCTCCCTCTCTCTCGTGTGACGTTTGTTCTAGCCACTGTGCGACTGTCGAAGATCCTCCAACCACCGTGCGACACCGACGATCCTCCAGCCACAGAGCAACGCCGGTGATCCTCCAGCCATCGAGCGACTCCGAAAGATCCTCCAGTAGCGGTCGTACGACACTCCTCCATTTGTAACTGTGGGACTCGAAGTCCTCCTCAAGCTTGGCGCAGGTTATAGTGTCCATCTTTTTGCAAGGTTATATCAACCTATTTATTTTCTATTTTGGTATGGAAAGCTATGTTTTTTATATGTGGTTAATTGTAGTTTTGACCGAATGTTTGATTTCTTTGTATATATTTAAACATTTCAAAGTTTAAAACCGTAAAATCTCTAATTTCAGGGCCCAAATTTTTTCTTTTAAATTCAAGGTTAGTATATCTTTTTCATGCAAAATAACATTCATTTATATGAACATTACCTTCGATTTTTTCATTTATGGATGTATTTTGGTAAATAACTATGTGTTTTAATTTGGATTTTTTGTTGCACTCGAAGTGTTTCATAAAATGCACTTAGTGTATTGCCTTGATACTTTGTATTTTCTTTGTCTTGTTCTAGTTTAAAAGTTTTGATTTATTGATTTTGTTTTGATATAGAGTATTAGTGAGAAAAATTAGTTCATTGAAACTTTTGAGTATGGAAAAAAAAAATTGAGTATGCATGCATATGAAAAAAAACTAGATAAATTTTTTTTCTTTGGGTTCCTGTAGCTTTAGAATTCCTCATAATGAGTTTTGTAAGTGAGTGTTAAACTAACTAAATAATATGTATATGTATTTTAATTATTGGCTTATTTCTCATGTATACATTTGAAGAAGATAATTAAACTTATTAATACTCCTCAAACAATGAAAAATGCCTTTGCTACCCAAAATAAATGAAATCCTTAATTCATTTTTTGATATCCAGTTATAATCTTATATATGTATATATCTATTTTATATACATGTTTAAATTATGAAAACTAGTACATAGTCACACACTTGCTGTAATTAGAGTATTTTTTTTCTATGTATTGTAGTATATTAACCTTTGGCCATTGTTCAATAGGAAATATTATAAGCGGTTTCCAAGCTTTTGGGAACATGAATATTAAGGGGTTTTTTAATTATCATTTTAAAAGTTTAATGTATTAATTAAGGTTAATGTATTATTTTAATGTGTTAATGTATCAAAAACTTACTATCATTTTTTGCCAATTTTTTGCAATGTTTTATTTCTGAATATTTTGACTAAATACATGTAAAACAATCATTTCTATACTCACAAAATTAATTAAAAATACTTTTATTACTTTTTAGAACAATATATTCCATGTTATAATATTTCAAGCATTAATTTTATTTTTAGGTAGTGAAATTAGCAAGGATCATTAGAAAAGCTTGCTATTGATTGGAAGAGGTACACTATTTTTTTTAATGTTATACAAGTGCACGTTAGAGGAGTTTGAATATCTAAAATATTCATCCATAGTGAAGTAGGTTTTGGAATTATAATTGTGTGTTGCAGTGATAACGGAATGTTGAGAATTTGTATGTCTTAGTGAAATAGGTTCTGTGATATATATATATAATTGTGTATTGGGGGAGATATAAGGAAGAAAAATTGCTTGTTGTTTGAATTATTTAAATTGGTATTGATAGATGGTTAGGTTACAAATATAGGGGAAGTGTTGTCCGTTTTAAATTTAGCAATGATAATTGTGTTAAATTATTTTTATTTGTGTAGTTCCTATGAATTTAATTCATATTCTAAATTGGATATGTTGTATAAAGAGAGGAAACTCAATCAATTTTTTTATATTATTTAATTGAACATAATTCTGAAAATAGTTTTTGCTTTTTTTTTTTTGTCTACATTTTTAGACAAAATAATGGCAATGGATAAATATTGGATGTCAACAGATAGATTATCAGTGAAATATAAGGATGGAGTTGAGTATTTCTTGGAGTTATGTGGAAGAAATGCTCAAGATCATAATAACATGTGTTTCTCTTATATTAAGTGTGGTAATGTTCAAAGAATGAAAAATACTAAGATAAATGGTCACTTATTTATGTATGGAATAGATAGAAGTTATACGATGTGGTTTCTGCATGGAGAAAAGATCACATTTAGTAGAGAATCTCCATCTAAGAAGAATAGTTGTGATTATGTGAATGATGATGAGAGAGATGACATTGCAAAAATGATAGGTGATGCACAATTTGGATCAAATTTTGATCCAATGAAATTTCAAATCATTTTAGAGGATGCTGAGAAACCCATTTACTCTAGTTATAATAAGTTCACTAAATTGTCAGCACTTCTTGGGTTGTATTATATAAAAGCTAAACATGGGTTGAATGATAAGACCATTACAGATATACTTTCTTTTCTAGGAGAGCTATTACCCGAAAATAATGAAATGCCATTGTCGTTTTATGAGGCAAAGAAGACATTGCGTTCATTAGGCATGCAATACAAAAAAAATCATCCTTGTCCTAACGATTGCATCGTGTATTGAAAAAGATTGGTGGATGCAAATGCATGTCCGACTTGTGGTGAGTTAAGATGGCTGAAGAAAAAGAATTCTTATGAGGTTAGGGTAGGTGTTCCTAGAAAACTTTTATGGTACTTATCGCCTGTACCTCATTTGATTAGACTTTATCAAAATGTTGATCATGCTAAAAACTTAACATGGCATACCAATGATAGAATACAGGATGGCAAACTTAGACATCCAGCTAACTCGCTTGCTTGGAAGAGAGTCGATTGGAAATGTCCTGAGTTTGGTAACAAACCTAGAAATATTCTTCTAGGCCAATCTGCTGATGGAATTAATCCACATACTTCCCTAAGTAGTAAATATAGTTGTTGGCCTGTTATTCTTGCCATCTATTATCTACCACCATGGTTGTGTATGAAGAGGAAGTTTAATATGTTGACATTATTTATATCAGGTCCTAAACAACCTAGAAATGACATTGATGTGTATCTAGCTCCTCTTATTGATGATTTAAGCACTCTATGGTATGAAGGTGTTGATGCTTATGATGCATATAGGAAAGAAGAGTTCAAACTTAGAGATGTATTGTTATGGACCATTAATGATTTTCCTGCCTTAGGCAATCTATCCGGCTTTAGTGTGAAAGGGTATAAGGCATGTCATATCTGTGAGGAGAATACATGGGACACAGAAAGTTCTTATCCCGTGATCATGTCTTCCGAACATGGGAAAAACCATTCAATGGTTCACAAGAGTTTGTTATATTATTTTATAATATAATGTAAAATTATATTATATTATAATATAATGTTTTAGATTAAATAAATGTGACATAGAGTGTCACATATTGTAACATATAATAGAGAGTTACATTATTTGGATATATGTGAAATATCCAAACATGTAACATATTTGGTGTTACAAATTCATCACAAATTTGTAACTCCTAAATATCACCCATTATTGTGTAGATTTGTTGTTACACAATATTGAGATGAATTTCTTAAAGTCATATGAGAAATGGCTGATAGAGATGTGATTTTAACTCTCATAATGTGTATGGAAGTTACAAAATCAAGTGGGAATGAATTTGGAACGTTTTAGAAA
Organism: Humulus lupulus; assembly: GCF_963169125.1. NCBI lineage: Eukaryota > Viridiplantae > Streptophyta > Magnoliopsida > Rosales > Cannabaceae > Humulus > Humulus lupulus. Next base: position 164,404,600 of record NC_084794.1, on the reverse strand, counting down.
AGTTGGAAAATTGGTTGATGAAAAAACTTCTTAGGCCGCGGCCTGAGTTTTTCAGGCCGCGGCTCAAGAGGAAAAATAGGCAAAAAATAAACCGTACGCCGCGGCTCGTGTTTTTCAGGCCGCGGCCTGAGCGACTGACAGCATTTTCCAACTTCGGTTTTTATCCAATTTTGAACGTTTCCAACAGCCAAGTAACTCCCAATTCTCTATTTTAATTCCATAAAACACCCAATTAATCATTGGTAATAGCCATGGGGGTTGGTGAAATTTGAAATTCAAAGGGTGTCTCTAAACTCTATAAATAGGAGCCTAATGCTCACTTGTAAGACACACCATTTCTATTCACTAGAGCACTTGCCTAGAAACACCTTGAGGCTTGATTATTCCAGAAAGCATTTCCAAAATTTGTGAGAGATCCCTTAGTGCTTGAGTTAGGGGGAAATAAGCTTTTGGACAAAGGTTTCAAACCTTGTTCAAGTTGGTGATCCCCAATACTCTTCACTTTGGTTGTGTGAGTGAGAGTTCTTTGTTCATTGTTCCTATTCTTGTTCTTTTATTATATTGCTTTTCTTTTCTTCTATTATTCACTCTTTTACATGTATCTTTTGTTTTAGAGTTGTAATCTCATCTATATCTTTTCATTATACTACTTCTAGTTTATTTGTATATTTTGTCTTAGAGTTGTATTTTCTATTTCTATCATCTTCTACCTCTTTCTCTATATTTACATGTACCTTTTGTCATAGAGTTGTAACACTTTTAATCAATCAATATTTATTTGTAATATATTGTCTAGAGTTGTAATATTATCTTACCATTTCCATTGAGGCAATATTATTTTTCCTAACAGAGTTTGCAATGGCTCCACCACCATTATTTGGAAGACAATTGGTCGAAAAGTTGATTAAAGTCCAATTCAAACTAGAAAAGCACAAATAGAGCATGAAAAGAAAGAGAGGACATGAAAATGGTGATGAGGTTCTTAATTATCCTATGGTTTGTTGGAAGAATAATTCTATATTCTTTGGGCTTAAATACTGGAGCTTTTGGTCCTACGTCATAACTTGGATGTCATGCATATTGAGAAAAATGTGTCTGATAGCCTTATTAGTACATTGTTTAATATTCCTGGACAGAGTAAGGATGGAATTAAAGCTTGACTAGATTTGAAAGATATGGGTGTATGTACAAATTTAGTAGCAAAGGCTGGTGAAAAACGAACATATTTCCCACCAGCGTGTTATGCCTTGAATAAAGAAGATAAATGAGCAATTTGTCATTTTGGCCAATGTGAAAGTTCCAGAAGGTTATTCCTCCAATATTTCGATATTGGTAGATATGAAGAACTTCAATTTAGTTGGGTTGAAATCCTATGATCATCATACACTGTTACAACATATTCTACCAATTGTTATTTGTTCTGTCTTACCCAAAAAGGTTCAGAATGTCGTCACAAGATTTTGTTTGTTCTTTAAATCTCTTCGTTGTAAAGTGGTAGATGTTTCTAAGTTTGACAACCTTGAATCAGAAATCATATACACTTTGTGCTTGTTGGAGCAATTTTTTCCACCTTTTTTTTTATATTATGGTTCACCTAACATTTCATTTGGTGAGAGAAGTGAGACTGTGTGGACCAGTATATTTAAGATGGATGTACCATTTTGAAAGGTATATGAAGATTTTAAAAGGTTGTGTCAGAAATAGAAGTAGGCCTGAGGGTTGCAATATTGAATCTTATATCGTTGAAGAAGCAATGGAGGTTTGTTCAGATTACTTGTCAAGTCTTTCAAGTGTTTGGATTATCTATGCCAACCTTGTTCAGATTATTTATGTAGGAGTCATTCGATGTACTGGCTACATCTAAAGCAAAAGTTTTGAGTGACACTGGGGACCTATATAGAGATTGGAAGAGTTGGCTAACAAAAAATAAAGTTGAAAAGTACAAGGAAAACACTCCTAAACTTCTTGCCCATCCACCAGATGCATGGAGCTACTGGATCAAGCAAGATGATTGGGAAGGATTCGTTGTTATGAGATTATGTCCTCAGTGGGCTATGCTAAGAAAAAAAATAAACAAGGTGTGTAGGCACACAACAAATACAATCACCACACATGACAGAGTGATTACAAACAGATAGAGCAACAACTTGAAGTAGAACTAGGCCATGAACTAACAGATTTTGATAAAGCTGATATGTGGATAAGGATCAGAAAGGACAAAAAAGGAGAGTCAACTGAGGATGTGGCATCAATTATGGAGAAGATTGTGAGTATAATTGTACTTCTTTGCTAATTAAAAATTTTAAATGGAAGTTCATATTAATTATTAAATAATTTGATTTTGTATATAGGTTGACTACAAACAAAAGGTAGCAGAAGGAACTTTAGAGGTGGAAGGATCCAAAGATGTCCTAACTTTGGCTTTGGGCACCCCTGAGCATTCTGGACATGTTAGGGGGATGCCTAAAGATGTCACCCCTACCCAATTTTTTAAGACACAAAAGCCTAGAAGAAAAAGTTAGCTCAAAGTTACTACTTCAAAAGACAGTTGCATTAATAGGCTGGAAAAATAGCTTCGACAATCTGATGAGAGGAACTGTCGAACTAAGGAGAAGTTAAATAAATTGATGGAGAAATTTAGATCGACACGGAGCAATATCGGTGAGTCATTGCATACATCTGGTTCTTGTGTGGGAAGAGAAGCCTCTAATGTATCACCACCAGCACCAGCACCACATGTTGAACAAGTGGTTGTTCCATGAGTACTAGCACAACCACCACCACCACCACCATCATATGTTCAACTAGTGTTTACTCCAGAAGCTTCACAAGTTCCACCGACTATGCATGAGGTATTCTTATTACCATTATCAATTTAGTAAATGTTAATGCTTAATAATTTCACTATTGTACTGTATTTATTATTTCTTTTTAATGAAGCATATTAAATGCAAGCTTCCTATCAAAACAAGAGACAACAAAGTTGCATCGGGATACACCTTAAGACTAATAGTACAAATATCCATAGAAAAAAAAATGCCTAAAGAAGTTGCTCATGTAGTCGTTGAGGTAGACCACAAAGAGATGGCTAGGCTACCATTTCTTAATTTGAATGCAGGGGTCAATTTGATAGGTCAAGCAGTTGGTAGGTCAAGCAGCTGGGGTACCAGTTGCTTGGCATAAACATCTTATTATCAACGAAACTGAGTGGGGACAGGTAATGTCTAAGTTATTAACGCTTAACTTATTTTATTTTGAAATTTATTTTATTTTAACTTTTCCTTGGGTCATAAGCAGAAGAGAAAACGAGAAGATATTGAGGAGATGATACCTTCTACTCAACATCAACAACCCCCAAAGCTTCCGCCTGTAGAGTCATTAACACGGGAGGTAGTGTCAATCTCTCATAATGATTCGACATCTATGCCAAGCACTTTGACCTCTTTATTGAAGTTTGTATCACCATGGGATAATGACCACCACAAGACGATTAATATCCCATCACATGTATTTGGATACAACATGATTGCTACGCTTTTCAAGGATGATGTGACACAATTTTGCAACATGGACAAGATTGGATGAACTCTGATGATATTGTATTTGAGGTATATATTCATGCCTTTTATAATTTAAAGTTTAAATTATATGCATGCCTTTTATAATTAAATATTATTAATTTCTAGGTTGTTGGATGGTATACTACATACCAATGGGATGGATCATTTGTACACATTTAAGCATCCAGGTGAAGTTAGTGTAGGTGAATAAGCGTGATCAAGCACTTAAAGATCGATTCATTCAGATGGGGGTGAAGCACTTCCTATTTGTCCCTAGAATAGCAAGTAAGTTTATATTGATTTTTTAAATGTTAATTTTTATATAGTCATCTTCTAAATATTTGATTGTTTGTTTTCTAGTGAAGATTGGATGTTATTGTTATTTCAATCTCACTCACATTTAGTGGCGTTCTTAGATCCCATTAACCTTCGGTTACGCATTGAGATTAAAAATATAGTTAGGCAGTAAGTTTATATAAGTTTCATTCCTTAATGTATAATAACTTTTTAATAGTATTTGTTGGCTATTTAAAATACTTTTATTATGTATAGTGCTTTCACGCTATATAACACGGAAAAGGGAAAAAGACCTGTAAGCCTAATGTACTATATTCCAAAGGTTAGTAATATTCAAATTTATAAAACATAAGATTTAAATTATAATTATACTAACAAGTATATGTAATAAACTTTTATATTCTTATATGTTAACAGTGCCGACAACAACCAAAAACCATAGAGTGTGGTTTATACTGCATGTAGTATGCTAGGGATCTCATTTCACAGCAAAAAACTAGAGCATATCTATCGAATAATGTAATAATTAAATGTATTTACCTTTTAACTTTAATAAAGTTATATTTTTATTACATATATATTTTTGACATATAACTTATAATTTCAATTATTTGCAGTTCAATTCAGATTTACTGTATACTGACGCTGAACTTAATGAAGTTAAAGAGGAGTGCGAAAAATATATTCTACCACTTCTCACTAAATGATGGCATGCATGCTCAGTACCTATGTGAGGAGATTTAGTCATTTGGGGAACTTTGTATTTCTTTTCTTAGAAATTGTTATAGCTAATCAAATATAGAATCAATCTAACAAATTATAGGTTGAGTTGAAATAGCATTTTGATGTGCATACTTTACTAGATATCCATTTTATAACAAATTAGTTTTTTGGAACTTTGCTAGATATCCATTTTATAACAAATTAGTTGTTTGGAACTTTGCTAGATATCCATTTTATGACAAACTTTTTTGGAACTATCTTTTATTAGAAAGTGATAGAACTAATCAAATACAAAATTAATGCTACCAATGTTGATTGAATTTAACTTTGTATGTGCATTCTTTTACTACAATTGTTGTGTTGATTTTGAAACCAGGGGACATTGACAACATATCTGTTGTGTCCTCTGGTGTGGATACTTTGCGACAGTTAAAAACTATTGCCCTAGAGATCCAACAACAAAAACTATTAACTGTCACGTTGCCAGAATCGGCGACACCTAATATATGTCGGTGTTGCAACAACGACACCTAATAACTTTCGGTGTTCCCAGTAACAGCGACATCGTCTAACTGTAGGCATTACCGGCAATAGCGACTGTAACGCCCTTCTACCCTAGACTTGTTACCATGTGATTTTAAAATGTGTCATTAGCTCGCTAATCGAGGTATTAGACCAAAAAGTGTGGTTAGTTAAAATGAAGACTCATTTAAATAACATTTTTGAATAAAAGGGTTGGACATTCATTTAAATCATTAAAGTGTTAGATAGGGATCCCAAAATACTATTTAGAAACATATTTACAACTAAAAAACTTACTTTACAGTCGACCTAAGCGATAAAATCAAACATTTATAATTCGCTCCTCAAAATACCCCAGCTGTGGCGGCCAGGTAAGACAAGCATATACGCACCGCTCCATGCCCTCCATCTCATGGTTGATCGTCATTTTCCTTGCTCTTACCTGCACAACAGAGCACCCATGAGTCGAGGCCCACCAAGAGAACTTCAAAGCACAGCATACAATAATTTATTTCAACAAACAAATACTCACTCAAAGACGACAAACAATTTACAAGTTTCTATTGGAATACACTATAGCACAATAGCACAACAACATAACAGTACTGTAGTATAGCAACGGCCTTCGCCGATCGAGGTGCGCTATCAGGCACCAAGTTTGCGATCTTAAATGAGTGGGTGTGTACAACACCCTTAGAGGATCTTGCCCTGGCGACCTACATTCAGCATGCTTAACACCGATCCCAGCCCTTTGCCACTCCCAGCCTTTGCCGCTCCTGGCCTTTCAACACAATCACATGTATGACATAATAGCTATAAACAATACACATAGTGCTACACACAACATAGCTCTATGGGCGCAAATACTTCTCTTACCTTGTGTCCCGAGATGACAACCCAAAGCGATCCCGACCACAATCCCTAATCCTGAGCCTAAGCAGTAAAACCTACTCACAATGTAATGATAAATAGCCATCACAATCTAAATCAATTAAAATCTTTCATAATAGCATACTAGTCTCCGGGACCTCGAATTCTACAAAACCGAGTAGTAGAATCCTTCCCGAGCGTTAAGATTTGAGTTTCAAGCTTAAAACCTTCAATTGGCCAACATTTCCTATTTGAATCACGGCCCAGTCCATTAGGGACACGATGTGCCACATGTCAAAGAGCCTTGGGCTCTAATCAAAGGGACGCGGGCTGCGGTGCGCCTCAGCCTGCGCCACGATCCCTTAGCAAAAATTCGAGGCCCCTAAGCCTCTAAGTTCATGCGGGCCGCAGCGCCTGATGAAGAGGGCCGCAACGCAAGCCCCAAAACCCAGAAATCCCTGCATTTTCCACTACATTTTCCTCAACCTAACTTACCAATTCTCAGCCAAATCAACTCTTACACTCAAGATTCAACTTACATTTCATACCATAGCATCATAACCACCCCAATACTTAGCCTATAACCCCTTAAAACCCAAAATCAAACTAAGCTTAAACTTTAAAAAAAAACTTCTAACTATAGCCAAGAACTTAACACAATTCAATATAGACCCTTACCTCTGTGATGATTTTGGCCTAAGCTAATTCCCAAGCACCTCAAGCCTCCAATTCTTCAATTCCTTAGCCAAACTCCTCAATAATTCATCAATACCTCCAAGAACACCAAATAAAGGGAGAGAGCTGAGAGAGACCTGAGAGAGAGTGTGGGTTCTTTCTAATTCTGGTTGGTTCTAGTGTCTAAGTGTAACAACATGGATTTTCAAGACTTGATAATGCGGAAATATAAATGTTTTCATTTAACAAAATGTCTCAAAAACCTGTATAAATAAAAACATTTTAGAAAGTCGTATGGCCATACTTAACATTTAATACAATCGTATATAGTAAAATGAGCCTAGTTTATGAAAATAACACAACATTTCCAAAACAAAACGGCTTTCCAAAAAGTTCGGTCCACATGTACATTTGCAAGGTAGACTCCAGCGCTCACTGCTCTGCCCTGCCCTTGCTCTTACCTACAACAGGAAACAACTAGGTAAGCAAAAACTCTTAGTAAGTTCAACTTTAAAAACAAAAGCATGCAGAGAAGACAGGTGGTCACTGACCAAGTTACTATCCACAGATAACAATAACTCACAAAAATTAGGTTTCCAGATTCATCCGGACCCTACGCAATCAATTTCAAGAATGTAAAAGCATCCTGGAAAACTTATGGTCATGCCTGATAACCAATGGCAAACTATTTTCTATAAACAGATGAATCCCTGCACTCAGAAAAATCCCAGAGCAAGCAAATATAATATATCACAACTATTTCATATAAACCTATAAATCCCTGCACTCAGAAAAATCCCAGAGCAAGCAGATATAATATATAACAATATAATTCGAGACCAACGCTCGACAATTTCCAACAATTCGGGCATAACACATCCTCCAGCATAAATGCTAATCTATAAAAGAGAATCAAGTCTCAACACTAAGATCTAGCCAATAAATATTCCCATCAAGGGTAACGCGATTCTTATCCAAGAGTAAATCCCTCACAAGGGTAACCATCAAGTTACCTAGAGCATCACTACTTATCCAAGAGTGTAATCAAAGTTACACGGGTTTACACAGACTTCTATGTTAATCAGTGGTGCTGGTGAGCAGTTGCCCCTAGGGTGTTCAGCCGCACTCAAACTTGGCAACCCCTTGTATCTCTAGGCACTCTCACTGAAAGGCCAATATTCACGGCTACTATCCGAGAATAACTTATGAGAGCACTTGCTCGGGTTCTAACCGTTCACTGATTAAGTAAGCATGAGTGCCCCTAGGTCCCATTCATTTTGGCGCCCGTAGGTTTAAACCAGCAATCCTCACCTCTTGGCCACTCGTCGCGGTAATGAACCGGACATAATAAAATCAAGCAGTGTGACGGGGATCAACCATCTAGAATATGACAGATATCTACCAGTCATATTTTATGAATCAGCACCAACTAGACTAACATCTCTAAGCAAACTTTCTACGACAGTGTAGATATGAGCAAACTTTCTTTAATAAAAATAATTCTCACTAATCTCAATGTGGTATTTTAGGTCAAAATATTTTTTCAAGACTTACCAAGTTTTTATCTTTCAATAAGCAAAATTTTACTTTTTACTTTAAGTTCCAAAATCTCATTTTTACACATTTTTAACTACATACTTTGTTATGACATAACTTGAAATTTACTTACTCAATTGTTACCAAAATTTCTCAATTCCATTATTGGTATACCATTTAGGCCTTTGTAAAATATTAAGTCAAAAGGAGCATTTTTTATTGGTGAAAATACTTTCCAACAATGAGGTAAAAATGACCTTATTTTCAAGTCCTTTTTTTTCCAAACTTTGGCACTTAATAACTTTCAAACCGTTCAATATTTTGTTACCAAATTTTACAGTAGAATACTAAGTTATTCCAAGAATGTGTCCACAAATTTTTAGAAAAAACTGGGTTTATTTGACCTATACAGTGGCTGTCTAAACTTTGTTCCGAAATTAAGAATACGAAAAAACAGTTTTTTGCCAAAACTTTAAAATAGCATAACTCACTTATTTCTAAACATTTTTGAGTGTTTAAAAAGCTAAATTTTATGTACTCCATCTAAAAAACATCACAGCACAATTAAATTTTATAAAATCAATATACAGTGGATGCTTGACCCCTTGGAAGTCACAACTCAAAACTTGTATTTTTGTTTTAGGGTTTTCAACAAAACCCTTAGGGATTTTGGTTCCTATTTTAAAAAATCAACATACAAGCATCATAAAAATTATAAAGCAACTACCATAGCCTTATTACATCACCAATAAGAAACTTTAAGCATTAAATATGCAAAATAATGCTTAAAAAATAAAAACCATACAATAACAACCATAAAAAGTAAACTTTTTACCTCTTGTTGTTCTTGCTTAACGTTTGGATCTTTCTACTAGCTTTGGCTCCTTCAAAACCCTTTAAAAATCTTAACGAACTCCCCCAACAACATATATAATTAGCAATTGAAAAATCTATGGTTAATATTTTACAAAAGTCTAGTTTTTTGAAACTTTACCTTAGGGAAACCCTTCCTAGACCAAAGCTTAGCTTCCAAGCCTTCTTAGTGTTCTTGAGGTTGAAAATGGAGAGAAAACTTGAGAGAGTTTTAAAAAAAAAAAAAAAAAGATGAGAGTGATTGTGAGAGAGAGAGGGGTTCGGTTTTGGAGAGGTTTAGAATGAGCATATCAACTAAATAATATCTAAACACTTGAGTGTTTTACCTTTATCACTTTATGTCATTATCCCTAATTTAAATATGATCAAAACATAATTAATTTGGCCCACACACTTAATATCCTTACATGGCCGGCCACCACTTTCTCTATATATGTAAATGTTTTTTTTATATAAATATATAAAGGTTAATAAATATTTACTAAGAAGAAAAATCCAAATTGACTTTCTATAATATTTTTCACTCTTATTAAGTTTTAAAACCAAAACTTAACACATAATAATAAAATTAAATGTCTCTTACATTTAAATTAATTAATCACACAGTAGAATTTAACCTAAGGTCTATTCATGGAATAAAATTCTCCAATTCGGTAAAATGAAACATTTAACACAAAAGTGCCCTAAAATTTCCATTTTCTCTTAGGTTATAATTTTTTCACCAAAAATTAATTTTTATGAATGTATTTTATGCCCAAAATATATTTGCCATAGTTTTTCATTTTATTTTCCGAGATTTTTACCCGATTAGGGTTTTTGTGTCGGTCCAAGACCGAAAGTCTAATCTTGACTTTTAAATCACAAAATTCATAATTTGATTAGCAATAACTCATGGAAATAAATTCCAAACAAATATAATATTATTGAAAATAATATTCTTAACTTGGGGAAAAAAATTCTAACCCGAGTTGTTTAAAGGTACTTGAAACGCAGGACGTTACACTAAGGCCATCCAAGTCTATCCCCCTACTTTCAAAATATCTAAAATTCCCTTAAGTCTATCCCTAATCCTTTAATGCCACCAAGGGCAATCTCGTCATTTGACACATCCCTCTAAGTCCTCGAGTGTTCCTATAATTCCCCATTAAACCCCGACATACTTAAACAATCACTAACTCACTACCTGTTATCCGGTAACCCTGAACCCATACTATGTCCCTAAAATACCCCTAGGCTCCCCCCGAGCCAGGTACTCGACCCGTTGTAAGTGTTTCACTATTCCGCTGCCTATGACCGTCTCGGAACACACCTCACAAATATATCACCACAATCTGGTGTGTTGACCCTCGAATTGGTTAATGACACGGAGTTAGATAAACAATATAAAATAAGATGTAAATGAGAAGAAATCCAGATGAAAAGATAAACGACACAAATAATTTATAGTGGTTCGGCCCCAATAGAATTGTAATAACCTACATCCACTTAGTGTTCTTATTGATGTAGTATTCCAAGAACAGTGATCAATGAACTAGGGTTCACGAGTTTCACTAAATCTCAGATAAATACAATTGTGATGGATAACAACACTCTTTTTCTCTCTTAGAATCTCTCAGCTCAAGCGTTCTCAAGCCAAATGTTCTAAAATCAAAAAGTCCCCTCTCTTGAGCACTTTGATTCTTATTTATAGGCTCCAGGAGGTCTAAATGGGCCGATGGGCCTTAATCACACTTAATACAGGCGTATCTAAATAATAATGAAAATTACAATTAATACGTACTTACAAGATTACATATCAGAAGAAAATAACTGAGTATATGCGACCACGTTGGTCGCCCATAATTATGATACTTGATAAGCCAATGATCTCCATGTGGATGGCCGAGTAGGATATGCTCACTTAAAACTGCCACGTGCATCCCACGTGTAGATCAATCCTGCCACGTCATCAGGTAGTCCTTTTTGGGTAAACATTTCCCCCCCCCCCAAGTTTATTTTACTGGGACCAACATAAAGTAAACTTAAACGATCGACCTTCTGTGTGACCTATCAGACCTGTTAGATCCATCAATGCCTTTTAGAGAAAGGTAACCAATCATGTCATTGTAGTTTCCCAAAAAGAAATTTGACTGCTATCATACTTTTCCATGCCTCGAAAAATCATCCCCCATTATTACCTTATTAACTGTGCCTCGACCAATATAAATAACCCCCCAATTTCACTTTTTACTTTTTACTCTCCCTACTTTCCTCAAGAACACTAAAGAACTAAGTACGAAGAACCCAGAAAATCAGACGACTTCGGTGATCCGTGGAGTATCTGTCTAGCCACTAGAATCAACATTCGTAAATTTGTATCAATTTTTATCCAAGTAAGCTTCTTGAACTTATTTGTCTCTGAGATGCCGTGCAATAGCTATCCCTTGAGTTTTCTAATTTGGTGGTATATGAGTTTCTGACTGTTCTTGAAAAAATGATTTTGGAGTAATCGGGCATGTAAGTATTATCATGATAGGATATGGAAAAAACACTAAATGAGGTTTAGGAATTGGCTTGGGAGTTGGGATTACTGATTTAGGGCGCAAAATCGAAGTAAAAATTCGATTTTTAGGCATTCGGAAAAAACTGGGTTTACCCTACTCTTTCTCAGAGTCGAAAAGTTTTTCCTGAAAAACTTTTCACTTCTGCTTTTTAATTCGTTTTCCAAATTGTTCGCATACTATTTAGTGTTTACGTTAGAATGCTACTGGTCGTATAAAAGCTTAACTTTTATACACGAGCAACGTTATCCCAACATTTCCACTTCCTTTTTCTATTGGTTATAGATTATCATCTCCCCTTCTCTGTTAGCATATTTTCATGCACGACCATGGGGAGGTGAGAGGTCGATCGACGACGACTTGCTCGCATTATTGTTCGAAGATCAAGAACAGTCGTCACTAGCATTCTTGGAAATTCCCTTTTCTCAACACAACCCCACAAATAGACCTTCGACCAGCCCAACCAATATGGGTCGCGTAAAATCCATTTCACAAAGAAAAAAGAAAACAACCAAGCCTCCTACTAATCAGTCTGCTCCTCGAGATAAAACTCCTCCGACCAACCCCCAACTTGTAAACACTTCCCCGCCAAAAATTCAAACCAATGCTCGACCTCGCGAAGTCCTTCGACCAGAAGTCGAATGGTACATAGCGCCTCCTAGCATTATTACAGCTAGGATGGTAGGGAATTATCTCAAGAGGTATAGCCTTCCTTGGACAACCCTCATCAAGCCTTCAATCAACCAGTAGGCAAACCTGCCTAGGGGCACCTTCAGCGCCTAGTCGAGGTATCACATCGAGGCAGGGGGAACCTTGCCTCTGCATCCATTCTTCCAGGGGGTGGCCAATTATTTTGAGGTCGCTCATTTTCAAATCACTTCCAATGGATATAGGGTACTTTCTGCCCTTTATATCCTCTACAGCCATAAGAAGTGGCTCGTTCCTACGCCACATGAGATCAATTATTTGTTTGATCTCAAATCAAACCCCGACCACAACAACACGGGGTTCTTCCATTTCTATCACCAGGAATCTGCTCGAACCTTCCTGAGTGACACTACTCACAAGTCCAATGTGGGAAAGTACTTCCAAGTGTACTTCCTAACAGCAGACCTGGTCGCCAATAACCTGGCCTTCACTGCAGGAGGTAAATCATTTACTTATTGATCGTTCGATTTCTTTTAGCTTTTCTATACATTCTTTAGAACTTCGGTGTCGTTCAGGTCCATGGAATCGACCAGACCCCACTCCAGAAATGGAGATACGAGTAGGAGCCCTGGCCAGCATGACAAACATTGAAAAGAGTGTGAAAGAGCTGGTCATGGAAAATAACCTAAGTCTGGTCGGCCTTATGCACCTCACCAGGATATGAGGGAATCAACCGCAGGAAGTGCTACTGGGGGAGAAGTTCCCGAGCAGCACCAGGATGTGTCACAACCCCTGAGGAGGAGGGCTACTGGAGTGACCATCAGAGAACCTTCCAGCACTCTGTGAGCAGCTACTGCCCCTGCCCAACATGGGAAAGGCAAGTAGAAACTTCCTGCAAACCTTGATCCCATACTTGAGTGCTTGGATAAGAACGATACTGACTTCTCACTCTAAGACAGTTTGCTCATTCCCTGTCATTTATTTAACTAGTTTAAATACACGACTAGTTTAAATGCAGACTTCTTCAAGGCAGAGAGTGAGTGTAGTAGTATTACAACAGATAATGTAACGAATAGTAGTTGTAGCTCCGGTATTATACTTATAATTTCTTTTCTCTCCATTTCCTTGTCTTTTTTTCTTGACAACTTGCCTTGACTAATCGTATGCTTCTTTTCTATACACATGCCTACTGAGAAGGCGTTCGATTTGTACACCAATCCCACTACCACAACTCTTGCGAACAGGAAAAAATTGAACTGGTGTTAGCCTGGAGAAGGCTGTAGTGACCCTTCTGTAAAAAGGGCTCGAACGGAGGACCCTCTTGAACCAACTCCCTCAAAAGAGATGACTCCTCCTCTAGGTCCTGTCGAATAGAATCCTCCAGCTCCCGCCAACCAGAATCTTCTAGCTCTCGTCGACCCAAGTCCTCCTACTCAGCCAGATAAAACGTTGGTTGAGGCTATGCTGAATTCTACCTGCACTTCGGCCAGTGGCAGGCTGAAGAAACTGTCCAGACACTGGTGTAGTTTGGAATCCTTCAGCAGCGCTCCCACCATGTCGGTCTACCAGATCTTTAGTCGCGCGCTAAACGAACTACTCAATGTAAGTCTCCATTTTCACTGTGGATTGATTGCTTATCTTTTTTATTAATACTAACAACTTTTTTTCTCTTGTCACAGGGGATTCTAACCATGAGTACCGGTTGGCACCACTCAGAGGAGATGGTCGCCAAGCATGCTGAAGAGATCAAGGCGGCCGAGGAAAGGCTCACCGAGCATCATAAGGTGGTCGAGGCCAAGCATGCTGAGGAGTTGCGAGCAGCTGATATTAAGATCGCCAAGCTTGAGGAGGAACTGAAGAAGAAGGAAGAGTCAGTTGCCAGAATCACTGCCTCCAAGGAAAGGTATAAGGAGGCCTCGTTGATAAACTATCAAGAAGATAACAAAATTCAAACGAAGTTGGAGATCAGTCGTAAAGAAACTACCAACCTCGAGGAGACCAACACCCGCAACCAAGAGAAGTATGAGGGAGTGGCGTTCCAGTACATCTATATGTTCTGGAAAAGCAACCCCAAGGCAGACTTTACCTTTCTACCAGACCCTATAAGGTAGGCTGAGCTGGAGAAGTGTATTGCTTTCCTGGAAAAGGAGGAGAAGGCTCAGGGATCCCCTGAGATATCTTTGGCAACAGGAATTGAGGGGGTAAATGAAGATGCTAGGGCCATAGTCGACCAGTAGCCACAAGAGCCTTAGCAGGATCCTTCTGCTGCTTCTTAATTTTTTTTTATTTTAATTTGTAACTTAGGACACATGAACTACGGTTCGTGATGTCAAGACAATTTATTTTATTGATGCACGGGCAGCTTTTCCTTTTTATTGACAATTACATCAGAGCAGAAACTGCTCATGGTGTAAAGGATTTTAACTTTGATATTGTTATCCCCGTTTCTTCCCGGGTGTCCGGGTCCACCCTCTAAGCCCATGGGCCGCCCGGTTTGGAGTTAAGGCCCAGATCAGGCCCATTTGGCTAGAGAACGAATGTTGGCAGCCCATGTCTGGGCAAGGCCCAAAGAGCGTCCAGGAGTTCGGACTAGGACCTCTGCCAGGGGCAGGAGGTATGGTCCCGAGACCGCTCTCCCAACCCCCCGAGGCGCGGCAGAGAAGGACGCGGCTCGGGAAACCAAGATGGGAGCTAGGATCACTGTGGATAGTCCTGGACCCTAGTAAACGGTCTGGGATCCTGGTAGATGGTCCGGGACCTTGGTGAACAAAGGGGGGCGTGGGTAAACGAACCCGGGTCGGTTGTCCAAGATTGGTAAGGTAGAGTGCCCAAGATACTGACATCGTCCCATGAAGCGTGGGGGTTGTCCCCACACTTAAACCTGCAGAGAAGGCTGCCTCGGGAATGCGCGCCGTTAGTTCAGAACTGCGCCGCCACAACTCTGACCGATCTTGTCCCCCAAATCTTCCTCGTAGTCCAGAGAACCCAGACTGAAACTCCAGTTTGTCTCATGCTGTAACGCCCTGCATAACCAAGACCGTTTCACTGTGTTTGAAATATTGCAAGACTTGCTAATCAAGTCATTTAAATAAAAATGTGAATTTAACGACACAAATAGGTTAGGTTTAAAAGATTTTGGATATAAACGAATAATTTCCATTAAGATACATGTTTGGTACATGGGATCCCAAATCAAGGTTTAAATAAAGTAATTACAGAATTTCCAAATCTATAAATAATCAAGCCACTCTAATGGCAAAATACATGTTTTAGGTTTCTGTCCCTGTACAAACCCTCGACTGTGGCGGACGAGCAACTGACAATGTACACCTCACCCCCAGAGCTCTCCACCCCATGGTTGAAATGTCTTACCCTTGCCTTTACCCGCACCACGTAGCACCCGTGAGCCAAGGCCCAGCAAGAAAACATAATATCATAGCATAATCAGTATTAACAACTAAGTAATTCTCATAGCATAACCAAATGATTTACAAGACATTAATAAATTACCCAGCAAACCATAACATTCATACTGTCCAGGACATCAATCAATAACCAATGATCTAGGTCCAGATATTAAGCAAATCATACACAACAATTAACAAAAGTATACATGTCAAGCAACAACTAGGGTTAACGCCCGTAGGCCGCACTCCTATTTAACCCACTGTCTTTGGCCCGCTTAGGCCAAGCCCAGTGTTATACCCATTGACCCCGGCCAGCTTAACCGAGCTCAGTGATTAATAAGCTGTCCTCAGCTACCAGTGACTGAGCCGCGCCCTGTGCACATGTGTTGATTTCGGCACCCTTAGGCCGTTTATCACACGTCCCCGTGGAATAATACCACCTCATGACGTTCATACGATTATAGGGAACTCTTAGTCCCAACATGTTCACACAGTTTATCTCAATCATATAACAATGCATACAAATATAGGGAACTCTTAGTCTCATCCTATCCATATATACAGGTGCAGTTTTCTTACCTTTAATGCCAAGTGCCTTAATTAGGAAAGACGACCCCCGAGCACGATCCTGCCCCGAGCCCAAGCGTACACCTAGTCAAAACCATAATAAAGGATTCAATTAATAATAAATTATTAAAGGTTTCCGGATAGGGTTCTAGCCTCCGGGACATCGAATTCCACCAAACATGGTAGTGGGATCGATCACGAGCACCCTTGGTTAGGTTTCCATGCTTAAAAACTCAAAAAGGCCAAAAATACCCTTAAGGGTCGCGGCTCAAGCCTCCCCATACCGCAGCATGGCCCCAAATAGAGACTCAACCCCGCCTAGAAATAGACATGGGCCGCGACCCTACACACCCCATGTCGCAGCCTGCCCCCTTCTCCAGCACCATCTGTTCTAGAGAGTCGTGGCTCACCAAGAACTATGACACAGCCCGCCCCCTTCGAACCCAGAAAAACCTCCATTTTCTCAACCAAAACCAAACCAATTACCCCTTAAATCAACCTAACAACTTAGTTTAATCACTCCAAATGTTCTACTAAGACTCCAACAACAAAGCCTAACAAACTCTAGCTTTAAAACTCAATTAACTCAAGATCCAATCTTCAACTTCAATACCTTTAAAGAACTAAGGAAACCAGCCAATAACCACTTAATTAACTTGCTAAAATCACAGTTTAATGCTTACCTTAGCCTCTACTTGAATCCACAAAGTGATGCAAAATAATCCCCAAGCTTTAGAGCTCCAAATCCTAGCTTTGTTCTTCAAAATTCCCCTTTGAATAACTTAGAGAAAGGAGAGAGAGAGAAGGGAGAGCCTTGGGTCGATTCTCAAACATTCTGAAAAATTCTTGGTTTTGTTTTATTTAACTTAAGTTTCTAAGGTTATCTCAAAGGCTCGGGGTACCAAAAATGTCCCCGAGGGCAAAATGGTAAAATTCCCCGGTATTCCCACCTAGGCTTCCTAACCTCAAATATTTCTCCAATTATTTATTTTCATAACCCAATAATCCAAATAACCACCTAATACCCGAGATACCCCCTTGACTTGCCCCAAGTCAAGTATCGGGCCCCGTTGTGACTTTCCCGCTACTTGCTCCCTAGGATCACCTCGTGCCGAAAGCTGCAAACACATATATCCACATAATAATGGGGTCTCAACAATTTATCACAAATAATCACGTTTATGCCCTAACCGGCCAAAATTACAATTATGCCCTTACCAGCCAAACAGGGCCCACATGCTTATCCAATACCCATAAACATGCTTTCTTACCATTAATTCTCTTAACCTCCAATTATTCCCTCCCGACACACTAATCAAGGCTCTTAAGCCTTATTAGTAATTTTGGGTCGTTACAACTATCCCCTCCTTATAATAATTTCATCCTCGAAATTTACTTGAACACATCAGACAATAAACCTTATATTTCTGTCTATAATTCACATGGTCCACCGCCTTTACTCTTAATCTTTGATAACTCTCAAACATGAGCAACAATCTTGTTCCACAAGATCTTGCTTGATAACTATACTTTCATTAACCTCCACTTGTACCACAACCCTTCTGAAACTCCAGAGTATGTTTAGTTCACAATGATCGCTTTATTAACTTATTCTCGATGCTAGAAATACTTATGAGTCATCACCCTTACCAGGGTGAGATCAGCTTATAGACCCTCAGCCTAACCCTTGGTACGACCTTAGAATTCCTGTCGAATCGGGAGTCAGAACTCCCCTTTCTTTCCCAGAATATCACACTCTTCCTTGTTGCATAACTTGGAGAGACACAAATCTCTCATCCTAGAACTTCGTATTCGAAAGTTAACAATTTACAGGTTCTTATATACTTTCAGATAGGTAGACATTGCTGCCTTAAGAATTCCAACAACCTCTTTGGTTTTCCTCTGAGTCAATACTGAACCGCAGTATCCACTATCTCTCACTTCTTTACTTCGCATAGCACTCCTTGCTTTTATCTTACCATGTCCTATGCCATGTCACCTTAGCTGTATTCCAGCAATCATTACCATGATTATTCCATCGAAGGATTACACCTTCCTTAATGTCTCAAATATTCGCACACTTCACGCTTAATCCCTTAAAATAAATGTTAAGCCTTCGGATCGCTATTCCATCTGCAATTAGTTAGTAATTCCAGGTTCCCACTCTGTTATCTTCGTTCTCTAATTCCTTTCCAAAACTTAGAAAAATTATAAGGTCTCGACTTAGCATTATCAATGCCTTGTTCCATTACTAGTTCATACGAATCAAATTTCACTAACTCATTCAGTGGAGTTATAACCATTCCTGTCCAATTACCTTACTTATAGTCTAATGTGGTCCATACCTATAATCCACCATCATACCACTTTACCTTTCAATATTCAAGCATATTAAATTCTATCACCTGCTTATACCTCCCGGTACAACATACCCTAGGAGGTGGATTGATATCCATTTAGATTTCTCATCTCCATGCCAAATTCCCATCAGACCACTCATCCGATTCTTGGTACCTTAACTCGTAATGCCTTGACTAGGCTCTTCCCTGTTTCCACCAAAGCTATCACTTTGGATTCCATTGTCCAAAGGAATACGTACATGTTCATCACCACACACTAAGGCTATACCAATCTCAATCGTTACCTTGTCCACTCCATTATAATCGGTGGCATCCCTTTAAATCGACGCACACCACCCAAGTAAGAGATCTGCCTCCAATTGCCTTTTCTCCTCATAAAGTCGAGAATTTCTAACACCAACCATCCATCCATTACATCCCACTAAATCTTAGCCTCAAGGTTATTCTTCTTACAAATGACCAACCGCTCAAATATCTACGCTATGCATACACTACATACTTATCGCTCCATGTATATCGACCATGTTCTTATTCTTTTACCTCCCGTGAGGCTCGATCCATCCTGTCGTCAATCTGTGCCTGGGCGTGCCCCAACTTGTGATGCATCCTTTACAGTTTCATATCTTTATCAAAATTAGGTCCTTTGTGCTACCCTTCTATATTCAACCATAACACGCATATTCCTACATTACCAAGCGCTAATCAATTCTCACTCTGTCTTCTGAACTTCTGATCTGACACTATCCATTCATTCTAACTTCAAGTTTTATTGTCCCACTAATCTCTGGTGTAGCTGCCTGCGAGGATACTTATGTAGTAGATGATGCGTTGCCAGTCTTGTTGTGCTCCCAATCCTTCGGACGTTCTTCAGCAGCTTCTCTGTGGCTTCAGATCGAATTTCTTCATACCTAACCCCTCTTCTTCTTATAGCATTATTCTGAATACCACTGGCGAGACCAAACTGACACTTCATGGAGCTTTACCTGTTACCCTACTTCCTTAGTATTGACCTCATCAACGTAATAGTCATCTGCTTTCCACTTCTGACTGGAGAGTAATCCAACATACCGCCCACAAACCTGAAGGAGACTTGTCCATACAGTTCTTATATTTTTTTGCTTGCAAAACTTACCTGTATTGCCGAAACTTGAATCAATTAGGAACCTTTGTTACCAATTCATCACACCCTACTCGGTACAGGTAGTAATTCCTGAAATGTCTCTTCCCTTGATCCCCAACTGGTAATAACCAGATCGTAGATCAATTCTTGGAGACATTATCCTGTCTGGTAACTGGGTATTTAAACTCTTCATCCCTAACAGGTGATGCCAACAATTCTCACCATATGACGCTCTGTCTGATCCAAGGTCAAACTTCTTCGACTGCTTCAGTAATTGTAACGCCCTGGATAGCCAAGACCGCTACACTGTGTGTTTATAAAGTGCTAAACTAGCGTGTTATCGAAACTATAGAGGAACTAAGGTTAAAATGTTTTGGTCTCAAAAGTCACATTTTCATTAAGTAACATTATATGTTTACACGGGATCCCAAAAATATTAAGATTAAGGACCGTTTACAAAAGTCATAAGGTTTAGATACAATAACAAGCCATATTAAGGCAAAACAGATAGTTAGGTAATCCATGTCCTGATCCACTCCATAACAAGCCATATCAACTCATATCATATATCAGTTCACAAATGATAACTAGGGCTAGCGCCCTCAGGCCGTTCCCTCCGTTATCCCACTGACTCCGGCCCGCTTAAACCGAGCTCAGTGAATATTAAGCTGTCCTCGGCTACCAGTGGCCAAGCCGCGCCCTGTGCGCAAATATTGTGTACGGCACCCTTAGACCGCTATCACATGTCCCATGGCATAATACCATCATTGACATAATACAAATATCGGGAGCACTTAGTCCCATCACAAACATATAACCGGGTGCAGTTTTCTTACCTTTCAATACGGTAGCTTTGATCACTCGACTCCTTGAGCACGATCCCTCTCGAGCCCTAGCGCTCACCTAAACACAACCATAGGTTAAAGTCATCATCAATCCTCAACTCCAAAACCTAGCCTCAGGGCCAATCCCGAGCCCGCGGGAAGTCCTAGTTCCACCAAACAAGGTGGTGGAAACAAACCCCAAACCCTTGGTCAAAAACCCTTGCAAATAACCCTAAAATACCTTTCTGAAGACAGGGTAGCGCTACAGCGCTCTTGGGAGGGCACTACAGCGCTACAAACAGAAGCAAAATCCCCCAGGAAGCTTGGCCTAGCGCTACAGCGCCCAAAGGCTAGCGCTGTAGCGCTAGTCACAGGCAGGCTAACAACAGTTTTTCCCTCCTACGATTTCCTCGAACCAACCTCAACCAAAACTCTTCCAAATCTTTCCCAACTTCAAAATCAACCTTATGACCATACTCCACTCATCCCAAGAACCCCAAAAACCTAGAACTCAAGCACATGCATCCCCAACCTCAAAATTCACCATAGCCACTCCTAAACACTAATACTCAGCAAAAACCAACTGAACAACAAAGTTAGAGTTAAGAATTTATACCTTTGGTGGAATTTCGACCTCAAGGTGCCTCTAGAATTCCTTGACTTGCTTCTCCTCAACCCTTGGCTCCAACTTCCCTAGAATTCCCATCAACACAGCTTAGATAACTTACCTAGGAACCAAAACCAGAGCTGAAGAAACTTACAGAATTTTACCTCAAGTGTTGATGAATCCTTGCTAAACCTCTTCCAATTCCTCATGCTTAGCTTAGAATCCTTGATGATTAGTCTATCCCACCTCTCCTCTGAGCTTTTCTCCAGAAACCCTCAAGAAACTGATGAAGGAAGCTTAAACTAACCTTAGAAAACTCTCTCTGTTTTTCTCTCTTTCTTTTCCTTCCTTTTCCTTCTTTTTAAGACTTCTACACTTCTCTACAATTTCCACTAACATAAAGTCTCAGTAATTCCCATATTTAGAGAGCCAAATGACCCTAATGCCCTCCCCTTTATTTCTAATCCTTTAGTCCACTTAAGGGCACTCTAGTCATTTTACCCAATTCCCGCTAACTCCTCGAGTGTCTCTAATATTTGCCGCTTAACTCCCGATACCTAATTAATCACCAATAATATTCCTCAATGTCAAGACAGACTCCAGTATATTCACTAAATTCCATTTATACCCCTAAGCTCACCCCGAGTCGGGTATAAATCCCCGCCATGACTTTTCGCTACTTTGCTCACTAGGATCGTCTCGAGTCACAGATCACAAATATATCCACATAATAATGTGGTCTCGACAATTATCACATATATCAATACAGTTATGCCCATAATGGCCAAAATTACGATTATGCCATTCTAACCTAATCAAGGCCTACATGCATACTAATACACATATTCATGCATCCCAAATATTCAAATAATCATATAACATGCTTTAAATCATAATCATGCATCTTAGTTAGTAAAGTCACACATAATTCCCATTATGCCCTCCAAGCACGCTAATCAAGGCCCTTAAGCCTTATTAGCGAATTTGGGTCGTTACAACTATCCCCTCCTAATGAGAATTTCGTCCTCGAAATTTACCTGAACAACTCGGGATACTGATCCCGCATCACTGTCTCAAGCTCCCAGGTCGCCTCCTCGACCTTACTGTTCCTCCACAGCACTTTAACTAGAGGAATCGTCTTATTCCGCAATACTTTATCTTTTCGATCCAAGATCTGAACTGGTTGCTCCTCATAAGCCAAATCCGTTGTAACTCCAAATCTTCATGCCTCAACACATGAGTGACATCTGAGACGTACTTCCGAAGCATAGAAACATGGAATACGTCATGAACTCCAGACAACGATGGCGGCAAAGCTAACCTGTAAGCCACCTGGCCAACCCTTTCTAGGATCTCGAATGGTCCAATGAATCTAGGGCTTAACTTACCCTTCTCTCCAAACCTCCTCACTCCTTGCAATGGTGAAACTCGGAGAAAGACGTGGTCCCCAACCTAGAACTCCATATCCCTACACTTAGGATCAGCGTAGCTTTTCTGTCTGCTCTGAGAAGCAAGCATTCTAGCCCGGATCTTCTCTATGGCCTCACTTGTCTTCTGAACCATATCTAGCCCCAAATATCTCCTCTCACCCTTCTCATCCCAATGAATGGGTGATCTACACTTCCTCCCATATAACATCTCATAGGGAGCCACTCCAATTATTGACTGATAACTATTGTTATACGAAAATTCAATCAATGCAAGATACTTACTCCATGAACCCTCGAAATCAATCACACATGCTCTGAGCATATCCTCCAATACCTGGATCGTCCTCTCAGACTGTCCATCAGTCTGAGGATGAAAGGCTATACTGAACTTCAACTGAGTCCCCAAAGCCTTCTGTAAACCACCCCAAAACTTGGAAGTGAAGATAGGATCCCGGTCTGACACTATAGACTTAGGAACTCCATGGAGACGTACGATCTCCCTCACATACAACTCAGCGTACTGATCCACAGTATGTGTCGACTTCACTGGAAGAAAATGGGCTGACTTGGTGTATCTATCCACTATCACCCACACCAAGTCATGAAGTCCTACTGTCCTGGGTAATCCTCCCACAAAATCCATAGTAATGTCCTCCCATTTCCATTCAGGAATACCCAAAGGCTGAAGCAACCCTGCTGGTCGCTGATGCTCAGCTTTCACCTACTGACAGGTTAAGCATCTAGAAACGTACTCTACCACATCCTTCTTCATCCTGGGCAACCAATACAAAGTTCGCAGATCCTGATACATCTTCGTGGTACCCGGATGAAGTGAGTACGGTGTCGTATGAGACTCGTCCAGTATCTCTCGTCCGATCCCCTCATCAGCTGGAACACAAATCCGCCCCTGATACCGAAGTAAACTAACCTCAGAAACTGAGTAGTCCTTAGCTACTCCCGCTAAGACATCCTCTCTAACCCTCTGTAACTGGGCGTCTAACAACTGTCCTTCTCTAATCCACTCTAACAGGGTCGATTGCAGAGTAATATTAGCCAACCGTCCTACCACCAACTCTATCTCTGCTCTAACCATCTCATCAGCTAACTTCCTTGAGATCTGAACAGAACTATACAACGGACCTGGACCTCTACGGCTCAATGCATCCGCCACCACATTGGCTTTCCCTGGATGGTAGAGAATATCACAATCATAATCCTTTACCAACTCTAGCCAACGCCTCTGTCTCATGTTCAGGTCCTTCTGTGTAAAGAAATACTTCAGGCTCTTATGGTCAGTGTACACCTCGCACTTCTCCTCATACAGATAGTGTCGCCAAATCTTCAGTGCAAAAACCACTGCTGCCAGCTCCAAATCATGGGTAGGATACCGCTGCTCATACTCCTTCAGCTGTCGTGATGCATAAGCTATAACCTTCACATTCTGCATCAACACACAGCCTAAGCCCAACCTCGATGCATCACAGTAAACAACAAACTTCCCTTCCCCCGAAGGAAGACTCAACACTGGCACTGTAATAAGTCGTCGCTTCAACTCATGGAAACTGTCTTCACACTTGTCTGACCAGATAAACTTCATATTCTTTCTTGTCAATTCTGTCATCAGTGCTGCTATCTTCGAGAAGCCCTCTACAAACCGTCTGTAGTAACCTGCCAACCCAAGAAAACTCCGCACCTCCGAGGCATTCCTTAGCCTCGGCCAATCCCTAACCGCCTCTATCTTAGATGGATCCACCTTAATCCCATCTGCACCTACGATATGTCCAAGGAATGTCACTTCGGGTAACCATAATTCACATTTCTTAAACTTGGCATGCAACTGATGCTCCCTCAACCTCTGAAGAACTTGTCGAAGATGAAGCTCATGCTCTGCCTCTGAACTAGAGTACACCAAGATGTCGTCGATGAATACTATAACAAACTGATCCAGAAAATCCCTGAACACCCTGTTCATTAGGTCCATAAAGGCTGTTGGGGCATTGGTCAAACCAAAAGACATGACCAAGAACTCATAGTGCCCATACCGCGTCCGGAAGGCCGTCTTAGGTATGTCCTCATCTTTGATCCTCAGCTGGTGATAACCAGATCGAAGATCAATCTTTGAGAACACTGTCTTACCCTGCAGCTAATCGAATAAGTCATCAATTCTTGGTAGGGGATACTTATTCTTAATAGTTAGTTTGTTCAATTCTCGGTAGTCGATGCACATTCTCATGGTCCCATCCTTCTTCCGGCAGTCAATGGTAGCTCCATATCTAACCAGCCAATCCATACGTAAAAACATATCAAAGTCCTCCATACTTAGCTCAATCAAGTCTATTGATAACTCCCTACCATCAACTATCACTGGCAGTGCTCTAATCCACCTCCTAGATACTACCAGCTCCCCTGTAGGCAAAATAGTCCCAAACCCTGAAGTGCTATACTCACTAGGTCTACACAGTCTATCAATCACCTTATCAGATACAAACGAATGCATAGCACCAGAATCAATCAACACAGTAAAAGAAGTGCCAGCACTAGAAAGTTGACCTATCACTACCGAGGGACTAGCCTCGGCCTCCGCCTGCATCGGGGTGAACACTCGAGCTGGAGTCAAGCTGTCGACCTTTCCTGTCTCTCCCTTCTTCACTGTCGGGCAATCCTTCCTGAGGTGTCCCACCATCTCGCACACATAGCAGGCCTTAGCCTGACACTCGCCCGGATGGCGTCTCTTGCACCTCGTGCACTCTGGATAAGTCCTCCATGAATCACCGCCTCCCTGACGGCCACCCTGAGTACCCCGACCTCTCCTATCAGGACCAGGAGCAATTGGAGCATCAGGAGTCTTTCTCTTCAAATCACTGGGGCCTCTGCCCCTACCAGAGCCAGAATATGGAGGCACCGCCCTACGGCCCTCCCTTCTCACAGCACTCTCTCTCCATATCTTATTCTCCGCTTCCTCAGCGGTAAGAGCCTTCTCCACAGCCTGGGCATAAGTTGTTCCTCCAGGAACTGTGGTAATTCTCACATCTCGGGCTATCATAGCATTCAACCCTCTAATAAACCTGTCCTGCCTAGCTGCATCAGTAGGCACAAGATCTGGTGCGAACTTCGCAAGTCTGTCGAACTTCAAGGCATATTCTGTAACTGTCATACTGCCCTGAACCAGCTCCAAAAATTTATTAACTTTCGCTGCCCTGATGGCAACATTATAATACTTTTGGTTAAACAAGTCCTTAAACCCTTCCCAAGTCAATGCAGAAACATCCCTGGTCTATGATGCCACCTCCCACTAGATTCGGGCATCCTCCCTCAACATATAAGTGGCACAGGCCACTCTGTCATGTCCCTCTACCCTCATGAAATCAAGAATGGTAGTGATCATAGTCATCCACTACTCAGCCTTCAGTGGATCTGGTCCTCCCTCAAAGATCGGGGGTTGTTGCTTCCTGAACCGCTCATTCAACGGTTCCCACTTATTTCCAACATCAACTGGTTGTACCACAGGTACCATTGTCGGTGGCACAGCAGGGGCAACACTCTCAGATGGAGCCTGCTGCAAAATTCGAATCTGTTCATCTTGGCTCTGAAGCCGGGCCTGCATATCTGCCATTAACTGCTTCCAGTTCTTAGGGACTGGCGGAGGAGTCGGGCCCCGATCATCTTCTCTAGCCCCAGACTTGTCGGCTAGTCGTGTGGATTTTCTTGAACGCATAACTATTCAAGTCAATCTGTAGTCAATGACTCGGCAATTAGGCTATGATGACATGGTAATAATTCTTTCATAATCCATCACTGGAACTCCAATCATTCACAAGCAATCAAAGTATAGCAATTTATCCAGATATTCATTCACATGCACAGCAGTGCTAATAAGCACGCCTCAATAGCATCATGCAATAGTCAAGGGCCAGGCCCTATCAGTATCTCATGCTCCCTATTCATCAAACAGATATTAACAATCATATCTCATTCAAATCATTTAAACACATAATCATGTATATACAATTACCGAACCCTGAGTTGAGCTTGTCTCTCGCGGCGAATGTACATATCCAGCCAGTCTTCAGGACCCATAAACCTAGGACGCTCTGATACCAAGTTGTAACGCCCTAGATATCCAAGACCGCTACATTGTGTGTTTATAAAGTGCTAGACTTGCTAATCAAGTCATTTAATTAAAAGTGTGTTATCGAAACTATAGAGGAGATAGGGTTAAAATGTTTTGGTCTCAAAAGTCGCATTTTCATTAAGTAGCATTATCTGTTTACACGGGATCCCAAAAATATTAAGTTTAAGGACCGTTTACAAAAGTCATAAGGTTTAGATACAATAACAAGCCATATTAAGGCAAAACAGATAGTAAGGTAATCCCTGTCCTGATCCACTCCTCGACCATGGCGATCAAACAGCTGGCTATGTACATTCAACCCTGCAGCTCTCCATCTTAGGATTGGTCTAACTTGCCCTTGCCTTTACCTACACCACGTAGCACCCGTGAGCCAAGGCCCAACAAGAAAACACAACAACAGAGCATAAGAAATTAACAGACAAATCAATATCTCATATTGCATCACATGTTCTCAACCATATAATCATTCAGTATAATCAAGTATTCAACATACTAAACATATCAACTCATATCATATATTAGTTCACAAATGATAACTAGGGCTAGCGCCCTCAGGCCGGTCCCTCCGTTATCCCACTGACTCCGGCCCGCTTAAACCGAGCTCAGTGAATATTAAGCTGTCCTCGGCTACCAGTGGCCAAGCCGCGCCCTGTGCGCAAATATTGTGTACGGCACCCTTAGACCGCTATCACATGTCCCATGGCATAATACCATCATTGACATAATACAAATATCGGGAGCACTTAGTCCCATCACAAACATATAACCGGGTGCAGTTTTCTTACCTTTCAATACGGTAGCTTTGATCACTCGACTCCTTGAGCACGATCCCTCTCGAGCCCTAGCGCTCACCTAAACACAACCATAGGTTAAAGTCATCATCAATCCTCAACTCCAAAACCTAGCCTCAGGGCCAATCCCGAGCCCGCGGGAAGTCCTAGTTCAACCAAACAAGGTGGTGGAAACAAACCCCAAACCCTTGGTCAAAAACCCTTGCAAATAACCCTAAAATACCTTTCTGAAGACAGGGTAGCGCTACAGCGCTCTTGGGAGGGCACTACAGCGCTACAAACAGAAGCAAAATCCCCCAGGAAGCTTGGCCTAGCGCTACAGCGCCCAAAGGCTAGCGCTGTAGCGCTAGTCACAGGCAGGCTAACAACAGTTTTTCCCTCCTACGATTTCCTCGAACCAACCTCAACCAAAACTCTTCCAAATCTTTCCCAACTTCAAAATCAACCTTATGACCATACTCCACTCATCCCAAGAACCCCAAAAACCTAGAACTCAAGCACATGCATCCCCAACCTCAAAATTCACCATAGCCACTCCTAAACACTAATACTCAGCAAAAACCAACTGAACAACAAAGTTAGAGTTATGAATTTATACCTTTGGTGGAATTTCGACCTCAAGGTGCCTCTAGAATTCCTTGACTTGCTTCTCCTCAACCCTTGGCTCCAACTTCCCTAGAATTCCCATCAACACAGCTTAGATAACTTAGCTAGGAACCAAAACCAGAGCTGAAGAAACTTACAGAATTTTACCTCAAGTGTTGATGAATCCTTGCTAAACCTCTTCCAATTCCTCATGCTTAGCTTAGAATCCTTGATGCTTAGTCTATCCCACCTCTCCTCTGAGCTTTGCTCCAGTAACCTTCAAGAAACTGATGAAGGAAGCTTAAACCGACCTTAGAAAACTCTCTCTGTTTTTCTCTCTTTCTTTTCCTTCCTTTTCCTTCTTTTTCAGACTTCTACACTTCTCTACAATTTCCACTAACATAAAGTCTCAGTAATTCCCATATTTAGAGAGCCAAATGACCCTAATGCCCTCCCCTTTATTTCTAATCCTTTAGTCCACTTAAGGGCACTCTAGTCATTTTACCCAATTCCCGCTAACTCCTCGAGTGTCTCTAATATTTGCCGCTTAACTCCCGATACCTAATTAATCACCAATAATATTCCTCAATGTCAAGACAGACTCCAGTATATTCACTAAATTCCATTTATACCCCTAAGCTCACCCCGAGTCGGGTATAAATCCCCGCCATGACTTTTCGCTACTTTGCTCACTAGGATCGTCTCGAGTCACAGATCACAAATATATCCACATAATAATGTGGTCTCGAAAATTATCACATATATCAATACTGTTATGCCCATAATGGCCAAAATTACGATTATGCCCTTCTAACCTAATCAGGGCCTACATGCATACTAATACACATATTCATGCATCCTAAATATTCAAATAATCATATAACATGCTTTAAATCATAATCATGCATCTTAGTCAGTAAAGTCACACATAATTCCCATTATGCCCTCCAGGCACGCTGTAACGACCCAAAATCACTAATAAGGCTGAAGGGCCTTGATTAGTGTGCCAGGAGGGCAGGTTGGGATTTATGTGTGATTTTATGAGTTAAATGCATGGTTATGATTTAAAGCATGTTATATGACTATTTGTTTATCTGAGATGCATGACTATGTATATTAGTATGCATGTAGGCCTGGATCGTGTTAGAAGGGCATAATTGTAATTGTGGCCATGTTGGGCATAACTGTATTGATATGTGTTGATTGTTGAGACCACATTGTGATGTGGATGTATCTGTGATTTGTGACTCGAGGCGATCCCAGTGAGCAGGCTAGCGGAAAGTCATGGCGGGAATTTGTACTCGGCTCGGGGCGAGCCTGGGATATAAATAGGATCTGTTGAGTTTATTGGCGTTTATTTTTTATATCGAGGAATATTATTTGGTGATTTATCAGGTATTGGAAAGCATAGGGAAAATATTAGAGACACTTGAGGATTAGCGGGAATTGGGTAAAATGACTAAAATGGCCCTACTTGGACAAAAGGATTTAGAATTAATAGGGAGGGCATTTTGTTCATTTGGCTTTTTGGAGATAGATTAAATAAGGCTTTACACTTAGTGGGATTGGTAGAGAGAGTGTGTTGGCTGTGGAGATAAAGAAAGAAAAGAAAGAAAAAGGAAAGAAAGAAAAGAGAGAAAACAGAGGGTTTTTTCTCAAGGATCGGTTTGTGCATTCTTGCACCATTTCTCTTCAAATTTCTTGGAGCAAAGCTCAGTGGAGAGCTAGGATAGGCTGAGCATCAAGGATCTTAAGGTTACACTTGAAGATTTGGCAAGGATTAGCAAGAACACATCAACTTTTGAGGTAAGTTTTTAGAAGTTTCAGTTTTAAGGGTTTGGCTAGTATGAGCTGTGTTTTGAGCTGAGTTGTTGGGAAATTTAGGGGATTTCTGGGCAAGCTTTGAGGATTAACAAGCTAAGGAGGTTTAGGGTTGAATCAAGGTCGAAATTTTCATCAATGGTAAGGATTCTAAGCCTTTAACTTTGTTGTTGACTGAATTTCTGGGTTTAGGGTTGATCATGGTGAATTTTGAGATTTGGGTTGAATGTGCTTGGGTTTTGAGTTCTTGGGATGCTTGGGATGAGTGTGAGGTGTTGATAAGTTTGTTTTTGGGTTTGGAAAAGGTTTGGACAAGTTTGGGGTTGAAATGGTTGAAGGAAATCGCATGAAGCGATTTTTGGGTTCTGCTGGGCTGCAACTAGCGCTACAGCGCTAGTCAGTGGGCGCTGTAGCGCTAGCCCCTGTTCTGGGGGGAGTGTTTCTGCTTGTAGCGCTACAGCGCCCTCTTTAGAGCACTGTAGCACTGCACTGTTCACAGAAGGAGATTTTTGGGTTTTTTATGAGGGATTTTGACCTAGGGTTCGGGGCTCGATTCCGCCACTTTGTTTTGGGGATCTAGGACTTCCCGGGGTCTCGGGAGTGGCCCCGAGGCTAGGTATTCGAACTTGGGGTTCGGTGTTGACTTTAACCTATGTTTGTGCCTAGGTGTGCGCTAAGGCTTGAGTGGGATCATGCTCAAGGAGTCAGGTGATCTAAGCTATCAAATCGACAGGTAAGAAAACTATAGCACCCGTAGGATAGGGCATGGGCCCATAGTGTGATTGCGGGGCACGGCCCTATATTGCATGATGAGATGATTGCAGGGCACAGCCCTATATTGCATTACATGTTAGGGTGCAGACTTAAATGAATTGATATTTGTTTGAATGTTATTTTGAGATATACTATATGTGTTATTATAGTGAAATGAACGGCTATGGCCGAGGGCGGCAAGGCCGAGAACGGCAGCGGGGCCGGAAGTAACACTTAGCACATGGGATGCTTACAGTCAGGGTAGGACCCAGTGGATACATGAGATATCCTTACGGTGAGAACCAAGACCCCAGGCTTTGGTAAGGCTTCTGGGGCGGCATGGCCGTGTTTGCTTAGTCTAATGGTTGACCTGTTTATCTGTGGACTATCTGATATGATTAACAGTATAATTTGCATATGTTATGATCTGCATGAGTTTTCTTGCTGGGCTTCGGCTCACGGGTGCTCTGTGTTGCAGGTTAGGGCAAAGATTGAGTCAACCAACCATGAGTACGGAGAGTGTGAAGCGACGCGTACATGTTTGGCCTGCCCGACTGCTTTGGTTATGGGTTTATTCAAAAAATGGCTGTAATAATCTATGATTTTTATAATTAATCAACTGTAAGCTTATTTCAAGATGTAAATAGTTTTCAAACCTTATTTTGGGATCCCAAATGTTTAATACTAGAAGTTTTAATGAATCGACGCATTTTCAAAGATTACAGCCTTAACTTTTTATTAGTCACACGTTTGTTTTAAAAACCTCGGTTAGCGAGTTCATTGCACACTGTTTTTTCTTAAAACTCACTTGGTAACGGCTCTAAGGTAGTAGGACGTTACACACGCTAATCAAGGCCCTTAAGCCTTATTAGCGAATTTGGGTCGTTACAGTAATTCTTTCTGTCAAGTTATTACCATCTTCCATAATGTCCCTAATACCAAACTTGTTCGTAGCCCAGTCTTGAAGCGTACCCAATCCTTCCTTGTACCCATCTAAATTCCTACTGGTCGGCTTAGTTTCCATTCAGTCAAATTAATATTCTCCGAGTGATATCCCCTACAATCCATGGTTATCTCTTAACAGATTAACTCTCACTCTGATTCATACCGAAGCTTCCATATTATGAGCTCTGTCGCTCTCACCATGAACCCCTCGATTACTTATATCCCCATTCCTCTGCCAGAAGTTTCTAATTTCTCCTCAATAAATACTAATATCTCCAGTCCCTCATATATTACCCTTGAGGCATATTCTCTATGTCTGAATCTCTCTTGGATCATTCTCAACTCCGAGCTCTTCCAGCTTGCTATATAGCCAAAAACATGAACTAACCAACCAACTGATGGACTCCGAGGAACAAGCCTCGGGCTTCAAATGTAACAAGGAATTTCTAGTCTTCCGTTCCCTAACCATGGGAAATCCATCCTAACATATCAAATCATTTCATGTAGAAGTCGTGCCCTCACCTGACATCCTTCCAGGTGGCGTCCTCTGCCTCAGGTGCATACCAAATAACCTCACTGGTTCCCTTCACCATCCTGACAACTACCTTTACAATCAAACCCCTTCCTATCAAAAACTAGGTGCCATAGCACTGTCTGGGGTCCTTCTACCTCGATAACCGAGATCTGTCCTTACTGAATTCTACCAATGGAAGTACTGTCTTTTGCATCCCTTGCCCTATGACATTCATGCTCTATACCTCATTTCCCCATATCTCAAATAACATGGCCCTCACTGCTGCCTACACACAGGTGAAGATCTCGTACCTTGGTGCGACCCTTACGCTCTGGCCCATCCCAGAGTTTGATTCTTATATGGGTCATCATCTCTAGCTACACCCACCTGTATCAATTTACAAAACGAATTACCCAACTCACAAACTTACTGACATACACTGTCATTACCTTATTATTCTAAATCAAGCTCATAAGCCTAAAAGTCAGTGTAGCTCAAACTATGTCTTTATAGCCTCTTTTACCAAATCACCATCTGAGTTCTTTCCAACCCATCATGCCAATATCTCGATCTGAGTACCATTTCCAAACATCCTTCTGCCACAAATACTTAGCGCAACTCCTTAGTCATTACTTCTCATCTTCACTTATCCAAAGATAAAACTAGCTTTGCCCATCCACTGACCAATTCTTAGGCAAACCCAAACTTTTCTCCTCAAACCAAAGGATAATCACCTTTTTAGGCCTTCCATTTAATACTCTTTATCTGTCTATATCCTCACGTTAAACCAACTCTGGTAATCCTTTTGTCAAACTATGCAAAGCAGTTCTTTTCCCTGAAGAGTCTGCCATTCACCCATCTAGTCTCTACTATAAGACCCCACAGCTTACTTACATACTAACGAACATCTGCCTCGACTTTTGGGGGCAGATGGAGGTTTCCAACCCTGACTATCATCCGCAACCCCCAGCAATACAATGCCAAGTCCACTTAACCATTTTAGGCACAAATAACTTGAATTCGTCCGTCGCTGCTGACTAAACTCCTCAGCCTTGGGGTTCACACTCCAAACCAATCCATAACCAGGTCCGAATAAACACAATAATCATGCACACATAAAGCATAATAACCCCTAATCCACAATTCTACGCATTTATCTACCACATTTTATTACAACCAAGTATACCCATACTTTATCATGCTTTCTACATGCCAATAAACAAGTATAACATATGCATTCAATTCAGGCAGTTAACCACATACAATCAGTATGCAAGCCATTATCCAAATAGTCATTCACATGCAACAGCAATGCTGATCAGCACGCCTCAATCTCATCATACAACAGTCAAGGGCCAGGCCCTATCAGTTCTCATGCTCCCTATAGTAATATAGCATAATACATTCATATTTCAATCAAAACTTAAACATATAGCCTCATATATTCAATTACAGAATCCTGAGTCGAGCTTCTCTTTAGTGGGCAGTGTACATGTCCAGCCTATCTCCAGGCCCTTAAACCTAGGACGCTCTGATACCAAGTTGTAACGCCCTAGATAACCAAGACTGTTACACTGTGTGTTTGAAATAATGCAAGACTTGCTAATCAAGTCATTTAAATAAAAATGTGAATTTAACGACACAAACAGGTTAGGTTTAAACAATGTACGCCTCAGGGCAATTTCTTGAGCAATAAAAATGGCGTGTACAAAACGTCGTAAAGAAATATCATAAAACAATGAAAATCCTCATCTACCTCCATAAGCAAGTGACCCAAGACCAGCCTTTGCTCACTTGGGGGGGAGGGGGGGTGTATCCATTATAAACAAATAATCAAATCCCAGACCTCAGGAAGCCAAATGCTCCAGGATTGAACCAACCCAGACCGACAAGATCTAGGGGGTGGAAGCCCAAATGGACCTAAGGCTCAGGCTTGGTCGCGGCCCAGACGAACGCAGTCGGGGAGGTGAAATATCCAGTAGGACGTACGGGCTAGCCCAGGTCCTAACCCGGACATGCATGTCCCGAGGATATAAAATACCTAAAACTTGGTTGACCGTACGTGGTCCCAAATAACTAAGTACCCGTCTGCGTCATTCCTTCAGTAGCACGGGATTATTAGAATGCGAACCCCAGGTGTAAGTTGTCTACAATTAGTCTTAGAAACAGCCCGGGCCGTGGGAACCTAACCTAGGGTTCAAAAGAAACTAATCAACTAATCCCCGACGGTCCAGACCGTCAGATTTTCAACACAGGGAACTGGACAAAGTCATTCAGGAACAACTATCAACTCCCTAATGGCCCAGGCCGTTGGAACTGGGACCATACATTCGATTCATTCATGAATAATGGTAAAACACTTGGTGAAAGCTTAATGAATGGAAACAGGAAAGCATTATACAAGAAACAAAGTAGATAAGAACACAAAAATTGTCTTAGATGCACCCGCGCCCATAAAAGTGTTAAAAAATTAAAGAAAAAAAAAAGGTCTCGGACCTAGGCTTCGCCCCGCCTTGACATATCCGGGACGGCTTCATCTGCCTCTTCCTCGTCTAGGGGCTCCGTGTCTGCTTTCTCCTTGGCATCAAATTCAGCCCTCTTTGCGGCAGGATCAGGGTAGAGCAGGAGGTTCATGTTTTTATCCTGTAGCCAGGCCATGTAGATAGCCTCATCGAAGGTAACCTCCAGCATGGCATGCACCTGCTCTTTCTCGCGACGGGTCTTGTCGTGCGCCTTCACCTCCTGCTGGAGCAACTCGTCCAATTCATGGACTCCAGACTGGTGATCCTCTCCCAATCCTGGGCTGACTGGGCTGCAGCCGCCTCCTGCAGAGCCTTTACTTGGAGGAGCTCTGCCTCTAGACTGGTCACCAGCTTGTCGGCCTCGGCTTCTTTCTGAGACATAGTCTCTTCAAGTTGAAAATTTGTCCGGGCAGCCTCTTCAA
This sequence comes from Humulus lupulus, assembly GCF_963169125.1. Taxonomy (NCBI): domain Eukaryota; kingdom Viridiplantae; phylum Streptophyta; class Magnoliopsida; order Rosales; family Cannabaceae; genus Humulus; species Humulus lupulus. The sequence continues at coordinate 164,369,556 of NC_084794.1, read as the reverse complement.
CCTCCTTGGCCAAGGATTCCTTAACGACTTCCCGCTGGTTCACGGCCGCCTCCAGCTCCAGTTGGATCGTCTCCATCTTCATGGCAATCTCAGCTGCCAAGTCGGCATTCTGATGAGCCAGTAGAGTGTCCTGAAACAAATCAAAGTTAGAAAAATCTGAACTAGAAGTGCAAGAAGAAAAAGGAGATGTAAACGGATAACTTACAGTCGTGGCTTGATGGCGGAGGGCCTAGGAGATGAACAGCATGTCCTAGCTGGTGATGGTGGCGTACCGTTTTAGCTTAAGTTTGGACATGGTGTTCCCCACCTGGTCCAAAAAGTCAGCCATGAACATAGCCGTGTCCTGCTCCAGTTTGGGGCGAAATCCCGTCTCGGCAACCAGCCGGTCAACAATCGGCTAGGGAGCGCTAAATGCTGCCGGACGCTCCGAGAACTCAACCTGACGGTGAATCATCAGGGCCCGGTAGACCTCCTCACGTCCGGGTCACCAGCTTGGACTGCTTGTCCCGCAGGACTGCCTCCCCCTCTTCGGGTAGAGCCGGATGGACAGGGAGCGCGGGCACTTCCGGGATTTCCTTGGCAGAGAAATGATTCTCCCCAAAAGATTCCTCGGGCAAGACAACACCTTTGGTCTTGGTCCTCTTCACCCCTGCCACGGCGTCGCCCGCACCCGACTCCGCGGCTCTCTTCCCAAAACTCCGACTGGCCGGTGGGTCCTGCTCCAGGTCAATTACCGGGGGATGAGCGGGGGGATCTAGGGTAGCTGCTGGATCGACGGTCATGATCAGGACCACGGCTAAAGCCTCCCCAACAGAATGAGATTCCAGCACCGGCTTCGACTTAGGCGCGCCTCTCGCAGCTTTCTTGGCTGCAGCCTTCACCTTCGCAGCCCAGATCTCGAGGGCCTGTTTCATTTTGTCCACGGGGTTGGACATGTCGGAATCTTCTGTAATAAACACAAACAAAAAGGGGTTATCAAAATAAGCATATCAATGCGAATGAGTAATAACAAGACTAACATAGTCTGGGACGAACCCTTGTCTAGACCTTGGACTCAACTCAATTCTCCTAAGGCGAAGGAGTGGATTTGATCTCCCATGTCATCCGGGTATAGGAAGTTCCCATACTGAAGGAACCCGAACAAATACATGAGAGTTTCCGAATCGACAGTGACGGGAGACGAAGGCCTCATCTCCCCATCAGCGCCGAACAGGGGGCCTCGATAAACCAGTCTATCCCTAACTAAGTCCCCAACTCAGGGAGCATAAGTCAAAAGCAAAGGAAAATTACCTCGCCCTAATACACTAGCACCGGGGGTCCCCGTGTTCGGTTGGGCCTCATCAAAGAGGGCTTCCAGCTCCTCGGAGGTGGCGCTCTCCCTCTGCTGAGCCTGGTCCTATTTCCTTTTGGCCGCGTCTGCCCGAGCCGCATCCTCTACAGCCCTGATGTGCTCAAGGGCAAGTACCTCCCTCAGTGCGGGGTCTTTCTCGCATTGTATCCCTCGGAGGCTTGGGGCCTGGATCGTTTGGTTGGCCGCTAGCATCCCGACCACTCAGAGGTTTTCGGTGTTGACGTAACCCCCCACGTCCAAATCCTCTGTGCTCAGCTCGGAGTAAAATTTCTTCTTGTCCAGGATGAACTGGGTGAGGGGAGTCTGGGCATAGGGTCCTGCCACCCAAGGCAATGAGTTGAGAATGAGGAATAAAAAGCAAAGACAAAAAAGAAAAAGGGGAAGCTAGGGAATGGGAAACCACTTACCCACTCGCTGGAAGTCCATCATCAACGTGCGGTTCTTTTCTATAAGAAACCCGGACGTCATGAACCAGTAATGTCTGACGTTCGGGGGATGCTTCCAGCTGCTGGTAGGAGCAGGGCAGTTGCCCCGCGGTTTAAGCCTGTAGAATTCGTCCAGGGTCTTGTCCTTGATGTTGACCTGCGGCTCCATCTTGTAGAAATACAACACCTCTGCTGGGGTCGGATCCAGGATCTGCTTCGCGATGCAAAAGATGCGCCATCCCTCGAGCAGCCGGTACGCTTGAGGCAGGAGTTGGAATGGCGTAATCCCCACAAAGTTGAGGAATTGCACGAAATAGTCGTGGAGCGGGAGAGTTGCTCCCGCACTGATGTGGCCCACACTCCAGGCCCCAAACTCGCCCACGCCGGTGTGAGCCTTCTCCTTTCTCCTAGCTAGGCGATTATAGAATAGTCCAGGAGTGGACTCCATGCCCAAACACTTGTCCAGGGCGTACAGCATCTGGTAGTTTTGGAACAGGTTCAGCACCACGTCCATCTCCCACCTGTTGCCTCTGGGAGTCTTGGACCCGAACAGAGCGATAAGGGTCACGTTAACTTGTTCCTCCGAGTGAAGGGTGACGCCTAAGGTCATGGCTAATGATCTGGGAGCAAAACAGAACAAAACAAACAACCAAGCAGTCAGCACCAAAACCTAAGAAGGTCGATTAAGGTATGGGGGCTCTCCTACGAACTGCTTGGAAGAGTCCCCTCTGGATCAGGTCCGGGATCTCTAAGAAGCCGCGGAACCTTGATCGGGAACAAAAAAGAAAAGGAAAGGATATGGCTGTTCTCCTAAGCCAGCCTATGGCAACTCATCCGGGAAGCACCCTAACTCGAGAAGGTCCCGGGCAGTCCGGACTAAATTTTTTTTCCTAACCTACCCTAAGGCACCCAGAGCCAATCTAAACGCAGGCAAGATCTAACAGCCTAAACAGACAAATGTGACGATATGCCAAGTGCAGGAAAATAAAAGCAAAATCCTGGAAAACATACCGTGAAAGGCCGGTCGTGAAGAATGGTGGGTTTCTGGCGACAACGACTGTAGGATCACAACTTTGAATAGGTGCAGGCGGCCCAAAAGCTCATCTATGGGGCAGGCCGACGTCGTCTGCTCAGGTAAAGGTATGGATACCGGGCGCATAGGGAACAGGCGACGGCGAAGACGAAGAAGACGATGAAAAATGTCGTCGGCAAGCTCAGTCATAAAAGATCCTTTTAAGTGATTTTCTTCTCTAAGAAAGTAAAGATTTCAAATGAGAACCTGAGGCTATTTATAAGAGCCAGAAGGCTGTTTTGATCTAACGGTTAGGCGTGATCCCCCCTATCAGACGGTCCTGGATCGTGCAGGAACATTAATGGATCTACTCGAGTACTAGATCATAGTACCCTCGAGGTAGTATCTGCGCTGCCTCGATCCAACGGCCCAGAATCAGTGCACCTCAAAGGTCGCCCCATCCAACGGTCCACCTTGTCGCAGAGGAATTAATGGGAACACTCGTGCAGATGGGACACTTCGTAGGCCGAGCCAACACGCTAGCCCCTAGCGTAGTAACCATTAGGGTGTTTGCTGACCTTTCAAGACCTAATGCCATCAATGCGCCAGTGGCAAGGGGACACGTGCACCCTTCGTAATGAACCGGGGCTCTGGTAAACAAACCCAAATCCTGGTAAACGGTCCGGGCCCCTTGGATTCAGCCCGGGATATCGTAGCAGGGCTTGATTCCATGATTGTTCAGCACGCAGTGCCCCTCACCTGCGGGCTCGTCGCCTTAGAAACGAACCAAGAAGTGATGAGATGTTCCGGGAGGGAGACAAGCCTCCACCGCACGAGCCCAGATGAAGGCTTGGGGGTAATTGTTATCCCTGTTTCTTCCCGGGTGTCCGGTTCCACCCTCTAAGCCCGTGGGCCGCCCAGTTCGGAGTTAAGTCCTAGATCAGGCCCATTTGGTGAGAGGAGAACGGATGTTGGCAGCCCAAGTCTGAGCAAGGCCCAAAGAGCATCTGGGAGTTCGGACCGGGACCTCTGCCAGGGGCAGGAGGTATGGTCCCGGGACCGCTCCCCCAACCCCCCGAGGCGCGGTAGAGAAGGAGGCAGCTCAGGAAACCAAGATGGGAGCCGGGATCGCTGTGGATAGTCCTAGACCCTGGTAAATGGTCCGGGGTCCTGGTAGATGGTCCGGGACCTGGGTGAACGGATGGGGACATGGGTAAATGAACCCGGGTCGGTTTTCCAAGGTTGGCAAGGTAGAGTGCCCAAGATACTAACACAGTCCCATGAAGCATGGGGGTTGTCCCCATGCTTAAACCTGCAGAGGAGGCTGCCTCGGGATTACGCGTCGTTGGTTAAGAACTGCGCTGCCACAACTCTGACCGATCTTGTCCCCCAAATCTTCCTCGTAGTCCAGAGAACCTAGACTGAAACTCCAGTTTGTCTCATGCCTTAGAATAAGATATTGTTTGGTTTGGCCCAATGGGCTTAGCTTATTGTACGCTTCTTATTTTAATCCTTTGTATTGGCCTCCCATCTGAGAAGCCAATGATATTTACGCCCTTATTGGGCCTGAGTCAGCCCGGCCCAAGCCCAGTGCACTCTTGTGCCTATTAATACGGATAGCGGTGCACTGGGGAGGGGATCTAGATTCGGATTATAAGAAGTTACTCTGCAAAAACTTGTACAAAAAACTCCATTGTCAAAGGTTCTCTAAGCTCTAATACAACTGTCTCGTGGAGTAAGGCTTATTAACGCCCCAACCACATAAAAACCTTGTCTTTTCTCCTTAAATCCTTTCTTCTAAGCTCTCTTATCTTCTATTATTAAGGTTTCTGAAAAACTCGGTAAACAGATATTATAATATTTGCACTTTATTATAACACATGTTCGCATGACCGAACTTAGCATAGCACTTTGTTTTTATTTAACAAAATTTAAACAAATTTTTGAAAAATACTCTAAGTACCGTAGCATGATTTTCCATATTTTGCTCGTGTGTTTACATATACTTGTTGATATGCTTTGCTTACTTAGTACCTTATATGCCCCCCAAGTGATTGAGGAGCTTAAGGTCCTCGGTCACTTGCCTTGACCAAGACATGTTCGAACATTACTGCTAGTAATAAATACTTATAAAAATGATAATAGAGCAAAACAACACACGTAATGAGCAAATACTTGTAAAAAATACAATAATTGGCAAGAATAACTAGCTGCGCACAATTCCTTTTATTTCTCGTAATAAATGGACAATCGTGTCTGTACGAGTGATCAAAAATTTGATCTTACACTTATAAGAGATTCGTCATATAGCTGATTAACACTTGTTCATAAACTTGTAAAAAGTAAAATTAATACAAGCCAATTCTTTAAAAATAACTGTTTATTGATAATACTTGCGCAGGTGTTCTCCATTCCAATAGCGAGGAATGAGATCTCCGTTTAAGCGAGCAAGTTTATAGGTGCCTGGTTAAAGGACCTCTTCGATTTGGTATGGCCATTCTTAGTTAGGTCCAAGCAATCCAGCAGCTTGATCACGTGTGTTGAGGAAAACTCTTCTAAGTACCAAATCTCCCACATTAAATTTTCTTTCGCGTACTTTAGAGTTGAAATACCGAGCAACCTTTTGCTGGTAAGCTGCTACTTGGAGTTGAGATTGCTCGCGCCTTTCATCGACCAAGTCTAGAGATTCCATCAATAACTGACTATTCAATTCTTGATTGTATGCCAACCATCAATCCGATGGCGTATCTAATTCAACAAGCAACATAGCTTCATACCCATAGGCCAAGGAAAATGGAGTATGGCCTATTGCTGTTTGGTGGGATGTTCTATACGACTAAAGGACTTCAGGTAACTATTCTGGCCATGCTCCATTTGCTTCTTCAAGCCTTTTCTTCCGTGTATCCTTTAGTGTCTTGTTGACAGCCTCAACCTATCCGTTTGCCTATGGATGAGCTACTGAAGAAAAACTCTTAATAATCTCATGCCTATCGCACAAATCTGTGAACAGATCAATGTCAAACTGTGTGCCATTATCTGAGACAATTTTTCTTGGCAACCCATAGCGACACACAATGTTCTTGACCAAAAAATCCAAAACCTTCTTGGTCGTTATTGTTGCAAGTGGCTCAGTTTCGGCCCACTTCGTGAAGTAATCAACAACAACCACAGCATACTTGACGTTGCCTTTTCCCATGGGCAAAGGCCCGATCAAATATATCCCCCATACTACGAATGGCCAAGTGTTTTGCATCTGTTTTAGCTCATTAGGGGCTGCTCGCAGTATCTTGGAGAATCTTTGGCACTTGTCGAACTTTCGAACAAAATCCACAGAGTCTTCATTCATCGTTGGCCAGAAGTATCCTTGCCTTAGGATCTTTTTCGATAAACTCTACCCCCCAGCATGATCTCCGCAGAAACCTTCATGGACTTCTCGCATTAATTCTTTGCCTTTTTCCTTTGTAACACACCTTAAGAGTGGCATTGAGTACCCCCTTCTATATAAAATTCCGTTGACTAGGATGAACCGAGTATATTTCCTCTGGAGGGCTCTTGCTTTGTTTCTGTTCGTCGGCAGTACTCCATGCTTCAAGTACTCGATGAAAGGTTCCATCCACGTGTCTATTGCTTGGATTACCAGGGAGGACTCTTCTGCTTGGATTCTCGGTGCGGACAATTGCTTAACAGGCACTATATTTAAGGTCTCAACATCCTTTTCACTTGCTAACTTGGCCAAAGCATCGACCTTTGAGTTCTGGTCGCGAGGTACCTACTAGAGAGTATATTTTTCAAATTGTGCCAACAAATCCTTTGCTTTGTTTAAATAAGCAACCATCTTCAGACCCCGAACTTGATATTCTCCAGTAATTTGATTAACCAATAACTGGGAGTCACTATAGATTTCAAGCGACTTTATGTTCATATCCTTGGCTAATCTTAATCCTGCGAGCAAAGCTTTGTACTCGGCTTTGTTATTGGACATTGCAAAGTCGAATCTAATTGCGTAGTTGAATCGATGTCCTTCAGGTGTGACTAAAATCACACCTACTCCAGTGTTGTCCTCGTTAGAAGAGCCATCTACAAACAACTTCCAAGAGGGAGTTTGGCTTTGAGGTTCAGGCTCTTCTATCGGTTCAATGTCCTGGAGCCCAGTGAGCTCTGTGACAAAGTCTGCTAGAGCTTGTCCCGTCACTGCTACTCGTGGCAAGTAAGAAATATAGAACTGTCCAAGTTCAACTGCCCATTTCAATAATCGACGAGCAACTTCTGGTTTCTACAGGACTTGCCGTAGTGGGTGGTCGGTGAGTACTGCGATGGGGTGAGCCTGGAAGTATGGTTGCAACTTTCTGGAAGCTAAAATCAAGCAATAGGCTCATTTTTCAATGGGCGGATATCGCAGTTCTGCTCCTATTAGCCTTTTGCTCATATAATATACAACTTTTTGCACATGTTCCTCATCTCTTACCAGGACAGCACTAACAGCATATTCTGTGACTTCCAAATAGATGAACAAAGTTTCCTTTTCAACCGTCTTGGATAAAATCTGTAGCTACGACATATGAGATTTGAGAGCCTGGAAGGCTTGCTCGCACTATTCTGTCCACTCGAATTTCTTATTGCCCCTACGTAGATTAAAAAATGGAACGCACTTGTCTGTTGATTTGGAAATAAATCTACTTAAAGCGGCAATCCTCATAGTTAAACTTTGAAGATATTTTATCTTTGTTGGCGACTTCATCTTGACCAGGGCCTTGATTTTTTTGGGATTAGCTTCGATACCTCATGAGTTCACTATAAACCATATCTTTGTGCGACCAGGCAAAGACTTCCTGATTCTTCTTCAAAAATTACACCAGTTTTTGTTTTGTTGTTGTCTCTAAGCTTTTACCGACTTTCACAATCCTGGTCGAATCTGACTCATCGAGTTGGACCTCCTCGAGGTCCTCCATCGGTCCAACATCTTCCTCAAAATCTCCAAAGCGAGGATCAAAATCCCTATCCTCACTTTGGGAAACACCCTATTTGGCGACGTGCTCACCTAATTGTGCTTGTATCTCATTGGCCAATCGCAACCCTTTTCCAGCTCATTCCCTCGATCCACCGTTTTTTTCCTTAGTAAGCAAGGAATCGTAGCACTCCCTCGCTTCTCACTGGTTTCCCAACACGTATCCTATCCCTGTGTCAGTTGGAAACTTCATGGCGAGGTGTCAGACCGAGGTTACGGCTCGCAGGTCAACTAGAATAGGCCTTCCAATCACAACATTATATGCAGAAGGACAATCAACTACTATAAAAGTAGTGAGTAATGTCTTGTTCGCAGGTGCAATTCTTGCTGTGACCGGAAGCCTGATCGACCCTATTGGCGCGAGCCCTTCGCCAGAAAAACCATAAATGGTTTGGTTGCATGGCTCCAAATCCTTTACTGACAACTTCATTCTTTCTAGCGAAGACTTGTACAGAATATTTACTGAGCTCCCTGTGTCCACTAACACCCGCTTAACCATCATATTGGCAATTTGGACGTCCACGACCAGAGGGTCCGAATGAGGGAACCGGACATGCTGAGCGTCAAGCTCAGATAAAGTTATCAGTTCTTCCTCTATTCGAGCTTTCTTGGGAGTTCGATCCTCCACATTCAACATTTCAATGTCCTGGTCATGGCGTAAGGTTCGGGTACATCATTCTCTTGCATACCCACTATCTCCTGCTAGGTGTGGGCCACCACAAATGGTTAGCAATGTACCTGCCACAAGAGCTGGTTGTAAAAGGGGCGAGCATTGGCGTACAGGTGCCTACTCGTTGCCTCCTTGAGCTTCTCACTGAGAAGTGGCTCGTACATATCTCCTTAGGTGTCCTTGTCTGATAAGGAACTCAATTTCATCCTTCAGCTGGTTGCACTCATTGGTGTCATGACCATAGTCGTTGTGAAAATGACAAAACTTGGTTGTATCTCTCTTAGAAATATCTTTCCTTATCGGTGATGGTTGCCTGGTACACCTACGCCCTGCTTTTGACTAGGGCCGTGTAATTGGTGAATCTTGGCTCATATTTGTTACCCTTAGAGCGCTTATTCTCAGATGTCGATGGCTCGTTGTTTGCCCTTTTTCCACCATTTTTCCCATTGTTTTTGCCTTTGCCATTGGGTTTATCTGACCTGTTGGTGGCTTTGGCGGGATCTTCCTTTGGTCCCTTGTCTTCTGCAGGCGACTTCCCTTCGTTAGCAATCACCTCTTCGAGCTTGATGTACCAGTCTGCTCGATCAAGGAATTCTTGGGTACTCTTCACCCCATTTTTCCTTAAACTGTTTCAGAGGGGTGAGTGGCACTGCACTCCAGCAGTAAGTGCCATCATTTTCCCTCATCTCCAACCTTCTTAGCTCCAGCTGCCACTCGCATAAAACATTGGACATATTCCTTTAAGGACTCTCCCTTCTTCTGGCGTATCTTGACCAGTTGGTTGGCTTCAGTCAGATGTACTCGACCAGTGTAGAATTGCCCGTAGAACTCCTTTAAGAACATCTCCCATGACATTATGCTAGCAGGAGGGAATTTGAAAAACCACTCCTGAGCAGTATCGAAGAAGGTGGTCGGAAAGATTCTGCAGCGAGCATCATCCGACACCTTCTGGATGTCCATCTATATCTCGAATTTATTCACATGAGATACTGGATCCCCATATCCATCGAAGTTGGGCAATGCTGGCATCTTAAATTTTCTTGGGAATTCTTCCATCGCTATTCTTTGTATGAATGGAGTGCCTCTTCTCCGATCATACTCGATGTGGGATGTTCGGTTCCCCACCAACTGCTGGACGGCCTGATTCAGCACATCAATTTGGGCCTATACAGTGTTTGGAATCGCTGGGGCGACCGGTATTGGAGGAGCATACTCATCGTGCCTTTCTGGCCTATCGTTGAGCACATCCCTCAAGTCATCATCTCTACGCCTTTGCTCACTAGTGCCCAATCGATCAAAGACATTAGGTTGCCTAGGCTGCACCCCAACGTTCTGGCTCACAGGCCTATTTTCCCTTGGTTGGGGATTCTGTTCTCCAGTCCTCTCTCCTTGTCTTCAACCAGCATTTCCTCTGCCAGAATTAGCTTCATTGTAGTCATGGCCATCCTTAAAATGCGGCCAGCTATGTCGCGATTTGCTGATCGCACTATCACCTCCTCTTGCTGGCATGTCCCGAGTGTTGGGGGGAAGCCTGTGTTGGTCGGTGGGTCCCCAGGCATTATTATGTCATGGGGGGGCCCTAACCGCAAAGCCTAACTTGACTTGTCTTCAACTAGCAGAAGGATGTTGTCCCCTGTTAGGTGGATTCGGTTCCTCAGCAAATTTGGCGTCTAGGGCTTCGAGGAGGTCGTCCAGCCCTATTCTTCCTTTGATGTTGGGGATTATCTTGACCAACAGGAGAAGGTGGTTCCTGCTCAGGATTTTGAAATGGAATATCCTGTTGAGCAGTAGGAGGTTGCTTTGGCCTCTGAGGGCTTGCCGGCTGAGGTGGAGGACTTGGGTTTGGGCCTTGTTGTGGTGGTACACTTGGTGGCTGATCCGGTTGAGAAGTTGGTGCAGATTGTCCCCAGGTAAACTGAAAGGCTGATTCCAGGGCGGCACTGGAATCTCTTTGTCGGCAGTCCATGTCAGCCTGCGGCTCATTCAACTCTTGACGTTGACGGTCAATTTCCCTCTATTGCAACGCCATCGTCTCAGCCACATTCTCCTTATTAGCCCTTAGATTAGCTAACTCCTCCTGCAACACAATCAGTGTTGTCCTCAAGGTCTCATAATCCATTTCCTCCTCTTCAAATTCCAACTATGGCTCATCTTCAGCCACATTTTGTGGAGGAGGCTGGGTTGATGTGGCACCAGAAGTTTGTCCCGTCTTCCTGGATGTTTTTGCCATTTGAACTTATTGAAAGTCTTGAATTTGGTTCTCAATGAAAGCACCAAAATGTTGACCCTCGAATTGGTCAATGACACGGAGTCAGATAAATGATATAAAATAAGATGAAAATGAGAAGAAATCCATATAAAAAGATAAACGACACAAACAATTTATAGTGGTTGGACCCCAATAGAATGGTAATAACCTACATCCACTTAGTGTTCTTATTGATGTAGTATTCCAAGAACAGTGATCAATGAACTAGGGTTCACAAGTTTCACTAAATCTCAGATAAATACAATTGTGATGGATAACAACACTCTTTATCTCTCTTAGAGTCTCTCAGCTCAAGCATTCTCAAGCCAAATGTTTGAAAATCAAAAAGTCCCCTCTCTTGAGCCCTTTGATTCTTATTTATAGGCTCAAGGATGTCTACATGGGCCGATAGGCCTTAATCACACTTAATACAGGCGTATCTAAATAATAATGAAAATTACAATTAATACGTAATTACAAGATTGCATATCAGAAGGGAATAACTGAGTATATGCGACCAGGTTGGTCGCCCATAATTATGATACTTGATAAGCCAATGATCTCCTCGTCGATGGCCGAGCAGGATACGCTCACTTAAAACCTCCACGTCCATCCCATGTGTAGATCAATCCTACCATGTCATCAGGTAGTCCGTTTTTGGGTAAACATGGTGCTATCAAGCGTAGCACACATATAATTCATATTTATGCCCTCAACGGGCCAAAATTACAAATATGCTCCTATTAACCAAAATGGGTCCACATGCATATTTAATTCTCCTAAACATGCATCTTTAATCACATAATCATTTAATCCACATATTAACATAATTAAATCAATTATTGCCTTCCTGGCACGCTAATCAAGGCTCTAAGCCTTATTAGCAAATTTGGGACGTTACAAGTATCCCCTACTTAATAAAATTTCGTCAGCGAAATTTATTCAAACCTCTCGGGATACCAATTTCACAAACCCGACCATAAACCTAGAGTCAAGTTCTTTACCTTGCCACTACTTTCAACACCTTCACAAGAAGGCTATTCTTAACCTGTATGACTTTATTTCTAGTGTTCAGAGTCACACTAGCTTTTGCTCGCACAATAATTCCCCCTGAAATTCTAGGGCCTCTTCGTTCGATCAGGGGTAGTATTCAACACTTCTTCCCTTAACATTGGCATCAATAACACCTCATGAGCTGATACCCATGCAGGGGTAAGGCTAAATTTTAGGCTCCTGGCCTAGCCCTTATTAGGATCTTTCAGATCTATCCAAATCTAGGGTCAAAATTCCTTCTTCCTTTCCCAAACTCCTTTACCCTTCTTAGTCCACAATACTCGAAGAAGCACAAAGTCTCCAATCTTGGAACCCTACGTTCCCATACTCAAATTTGTGAACTTTAATATCCTTTAGTACAGTAAACACTCTGCCCTAACAATCCTTAATAATTTAACTGGTCCTTCAAACCCCCTCTGAACCAAAAAACTTCATGTTCCTGGTTTCATTTTTCCCAGAATAAGTATTTCTCATTCCTTATCTCACAATATCTTACTCAGAGCTACTCTTGCTCTAACGACCCAAAATTACTAATAAGGCTTAAGGGCCTGGATTAGTGTGTCGGGAGGGCATAATTGGAAGTTATGTGAATTAATGGTGTGATATGCATGATTATGTGAAATGCATGTTTATGAGTATTGGATAAGCATGCGGGCCCTGTTTGGTTGCAAGGGCATGATTGTAATTTTGGCTCGTTAGGGCATAAACATGATTATTTGTGATAAACTGTTAGGACCACATTATTATGTGGATATATGTGCTTGCAGTGTTCTTACGAGACGATCCTAGGGAGCAAGTAGCTGGAAAATCACAACGGGACCCGGTACTTAACTTAAGGCAAGTCAAGGGGTATTTCAGGTATTGGATGGTTATTTGAGTTATCGGGTTTGGAAATAAATAATTGGAGATATATTTGAGGTTAGGAAGTCTAGGTGGAAATACTGGGGAATTTTACCATTTTTCCCTCGGGGACGTTTTCGGTACCCCGAGCCTTGGGATTGACTTAAGTACCTAAGGATAGACTAAGTAAATTTTAGAAAGCAGTGGAACAAAAGATAAACCGACCCTTCTCTCTCTCTCTCTCCTTCTCTCTTAAGGAAAACTTCTATAAACAAATGGGATTTGGCTAGAATTCAGTGGTTTGAGCTGAGGATTTGGAGGATTAACTCAGTGGAAGCTACGGAAACTAACTAGAATCTAAGGTAAGTTGTAAGTTTTATGTATGGTGGTTAGAATTCTATGACTTTGGTTGAATTCTAAGAGATTTTTGGTTTTGAAATTGAAGACTGAATTAAAGCTAGGAACTTGAGAGTTAGCCCAGAAATAGCTTGGAGAATTGGTTCTGCAGTGAAGGTAAGCTCGAAACTATGATTTAATGCTTGAATTCTGGTGTTTTATGGCTGGTTTGAGTGTTTTTGATTTTGTGGGTTCAAAGATTGAAATGTTGTTTTGATGAGTTTCTAGCCTAGATTTCTGCTGGGTTTCACTATTGGAAGCATGTTAGAGAGTTGTGAGAATTGAATTGTGTTATTGGGATGGTTTAGGGTGGATTTGGATGAGGTTTGAATATTAAAAATGGTGGTTTTTTTGGGTTCGCGGGGCTGGGCCGCGACTCTGTTCTAGAGTGTCGCGGCCCTACGGAGCAAGGAAGAGCCAGGGAGGCTCTACGGTAGGGGAGGGTCGCGCCGCCACAGGGTAGGCCGCGGTGCGTGTCTGTGATCAGAGAGGCCTAGCCTCTGTTTTTGGGGGCGGGCCACGGTGTAGGATTTTAGGGTCACGGCCCTAAAGGGCATTTTTGGCTAAATGGAGGTTTTAAGCGCGGGGACCTAACCTAGGGTGCTCGGGATCAATTCCACCACCGTGTTTAGTGGAATTTGATTTCCCGGAAGCTAGAACTTTACCCGGAAACCTTTATTTGAATATTTATGGAATTCCTTATTTTGTTTGTGACTAGGTAAAAGCTAGGGCTCGGAAAACGGATCGTGCTCAAGGGGCATCTCTTGTAATCAGAGCATTTGGAAATTAAAGGTAAGAAAACTGTACCCGATTGTGGATTTGTATTGGGACTAAGGGTTCCCTGTTTTGTATGCTCTTTTAGAGGATGGTATTATGCCATGTGAATTGTAAATGGATGGTATCACGCCATATAAATAGCAAACAAATGGCCTAAGAGCACCGGAGTTTACACTTGCGCACAGGGCGCGACTCGGCCACTGGTAGCTAAGGACAGCTTATTATGCACTGAGCTCAGTTTAAGCGGGCCGGAGTCAGTGGGATAAATAGAGGGTGTGGCCTAAGTTGTCGGCCCTAATTATCATGTCATTGTTAATATTCTAATGAATATGATATGCCGATTATTTGAATGACAGATTGATCGTTTGTTGATTGTTATTATTGAATAGGTGAATGCTGTGTACTGTTGAGTACGTGGTTGTGATTTGTGAGATAGCTGGTTATTAATATGGATTGTGTTTTAAATATTATGTTTTCTTGTTGGGCCTTGACTCACGGGTGCTACGTGGTGCAAGTAAAGGCAAGGGTAAGAAGAGCTGACATGGGTTGGAGAGCTCTGGGGGCGAGGTGTACATTGTCAGCTGCTCGGCTGCGACGGTCGAAGGATTGTACAGGAACGAGAACCTAAAACGTGTATTTTGCCATTAGAGTGGCTTGATTGTTTATAAAGTTTGGAAATTCTGTAATTACGTTATTTAAACCCTGATTCGGGATCCCATGTACCAAACACTTATTTTAATGAAAAATTATTCGTTCACAACAAAAATCTTTTAAACCTAACTTATTTGTGTCATTAGATTCGCGTTTTTATCTAAACAGCTTAATTAGCAAGTTTCGCAGTATTTCAAACACACTGTGTAACGGTCTTGGTTATCCAGGGCGTTACACTAGCCGTCAATTAGCACTATTTCAAACACACTGTGTAACAGTATTGGTTATCCAGGGCGTTACACTAGTCGTCAATCAGCATTCATCACCGTGATAATCCACTTTAGGGACTGTATTTACCTCAATGTCCCAAAACTCACATATTCGAAGTAAAACACTCAAAGTCTGAGTTATTTCTTATGGTTATCCATTGTCTAAAGGTAATCATTATTTCCAAATTCCAACCTTATACTCATCACCCTCTATGACCCTTTTCCCGAGCCTGGGAACCTAAGTGTCTCGAACTAACAAAGTCAACTTTGGAGTTCAGTGGAGACCTACGATCTCCTTTCATACACACTCCCTCTTTTGATATCTCGCTTACACCAACCATAGTGTGTTAACCCAATAGGTCAAGTCACAAATTTTCATATCCACTCACCTCATCTGCAACCTGAGGTGATCCACCTTTAGGATCCATAACCATATTCCTTCATACTAACTTTAGGATATCCTAGAGTCATAATAGCCCTTCTCACTTCTAATTATCATCTATCACTTACCACTCCTACAAGATCTTATCTCGGTGTTTCACTGTTTATTCTTAGAGGTATATCTGTTACTTATCAATCGAATGTTCCGGACCAATTCCGGTCATTACTCCACCCTAACCGTGGCTAACCAGCATAACTGTCAACTCGACATCCCATGTAGAACATCCAAGTCCTTATCTCTTCATCCATTGTGAGGTACAAACGATCACTCTTTCAGTGTATATACGAGCGCACCCTAATCCTTGACACACCGCCCTAATATTCCATGTTCTAAGCAAGGACAGTGTCCACTACACCGTCCTCCTGTCCCAGTCCATCCCGTGCATATCCTAATACCGTGGTGCGTGAATCAACCCTTATTTTAATCTCTGAGAATCCAGCATACTACTATCCATTAAGAAAAACATTAGATTTCTATATTACATTAATTAAGGGTATAAAAATTCCCAAAGATGCTTCAGGTAAAAGTCAAGATGTCTCACTAGTCTTACCATGTTTCTAATCCCTAAGGTGTTACTTTAACAATTGCCTTACGACCTCTATCTTAACTGAATCATATGGAATCCCATCACTTCCCATAAGGTGACCTTGAATATCAACTGGAGAGATCGAAACTTGTCCCTTCTGGAGCCTTACCTATAATCCTCACTTCCTCAGCCTCTGTAGTATCAATACAGGTATTGCTCATATTCTGTTCTTAACCGGAAGTAGTCCAAAACAATCTTGATCGAGCTAGATATGACTTGTCCAAATAAATCTTTCACTCTTGGCAGTGGATATCCATTCTTAACAATTATCTTGTCCATGCACAATACATATTCTTGCAGGCTTGGCCTTCTCCTTAACTCATGGCGTTGATATGTCCTATGGTAAGATGCTCCATCTGATCACCTTTAAGTCAAGTAACTCCCTTGACTGAACCTTTAATTCTAGCTGCTCAACTAGTTTCATTCTTCATGATGTTTCTGGTACTGGTTCTATATTTACCTTATTCCTATAGCACGCTCCATTTCCTAGTCACGATAGCAATCCTAAAAAATCCTTATAAAGCCATCTGAAATCCCATTGACCCTTTTAAACTCGGAAGTCACCATTCTCTCTTAAAGCCCACGATTGTCCCTTATTGGCACCTAATCCATACTTAGGATCATATCGAGATCATCATATAACAATCACAACCAATTCTTACTACACATCTTCTACCCGTAATACTCTTTCCCATTCCCTGGAAATTACCAACTTTCCTAGTAAACGCAAAATCTCAAGCCCTATATCATAATATTCATCCAGTAAGTATCTTATATCTATATTTCTTCTAAGAGGTACGTAGCACCAAAATGTATCTGTATAATATAAAGGAACGAGAACTAGAAGGTCAACCTGTCATTTTCGAGGGATCAGCCTCGGGCTCTGGCTACCTCCAGGTGGACTCTCGAGCTGAGGTTGAGCTATCTATACTTCTTGGTTCTTCTGTCTTCGATTCTGGGAAATGCTTCTTGATGTGCCCAACTATTTCACTTAGAAAACATGCCTTCGCTCGACATTTTCCCAAAAGGCATCTCCTACACCTGATGCACACTGGATAACTTCTCCAGACCTCGTTACCGCCCTAGCAGTTGCCCTGAATACTATGGACCCTCTTATCTAGACCAAAAGTGGTAGAACTATCAGGGGTCTTTTTTTTTATTACTGGGGCCTCCGCCCCCACCTACTTTCGCAAATGGGGGTACAATTGCATGAGCTTCCTGCCCCATGAAACCCTCGCTCCATATCTCACCTCTTATGTCCTCTATAGCAAGGGCCCTCTCTACCGCCTGAGCATAAGTAGAAATCTCATGGACTGGAATGATCCTAACTCTATGGGCCACCCCATGGTTCAGCACTTGAATGAATCGTTCCTTACAGGCTACATTTGTCGGTACCAAATCAAAAGCGAACTTGGCTAACCCATTAAATTTATTGACATACTATGTCACTATCTTACTGCCTTGAACCAAATTCATAAACTCATTGGTCTTCGCAATTCGAACTGCGTCACAGTAGTACCTGTCGTTGAATAATTGTCTAAATCCCTCCAATCCCATCATAACAATATTCTGGGTCTGGGATACCACTTCCCACAACGTTCGGGCATCCTCCAGCAGCATGTACGTGGCACAAGCCACTCTATCATTACCTTCCACTCCTATATAGTCGGTGATGGAACTAACCATGCCCATCCACTGTCCAACTCTGAACGGATCTAAGCCCCCTTCAAAAACTGGAGGATAATGCCTCTGAAATCTTTCATAAAACAATTCCCACCTGTTTCCACCCTCAGGCTGAACCAAAACTGATGCCATTGTCGTCGAAACACACGGAGCGGTGTTCCCTAATGCGACCCGCTGTCTCAAACACCTAATCTCTTCCTCTAGCTATTGCAGTCTAGCCTGCATGTTAGCGAACATCTGCTGCCAATCCCAGGGGCAGACAAAGGATTCTGACCCCAACTACTATTCCCAAACCCATAATTAACAATGCATTTTCCGCTTGACTGCCTCAGATGCATAACTTCTAAAACTGTCTGCAGTCAGTGACTCAATCCATCAGATATGGTGATCCCATTCGAAACCACTCCCCAAGAAGGGCCAGACAACACAATGGCCACATAGAAAAAGCATACCAAAACACATATTCATAGTGCTCATGCTCCCTATATTAACAAACAAATAAGGCAATTCAGATAAGCAACTAGACAAATATTTCACTTAATACCAACCGACCCTAAGTTGAGCCTGTCTCTGGCAATGAGCGTACATGTTCAGTTAATCTCCAGGAACCATAAACCTTGGCACGCTTTGATACATTGTTGTTGTTAGGAAAACTTATATAGGATCTTTATTTATTTTCATGTAGATCTAATATTAAACAAGTTAATATGAGACAACCTAGAACATGTTTCTAAAATATAATTCAAAGAGAAATAATGATAAGAATACTTACATTATACGCAGCAGAATGAATGAGTCCTTCCTTTAGTTTCTCTAACCCTTGTATCCTTTCTGTCGCAGAGTATTACCAAGAAACTGAACCGATCTTCAATTTTCTTCACAGCCTTCCAAAGTATCCTTGGAATCACCTAGACTAGAGTGGGCAATTCTCAACACATGAGATAGATACAAAGAGAAGAAGAATAGGATAGAAAAATTAAGGCTTAGAAAAGGACTTATGCAGTAGAGAGGATCTAAAACCTAATAGATCTTCTGATCTTCTCAGAAACTTGTGTTTCAAAAATCTGATTCCATCTCTCACTTAGCACTCCTTTTACAGACTCAATTAGATAATATCAGCCCTAGGTAGAAATTATCATGGGCTTTAGGCCCATGAAATTTCTCATTTAATTATAAGCTCGTTGGACTTTAAATAAAGACCTGTGTTATTTTCTATTGGTTTAATTAATTAAATAATTATTCAAATCCTTTATCAAATTAATTATTTATAATTTGAACCTTGATTTAAACTTATTTATTAATTTAGATATCAATTTATCTTAATTGATAAATCTGCCCTAATTTCTCTTTTCTTCTCTAAATTACATAACTCTGTGAAACAATCCAAAATTGACCTGGTCAACATTGATAATTCTAATTGATAATTAAATCAATTATTTGAGACTATCTAGATGATTTTATCCAAGGTACAGTGGGGACCATGGGCCTATGAAATCAAGCTCCAATAAGTTATCATACATCTAACAAATAAATTTACTAACTTATTGATTCCTCATGACTCCACCAAAGACTCGGAATTGCACTCTTGAATTCATAGAACGCTCTATAAGAAATATAGATACGTTATTAATTATCCATTGTTACAACCATAATTGTCACTCAATCCTCTATAGACAGTCTACAATGAGATGGGACTAAAATACTGTTTTACCCCTCATTGTATTTTATCCTTAAAACACTTAGTTCCTTGTAAATGATATTTCAGTATACTAATATTAATTACTTAAATGAGATCTCTATCATTTAGCACCTTGAACCAAACTAAAAGGAAACCATCATTTCACTTCTTCATTAGAAGCTATAGATGTTCATATCTATGATTAACACTCCCACTCAATTATACTATCTGTTAACTGCGTTTTTAGCCAACGACGTGAGAACGTCAAAAACGACAAACCTTCAAGAGAATTCAAACGACACAGATAGTTTAATAAAGAAAATAAAGAACACACACAATTTTTATAGTGGTTCAGCCCCGATAGTCGGTAATAGCCTAATCCACTTAGAGATTTTATTATTTTATCTACACTCAAGATCAGATGAACCAGTGTCAACTGAGTTTCTTCAGTGTAAATTTTCAAGAATACAAAAAGGGTTCTCTCTCAAGGAAAACGCACTTTCTCTCTCTAGAAACTCAGACCAAATCTCAAATTGCCCAAAAGTCTCTTTCTGATCCCATTAACCCTCTATTTATAGGCTTGGGATCAGAAACTGATATCCCACTAGGATCGGGATATTTTATTACTCATATTATATTTAAATTACACAAAATATTCAAAATACAACAGAATCCTCAATTTGAGCGAAGAATGAGAGATTCCCGCGATGCCCAGACCGATTCTTGCTGAAGCCGTTTCTGGGAATTTGACGTAGTCTGATCCATTTGTTTGATGAATATCTTCTTCTGGTGGAACACATGCATGCTGGACACACACAAGTGTTGGTCGGACATATGCATGCTGGACACATGCATATGGACCATACTCTTTAGACTCTCCTCGGATCAAGATATGACCGCACCCTCCT
Organism: Humulus lupulus; assembly: GCF_963169125.1. Taxonomy (NCBI): domain Eukaryota; kingdom Viridiplantae; phylum Streptophyta; class Magnoliopsida; order Rosales; family Cannabaceae; genus Humulus; species Humulus lupulus. The sequence continues at coordinate 164,349,562 of NC_084794.1, read as the reverse complement.
TGGTTCTCCTCGGACCAAGGTCCGACCACCCCTTATGGGTGCTCCTCGGATCAAGGTCCGAGCCACACCTTCCTTGGCTCTCCTCAGATCAAGATCCGACCGGAACTCTTGGGGCTTCTCCTCGGACTAGGGTCCGACCCCATCTCTTAGGGCTTCCCTCGGACTAAGGTCCGAGCACACCACTTGGACTCCTCGGACTAAGGTCCGACCGGACCTCTTGGGGCTCCTCGGACCAAGGTCCGATCACATGCTTTCCTTGGACCAAGGTCCGACCGGGCACACCCTAGCCCAAGTACTCTCCTCGGGTGCACTTGGCTTGGTTATGACATCTCTCAAGCAGTCCAAACTCTTCACTGATGTATTGGGCTACTGCTAAGCCAGATCACCCCATCAATCCTTGCCACTTGTCATTTTTATTGCCACATCATCGATCTCCAATTTTTGGGGATAACACTATCGAGTTCCCAAGATGTAAGTATAGGCTAGTCTGTAGGGTAAGCTGGTAACGAACAAGTCAAAGAACTCAAATAATACAATCAGTTAGAATACAAACCAATCAGAATTGAGAATGAATTGACCTATGGTCAAAAATATGATATGGCTATAATAGATAATAATGGTATGTTTACTTATCCTATCTAGTGTCAATATCGGTCCACTATGCTAATGTTCTGGAAAGAACATAACACTACAATGTGTAAGTAGATCATGTCTTAGATTTGCAAGTCAATGTAAATCTTGTGCACTGACTAATCTTAGGACTAAATTATATTTTAACATATAATCATATTTATATTGCACTCTGATTACGTCACTATAAATACGATTAGCTATATGCTCGGGATTTAATAGATGTTTATATTAAACAAATAATCATGAAAAAAAACATGTGAGCAAAGTGATTGACCAAGTCAAAAAATAATTTCTATTCTTTTATTGATAATAAATGAGATTACAAAGAAATTGCGTTTTAATTAGGGCATAAAACCACAAAAAAACTCCCAATTGCACTAATTGAAACTAATGCCTTAATAATACTAATCCCATATCCTTGATATGCTTATCAAATGTAGCTTCTGGTAGTGTCTTCGTAAATGGATCTGCAAGATTGTCTTCAGATAATCATGAAAATAAAACAAATAGAAGTTTATATTAAACAAATAATCATGAAAATAAAACATGTGAGCAAAGTGATTGACCAAGTCAAAAAATAATTTCTATTATTTTATTGATAATAAATGAGATTACAAAGAAATTGCGTTTTAATTAGGGCATAAAACCCCAACAAACTCCCAATTGCACTAATTGAAACTAATGCCTTAATTCTACTAATCTCATTTCCTTGATATGCTTATCAAATGTAGCTTCTGGTAGTGTCTTCATAAATGGATGTGCAAGATTGTCTTCAGATGCAATCTTCATAACCTTCACATATCCCCTGGCCACATATTCTCGAAAAATGTGATACTTCCTTTCTATATGCTTACTCCTCTTGTGACTACGAGGTTCTTTCGAGTTGGCTATCGCTCCTATATTGTTACATAACAACACAAGCGATTTATCCATTTCTAGAATAACACCAAGATCTGAATAGAACTTCTTTAGCCAAACTATTTCCTTAGCTGCTTCTAACGCGGCTATGTACTCAGCCTCCATGGTGGAATCTGAGATTGCAGACTGCTTTACGCTTCTCCATATCACAGCGCCACCCCCAAGAGTAAACACCATTCCAGAAGTAGACTTCCTGTCATTGACATCAGTCTAAAAATTTGAATCGGTGTCTACAGGGTTCAGAACACCACCCTTGTAGACTAACATATAATCCCTAGTTCGCCTTAAATACTTCAGGATATGCTTAATTGCTATCCAATGTTCCAGTCCTGGGTTTGACTGATACCTGCTCACTACTCCCACTACATAGTAGATATCTGGTCTAGTACACAACATAGCATACATCAGACTTCCAACTGCAAATGCATAAGGAACTTTTCTCATTGCATCTTCCTCTTCAGGAGTCTAGGGAGACTACTTCTTTGAAAGGTGAATTCCATGGCGGGACGGTAAACGACCTTTCTTGGAATTTTTCATTGAGAAATGTTCAAGAACTTTATCTATGTAAGCTGCTTGAGATAGAGCTAAGAATTTTCTCTTTCTATCCCTGATGATCTGGATACCTAGAACATAACTTACTTCACTCAAATCCTTCATATGGAATTGAGTGCTCAGCCAATTCTTCACATCTCATAATTTCTTAACATTGTTTCCAATGAGTAAGATATCATCTACATAAAGAACCAGGAATACCACTAATTGATTTGCCTTCAGTTGGTAAACATAAGGCTCATCAATATTTTGTTCAAATCCATAGGTTTTGATTATTTCATCAAACCTAAGATTCCAGGAACGAGAAGCTTGCTTAAATCTATAGATGGGCCTATTCAACTTGCAAACTTTTCCTTCTTGTCTAGCTACTTTAAATCCTTCTGGCTGATCCATATAAATGACTTCGTCAAGCTTTACATTAAGAAAATCGGTCTTGATGTCCATTTGCCAGATCTCATAGTTGAGAGCGGCTGATATGGATAGGAGGATGTGAATGGTCTTGAGCATGGCTACCAGAATAAAAGTTTCCTCATAGTCCATGCCTTCTCTTTGGGTATAACCATTTGCCACTAATTGAGCTTTATAAGTTTCGATATTTCCATCAACACCTCGTTTCTTCTTGTATATCCACTTGCACCGAATGGCCCTAAAGTCTGCTTCCACAAGATCGCAGACGGAATTTGAGTACATGGACTCCATTTCCTGTTTCATGGCTTCAAGCCATAGTTCCTTTTTAGGGCTTTCCATTGCCATTGCTTATCATCACTAGTGTCACAAACAACCATATTAGTTTCACCATCCAAACCATAGTGAACTGGGTTCCTAGAAACCCTCCCACTACGATGAGGCCTGTGACTGTTTGCTCGGGAACAGTTGTACTTTCTTCATTTAAATCGACTTGCGTCAATTGGACACGAAGAGTGGGAGTTTCATCATCAACTCGCATTGATGACGATGGAAAATTTGTTGGAGCCAATTCTTTAACCATCTCCTCTAAAACTACTTTGCTGCATGGTTTGAAGTTTTGGACATAGTCATTTTCCAGAAAAGTAGCATTTGTAGAAGTAAACACTTTCTTTTCTGAATGACTATAGAAAATTCTGCCCTGAGTACCTTTAGGATAGCCAACAAACATGCAAACTTCAGTTCATGGTTCTAGCTTTCCCTCCTTTTTCCTCAAGACGTGGGCGAGACACCCCCAGATTCTATAATGGCATAAACTAGGTTCATGACCATTCCAGCGTTCTAAAGGTGTTTGTGGGATTGATTTGGACAGCACGACATTGAGAATGTCATTCGCGATTTCAATTGCATGTCCCCATAATGAATTTGGTAGAGTTGAGTAACTAAGCATGCATATAACCATTTCCAATAAAGTTCTATTACGGCGTTCCGCTATACCATTTTGTTGCGGAGTACCCGAGGCAATAAGTTGTGATAAAATCCCAAGTTCAGTTAAATGATCTTGGAACTGCATATCCAAATATTCTCCACCCCTATCAGATCGTAAGATCTTTAATGTTTTACCTAATTGGTTCTGAGCCATTGCTAAGAATTCCTAAAACTTTGAAAATATTTCTGATTTCCTATGAATTAGGTAAAGACATGAGTATCTAGAGTAATCGTCAATGAAAGTGACGAAATACTCAAAACCACCCTTGGCTTGTACATTTAAAGTTCCACAAACATCTGAATGCATAAGTCCAAGTGGTTCTTTGGCCCTATCACCTTTTGCAGAGAATGGACGCTTAGTCAATTTACCTTCTAGATAAGATTCACTGACAAGTAATTCACCTAAGGTGAGTTCCTTCAAAGGCCCGTCATTTGTAAGTCTTTGAATCCTATCATAGGCCATGTGACCTAGTCTCAAGTGCCATAAATACGTCATATTATCGTTATCGATCTTTTGACGTTTATTGGCCCTAGGGTTAGCTACTTTGAATAAATCATTGTTAAGAGTGAGGGGTTTGTTACGTCGCATAATATAAATCTTGTTTTCCAAACATGCAATACACAATTGTGATCCACTGAAATAAATAGATATATTAGAACTTGTGAAAGTCATAACAAATTGTTCTAATTGCAACATGGAAACTGAAATAAATTTCTACTAAAATCCGAAATAAAAAATACATCATTTAAAATTGAGTATTTATTTATGAACTTCAGACGAGCTATTCCTCTAGCTTGGACCGCAACAAACGCTCCGTTCCCAACTCTAAGCTTTAAGCTGCCTTCGTCCACTTCCTCCCACAATTCAAGAAGCTATAAAGAGTTACAAATATGGTTGGTAGATCCAGAATCAACAATCCAAACAGATTTATCATTCTCTAAAACACATGTTTCTAAGAGAAATGAACTATAATCATTACCTTTGTTTTTCACTGCTAGAAACTTGGGGCAATCCTGTTTCCAATGATCCTTCTCTTTGTAGTGAAAGCACTTATCTTTACCTTTCTTGTTTTTCTTATTTATCCCCTTAGGCATTTGTGCACTAGGTTGTGCACTCGTATTTGTAGCCTTTTCTAGCTTGGGGTTGTTTTTTTGTCCATGTAACCTCTTGTTTCCAGCTTTCGAAGACAAAGCTGGGTCAGCTTCAGCCTTAGCTGGATCAAGAGCAACAGCAGTAGTCTTATTTTCTCCTCCCTTACTAGGTCCACCCATGATAGACTTGAAAGTCTGATGATTGTTCATGAGCTGCGTCAGACCATAGTTGAGTTGATCACGAACGTGCGGACATGGTGCCATCCAATCATTGACAGTGCCATCACGAACGTGCAGTGTCAGTGCTCATTTTGGGGATTCCCCAGTCATGACGAACTTGGAGTTGTCACTAATCAACACTGTGTTGATGTTCCGCTTCCACTTAAGGAAGTTTTCTCCAGTGAGTTTCTCCATGGAAAGCTGAGAAAGGATGGGAGTAAACACAGCCATACTTAAAACATCTTATTATCAATAAAATAGAAATCAATCACTTTTGCTCAATAAAACTCTTATTCACACAAATTTCAAGAAATAGCACAACATATAGCAAAAATATGTAAGATATGAGAAAAACTACCAAAAACTATCATATCTCTATTTCAATAGGTTTTTAACTAATCTATGATATCCTTGTCCTGGTTGGTGAGAGTAAAAAATACCACTAGTTAAATAAAGTTGTAACCTTATTTAATAATGGACACCATTATTAACAACCTACTATTCGATCAAAATAAGAAAAAAAATCTCTTATTTTATGAGCTAGACCCACGGTTTCGATAATCATAGATTTAGTCCTAGTAGTCACTGTAGGGGTGAGTCTAGTAGAATTTGACCTATAATTATCTATCATTCGAATTCTAACCTTGTCAAAATAACTAATGAGCACCTTCTGTAGGGGGACGAATCAAAGCATCTCGAGGCCCCATTAAGCTACTGACCTTGTTAAACCAACGGTAGAGATCAAATATTATTCTTTTAAAATAAGTTCATTATAAAATTAAAAATAGTATTTTTATTATTTATTTTTAGAAAATTAATGACTATGTTTCTCCAAAAAATTGAAAATATCTAATTCTTAAAACCAAAGTCCTATAATTTCCTATTAATTCTAAAGTGTCACATTGAAACAAATTCAATTAATTTAGAATTAATTTGTTGCTAATCAATATTTTGGTTTAACTAATATAGTGAACCTATACAATTAAGTCCAACTCAGGTAAATTGACCTTAACAATTGGGCTTGTATGGAGGAGGGCTGGGTCCAATATGTCGTTCCCACTACAAAGGCTCCCTTACTTCTATACAATGTCCAAAAGACAGGAATTTAAATATTCGTTTTATTAATTGTTATTAATTGATTAGGCCCACTGTAATCATGTAAAGCAAATGGGCCTTCACAAGTGGAATCACTCACAAGAGAGGAATTTAAACTTTACATTTTCTAATGGGCCCAAATAAAACATATCATTTTATGAAAATTTTATTCGGCAAATTCCATATATCTAGCAAACATATGGGTGATTATATGCATCTAAGCCCAATTGCAAAAAAATCACATATAGTGCAAACATACATGTTATAATTGGATGAGCCTAATCATGTTACTATATAAGCAAGTCTATGAATTTTATGCAAAAATACCACAATTTATTTCATTTGCAAAAATACAACAATTAATTTTCTAGAATTTATCATAAAAAATCAAATTAATTAAATATTGCAAAAAATAAATAAGTCAATTTAAAGGAAATTTATCAACAATTAACCAAAGTTAATTTAAATTTCATTTATCAACAATCAACTTAGTTTAGGTCATTTTAAAAAATAATAATTTAATTTAAATAGGATTTATCAACAATTAACCAAAGTTAATTTAAATCTCATTTATTAAAAAAATATTTTATTAATTGGTTTGAAAAACGTGATATTTTTTTTAAAAAAAAATCTAACCAATTATAATTTTTTTAAAACAAACATCATATTAGGACTAACTTATATTTGAACATATAATCATATTTATATTGCATTGTGATTACGTCACTATAAATACGATTAGCTATATGCTCGAGATTTAATTGAAGTTTATATTAAACAAATAATCATGAAAATAAAACATGTGAGCAAAGTGATTGACCAAGTCAAAAAATGATATATATTCTTTTATTGATAATAAATGAGATTATAGGGCATAAAACCCCAACAATTGTAACACCCTACTACCCTAGAGTCGTTACCATGTGATTTTAAATTTGTCATTAGCTCGCTAATCGAGGTATTAGACCAAAAAGTGTGGTTAGTTAAAATGAAGACTCATTTAAATAAGATTTTGGAATAAAATGGTTGGACATTCATTTAAATCATGAAATATTACATTGGGATCCCAAAATACTGTTTAGAAACATATTTACAACTCAAAAAGTTACTTTACAGTCGACCTAATCTACAAAATCAAACATTTATAACTCACTCCTCAAAATACCCTAGCCATGACGGCCAGGTAGGCCAAACATGTACGCACCGCTCCATGCCCACCAACTCATGGTTGATCGACATTTTCCTTGCCCTTATCTGCACAACAGAGCACCCGTGAGCCGAGGCCCAACAAGAGAACTTCAAAGCACAACATAAAATAATTCATTTCAACAAACAAATACTCAATCAAAGACGACAAACAATTTACAAGTTTATATTGGAATACACTACAACATAATAGCACAATAGTACAGTAGTACAGCAGTGGCCTTCGCCGATCAGGGTGCGCTATCAGGCACCAAGTCCGCAGTCTTAACCGAGCAGGTGTGAACAGCATCCTTAGAGGGTCTCATCCTTGCGGCCTGCATTTAGCATGCTTAACGCCGATCATGATCCTAAACTGATCCCTGCCTTTGTTGTTCTTGACCTCTACCGCTCCCGTCCTTTGCCTCTCCCGACCTTTGCCACTCTCGGCTATTGTCACTCCTGGCCTTTGCCACTTCCGGCTCTTTCCAATCGTTCACAATCACACGTACGACATAATAGCTATAAACAATGCACACAGCACTACACAAAAACATAGCTCTACGAGCACAAACAATTATCTTACCTTGTGTCCCGAGCTGACAACCCAACGCGATCCCGAGCACGATCCGTAATCCCGAGCCTAAGCGATAAAACCTAGTCACAACGTAATGATAAATAGTCATCACGATCTAAATCAACTAAAATCCTTCATAATAACATACTAGCCTTCGAGACCTCGAATTCTACTAAACTGAGTAGTAGAATCCTTCCCGAGCCTTAAGATTTGAGTTCCAGAGCTTAAAACATTCAATTGGCCAACATTTCCTATTTGAGCCGCAACCCAGCCCATTAGGGCTGCGGTGCACCATGTAACGCCCTACTACCTTAGAGCTGTTACTAAGTGGGTTTAAAACGTGCAACTACTCGCTAATTGAGGTTTTTAAAGCAAAAGTGTAATTAAGCGTTAATCAGAGTAAAAACTTTAGAAATAACTCTATACCATTGAAAATCGTAAAAATTTAACACTTGGGATCCCAAAATACTGTTTAGAAATATTTACAACATATAAATACAACCAAGTCAGCTAAACGACAAAATCTAGGTTTTATTACAATCATCTCCCAAAATCCACTGGCTGTGGCAGCCAGGCAGACCAAACATGTACACGCCGCTTCATGCTTGCTACACTCATGGTTGGTTGGCCTTCTCCTTGCCCTTACCTGCACCACAGAGCATCCGTGAGCCAAAGCCCAACACGAAAACCCACAAACAGATAACATATGCAAAACACACACCAGACATATAATCAGGCCATCAATAGGCTAAGCACATACGGCCAAGCCGTCCCAGGCGCTTTACCAGGCCCTGGGTTCGCGGTGTACACCGTGAGGATATCCCAGGTATCCTTTAGGGTCCCGCCCTAGCAGCTCGCACTCCACATGCCCAACACTGCTCCCAGCCCCTTGCCGTTCTCGGCCTTACACTCAACGTGCCCAACGTCGTTCTCGACCCTTTGCCATTCCCGGCTCCTGCCGATCACTTACACAATAGCATTCATAGCATAATAAACAAATATTGAACACTAACAAATTCAAACAAAGGGCTACGCCCTACAATTCAGACATATTGGGGCTCAGCCCTGCATACAAGCTCTATGGGAACAAGGGTTCTCTTACCTGAGTCCCAAGCTTCCCGAGCACAGTCCCTTAACTTGAGCCTCGCTGAAACCCTAGTCACAACACATTAACAATATCCATCCATCAAGTTCTAATCCATTAAATAACTTTGAGCCATAACTCTAACCTCCGGGACCCTGAATCCTATCAATCCGGGTGATAAAATCCATCCCGAGCCTTAACCACTAAGTTCCCAAGCCTAAACACTCTTAAAAACTCAAACTGGCAATAAGAGCCACGGCCCTACCCACAAGCGCCGCGGCTAGCCTCGAAACAGAGGCTAGCACCCTTCTCTGCAACACACACGGGCCGCGGCGCGCATCACCAAGCGCCGCGCCGCGCCTTAAGCTTCTCGGCCTCCCATGGCCGTGTGCGCACACGGGCCGCGGCATGCCCCTCCTAGGGCCGCAACCCTCACCTCCAAACCCAGAATTCTTCATCTTTTCCTGGGTTTTCTTCAGAACAATTCATCCTATAATCAAGCTAACAATTCCAGATAATCAACACAATGTTTCTATCCCAGTTTCAACATCAAAACCCACCAAAACCTACTCCAAACCCAACTAAAACACCTAAGAACAGATCAAATTCCACTCACATGCATATCCTAAGAACATAGCTGAAATTCAAGCATAATTCCCATAGTTACAGCTTACCCTTGCTGAGTTTTATTTAACTTAATCTATGTGGTTACCTCAAGGCTCGGGGTACCAAAACGTCCCCGAGGGCAAAATGGTAAATTTCCCCAGTATTCCCTCCTAGACATTCTAACCTCAAATATATCTCCAAATATTTATTTCCATACCCCGATAACCCCATATGATAGCTAATGCCCAAATTACCCCTCGACTCTCCCTGAGTCGGATTCTCAACCCCGCTGTGACTTTCCGGCAAACTGCTCCCTAGGACTGTCTCGGGCCGTGCTACACAGATAAATCACACACATATCACATTTATCACAGTTATACCCCTACTATCCAAACGGGGCCCACATGCAGATTTAACTCAACTAAACATGCATCTTTATCAAATGTTCACATAAATTCACATACTAGCATATTAATTCATTTATTTCCCTCCAGGCACGCTAATCAAGGCCCTAAGCCCTATTAGCAAATTCAGGTCGTTACAACTATCCCCTCCTTACAGAAATTTCTTCCTCGAAATTACCTGAATAACTCGGGGTACCGCTCCCTCATTTCCGACTCAAGTTCCCACGTCACCTCCTCAACCTTGTTGTTCCTCCACAGCACTTTCACCAAGGCGATGGTCTTGCTCCGCAAGACTTTATCTTCCCGGTCTAGAACCTGAGCCCCAAAACCCATAAATACCTCAATTTTCCACTACGTTTTCCTCAGCCTAACTTACCAATTCTCAGCCAAATCAACTCCTACACTCAAAATTAATGCTACAGTTCATACCATAGCAGCATAACAACCCCAATACTTAGCCTATAATGCCTCAAAACCCAAAAATCAGACTAAGCTTAAACTTTAAAAACTACTTCTAACTACAACCAAGAACTTAACACAATTCAGTATAGACCCTTACCTTTGTGATGATTTTGGTCTGAGCTAATTCCCAAGCACCTCAAGCCTCAAATTCTTCAATTCCTTAGCCAAACTCCACAAGAATTCATCGATACCTCCAAGCACACTGATAACTCTACAAAATAGAGTTATTTTACCACTTTTTATGTGCTAAATGTTGCTTAATTCTTGAGTTTTTAAGTAACTTTGCATTTATTAGTCTTATTGTAATTTTCTAGATTTTTATATGTTTTTATAGATATTTTATTGTGTTATGTTGAAATTGAATTATTTAAAATTAGTGTTGTTAGTTTGAATGCTAAAAATATGATTTTATTGAAATTAAATGTTATGTAAATTAAATTTTAATTAATGTTTTCATGGGAGTTATATGATATATTTTATTAATGAAAATATTTAATTTTAATTTAGTTTATAATTTATTTTGTAGGAAAATTATTTCATTTGTGGCTCTTGAAAAGCAAGGAAATCAAATGAAAGGTGGTAGTTTTGAAAGAAAGTAACAAGAAAAATGGTATTCTTCTTAGGCCCAAGAAGGCCTGCTGAAGCCCAGGCCCACGAAGCCTCTCTCCCACTGCCGCCACGTGTCCAGATGCCACTCCTTCACCCATCTCTCCAGCCGCCACCTGTCCCAGCTACTGCCTTCATCACATGGCTGAAGCCCATTTCACCCCAGCATGCCACGCCTCCACCAGCCAGCCCATTTGGGCCGAAGACACCTGCAAGCCCATCCGTGGGCCTGCCTTCTCCCCTGCCTTCCCAGCCGCCTGGTGCTATCGAACACCACCTCCTTGAGCCCATAAAATTGTCTAAATGTACCATTTGTCCCCTATGTCCAAAATGCCAACTTTTTACCCTTTTTTCTACACATTTTCACCACAACATCATCATTACACCCTATAATTTACCTCTACTTACCATATTTATTTTATTTAATTAATCTAATTGATTATTTTAACAATTTCATTTTAGCTATAAATATGGTATTTCAAGACCATTTGTGGGTGCTTAATTTTTTGTTACCATCTTCTTTTCTCCAATTTTCTCTCTACCATTCTCTCTTCCATTTTGGGTTTTTCAAGAGCATTCGCAAGTATGTATGTCATTTATTTTGTAATTTCTACTCTAGTTATGTGCTTCTAATCTTTTTTATAAGATTATTAAAATCATGATGAAGCAACTTGTAACTAGGTAATATTTATGTTGTATGTTGATTTCCCTTGTAATGCAACAAGTTTATGGATTTTTCTTCTTCATATATGTCATTCATCTTTAATATCTCATATTTTGGATTGTTAGATAATATGCACTTTGTTCTTCATTTTGCAAAAACATAATATTCTTTGTGTAAGATGTGTCATTAAATTGTACACACTCATGCTTAGAACAAAAATATTATGTTTTGCCTTATAAATAATGTTCATTGATTTATTTGTTATTTCATTAGATTGATTTACACTAAATTCTTTGAAATTATAATTTTGAAAAGTGAAGAAAAATCCTATCTTTTCAGAAGTAATTTGTGCTTAAAATTATAAATCTATTTTGAAAATGATAGTTTGATTTATTTTAACTATCACTAAAACTTGGGAATCAATATACTAATAAATATTATTAAACTTACATTTTGTGGATTCTAGTATCTTAATAATCTTTTCTTTTAACACTTATTTTCAAATCATTATTGTTTTATTTTTATTATCTTAAATAGCTTTATTTTTCAATCTTTTATTTTATGTTCATAATATTAAAACTCATCAATCTTTGGAGCTATGTTAGAATTTATTACTTTTGATTTAAAATAGTTTTCTTTTTTATTTTAGACAACTCCTTTGGGTTCGATCTCGTGCTTACACGAACACTATATTCCATATACGATTCGTGCGCTTGCGAGTATATATTTTTAAAACATACCCGTTTTTGGTCCATCACACACCAAAGTGAGGGAGAAAGCCGAGAGAGAGAGAGAGAGAGAGTGTGGGATCTTTCTAATTCTGGTGGGTTCTAGTGTCTAATGCTATCCATGTTTATCCCCCAGGTTTCAAAATATCTAAAATGCTCTTAAGTCTATCCTTAATCCTTTAATGCCACCAAGGGCGATCCCGTCATTTGCCACATCCCTTTAAGTCCTTGAGTGTTCCTATAATTCCCCATTTAACCCTCGACATACTTAAACAATCACTAACTCACTACCTATTATCCGGTAATCCTGAACACATATTATGTCTTCAAAATACCCCTAGGCTCCCCCCGGGCCCGGTACTTGACCCCGTTGTGACTGTTTCGCAATTCCGCTCCCTATGACCGTCTAAGATCATACCTCACAAATATATCACCACAATCTTTTGGTATCAAGTGTAGCACACATATAATTCACATTTATGCCCTCAATGGGTCAAAATTACAAATATGCCCCTATTAACCAAAATGGGCCCACATGCATATTTAATTCCCTTAAACATGCATCTCTAATCACATAATCATTTAATCCACGTATTAACATAATTAAATCAATTATTTCCCTCCCGGCACGCTAATGAAGGCACTAAGACTTATTAGCAAATTTGGGATGATACAACAGTTTTTAAATGTCGGCGTAGCTACCCCTACGCTGGCATAGGCAAATACGACAGTTAGTCGACTGCTGTCGTTGCTTAATAGCAACAGTTAAAAGTTGTCGGGAAAGCCCTTTTTTGTAGTATTGATCATTCAATTCCTCTCGAAAAGGTATAGATTTCATATCTGTATATTATGTCCCCAGCCATTTACATCACTGAGTTCCCAAAACAAAAGTTTTAAGCCTGATCATTTTGACAAACAAACGAGTGAATCAAAGAACTCATATGACATAAACAAGAGTTCATAATAACTTCAGGATTAAGATCAATTTGTATATGATTATCTAATTGATATATTTAATTAATACTTATAAAGTAAACAGTATTATTAAGTATTAATAATATATCGGGTCCTGTTCATGTATAACTACTTTATACAAAGTACTTCCACTAAGATGTCCTACTACATTAGTATCCGGATCTAGATTACATGTATTCATAATACTAGTGAATTGTACTTACAGTATTTAATCCAAAGATTCCATATAACTTTGTTTTACTGCGAACTATTTAAATCTGTTCCCTACAATCTTAATCCTCTCGTACTAGTACAAGATTGTAGTCACAATAACGAATTTAGGAATTTTCTAATATTCATATAATATTATTCTATCAATAATAATAAACAATCAAAATATGCTAAAAATTCATTTCAATTATTTATTTCATAAAACATTATTCGAGACATATGCTCTAAAGGGCACTAATCCCAAAAGGATTCAAGTCAAGTTCACTATGGAACAGCCAAAAGAGTACATAGATACTTACAAGGAACAAAACACTTTGGAATATGGTATGGAGTTACCAATGACTCAAAACTGATTGGCTACACAGACAGTGACTGTGCAGGTGATGGACCCAAAACGGGTATGTTTTAAATATTTATAAATCGCAAGCGCACGAATCGTATTTGGAATATAGTGTTCATGTAAGCACGAGATCGAACACAAATGAGTTGTCTAAAATCGAAAAGAAAACTATTTTAAACCAAAATTAATAAATTCTAACCTAGCTCCAAAGATTGATGAGATTTAATGTCATGAACATAAAATAAAAGATTTAAAATAAAAATATTAAAGACAATATATATTACTAAATTAATAATTGTAAACAAGATGGTAAAATAAGATTATTAAGGATTAGAATCCACAAAATATAAGTTCAATAATATTTATAAGTACATTGATTCCCAAGTTTTAGTGATAGTTAAAATAAATCAAACTATCATTTTCCAAATAGATTTATAATTTTAAGCACAAATTACTTCTAAAAAGATAAGATTTTCCTTCACTTTTCAAAATTATAATTTCAAAGCATTTAGTGTAAATCAATCTAATGAAATAACAAATAAATCAATGAACATTATTTATAAGGCAAAACATAATATTTTTGTTCTAAGCATGGATGTGTACAATTTAATGACACGTCTTACACAAAGAATATTATGTTTTTGCACTAATGAAGAACAAAGTGTAAATATGTGCTAACAATCCGAAATACATGATATTTAAGATGAAAGAAGATATTTGAAGAAGAAAATTCCATAAACTTTGTTGTACAAAATGGGAAATCAACATACAAAATAAATACTATCTAGTTACATATTGTTTCATCATCACCTTAATAATCTTAAAAAGATTAGAAAGTCATAACTAAAATAGCAAATAAAAACTAAAAATTACAAACATAAATAGGAAAATTTGGAGGATGAATCCCAAAATTGTTCCTATAAAAATACATAGAAAATAACCAAAAAGAAGAAAAAGATGAAGAGAATAGAAAGGTTTTGAAATGTGTAGAATTTGTGGTATGGTAACCTCCCCTCTAAAATTGACACTTCTTAAATGGTCTTCAAAACTCCATATTTATAGCCAAAATGAGGTATTAAAATAATCAATTTAAATTAATTAAATTGATTAAATTAATTTAATTAATTATAATATGGCAAATAGGGGTAAATTATAGAGTGTGATAATGATATTTTTGGGGTAAAATGTGTAGAAAAGTTTGGGTAAAAATTGGTATTTTTGGACAAATAGGACAAGGGGACATTTAGGCATTTGTTGGGCTCAAGAGGAGAAAATGTGGTGGCTGGCAGTGGCTATGTTGTGGGTTGTGGCAGGTGGCAGGTGGATGGGAAAGGGAAAAATGGGCTTGGTCTTGGTAGACGGGCTGGGCTCGGGCTTGTGCTGTTTTGGCAGTAGCTGGGTGAGGCAGGAATGGGGCAGGCATGTGTTGGGTGCTGAAGGAATGATGCGTTTGGCTGCTTGGGGGACCGACTAGGTTGTGGCACTGTCTGGGACAAGGCAGATGCGGTTTGGCCTTTGCTGAGGAGAGCTTTCGGTTGGCAGGGAGCAGGATGAGCTGGGCCTAGCAGGGGAAGGCTGCTTCGTGGGCCTTCTTATCAATGCCAATTTTTACTTTCTTTTCTTTGAAAATGCCATTTTTTTCCTTCATTATTCGTACTTTTCAAGAGCAAAAATACACCAAATTCCCTAACAAAATAAACATAAACTAAATCATAATAAAATATTTTCAATTATAAAATAAATCAAGTTAATTCTTTGAAAATATTAATTATAACTTAATTTATATTTAACATTTAAGTCCAATAATACAACATTTTGTTACCTCAAGTTAAACAACAATAATTCAAATAATTAACTACAATATTTTACAACAAAATAACTATAAAAACACACAAAAATCTATAAAATCCAAATAAACCCAATAAATTCTAAATTACTTAAAAACTTAATAAATCAATTAAAAACTCAAGAATTAAGCAACAATTAACAAATAAAAAGTGGTAAAATAACTCTATTTTGTAGAGTTATCAGCAGGATCAGTAGACGACATGAAAAGCACATTAGGGTATGCTTTCACAATTGGATCAAGGATATTTTCCTAGTCATCAAATAAACAAACAACAATTGCATAATCATCAGCTGAAGCAGAATATATTGTGCAACAATGAATATAAGCTAAGTTATATGGCTTAAAATAATTCCTCAAGATATGGGAGAATCACAAATGAAATCTATAAAAATCTATTGCTATAGCAAATCAACTATAACAATGGCGAAGAATCCAGTATTTCACAGCAAAACCAAGCATATAGGCATCAACGATCTCTTCTTCAGAGAAGCTAAAGCAAACAAAGAAATATAACTCGAGCACTGCAGGACTGAAGAACAGTTAACATATATATTCACAAATGCACTACCAAACTGCAAATTTGAGCTATTATGAGACATGATTGGAGTTACTGAAATGTGTACTAAGGAGGAGTATTAGAATTGCTACATATTTATAGAATACTTTGTGTACCAAGGAGTATGAGAAAGCAAGTAAATTAGAAGAGTTTAGAATACTTTGTACTCTAGGATTTCCTAACCACATTTAATACAAGTTTAGATTAATCTAGAGTAAAAATATTTATTGAAAATTGTAAAAGTCGATTAGATTACCACTGACTTTAACAACTATATAAATACCACCTATATATTGCAAATGGGTACAAGAAAAACTAGAAACAAAAAAAAAGTATTAATAAAAGCCAATTAATCTTTGTATACGTCTCCCATTCTCTATATACAGCACCACAAGAAAAAACATTTACGATAACTCTCGAAAAGTGTTATCAAATGCATTTTATAACACTTTAGCAAGTGTTAAGTCTACCCATGTTATTAAAAATCATGCCTTTTGATTACATTTCTTACATGTTATTAAGTAGACTATTATAACGTTGCTTTGGTGTTATATATTATCAATAGTAACATTATTTAGATGTTATGATTCTTTATGTTAAGTATATTTTTTCATTTAATTACATTTTCAAGATGTAATCTAATTATCTTCAATTACATTTATTGGTAAAGTAATCTATTATTTGTCCTAATAATGTAATTAGAATTTGATAAAGTCTAATGATTTTTTTTGTATCAACCAAAATATCCAATACATGTGTCCCAAATGAAAATTTTTGTAACGTCCTCCTTATCTAGGATCGTTACACTGTGTTCTTTAAATTGTGTCAGACTTGCTAACCAAGTCATTTGGTTTAAAATGTGTAACTAAGGTTAATATCAAGGGTTAGGGTTAAAAAAAATTGGTCAAAACAATCGTGAACTTTTATTTGAAAATATTTATACAGTTATGGGATCCCAAAATATTACAACCAAACTTTTTTTAAAAGGTGAATATTCATCAAAAATTACATTCAGTCAGCCTAAGCGGCAAAAACAGGGCTATAACCCTAGTTCTTCTGAGATATCCCCGACCGTGGTAGTCGAGCAGTCGCATATGTATACGCCACCACCGAAGCTCTCCAACTCATGGCTGATCAAGCTTTCCCTTCTCCTTACCTGCACCACAAAGCACCCGTGAGCCAATGCTCAACAAGAAAACTATACATGTGCATAACATAACAAAACAGATTCTCAGATATTTATCTAGCATGTCCAGCAGTAATAACCTACACAGTCAATAATTCAATTACAAACAGATGGTCATTGGACCAATTTGGGGCTGCTGCTCTGAACAGTTGACCATAGAGTCAATCCCGGGGCCCTATGCCCAAGCTACGTGAATATAGAGTCACCTGGGACCTTTGCCCTTAGCCTTGAGTAACTAGCCGAAGAGCTAGTCCAACGTACCTAGCGCTTTAATGTTTCATCAATCATAGGGTCGACCAATGTAATAATATGTTGGTGGTTTAGGCCTAAGCCCTTCGACCAGCGCGCAACGAGTTATTATCGTCCTTGACTGGTAAGTCAAGCCCTGATCCAAGAATACAGATCTCAATATCGAAACAGATATGAATAGGCATATCCGAACAAATAAGCAGTCATGCATGTTAATCACATAACACCATCAAATACGATACTAATCATACATATTTAACGGGGCCTCATGTGAAGCATTAGCTTAAATATAAATGTCCTCGAGGCCCAAGCCCTAGTCATGATATTTGATAACAGTCATGCAAAGTCCTAATCACATATAACACGTATTGGATACAGTTTTCTTACCTCAGGGTCCAAGTAAAGCGTAAATAAGAACGACCCTCGAGCACGATCCCAGTTCCGAGCCCCTAACGATAACCTAGTCACAACCATAATATAGGATTCCATCAATAACGAGCAAATAAAGGCTTTCAGACCGAATCCTAGCCTCCGGGGCCTCGAGTTCCACTAAACCGGGTAGTGAAATCGATCCCAAGCCCTAAGGAAAAGGTTCCTTTTAAAAAAAAAAAAAAAACTTCCCAAGGCCAAATATGCCCAGGCGGGCCGCGACCTGGCCCTGAGGGTCGCGGCGCGCCCCTCCTAACAACAAGCCTCCTCCCCTCTGTCAAGGGGCGGGGGCCGTTACTTGCCCTTGAGGGTCGCGGCGCCTCCCTATTGTCGTCCTTGACTGGTAAGTCAAGCCCTGATCTAAGAATACAGATCTCAATATCGAAACAGATATGAATAGGCATATCCCAACAAATAAGCAGTCATGCATGTTAATCACATAACACCATCAAATACGATACTAATCATACATATTTGACGGGGCCTCATGCCCTAGCCACGGAATTCATACAACAATCATAGAACACTTAAGCATGTATCAACCAACATGTGAAGCATTAGCTTAAATATAAATGTCCTCGAGGCCCAAGCCCTAGTCATGATATTTGATAACAGTCATGCTAAGCCCTAATCACATATAACACGTATTTGATGCAGTTTTCTTACCTCAGGATCCAAGTAAAGCTTAAATAAGAACGACTCTCGAGCACGATCCCGGTTCCGAGCCCCTAACGATAACCTAGTCACAACCATAATATAGGATTCCATCAATAACGAGCAAATAAAGGCTTTCAGACCGAGTCCTAGCTTCCGGGGCCTCGAGTTCCACTAAACCGGGTAGTGAAATCGATCCCAAGCCCTAAGGAAAAGGTTCCTTTTTAAAAAAAAAACTTCCCAAGGCCAAAAATGCCCAGGCGGGCCGCGACCTGGCCCTAAGGGTCACGGCGCGCCCCTCCTAACAACAAGCCTCCTCCCCTCTGTCAAGGGGTGCGGGCCCTTACTTGCCCTTAAACATGCACAACTAGTCATATAATTACATAATCCACATAATACAATTAAATATAACAAATATGCACATAATTCCATATAATGTCATCCTGGCCCCCTAATCAAGGCCCTAAACCTTATTAGGTCATTTTGGGACGTAACAACTTTCAAGTGCAAAATACAATAATAAAAGTCCATGAAGAGTATGTCTAATGAGTCTAATAAAAGGCAAATTATAACATTTGTTCAGCACTATCGCTTTATTAATTGCAAGCATTCAAGTCTCATGTCGCTACATTTATCACCTAGATAACATAGAGAAAAAAATGCAATAAGAAAACAAAACTCATATGTTATCTTCTTAACCAATAAGCATAACAACAGATTGCTATTTAAAAAAACAACTGGAGCATAACAGCTATTTTTCCATAAATCCTAAATTTTGAGATCTGCAATTAAATCTCGGATATTTGCATAATAGTTCCAAAAACAATATGACAACTCATTATAATATCTAAGATCAATATTTACCTCATTATGACTTTGTCGGTTGGCCAAGCAATAACACTTCCAACACTTTCTTTAATACAAGTTATCCCTGAAGTTTGCCTCCACAAAAATGCATCACGCTATCTTGCAAAATCAACACCAACCTTCATGGCAAATGGTCCAATAGAGACATCAATAACTAAATCTTATGGATCATTTGAAATAAAATACCCATAAGCAACAATATTCCCAGAACCATTCCAATCCAAAAGCTTGCATCTTTGGCCTTGAGTTCCAACACTCCCACTCTATAATCATCATCCAACTAAAAAAATTCCAAATGACCAAAATATTATGAGAGTTTAGAAGTAATTAATTAACTTGAAAATTATTAAACAAATGATAATCTTAACAAAGTAGGATTATGTGCATTGGATTGCTCTCCACTCAAACCAGATTGAGACTATAAGCATCACAAACAAAATGTTAGATATAACAAATAACGTGCATGCAAAGTAAATGTAAATAAGAATGAATAAATTTACCTTGAGATTCATGAAAGAGTGAATCAACTGCTCCATAACTGCCACTTTTTCCTTCAACTCTTTTTAATCATTTTCCATTCGAATCATATGACCATCTTTCTCAGATGTAATTGCCAACTTTGTTTTAGTAACTCCTTTGCCGTAAGCTCTCAAATAACAACTTTTTTCAGGACATGTTATCTTTGAAAGAAGATCTCCTTTTTCTTTTAGAGTTTTTGAAGGTAATGACGAATCATCCAACATGTCCTAACAAAATAACAAGATTCAAATAGAATATAATCATATTCAAATTTTAAATAACTATATTGAAATAATATCAAAAACTAAATGGAAATTGGCAGGTGTATACAAAAGTTTAGCAACATATGAATTGACAAGTTCCCCATTTTTCTTTGTGTGAGCCTTAGTCAAGACATCAATCCTAGAAGGTGCTTTTTACTTGTACTACTATGGAAAGAAAATATCAATAGAAATGTATAATAATAGTTATTATTAATATAAAAGACTTGAATAAAAGCATTATTTACCATATCATCAATTAATCGAGCGTATTTTTTGCAGCTACAAGTGTGAAGGAGTCGTTTATTTCTTATCTCTTTGTACTTATCACTTTTAGCCTAAAAAATTAAAACATATTTTAAGTTAATGTTATATGCAATAATCTAAATCTCCTTTATGACTACAAGTGTGAGGAAATTATTTTGTCCTCAATTATTAGAGAAAGGTATAACCTATCTATCTATGAATTTAATAACTTAATATTAATTAAGTCCTCAATTCTTATTATCTGTTGAACTATAACCAACTTTTATCGAACATGATGTCCAAAGTTGATAATAAGAGGCTATATATCTTCGTTTTTTAACCCTTTCTTTTGTGAGAAGAGAGAAGAAGAAAACTAACATATATAAAACAAGAAATAACAAATTATTCTACTCTCTTTCAAAGAAATAGCCTCAATAATCAAACAAGTCATGCAAACAAAATTCAATTATAAAACAATAATACTAGAGAAGTCTACATAAAATCAAACACCATTTCCTCTAGACTAGCAACTAATTATTTTCCAATATCAATTCAAACAACACACATGTTTTCTTCCTTATCTCACCACAACACACAAATTTGTTAGATCCTACTTAACTAAGATACACAAGTTCTTAACCTTCCATTATCACCCCTGTACACAAATTTCTCAAATCCTACTTCACTTTGGATGATGAATATTTAAGATATTCAAACCCTGGAGTCAATTATTTTCATCAGAATAATTATAAAATTCATCAAGCATGAATATTTCCAGCAAAAATGGTGAAACAATTATAAAAATAAAAATAAAAATCATATATAATATGAACTTTTTCCAAGAACAATAGATCAGATAAGAGTCAATTATGACACATCAATTAAAACATAATAGACAAGAAACACACAAGGATTTCAAAGACAAGAGTCATTGCATAGTAACATGTATATATAAAATTGAGACTATGTCACAAGGATGCTTATGCTCAACATTTGTACTGTAAGTAATTATGTGCATCAATTTTCTCATGCTTTATGTGTATAGATAGACAAAATACAGAAACATAAAAGCGATAACTCAAATGAAAAGAGAGAGAGTGGTGTCATGGAGTGGAGATAGTTATTTTGTTCGCCCCAAACAAAGGGCCATGCTAGTTGATGGATAAAAGAAAAATAACTAAGTGCCAAAGCTTTCAATCAATAATAAATATAAGTGCCTAGTGAGATAGTTAAGGGTTACTTTTTTGTAATTTTTCAACTCATTTAATTAACTTCAAACTTATAAATCTAAAGGGGCAAATAAGATGAGATGTGATAATATGTAGTATTTTTATTTAAATTGCCACCAAATACAAATACAAATACAAGTATTTTCCAGAACGTTTATAATAAATAAAAATTGGACTATATACATAATATATGTATATTTAAAAAATACCTTAGTATGTAACACCTATGACCATAGTCTGATCCTATTGCATATATAACTTATGCATAAGTATCTACTCAGTTCCATTTTAGAAATGAACTTTAACGTACATTTCTATGGTTTATTCTTGAAACATATAATATTCATAACAAGCAAGCCAACCTGGTCAAGTGTCGACACAAGATGTGGCTGAAACTTTGTCTTAAATGTAATTGGGCCAACCTGCAACCAGTGAAAGTAAGTTCTCATTAAATATGAAAATTAGACATGACAAAATAGAAAAGCTCTATTTCTAATTAGCATAAACTACAAGGTAGAATGTAGTAAACCTTGAGAAGAGAAGTAAAAATGCAAAAATAGAAAGCATACGTAGCAAGTAATCAAGAAGAATCTAAATGTATGAAGTTTATGAGCATATATAGATAAATATAATTTTATTCTATTTTTTGATTAATTATAACCTATACCTGTAATTATTATTATTATGACGTTGTATCAACACTTGGCTTTGGGTCCGGCAAATTTATGCTATGCTAATAATTGTAGAGAAAAATAGAAGAGCACCATCTTGGGCTATGAGACTTCAATTAAGTTGAATATATTGCTTGTATTCTATACCAATGTCTCAGCGAACTGTAGTTCCTTTAGCCTGTAGAAAGTAAAAAACCTCAATTCAATAGAACAATACAACACGAAACAATAGAAATGGCAAAACAAAAAGAGATAGCACAAACTCCAAACACATAATCCTTATCACTAAACAGAGGCAATATCATATAGTTGGGATTCAAAACATAATATATATATATATATATATACATAAATGAATAATACGTAACAGAATTACTACTCTATACAATTACTAGACTCATTTTCAATAACAGAGCACAACTATTTTCTCCATAAAATTATTTAGTTGGAGTATACTATTTTCAATAACAGAGCACATCTATTTTCTCCTAAAACAAAATCGATTTATGACACTGGCTAAATCTAATTCAATAACAGAGTACTCCACAAGACTATTTTCCCCTAAATTAAATTCAACAGCAAAGCTTATTTGTGACCTTATGATTAAAAAATCAATGAATTGGTGATGAGAAAAGAAAAGAAATTAAATTGAATACAAGATGACACCAAAAAAAAAATGGGACTTACGTTACTATACGAGCTCTGGCTTTTTCAAGAAAGTGTTCATAGTATATGAATTACAGCACATATATACATATATATATATATATATTATATATATACATTGGATACAAAATCTATTGAACTTTTGAACCCCCATGTCTAATTAAATTTAGCACTCAATATTATACTAAAGGAGGTATTACAAAGACCGTACCAATAAAACCTTTCGAAGTGTGCAGTATAATATTGAATCAGTGATTAAAAAAAAAGACATGAATAAAAAGAAAACATGTAAGTCGGAAGGTTGCTCAGTAGCTCAATTTAGCTACTTACCTATCACAATGTCTTTGATCTTTATCGACTTCTTCTTGTTGCTTTCTCAACTGTTTCTTTATCTCCAACTCATTATCTCTCAGAGACATTTTATCAAACAATTTTCTTGCAATGTGATTTCAGTTTATAACTTAATTCAATAGCAGAGTACGTACCACAAAGACTGCCTTTCCCTAAATCTAATTCAATAACAAAGCTGATTTTTTACACTAAATCTAATTCAATAGTAGAGACAGAAATTAGATTTTAAATGAATCAATGAATCGGTGATGAAAAAACAGGAAGAAAAATTAAATTGAAGACAAGATGATACTGGAGTGAGGATTAGGGTTATAATTGGGGAAAAAGTTTAGTGAAGATGATTGAAATAAATCAGGGACGTACTTCCCCATTCCGATAAGAGCTTGAGATTGGTAGATTGACAATCAGAAATTGAAGAGAGTGACGTCATAGAAAAAATTTGCTTTCTCCAATTTTCTATTCCTCTAGTATTAATATAATTAGAAAAAGATAAAATTATAAATAATTTAAATATATATTAAATAAATAAATAATGTGTTTTGAATTAATTCATGAGTCATGAAAAGAATAGAAAATTAAGAACAACAGATTTTTTTTCAAATAAAAAAGGAAAAAAAAAATACTAAACGGAAAATTCTAGTTTTTTTTTCATATAAAATTTGACAGCTGTATTTTAATAATTAAATAAGTAACGTTTTTAATTAAATATATTCTCTAAGCTTAATTTTTTTAAAACAATTGTTGGTTACCCTTTTTAAGACATGTAAGTCATTTAATGTAATTAAATGGTAAATTTCTTGAAGTGCATAAAACCTTCCTGTGTGACTTGTCCCGTCCATTACATCTATTACATCAACAACATCAATCCATCACCTCTTTCTTACCCTAGCCTCGTCATACTTTAGCTATACTACTATTTTTCAAATACACTACCCCACTTTTTCCTATTCCAAATACATAAACGAAGATGTTCTAGCTATAAGTTGAAATCCTAAAAATGATAAACTAACCAGCCACTTACATCAGTTGGATGGAGCTTACCTCAGTCGTGGCATCAGCCCCTGTGAGCCTAAGTAAGTCCTGTATATATCTTTCCTTACAAAGAGGAAGTCTAAAATAGTTTGAATCCTCCTTCTCTCTTAATGTCCCAAAAAAAAAAAACTAAGCAGCTGCTTACATCACGTTATTTATTTAGGTGTTGTGGCAAAAAAATAGAAATTAAAGGATTCTAAAATAAAAAACATGAGGAAACAAATTGTAACAAGTTACACAATATCAAAGACCAAATATGCCATCGCCAGTTTTGTAAAAGAAAGCGAATTTAACTAACAGTTCACGCTTGAAAGATTGAAATATAAAATGAGACGATAGAAAAGCATAATACATGAAAAAAAGTTTCAAAAGTAGTTTTCATCACTCTTGGGTAGAGCAGCTAAGTGAAGATTTAATCTTCTGAACAGTCGAACTGATAAGAGTGTTGACAGTGGCCACAGAGTCCATGTTGATGAGCTGTTTGGAAGATAAGGGATTCGAAACCAGGATTTGGAAAGCCACAGTGAGAAGTGAACCAACTGATGACGAAGCATTGGTTGTGTTTGAAGAATTGGAAGTTAAAGCTTCAACATTTGCGGTTCCTGTTGATGAGTGTTCTGTACGACCATCTCCGCAGATTATGATTCCAGAGGGGAGTATTGGTATGTTTGAGGAGTTCTCGCCGCTTATTGCTATGTTAAGTGTTGGTACATCTATTGGTGCATATATCACAAATGATCCCAAAGCGTCAACGTAGCTCTCTTGAACCATCAAAATGCTGTTCTCACTTGGGATGAAAGGCTGCATCAAATAAATTTAAATATATTTAGAGAGAGAGAGAGAGAATTAGAACCTGTAAATAATGACTACTTTTTTAGAAGAAAAAAAATTATACATAACACTACTCTACTACAAGGGAGGTGAAACACATTTATCATTCTGACGATGGGTGTTTTACATGCATAAATGTATTATGTAACACATAAATGACCGTGATAACGTATATATATACCATAATTTTTTAACCGAGGCTTCACTTTAAGCCCTGCCGGTAGGGCTTTCAGTGTTTCTCGATCCGAAAACTAGATTCAAACATGTTGTTTTCCACGCGCATAAAAAAAATTAGTCACGCATGCAACAACATGTTTGAACTTAGTTTTTGGTACCGTAAACTATTCGGAATTTTCTGAAAATTTGTAGGATACTCTAAATAGCTACAATATATACGGTCATAAAAAAAATCGCGCCGAAAACTGTTCACAAATTGTAAACACTGAGAACTTTATCGGTAAAGCTTAAAGTGAGAGATTTTTCGTGTGTGTATATATATATATATAATTGTTAAAATCTGTACAAATAAAATTGTAGTAGTAATTAAAAATTCTTAAATGTAAAATTTCCACAAATTTGCTTTCAATGGACGCACATGTCTAGCTTTACATGATTTGGCTTACCAGGAATATTTTGATTATTAATTAATATTGAATTATAGGTGAGAAACAATACCTGGTAATAGGAATTTGTATGGCACTATTTTATTTCATGACGGTAATAAATATTTTCTTAAATAACAACATTCAGGATCTTATATCATGTATTTTTTTTTTTGAGGGGAGATGTCATATTTGAAAAAGAAAAAAATATTGGTAGAACTTAGTATTCTACTTACTATTAATTCTTTTCATCAATTCTTTAATCGCACATATAAAATTAATCAACTAATAAGAAACAAAGAAATAATTTAAACGAGATAATTAATTACTTACCCGTAAAATAGAAATGCAGTTTTTGGGATTTGCTCCAGTTGGGATGTGTGCAATCTCATGTATTGGATGACCATTGGAGAGAACATCCCACTGAGAAACATTTGAAACATAAAACTACTCTTATACTACTCACAACTTCATAAATTGAAGAAGCATAAAAAAAAATGTTGCTATAACTTCATTAATGAGATATATTAATGGTGGAATATGTCCTTTTGGAGGTGTTTCATGCTCCTCTTGTGAGAATTTCGACACTTTTTCTCCTAAATGTTGTACTAATTAAAGATATACGTGCTATACTAGTTAAAAGATCAAGAATGATCATATTCAAAGAATGAGTTACGAATTAATTGTCTGAAGTATTTCTTCTAGTGAATTGTGCAGAGAATTCTTTTAAACTGCTAAGTAATATAAAAGAGCCTTAACGTGTTGTGTTCAATGCTATAATGGATTCATGGTACGATTGTAACATGTAATGGTTTCTAAAAAGAAATGGAATTATGGCACATATAATACAAACATCCTAATATATATATTTAGTATAGTCTCACATAGTTATACTTTCGGACCGTCTCAGTCATACTTTCGGACCGTCTCAGTCTATAGTGTTTGTAATATATTCATGTATATATATATAGATTTCCGATATATATAGTTCCTGTGTCTTTATGAATCTTTTTTAAAGTAATTTATTATAGTACTGTTGAAGTTGAATAAAAAGATGAG
Organism: Humulus lupulus; assembly: GCF_963169125.1. NCBI lineage: Eukaryota > Viridiplantae > Streptophyta > Magnoliopsida > Rosales > Cannabaceae > Humulus > Humulus lupulus. The sequence goes on along the minus strand of NC_084794.1, from coordinate 164,322,567 downwards.
AGATATGACCTGAAGTCTGGATTTGTGTTGTGTGAAGAAATCAAAGAGTGTTAGGTGCGGCAAAGGAAGCCATAAAGAGGTAGCGGCACTGACAATGATTCCAAAAGGTTGACCTGGCGCTGTGCTCTTACGAACTGAGACTCTTACTCCACTATTGTTGACTTCCGATAAATGAGGAAAATCCATTTTCCCTGACATGCCCAGCATCCCGCAAAAGCTTTTCACCATTCTATGCCCAAGTTTCGTTATGCTTTTCTTTCCTTCTGCTAAGCTTATCACTGCCAATAATTTGTATTCATATATATGATAATCACTTGACAATTTGTTAATTGAAAACGATTCTGTAATGTTCCGATAAATATTATAAGTGAAATTAAAGACCTCACAATCACAATGCCAAATTAATTAATTCTAATAAAGTGCACGCCACTAGTACAACTACGTTACGTACCTCCACCGAATTCATGAAAAGCGGGAACATTACTATCTATTACTTTGGAACAATAAGTGAATCTTTCAATCATTCTTTCCAATGAGACAATCCATCTTTCGGCTCCATATGCAGTGTTATTGCAAACAACATCCCTATAGAGCCGATGAGTTTGGATTTTATCATCCACTTGTACGTGTTCAACCCAGCTAACCTATCACATGTATAGACAAAATATTAGAGGCACACATGATTGCAACAGTTAAATTAATATAGGATCACTGCTGGGATTGGTTGGCTAGATGGAAACCATGAACTGGTGACACAAGGACTAGTTCATGGTTGTGGAAAGAGTAGTGATTCATACACAGCACTATGATGTACAAAATAATGTGGTCCACCTAAAAATATATTTTGTGTCTATAAAATGCTTGTGTAACATGGTAGATTTGGTTGATAGTTATAATTAGGTAGTACCTTGGAGCAGCCATTAGACATGTCTTGTATGATGCAACCAGAGGGAAACTTCCAACACCGAGAACAAGAGTTACTCTCCCTTGAAATTTCATAAGAAACATCAACAATCGCCCAACTTCCAACCTCAAATTGCTGACAATGCCGAAGGAAATAGAATTCTCTTGAAGGCACGTGAGGTGAAAGGACATGCATTTGCTCATACATCTGCATATTATATATAAAACATCTCCTTACACCATTTTATCATATATATATATATATATATAAGAATTTAGGTAATTAATTGGAAGGAAAGAAAATGAAAGAATAAGAATAAAAATGACAATGAAAAAAGGAATAGTAATGGAGTTAAATAAAAATTAATATGAATTAAAAAATTATTGATTTTTCTTCTAATATTGCATTGAAATAAATTTTTTTTTATTTTAAAGCATTAGAATGTCATTCTAATAGTTTTTCTTCTAATATTGCATTGAAATAAATTTTTTTCATTTTAAAATAAAATAATTATTTTATCAAGATGGTGAAAAAACTATTAGAATGACATTCTAATGCTTTAAAAAAAAATAGAATAAAAATTAATTTATTTCTATTCTATTACCTCCACCCAATAAAAAAAACTTTACAGCAACCACATCTATTACTAAGAGACAATTGTGATCCTGAATAGGTATAGACTATATATTTACCATTTGCAAAGCTGCATGTCTGTTTCCTGAGTCTCCTTTCTCAAGTACCTCAATTGTCCTCGCTTTTGTAATAATTGTAGTGAATAGATCTACCCATTTATTCTGCAAAAGATATATAATTAGTTCATGTATATAGGTGACATATATATATATATAAAAATATAAATACACTTACGGAATCTAGAAAGATATCAACCAATTGCGCAGCATTCATAGCCACCATTCCCGAGTGTTTCGATGATTCAAATCGAGCAGAAGAGGGACATGGGAAATGATTAGTAGTGTCTCTCTGGGGAAATATCTTATTGTAGCTATCACGGTGAAGAGTGTAACCGCGGCCATCGCCATGATCCGTGGTGGCAGAAGAGGATGATGCCCTGGTCCACAAAGGCTGATCAATCCTGATAAGCTTAATTAGTTCATCCATGGCACCTGCTGCCGTCTCCACCATAAGTCCCCTTTCCATCTCTATGATTCCTCTGAAATGGTGATTATTATGGAACTGGTTCATTTTGGCATTTTCCATGTTTAGGGAACTTGATGAGCCTTGCCTTAAAGCAGGTGGCTGTAGGTCAAAAGAGGACTCAGCACTACTGGGGATTCCACTTGTTAGCCTCTCTATTTCTGATAATGGTTTCCCCGTGTACTTGGCTAGAAGGTTCGACACCTTCTCATGCTACCAAATTAATAACAATAAGGCAAATTAACCAAATTAATAACAATATGGCTGCATAATAATATATTTATGTATATCTCAAGATGAAATACTTATTTAGTTATTGTGTTATATGTTTTAAATATCAATGATATTGATATATATATATACCTCCTCTTTCAACTGAGCATTTTCGAGTTGCAGTTTTTGCAAACTGTGTTGACGTTCTTCCTGACCAAAGGGTGGGCCTCCACATGCAGGGCAGATCACATTCCTGAGTGCCTCTCGAATCGCAATATTTTCACATTGGATCCTTTCGTTCTCTGCTCTAAGAACATTGTTATCCGCCCTCTCATGCTGAGCCTGCTCATAAGTAGTAGTAATAATAATGATATTGATAATAATTTTTAAAATTTTGGTGTTTGGATTTTTTTTCTCAATTTTTTGGGTTATATTAATTTTGTAAGCATATATATTAAAAACATTAAATAAAATAATAAAAAGATGAGGAGCTGAATCGGAGCCCGATTATAAATACATTTTTATTTATTTATTAAAATGAGGCCCGATTTTATTTATACTTGTTATATATATAAATATTTAATTTCACAGCATCCTATCCTATATCATACAAATTCTAATATAATGAAATGGTAAAAATTCTTGCAATAATTATTAGGGGTATATATATATATATAATAATACTAACTATAACCACAAGTGGTGAATAAATTTATGCGGGAAAATTGTTAAAGGCAATGATTACGATTAAAAAAAAATCAAACCACACCTTTGTTTGGGTCCTTTTATTCTGAAACCAGAACTTAACTTGTTTAGGGTCAAGACCAAGCTCTCTCCCTAGTAGACGCCGCTGGTTTTCATCTGGGTGTGGGCATTCCTTGAAAAATCTTCAGCATCCAAATTAACTAATGCGTTACTTTCTATCCACATATACAATTTGTTCATGAAATAATGTACTCAAAACTAAAAAAAATGAAATTAATTACATATATAATCATGGAAGAATCCGAACAGCTAATTATATTTTTTCTTTTTTCTTTTCTGTCTTTTTATATATTATATTTATATTATTGATATTGGATCCATTGTAATAATCTGAAGAAAAAACAGTTCTATTTACAAGAGCACAAGTACTATTCTAGCTACACAAGTGACAACTAATAGAAATACAAACACACACATATGTGCATTAATATTCCTTACATGAAATTAATGAATCTTAACAGTCATGATATAACATTTCAGAGAATAAACAAAGCAAATAAAAAAACATATACATCTCTATGCGCAGGGAATGAAATAGATTTTTTTGGGGGTGGGAAAGTTTGGGTATGTTTTAAGAAATCTTATATATAATTATATTTTAAATGAATACAATGATAAATTAGAAAAATTTGACGTTGTTCTCACCCTTCTAGTTGTGCTATTTGGTGGTTTGTATGGCGATGATATGACTTCTTATGGGCATTGCGAGAATTAGAGTCTTCCTCATGTTCGTTACAAGAGCCTATGATACGTCCCATCTCAAACTCCATTTGACTCTTTTGCTTAAACAACTCTGAGAAATGCAGTATAGTATATGGCCCTCGGACAAATGCAATAGTATTTATAAGATTTTAAAAAACAAAATAATAAAAAAAAATACAGTGATTTTTTCTCCTTTTGAGGTCTCTTTGGATTTATGTAGTCATATTCTCACGAATATATATCTACCACCTGTCATTTCCATAGAAGGCCATCCAGTATTTACACCAGACTAACCCAATAAAGAAAGAGATATCTGATCCCTGTGGGCATTGCTCTGGATTTTGTTTGGTTTTTTTCGAAATCTTTTATTACCTTGTTAGAGCAAACACCTTGAACTATGTCCATCTATAAAGATAATCCAGAGGGCACAGTATTTGTCAAGAATAGTATGCACTCTCGGAGATATAATTTAGGTATTTTTCTTCATATGTAATATACAAATTAGGACCAAAAAAAATGTTTTACATAAAGTGGAATGAAATTGTTTTTCCATCTATATCATAATAATAAATTACCACATTATTCCAAATTAAAAGGATTTTTAGTAGGAAGTTGTTGAAAAACCAAATTATTATAATTTATTTTGATTGACCTGACATGAACGTACGTAGTACCAATAAGTAATTTTAGTGCAGAAAATATATACATATATAATTATATTTTTGAGTTCTTCGTCGTAATGGATGGTATTGTAATTTTATTAACCAAAGAATGTTAATTGAAGATATAAGGACAAACTTAATTTAATTTATTATTATTCATTTAGTATTTTATTAGCTAGCTTGGTGAACAAGTATAATTTTTCTAGGAATATTTGAAGTTATCTACAATAGTTTGTAAATCACACATAGAAAAATATTTCGGTCAAAATTTTTTTTTATTTGAATTGCAGCTGTATAAAAGTCAATCATTATTTATATTATAATTTTATTAGATATTATTTAGTTAAACGTCAATCCTAATTTGGATTAAAATATAATATTTAGTAGAATGTAGTTTTACTAAATATTATTTTGGTAAAAGCATCTCTTTGGATGTGTTTGTAACAATTACACATAAAGATATGTGTCTATACAATACATATTTCACTTACTTTTTTTATCATATTTATGAACTGTTATAATAAATTGTATATTTTTTTCACAGTTAAAATTTTTTAGTTTCCTTTAGTTTTTAATATATATGGTATCAGAACAGTTGACGTAAAGCACTATAATTATCTTTAATGTTTTTTTAAATTCTAATAATCAAATATCTGGATCGCAGAATGTTTTTATCATTCATTGCATCTCTAAAAATATGTGTCATTTAAATATATGGTTGAATCAAAATTTATTTAACATAATTTACATTAATGATAATAACAAATTCATGTTTTCATAAAAAGGATATTGATTAAAATGGTAAACTCTAGAGAAATTGATGTTATTTGGGATGATATTATTTATTATAAAACTGACATAATCATTAACAAAAATTGTAAGTTTAACTTAGCTAGAGTTAAAAGTCGTTATCATTTATTTTTGGGGAATTTTTATATTAATATATAAAACATTAAATAAATTAACTTTAGAGAAATTACAATAGATACGATATTTAAAAAAAAAATTATATTTTTACTTTCTATTTTTATGTTAATATAACATTTTTAATTTCAAATTTACGATTGCTCAACTAACCCATTCCCTTGTCTTCTGTCATTTCACACGATCTCTATTCTCACTACAGGAAAACAGGCTCACAAAGTCATCTTTGTAGGATTTTAAGGACGACATGGCGTCGCAAAAATATCGTCCTAGTAGGTCCATATGTGTAGGGACCTACTGTGACGACTAGGTCTTTGTAGTAGGACACTCGCAAAACCCATTATTTTAAAAAAAAATTGGACCATATTGCAATGACATGATGTATCTGTATGTATTTTTCAAAATAATTTTTTTTTTAATTTTCAGACCTTCAGCGACGACATGTCATATCTGTAGGTCTTTTGAGAATTAAAAAAACAAATTTGGGACCTACAATGATGACATGTCGTCACTGTATAGATCTTTTCACAATAATTAAAAAATGAATTCTGGACCTTACAACAATGGCATGTCGTCACCATAGGTCTTTTTTTAAATAAAAAATAATAATAAATTTTAGTAGTATTTTTTTTGAAATTTTCTAAATCAAATTACAAATCTAACCAAATCATATAATAATAACATATATATATATATATACTTAATAACTTAATATTTTGAATACTCATAAATAATTAGAAAAAAAATATATATTACAATCTAACATCAAACAAAGTACACCATATATACCAACACATATATAAATCCAAATAAACTTTTAAGACTAACATTCAAACACATAGTATATATCAACACACATATATATATGTATATATATATATCCATACATATTTGAAAAGAAAAGAAAAAAAAAACACATTTAACCAACATATGTTCAATATCAATCATATAACACACACATATATATACATATAACTTAACATATAAATTACAATTCAATTAACAATAAAAACAAAGTACACTATTCATGCTACATATATATAAATTCATAAAGGGTAAATACTCATTTGGTACCCTATGTTTTATTGAAAATAAAACATAACTTAAATCTTAAATAAATTGTTTACAAAACCAAGTGCGGAAAATACATAGAAAACATAATTAAAAAGATTGAAAACAACGTTGTCCTCGAATCGTTCACGCAGTCCACCGAATCCATTATTCCTCAATACACAACCACCAATCTGCCAAGAATCCTTCCGCCGTCATAACTATTTTCCTGCATACATAAAAATAAAGGAATGAGCCTAATGCCCAGAAAGGAAAATCTACTAAGAGCATAAAACATAAACATAAACTATAAACATATGACTATAAAAACGTATACCATATAGGACTACAAAATTAATAGCCATTAACTCATTAACATGGCATATGATAAACCATCTAGGTCCTCTGTCTACTAAATGAGGTAGGTTAGATCACATGACAGTATATGATAACCCATCTAGGTCCTCAATATACTAATCGAGGTAGGGTAAATCATAACTCTAAACCATGAAAATGATAAACACTAGGGTTTGCTAGCTAAGAAATTATGAGCCCTAGATAACATAAAAAAAACATAACATAACATAACATAACATAAACTTATCATAACATATTATACATAAACATAACAAACATATAGAAACTATCATATTTTCCTTACCAATACCGGGATTTATGAGAACAAGGACGGGATTTGGAACGCTCCTAAAACCAACAAGAAGAATGTGAGTATTCTAAAGAAAAGAGATGATGACAAGAAGACTAAACCACCGAGAAGAAACTTACCGACAAGAAATCTTAAGTTCAAAGAACTTAAATACCTAACCAAGAGTGGAAAACAGCGAGTTAGGATTTGAGTAAAGAAAAACTATAAGAAACTAATGAAACATATAGAAACGAACTAGGAATAGGAATACATTTGAATGTACTAGAACCGAACTACACCTCGATATTGAAAAACACACTATTATCTTACTTCCCAAGTGTTTAATAAGCTTAAGATGATAAAGCTTATAACCCCAACTCAAGTGTTTATCTCTCAATAGTAAACCTAGCAGCTTGAAGGCTTTGAACACAGCTTGAAGAATGAGAGAAATGGCTAGGTTCTAGGTCCTATTTATAGAGTTCAAGAGTGAAAAGATCTTCTTTTAGCCTAAATAAAAATAATGAATATTTAATTGAAAAACATTTGAATATTCGTTCAGCAGAAGCATAAGACTCGGTCAAAAGGTTCAGAGGCTTGCTAAGAGGTTGAGTGTTGAATTGAGCTCGGTTTCAAAACCATTTGAAAATCTTGTCCTAGGGTCGATATATCGCCCATTTTAGGCGATATATCGCTTGGGCCTATATCCCGAGGCTCGACGATGCATTTGTGCAAAGTTACGTATTTTTCGTATTCCCCGTGTGGCAAGATATTGCCCCTAGAGCTGCATTATATCGACATACGCTGAAATATTATACACGTAATTGCACTTTTTTAGCCTATTTTGAATTGGGTAAATAGCTTTGACTGAGTCATATAATGTATTTAAAGCTGTTGGCAGATTCAGGGGTTTTCAAATATTTCTCCTATAAAACTATTCCTCAAAAATACTTAATTCCTTAATAAACATGCACACGACAAGTGTCATGATTTTATTGGTTCTATCTAAACCTTATAGTATAATAAATGACATCTTTATAATCAGCTATATTAATCAAACCTTATGTTATAATTAATATTCTTAAACTATAGGTTAAACTTATAAAATCTATAGGTGTTGCTACGAGTGTTCAACTAAGTCCCGGCTTGAACCAAAATCCACAACAATAAACATACTATAACTACTACTAGCTATTACTACTTCTACTACTATCTAACTAGCTAAGTAAAGTTCTGGGACTCTACAGTGCAACTTGATCACATTCATAGATTGTGATTGTTTATTCATGCATCACTGGCATAGGTATAACACCATCCCATTAGAGTTTATGGACTCACTTGCAACACTTATAAATTCATTTATAACATCATCATATTATGGTGAGAACTTATCAAGTATGTTTATCCAACTTCGATCCATAAGTAATCTAACTCTGCCGGTATTTTGACACCCCTCCTAATAACAATAACTAAATAAAAGTTACTAAGTTTGAATTTTATGAAACATATTATGTAGTTGACAAAAATTTATGATTTTCATTTTATGAAATAAATTATAAAATTTTAACCATGAATACTTTTAAAAATTAAAAAAAATTTATTTTTGGGTCATAAATTATTAATTTCAATAACATTTTGAAAAATTACCATTTTGAAGTTACATTTTAAAATCAAATGAGATGATCATTGAGAAAAAATTTAAAATTATAAAACAGTAATGCTTTATTTGATTACTTCATAAAAGCTTTTTTTAATAGAAAAAAATATGAGTACATTAAGTTTATAACTTGTTGGAAAAAACTTCCATAACTAAACTTTTTTATCTTTCTAACTAATTTTTTACCAAAATATTTTTTATATATTTCCAAACAATATTCATTGATAAGATAAACTTGAGGAACATGAGACAATTAAAGATAAACTTACTAAATATTCAAAAATAAACTTAAGATAATATACAAACTTTTGTACAATCTGAATATTTATACTTGTCATTCTTCAAAACTTAATACAATATTACATCATTATAATAAGTTAATACAAATAAAATATCCCCACTTTGATCATCACAAATATTTCAGAAATTTATCTAATATGAATTATTATGGCCATTTACATGACTTGGTATACCAGCATATATATATAAATGGGCAAAAGAAGCCACATAATCACCAAACATAACAATTATAATCATTTTTAAACATCATAGGCCAAAAAAATTAAAACAAGATTGATCCAAAAAAAATATATAAATCAAGACATATAAAAATATATATGTAAAATAGATCCAAAACAAATATAAAACACGAGACAGGACCAAAACATGAGACATATGCCATAAAAACTTTAGAAACTTGGAATATAAAACAGATGCATATTTTGAACATAGCAAACAAGGCAGATAAATTTCCAATTTAATTCCCAATTTTTTTTTATAAGAATGGAAAAACTAGCAAAATAAATAACTAAGTACCTAAAAAATTACTAACTGAATGGACAAAGATACAAAATTTATACAAGTATCAATAAATGTTCAAAATTATATTCAGAAACAATAAACCAGATTTATATACACAAAGGTAAAAAACATTTCTCATCAATATAAGAAAGCATAGGGGAACTCTCTGAGCATAAACAAAACCCCAACACAAATAACAGTTCAAAGACTAAGGACAATTAAAAAATGAACCAGAATATAACAATGAAAACATAAACCAGATTACAACAATGACACATAACTAAAAAATTCTAAACAAAATCACAGCTAAATAACAGTGAAACAACTTAGACCTAAAACACAGTAATCATCAAAACAGAATTTTCTCAAAGCATAACAATGAAAACATAAACCAGATTACAACAATGACACATATATGAAAATATCTAAACAAAATCACAACTAAATATCAATGAAATAACTCAGACCCAAAACATAGCAATCATCAAAACATAATTTTATCAAAGCATAACAATCACAAAGCCTCAGAACAACAATAACAAAGACTTAGAAAAATGAATCATCATTAATCTTTCAGATCAGTGGGGATTTAATCAAAAAAATCATTGATTTATACCTCAAAGCCACCAAGCCAATTTGTCCGAAACTCAAAGCCACCAAAAATCAAACTTCCAAAAAATTTACAGCCACCAATCCAACATAAAAGCCACCAGAAAAATCTCAAAGTTAGGTCAATCCACCCCGAAATAATCACAGCCTCTAAAGAAACCAACACCAAACCTTAAACAAAAAATTAGAGACATTAATATCATCAATCACAACACAATATACACAGATCTGAAATAAAAAATTACCCAAACAAAACTGAACAACAATGGGTGAGACATAGAGATGGAGGCGGCTGAGAACTCAAGAAGAATGACAGCGGCCCAGAAGTGAACAACAATGGTGCGAAGGACGATGGTGGCGACTCAGAAATTCGAAGAAAATTGGCAGCGACACTGGGATTCGGAGGACAATGGTGGCGGCTCGGAGATTCGAAGAAAAATGGTACCACCTCAGAGATTGAAGCAATCGTACACCACAGAAACTGGTCCGAAATGGGTGAGCTATTGAGAGGGAGCTCAAAAAAGAGAGCAATTTGGGGAGAGGGGGTTCAAAAATGGGAGTAACCTGTTGAGAGGGAATCAAAAATGGGGAAGAGGGGGAATCAAAAATGGGGAAGAGGGGGAATCAGAAATGGGGAAGACGAGAGCAGAGTGGGGGAGGCAGCTCATGAGAGTTCGATAGGTTAGTGATGTTAGGGTTATTAGAGTTAGGATTATATAAATAAATATATATTAATTTAATAATAATTAAATTAAAATTTATATAATTTTTTTATATATAATGTTAGTGCCACATGTACCTTAGTAATACGTCCACTTGTATTACTCACTTGACATGTCACTATATTTCTCACATGTCAGCAGCCACATATTTTTTTATTAATAAAAAAACGGAGGGAAAAATAAGGGGGAATCAGCAAAATATTTCCCTCCAAACATAATCGTAGGTAAATCTTGTACCTACGAATACTAATGGTAGGTAATAATAAAATTTATAGCCCCGCCCTTTTTGTTTGAGAATCCCCTACCAATAGTCGCTACGAAAATATAACCGTAGGTAAAAGAACTCTTTAGCTACCAATAAATATATGTAGGTAAAAAATTGGTAGGTAAAGACTGAATTTCTTGTAGTGTCTTTGCAAGAAACTATTTCTTTTCATTTCCAAAACTTTACTTCCACTATTTAAATTTAAAGTGGTAAAGTCTCATTTTTAAACTTTTGCCATAAGTTGAGTTTTTGGTAAAAACCCTTAAACTATCGTTCACATATTCTGTGTCACAAGGATGGGAACTAGGCGAAAGCCTCACGTAAAAACTAGTTTTGGGTTAAGAGAACTAACCTCCCAAAAATCATTTTTTCGTTAAGGTTCGAAATCACTACTTTTCAATATTTAGTACAAAATTAGAAAAATCATTTTTCTTAAATCGTGATATATTTTTCTCTATAATTTTACACGAATCCTTATACTCATCTTAACTAATTTTCTGCAAAATTTCATAATTTTTGGGATGGTAAAACCCATTAATTTTTTTAAAGAAATCTAGATAGTGCCTGCTACCCAGATGTTATTTTCCCAAATTTTAAGGTGACTTTGAAAAATTATTTCTCTTACACTGTAGCCTAGTTCTTTCTAAATTTTTACAGGAATCTTTATACATGTCTAAATTAGCTTCTTTAAAAATTTCATAATTTTTTGGAGTAATAAAATTCATTCAAATATTTGAAGCAATCTGGGCAGTGCTTGCTGCCCAAAAGTTTTGTTTCCAGATTTTAGGGCAAAATTTGAACATTTGTTTCTCTTAAATCATAATAAATTTTCCTGTAAAATTTCACAGTATACATGTCTAAACTAACATCCTATCGAATTTCATAGCTTTTAGATAAGGAAAAACCGTTCAAAAGTCAAAACAACCTGGGCAATGCATGCTGCCCATAAATTTTCCAGATTTATATAACAATGCCAAAAAGTGCATAACTTGGGTTTTAAAAATAACTTTTTATGATTTTCCAAAGCCTAACCTCAAGTAATTACAAAGAACTATGCAACTACAAAATTTATTTTCACAAACAGAGGCAGTAGAGTGCAATCTGACCCGTTGGAAGCCAGACCACGAATTTTGGCAGCATGCATCTTTACTCACTTAACCACAATAAACATTTCTAGCATAAACATGTTGACGCCGTTTTTTGTCAACAGTGAAAGAAGAGCATATAAACAATGACTAGTAATGGCCAATAAAAATATGATAATACAAAACACGATTTTTTACGTGGTTCAGCAGTTAAATCTACCTAGTCCACGAGTTTTTTTTTATTAAGCTCAAGATGATCTCTGAAAATTCTTCAAGGATGAATTCTTCAGAGTTTTCTCTCAAGATTCAGAAATTCGGTCATTTACAATGGTGCATGACCTCTCTATTTATAGAGAAGATTGCAGAATACTATCCCACATATTTTGGGTAGTTACTCTTTATTTGTAAATAAATCAAATGGCTTTAAATGCCTGTAATCCGATATAAAAGGAAACGTCCCCTGAAGACCAGGGGGCGTATAACTAATCAAATAATATCCCATGATTTCCGGGGATTTACAGTAATAAATGTAGACCACGTCTCTTATAGACAACACTTGTAGATGTTCAAGGTTATTATCATATATATCCAAGGCCTTATTCTCCCAGGTCTCCCATCAACGTTCGAGCTAATGACATCTCCCGAGGTCACATGGCTTTTGAAATCGTACGTGTGTCAGGCTCGGAACCCCTGATCCGAGGTCATCCCTGAGGATAGATGCATCTCGGGAGCTACCCTTCAAGGTCATGTGTATTTCGAGGCCACCATATTCGAAGTCGTCTCAGCTCTGCAGGCTCGATGTCTAGTCTTGAAACATACTTCAGACTTTACGAGTTCATTCGCTGCGAATCCAGCTTTCGAGGTCACATTTAACATGGCTCGAAATCTGGGTATAACATCTTGCCCCCTCAAAAGTATTTGTTCGAATCCTAAGAGAAGGAAACTTTTGAACTACTTTCCTCGGGAACCGTACCGTCACACACTTGAAAATGGACACGCGTCAGTTGGGTATTGCTCATTTATGGTACTTGAGTACCTTGGAAACCTGCCCACGATCATTCGTCTGCCACCTTTTCGGTACCATCATGTCATTGACCCCTGACCGTCAGATTTCATGAGGATTCTGGCCAATGGCCCAGATTAATCCTTTTTATCACTTTTCTCCCTTTATATATTCAAGGTCTTCTTCTTCCTCTTATTTTACACGTATCAAAAACAAAAAAGGGAAGGGATGAAACCAGAGGCCATCCCAGAGAAACCTCTTTCTCGTGCATGTTCTCTCAGCCGAAAAAACAAAGGACCTCCGGTTTGTTCGAGTCCGTGAGCTCATATTTGCAGCCTCTCCTTCAGTCAGCAATTTCTCTGCAATCGCCATTATTGTGTAAGTGTCCAATCTTTGTTTTCCCTTATCCCGGTTTTTGTTCATTTTGTTCTTGTTATTCCTGTGAATGTACTAGTTTATTTTCATAGTACAATACATTAGGGAATTTTTTTCCGATAGGCTTTTATGTTTTAAGTTTCCATACTGGGTTTATATCACTGGTTCATACCCAGTTTTGATGTTTGAGCAAGATTTCTGTTTTCTGGGTTTTAAAATTTTAAAAGACGTTTCTTGTACACCAAGATATCGGGTATAAAACCTTGGCTTTGACAAATGCACGATACCCAAGGTTACCTTTTCTGGTTATCCGCCATTCTTTTTCCCCTGATTTTTGGGATTCTAAAAAAAAATTGTCTACTCTCCTCCTTTTCTCGTGGAACGCACGTTCTGACTCTTTAATAAGGGTCTTAGTATCGAGCTTGTTTTGTTCCTAAACTCCGAGCTCGTCCTATCGAGCTCGTAATTCTTGCATGCATGGCCCTCACCATTTTTTCTTTCTCGCTAGATGTCACAGAATCTGGAAAGACGGTGGGGGTCGTTGCTGGCAATCCCTTACTCGCCAAAAACCCCGAGTCCGGAATCGTTGTTTGCTCGGAATCAACGTCGAATCCGTGAGTACGAGCTTGCACGCGAGCAGGAGGATATTCGAGCTCATTATCGCCGCCAAATAGACGAGGTCATAGAGAAGAAGAGGAGAACTCTTCGGGAGGCCCTTTATCCAGAGTCCAACTCAGGGCCTAGGCCGATCCCCCTCGACCCCGCATTAAAGGTCACCGTCGCGTATAGTCCAGGAGAACTTCAATTTTCATTGATGGGGGAGCCCTCTTCCTCGCAGCCGAGGAAAGAAATCTTCGAGGCCGAGCACTATTGGAGCTCGGTTACCTCGACAAGTCAGATAATTGACATTCTGGCCCTTCATGGCCTCAGGTTGTCAGGTTCTTTGAAGTGTCGAGCTCCAGCCGCTCATGAACGAAGCTGTTACGCCCCCGGGGATTGTGACAACAGGCTGAGATATGCGGCATGGAGCCAGGAACACATGAAGGCGGGGGCGCTGTTGCCTTTGAAGTCTTTTTTCAAGGACTTCACGGATTTTGTTGGGCTGGCTCCGTTCAAGCTCAAAACCAATTCTTACAGGGTTCTGTCTACCCTGAGGTCGCTATACCACGAGCTGGAGTGGGAAGGGCCTTTACCTCAGGAGATTTTATATTTCTTTTGTCTTAAAAGCAACCCCTCCCGAGCTCGGGGAGGAGATGGCTTTTACTATCTTTCAAGCTATCCCAAAGAGAAAAAGGTCTTTGAAGATCTCCCCAATCATCCACCTGATTTCAGAAAGGCCTTCTTCTGGATAGATGGCCTATCCCCGTCTCAATACTACTCATTCAGGCAGATTCGTAAGTATTCCAATTTTCTTTATCTCTGTGCTCGGGATTTTAGCTGTAAGACCCGTACTTAGTTGAAATGTGTCTTGCTTTCCAGCCAATTTTCAGCGTCCTACTCCTGACGAGGCAATGAAGGGGCATAGAGAGACCCTACTCCAACTCCCTCATGGCAGGAGGTCTCTCTTGTACCTTTTACATGAGGATAAGCTCCGAGTTTGCGGACTTTTGGGAGAGGGCCAGTCCACCTCTGACCGGTCCAATAAAAAGTATGAACATTGGGAGCAGGTGCCTTTGCCCACAGGCGTCCTCCCTCCGAGGAGAGAGGTGAGGCCCCCACTTCCAGTTCGCAGAAGGAGTCCGCCATCGGGGAACGAGGCTAATGACGAAGCCTCGAGTTCAGACTTGGATGAAGGTAAAGCCATCCTTACCTCGAGAATGTGGTCCCCCACCTTACTAAAGCATAAACCCGATAGGTTAGTTTCATGCCCATATGATAGATACCACTTCTACATATGGAGTTGGGTAGACGCTTGTGTTCATAGGTTTGATAGTTGGCTCGGGAAGTATGACACCATGTATACTTCAGACGAGGTGTGGAACGGGATAGCCGTCCAATATGGGACCAACGATTATAGGGACCTTTCGAGGTCGACATCCACCTATAGGGAAGGTACTCCCCCCGCCTCTTCTGAAGATGGGGGAATTTCATGGTCCCCGAGCTTTAGTTTGGGGGAGAGTTCCAGTTAGGTCTTTTCTTTACTTGGTTTTTTTTTCTTTTTTATTTTCCAAGCTTATTATCATTATGTCTAACTTCGATTGGAACTGTGCAGGTGCCATGGACTCCGACCTCGACAATATCATCGAGAGTGGTGGCGCCAAAAGGATCAAGCGTCCCAGGGCAAGGTCGCGAAAGGTGGATCGGCCCACCAAAGTTCCCGAAAGGACCGAGAAGACACTTCCTCCCCCAGCTCCTCTTGTTACCAGCTCCGTCACAGCGCCATCTTCGCAGGTCGGTGCCGCAACCGTGGCATCGACTTCGCAGGTCGATGCCTCTAACATGACCGAGCCCCAACCTCCTATAGTGGTTCGATCGACACTTGGTCCACCTTCTAGAAAGCCTTCTGCTTCTCGAGCTCAGAAGCTGTCAGTTTCTACCCACATGGATGCATATGTGGTTGACAATGCCGCTGGGTCCCATGGGTCTACGCTGGTCTCGGATGTTATGTCCCGAATCGGCCAAAGCTTTGGCAGTCTCGAAGCCCCCCAATGGCAATGCTTGAATGATACCCAAGACTGCACTGCCCTCTATGAGAAGAGTATCGAGCTCACTGCCGCAGTAAGTTTCCTTCTACAGTCCTACTTCTTGGTTATAATCACACTGATCTGGTGCTAATGATGATTTCTTCCTTTGTCAGTCTCTTGCCTTTACTGCCCAGCTCAACTATAAGTTGAACAACGAGATCCATTCGAGCAAGTCTTATGCTCAGGAGGCGAAGGACCTCCACCTCAAAGCAAGAGATGACCTGAAGGCAGCAAATGCAAAGCTTGATGCAGGAGCTAAGGAACTTGAGGGCATGGCAACCGATCTTGGGAAGCTGAAAGCTAGGCTCAAGGATCTTGAGAAAGAGAATGCTCGGCTCCAGGAGGCCAACAAGAAGCTTGAAGAGGAAAAGGCCGCCACCTTTGATATTATTGAGGGTGAGAAGGCTCGTCTCCTTGCTGAGTATAAAGAGAAGAAGGACCAGGCGGTTGATTCGGCCATGTACAGAATGTGGGCCAACAATGAAGACCTGGATACCAGCTTCTTAGGCCCTCTCGAGGCGAGGCTTCTTGATAAGTGGAATGCTCGGCTTGAAAAGGAGGAGGCTGCTCGGGAGGCTGCCTCCGAGGAAGCCCGGAAGGATAGTCATGCTATTCGTCCTAAGGAGTCCGGTGCTGCTGGTACTGAGAAGGCCAAGGAGACTCCTCCTTCTTGAATCCGACTTCGGGGAAATCTTACCTTGGGGCTGTGTCCTCTCATTTTTTGTAATTACTTTAATTTATGCCCACAGGGCTGATACAATTTCTTTTATTATTGACCTATATATGCTTTACATTTCTCAGCTCGAAATATTTTGCACATTTTATATTGATGAATCATTTATGTTTATTTATTCATACAAACATAGTGTGGATTTAGGCTCGAGACTTGATGCATTCATGCATCGTTTGCTCGAATTATCCGCTTCCAATCTTGTTATTTATCAAGGTCGGATATTACTTTAACCACGAACCCAAAAGTTCTCACATGGTATGTAACATGACTGGTTTAGTTATATCTTTTTTGTTTAGTTACTTTTTCTCGTCCTCGGTTTTTACTCCAAGGTTATGAGTTCGAAACTATTTTCCTTTAAGATATTCCAGCCTCAATCTCGACTTATCTCGAAGTAGGTTTAGGTTCCTACTTATCGTCGATTAGTTTTTTGGCTGGTTTGCTCCAAACCTATTAAGTTTGCACATATGGTTAAATCTAAACGTTATTATCTTTTGATAGTTCGGTTGTCCAAACTATCTAAGCTCGCGTATCTGGTTACATCCAAATACTTTAGGTTTTTGATAATTCGGTTGTCCAAACTATCTAAGCTCGCGTATCTGGTTACATCCAAATACTTTATGTTTTTTATAATTCAGTTGTCCAAACTATCTAAGCTCGTGTATCTGGTTACATCCAAATACTTTATGTTTTTTATTTTTTATTTTTTAAATCAATGGTATACATACCGATGATGCCCCCCTATGATTGTGACCATAGGTTATTAAATTAAGAGAGATTTGCAAAAATAAAAAGAGATAACATATTGAACGAAATAGATCTTTATTTGATGGAATTCAAAAGCAAATAAACTAATACATATAGAAAATCATGGTTACAGGCAACACTTTTCCTATACTACTGATAGTAAGGTCTAAGGTGTTTGCCATTCCATGCTCGCGGTACCAGGCTCCCGTCCAATCTCGCAAGTTTGTACACTCCGGACCGAATGACTGACTCTATCTGGTACGGTCCTTCCCAATTCGGCCCGAGCACTCCAGCTGTCGGATCTCGCGTTGCCAAAAACACGTGTCTCAACACCAGATCTCCCATTCCGAACTTTCGATCTCGAACCCTCTTGTTGAAATACCTAGAAGTTCGCTGCTGGTAGGCAGCATTTCTTAACTGAGCCTCTTCTCGTTTTTCTTCAATCAAGTCTAAGGTCTCCTGGAGCTGAGTGTGGTTTGAACTTTGATCGTAAATCTGAGTTCGGATCGTTGGGATTTCGACCTCGATGGGCAACATTGCCTCGCAGCCGTATGCTAGAGAGAATGGGGTATGTCCTGTTGATGTTTGAGCTGTGGTCCTATATCCCCATAGGACTTGGGGCAATTCTTCGGGCCACCATCCCTTCGCCTCCTCCAACTTTTTCTTCAGAGAACTCTTAAGAGTTTTGTTCACAGCCTCGACCTGGCCATTCGCTTGAGGATGAGCTACTGATGAAAAACTCTTTATTATGCCATTCTTTTCACTAAAGTTGGTGAACAAGTCGCAATCGAACTGGGTTCCGTTGTCGGATACGATCTTCCTCGGCACCCCATAACGACACACGATGCTTTTTACAACGAAATCAAGGATCTTTTTTGAAGTTATAGTTGCCAATGGTTCAGCCTCCGTCCACTTCGTGAAGTAATCTACGGCGACTGCATCATATTTTACTCCGCCTTTGCCAGTCGGGAGAGAGCCTATGAGGTCGATGCCCCATACCGCGAAAGGCCATGGGGAAGTCAACATGGTCATCTCGGATGGTGGAGCTCGAGGAATTGCGGCGAATCTCTGGCATTTGTCGCATTTCTTCACGTACTCGAAAGAATCTGTTTTAATAGTTGGCCAAAAATATCCTTGGCGTATGATCTTCTTGGACAGGCTATGCCCCCTGGTGTGATCTCCGCAAAACCCTTCATGAATTTCTTCAATGATCTTCTTAGCTTCCGGCGGGGTTACGCACCGAAGTAACCGCATGGAAAATCCCCTTCGGTATAGCTTTCCGTCCAAAATGGTGTAACGGGGAAGTTGATACATCAACTTTTGAGCCTGGTTCCGGTCTCTTGGAAGGACTCCGTTCTCGAGATATTCAACTATTGGGGTCATCCAGGTCGGTTCTGTTTCGATCATACACATATCTTCCTCCTCTGGATCATTAATGCTAGGTGCCGAAAGGTGTTCTATGGGCACAACGTTCAGTTCTTCATTTTCAGTGGATGTGGCGAGCCGAGCTAAGGCATCTGCATTTGAGTTCCGCTCGTGGGGAACCTGTTCGATTGTATAAAATTTGAAACACTCCAATGCAGATCTTGCCTTCGCCAAATAAGCTGCCATTCTCGCGCCGCGAGCCTGGTATTCTCCCAAGATTTGATTTACAACGAGTTGGGAGTCACTGTAGTAATGCATAGCTCTAGCTTTGAGCTCCTTTGCTATACGAAGTCCCGCGAGTAAAGCCTCATATTCAGCCTCATTATTTGACGCTTTGAAACCAAATCTTAAGGCAGAATGAAATCTGCTCCCTGTGGGGGTAACCAAAATGACCCCTGCCCCCGCTCCATTTTCATTTGATGAGCCGTCGACGTAAAGTTTCCATAGCTCGTGAGCATGGGTTATTACCTCGTCGTCGGCTATGCCAGTACATTCCACTATAAAGTCCGCCAACGCCTGTGCCTTAATGGTCGTTCTCGGGTGGTAGATGATCTCGAACTATCCGAGCTCAACAACCCACTTAAGAAGTCGACCTGAAGCTTCTGGTTTAGACAAGACTTGCCTAAGTGGCTGATCAGTCAGCACATGGATGGGATGCGCCTGAAAGTAGGGGCGGAGTTTTCGAGACGAATAAATTAAACTGAGCGCGAGTTTCTCCATCAATGGATATCTTAACTCTGCCCCCAGCAATCTTTTACTGATGTAATAAACGGGTCTTTGGACCTTCTCTTCTTCTCGAACGAGCACTGCGTTTATTGCGTATTCGGTGGTTGAAAGGTATAGGTACAATATTTCTCCCGTTTCAAGTTTTGACAGGATGGGTGGTTCTGCAAGGTGCTTTTTGAGCTCCTGAAAGGCCAGCTCGCAATACTCCGTCCATTCAAATTTCTTACCTCCTCTCAATAAGTTGAAAAATGGAAGACCACGGTCCGTAGATTTCGAGATGAATCTGCTTAGGGCTGCCATCCTGCCAGTCAAACTTTGGACATCTTTGTGCCTTCGAGGTGAGGGCATGTCAATCAGGGCCTTGATCTTGTCGGGGTTAGAGCCTCGATTCCACGAGAGTTCACAATAAAGCCCAGAAATTTTCCTGAAGATACCCCAAAAGTACACTTCTGAGGATTTAGCTTCATGTTATACTTTCGGAGCACGCCGAAGCACTCTTCGAGGTCATCAACATGGTTCTTGTTGAGTTGAGACTTGACAAGCATGTCATCAACATAAACCTCCGTGTTGTTCCCTATTTGTTCTGAAAACATCATGTTCACGAGCCGCTGGTATGTGGCCCCAGCATTCTTGAGCCCGAATGGCATGACATTATAGCAGTATAGCCCCTTATCCGTGATGAAGCTCGTATGTTCTTGGTCGGGGGCATGCATGGGAATCTGGTTATATCCAGAATAAGCATCCATGAAGGACATCAGGCCATGCCCCGCAGTGGCATCCACGAGCTGGTCAATCCTCGGCAACGAAAAATAGTCTTTCGGGCAAGCTTTGTTGAGATCTGAGTAGTCAATACAGATTCGCCACGTCCCATTGGGCTTTGGGACCAACACCGGATTGGCTACCCAGTCGGGGTAAAAGGCATCCCTAATGAATCGGTTTGCCTTTAACCTATCAACCTCCTCCTTTAGTGCTTTCTTTCTATCTTCATCCAGCTGTCTTCGCTTTTGTTGCTTCGGGGGGAAGCTCTTGTCTATATTCAGTGCGTGGCTTACTATATTCGGACTTATCCCCACCATGTCCGAGTGCGACCACGCGAAGACATCCTGGTTTTTCTTCAAAAAGCAAATTAATTGTTATTTTGTCTCATCTTGGAGGTGTTTTCCGACCATCACCTTTTTCGAGGGATCGACCTCCTCGAGCTGAATTTCTTCGAGCTCCTCTAAAGGTTCGAGGTCAACTTTCTCCTCAATCCTTGGATCAATCTCTTCGTCAATCTCTAAGACCGTTCCGTCTTTGTTTTGAATGATGGCGAGTGCTTGTGCGCTCGTTTGTTTCTTTCCTCTTAAAGAGATGTTGTAGCATTCCCTCCCTGCTAATTGGTCTCCCTTCAATGTTCCGACCCCGCTAGGGGTCGGGAACTTAAGGGCCAGATGCCTTACTGATGAAACTGTCCCCAGCTCGACCAGGGTGTGTCTCTCGAGCAGCACATTGTAGGCTGATGGTAAGTCTACTACCACGAACTCCATCATCTTGGTTGCCGAGACTGGGTAGTCTCCCAAGGTTACGGGGAGCTCGATGGATCCCATGCAGGCGGTCCCTTCTCCTGAAAATTCGTATAAAGTAGTTGCACACGCTTTCAGGTCGCGAAGGAAGAGTCCCATCTTTTCGAGGGTTGCTTTATAGAGAATGTTGACTGAGCTTCCATTGTCTATGAGAACTTGGTGGACCCTTTTATTGGCCAGTTGGAGAGTGATGACCAGTGGATCATGGTGAGGAAACTGGACATGGGACGCGTCTTCCTCAGTGAAGGTTATTAGTTGTGTTTCAATCCTCTGGCTTGTTGGAGCCCTAGGTTCGGGTTCATAAGGAGACCCATCCCCAGTCTTCATCTCGTTAACGTATCTCTTTTGGGCATTCCTGCTCACTCCTGCAGGATGAGGCCCTCCCGAGATGGTTATTACATCCTCTCCATCTATCGGCGGGGGCCTGTCTTCTTCCCGAGCTCGGGAATTATTGTTTTGTGTCTTCGGAGGCGCGGCTACTCTCTGGCTCGCGGCCGCCTGACTAGTACTCTGGTTTTTGACATATTGCCGGAAGTAACCTCTCGAGATCAATCCTTCGATCTCATCCTTCAGCTGTCGACATTCATCGGTTGTATGCCCGGTGTCTCTGTGAAATCGACAATACTTACTGGAGTCCCTCTTGGATTTTTGATTTCTCATCGGGTCCGGACGCCTAAAGGGGACCTGGTTTTCATTAGCCAGGTATATGTTCTCCCGAGACTCATTAAGCTCGGTGTATACTTTGTATACGGAGAAATATCTCTCCCCTTTCTTTTTCTTTCCTCCCTCGGCTTCGGGGTTATTTCCTTCGTTCTTTTTCCTCTTGGAGGGGTTTTCCGCGACAGGTTTTTGAGCTGCTGGGTCCGCCGAGGTTGAGGCAGAGTTGACATTTATCGTTGTAGTTTCGGGCTGGGAAGTCGCATTAAGTGTCGACCTCGCTTCCTCTACATTGACAAACCTCTGCGCTCGTCTGTTAAACTCGGTTATGGACCTTACTGGTTTTCTTTGCATGTCGTCCCAAAGGGCACTTCCCGGCATTACGCCGGCTCGGACAGCCATTAGGTGCCCACTGTCATCCACGTCCCAAGCTCGGGCGACTTCCAGATTAAACCTTGTTAAGTAACTTTTTAATGTTTCACCCGGCTGTTGTCGAACGTTAGTTAAGGTTGATGCCTTTGTTCTGACCCCCATCATTGCTCTGAACTGCTTCTTAAAGTCTTTAGAAAACTGCTCCCAAGAAGTTATTGAGTGTCTCTTATATTTTTTGAACCAACTTTTGGCAGGTCCTGTCAATGATGCTGGAAAAAACATGCATCTGAGCTCGTAACCCACGTTACTGGCTCTCATTATGGTGTTGAACGTGCTCAGATGACTACACGGGTCAGTCTTTCCTTCAAACGTCGGGACGTGAGGGATCCGAAACCCTTGAGGAAATGGAGTATTGGAAATATGGGGAGCAAACGGTTCGAGCTCCTCGTCAGAGTCTTCATATCGATCATTCCTTTGCTCGTTTTTGAAAAGCCTGAAGGCCTTTTCGAGCTGATCAATTCTTTCTTGGACTGGGTCCGCAAGAGGTACTGTCTGGAATCGGTTGTCATCGATCATAATTCCAGGCTCGTGTCTCCGCAAGGGATCTCTACGGCTATTCAAGCGATCCCTCAGGTCCGGATTTATTGGGTCACCATTACCCCGACTTTGGTTCAGCTGCTCTCGTAGGTCAGGACGATTTCTGCGGCTTCCAGTATTCTTACGACCTCGGTCATGCTTGCTGACCGACCTGGTATCTCCAGAATCATCACTGGTAAAACTCGTCGCATGGTTATTTCGTGATGGATTCTTCCCATGTCGCCTCGTCTCCGGCGTGCGAGAACGAGATGTTTGACTTTTTTCAGATGGGGCGCCTCTCCGCTCCTGGAAAGCCTCCCCGTTTCCTTGTCTTTCTCCCGCACGCCTTTCACCCTGATCTCGAACGGGTTGAGCATTCCTGCGGGGGGGAGAAGGATATCTTATAGGTGATGGAGGGAACCGTATAAGTGATGGTGGCTGCCATCCATGTCGTGGCCTAGACGGTCTAGAATTCGCCCGAGATGGGTCGGTCGCATTTGGTGCGCTTCCAGGTATCTGAGTCTGAGCCTCTACATGGGTTCGGTTGTTCTCAGTTCCTGCAGGTACTTCCACAGGCGGGTTAGCCGGGGCCTGAGCCCGAGTACTCCTCTGGGGCCTAGGTAGAGCGGATGGCTCTGCTGGTTTCGGAGGTTGAGCCGGCCTCCGTGTGGCAGCATCTTTTTCGTGGACTCCCACGGGGCCTACGGGGGAACGTGTACGTCCCTTGGAGGAGGGACTTGTTTTTCGTGCGGAGGCGGGGGCTGAGCCACCTGCGCCTCTGCGGCTATCCTTGCCAACTCCTCATTCCATTTGTTGGGCTCTGCCAACTGCTGTTTCAATTGCCGGTTTTCAAGTTCCACAATGGGAACATACCGCTCAGGATTGTAATACATATCCTCATCCCTTGGTGGAGCAGGTGGTCCCCGGGAATCGGAAGATCCACTTCTTTCTTTGACATCCAGGTTTTCCATTGGCTGTTTCCCAGGACGTCTTGTGTAATGCCCCGAATTCTCCGTTGTGTTTAACGGCGTGAACAGTAGGCCGGAAGGGCCATACTTGCTTAAATATGCTATTAATTGATAAATGCATGTATATGTTGATTATATTATGATATGATGTGAAATGCATGCATGTGAGTCCATATTTCTATCCATAGGGGTGTGATGGTAATTTGGCCCGTTGAGGGTAAATTGATTATTTGTTCGCATGTCGGTGATATAATTTGAGACCACATTATGATGTGGGATTGTTCGAGCTATTTGGCATGAGACGATCAAGGAATGTTAAATGTCGGTTTGGTCATAACGGGCTTAAGCTCGGGGCTCGGGGTGAGTCTCGGGGTGCTTTTAATGATTAGAGTGTTACCGGGTATTAAAGGGTAACGGGAGGTGAATTATTGGTGTTTGAGAATTTTGAGATTAGTGGGAATTGGGAAGCGTTAATTATGATTAACGGTGTAGGTGGAAAGTGTCAAAATTATCCTTGAGTTGGCTTTAGAACTTTTAAAGACCTAGGGGTATAATGGTCTTTTGGCTTGGATATATATGAAGCTTGGAAGGCTGTAGAGTAAACAGAACCAAAACAGAGTGAGAGTCTCTTCCTTCCCGTACATTAATTTCCCTTGTTTCTTCTTGGGAGTTTTTGAGCTCAAGGTGTGGAACTAAGCTAGGAAATCAAGGGGCTTAGGTTATAGACTTGGTTCAGCCATTGGAGGAGGTTCAATACCAAGTTTGAGGTAAGCTTATTTTTCTGGTTTTGCCCTGTTTTAAAGATAGTTTTCAGCTTGTGTTTTATGGAGAATTGTTGGAATTGATGGAAGTTTGATTGGGGTTTGTCTTGAGTTTTGCTTGAGGTGTGATATAGAACAAGTTTAGGGATTGTATTGGAGGTTTGAATGGTGTTTAAACTAGGTTTGATGGGTTGGTTCCAAGGGAAATCGTAAGGGAAGAAAAATAGGGGTTTTGGCTGAACTGGGGGTTTCGCCGCGGCATGGCCAGGGAGAGCCGCGGCCCTTGGTGAAGGTTGAGTTTGGGCGCCTCTGTTTGAGGGGCGGGCCGCGGCATGGCCAAGGAGGGCCGCGGCCCTTAAGGTATTTTTGGCCAGAATTAGCTTTTTGGCTCGGGGATGCAAGCCTAAGGCCTCGGGATTGAACCTACTACCCGATTGAGTAGTGTTTGAGGTCCTGGAGGTTAGGTTTTGGTTCGGGAACCTTTTATTATTCATTTTATTGATGGAATCCCATAATTTCGTTATGACCAGGTAACTGCTAAAGGACCAAAAGGTCGATCATTCTCAGGGTCACTCTTTTATCTGTTCTAGCTCGGAACCAGAGGTAAGAAAACTGCACCCCTAATGTGACATGCATGGATATTTGTAAGGCATGTTGATTGTGTAATATCGACATGGATTGAACATGGAATGCTTAGCATATGTTGTTCACTTATGCATAGCACTGACTAATTAGTCAGGTTTGGCAAAGGTGCTAGTATCAACTGTGAAGCTGTGACTGATTAGTCAGGTTCGGCAGTGGTACTGGGCACTGGTCACGTTGCACTGACCGTCGGTCAGAATTGGCAAAGGTGTTAGTATCAGTTGTGAAGCTGTGACTTACTAGTCAAGTTCGGCAGTGATACTGGACACTGGTCACATAGAGTTGACTGATTAGTCAGAACGGTCTTAGCGTGGTTCACGCAAGCCAACTGAGATTAGATCTAATCGACCATTAGCATTGGATGGCTCAAAGAGCATTAATGCCAGACCGACCCTGAGGGTCGATGAATGAAATAAGCACTTGGAGGCTAGTGGCTTACCTAGCAGCCACTCTCCCTCTTGAATCATATGATGTGCACTCATTTGCTTGAAAGCTTTATGCTTAGTGAGATTATAATGATAATCATTTGATAATGTTATTGAAAAATGTTATGTTTTCTTGCTGGGCCTTGGCTCATGGGTGCTACGTGGTGCAGGTAAAGGGAAAGAAAAGCTCACCTAGCCTTGAGTGGAGAGCTGATGTGGTGTTGTGTACATATGTGGCCGCTTGACCACCACGGCCAAGGAGTTCTCAAAGGAACTAGGGGGTTTACCCTATTTTTGCCGCTTAGGTCGGCGGGATTGTAACTTTACAACTATAGTGACCATTTTGTACTGAGAACCACTTGTAAATGTTTTGTTTAGCTCTACAGAGCAGTTTGCAATGAAAATCTCCATTTCCTTTTTATTGGTTTTATACCTTAACCTGTTAATTACACTTAGAGCACGTTTTTTACCAAAGGACTCGGGTAGCGGGTCAAATTTCTGGTCCACCGTTCACCGTAACTGTTCTGGGGTAGCCAGGGCGTTACATCTTGGGTAATTCTCTTCAGGTGTGTTCTGATTATTAGTGGCCATGACTTACTCAGGGATGAATGCTTAAGGCTCTCAATAAAAGCACCAAACTGTTGACGCCGTTTTTCGTCAACAGTGAAAGAAGAGCACGTAAACAATGACTAGTAATGGCCAATAAAAATATGATAATACAAAACACCATTTTTTACGTGGTTCAGCAGTTAAATCTGCCTAGTCCACGAGTCTTTTTTATTAAGCTCAAGATGATCTCTGAAAATTCTTCAAGGATGAATTCTTTAGAGTTTTCTCTCAAGATTCAGAAATTCGGTCCTTTACAATGGTGCATGACCTCTCTATTTATAGAGAAGATTGCAGAATACTATCTGATGGACCCAAAACGGGTATGTTTAAATATTTATACTCGCAAGCGCACGAATCGCATTTATAGAATAGTTTTCGTGTAAGCACGAGGTCGAACTCAAAGGAGTTGTCTAAAAATAAAAAAAGAAAACTATTTTAAATCAAAAGTAATAAATTCTAACCTAGTTCCAAAGATTGATGAGTTTTAATATTATGAACATAAAATAAAAGATTGAAAAATAAAGCTATTAAAGAGAATAAATATAAAGCAATAATGAGTTGAAAATAAGTATTAAAAGAAAAGATTATTAAGATATTAGAATCCACAAAATGTAAGTTTAATAATATTTATTAGTATATTGATTCCCAAGTTTTAGTGATAGTTAAAATAATTTAAACTATCATTTTCCAAAAAAAGATTTAGAATTTTAAGCACAAATTTCTTATAAAAAGATAGGATTTTTCTTCACTTTTCAAAATTATAATTTCAAAGCATTTAGTGTAAATCAATCTAATGAAATAACAAATAAATCAATGAACATTATTTATAAGACAAAACATAATATTTTTGTTCTAAGCATGGATGTGTACAATTTAATGACACATCTTACACAAAGAATATTATGTTTATGCACTAATGAAGAACAAAGTGTAAATATGTTCTAACAATCTAAAATACAAGATATTTAAGATGAAAGAAATATATGAAGAAGAAAAATCCATAGACTTTGTTGCATTACAAGGGAAATCAACATACAACATAAATATTACCTAGTTACAAGTTGCTTCATCATGATCTTAATAATCTTATGAAAAAGATTAGAAGCACATAACTAGAGTAGAAATTATAAAATAAATGACATACATACTTGCAAAATGCTCTTGAAAATCCCAAATGGAAGAGAGAATGGTAGAGAGAAAATGGGAGAAAAAAAGATGGTAACCAAAACATTAAGCACCACAAAAATGGTCTTCAAAACCCTTATTTATAGCCAAAATGACATTATTAAAATAATCAATTTAAATTAAGTAAATTGATTAAATTAATAATAATATGGTAAATAGGGGTAAATTGTAGGAGTGATGATGATTTTGGGGTAAAAGTGTGTAGACAAACGGGTAAAAAGGTGGGCATTTTTGTCATAGGGGACAAATGAGTAAGTTGATGGGCTCAAGATGATTTTGGTGAATGCAGGGACAGGCAGCTGGGGAGCTGGGTTTCGGTGGCAATTGTTGGAAGCTTTAAGTGGTGGGCCACGGGTTGGGCTTGGGCCGAATTGCTGATGAAGACTGCTGGTAGGAGCCAGGCGAAATGGCTTCATGCGGCTGGAGGCTTGATGAGGCAGGCGGATTGAAGGCAGCAAGACAGTTGGCCTTGTTGGGCTGTGATTGGAGCTGTACGTTTATGATTGGCATGAAGGAGCTGGGCATTTAAATGCTGAGTTGTGGGAAGGAAAGGCAGCTTGTTGGGCTTGGAAGGCTTGGGCCAAGTGGAGCTTGAAGGGGATGCTTGGGCCCTTGCTCAAAAACATCACTTTGTCTTTCTTTTCTTTCAAAACTAACATTTTTTCTTCTCTTTTCAAGAGCATTAAAATGTAACAATTTATCTACAAAATAAGTAAATATTAAATTAGAATCAAATATTTTCAATTGTAAAATAACTCAAATTAAGTCCATGAAAATACTAATTGAAATTTAATCTACTTTAGAAATTAAGATCAATAAAATAACATTTTTTAAACTTATAATCTAACAACACAAATTTTAAATAATTAAATTACAACATATTATGATAAAATAACTATAAAAACACACAAAATTATATAAAATCAAAATAAGATTAATAAATTTAAAATTACTTAAAAACTTAATAAGTTAATTAAAAACTCAAGAACGAAGCAAAAATTAGCATATAAAATATGGTAAAATAACTCTAATTTGTAGAGTTATCACACCCCCAAACTTAAAGTTTTACTAGTCCTCAAGCAAAAGAAAAATTAAAATACACATATTATTTTTTTTATTGGTGATATAAAAATGATTTTCTCAAAAATTGCACAATGAAAATAAATCTCAGAAATTATTATGAATAAAAGTTAAGCTTATGTAATTAATTAAATTGTCAATTTTGCTTTTAGAAAATAGGTTTTCATTAAAATTATTTTTCACTGAAACTTATAGGAAATAAGAGTGTTTAAGAAAAATGTAATTTTTGTTACAAGCAAAATTGACCCTATAATTAAAAACAAAGCTTAAAAATTATTCATATTTTTAAGAGAATTAATTTCAAACTCAATCAAAAATTTTATCATTGAAAATGAAAAATATCACCAAATTTTTTTTTTTAATTTTTATGAAAATGAACAAATAAAAAAAATTTAACAAAACAACAACATATAAATAAATAATTTTTTTTTTCAAACAAACATACATAACATAAATAAAACACAAAACAAACACAATAAAACTTGATACCCCCAAACTTAATTTAAGCATTGTCCTCAATGTGTCAAAATATAAATATAAATTAAAATTGACAAGAGTGTAAAGTTTAGAATGGTCATACCTCGATATTGTGCATTGCGAAGAGAGAACAAGATACAACTAACAAAAATTAAATCACACATAAAACAACAATACAAATAAAAAACAAGTTATCAAGATCACACATGAATCAAAGAGCATGGTAAACAGGGTCCTCAAGGAGTATCTCATTTACTTCATCGGTTTTTAATTCTAAAAATGGTTTTAATTTTTGTCCATTAACTTTAAATATATCACCATTTTTAGGATTTTCAATTTCAATAGCTCCATGTGGAAAAACAATACGAACAATGTAAGGATGGACCACCTAGAGCGTAACTTTCCCGGGAATAAATGCAAACGAGAGTTGTATAAAAGGACTTTCTGACCTGGATAAAAATCTTTTCTCAAAATATTTTTATCATGGTAAAATTTCATGCGATCCTTATACTTTTTTGAATAGTCATATGCATCATTCCTAATTTCGTCTAGTTCATTTAGTTGAAGTTTTCGTTTCTCACCTGCTTTGTCTAAAGAAAAGTTTAACTGCTTAATTGCCCAAAAGGCTCTATGTTCTAACTCAACAGGTAAATGACACACCTTCCCATACACAAGTCTGTAGGGTGACATGCCAATGGGTGTTTTGTACACGGTACGATACACCCATAATGCATCAGTGAGTCTTAATGACCAATCTTTCCTAGTTGGATTCACAGTTTTTTCTAAAATGTGCTTAACTTCCCTATTAGACACTTCAACTTGACCACTAGTTTGTGGGTGATATGGTGTTGAGACTTTATGTGTAATGCCATATTGTTTCATCAAATGTTCAAATGGATTATTACAAAAGTGTGTACCGTTATCACTAATTATAGCACGTGGTGAACCAAAACGGGAAAATATATTTTCTTTCAAAAACCGAAGCACAACTTTGTGGTCATTAGTATGGCATGCAATAGCTTCAACCCATTTAGATACATAATCGACTCCAACAAGAATATAAAGATTACCAAAAGAGTTAGGAAATGGTCCCATAAAATCAATGCCCCAAACATCAAATATGTCAATAATAAGAATAGGATTTAAAGGCATCATATTTCTTTTAGTTAAACTTCCTAACTTTTGGCAACGTTCACAAGCTTTACAATAAACATATGTATCATGAAAGATAGTAGGCCAATAAAAACCACATTGTAAAACTTTAGCAGCTATTTTCTTACCACTAAAATGTCCTCCACATGCATGATCATGACAGAAAGATATGATTTTAGATTGATCACAGTTTGGAATGCATCTTCTAATTATTTGATCAGGGCAGTATTTAAACAAGTAAGGATCATCCAAAATAAAGTTTTTTACCTCAGAATAAAATTTAGATTTATCATGCTTAGACCAATGAGATGGTATTTCTTTAGTGACCAAATAATTAACAATATCATCATACCAAGGCAATGAAGAAATATGCATTAATTGTTCATCAGGAAAAGTTTCAGTGATAGGAGTGGAATCATGTATAGTTTCAACAACTAGTCTAGATAAATGATCAGCAACAACATTTTCAGATCCTTTTTTATCACGTATTTCTAAGTAGAATTCTTGTAAAAGCAAGATCCAACGGATCAAACGAGACTTAGCATCTTTTTTTGACAAGAGATATTTTAATGCAGCATGATCAGAATAAACAATAATTTTAGATCCTAACAAATAAGATCTAAATTTCTCCAATGCAAAAACAACAGCAAGCAATTCTTTTTCGGTTGTGGAGTAATTTAATTGAGCATCATTTAAAGTTTTGCTAGCATAGTAAATTACATGAGGTATTTTTTCAAGTCTTTGTCCTAAGACAGCACCTATAGCATAATCAGAAGCATCACACATTATTTCAAAAAGTATTTTCCAATCAGGAGGTCGAATAATGGGTGCAGTAGTCAACAAATTTTTTAATTTTTCAAAGGCAACATGACAATTATTATCAAAGACAAAAGCATTTTCTTTTCCAAGTAAATGGCATAAAGGCCGAGAAATTTTGCTAAAGTCTTTTATAAATCTTCTATAAAAACCGGCATGGCCTAAAAATGATCTAATTTCTTTCACAGTTTTAGGTGGGGGAAGTTTTGAAATAAGATCAATTTTAGCTTTATCAACTTCTATTCCATCAGATGAGATTACATGACCTAAAACAATTCCTTTTTTAACCATAAAATGACATTTTTCCCAGTTAAGCACAAGGTTTTTCTCTTTGCAACGAATTAAAACAAGTGAAAGATGATGCAGACATTCATCAAAAGAGGAACCAAACACAGAAAAATCATCCATAAATACTTCAAGAAATCTTTCAACCATGTCAGAAAAAATTGAAATCATACATCTTTGAAAAGTCGCAGGTGCATTACATAATCCAAATGGCATGCGACGATATGCAAAAGTTCCAAAAGGGCATGTAAAAGTAGTCTTTTCTTGATCTTCTGGGGCAATGGGGATTTGGTTATACCCCGAATACCCATCAAGAAAACAATAATATGCATGGCCAGCTAATCGTTCAAGCATTTGATCAATAAAAGGTAATGGAAAATGATATTTTCTAGTAACATTATTCAACTTTCTATAATCTATGCACACTCTCCACCCCGTTTGTATTCTAGTAGGGATTAATTCATTTTTCTCATTTTCAACAACTGTGATCCCAGACTTCTTAGGCACAACTTGAACTGGACTAACCCATTGACTATCAGAAATAGGGTAAATGATACCTACGTCTAACAATTTTATGACCTCTTCTCTAACTACTTCTTTCATATTTGGATTTAATCTTCTTTGACATTCCCGAGAGGTTTTAGCATTCTCTTCTAGATGGATTCTATGCATACATATGGATGGGCTAATTCCTTTAATGTCTCCAATGGTCCAACCTATGGCTTCTTTATGTTTTCTAAGGACATCTAACAATTTACCTTCTTGTTCTTTATCTAAAGCGGATGCTATGATAATAGGTAAGGTTTCAGACTCTCCTAGAAAAGCATATTTTAAATTTTCTGGCAAAGGAATAAGGTCTAACTTTGGAGACTCAGAAATTGATTGAACATGACCTAAGGGTGAAAAAGGTTCAACTTTGGTTTCATTTAAGGGTATAGAATCTAGCAAAGCATTCACATCATCATTAAAGTCATCAATATGCAAGTTCATACCAAAGTATTTTTCACAAAAATCAAGTAAGTCATTTCCATCATCTTCACAAATACTATCTATCATGTTAACTTCATGCACTTCCTCACACTCAACATATTTAACAACATTAAATACATTCAATTCAACAGTCATATTTCCAAAAGATAATTTCAAAACACCATTACGACAATTTATGATTGCATTAGATGTAGCTAAGAATGGTCTACCTAAAATGATAGGAATTTGAGCATGCATATTTTCCACAGGTTGAGTATCAAGAACAATGAAGTCAACAGGAAAATAAAATTTATCAACTTTTATCAAAACATCCTCTATAATGCCTCTAGGAATTTTCACAGAACGATCGGCTAATTGAAGAGTTATAGAGGTAGGTTTTAGCTCACCAAGACCAAGTTGCTTATAAACAGAATAAGGCAATAAATTCACACTAGCACCCAAATCAAGTAAAGCTTTGTTAATAAAATGATCACCAATAATGCATGAAATTGTGGGACATCCAGGATCTTTATATTTAACAAGACTCTTATATTGAATAATGGAACTAGCTTGTTCAGTTAAAAACGCCTTTTTAGGAACATTAGTGTTTCTTTTAATAGTACAAAGATCCTTTAAAAATTTAGAGTATGCAGGAATTTGTTTAATGGCATCTAAGAAAGGGATGTTGATACTAACTTGTTTAAAAACTTCTAAGATGTCATTATATTGGCCGCCTTTTTTAATTGGAAGTAATCTTTGTGGGAATGGGGCTTTTGGAATGAAAGGATGGATTGGAGTTTCCTTGTTTGAAAAGTCATTGGCATTAGAACTAGAAGGCTGACTCTTTTCTTTTTCTTTTTCATTTTCAACCTCGGGTATGTAATCGGGTTTGACAATGTTCTTTCCAGACCTAAGAGTTGACATTGATTTGACTTCTCCATTATGACTAGACTTTCCTATCTCATATTGACCTTTTGGATTAGGGATAGGTTGACTAGGGAATGTTCCTTTTTCTCTTTCTTTGTTGCGGATATGGTTGATTTTGTGGGGCATGAGCTTGGTTTTGTGTGTTGTATTGGTGCCCTTGATTCATTTGGGGTTGGTTTTGTCTCCATGAAAAGTTTGGATGGTTTATCCAATTTGGATTGTAGGTGGACGAAAATGGGCTATCATTTGGTTTCCCATAAGAATGAAGAGCATTGGCCTCCTCAGAAAAGGCTTCTTGGTAGGAAGGGTATGATTGGGCATTATGGCAAGGACTAGAACATATAGAACAAACATCTTTTCTAGGTTGAATTGGAGAGTTTATAGTTTGGCTTATGGCTAAAGCTTCTACTTTTCTCGCTAATTTGTCTAAGGATGTTCTTAAGTCTAATTCTTCTTTTACTTCATACCTTCCTCCTCTTTTTGGTGAATTAGTTGACCTAGACCTAGGATCAAAATAATTCCATTGTTGTGAATTGACAGATAAATCTTCAAGGGCGTCCCACGCCTCTTGTCCTTGAAATTCTAAAAAATTTCTAGTATGCATAGATTGAATCATTTGACGATTAGAGGGAGTCAAACCATCATAAAAATATTTTACAAGTCTCCATTTTTCAAAACCATGATGAGGACATTTTAATAATAAATCTTTAAATCTTTCCCAACATTCATAAAACTCTTCATTATCTTTTTGAAAAAACTCGGAGATTTCTCTCCTTAGACTATCAGTTTTAGACATAGGAAAAAAATTGAGTAAGAATTTATTATAAAGTTGATCCCAGGTAGATATAGACCCCGTGGGAAGGGAATTTAACCAAGCTTTTGATTTGTCTTTTAATGAAAAAGGGAACAATCTTAGTTTGACCAACTCATTAGAAAATTTTTGAAATTTAAATGTTGAGCAAATTTCTAAGAAATCTTTGACATGCATGTAAGGATCCTCTCTATCTAACCCATAAAAAGATGGCAATAATTGAATGATTGCGGGTTTAAGCTCAAAATGAGTAGCAGAAGTAGTAGGTAAAACAATGCATGAAGGAGCATTAGATGAAATAGGTGCAAAATATTCAAGCAAAGTTTTTTCAGGCACACCATTTTCATCAACAATATTAGCAATAGGTTCCATGATGCTCAAATTTTTACTAACACTTTCAATTTCAAATAAAGATAAACGTCTTTTTACTAATCGTTTTTTAGAGTTACATTCCCAATGATGCATACAATTTTCATAAACAAGGCAACAAGGATAATCTCAAACAAGCAATTTTCTGATGTGGAAGATCAGTTAAAACCGCAACCACAGAGCATACTTAGAATTTTTAGAGATTTCACAACAATAATTCTTATGGTTTACTTATCCCCAGGCCTATTTGATTCCACTTACTCGCGCACTACTAACAACTCCCTGATGTTAATTAGTAGAGGCGGATGGGAATTTTGGTCAAATTTCCTTTAAGCAAAAATTGCTTATGGTGAAAGGACAAGATTTAGGTTTTTTTTTTTTTTTTTCAAGTATTTTTCACAATTATAGAATAATATGATAAAATGTAAAGAAAAATAAGGCAAAATTAAATAAGACTAAAATTTAGGCAAGAGTAGGGAGGCATAGCATGCCATCAACCATAACAAAATTAAGGTAAAAATTAGGAGGCACAAGTGCCATCAACTAAAACATAAGATAGAAGACTAGGAGGCAAAATTGCCATCAACTAGCTAGGAGGCAAAATTGCCATCAACTAGTAATTTGCGGAAATTAAATAAAATAAAAATTACAACAATATAAATAAAGAAAATTACAAAAAATGTTAGGAGGCACAAGTGCCGTCAACTAACAAAGATATAAAAGAAATAAAATTACAACAAAATTATAATAAAATTAGGAGGCACAAGTGCCATCGACTATAAAAATTAAAAGGATAGATAAGAGGCACAAGTGCCGCCAACTAAAAAAAAATAAATAAATATAGAAATATAAGTATATATTTTTTTTTATGGGTGGTTGAACCGTCCCAAATTTCTTTTTATCTTTTTTTTTTAGTTTTTTTATAGATATATATTTTTTTAGTTTTTTTTTAAGTGCAAAAATTAAAATAACTAGTAGAAGAATTTGCTAACCTTGAGATAATTTTTCGTTTCTTTTCTCTTGCAACTCCCCGGCAACGGTGCCAAAAACTTGATGGACCCAAAACGGGTATGTTTAAATATTTATACTCGCAAGCGCACTAATCGTATTTATAGAATAGTTTTCGTGTAAGCACAAGGTCGAACCCAAATGAGTTGTCTAAAAATAAAAAAAGAAAACTATTTTAAATCAAAAGTAATAAATTCTAACCTAGTTCCAAAGATTGATGAGTTTTAATATTATGAACATAAAATAAAAGATTGAAAAATAAAGCTATTAAAGAGAATAAAAATAAAGCAATAATGAGTTGAAAATAAGTATTAAAAGAAAAGATTATTAAGATACTAGAATCCACAAAATGTAAGTTTAATAATATTTATTAGTATATTGATTCCCAAGTTTTAGTGATAGTTAAAATAATTTAAACTATCATTTTCCAAAAAAAGATTTAGAATTTTAAGCACAAATTTCTTATAAAAAGATAGGATTTTTCTTCACTTTTCAAAATTATAATTTCAAAGCATTTAGTGTAAATCAATCTAATGAAATAACAAATAAATCAATGAACATTATTTATAAGACAAAACATAATATTTTTGTTCTAAGCATGGATGTGTACAATTTAATGACACATCTTACACAAAGAATATTATTTTTATGCACTAATGAAGAACAAAATGTAAATATGTTCTAACAATCTAAAATACAAGATATTTAAGATGAAAGAAATATATGAAGAAGAAAAATCCATAGACTTTGTTGCATTACAAGGGAAATCAACATACAACATAAATATTACCTAGTTACAAGTTGCTTCATCATGATCTTAATAATCTTATGAAAAAGATTAGAAAAACATAACTAGAGTAGAAATTATAAAATAAATGACATACATACTTGCAAAATGCTCTTGAAAAACCCAAATGGAAGAGAGAATGGTAGAGAGAAAATGGGAGAAAAAAAGATGGTAACCAAAACATTAAGCACCACAAAAATGGTCTTCAAAACCCTTATTTATAGCCAAAATGACATTATTAAAACAATCAATTTAAATTAAGTAAATTGATTAAATTAATAATAATATGGTAAATAGGGGTAAATTGTAGGAGTGATGATGATTTTGGGGTAAAAGTGTGTAGACAAAAGGGTAAAAAGGTTGGCATTTTTGTCATAGGGGACAAATTAGTAAGTTGATGGGCTCAAGATGATTTTGGTGAATGCAGGGACAGGCAGCTGGGGAGCTGGGTTTCGGTGGCAATTGTTGGAGGCTTCAAGTGGTGGGCCACGGGTTGGGCTTGGGTCGAATTGCTGATGAAGACTGCTGGTAGGAGCCAGGCGAAATGGCTTCATGCGGCTAGAGGCTTGATGAGGCAGGTGGATTGAAGGCAGCAAGACAGCTGGCCTTGTTGGGCTGTGATTGGAGCTGTACGTTTATGATTGGCATGAAGGAGCTGGGCATTTAAATGCTGAGTTGTGGGAAGGAAAGGCAGCTTGTTGGGCTTGGAAGGCTTGGGCCAAGTGGAGCTTGAAGGGGATGCTTGGGCCCTTGCTCAAAAACATCACTTTGTCTTTCTTTTCTTTCAAAACTAACATTTTTTCTTCTCTTTTCAAGAGCATTAAAATGCAACAATTTATCTACAAAATAAGTAAATATTAAATTAGAATCAAATATTTTCAATTGTAAAATAACTCAAATTAAGTCCATGAAAATACTAATTGAAATTTAATCTACTTTAGAAATTAAGATCAATAAAATAACATTTTTTAAACTTATAATCTAACAACACAAATTTTAAATAATTAAATTACAACATATTATGATAAAATAACTATAAAAACACACAAAATTATATAAAATCAAAATAAGATTAATAAATTTAAAATTACTTAAAAACTTAATAAGTTAATTAAAAACTCAAGAACGAAGCAACAATTAGCATATAAAATATGGTAAAATAACTCTAATTTGTAGAGTTATCACTATCCCACATATTTTGGGTAGTTACTCTTTATTTGCAAATAAATCAAATGGATTTAAATGCCTGTAATCCGATATAAAAGGAAACGTCCCCTGAAGACCAGGGGGCGTATAACTAATCAAATAATATCCCATGATTTCAGGGAATTTACAGTAATAAATGTAGACCATGTCTCTTATAGACAATACCTGTAGATGTTCAAGGTTATTATCATATATCTCCAAGGCCTTATTCTCCCAGGTCTCCCATAAATGTTCGAGCTAATGACATCTCCCGAGGTCACATGGCTTTCGAAATCGTACGCGCGTCAGGCTCGGAACCCCTGATCTGAGGTCATCCCTGAGGATAGATGCATCTCGGGAGCTACCCTTCGAGGTCGTGTGTATTTCGAGGCCACCATATTCGAAGTCGTCTCAGCTCTGCAGGCTCGATGTCTAGTCTTGAAACATACTTCAGACTTTACGAGTTCATTCGCTGCGAATCCAGCTTTCGAGGTCACATTTAACATGGCTCGAAATCTGGGTATAACAAAACCCTAGCCACATGCGTGCATGCAATTCATCATATCACACAACCTCAATCATAAGCATAAAAATAAGCTCAAAAACTATTGAAATACCCTATACAACTAGATCTGCAAGAATCACCATAAAACTCAAGGAAAGCAACCATATATTCTACCTTTTGAAGCCCTAGCTTGGAGATGTATTCCTTAGCTCTTCATAAGCTTTTCTTGGTGCTCTAAAATCTCAAAACTGAGCCACAAGTCTCACATGCAAATTTTTAAGAAAGGATTAGGGTAGGAAGAACTTAGATGAGGGGCAAGAACATACAAACTTACAAGAAAACTCTTACCATGCTTTATTTGATCACAGTGGTGTTCAACTTTGAGATCCAACTAGTAAATGCTTCTCTTGACCCCTAGAACACAAGAACAAGGTCATACATGGATTTTAGACCACATGCATGCACAAGGAACCCTAGGTTTCAGTTTTAAAGGAGAAGAGAAGAAAAAAAAAATGTACAAGGGAACATTATACTTACAATAGACAAGGAAATCTTTTCTTGACGCTTTTTCTTCTTCAAAGGGGAAGAGGAGTACCAGTTCTCTCTAGGATTTGAATTTTTTTGCAACAATGGAGGAGAAAAATAGATTGTATTCTGTTTTGGAGAGAGAGAGCTTGAGAGAGAGTGTTTCTCTTTTTGATAAATGATTTATTTTTGGCTTGTATAGGAAGGGAAGAGACTTTTCCCATTCCTTAGCTTTTGGGGTATGTAACCTAGCTTATGAGAGACCTAGGGTCTACCCCTAGCCTTTCCGCCCACCTCTCTTTCTCTTCCCTTGGAAATTACTCTTATGCCCTTGCTTATTTTACCTCACATATAAGGAATCCAAGGGCCCTTTGGGAATGTTGTGCTCTAAATTTCCCTTAACTTTTAACCTATAGTTTTTAAATCTCCAAGCATAATTAAATAAATTTATTTGTGACCAAAAATAAAAATTTTCACAATATCCAATAATTTTGTCAATTTATCACATATTGACCAAAATGCCCTTAAGGGTCCGAGCAAGAAATTTTCACTCCTAAGCCCGGTTGATTGGAATTCAAACCTCCATCAATTCTCTTAAAATTTATCGGCTCGAATATATAGTCACAGTTACCAAAATATTTTATGCCATAGCATATCCTATTTTATTTAATCCGAGATTTGTCTCCTATTAGGGTTTATTCCTTGGTCCGAGACTAATTTTATTTTATTTTTTGCATAAAACTAGATCCTTTATTAGATCATCATAGCAACTATAAAAATTTACGAATTACCACAAATTCATATTATATCATTCATCAAAATAATATCTCACATAATTTTTCACCGGCTCCAACCAGCTACTAACGTGTGTTCAAAACACAAGATGTCACAAGAGGTTGCATCAGTTTTGGGTTCATGAGAGAGATCTGAAGCTCAAAACCAAAGGCTACGAGTTCGCGCGCAAGGAGGTTGTTACAAGGATTTTATCACCAAAAATCTCAAAACAATGGTGAGTATAGATCAACCTCCCTTGCTTCAGTGGAATTTTAGAGAGAATCAAACAATTTTTGTTGATGGGTTATCGGTTGATCTATTTTACTATGTTCATAACTTGTTCTTCCAAACCAGATCTGGTTTTTAGTTGATTAATTTCTAATTCAATGTTTCAGAGCTTTACTAAGAGATTGTGCTTGAAGTTGATGTTGGTTTACCTCCGTCGTAGGTGATGGCATTTTCAGCAAATTAAAGATAATCAAGCTAGAAGAAGATGACAAGGAGTGATTGTTGGTATTAAAAGAGAAAATCAAAGATAAGTAGCAGGGAATGGACCCTTTTTAATAGTTATTAATACCAGCCAAGATCATAAACACAAATATATATATATATATTAAATCGCATACAATAAGTCTAGAGATTACCTCTCGTAGCCTATCAACTGTCCTTGAATCTCTTTGTATAAAATCAACGATCTTCCTATCCAAATTATGAAAGCTCACACCTTGATCTTCTTGACCAATCCTAAAACATAAAAGGACGTGTGTGGGAACGTAGCATTCAAAATGTTGATTTGTGACTCTCTAGACGTACTCAACACATGAGATCTAGAGGGGTTTGATAGAGAGAAGAGGAATTGAATACTTTTCAGGTTTAGGAAAACTATCGCTTCTCTCTCAGAGAGAGAGTCTGACAGTCTATGAAAACAATAATCTTGAAAAGTATGGCTTCTTTTAAGGTTTATAAAGATAATTAACTAATATAATTAGTATTTATTTTATAAAAATAAAATTGATTAGTTACAACCTTATTTAATTTAAATCATATTTAAAAATACTAATTAAATAAAAAAATTATTTGAAATTCAAAATTCAAATCTCAGGGATAGGAAATCCCTGTGTGTGGCTCCACACTCACTATACAGTGAGTGTGCCAAACATAACATTAGGGCACCCTTAATTTTCTTATTTGCTTATTTAATTAATATTTAAGACAATATATTTATCCCAAAATAAATATCAATTAATTCAAAATTAACTTTATATTAAAATATCAGTTTTAAATAAATATATAAATATCTTATTCTAAATAAGATAATTATTAATCTCTCTTTATACATTAATCCAAACAAGATTAATATTTATTTTAACATATAGTTTTCAAAATAAAAACTATATAGTTAAATAATTAATCAATTGCCTATAATTATCACATAATTATTTCCTTACCCTGGAAAACTAATTCATTAGCGATTATGTCCTTCTATCTACAAATCTTTCTTTTACTCTTGACATTGTAGGACAGAGGTGATCTGGGGACCATTGACCTATAATACGAAGCTCCAATAAACTAGATTATTAATTAAACTCTTTAATCAAATAATATTATTTATTAATTCCATGATTATTACTCCACTATAAATATGGAATTGTACTCTAAGTATTTATAGAATTATATTTACAGATTTTTCTCTTGTAATCCATTGATATAATCAATAATTTTAGTTTTGTCCTCCATTTATTGGTTCGTTAACTAGAGTTGGTCAAGATTACCGTTTTACTCTTCTAATTATGTAACGACCCAAATTTACTATTAGGGCTTAAGGGCCTTGATTAGTGTGTCGGGAGGGCATAATTGGAATATATGTGATTTAATGATTTAAAGCATGTTATATGACTATTTGAATACTTGAGATGCATGACTATGTGTATTAGTATGCATGTAGACCCTGATTAGGTTAGAAGGGCATAATCATAATTTTGGCCCGTTGCGGGCATAACTGTATATATATATGTGATAATTGTTGAGACCACATTATTATGTGGATATATCTGTGATTTGTGATTCGAGACGATCCTAGTGAGCAGATTAGTGAAAAAGCCACGGCGGGGATTTATACCTGGCTCGGGGCGAGCCTGGGGGTATAAATGGGAATTTAGAGAATATATTGAGGTTAATTTTGATAATGAGGAATATAATTGGTGATTAATTAGGTGTCGGGAGGTAAGCGGAAAATATTAGAGACACTCGAGGAATTAGCGGGAATTGGAGTGAAATGACCAAAACGCCCTAGATGCACTTAAAGGTTTAAAATTAAAAGGGAGGGCATTGTGGTCATTTGGCTTGCAAGGGATAGGTATGCTGAGGCTTTATACTTAGTGGGAATTGTATAAAAATGTAGAAGGCTGAGGAAAGAAAGAAAAGAAGGAAAAGAAAGAAAAAGAAAAGGGAGGAAAACAAAGTAGTTTTCTTAGGGTCAGTTTGTGGTTCTCTCACCATTTCTCTTCATTCTTCCTGGAGAAAAACTCAGGAGAGAGCTAGGTTAAGCTGAGTAACAAGAATATTAAGCTAAGCTTGAAGGGTTGGCAAGGGGTTAGTAGGAGCACACCAATACTTGAGGTAAGCCTTTGGAGTTTTCAGTTTCTGGTTTGGCTAGTTTGAATTATGGTATCTAAGCTAAGTTGATGGGAATTTTAGGGGAACTCAAGCTAAGGAATTGAGGAAGAACAAGCTAAGGAGGTCTAGAGGCTAACTTGATATCGAATTTCCATCAAAGGTATAAATTCTGAGCTTTAAACTTTGATGTGTTGACTAGTTTCTGCTGAGTTTCTGAGTTTAGGGTCAACTATGGTGAATTTTGGGATTTGGGATGCATGTGCTTGGGTTTTGAGTATTTGGGATGATTGGGATGAGTGGAGTGTGTTAATAAGCTTGTTTTTGAGTTTGGTGAAGATTTGGAGAAGTTTTGGTTAAGTTTGGCTCGAGGAAATCGCAGGAAGGGAAAATGAGGTGTTGCTTGTCTGTGACTAGCGCTACAGCGCTAGCCTTTGGGAGCTGTAGCGCTAGGCCATACTTTCTGGGGGATTTTGGTTCTTCTTGTAGCGCTGTAGCGCCCTCCTTAGAGCGTTGTAGCCCTGCCCTGTTTCCATAAAGGGGTTTTAGGGTTATTTCCAAGGGTTTTTGACCAAGGGTTCGGGGTTCGATTCCACCACCTTGTTTGGTGGAACTAGGACTTCCCGGGGGGCTTGGGATTGGTCCCAGGCTAGGTTTTGGATTTGAGGTTTGGTGATAACTTTGATCTATGGTTATGATTAGGTGAGCGCTAAGGCTCGAGAGGAATCGTGCTCAAGGAATCAAGTGAACAAAGCTAGCGAGTCTAAAGGTAAGAAAACTGCACCCGGTTATATGTTTGTGATGGGACTAGGTGCTCCTGATATCTGTATAATGTCAATGATGGTATTATGCCATGGGACATGTGATAGCGGCCTAAGGGTGCCGTACACAATATTTGCGCACAGGGCGCGGCTCAGCCACTGGTAGCCGAGGGCAGCTTAATATTCACTGAGCTCGGTTTAAGCGGGTCGGAGTTAGTGGGATAACGGAGTGCGCGGCCTGAGGGCGCTAACCCTAGTTATCATTTGTGAATTGATGTATGATATGAGTTGATATGTTTAGTATGCTGAATACTTGATTATTCTGAATGTTTATATGGTTGAGAATATGTAATGCAAAATGAGATATTGGATTGTCTGTTGATTGCTTATGCTTTGTCGTTGTGTTTTCTTGCTGGGACTTGGCTCACGGGTGCTTCGTGGTGCAGGTAAAGGCAAAGGCAAGTTGGACCAATCCTGAGATGGAGAGCTGCGGGGTTGAATGTACATAGCCAGATGTTCGGTCGCCATGGCCGAGGAGTGGATCAGGACAGAGAACTCCTAATTAACTGTTTTGCCTTAATATGGTCAATACTGTATTTAGTTCTTGAATCTTTTGCAAATGGTTTTAATCTTAATATTTTTGGGATCCTGTGTGAACAAGAAATGTTTCTTTATGAAAAATGTGACTTTTGAGACCAAAACATTTTAACCCTAGTTCCTTTATAGTTTTAGTAACACGTTCTTAATTAAATGACTTGATTAGCAAGTCTAGCACTTTTATAAACACACAGTGTAACGGTCTTGGCTATCCAGGGCGTTACAAATTACCTCTTGTTCCTTAAGTATCATTAATTCATTAACGAATAATTAATTTATAATCAAATTATAGATTTGAGCTCACTAACTATTCAATTCCATAATTAACCCTTAAGGGACCAATATTCGATCCGTTAGGCAAGTATGGATTTGAGCTCACTAACTATTCAGTTGCCAATCATTCATGATATTGAATCTCCAAAACAAAAGCCATTAGCATCATTATACTAAGAAACCTTAACGAGCGAATCAAAAGATCCAATAAACACAAACAGAAATTCATGAGTACTCAGGATTTAGATTGATCTTCAAATAATCATCTATTATGATAAGAATGAAATCTTTATGTCAAACGACAAGTTTATAAAGATAAGTAACTCTTATCGGTCCTGCCATATATAATCTCTATTATATACAACACATTTACTAAGATGTCTATCCACATCAGTAATCTGAATCTAGATCACTTGCATCTCATATGCTTAGTAAACCGCACTGGTAACCATTCATTAAAGATTTCATACTTTAATATGATACTGACTATTTTATTCATTATATATGATCTTAATTCTCTCGTACTAATACAAGATCATATTCTCATGAATGAATAAGAAATTTTCTTGATATTATCATA
The DNA here is from genome assembly GCF_963169125.1 of Humulus lupulus. Taxonomy (NCBI): domain Eukaryota; kingdom Viridiplantae; phylum Streptophyta; class Magnoliopsida; order Rosales; family Cannabaceae; genus Humulus; species Humulus lupulus. The sequence continues at coordinate 164,278,469 of NC_084794.1, read as the reverse complement.
TAATTAATTCAAACAATAATTATGTTATTCAAATATAATAAAATTATTCTTTTATTTAATGCAATAAAATGTCTTTACATACTTTTAATGCATTAATCCTATCAGTGATGGGTATTGGGTTCGTGGGATTTTGAAAGAAAGAAGAAGAACAATTTTTTGGTAAGATTTATTTATTTTGTTTTAGATTTACTTTTTTGGGAAGAAGGCTTCATTTGATTTCCTATTTTAGAAACATTTAATTTTAGTTTTCTATTTATATCTTAGATTTCATTTGTGGAATAAAGATATTTATTTTAAAATTAATTGTTATTTTAACTTTTTTTAATTCATTAAATAAAAAATTTGAGAGCATTTTGGTCATATTATAAAATTATTTGACCAAAATCAGGTTTAGGGTATCATTTTGTTCCATTTTACAAAACATAGGGTCTCATTTATCATTTAACAAAACATAAGGGCCGATCGAGTATTCGGGTAAAACACATAGGCCAAACTGATATTTTCCCTTCAAAATATTTGAAATAGATTTAATTTTTTTTATTTAGAATTAATAATGTTTATGTTTATTTAATTAATTAAAATAGTTTTATTAAATATTTTTATTTTAGAAATTATTTATATTATTTTTATTGAAAAATATATTTTTAATTACTTTTTCATTGATTAAGAAAACATTTTAAAATCACAAAAATAGAAGAAGACCAAATAAATCATTTAAATAGAGGGGCAAAATGGTCATAATTGAAATTTGGGTTGACTAGATTCCACCAGAGGGTACCAAACTAGTACGAATTGCAAATATATGATACCGAATGATCATTATCATAAATATGTGGTATCAAGTGTGTATTTCGAAAAAACACATGGTACCAAATGAGTATTTACCAATTCATAAACAAGTAAAATAATTATCTAGAAAAGAGAAAATACCTCAACAACATTAACAATTACATGATCCTTTCTAGCAAATGAAGGCATCAAATCTATTGGCATCAAGCTTGGAACAACACAAGTAAAATATTATTAAGTAACACAAATATACTAATATACATACTTAAATTAAAATAAATAATAAACTTATGAAAGATATTTTCAATTAACAAATCACATTTACAATTAATTTATAAATTTTTCTTAACCCTAAACTAACAATACAATTTTACACAAATAAAAACTCATTAGAAATTCAAACAAATTATTTAAACTATCAATCAAACATTCACATGCAATTTGTTTATTTAAAAAAAAAAACACTAAAATTATAAACATTTAATACTAACACAAATTATCTTACTAAAATGCAATTCCAAGCATATAGCCTATGTATAACTTAACTAATTAAAACATATTCTTTTAATATCACAAAAAGTTATCACCATCAAGTTTTACCGAAAATTCCCTAATTTCATTTTATTTTAATGGAAAGTACCTCTAAAAATTTCTAAATATTCAATAACAATGCATACTAAGATTTTATAAACACATGCTAAAAAACAATTCAAATTTCAAACATTTTTTTTAATACATCTATAAAAACATGCTCAGACACATAAACTATAATCTACAATAAAAATTCAAAAATATTATTATCATCTACAATTAACAACCTAGCTAACGTATCATCTAATTTTTTTGACATATATACAATCTAAAATTCAATAATTATTAAACTTTCAACATGAAATATATTTTCTAATCTAGAACACATACATTCATCTAGGGCTCTACATCGGGCAGGTTTTCGAGTTGTCGAATTCAGATTTGGCGGGTTTCGTGTGTACGAAAAATATTACCGAACCCGCCTAATACATTTTTAAAATTTGGGGTATTTTCGGGTTTTGGGTGGTCGGCTTCAGGTGGGATGGACTTGCATTTCGCGTTTGGGCTTGGTGTGGGCTTTGTTAGGAAAAATTAGATTGCCTCAATGGAGATTATAAAAAGACCTTACAACTCTAAGCTAAATACACAAATAAACAAGATTGATTAAATAATGTTACAACTCTATGACTGAAAATACAAATAGAATAAGAAGAAGTAGAAGAAAAGAATAGAAAATTACAACTCTAAACAAAAGATATAAATAAAGAAATAGTGTTTGTAACAAAAGAAATGAAAGGATTACAACTCTAAACAAGAAATAAAAGTAAATATGAAAGAAGAATAAGAAGATGAAAAGCAATAGAATAAAAGAAAAGAACAATAACTTTATGAAAAGAACTCTCACTCACACAACTAAAGTGAGGAGTGTTGTGGATCACCAACTTCTACAAGGAATGAAACATTTGTCCAAAAACTTATTTCCCCCTAACTCAAGCACAAAGGGATCTCTCTCTATTTTTGAAATAGCTTTCTGGAATTATCAAGCCTCTTGGAGTTTTCTAGCCAAGTGCTCTAATGGATAGAAAAATTGTGTTTTACAAGTGAGCAATATACTCTTATTTATGGATTTTAGAGATATTCTTTGAATTTCAAATTACACCAACCCCATGGCTGTTACCAATGAATAATTGGAAGTTTATGGAATTAAAAATGAGATTTCGGAGATATTTGTGTTTTTGGAGCTGTTAAAAAAAGTTGGAAAAACTGAAATTTTTTGTCAGTCAGCCACACTTGCCGCGGCCAGAAGTAATAGTGGCCGTGACCACTGGTCTCTTTCCCCCAGGTTGCGGCCACTGGCCAATTTCAGCACACAAAATTTTGCTGTTTTTCCAAATGGTTCCAATCTACTCCCAATTGATTTTGTAACCTCCAAACACATTATTAGGGTTAAAATCATATCTCTAACATCCATTTCACTTTTGGCTTTAAGAAATTCAACTCAAAATTGTGTAACAACAATTCTACACAATAATGGGCAATATTTGGAAGTTATAAATTTGTAACACCAAATATGTTACATATTTGGATCACATATATCCAAATATTGTAATCCCTTTTATATGATACAATATGTGACACTCTTTGTTACATTCATTTAATCTAAGACATTATATTATAAAATAATATAACATTCCCACACTAGATTAAATAGTTATCCATTGTAACACTTATTTAATCAATCAACATTATATTTTAAAATATAACATATCCCCCACTTGATTAAATAATAATTCTCTCTAATAGAAGCCATTGCATTGGTGCATAAAGTAAAGTTTTTTTCAACATGAACTTTACTTTAGTGTAATTATCACAAAATTTGTTGAAAAACTTGGTTGCACTAGGCATTGAACCATCTTTCCATGATAACAAATCGGTGATAACACACACACCTTAGCCATGTTCACTTGAGACATCTATGTCTCGCTTTGCACCGTTAATGGCCATGAGCACTTTCCATTCATGGACGTTCTTGAGAATACTGCCAATTCTCATGAGAGGTGGCACGACCCCTAGGTCCATATAGGTAGAACTCTTAAAGTATTTTGTTACCAAAAATACTTGTCTTCACAAGACTGAATTCTATTGAAAAACCTCTTGGCTTTAACCCTCAATTTGGTAACTCACAAGTACTCAACATCTCAGTTGGGATTTGTTTTGAGTACAACTAACATTTACTTAATTGACTTGTTATTACCTATTGAACCTAATACTAGTTAAATAACTAGTGTTAAGATAGGTTACCATCAATCATGAATCTCTTTAGGGAGTTTAAGTCCCATCCCTCGAGATGATGTAGCCACTAAATCTCTCGTTAGTGGCTTAGAGAAAGGATCCCCCAAGTTTTCACTTGTTCTCACATAGGATGTTGAGATGACCCCTCTTTGAATTAATTCTCTTACATATCCATGTCTTAGACTAATGTGTCTAGATTTCCCATTATACACTCCATTGTATGCTTTAGCCAATGTTTCTTGGCTATCACAATGTATCAATTTAGTGGATACATTCTCTTCGATTAGATGTATCTCTATCAATAGATCCCTTAACCATTCGGCCTCTTTGCCGGTAGTAGCTACAGCTATAAACTCTGCTTCCATAGTGGAATAAAATATACAGGTTTGTTTCGTGGAACTCCAAGAAATTGCACCCCCACCAAGTGTAAATACCCAACCAGTGGTGGACAAGTTGTCCCCAAGATTGGATATCCAGCTTGCATCTGTATATCCTTCTAAGATTGAAGGAAATTTGGAGTAGTGAAGGCTTAGTCCTTTGGTTTTCTTGAGATAACCTAGGACTCTCCCAATAGCCTTCTAGTGATCAACACTTGGATTACATGTAAACATACTAAGTTTACTTACCACAAATGCTATATCAGATCTAGTACATTGGGCATCATACGTAAGACTCCCTATAGCACTAGCGTACTCCAATTGAGTCACTGCTCTTCCTTCATTCTTCTCTAGTTTTACACTATAATCGAATGGAGTATTGTCATCTTTAACCTTGAGATGGTTAAATTTATTCAATACTTTCTCAACATAGTGGGCTTGTCCTAACGAAAAACCCCCACTATGTTTCTTTACTTTGATACCAAGTATGGTGTCAACTTCTCCAAGATCTTTCATCTTGAATGTTGATTATAGAAACCTCTTCGTTTCTTCTATCCCTTTCATGCTATCACTTAGAATAAGCATGTCATCCACATATAAGCAAACAATAATCACATATCCCTTACAAGTTTTTGAATACAAACATATGTCTCCATTGTTATGCCTAAACCGATTAGACATGATGGCTTTATCAAATTTCTCACGCCATTGCTTAGGAGCTTGTTTCAATCCATACAACGATTTTACAAGTCTACATACTTTATGTTCATATCTTGGTAGGACAAATCCTTTTGGTTGTTGCATATAGACCTCCCCATTGAGGTCATCATTAAGGAATGTCGTTTTGACATCCATTTTATGAACATACAAGTTGTGTATAGAAGTCAAAGGGAACAAAATTCTTATGGAAGTTGTTCTTGCAACAGGCGCAAAAGTATCGAAATAATCAATACCCTCTTTTTGCCTAAACCCTTTAGCTTCTAATATAGATTTAATTGTTTGGATAGTGCTGTAAGTTTGGTATTTTCTCCTAAATACCCACTTACACGCAATTGGCTTAGACCCGAGTGGGAGGTCTACCAATTCCCAAGTGTTGTTGGAAAGAATGGAATCCATCTCATCATTGATGGCTTCTTTCCAAAATGCACTATCTCTTGATTGCATGACTTCTCTATAGGTCTCAGGATCATCCTCAACAAGAAGTACAATGGGAATTTTCCTAATGACTTCCTCTCTATTTCCTTCTACCATGTAGAAAGAAATTTGTTGAGAATCAATCTAATCCAATCGTAGACTTTTCTACTTTATATTCCTTTGACTTCTTCTAAGTTCAATGGGTTGCTCTACATTCCTCTGAGATTTCTCCTCTTGAGAATTATTTTTGGATGTAAATGCTTGAGAATTGTTCTCATATAACAAATTATCCTTTAGAGATGTTGAAGCTTGAGAATTGTTGTTACATAACATGTTCTCACATAATTCAACTTCTATAAATTCAATCACAACATTAGATTCTAAGTCTAATAGCCTATAAGCTTTACTATTGTTGGCATAACCAACAAAAGCACACTTTATGGCTCTTGAACCTAAATTTTTTCTATTATGTTCATTTTTATTGCAATATGCAAGATACCCCCACACTTTGAAGTATCCTATATTAGATTTTCTTCCTTTCTATAACTCATATGGAGATATCTCATTTTTTTTCATCGGTATTCGATTAAGAATGTGACAAGCAGTTAACAACACTTCACCCCATAAGTTGAAGTTCAACTTAGAAAACACCAACATAGACTTTATCATTTCTAGATAAGTCCTATTTTTCCTTCCGACAAAACCATTGTGTTGTGGTGTATAAGGTGCGATGCACTCGTGAATTATACCATTTTCTTCACAAAATGTATTGAATTCATTAGAGAAGTACTCTCCTCCTCTATCACTTCTTAGCACCTTATTCTTTTTATTGAGTTGATTTTCAACTTCTAATTTATACACTTTAAAAGCATCAAACGTTTCATCTTTATGATTTAAAAGAAACACATAGGTATATCGACTAAAATCATCTATAAAAGTAAGAAAATACCTTTTACCACAACTAGTTAAAACACCATTTAATTCACAAAGATCAATATGGATAAATATAGTAAATTAGATGGTCTTTCTACACCAAGAAATGGTTTCTTAATCATTTTTGCCTTACACACATGTTTCACATTTACCATAGTTTTTAATATTGCATGCAATCATACCACATTTCACTACTCTCTTCACGGTTGAAAAACCTATACGAGATAGTCTAAGATGCCACAAAATTAAAGAATCATACTAAAAAATATAGCCAGAATTAGCATTTTTATTGATAACATTGAAAGTTACATCATTGGTTACTTAACCAGGCTTGCCAAACAAATCACAACTTGCCAAGTTTTTACTCATTTCAAAGAACATAATAAAACACATTAACTATTGTGACTTTCTTGTCAGAGGTGAAAAAAACTTCAATTGTACATTTGCCAAGTACCTTGGATTTTCCCTCATTGCCCGTTTGAATCTCATGGTTGCCTTTTGACTCTTCAAAGGTCTTGAACAATGATTTGTCATAGGTGACATGGACGGTGGCACATGTATCATACCACCATCCTTTCACCTTGCCTTGGACCGTATTCACCTCAATAAGGGTAGCAACTATATTCTCCTCTTGAGTTGCATTTACCTTAGGTCCTTGTTGGTCTATTCTATGCCTACACTCTCTAGCATAGTGATCCTTTTTCTCACACACAAAGCAAGGACCTTTCTCACCCTTAAACTTGTTTGGGTTGGTTCTTGGACCCAAGGATGTCTTATTACCCTTCTTGCCTTTCCCTTTGTTTTTGGGAAGTTTTGGTTGTGACATTGCATCTCCTTTGGAAGCCTCTCCATGAGACCCCTCCACAAGTTTATCTCTACATATCGATTCCTCCTCGATTCGAATATGCTTTTGGATTTCCTCCAAAGAATAATCCTCATTTTTATGAAGGATTATTTTCCTATATCTCCTCCAAGTTAGTGGTAATTGTTGACGGTGAAATCTCGTCAACGAAATTAGATCGGAAAACTCAAAGGTAAGTCAGGTGATGTTTATATAAGAACACAGAATAAACTTTAAGGAAAAGTAAACACAGATCAACAATGGAGCAAGCCTTTGTATATTTCTCAATAGCCTCTGCATACAATGAATTTTCCAACCCCCTTCAATGTTGAAGAGGGGTTCCTTTTATAGGGGGCTCTAATGGCCCCTAATACATTGTGGTCCATGGGACCAATTCATACACAAGTACGCTATCAGGAGAGTGGTATCAGATGTAGTGGTGTCGGCTTTGGTACATGGTCAGAGTTTGTGGGAGCACCTCAGCTTTTGTACTCGGTTATGCCTCCACTACTTGCTTTGTACGGGTGTCAGAGGTGGGCTGGTGAGGACCACAACAGGTACCTCATTTGTACGACCACTACTTGTCTGGTACGAATACCATGTCCGTACTGCGATTCCTTTCGACTTTGCATGAATCGCTATGAGGCTTCCCCACTTCATTCCTAAGGGTGCGTGGAATAGGTTCTTGACCTTACCTCATGTTAGACCCACAGGAAGAGTGGTGTCCCATCACCAGCTCCTATCAAGGGGAGCGACTAAGCCCGTCCAACGAGGCCCACTATGTAGGAACCTCTTAGAGGCATGGACATGACGTGCTGAGGTGGGGGTGTCTCTCGTGAGCCCCTGGCGCGTCTGATGCATGGGCGAGGCGTTGGCCTCGCGAGCCTTTGGCGCAACAGGTGCGTGGGCGAGGCAAGGGCGTGGTGTCAACCTCACGAGCCCCTGGCATGGCTGATGCGTGGGCGAGGCGTTGGCCTCGCGAGCCCTTGGCGCGGCAGGTATGTGAGCGAGGAGCTGGTGTGGTGTCGGCCTTGCGACCCCCTGGCGCGACTGATGCGTGGGCGAGGCACTGGTCTCACGAGCCCTTGGCGCGGAAGGTGCGCGTGTGAGGCGAGGGCGTGGTGTCGGCCTCGCGAGACGCTCCTGCACTTGATCCTCCTGCGCAAGATGGGGCCTTGCTGGGGTGCATGCGACTGTGACGCGCATGCCGCCTCGCTGGGTGCGCCGAGAGGTGGTGCGAGGCTGGGGCCTCGCGAGACACACATGCGCCGAGAGGTGGTGCGAGGCCGTTGCAAGATGACAGTGGCCCGAGCATCCCGCGACTCAGACATGTATTTAGGCTTTTATGGGACCTTAGCATGTGCCTTGGATCTTTTACAAGCATGGAATATTGAGCATCCACAAAGGCCATACTTCACGGCTCACAAGGTGATGCTTCCCTTGGGACAATCTTCCGGTTTCACAAGACTTATTGGTGTGAGCCTAATAATGTGACTAAGTGTCCTTTAGCCTTGTATTTTAACCAAGTACTGGGGATTTTTTTCTTGGTGGATTTTTTGCATCCACAGTAATTTTGCTACTATAGCACCAACTTGAAAGGCCTCGGGAAGTTCAATCTTCAAAACTTTCAACTTGTTAACAATTATTTGCAATTCATAAATTTGAGGAAGAATAGGTTTATCATCAATAACCTTGAAATAAATATATTGAGAAATCAAAAGCTTTTTGGTACCTTCCTCTTCCACCTTGAATTTTGTCTCAAGTGCATCCCATATCTCCTTTCCCGACTTGGTCTCAGTGTAGAGGTCGTAGAGCCTATCGAAAAGGGCGTTGAGGTATGACCCCTACAAAGGGATTGTCCTCCTCTCTCTTCCTTCTTTTCTCCACCACCTCAGGAGTGTCTTTGTTGGATGGCATTGGGAGAGGTTCAAGGGTGGACTCTAAGCTGTAGGCGATCTTGAGAGTGGTCAAGAGAAATCTCACCTTGTCTTGCCATCTACTGAAATTGGATCCATAAAACCTATCCAACCTCACTAGGTATTGATTCATGATTTTGATAGTCTCACCTTCCATTGAAACAAACAAGGGGTAAGCTTTTAAATGTTAGGAAATATTAGATTGCCTCAATGGAAATGGTAAAAAGACCCTACAACTCTAAGCAAAATATACAAATAAAAAAGATTGATTAAATAATGTTACAACTCTATGACTGAAAATATAAATAGAATAAGAAGAAGCAGAAGAAGAGAATAGAAAATTACAACTCTAAACAAAAGATACACACAAAGAAATAGTGTTTGTAACAATATAAATAAAAGGATTACAACTCTAAACAAAATTAAAAGTAAATATAAAAGAAGAATAAGAAGAAGAAAAGCAATAGAATAAAAGAAAAGAAAAATAACAATAAACAAAGAACTCTCACTCACACAACCAAAGTGAAGAGTGTTGGGGATCACCAACTTGAACAAGGTATGAAACCTTTGTCCAAAAACTTATTTCCCCCTAACTCAAGCACTAAGGGATCTCTCTATATTTTCTAAATAGCTTTCTGGAATTATCAAGCCTCTAGGTGTTTTCTAGCCAAGTGCTCTAATGGATAGAAAAATTGTGTCTTACAAGTGAGTAATAGAATCCTATTTGTAGAGTTTAGAGACGACCTTTGAATTTCAAATTCCACCAACCCCATGGTTGTTACGAATAATTCATTGGATATTTATGGAATTAAAAATGAGATTTGGGAGTTGTTTGTGTTTATGGAGCCGCGCAAAAAAGTTGGAAAAACTGAAATTTTTGTTCAGTCACCCACAGTGGCCGCGGCCAGGAGTATCAGTGCCCGCGGCCACTGGTCTCTGTCCCCCAGGTTGCAGCCACCAGCATCTCTGGCCGCGGCCACTGGCCAATTTCAGCTTACAAAATTGTGTTGTTTTCCAAATGGTTCCAATCTACTCCCAATTGATTTTGTAACCTCCAAACACATTATTGGGGTTAAAATCATATCTCTAACAACCATTTCACTAATTGCTTTAAGAAATTCAACTCAAAATTGTGTAACAACAAATCTACGCAATAATGAGCAATATTTGGAAGTTACAAATTTGTAAAACCAAATATGTTACATATTTAGATATTCAGATATATCCAAATATTGTAACTCTCTTTTATATGTTACAATATGTGACACTCTTTGTCACATTTATTTGATCTAAAACATTATATTATAAAATAATATAACAGGCTTTGAAAACAGTTTTAGTAAACTTTTTCGGTCATAAATTAACTTTTGGCAAAATTTTTAACAATTTTGTTTTAGATTTATTTTCATATAAAGCCTTGATAACTTTTAGTATTATTTAATAAAATGATACAAAAGTTAAAAGAAAAACTTATATACAAAATTATAATAGTTACTAATTACTAATTAGTTATAATCCAAAATTTCAAATGTCCATAAGATCAAATTATCAAACTTAAGTTTTCCTGCAAAAAAAAAAAAAAAAAATTCAAACATAAAATGTCCATTCAAATTCCATTTTTAGCAATTACCAAATTAATTAAATCATGTGAATTAATTAAAGTGCGGAATGGTAATTAACAGTTTACACAGATTGCATTTCTGTCAAGATAGAATCCGGACTTGTCACGACAAAAACTGAACACAATAAAAAGACAGTGCAAAACAATAAGGAACACAACTAATTTTTACAAGGTTCAGAAACCCTTTCGGATAACCTACTACTCGGGGCCACGCCCTGAGAATAAAACCAATTAATAAAGAATCACAAGTACAAAATATTGACTTAAACAAAACAAGACTCCCTCTTGAGATTTACCGCAACTTTGTTGTACTTCTCTTCACTAATCTGATCTTGATTGAAGCGCTAAACCACTTGAACTCCCTTCAATGGCCAGTGAGTGCTTGCATCCTCCCGACACAAGGCTTGTAAAAATCCTCTCCCGAAGACTATAAACGTTGTGTTCAAATTACAATGTGTATTCACTCATGAACATGGTATAAACTCACCACAAAATTTCAAACACTCATATTTCTACAAGATCACGTGAATACTTATGATCTTGAATACAAATAAGGAACTCACACAAATATTACAATACACTCAGAAATTATGCACCTAAGCGTTCACTTTTCTCACTGCCTTTAGAGCCCTATTTATAGAGTCCTTTTTTGTGCTTATAAAGGCTGAGAAAGAATCTCCTAATAAAGGCAAGAATAATTGAAGATATTCTTGATTGATGAAGAGTTGCCGTTTTTAGAAGATGCTGATCCGACAGATTCGATTTTGGTGTGGACAGCTCAGACCTGTGTCAGATCAAAAACATGCTCAATATAGAAAGAACAATTAATGACATTAAAGATTTAGTTTCCTGAATGTCAATTCTTGAGCAGCACGAAAAATATACAATCAAATATTCCAGAAATGACTTTGGGTAAGTACTGAATATTTGCAAGATATAGCTTCCCTTTATAATCAAATTGAGACAATATAAAGCTAAATAAGGAAGCTAATATAATCCGAAATTCACAAAAAGGGTAAGTGAATTTCTGAAAATCACAATAAAGGGAAACATAAATTGATCTTTTAATTAAAAAGATATTTCTATAAAATATGCCAATTTTAGGATTTACAATCTCCCCCTTTGGAAATTTTATAGACAAAGCATATCCATTTTTAAAAGATCCATGCAAAACACAAGTAAGTGCTTAAACTCACAAGAGTCACAAAATGACTCCCCTTGCCAAAATGAACCAAAGCACAATATAAAACTGTTAACAAAAACCAATGAGAAACAGCAGGTCAAACAACATAATCAAAGTACCAAAAATAGAGTTACTCTCTCTCCCCTTCATTGTCTAAGAAAATGCCAATGAAAAAAGGAAACGAAACCAAAAGAAAGACACATCTAGTGTTCTTTTACATTTATTAATAGCAAATAAAAATAGATCGAAAGGAATTGTAACCATCATGGAGCAGGAGAGGTGGATGCACTAGTAATGGCCAACGAAGCAAGAATTTGGCGCTGAGTATCCTCCATGAGAGTGAACCGGTCAGAAAGACTTGTAATTCCTGTCTGGGCAGAAGCAAGATCAGTTGGGACAGCAGGAGTGTCAGTCACAACATTGCTAGAACTAGAACCAGCCAGATTAATGCCTTTGACCTTTTGAGCTGTGGACAGAGCATGGTCATCTTTGTCAGTGTAGGTAGGACCAACCAAAGGAGAAGTCAAGGTCGCATGGGACTTCTTCAAAGGATGCTGAGAATCCAAAAGTTTGTAAATGAGTTGTGGAAACATCAAGTGTTGACCCTTGTGTTTGGCACTTCTCAAGGACATGATTTGATAAAAAATAACAGCACAAGATCAATTGCGACTCCAGTCCCAATTTTGAACAATAGAAAAGCCATGTCTTGAGTGATGGTAGAGGAATGAGTGGTAGGCATCCAATTAAACATTGAGAATTTGAAAAGAGCACCATAATAGTGAGTGAGATTCGAGACTCGTAGAGAGGTGCTTGGTTCCCACACCATAACTTGACCAACCAACTCAGACAACACTTGATCCTTTGCAAACTAAATAGAATCATCAATCTCAACAGGAACAAGATTGAGGGCTTTAGCAATTTCAGAAGGACCAAACTTATACCAATGTCCCCTAACATACACTTTATGAAACATAAAAGAAGCCTGGTCTAACAACTCATCATTAAGATTTGTATAAAATTCTTTAACAACCCGAGGCACAAACCCATCAAATCCAGACAAAGATCGCAACCAACCCCTTTCCTCTAAAGTAAGTAAGACCCCAAAAACACGATGAGGAGCAAAAAGGAAACTACGCTCACTAATAAAGTGACGATGCTCATAAAATTGCCTGTTCTTCTCATTATCATTAAAACAAAAAGTAAGAAAATGAACTTTGAAAGAACCTGAGGAACGGACATGAGCACCTTTTTGTTTAGGGAGTTTGGAAGACAATTCGGGAAATGCCAATGGTGTGGTGCCTTTTGGGTTAGATGAAACAGGAGAGGCTTCTAATGGGTCTTCTTCAGATTCAGTCTCCTCCGCCAAATCATCAAGAGGAACATCCTCCGATGAGGTGCAGGGAGGAGGGTTGATTTTTGCCTTCAATTCAAATCGGGGTAAAGGAGATGAATCAGAGATGGAGCTGGTACCTTTTGTTGGATCCACTTTGGCCTTCTTGCCTTTCTTTGTTCCAGCAGCTTTGGTCTTGCGTTTGCCCTTTGCCTTGGGGTCAACACATCAGAAGATAACGACGATTCAGAATCATGATCAGATGGATTAGACACAACTTCAGTGGAGATTTATTGAGAATGACTTGAAGCCAAGGCAGGTTTGGCTTTTATTTGACCTTTGGAAGAGGCGAGTGGAACTGCCGAGGCTTGGATTGGCTGAGCATCTAGGTTGGGAAAAGTAACTCCTTTACTTGAAGCTCCAAGAATGGTAGATCCTATAGGACCCGAAAGAGCAAGAACCTTCTTTCTTGCAGTGGTTTTAGGTCAACGGCCCGTAGGAGGCGAGATAGCAAGGATTGATGCTGGGACGGGAGGAGTGGCAGAGGGAACTGACTCAGGAGCTGTCTCCTATCGAGACTTCACATATTTTGAAGATGAACCTCGACCTTGAGTCTTCATGGCTACTAAGAATCAAACAAGTGAAACACACAAAGAAAAAAAACCTAAACACTTTGGTTATACGAGAGAGAGACAAACAAGAAAACACTGAGTATGAAACAACCAAAGTGAATCCGAATATATAGAGTATTTGGTGCACAAATAAGGCAAGTTCAAAAATGGGTAACCAGATTTTATATGATAAATGCCAAAATATCTCCTTTTTAAAACAAATTCTTTCACACCTCAAAATTGGAAACTTTTTGAATATTTTAGAATATATTGAGATAAAACAAATAAATTGCATCAATTAACTTTTTCAAACCCTTTTTTTTTAAGTACACGGTCCAAAACAAATTTTATTTTACCATTATTTTTTTATTTTATTAAAAAATTGTCGAAAATAGAATGTAAATTGCCATACCATATGTGTCCATGTAAATGCCAAGTCTTGTTCAAAAGAAACAAGATAACCATATTTTTCACAAATTAGAGAAAAGAGTTATAATTCAAATACTAAGTAACCATAATTCGAAAAATATACCAATCACAAAACATATTTGAATCAATTCATTATATGTATGAGTCTTACAACCATCTTACACAGTCTAGTCAATAGGCATGTGTGTGTGCATGTGTAATCAATTTGGCGCTTTTTTTTTGGCCTTTTAAAGCTAGGGTCATTGCCCATATTTGGCAATTGTAGCCTTTTTCAAATTGTAACCATAATGGAGGCTATAACTCTTATACTGATGGTAGCCCTTTACATTGGTAGAGTATCCTCCAATATAATTGCTAATTACCTGGTACCAACTTACTCAGTGTCGGCTTTCACACATCAGTATAGGTAGCTCTTTTCCAAAATGGAGCCTGAAAAAGAAATTGGATTAAGGAATGCTTATAGAAACATAATGATTTGATCAAATATAAATTGGATGGTCTATAATTTTTCAAATATGGTTTTTTATTCCAAACAAAGTATAGGACTTATAACGATCATTTTCTAAAATACAAAAAATATGCTCATCAAATTTCTTCCAAACAGGACAAGAGATTTACACAAACACATATGCAAGGCAAGATAATCAATTTATTGGCAGTTTCAAATAAAACAAATCCCCAAGGACTTCCTGAGGGAATCAAATCTGACCGTGTCTAAAGCTTTAGTAAAAATATCTGCAATTTGTTTGTTAGTCTCAACATATTCTAAAATCAATGTTTTGTTTTCAACAAGTTCCCTAATAAAATGATGACGAATGTCAATATGTTTGGTGCAAGAGTGCTGAACAGGATTTTTGGAGATATTAATAGCACTTGTATTATCACAAAAAATGGTTAAAGTTTTAATATCAAACCCATAATTTGACAACATTTGTTTCATCCACAAAAGTTGAGTACAACAGCTTCTAGCAGCAATGTACTTAGCTTCGGCTGTTGACAAGGAGATGGAGTTTTGTTTTTTACTATGCCAGGAGACCAAATTGTTTCCTAAGTAAAAACAACCATCACTTGTGCTTTTGTGATTATCAGTGTTTCCTGCCCAATCTGCATCACTATAACACACAAGGTTAGAATTTGTTTCTTTGGAGTACCAAATGCTTAAATCAAGAGTATTATTGATGTAACAAATAATTTTTTTCACAACAGTCAGATGAGACTCTATGGGGTTCCCTTGGAAATGAGCACACACTCCAACACTGTAACTGATGTCAGGGCGACTTGCAGTTAAGTATAGGAGACTCCCAATCATACTCCTGTAAAGAGTTGGATCAACTTTCTTCCCATTCTCATCTTTAGATAATTTGACCGTAGTACCCATTGGAGTTTTAGCAGGTTTGGAAGCATCGAGTCCAAATCTTTTCACCAGACTTCTTGCATACTTGCTTTGGGACATGAAAATTCCCTCATCTGACTGCTTCACATGAAGTCCTAAGAAAAAATTGAGTTCTCCTACCATGCTCATCTCAAACTCTTCCTACATTTGTTTCACAAATTCCTGCACTAGAGAATCATTAATAGAACCAAACACTATATCATCAACATAGATTTGTGCTATCATAATATTTTCATCAATCTTTTTGATAAAAAGTGTTTTGTCTACTCCCCCTCTCTTGTACCCCTTTGAGATCAAAAGCTGAGTTAGTCTCTCATACCAAGCCCGTGGGGCTTGTTTCAGCCCATACAAAGCTTTTTGCAACTTTAAAACATGATTAAGATTGTAAGGATCCTTAAACCCTTTGGGTTGTTCCACATAAGCTTCTTCATTAAAAAATCCATTTAAAAAGGTCGATTTTACATCCATTTGGAACAATTTAAAACCAAGAACACATGAAATAGCTAGTAATAATCTTATGGATTCAAGTCTTGCAACAGGGGAAAATGTCTCATCAAAATCAATTCCTTCAACTTGAGTGTACCCCTGTGCAACTAGTCTAGCTTTATTTCTTATTATGGTCCCAAATTTATCAGTTTTATTTTGAAATATCCACTTTGTACCTATAACATTAGTATGACTCAGTTTAGGGACAAGAATCCATACCTCATTCATTGTGAATTGATCTAGCTGTTCTTGCATAGCATTGATCCATGATTCATCATTTAAGGCTTCCTTCACATTTTTTGGTTCCAAAGTAGAAGTAAAACAAACAAATTGAACCAAATTTACATACCTCTTTCGAGTGACCATACTCTTTTCAAGATTTCCCAAAATAAGGTCAGAAGGGTGATTCTTTCTTACTCTGGTTGATGGTTCTCTTTGAACAGAGTCAGAGGAAATAACTGGATTTTCCTTCTCTGTTTGCCCAGTTGTTGTTTCGATAGAATCAGGTTTTGATACATCAGAGTGGCTGTTGTAGCCTCCGAAGGTTGTCCTGTCAGATCTGCCAATTCTTTATGATGTTGAACATCAATGAGCCTGTCAATTTTCTCCTCATGGGAGTACTCAGAAAAATCTTTTAAATCATCTACAACCACATTAGCTGATTCCATAATAGTTTGGATTCTTATGTTATAAACACGATAAGCCCTACTATTGGTGGAATATCCAAGAAAAACTCCCACATCGCTTTTGGCATCAAATTTGCCCAGATTCTCACGATGTCTAAGAATATAACACAGACACCCAAATACATGAAAATAATTGACATTGGGTATTCTACCTTTCCAGATTATATAAGGAGTTTTATTTGTACCTGGATGCAGAAAAACACGATTAATTGTGTAACAAGCTGTATTAATTGCTTCAGCCCACAATTTCTTTCTAAGTATTTTGCTATTTAGCATAACTCTGGCCATTTCCTGCAAAGTACGATTTTTCCGTTTCACTACCCCATTTTGTTAAGAGGTTTTGGGAGCAGAAAATTCATGAAAAATTCCAAAAGATTTACAATATTCATCATAAATAGAATTTTCAAACTCCTTACCATGATCACTTCGTATTCTTACAATCTTTCCAATGTTACAATTTTTTTCAACTCTAAGTCTTGTACATAGTGTTTGAAAAGCTTCAAATGTATCTGATTTTTCTCTTAAGAAATCTACCCAAGTAAATCTAGAAAAATCATCCACACATACAAAAATGTATCTCTTACCATTAATACTTTCAACTTGTATAGGACCCATGAGATCCATATGCAAAATTTTTAACACATTTGAAGTATTAATATCAGATAATGCTTTATGGGAAATTTTCAACTGTTTTCCCAATTGACAAGATTCACACTTACCAAGTGATTCTTTACCCAGCTTGGGTATACCACGGATGAGACCTGCAATAGCAATATTTTTCAAGTTTTTGAAATTTATATGTCCAAGTTTTTCATGCCACAAGTCAGTAATATTAAAACATGATGAAGACGCATGACATGTGAATTTTTGTTTGAGTGTGTAACAATTATCCAAAGAACGAGAACCTTTGAGAACAATATCACCACTTTGATTTATAACATTACACTTATCATGCGAAAAATTAATAAGAAAACCTTGGTCACAAATTTGACTTATGCTAATTAAGTTGGCTTTAAGCCCATCAACAAGAAGCACATTTTTCAGTTTAGGTAACCCTTCAATGTTTAGAGTACCTTTACCTAAAATATTTCTTGTCATTCCATCCCCAAATGTTACTTGTAACGCCCTACTTCCTTAGAGCCGTTACTAAGTGAGTTTAAAAAAGTTCTTTCATCTCGCTAATCGAGGTTTTAGACCAAACAGTGTAATTAAGCTATAAACAGAGGAAAACCCTAGAAATATTAATTTCCATAGAAAATCATAAAAGGTTTACACTTGGGATCCCAAAATATAGTTTAGAAATTTTACAACATATTAATTAAACCAAGTCGACTAGACGAAAAAATCAGAGTTTATTTACAAGCGTCTTCCAAAATCCTCTGACCGTGGCGGCCAGGCTGGCCAAACATGTACACGCCGCCTCACGCCTGCTGTACTCATGGTTGGTCGATCACCTCTGTACCCTTTACCTGCACCAGAGAGCATCTGTGAGCCGAAGCCCAGCAAGAGAACCCACAAGCAGATAACATATGCAACACATATATCAAACATATTAACATGCCTCCAATGGCTAAACACGTACAGCCTAGCCGTTCCAGGCGTTTACCAGGCCCTGGGTTCGCGGACCATGCCGTGAGGATATCCCAGGTATCCTTTTGGGGACTCGCCCTGGCAACTCGCACTCTACGTGCTCAGCGCTGCTCCTGGCCCCTTGTCGTTCCCGGTCTACACTGTTCCCGGCTCAAGCCAACCATTCACATCATAATTCACAAAGTATAACAGGCAAGCATAGAATTCTAACATAATCAGATAAAGGGCTACGCCCCGCAGTTCTAACATATTGGGCTCGGCCCTGCATACTAATCCATCCAAACACACTGGGCTTAGCCCTGCATATCAGTTCATTCAAATACATTGGGCTCAGCCCTGCACGCAAGCTCTATGGGAACAAGGGTTCTCTTACCTGAGTTACGAGCTTTCTGAGCACCGATGCCTCGAGCATAGTCCTCCAACGTGAGCCTCGCCGAGACCCTAGTCACAACACATTAACAATGTCCATCCATCAAATTATAATCCAACAAATAACTTAGAGCCATAACCCTAACCTTCGGGTCCTTGAATTCTATCAATCCGGGTGATATAATCCATCCCGAGCCTTAACCATTGAATTCCCAAGCCTAAATACCCTTAGAAATGCAAACTGGCACTAAGGGTCGCGGCCCCACCCACAAGAGCCGCGGCTAGCCTCAAAACAGAGGCTAGCACACCCCTGCAACACACACGGGCCGCGGCGTGCATGAACTCTTAGCCATCCTCGGCCGCACGCGCACACGGGCCGCGGCGCGCCCATCCTAGGGCCGCGACCCTCCTCACCGAACCCAAAATTCTTCATCAGTTTTCTACCTTTTCTTCAAGCCAAACCTCACCAAAACTCACCTATCTAACCCAGATATTTAACACATATACTCCAGCTCAGTAATAACTCAATAACAACCTCAAAATCCATCAAAGTCTACTACAAAAATCCAATTAGAACCCTAAGAACAAGTCAAACTTAACTAGCATGCAACTCTTTAAAACCAGCAGAAAACTAAAGTATAATCCTGTAATTAAAACTTACCCTCTTGCTGAACTCAATCCTTGAAGTTGATCTTCATTTTCCCAAGCTTCAAGCTCCCAAGTCCTCAGCCCAAATTCTTGCTTAAACTAGCTTACATCAATTTCCCTTGAGTTGTTTCTTAGAGAGTGGAAGAGAGAGATGAAAATGGTAGGTGATGCTATCCTTAGCTGAAAACAGAGTTTTGAGTCAGTTTCCACAAGGTTCTAATTAATTCCTCTTTTGTTTTATTCAGCTTAAGTCTATGTGGTTACCTCAAGGCTCGGGGTACCAAAACATCCCTGAGGGCAAAATGGTAAACTTCCCCAATATTCCCGCCTAGACATTCTATCCTCAAATATATCTCCAAATATTTATTTTCATGCCCCAATAATCCCATAACACTCCTAGTACCCAAATTACCCCTCGACTCGCCCCGAGTCAGAATCTCAACCCCGTTGTGACTCTCTGGCTAACCGCTCCCCAGGACTGTCTCGGATCGTGCTACACAAACATTTCACATATATATAACATATATCACATTCATGCCCCTAATATCCAGACGGGGCCCACATGCACATTTAAATCATTAAACATGCATCACTATCATATATCCACATTAATTCACCCATTAACACATTAAAACATAATAAAACATTTATTGCCCCTCCAGGCACACTAATCAAGGCCTTAAGCCCGATTAGCAAATTCGGATCGTTACATTACTACTCCACACTTCAAGGATTTGAAGTTGGTAAGTATGTTGGCATTACCTATCATATGTCTTGAACAACTACTATCAAAGTACCATGAACTAGATGCATGCATTTTATGACAGGTAAAGGTAGCCAAGCAAACAGAGTTAACTTTCTTGACCCATATTGTTTTTGATTTTGAATTTCTTTTTGTTGACCACGATTTTGGCCAACGACGAGTAGACGTCAAAACTACAATGAACCTTCAAGAGAAAAATACGACACAGATAATTTTATAGTGGTTCAGCCCCAATTTTTTGGTAATAGCCTAGTCCACTTAGAGTTATGATTATGAATCTACACTCAAGATCAGATGAACCTGAGTCAACTAAGTTTCTTCAGTGCAGATTAAAAGAATACAATATTTCTCTCTAGATACAAATATTCTCTCAAAAATTTAGAATCCAATCCCCTTTTATGATGCCATGAGCCTTGTATTTATAGGCTTAGGATCGTACAAATGAAGTCCCCCATAATTGGGATATTTTGTTATTCTCACTATATTTAATTAATAACAATATTCAAAATACAACAATACACTACTTTTGTGGGATAATCTGAGAGATTCCCGCGTAGGCACGACTAATTCTTGGTGAAACTGGTACTAGGATCTTTTGCGTAGCATGTTCTGTTTAGTCGGCCCACATCACACTCAGGAGGAGAAGTAAAGGACCAACACTACAACATTTTTAATTATATGTTACACTAAAATCTCACGTTTATTAAGAAGCGCTATTAATTCTCACATAAAAAAATAACACTGAATTGTTTAGGCGCGGAATTGTTTGGAACTAGGCGCCAAATGAAAGTCTTAGATCTAACCCGAGAAGAAAAAAAAACAATTAAATACAGAAATTTATCTAATTCCTCTTATCTCTCCTCTTTTCCTCTCTCTCCTTACTCTCAGTCTCTTTCACACTTAGGCTCTCGGCTCTCTCTGCTTCACGCAAGCTGCTGGAGCACACCACACCGATTGGTAGTGTTGAGAAATTTACGACTCGCCCCTAACTCATCATCCTTCTAGCAGAGCCATAGATCAGAAAAAGCCCCATTCTTTCAGTTTCCATCCATCTCTCTACAATGGAGTTCCACAGATTCTACCTGCTAGTCATCTTGTCGATTCTATGTTTTCAGAATTGCCGGACAACAATCAAGATGAGCCTTAGTCTCAGCCTGAGTTGACTCCCAAATTCATCGCCTTTGTTCCCATCATCCATGGCTAGGGTTTCTCACTCCCATGCTCTCAGATTTTCCAATTTCCGTTACAGACCTTTGCCCCGGCACCACCTACTTCCTCCTGCATCTGCCCGCTCTTCCTCGCCGGCTCTTTACTCCGAACCCAATTCTAAAGCCCAAGTGTATGAGTAAAACATAGAGAAGGTTCACATTTTCAACCTTTTCTTTTTTATTACAAAAACAAGAAAAAGAAAGAAAACATTTTTTTTATTCGTCATCTTCAACCCTCTTGCAGCTTATTTATCGATGTCGGTTCATGACGCTACTTGGGGTGTTGGGCTCTTTAATTGACTCCATTCTCTGCTTCATCAAGGTACACACCTTTTCTTTTCAATTTGGTTACTCTAACCAAGCAAATTCATGAATAGAAAGTTTTACTCTGTGTTTGACCAAAAGTATAACAATTAGTCATGTGAATTTGACACTAAGACAAATTTTATGGTGTGATCAAATTTAACATAAAATCTTACACTCTGTCCATGTCCATACAACTGGTATAATGAATCTATCTAGTATACTATACATATAAATTTAGTGCAATGAGTTATATATAATCCATTCACATCTATAAGACTAAACCATATCAGTAAACATGTGGTTAGGGTCATGATTTGCTCTTGTGAGGTTTGCAGTTTTTTTTCTTGTGGGAATCTACTTAGCAAATTGCTAGTTTCTCCAGCCTCCGAAGGAGTTAAGGTTGAACAAATAAAAGATAAATAAAGTGAAAAGTACATCTACTTGATAAGCAGTAGAAGAAGTTGTATGTTCTGATCCCAGTGATGACGGATCACTCAAGAATAAAAAAAAGAGAGAGAGAGAAAACTGACAAGTAATCTTTTTTATACTCATCGTACTGGATTGATTGTAGAAGCTTCTGGTCCAACAGAGCTAGAGAATGGGGCAAAAGAAACGTTGATACTAAATGTTATGAGTTTTCTTCTAATTAACAATAAGGTTTTCCTTGTGTAATTCGATCTATGTTTTTTTCTCTGTGTGGACATTATTGAGTGTTTCACATTTCTTTTTCTGGTTTTAGTTATAGATTTTACTTTTAAAGTACATGACTCATGTAGAAACATTTATGATGAATCATGGCAGGGGAACCAGGAAATTGACAGAATTGACTGTACGTGATAAAATGATATCCATTCATGGTTCTATGTTTCTGCAATTATATATAATTATTATAGAGGTACAAATGATGGGTGTTTTTTTTCTTTTTTTTTTTCCACTCACTCTTTTTTTAATATACATACTAAGAGTTGTGGGTAACTTTTTTGCGTATTGTTTTATGCAGATGAAACTCTCTAATGAACGTGATTCATTGGCAATGACTACTAAGAAACTAAGTCGTGATAGTTAATCTTACTAAGAGGTAACACCTTTGTTCCCATATCTGAAGGATTTTCTTCTGTTGGTACCTTCTCAATCTTTATTTTCCCTTGAGTAACCTTTTCTCAATCTAACTATTTAACCAACATTGTACTTTACTACTCTAATTCACAAGTTACTTTTGGGAATAACCTTTATTCTCAACATGTTCATTAGCCTATATGCTTAGCATGTTCATTAGCAGTAAATAACAGTTATGAGTACTAGATTTGTAAAGTTCACCAAGAATCATAAAAAATGCATGCTTCTCTATGATTTGCTTGTTACCATACCTAGTCCAGCATTACAAAATAATTGTAATTTGGGATGAAACAGCCTACACATAATAAAATTTGTTGGTTTTGCTTAGTTAGGATGAGCACTTCAGTGATGTCTCTTGGTCCAAGGACTAGATAATGACAAGAAACTTGGGGTGAGATATAAATAGGAAAGGATCAGGTTTTTCAGAGGTTGTTGGGAAAATTTTAGAGTGGATTGGAGAGATTGGCTTTCGAAAACCTGGGGGTTCTTTGGCTGATTGGGAGTAATTCTAATAAAAACATAGACTATACTTGTCAATTCTCCATCTGTCTTATACATTTGCTTTGTGTGTGATTGTAAACTCATCATAATACAGATGTTGAACAACCATTTTCATAAGAAGATTCATGATTAAATTACAATGTCCAAGATTGATGTCTTCTGTAGTTGATTCAAGATATTTCATTCAACTTTTTCCCTTTCTAAAATTAAGTTTTGCAGCTAATTTTCATTGATGCCCAGTTGTAATAAATTTATGTGAAATTTTCTTTTGCCAAAGGGTGCAACCATTACATTGTTATTGAATATTGCCCCTTATCTTTTTTATACATGATATTTTAACATTTATTCAATGTTTTTGTTGTAACCGCCTCACCTATCTTCGAATTGTTATAAGCATGTAGTAGATGTTCACTATTGCCACCCAATATCCTCTGAAGGCCCAGATTTTCCTCCAGAAGCAGCTAAAGCAAAGGAGGCAGGACAGAAAGAGTCTAGCACAAAAAATATTGTAGAATATCACAAAATTATGGAAGGTAAAATAATCATATGGTGAAATATATTTCTTTATGAAATCTCATCTTTTTGCCATAATGGATTTGATGGTGTGTATGGTATATTTACAGAGGAAAGAAGGCATGAGTAAGGAAAGAAAAGACTCAATGTCAAGGAATGAATAAGTTTACAAGATCAACACTTGGGAAGAAGTCAATGAAAACTGTAAGGTCACTTCTTTCACCAATCCTTTTTAGTTTCACAGAACATGACCTACATGATCACTGAACTTATCAGTAGCAAAGTTTAGTGATATGTTTAGATGATCATTTGTATAGCATTGTTACAGGTGAATATATCAGGGCTTCTTATCATCCTAATTATTTTTCTCAAGCTTTATTTCATTTTTTTTTGGCTCTGATAGTATAATAATATAATTTGCATATATTAGCATGTGTTCTAATTTATTAGTTTTTTCCAAAATTTATGATATATATGCTATCTATATTAAAAAGGATAGCTAGCTAGCAAAAAGAGTTGTCAATTTTCAATTTCAAATTCCAAAAGCACATTAATTATAGTACCTCTTTTTATTTGGAAGATTGAGGCAAGTAATACCATCCCCACTCTTCCAAATATAATAAAAGAAAGATAGAACTAATGGAAAAGGAAACGTGTCTTTGGGCAAGGCTACTGGGTCATTGTTTAAAGTTTCAAGTGATTGATATTAATCTGCTAATCTAATTATATTTTGAGAGTTTGCAATACTCTTCTTTCTAGTAGGTGCTGTTTTCTTGAATTAGAAAATTGTATGTTTTTTTATTATTCATCATTCTACTAAATGATATACTGTGCATTTCAAGGAAAGCTAACAATTAATTTTTTTTTCTTGAAATAATAATATAAGCAGCTGACAGTGAGAGACGATTGTGTACTTAATGAGGAAATGTTGTTGATCTTAAGGTCCTCTTGATTGGAGAAGAGGTGGGAAATTTGTATTTATTTTTTCTTAGTGTTCTTTCATTCTCTTTGTTTTTCATTTTTCTTCAAATTGTTTTTCATTCCAGGTTGGGGAATACCAAGAAGCATACAAGGTTGGATTTTTTTATTGTATGTTACTTTTTATATTTATTTTTTCATCTTGAATTCTTTGCTTCGCATAGAATTGGAACCATATGTTTGAAATTTAGAGTACTGTGGCCACTTGCTGTTCTATGAACACTGTTAACTCCATATATGCTAGCTAATTAAGAAGTGAAGTTTTCTCTTATCTCTGGTTTTGTTGCTTTTTGAGTGTAATATATTATTTTTATGCAGTACTCTATTCAATTTCCATGTACGTAACAATTTCCATGAACAAAGTCTAGTCACAGTTTTCTTTTCCTTTTACTGAGAAAAACAAAATCAATAAAAGCCAAGTATTATATATGGTAATATGCATTTGGGTGCATGTTATATGGTAATATGCATCTAGCTATACATGATATGTTTCTTGAATTTTGTTTGTCTTGTTCATGCAGCTTCTAATTGATGGTAACTTATTATTTTAATAACATAATTGCTGGTGCCTTTTGTGTGTTTATAATTTGTTTTTGTTTGCATATTGTAATGTGGTCCTGACAATAAAGTTAAGTTCTTTTGGGGGTTTTGTAGTGAAGGGTCACTACTACATGTGGAAGAAACTAAATGAAATTATGAGATTTGGGTTTGGCAATTATGAAATTGTTTAAATTTTAGTCGATTGTCATGATAATTAAAGCTTGAATCTTTGTAAATAAAACTAGAAAATAGTATACTCAAATGGGTTATGAACCATGTTGAAAATGAAAAGAATTTCTCACTCTTTTGCTGTTGGGCAAGTGATTTTCGACTTCTGATTTTTGGCACTTTTCGTAGTTGCAGGTTCATTGGCTGGTTCCCTCTTGTGCTTTCTCAATGTAATTTCTCTTCTCTACAAAATTATTGAAATACCATAGCCATTATTCAATTCATTTTAGTTATATTTAAGTATAAGTTATAGTGATGAACATAAGTGTATTTGGTACTATATATAGTACATGAATACTCAGACTAAATCCAATCTTTGTAGGGTTGCATTTATATTGTTGATGCATATAAAGTTTACTGGAGTAGCTGTGTTAAAGGGATTCACGCTGGACAAATGGTTCTGCGGCTAGTTGAAGCAATTGGTAACTTTTCAACAGTTCTTTCCTTCTCTCAATGTGTATGCAATTATGTACTAAAACACACACACACTATTACAACTCCCAAGACTTGTTACAACTGATTATTACAGAGCTAAAAAACAATGTAATTGTGCCACTCTATTGATCCAAATGGTTTATTTGAGGACTGATATTTGAACAGAAAACTGTCTCATTCCCTTGTTTTTTGGTCTTATCTTTTTCTCATTACGAGCTTCTTTTGCTAATAATGTAATCCAATGACACAGATGTTTATCTTGCTGGGACTGTCATGTTGATCTTTCGCATGGGCTTATACGGATTTTTTATCTTTGACTTAATTACTTGTGTTAATACAGGGTTGCCTACAAAATAATCAGACAACTCTGGAATGGACTCTTTTTCCTTGGATACATATTTGAAACCAAGTATGCCTCTCTTTCCGTCCACATATTAAAAGAGGTTTATTAGTCACTCCATTGGGACTGCATTCGTACTGTTAGCTCTTTTTTCTGGACTTTTCTTTGAACTTTCTTTATTTCATGTACAAACCTTGTTGTTTCTTTTTCATAGTTTAGTTAGCAAGAGAGTAAATAAAAGGTTGTGCTTTTTATGATTGTTGTAGTTTAATTTGATGAATGTGTATATGTGTCTATTTGCTAACTCAGGTAGCTAGAATTTATAGTGGTTATCTCTTGTTTATTTCTCTGAACTGGTATATTTTTTGAGTTATTTTATTTTGTTTCTTAGTCATTGAGTTGTTATAATATACGGCTTGAGTGTATTCTAGTTTCTTGTTTGGCCTTTTATTTTCTTGAGTTATTTGATTCCTTCTAGCTTTTCCTTTATTCTGAAGTTGTTTAGAGAGCAATATAAGGGAATTATTTTCTAAGTAGTTGCAAAGAGCAACAATAGAGGAATATGCTTGCTCTTATAAACTCTAGTTAAGATTAAGTTGCATTGATTTGTATTTCCTTGTTTTAATATCAGTAAAGGACATATAGCTGTTTTTTTTATTATTTGAAAAAAAAACTTTGCTTGATTATGTTTGTAATGTATCAAGCCTTTGCCTTGCTTTATGAAGAAAGTTATGAAACACTTTATGTCTTCATTGCTCCCTACTGTCTGAAAAACTATAATGTCTTAATGGCAGCAAGTTGTTTGACAAGTTTGATTTTATTTGCACTGTATTCTCTTTTCTTATTTATAGCTTTGGTAAGTTATAGTTTATATGATAGTTATGGGATTGGATTTGCATTCACTTGTTATATTATTTATTTATTTTAGTTTTCATCTTGCTGTTCCCAAGCTTTGTTTGAATCTTCATTTTGTTTTCTATTATGCTTATTTATATTTTGATATTTCTTTGCTAGTTGATTTTCGGGCATTTCAGGAACTTGTTACTGCTTGGGTTGTCATCTTGGCTTCCCTTGTCCATGGGTTTGTTACAGTCTGAGTTGCTAGTGAAGCTCATGCAATAACTCTGGCTGTTGAGGGTTTGTTAGGATTTGTGTTTACAGTGGCTGCATTAACAGATGAAGCAATGGATGTTGGTGAGGTATTTTTTTTTTTTTGTTGCTATAAGAGTTCTCTGATATGTCTACAAATTAGTTTATGAATTTTGACCTATATCTAATTTGTTCATGAAATTGTTTAAAAATCATGCTTTAAAGTTTAATTAAGTGCTTGTTCTCTTTTTTTAATTAACCCTGTTCAATCCCCGAATAACATCCAGCCATTTACTACAATTCAGAGTTGTTTAAGTTCTTGGCACAATGATCCAGTGATATTTCATTATAAGTCTGTAAAAATTATAGTATAGCATTCATTCATTACCTGGGCTAAATACATGTTAGTTTGGATTCCAAGTGGGTTAATGAAATCTTTTACAGGTCTTTGTTAATTTTTAAGCATCTCCATTTTTTTTTTGTCTTTAGCACATATAATCATTAAGCTGTGCAAAATAGCTAGTGGTATGAGGTTCATCTCATCTGATGTTCATGCATATCTATGTAATAATCTATTTGGTTTTAAGGGAACTAATGTGTCTAATGTCCATATGTGCTGTTTTAGGTTCAGATCACTTCCAGGACTTGTCAACCAGACCCAAAGGGATATCATAGAATGTGAGAATTTTGTCTTTCGGACAAGTGCACAAAGGATTATGAATTGAAGGATGGAGCAAGTTTCATGCATGGTTTACTTTTGTGTATCTTGTAATGTTTTTGTTTTTCATTTTTGAAGTAAAAAATGTTCGAAGAAACTTTATTATGTTATGCTTTCAAACTTAAGTTAGAACTAAGATCTCATGAAGTAGACACATTCATGGTTTGAATTAGTTATTGTTTAATGTAATACTTATGGTTTATCAATAAATTGAGAATTATATTTTATGATTAATTTTGAATTTTTTTTTTATCAAAATACAATAATGAAAATCTTTTAATTAAAAAAAAAACCATATAAGTATACTTTATCAAAATAAAATTTAAAATTTTATTACTATATGTTATGATTTAAAAACATATTATAAGCGTAAAAAATCGTTATGGTTTATATAATATAACAAACTAAAAATGTTATCAAAATAATCAAATGTAACAGTTGAAATGTGTTATGAAAAAAGTACAAGATTAAACTTCAAATTTATAACCAAAAACTCTATCTAAATGTTATTATTTGAATATTATAGCACCTAAAAATGTGTTATTGAATAGTTTAAGATAACACCGAACATAACATTCAAAAACTGTTATAGAAAAGACTGGACTGTTAATAACAGAGGCTATGTTAGCATTTTCAGAAGTGCTATCAATAGTCCCGGTTAGCAGTTTTTAAGTGTTATGAATACTGTTTTTTCTTGTAGTGCAAAATTCCTCATTGGTCGGCCAAACCTTCACTGGTTGGCCAAGACAAGTGACTGGTCGGACAAGCACATGTCTGGTTGGCCAAGGACATGACTGTTCGGACAAGCACATGTTTGGTCGGCAAAGGACATGACTGGTCGGTCATGCACATGACTGGTCGGCCAAGGGTATTGACTGGGCGAACAAGCACATGAATGGTCGGCCAAGGTCATGACTGGTCGGTCATGACACTTGACTTGTCAGTCAAAAATCTTCACTGGTCTACCGGGTCACTCCTAAGCCAGATTACCCAGCCATTCCTTGCCATTTGTCATTTCTATTGCCATGTCATCGAACTCCAATTTTTGGGGATAACACTTTTGGTCAAGAATTGATTCATACTACCAAAGTGTTTAACATAATTCTTTTTAAACAAATTTAACAGAGAAAAACACTTGGGTCTTATGTGTCCTTTCATCCCACAAAAATGACAAAATGGTAAAAATTGTCCAATGTTTCTTTTTGGAGAAATTTTCTTTAGTTGTAGATCTGTTGGAACAGATGACAACTTTATGGTCTCAGCAGAGTGACTTGTTCCTGCAAAACGGTTAGTTGGCACAACAGTCGGATAATTCATAGATTTTACAAAAACCATTTTTCTTGAGGATTCAGATCCATTATATCCTAATCCACTATAATTATTAGCCTTTTTTCTTGTAGAAAGAATATCATCCAATATTCCAGATCTAGGATTAAGCATTTTGACACCTTTTTGTAAAAGATCAATTTCTTTACTCAAAGAATCAATTTCATCATTTTTGGAAGCAATAATCATCTCCAGTTCTTCAATTTTTTTAACAAATTTTTTATTATTGCTAGCCATTAGACGATTCTTAGAGCACACTTTCAGCCATTGATCATACATTATTTTATAAGACTCTTTCAATGACTCCTCATCTAAGTCAGAATCATCAGAATCAATGTCACAATTCCCATTATTCAGAACATAATTATTAAGGCATAACACATCCTTGTAATCAACTGAAGAGAAAACCATACCTTTGTGAACAGAGGTTAAGGCAACACTATTTTCCTCCTCATCACTCTGTTCAGAGTCTTGATCACTCCACATGGCTGTCATGACTTTCTTTTTCTTTAAGGTATTTGCACACTCAGATTGAATGTGTCCAAATCCTTCACATTCCCTGCACTGAATACCCTTTTTATTAGTCTGAAAGGGTTTAGAAAAATTACCTTTTAGGTTTTTGGATATGGCCTTTTTGTTTCCCAATTTCTTTATATATTTTTGGAAATTTTTTGTCAATAGAGCCATCTCATCACCCTCATCATCCGAACTTTCCTTCTTTTCTTTAGAAGATTTCAAGGCAATAGATTTCTCCTTGATTTCTTCTGTCTTACCTTTTTGTCTAATTTGTTGGTTTAGTTCAAAAGTTCGGAGTGAACCCATCAATTCTTCTACTTTTATTTTGTCCAGATCTTTTGCTTCTTCAATTCCAATTAGCTTCATCTGAAACCTGTCAGGGAGAACTCTAACAATTTTTCGAACCAAAACATTCTCTTCAAGTTTTTCACCAAGAGAAAAATATTTGTTAGTAATATATGACAATTTCTCATAAAATTCAGTGAGGGTTTCATTTTCATTCATTTTTAAATTTTGAAATTTTGTTGTGAGCATAACAAGCCTAGAACGCTTGACATCAGCAGTTCCTTCAAATTGAGTTTGAAGGATTTGCCAAGAATCTTTGGCTGAAACACACGAAGAAATAAATTTAATGTAACCTTCACCAACACCATTAAAAATAGCATGTAATGCTTTATTATTGTAACTGGACAGTTTATCTTCAGCATCACTCCAATTAAGTTCAGATTTTACCTTAGGTACATCATCGCTTTCTGCTGGAGGAGTCCAACCACTTAAAACCGCTCTCCAAGCCTTTTCATCTTGAGATTTGAGGCTCTTATTCTAACTTTCCAATATGGATAGTTCGAACTGATGAGTAAAGGGGGACGAGTTATGGAGCCTCCTTCTATGAAAAAAGACATTGCAAGAACAAGAACAACAAACGGAATAAGCCAAGATCACACTCAGAAATGAGTGACCTGCTCTGATACCAATTGAAATTCTGTTTTTAGTAATTACCAAATTATTTAAACCATGTGAATTAATTAAACTACTGAATGGTAATTAACAGTTTACATAGATTGTTGTTCTGTCGAGACAGAATTTGGACTTGTCACGACAGAAACTGAACACAATGAATTTTTACAAGGTTCGAAAACCCTTTCGGATAACCTACTCCTTGGGGCCACGCCTAGAGAATAAAACCAATTAATAAAGAATCATAAGTACAAAATATTGACTTAAACAAAACAAGACTCCCTCTTGAGATTTGCCGCAACTTTGTTGTACTTCTCTTCACTAATCTGACCTTGATTGAAGCGCTAAACCACTTGAACTCCCTTCAATGGCCAGTGAGTGCTTGCATCCTCCCGACGCAAGGCTTGTAAAAATCCTCTCCCGAAGACTATAAACGTTGTGTTCAAATTACAATGTGTATTCACTCATGAACATGGTATAAACTCACCAAAAATTCAAACACTCATATTTCTACAAGATCACGTGAATACTTATGATCTTGAATACAAATAAGGAACTCTCACAAATATTACAATACACTCACAAATTATGCACCTAAGAGTTCACTTTTCTCACTGCCTTTAGAGTCTTATTTATAGTCCTTTTTCGTGCTCATAAAGGATGAGAAAGAATCTCCTAATAAAGGCAAGAATAATTGAAGATATTCTTGATTGATGAAGAGTTGCCTTTTTTAGAAGATGCTGATCCGACAAATATGATTTTGGTGGGGACAGCTCAAACCTATGTCGAATAAAAAACATGCTCAAAATAGAAAGAACAATTAATGACATTAAAGATTCAGTTTCCTGAATGCCAATTCTTGAGCTACACGAAAATATACAATCAAATATTCCAGAAATGGCTTTGGGTAAGTATTGAATATTTGCAAGATATAACTTCCCTTTATAATCAAATTGAGAAAATATAAAGCTAAATAAGGAAGCTAATATAATCCGAAATTCACAAAAAGGGAAAGTGAATTTCTGAAAATCACAATAAAGGGAAATAGAAATTGTTCTTTTAATTAAAAAGATATTTCTATAAAATATGCCAATTTTAGGATTTACATCCATAAAATCTAAATAAACCATAAAAATTTATAAATGTCCATAAAATCTAATAAAACCATAAAAATTTATAAATGTCCATAAAGTCCCAAAATTTGCAACCTATATAAAAAAACATAATAGACAAAATAGTTTAAACAAATCTCTTAAAATTTATCCAACTTCTTCTCAAAACACCCACAATCCACAAAGACTAGTTATGTTCTAAATCTTGAAGAGTTCCATCAAGTTGCTTCATGTGTTTGCATAAATATATAAATTTACAACCAACAAATTGAAGTGACAAATAGAAAAGATTAAAAAATATTGCAATGCAATTGTATATATCTTAGTTCACCCTACCAAAGACTTCAACTCAAAAATCCATGTGTGACAACTAAGATATCAGATCTTAGTTCCATGACTATAAATTTCATATATAATATGATAAAGCTACAAACTTTACAATAATCCTTATAGGTGAGTTTTTTTCAATTCTCTTGAGAACATTTGCATTGGCCTCTACCAAATCTTTCTCCACTAGAACTAGACCAACCAACTTGTACACATTTGCATCATCTATATAAAGATCTAACTCCTAAACCAAAAATATGATAAAAATAAATAAATAAATTCATATATACAATCAGACAAAGACCACAAATAAATATATAAATTTAAAAAAAAAATGAGCATACTCTTAATTTCTTTCCTTAGTAATGAGTATTGAAGGATGAAGAAAATAATTACGAAGTTAGATTAAAATATAATAAACATAAAACAACAAACAATTATAAAATATAGCACCAAAAATTGAAGCTAAATACATACCTTTATGTAGTTGGAAAGGTCCAACCGAGATTGAGAGAGATAAATGGAGGGTTGATCGTTGACATCAAGGCTGGAGGGTGCTGGCTGATGGTGATGGCGAGGGACGTGGGGATGCATATCTGTGATAGAGAGGGAGAGATAGCGATGTGGGGTTCAGACTGAGAGGAGCTTGAATTGTGAGAGATAAAGGGAAAGATGGGTGTGACTGCTCAGGGGCGCCAGACATTGAGAAGCTTACGGGTTGTCGGGAGGTGTTGTTGAGAAGTGGCGAAGAGGAGGGTCTGTTTTGTGACTGTGTTAAGGAGAAGGAGAGGTAGTGAGGTAGAGCTAGAGTTAGAGAAGAGAAAGAGTGGGGTAGAAATAGAGTAGGAGGCAACTTAAAAGAATAGAAGAGAAAGAGATATGGTGTTATTCTCTTAGGGTTCCACTAATATAAAAAATTGAAGACTCAGTTTTTTTTAAGTGTCGAACCGGTTCGAGTTTCACCTGAATCCAAACATATATAATATCCAAAACCTGATTGAGACCCTAATATACTTGAGTCGGATCATATTTCATTTGAAATATATGTCAGATTTTTCAAATTTTTGGGTCCTCGAATTTTCGATCGGACGGGTCTACGGGTTTGTGGGTTTTTCGAGCTAAATGTTCACCCATACATTCATCTATTTCATAAAGATACACAAATTAAAAAAAAATAGTTTATCAAATTAAAAAAATCACAAATTATTAAATATCAAACATAATACAAATACATAATACTAGCACTATCATCAAACAAATTTATACATTAAAAAATTAAGAAAACTACCAACACCCTATGGAGATCCAACAACACAGAGATGAGACAAAGCTTCAAAAAGTTCAATAAAAAAAATCTAAAAAAACACAAAATCAAACATAATACAAACATTATATAAAATAAACATATACAATTAAAAATAAAAACAATACCTGAAGAAATCAGTGGGACAAAACATTACACGCACAATACCTTAAGCAAAAAATCTGGAAAAAAATATCAAAACCTTTTTTCTTAAATAAAAAACTCCGAAAAATAAATTAAAAAAATCCTTACTTTTTCAGTGGCACAAGAAGATTACATGCACCGGTGAGACACCAGAGGCTCGTGGATGAGGTAGAGGGGATCTAGGCTGAGGTCCCTTGTTGAAAAGGGCAGAGGGGACAATTTCCCGTCTCTGAAATTTCAGAGAAAATGAGGGAAGAAGATGACCCAGCTTGGTTATATCTTGCAACCCTATAACAATGACATGTCTTACGACATGTCATCGCTATAGAGAGTTTCCGAAATTTAATTTTCAGTGCTAATTTTTTTGGGGGAAAGTTTCCCACTACTTTTTTTTCAGATCTCTACAGCAACAACAAATGTCGCGGCTATAGGTTATTTGAGAAAAAAAAATAAAACATTAATAATAAACAATAAATAATTTTGGCATTGTATATTCCCTCCAAAACTTTTAGAGACCTATAGCGACGTCATGTCGTCCTCATAGGTCAAGATATTTTGAACCTACAACGATGACATGTCCTCCTTGAGGTCTTTAATAAAAATAAAAAATAACAAATAAATAAAAGCATTTGTGGTTTTATGTGTTCTATTGCGACGACATAATTGTCGTCGAGATAGAAGTCGTCACTATATGATCAATTTATTGTAGTGTCTTTCAATCCAGTCTGTCTGTGTTCTCTACATCTACAATCCCTGACCCCATAGAGCCTAACCTTCTCTCTTCTTCTCTCTCTGGTAACCAACTCCTAGCCCCCAGACTCTTGAGCACCTCACAACACATGTCTATTGACTCATACTTGCTACAACCCCATAATTCACCTAACCAGATTGTCAACAACAGTGCACCTCAGTCCCCACTTTGATGTTCTTCCAATCTCCACTATCACAATTAATATCTACACTATCTTTTCTTTTGTGTGGGAGTTGACTTTCATTCCATTTTATAGCTATATTTTGATATTTTGTGGTAGTTTTATTGTTGACATATATAATGTTTGATAAAATGTGTCTGTGAATAATTGGTTAGAGTAAGGTCTAGTGATGAAGCATCTTTTCTCTATTTTGATTCAAGTTATAGCTCTTTAGATGTTTGTTTAATTTGTTGCTATTTGATGGTCTCTATTAGCCATTTGGATTCACGGGTCATTTTCATGTGTTTAACCTTTTAATTTTCTTTCATGGAAAGGGGTTCAAACTTTTGTTTTATTTTCACCATTGGTTATTGTTGAGATTTTTTAAATATAATGGTTAGGTAGTTTTACACAAGGTGGTGTTAAGCACTTAACATTTTTTTTACTAAATTTGAAGTGAAAATATGAGTTTTTGTAGTAGGCATTAATAATTAACTCTTATGGGTCTAAAGTGATACAATATCGTATCTAAGCTTACCCTAAAAGTTTGGAATTATTTGGAGGTGCTTATAGGTTATTTTTGGCACCTAGGTAGAGGGGAGGCGATGTCGCAACCTAGGTGGTGACATGTTGCCACAAAACTTGAAAAATAAAAATTAAAGAGAGAGGATAGGAGATATGTTGCGAGTCTCAAGGTTTCAATTATGTGTTTTTCCGCCAAAATTATGTGTTTAGAAGCTCTAATCCTATTGGTTGAGCCTAATGACAGTGTTTACACTATAAATAAGTGTAACGTCCAAAATTTGCTAATAAGGTTTAGTGCCTTGATTAGCGTGCCAAGAGGGAAATAATTGATTTAAATATGTTATTACGTGGATTAAATGATTATATGATTAGAAATGCATGTGTTTGGTGAATTAAATATGCATGTGGGCCGAATTTGGTTAATAGGGGCATATTTGTAATTTTTCCCTGTTGAGGGCATAACTGTGATAATATGTGTGTTATGAATGGAAGCACAATATTGCGGAGATATATTTGTGATGTGTGATTCGAGACGGTCATAGGGAGCGAAATAGTCACAACGGGGTCGAATACCCAGTTCGGGGTGAGCCTAGGGGTGTTTTGAGACTATAGTACATGTTTGAGATTACTGGGTAACAGGTAGTAACTTAGCGATTACTTGGGTTTTTCAGGATTAAATGAGAATTTATAGGAACATTCGAGGAATTAGCGGGATGAGGCAAATGATGGATTTGCCCTTGGTGGCATTAAAGGGGCTAGAATTGGTCTAAGGGGCGTTTTGGTAATTTTGAGGCAAGTGATAGACTTGGATATGCCAGCAGGAAGTGACCAGAACACAATAGCATACTCTTAGCCTTCCTATTTCTCTCTCTTTGGTTCACACCCTCTCTTGATGGCTTGGAAAGCTTTGGTAAAATTTGGAGGTAAAGCTCATAATCAAGGCTAGGATTGCTAAGGATTTGAAGCTAAAAGTATTGAGAAATTAGCTTAGGGTTGAAATCATTAAAGAGGAAAGGTTTAGAGCGAGATTTCTGCATGGATTTCTCAGTTTTTTTAAAGTGTTTTTGGTTTTGAACTCAAGTGGTTGAATTTAAGTTGTAATGAGGTTTTCGTTTAGTTTTTAGGGTTTATGTACCGCTCTAGATGTAGCAAAAGTATTTGAGACTCAATTCTTGCATTTGAATATGTTTGGGTCAATTTCCAGGGGGGTTTAGAAATCTGAAAATGCTTGAAATTATGGGTTTGCAGGATCGCACTGCGGCTCGCATGAACACAGAGACCTAAGGGGATTTGCTGAATCGCCTCAGCACCGCCGCGCGAGTCTAGAGAAATTGAGAGCTGGGCTTTCTGACTTGAAGAGGGTTACGACTCTAAATGTGGGGGCGCCATGACTCTAATTGAGGGCGTCGCGGGACAAACAAGGGTTTTTGGCCAAATTAGGGTTTCAAGCTCGGGAACTCAAATTTCAGGACTCGAGAAGGATTCTATTACCTGGTTTAGTAGAATTCGAGGTTCTAGAGGCTAGAATATTGATTCGAAGTTCTAAACTGGTTTAGAGCTTGATGGAAATTTATTATTATTGCGTTGTGACTAGGTTTTAAGCCAAGGCTTGGGTTTAGGGGATCGTGCTCGGGATCGTATTAAGCAATCAGCTCGGGACATAGGTAAGAAATTTTTTTGTGCCCGTAGAGTAGGGCATGGCCCAATTATCTGTGTTGAATGATTTATGTGAATGTTTATGACTTGTTGTGTAATGTTTGTATGATTGTGAATGAACGACGAAGGTTGGGAACGGCAAAGGCCGGGAATGGTGATGGCTGAGAACGACGAAGGCCGAGAACAGCAAAGGCCGGGAATGACGTAGGCATGCTGAATGTGGGCTGCTAGGGAAAGACCCTCTAAGGGTGCTGTACTCACCCGCTTGGTGAAGACCGTGAACCCAGTGCCTGGTAAAGCACCTGGGTCAACATAGGCTACTATAGGTTTAATCGATTATTTGTTTAAGCTGTTTATTACTGGATTGAATTGTGATATGCTTTATGTTGAGTTTTCTTGCTGGAACTTGGCTCATTGGTGCTCTATGGTGAATGTTAGGGCAATGGAAAGGTTGACCAACCATGAGTTTGAGAGCATGGAGGAACATGTACATGTTCGGCCTACCTGGCTACCACGATTTCAGTTGTTTTGAGGAATTTACTGTAAATAGCAGGATTTGTCGCTTAGGTCAATGGTATTTAAACTCTTGAATTGTAATACATTGTTTGAAACTGTGTTTTGGGATCCCAATGTATAACTTTTATGAATTTAAATGAATGTCCAAATCTTTATAACTAATGTTTGTCTAATGAGTATTTATTTCGATTTAATCACACTTTTCAACCTAAAACCTCGATTAGCAATAAAAGGGCACATTTATAAATCAAATGGTAACGAATCTAAGGTAGTAGGGCGTTATAACTTGGTATCAGAGTGTGCCAAGGTTTATGGTTCCTTGAGATCGACCGAACATGTACGCTCGCTACCAGAGACAAGCTCGACTCAGGATTGGCTGGTATTAAATGAACTACGTGTTTAATTGCTTGTCTGAGTTGCCCTATTTGCCTGAATATTATAGATAGATCATGATGAATATATTTATATATATATATGTATGATGCCAAGGCATGGCCCCTTGATTTCTATAAGCTTATGCAATGTGTGTGATGTGTTGATCTGTCGTTTGTATTTGATTGATGGAACTAGGATGTGGTTTTTGGATGTTGTTATCTTGTCTGATGTGCAACGTCATGGATTGCAGGCATATTGAAGTTATGCCTTGGCGATCGACCAGCCTCCGCGGCAATAGGGTCGAAGATGACAACTAGGGTCAGGACCTTTCACCTGCCCCACAGAATTGGCAACAGATGTTTGCCGAAATGCAATCGAGACATTAGCGAATGAAAGATGAGCTTTAAGAGTTGAGGGAACAAGCCCCTCCTCGGAGTGTTGGATTACAGATTCCATAGGCTATGGCACTGGTACCCGCCCAACCTGTGATGGAGAGCAGGTGGGAGCCTTTGTACGAGAGGTTTAGCAAGCAACACCCTCCCACCTTTGAGGGTGGTCCAGACCCACTATGGGCAGAGCAGTGGATGAATATGACTTCTTCCATCTTGGATTTTATGAGGGTGGAAGGGAGTGAGAGGGTGGCTTGTGCTAGCTACATGTTGAGAGAAGAGGCCTGCATCTAGTGGGAAGTTGTGTCTCATAGGAGGAATGTGACCATTATGACCTTGGAAGAATACAGAGATGTCTTCAGCGAGAAATACTACAGTGTTGCAGCATGAGATGGAAAGGTTGATGAGTTTATTAATCTGACTCAGAACTGAATGATGGTTACAAAATATGTGCTAAAGTTTAACCAGTTTGCGAAGTTCGCACCAGACTTGGTGCCCACTGATATAGCACGGAGGGACCGATTTGTACGGGGGTTGAACGTCATGATAGCCCTCGATGTTAAGAGAACGTTAGATCTAAGGATTACCACTTATGCACAGGTGATGGAGAAGGTCCTTACAGCTGAGGGGGCTGAAGATTAGATCTGGAGAGAGGGTGCCACAAGGAGTGAAGCATGGAGGATGGTGCCTCCTTTTACTGGTTCTAGCCGGGGTAGTGGTGCCAGTGAGCAGAAGAGAAAGGCCCCAGATTCCTTCTGTAGTGTCCAAATTTTTTTACTTAGCTAGATAGAAGTAGTAATGAGTAATAGTTTGTAGTATGTTAGTTTCCGTGGATTTTGGTTCAAGCCGGGACTTAGTTGGAAACTCATAGCAACAATTATGGATTTTATAAGTTTAACCTATAGTTTAGAA
Source organism: Humulus lupulus (assembly GCF_963169125.1). Taxonomy (NCBI): domain Eukaryota; kingdom Viridiplantae; phylum Streptophyta; class Magnoliopsida; order Rosales; family Cannabaceae; genus Humulus; species Humulus lupulus. Next base: position 164,239,606 of record NC_084794.1, on the reverse strand, counting down.
ATATTAATTATAACATAAGGTTTGATTAATATTACTAGTCCTAGAAATATTATTTATTATAACCTAAGGTTTCAATAGAATTAATAAGAGCATGACACTTGTCATAATTATGTTTATTATGGATTTAAGTATTTTTGATGAATAGTTTAATTAAAAGAAATATCTAGAAGCTCTAGAACCTTTCAGCAGCTGTTAGGATCATGTTTTGACTCAGTTAAAGCTGTTTAATCAATTCAAAATATGCTAAAAAGGTGCAAATATGTGTTTGATATATCAATGTATACTGATATATCGCAGCTATAGGGGCTGATATATCGCCTACGGAAGATATGGAAAACATGTCGACTTTGCACGAACGAACGAATAGGGCTCGAGAAAACGGTCTAGGGGATATATCGCCCAGGGTAGGCGATATATTGCCCTTGGTGCATTTATTTTGAAAGTTTGGGATTTTAAATTTAAAAACAACCTTAACCACTTGGACCTGCCTTTGAACGATTTTGACCGAGTTCTAGGCATTTGTTGAACGAAAATTCAAATATTTTTCATTTTATATTCATTTATTTATTCAAATTAAAAGGGGTTAGTTTCACTCCTTGAACTCCATAAATAGGACCTAGTACTCAGCCATTTCCTTCATTCATTAAAGCATTGTTCAGAGCCTCCAAGCTGCTAAGGTTACTATAGAGAGAAACACTTGGGAAGTAAGATATAAAGTTATTTTGGTATCGAGGTATAGATCAAGTCATAAGATCATTCAAGGTATTCTTATCCTTAAGTTCAGTTTTTCATTGTTCTTTAGTTTTCTTTTATTTTCTTTCAGATCCTAACTCTTGTTTATGATTCTTGGTTAGGTGTATAAGATTCTTGAAACTTAAGGTTCTTTTCGGTAAGTTTCTTCTTGGATGGTTTAGTTCTCTTTTCATCTCTTTTCTTTAGAAACTCATGGTTTAACTGTTGGTTTTAGGAGTGTTCCAAAATCCTGTTCTTGTCTCCATATCCCATTTTTTGGTAAGGAAAATAGGTTAGATTATATGTGTTTATATGTTTATGTTATGATATGTTTTATGCTATGATATGTATATGTATAAAAATGTTTTGTAGTCGCTTGGGCATATGACTTGCTTAGATAGAAAGCCCTAAGAATTTTTATCATTTTCGTGGTTTAGAGTTATGATTTACCCTACCTCGATTTGTAGACAGAGGACCTAGATGGGTTATCATATACTATAGTGTGATCTAACCTACCTTGATTAGTAGACTGAGGACCTTGATATTTTTATCACATACCACGTTAATGAGTATTTTCCATTAATATTGTAGTCCTATATGATATACATTTTTTTTATATAGTATATGTATATGATATAGTCTTATGTTTATGATTTATGATATATGTTGTTAGTAGATTTCCTTGCTGGGCATTAGGCTCATTCTTTTCATTTTAGAATGATGCAGGAAAATGAATGTGGAAGGCGGGAAGGATTCGTGATAGCTTGGCATGTGTGTTGAGGATGAATGGATTGAATGGACTGTGTGAAGATCGAGGATAATGTTGTTTAAAATCTTTTAAATTATATTTTGATGTATTTTTGCATTTAGTATTTAAAATTTTATATGTTTTATGTTTTATAACAATGGGATCCCATATCACATTTTATATTTTTACCTTATTTTGTATTTGGTACAATATTTTGGGTTTTAAATAAAGTTGTGTTATTTCTTATGTATGTATTCAAATTAGTAACTATGTCATAGTAGTTTTTAATGGTCCGAGGTCTTAGAAATAGTCGGGTCATTACACCTTTGTTCGTCCGAGTCCAGATAGGAGGGCACGGGGTGCTTTCAGTGGCCATCAGGGCGGGGGAGAGAACTGCTGAAGCTCCCCAGTGTGTCCACGGTGCAAGTGGAGACATCGGGGGGAGTGCAGAGTCAGAGCATGCTTCACTTGTGGGAGTGTCAGTCACCTGAGGAAGGACTGCCTGCAAGCCAGGAAAGAAGAACCGAAGAAGAGTGACAGTCTCACTCCAACCAGAGTATTTACCTTGACCCAGATTGAGGCTTGTCCCTCAATCATGACAGGTCAGATTTTTAGTGTCAGTTCTTCATTTACTGCATTGATTGATTTAGAAGCTACTCATTGGTTTGTATTTGCTAGAGTGATATAACATTTGTGCAGACCTTGTGATATGTATGCTAGGGCATTCAAGACTTTGTTGCCAACTGGGGAACTGGTAGTCTCTAGAAGATGGGTTAGAGCATTACCAGTAGAGAAAGACAATAGGGAGTTGTCTATGGATCTAATTGAGCTAGCAATGGATGACTTTGATATTATTCTAGGGATGGACTGGTTATCAAAGTACGAGGCGACGATAGGCTGCAAGAGAAGAATGGTGACCTTTGAATCGGAAGGGGAGGTACCCTTTTTATTTGTGGGATAGTGAGTGGGCCACGAGTAGCTATGATCTCGGCATTGAAGGCTAGAGACCTAATGCAAGAAGGTTGCATAGGATTCCTAGCGAACATAGCGGATACGTCAAGGATTGTTTCAGTTGGATCAGATGAGACAAGGATAGTGTGTGAGTTTCCTGATGTATTCCCAGCAGAACTGCCAGGGTTGCCACCACACCGGGAGATTGAGTTTGTCATAAAGTTGGTGCTAAGGGCAGAGCTAGTATCTAGGACACCTTATAGAATTGCTCCAGCAGAGTTGAAAGAACTGAAGATTCAGTTGCAGGAGTTACTGGATCTAGGATTCATCAGACCTAGTTTTCACCATGGGGTGCTCCAGTGTTGTTCGTCAAGAAGAAGGATGGGACCTTAAGGATTTTTATTGACTACAGGGAGCTGAATAAGTTTACCATTAAGAATAAGTATCCACTACCTAGGATCGACGACTTGTTTGACTAGCTATAGGGGAAGACGGTGTTCTCTAAGATCGACCTTTGGTTTGGCTACCATCAGTTGAGGATAAAGGAGGAGGACATACCAAAGACAGTGTTTCGTACGAGGTATGGACGTTATGAATTCATGGTCATGTCCTTTGGATTAACCAATATCACAACAGCTTTTATGGACTTGATGAATAGGATCTTCAGGGATTATTTGGATAAGTTTGTGATCATATTCATCGATGATATACTGGTGTACTTTCAGTCAGAGACAGAGCCGGAGCAACATCTTCGTTTGGTACTACTGATAACTCTACAAAATAGAGTAATTTTACCACATTTTTATGCTAATTATTGCTTAGTCTTTGAGTTTTTTAACTAACTTATTAAGTTTTTAAGTAATTATGAATTTATTAGTCTTATTGTATTTTTTACATTTTTATATGTTTTTATAGATATTTTATTATAATATGTTTTAGTTTAAATATTTGAAATTAGTATTGATAAGTTAGAAGTAAAAAATTCACTTTTATTGATCTTTAATGTTAAATTAAATTAAGTTTTAATTAAGTATTTTCAAAGAATTAATATGATTTATTTATAATGAAAAATATTTGATTGTGATTTCATTTATGTTTATTTTGTAGGGAATTTGTTGTATTTTTGGGCCTTTGAAAAGTAAGGAAAAGAAAGAAATCAAAGTGGCATTTTTGAAAAGGAAATAAACTAAAATGACCAAGCCCATGCCTATTTCGGCCTAGCCATCTCCATTTCTCTGCCAGCAGCGGCCGCCAACTCCACGGGCCCAGCCCGTCAACCTCAGGCAGCTCGTGCTTCCCCAGACCCGCGCCTCCACTCGGGCTAGCCCAAGCCTCTAGGCTCGCACGCCTCAGCAGATTCCAGCTGCCCCAACTGCCTCCTTCAAGCCTAGCCCATCACACCCAGCAAGCCCAACTCTCCCCTGCCTCCAGCCCATGCCACCAGTAGCCTTTCTCCCTACCACCTTTGGACCAGGCCAAACCAAGCCCTCACGCCCAGCCACCTGAACCACCTGGCCCAACCACCTAACTAGCCTACCATTTTTCCCCTTGAGCCCAACATGGCTCACTTGTCCCCTAATGTCCAAAAATGCCCCCTTTTAACCCAATTTTTCCACATATTTCACCCACAAAATCATCATTACACCCTATAATTTACCTCTACATGTCATATTTACTTTAGCTAATTAATTTAATCAATTTAATTAATTTAAGTTGACTATTTTAATGCTCTCATTTTTGCTATAAATATGGAATTTCAAGACCATTTTAGGGTGCTTAATTTTTGGTTACCATATTCTTTTCTACCATTTTCCCTCTACCATTCTCTCTTCCATTTTGGGGTTTTTCAAGAGCATTTTCAAGTATGTATTGTGTTTATTTTGTAATTTCTATTTTAGTTATGTGCTTCTAAACTTTTTCATAAGATTATTAAGATCATGATGAAGAAACTTGTAGCTAGATAATATTTATGTTGTATGTTGATTTCCCTTCTAATGCAACAAAGTTTATGGATTTTTCTTCTTCATATATGTCTTTCATCTTTAATATCTCATATTTTGGATTGTTAGATAATATTGCACTTTGTTCTTCAATTTGCAAAACATAATATTCTTTGTGTAAGATGTGTCATTAAATTGTACACATCCAATGCTTAGAACAAAAATACTATTTTTTTCCTTATAAATAATGTTATTTGATTTTTTGTTGTTTCATTAGGTTGATTCAAATTAAATACATTGAAATTATACTTTTTTGGGAAGTGAAGAAAAATCCTATCATTTTAGAAATAGTTTGTGCTTAAAATTATAAATCTATTTGGAAAATGATAGTTTGACTTATTTTAACTATCACTAAAACTTGGGAATCAATATACTAATAAGTATTATTAAACTTACATTTTGTGGATTCTAGTATCTTAATAATCTTTCCTTTTAACACTTATTTTCAAATTATTATTGGTTTATTTTCAGTCTCTTAAATAGCTTTATTTTAAATCTTTTATTTTATGTTCATGACATTAAATCTCACCAGTCTTTGGAACTAGGTTAGAATTTACTAATTTTGGTTTAAAATAGTTTTCTTTTTGATTTTAGACTACTCCTTTGGGTTCGATCTCGTGCTTACACGAACACTATACTTCATATACGATTCGTGTGCTTGCGAGTTATAAATTTTTAAAACATACCCGTTTTGGGTCCATCAACTACAACGATTGAGAGAGCATAGGCTATATGCTAAGTTAAGGAAATGTGAGATTTGGTTGCCCTAAGTAACATTTATGGGCCACATTGTGAGTAAGGAGGCGATTCTGGTGGACCCAAGCAAGATTGAGGCAGTGAGAGATTGGCCCAGGCCGAGCAATGTACCAGAGGTTAGGAGTTTCTTGGGATTAGCAGGGTACTATCAGCGGTTCATTGAGGGATTTTCCAGAATAGCTACACCGTTCACTGAGCTAATGTGTAAGAAGACCAAGTATGTCTGGGAAAATAGATGTGAGAACAGTTTCAAGGAATTGAAGCGGCGACTGATCACTGTTCCGGTGTTGAGCCTTCCATCCAAAAGTGAGAAGTTTGTAGTTTATTGCGATGCTTCGAGGTAGGGTTTGGGGTGTGTATTGATGAAAGTTGGGAAGGTGATAGCCTACACATCTAGATAGTTGAAGGAGTATGAGCAGAGGTATCCCACTCATGATCTGGAACTGACAGCGGTGGTATTTGCACTGAAGGTATGGAGGCACTATCTGTATGTAGAAAAGTGTGAAATATACATCGACCATAAAAGTTTAAAGTATTTCTTTACTTAGAACGATCTGAATATGCGCCAAAGGCATTGGCTGGAATTGGTAAAGGACTACAACTGTGACATTTTATACCATCCAGGGAAGGCCAATGCATTAAGTCAGAAGGGCCCAGGATAGTTATTCAGTTCAAGGCAGATATCAGAGAGGTTGGCTGAAGAGATTACTAGAGCAGGAATTGAATTGGTAGTTTGTCAGCTAGCCAATATTACTCTTTTGTCCACGGTCCTTGAGAGGATAAAGGAAGTCCAGAAGGAGGAACCACCGTTGACTAAAGACTTTTCTATTTACGAGGTGGGCTTACTGAGGTATAAAGGTCAGATTTGCATTTCGACGGAGCCCAGTATCGGACGAGAGATTCTAGATGAGTCTCTGTAACGACCCAAAATTACTAATAAGGCTTAAGAGCCTTGATTAGTGTGCCGGGAGGACATAATTGGTATTTATGTGAACAAATAATTAAATGCATGATTATGTGATATGCATGATCCTATGATTATATGGATATGTGAAATGCTTGTTTATGAGAATTAATATGCATGTGGACCCTGTTTAGTTTATAAGGGCATATTTGTAATTTTGGCCCGTTGAGGCATAAGTGTAATTATGTGCGATAAATTGTTGAGACCACATTATTATGTGGATATATTTGCAGCATATGGCACAAGAAGGTCCTAGTGAGCGGATTGGCAAAATAGTTACGGCGGGGATTAATACCCGACTCGGGGGAGCCTGAGGGTATTTTTGGGAATTATTAGACATTGGATGAATAATTGGGAATTAATTTAGTGACGGGATTAATTGGTGGATTTTAGGAACACTTGTGAGAGCAAGGCCTATTAATTGTTGCATGAATGTTATAGACCTATGTTCCAGTATTATTACTGTATGTGGTTGATGTGTTGTTTAGTTCTGCTCGTGGGATAGTTCTAGATATAATTATCATGCCTGAGAGGTATTGCTGTGATGTTGTTCGAATTGTGAAGACCAACAAGTTTATGAACCTAGTTCAGGGTGGTATGATAGTGACAGAGTATGTCAATGAATTGATGGGTTGGCCAAATATTTTTTTAATTCGGTTCCAACCAATGCTGCCTAGAAGAAGCGATTCATTCAAGGATTGAACTCTGGGGTGGCCCAGGGATTCAAGATTGCTTTAGTACATATGATTTCTACCTATGCTGAGGTGGTAGGGAGAGCCCTTGCTACTGCGGATGCTAGGGATGAGATATTGAGTTGGAGCGCCGTAGGGCACGAAGCTCAGACAATGGTACGTCCATTTGCAAGATCTGGTAGGGGCGGAGGCCCTAGTGACCAGAAAAGAAAGATCCCTGACAGTTCTATTACTCCTGGTCCAAACAGGAGGGGTGGTGGTACTCAGGGTGGCCTCCACGCAAAGGCATGTTTCCGATGCGGAATAGTTGGGCACTTTTAGAAGGGTTGCGTAAGATTGAAGAAGGAAGCACCAAACAGTGCGGATAGCTTGACTCCACCTCGAGTGTCCGCTTTGATGCAGTCAGAGGCTGAGGCTAGTCCCACGGTAGTGACAGGTCAGATTTCTAGTGCTCGCTCTACTTACATCGTAGTGATTAACTCTGATACTGTGTATCTCTTAGTAGAGGCATAGATATGTTGTGCATATTATGTGACTATTACGCTATGAGACTTGGGATTGTAGTTCCTACCAGGGAAATTGGTAATTCCAGGAGATGGGTAAGAATATAACTAATAGAGAGGTAGCTGAAAAAATTGTCTGTTCTGGGTATAAGAGGCTTTGATATGAATATGAGTATAGATTATTTTTCCAAGTAAAGGACAACCATGGACCGTAAGAAAAGATGTTGACTTCTGGGTTAAAAGGAAAGGACTCATTTGCGTTCACAAGATTCCTAGCTATTGTAGTGGATAACACCAGAGTTATACAAGTTAGCGTAAAGGGAAATTGGATTGGCCAGTAAGGTTTTAGATGGGTTTCCCAAGGATTTGTTTGGATTTCTGTCGCTTCTAGGGAATGTGTGTGATACAGGTCCAATGCAAGGATAGAACCGCTATCCGAAAAATCATACAAAATGACACTACCTGAGTTAAAATAATTAAAGGTTTAGTCGAAAAAGTTACTTGACTTGGGGATTTATTAGACGGAGCTTCTCACCACGGGATATGTCAACACCAATTGTTAAGGAGAAGGACAAGTTTGTGAGAACATGTACCATATATGGATAGCCGAATAAAGTAATTGTCAAGAATAGGTATCCATATCCAAGGGTGGATGATTCATTTGTCCGGTTGTAAGGTAAGACAGTGCTTTTAGGAATTAACCCTCAATTTGGTTATTACCAGCTGAGGATCAAGGAAAGAGACATTTCAAGAATTACCTCTCATACCAAGTATGATTTGATGGATTTTCAGTGAAAGCTCATGAATTGACCAATGCTCCAGCGCCCCGTATAATTCCAACAAATAGAGAGTACAAGGATGATTTGGACAAGTCGTATTTGGATCGATCGAGAGTGCTTTGGACTACTTTCAATTAGAAACAGAACATGATTAACATTTTTGTTGATAGTACAGAGGCTAAGAGAGAGGGAATTACAATTAAGGTTCTGGAAGGGATGAGTTCTAATTTCTCCAGGTGATGTTCGATGTCACATTATGGGAAGTGATGGGATAGTACATGATTTAGTGAAGATAGAAGTAGTAAGAAATTGGCCAAATGAACGTTTTAGAGGTTATAAGTATTGTGGGACTAGCGAAAAACATCGGCCTTCATTTGAAGCATCTTCGAGGATTGCCATACCCTTAATTGAAGTAACGTAATGACCTAAAGTTTGTCTAAAAGGATAGTTGCATACCAAATTTTCAAAAGATGAAATAAAGGTTGATTATCACGCCATGGTATCAGTATAAGCATGTGGTGGACTGACATATAAGGACGACACGGTGGATACTGTCCTTGTTGTTTAAAAACGAGGAGTTCATAGAGCAGTGCGTTAGGGGCTAGGGTGTGCCCGTGTGTAGATTGGAATTGTGATTGTTCATGCTTCATAGTTGTTAAAGGAATAAGAATATAAATGTTTTACATGGGACTTTGAGTTGATAGTAATTCCAGATAGTTGCGGTTAGGGTGAGGCGACAACACCTATGGGAAAGAAGTGCATACATTAGCATAAAAAGTTTAAGCGTTTTGTCACCCAAAAGGATTGAACATGAGATAAAGGTATTGGCGAGAACTAGTGAATGACTAACATTGAAATCCTTTATTACCTAGGGAAAATTAACTTGGAAGTTGATACCTTGAGTTGGCAAGGTCCATGCCAAGTGCGTGATACTCTATGGATTATAGCAAAGTCAGATGAGGAAATGACCACGATTGGTATAGAATCCATGATTGATAAGTGGCAGATAGACCTCTACAAACAATGAAATAAAGAAAGAAAATCTTGTAGGAGTGGTTAAGAACCCTACTATTTTAACATGGATGGGTTAAGATATGAGGATTTGATTCGTGTTACGATGGATGCTGGCATCCAGGTGGAGATTTTGGATGAGTCCTATACCACTCCTCATGCTTGTTGTATCCAAGAATTTTGAATGTGTGTTAAAGCCTAAAATCTGTATACTGGGGGGTCTCACTGCCTAACCTTTCAGCATGTGAGGGATGCATATGAGAGGTGGATATTATTATATTTTAATATAATGTTTGATTGATTAAATAAGTGTTACAAAAAGTGATTATATAATCTAGTGGGGGAATGTTATATTATTTCATATAATATAATGTTAGATTAAATAATGTGATAAAATGTGATTTGTCACACCTTGTAACATATTATTGAGAGTCACAAAATTAGACATATTTTGGAGTTACAAATTCAGTTACAAATTTGTAACTCCCAAATATTACCCAATAATGTGTATATTATATGTTACACATTTGAGATTAGATTTCACAAAGCCATGATAAAATATGGCTGTTGGAGACGTTTTTTTAAACTCCCAATAAGTGTTTGGAGGTTACAAAATCATGTGGGAAAGGATTTGGGACGTTTTGGAACGTTTTAGAAAAATGACTTTTTTGTGCTGAAAATGTCTTGTGGCCGCGGCCACTGACTTTCAGTCGCCGCGGCCTGGGGGACAAAAGACAGTGGCCACAGCCACTAAAAAGTCCTGGCCACGACCAATGAGGCTAACAGCCTATATGAATTTTCAGTTTTTTCCAAATTGAACAGTTCTAACATCCTTAATAGCTCACAAATCTCCATTTTAATTCCATAAACATCCAATTAAACACTGGTAATAGCCATGGGGGTTGGTGGAATTTGAAATTCAAAGGGGTATCTAAAACTCTATAAATAGGAGCCTAATGATCACTTGTAAGACACACCATTTTCCATCCACAAAGCACTTGGCTGGAAAAAAACCATAGAGGCTTGATAATTCCAGAGAACTATTTCCTAGAGAGATCCCTTAGTGCTAAGAGAATAGGGGGAAATAATCTTTTGGACAAAGGTTTTGAACCTTGTTTAAGTTGATGATCCCCACTACTCTACATTTTGGTTGTGTGAGAGTTTGTTTTTTCATTGATCTTTTCATTCTGTTGTTCTTCTTGTATTATTAGTGTATTGAATTTGTAATCCTCTACTTCTATTTCTATTTACATATTCATTGGTATCTATTGATTTAGGGTTTTAGTTCTTATAATTCTATTCCTTCTCTTATTTCTATTTACTTGTATTTTGAGAAATTGAGTTGTAATATTTATTTAATCAATTATCTTGTCTATTGTATCCTTTGCATAGAGTTGTATTTTGGTTTTTCCATATTTTCATTGAGTATAAATAAATATATTCTCTAACAATCAAAAGCTTATCTTCCTTTTCAATGGAAGGAGAAACCATGGAGATCATATGAGGATCCAACTTTGAAAAGATGGTAAGATAAGGTAATGTTCTTCTTTGTTTTCTTAGAAGATCTAATGGTTTTCTTATAGTGATAGAAATGAGAGGAAGAAAAGTTTATATATGAGGTTCATTGTTTTCTAACCTCTGTTTTTCAAATATAGTGGTTAGATTAGAACACAATATAATATCTTGAGTTTTTGTTATATGTGATCAATGTGTAAATAATCTAGTAGATTATTGGGTAATATGCTAGCATGCCATAGAATTGTCTTATTTTGTCTTAATGGGAAATTATTAGAATGACAACTATATGAGTTTTATATGACATGTATAAATATATTGATTTTTTGAATCAATAGAAATGTGAAATCATATGTGTATGATATTTGTAATTCATGTTTTCATATTAATAAAGAGCCATATTAGTATGATATAAGTCATATATGTTGACAACAATGTGAAATTATATTTCAAATATTTGTGAGATGATAATATGTTTTATCCTATACCATTAGAATGTAATAAGTTACCATTTATTTGTGAATAAAAAGAATAATTTAAGAAATTAAAAGTCTCATTTAAAGTGTTGAGCATGTCAAATATGAGATAAGAAAAGATGAACCTAAGAGGGTTACATCTTTTGATAAGTGTCTTGCCATTGTAAGAAAAATGGATCAAAGTGGATTCAAAAATTGTAGGATGACATATTGACTCAGTAGAATTATAGTCTAGAGTGTGGTCAAATGAAATATATTTGAGAATTATTTAGTGACAATTATTTCTTAAATATTCAATGAGGAGACATTTAAAAATTGGAGAAGCAATTTTGAATCTTTACACCAATGGTGAATAAAAGAGAACTTTATTCATTTTGGTTGAAGATGGTGATATGTTTAAATTAATCTCAATAAGGAGATAATTTTAAACAAAACATAAGAAATCAAAGTGTTTAAATAAATCATGAGGGTTTATTTTCTTTGATTTAAAGTGTTTAAAAAATTGACATTTTCATTTTGATTTTGATGAGAAAATCAATAGATGTGAAATTGATGTTTTCAAAAGAATCTCAAAGAGACTCTTAAGAAATACACAAAAGCCGTTTAAGTGATTTTGAGATTATTTAGACAACTAAAATTGAAAATTTGTGATTATTTGTTTGAGAAATTCTCACATTACATCTGTGTCCACATTTTATTTTGTGAAATATATAAAAGAAAGAAACCAAGTGCATGTTACTTTCAAATAAGTGTTTCTTGCTTTGGTAAGTAAATAAATCAAGATAAACATTGATGTTTTATCTTGAGATTTTATCATGTGGCTTAGAGGACTCATGATGAACTTTGAGAATCATAGGTCTATATTTATCTTGGAGGATAAAGGACTTAATAGAAATGAAGAGATTTCTATTTTAAAGTGATATTTTATTATCACTATGTGAGAAATGTGGGGGTGATGCTCCAAAGTTAATCAATTTATTTATTTGTTAATCAATTGATTAATTTGGTCATCCTATCAAATAGATGATTTGGAATTCCACATTCTAAATCACATTGGCTATATGTGTATAGAATGAACAAATCTAGACATGCTTGGTGTCTAAAGTTACTGTTTGTAATATTTTGATTCAAGAAGGAATCAATTTAAAACATAAAGGATAATTTTAGAAACAAAGAGGTTTCTAGAATTAATATTCAAATGTTTATCTTGGATATTAAACTATAAAATAGCGGGGGTGTTGACTATGGTCAAAATCACTATTTTGAAAAGGTAACTATTTTAATCAAACTATGGCTAGCAACAAAGTTTGAATAAAATAATGAGAGTGTCTAAGTATGCATACATGAGAAAAATGATTCAAATGGAATCATCTCTACATCTCAAGGGATGGGACTTAGACTCCCTAAAGAGATTCACGGTTGATGGTAACCTATCTTAATACTAGTAACCAAACTAGTATTAGGTTCAATAGGTAATAACAAGTCAATCAAGTGAATAGTAGTAGCACTCAAATTTTGTCCCGTCTGAGATATGAGTACTACTGTGTTACCAAAATGAGGGTTAAAACCGAAAGGTTTTTTAATAGAACTCAGTCTTGAAAAGACAAGTATTTTAGGACAACAAAATAATGTAAGAGTTCTACCTGTACAGACCTAGGGGTAGTGCCGCCCCTCATGAGAATTGGGAGTCATTCTCAAGAAAAGTCCATGAATGGAATGTGCGCATGGCCATTAACGGTGCAAAAGTGAGACAATTGAGGTCTCAAGTGAACATAGCAAAGGTGTGTGTGTTATCACCAGTTTGTTATCAAGGGATAGTGGTTCAATGCTTTGGCAACCAAAATTTCAACAAACTTTGTGATAATTACACTAAGGTAAAATTTAAGTCGAAAGACATTTTACTTTATGCACCAATGCAAAGGTTTCTATAGAGAGTGATTATTTATTCAAGTGGGGGAATATTATATTTTAATATAATATTTGATTGATTAAATAAGTGTTACAAAAGGTTATTATTTAATCTAGTGGGGGAATGTTATATTATTTCATATAATATAATGTTAGATTAAATAATGTGATAAAATGTGATTCGTCACACAAATGTGATTTGTCACACCTTGTAACATATTATTGAGAGTCACAAAATTAGACACATGTGTGTGCCATAAAGGGTGATGAGTATAATATTGGGATTTTGAATTATTGGTTACCTTCGGACAGATTGACAACCTGAGAGAACAACTCAGAATTTAAGCATTATACTTCGAGTATGTAAGTTTTAGGGACATCGAGGTAAGTACGTTCCCTTACTTGGATTGTTACTGTGATAAATGCCGGTCGACAGCCAGAGTGACTCTGGATAAGATATTGTGAGATAGGGAATGAGAATTACCCATTCTTGGGAATAAAATGAGAGACATGAAGTATTCTAGTTCTGAAATGGTCCAGAAGACGAATGATGTTATTAAGGATTGTTAGAGAAGGAGTATCTGCTTTATTATAAAGACATAAAAGTTCACAAATTCAAATATGGGAACGTAGAGTTCCAGGATAGGAGACCTTGTGCCTCTCCAAGTATTGTTGATTAAAAGATAAGATAATTTGTAATGAAAGAGAAGACTTGACTCTATGATTGTTAGGCTTTTGAGATCCTCACAAGTATTGGGTCGTAGGCCTACACATTAGCCTTATCGCAGTATGGGTGGAGGTTCATAAGGTGTTACAGGTGTAGATGCTAAGGAAAGATGTGTCGAGTACTAACCTGTTTGGATTAATGGATCCTGGAATTACAGTGGGCTTATTACGTAAAGAGAAGCCAGTAAGAATTATGGATAAAAAGAATAAAGTCTTAAGGAATAAGAATGCCACTTTAGTGAAATTGTTATGAAGAAATAACAAGCTAAAGAACTTGACTCCAAAGGTAGATTCAGATATGCGTGACTAGTATTCTGAGATGTTTGAATACATTTCGACGACAAAATTTTGATAAGGAAGGGATAGTTGTAACATCCCAAATTCGCTAATAAGACTTAATGCATTGATTATTGTGCCAAGAGGGAATAATTGGATTTTTATGTGTTCATTGTGATTATACATGTGCAATTATGTGAATTATATCATGTTATGGCTGTTTATGCATGTTTAAGTGTATTAAATATGTTGATTCTGTTAAAAATGACATTTTCGTAATTTTGACCTGGTGAAGGTATAATTGTAATTATACGTGTTATGTGATTGAGACCACATTTTTATGAGGATATCTTTTAGTTGTTCGGCAAGAAACGACCCTTTTGAGAAATTTAGTGGAAAAGTCACAACGAGGTCTAATACTCGGCTTGGGGTGAGCCTCGGGGTGAGCCTAGGGGTATTTTAGTAATTGTAACGACCCAAATTTTCTAATAAGGCTGAGGGCCTTGATTAGTGTGTCGGGAGGGCATAATTGGTTTATATGTATGCTTAATTGGTTAAATGCATGATTAACATGATTATATGAATATGTGATTTTCATGTTTACGAGTATTAGATATGCATGTGGGCCCTTTATAGCTTATAAGGGCATATTTGTAATTTTGGCCCGTTTAGGGCATAAATATGATAAATGATTGAGACCACATTATTATGTGGATATATTTATATTATATGGCTTGAGACAGACCTAGTTAGCGGATTAGAGAAACAGTCACGTGGGGTTTATTATCCGGCTCGGGGGAGAGCCTACGGGTATTTTTGGGAATTCGGAGAATGTTTTGGGATTTATTAAGTATTGAATAAGTGTTTGGTAATTAATTAGACATGAAGAGATTAATTGGTAAGTATTAGGAATACTTGAGGTATTAGCGGAAATTGGAGAAAGACCATTTTACCCTTGGGGCAATGAAGGGGGGCTAAGTTTTAGAGGGCATTTTAGTCTTTTGAGGTTAAATATATCCTTAGACAATTTGGAGCTTAACAGAAAACACTAAGTTTTGTCAAATGTCTAAGTCTCTCTCGCTCATACACGTATCCCTACTCTCTCCCTCTCACTCTTGAAGAACTTTGAGGAATAGAAGCTTTAAAGCTAGGGGAATTAGTTGGGAATTTTGGAAGAAATTAAGCTGGATCTAACCAGAAGGGTGCTGGAGAGTTAAGCTGTAATTAAGGTAAGGTTTCAGACTTTTTAATATGAAGGTTGATCTTGTTCTTGTGCTAGGAATTTAGGATGTTAAGATTGGAAATTGGAATGGGTTTTTGGGTAATGAATTGCTCTTGAATTGGGGTGGTAGCTCAGTAATATTGTTGTGGTTTTGTGTTTAAATTGGGTGATTAAAAGTCCTAAATTCGTAGCATAGCTTGGTTTTGGTTGGGAGATTTTGCTGAGTTTGAATTTTGGGAAAATTGGTTGGCGAATGTGTGATGAAAGCCCAAAAAATTATGGGCATGAGGGGCACGCCGCGACCCAGCTCATGGGCGTCGCAGCTCGCATGCCCAGACCGCCTAGGTGTGCTCTCTATTTTGAGGGTGCGTCGCGACCCTAAGGTGGCAAGTCGCGACCTGTCTCCCCCCTGAAGCTTGAGGATTTAGCCTCTGACTTGGGAGCACGCTGCAACCCTTAGGGGCAAGTCGCGACCCACCTAGGGGATTTTGCCTTAGGTTGGTTTCTAAGGTTTGTTATGCTCAGGAGTTCGAACCTAAGTGCTCCGGATGATTTCTACTACCCAGTTTAGTAGAAATCGAGGTCTACAAGGCTAGTTTTGTCTCCTAATTATTTATATAGATTAGAAATTGATGATTACCCATTTCCCACTGTGACTAGGTTTATCGCTAAGGCTCAAGACTGAGGATTGTGCTCGGGACCGTTCTGTTTCCTCCACTCGGAATTCAAGGTAAGAAAATTGAACCCCTGCGTGGTTGTGAATGGGACTGAGATTCCAAATTATTGATTTCCTGTACTATGTGCTTATAATATTGGTGTGATATACAAGAATGACCGACCTGAGGGAGTCGGGGCTGATGGTAAGTGTACTGAGCGCGGCCCGGCCTACGCGAACCGGGGCCAGCTAGATCAATAGGGGGCTCGACCTAAGTGTGCCAACCCTGATTATTTGAGAACTTGATATTATGTGTTTATCATTGATTAGATGAATATTTGTACCCTGTTTTATGTTTGAATGAGATAAGATTGATTGAATATTCTTATTGTTACTTGTGTTTGCTGTTTCTGGTTTTCTTGCTGAGCCTTGGCTCACGGATGCTACGTGGTGCAGGTAAAGGCAAAGGGAAGTTATACCAACAATGAGTTGGAGAGCTTTGGGGGCAGAGTGTACATAGTCAGCTGCTCGACCTCCACGACTGAGGGAAAGTACAGGGACAGAGGCCTAAAACTTGTATTTTGCCATTAGAGTGGCTGTTGTTTGTATTTAAATTGTTAAGAATTGTAACTATCACATGTACCCTGTTTTTGGGATCCCATGTCTTAAACATCCATTTTAATTAAAATGAACTGTTTATGTTCAAAATCTTTTAACCCTACTCTGATGGTTGACCTTAGGATCACGTTTTTACTCAAATGACTTGATTAGCAAGTCTTGCACTATTTCAACTACATAGTGTAACGGTCTTGATTATCCAGGGTGTTACAGTAATTTAGTACATTACCCGGATTTATTGGGTAATGAGAATTATTTGGTGATGATTTGGGGGTATTAGGATTGATTGGGAAATATGGTGTTTATTGGGGAATAATGGGAAATGATGGCAAAGGACGATTTTGCATTTGAGGACAGTATAGAACCAAGGTAAAGGCTAGGGGTATTTTGGTTTTTTTCCTAGCCTTGGATTACCTTAATCCTCTAGAAGCCTTTATAAAATCAGAGCAAGACAAACACTCAGTTTCCCTTTTTCTCTCTCTTTCGTTCCTTTCTCTCTCACTCTCACTTGTGGGCTAATTTGGGAAACACTTGAAGAGTTCTTGAAGTTCGTGTGATTTTCTAGAGAAAAGAAGGGAGTTGTTGGGCATAGGAGCTACTACTGAGCATCCAAGAAATGGGACCACGAAATTCTTCATCTGAGGTATGGATTTTTTGAGTATTCTTGTGTTCTTCATTCTCTTGAGGGAATTTGGGTTATAGCTTATTCTTTTTTAATTCTTGAGTTCTAAGTGGTTATCTAAGAGAAGTGATGTTATAAATAAGTTAAGCAACTAATTTGTGCACTAGAATTGCACTGAAAATCTGTGAGTTAAGGTATGGTTTTTGAATTTGGAAAAAAAATGGAGTTTGATGCTCAAGTTGGTGATTTTGGGTTTCAGAGTTGTTTTGGTCGGTTTAGAGGTGGTATTTTGTGTATCTGTACTGCTGGGAGCATTCTGATGGTTGCAATAGGTTGAATGCTGTTTTGGGAAGGTCTTCAACTGGTTTGCGATTTCTGAAATCGCAAGTTTTCTGAG
Organism: Humulus lupulus; assembly: GCF_963169125.1. Classification (NCBI taxonomy): domain Eukaryota; kingdom Viridiplantae; phylum Streptophyta; class Magnoliopsida; order Rosales; family Cannabaceae; genus Humulus; species Humulus lupulus. The sequence continues at coordinate 164,222,055 of NC_084794.1, read as the reverse complement.
TTCGTGAGGTGGCGCAGCAATGCTGTTCTTGGAGTGTCGCGGCCTGTATGAACTCATAGGCACTGGGGTTCTTCTGAATCGCCTTAGCGCTGCAGCACTTGGTGTGCTACGTCGCGGTGAGAGTCCAGGGAAATCAGTTCTAGGGCTCTTTGTTTTAGGGTGTCCAGTGGCTCTTTAGGGGTGCGCCGCAGTGCTAATTGGGAAAAATAGCCAAGTAGGGTTTTAGGTTGTGTGGACTCAAACCTAAGGGCTCGAGAAGGATTATACTAACATGTTTAGTAGAATTCGAGGTCCCAGGGGGCTACGACTCGGTTTGAAATCCTTTATTCGCTCAATATTGATGGATATCCTTTATTATGGTTGTGACTAGGGTACCCCTAGGGCTAGGAAGGGGATCATGCTCGAGGGTCGTTTCTATGTATCCAGTGCTTGGACCTGAGGTGAGAAAACTAGTATATGCATATAGAGCTATTGGTTGGTATACTTATTAGCCTTGAATTACTTGTAATTGTATGGTATGACTGATAATTGGCCATCGCATTGAGCGTGGAGCTGATCGGCAAAGCTTGCAGAACACTAGTAGTGAAGGCAAGTTCAATTGGGGTTGCGGCCCCTGCTTGCCCGACATGAACCGTGAACTGAGTGCCTGCATACCCACCTCGCTTGGTCGGGCTATTTTTCTCGGGCCACTTAATTGATTATATTACTAAGATGAGTATTCTTTTGTAAACTGCAGAATGTGTTTACAAGTTATATGATTGGAATGATTGCATCCGTTATTTGTGAAACATGTGTTTATTGCTTTTAATATTTGTATTATTGTTATACTCTGTGCGGTTTTCTTGCTAAGCCTTGGCTCATGGGTGCTCTATGGTGTATGTAAGGGAGTAAGTTGGACCAACCATGAGTTGGAGAGCTTCAAGGGCGGTGTGTACATATGCACATGCTGACCACCACGGCCGGGATTGCTTGGGAGGAATAAGGGTTGAACCTTGTTTTGCCGCTAAGGACGGCTAGTTTGTATTTTACTTTGTAAACACTTTGTTTTTTTTTTTAGTTTGTAAACACTTTTTAGGATCTTGTGTATAAACTAAACACTTTTATTGTAAAATGATTACTTTGTTGACCAAAATTTTTAATACCTAACATTTGTTTAGTTTTAATTACACATTTAAGTCCAAATTACTAGCTTAGCGAGCTAAGCACCATTTCAAACACACAGTGTAACAGTCTTGGCTAACCAGAGCGTTACAATATGTAAATAAAATATATAAAAATTACCAAAATTTTAATTATTATGAACACTAAATTTTAAACTAATAAACAATATCAAATAATTTACTTTAAAACTAGAATGCACCACATTCTTGATTTCAACTAATAAACAACATCTATTTGTTTTACACTAAATTATATGTAAAATGTGTGTATGTAATAGATTCTTGATTTAACAGTTTTTTTTTTTTAAAATAAGATATGAAAATGTCATATATTTTTTTAAAACTATAAACATTGTTTTGGCTTAATTTTTTATAATATGTTTATGTCATTCTTTTAGAATAGAAGACATTGTTGATTTATTGAAATTTAAAGGGAAAATATCATTTTGGCCCTTGTATTTTTATAGAGCATGCGATGGGCCCCTTAGTTTTTTTAAATGACAATTCAAACCCTGTGTTTTACAAAGTGGATCAAAATAGCACCCTAGAGCCGATTTTTGTTAAAATATTTTCAATTATAAGATCAATTCTTGGGTAGTTCGAAATGAGATGGGTTCAGAGTAGCAAAGAAGGTAGTCGATGTTCTGAGAAGGAAAGATTATATTTGAAAGTATTTTGACCAAAATCGGGTCTAGGGTACAATTTTGATCCGTTTTGTAAAACATAGGGCCCAAATTGTCATTTAACAAAACACAGGGGCCAATCAAGTACTCGGAAAAAATACAGGGGCCAAACTTGTATATCTTTCAAATTTAAATAACAATTAAAAAATATAATATAAATAAATTAATACATTTTTTAAAAATAAAACTAAGTTTCACATTACTTGTAACTACTATATATATAAATTAGTATCATTATTACTCTTGCTGTTATAAATAATATTTTAGTATAGTTAATATTATTATAACTACTGTTATCAATTTTTTTTATTATTATATTATTGTAGGCACTACCTTCTTATTTGGCCTCTGTGTTGTGCAAAAATTATCGATCCGTCCCTCTGTATTGTTAAATAAAAATTTGTACCGTGTGTTTTGCAGAATGGAACAAAATAATACCCTAAGCTTGATTTTAGTAAATCTTTTTTTAATATGACCAAAATGCCCCTAACTTATAATTTTAATTTGATTTTTTAATTAAAACACAAATAAAAATAAGAGAATATTTTTTAATAATAAAAATAATTATTAAAAAATATTTGATGTAATTATATTACTAAAATAATTTTAATAAACAAATAATCATATTAAAATCAAAACTCTTTCAAACAAAAAAATTAAAACAAACTTAATAAACTAAAAAACTACATATTATACCAACAAATTAAAACCAAAATCCAGTCTAGATTAAACTATTCATCTTCTTAAAAAATCCCTAATTTTTTTCATGCATTGTTCATCTTGTTCACGAAAAAATTCCCTTAGTTATGCTCAAATATTCCAAGAATGATTGTCCATGCCTCTGCTAGCTGAAAAACAAACCTAGATGTAACCAAAAATTTTAAGAACACAAACTCAGATTCATTGCAAAGTGTGAACAAAAAAAAAATAAAAACCAGATTGAACGCCACATTTAAACCCATATTTATGGCTTGTGCCTCCATTAGTTGACAAGCTTCACTCATTGCCAATCGTGGTTCCAATTTCCTCTGCTAGCTCTGCTGAACGTGTTCCTCAGCTCACATGCGACTCTATTCTTAATCGGCTTAGGTGAAGCCATTAAAGCTTCAGTCGAAGCTCTGCAATTATAAAACCATGGAAGTCATCAAAGTTCAAATCCTCCACCAAATCTAGATCAGTCTACTTGCCCCCAAGCTGTCAATCGTGCCAGTTCCCCCCATCGCATCAGATCACACTAGTTCAACGAGCACCAAATCACACCAGTTTGGCCTGCACCAATCAAAACCACAGCCTTCGAATTTTTTCACCAACACAACCCATTCATGACCAAGCTTGGAAGCCATCTGCGTCATCCCCGACCTCAATGCCATCACTCACTGCATGAAATCTCTCCCTCTTGTGCTCCATCTCAGCAACACCTCCATCCCTTACAAGCCCAACAAAAAATAAACATGAGGAGGCAAGAAGAAGAAGGTGATGATGAAGAAGAAGAAGATGGCAAGAATTCAAAGAAAAAGAAAATAGAGAGAGAGATAAAGACAAGAAAGATGGAGCACCACCGCCATTGTTATGTAGCCATGAATTCTCTAGGGACGGTTGGGTTTATAGAGAAGAAAGGAATGAGAAGAGAGAGAGAAAAAACCAAATGATTTTGTATTTTTTTAATATTGTATATAATTTGAAATAAATTAAAATTTTGTTTTTTACCTAGTTGACATTGTAAAAATTTTTAATATATATTTTAATTGTTAATTACTTTAATTTGAGGGTGTTTTGGTCATATTGAATATTTTATTGATAAAAATTGAGCTCAAGGTATTATTTTGTTCCATTTTGCAAAACACATGGTCGAAATTGTCATTTAACAAAACAAAGGGTCCAATCGGTAACTTTTGCACAACACAAGGGTCAAAATGATATTTACCCTTATTATAATTTCTATAATTGTAGCATTGAATCCTAAAAAATTTAATATTAAAAAAATTGTAATATGGTGTATGAGTCGTTGGGAACGAAATTCTAAAATACATCTTTGTATAAGAAGATTATCTTCAATTGAAATTAATACTAAAAATTTAGACGTTATGGAACAAAACCGAGAAATCACGTTTGTTAAAGAGAAAACTCTTATTGAGTATTTCCCTCCCATTTCTTCTAATCCTCCATCACGCATTGTTTTTCTAGAAACTAATGCCACCCATTTTGACCTTAAACCCTCTATAATTTAATTGTTACCATATTTTTACGGGTTAGATAAAGAGGGTCCCCACCTGTATAATAATGATTTCTTAGAAATCTGGTCTACTTTTAAATTTCAATTTGTTGTGATGAATCTGTTAGGCTTGGGATTTTTCCATTCTCATTAAAAGATATGTCTAAAGACTGGTTAAATTTCCTTCTAGTTGACATGATAACTATTTGGGACAAATTATTTAATAATTTTTTTTACTAAATTCTTCCTCATGTCCAAAACCGATAATATTAGGAGAAAAATCTAAGAATTTTACCAAAAAGATAATAAGGAATTTAAAGATTTGTTGTTATAATGCCCAATTAATGGATTTGAAAAATGAAAATAAGTCAAATATTTTTATGATTGTCTAACTCCTTCAAACCTTCAAACGATTCAATCCATGTATACTGGAAATTTTTTACAATTTCAAGGGCAAGAGGCTTTGGAGTCTCTTGAAACTTTGTCAGTAAATTCACAACAGTGGAATTGTCTAGATCATAGATCGAAAGCATCCAATGCACCTAAGAGAGGGGGAATTTACGATGTAAAAGATAACAAAGATATAAAAACATCCTTAGAAAATTTAACGAGAAGGGTAGAAGCTATGTCATTAAGTCAAATAATGAGGTTTGTTCTCTATGTTTTAGTACAAGTCATAATATCCAATCCTATCCTTCATTGCCTACTTGCCAAGAAGCATTTTCTGATGAAGCTAACACTCTTCAAGCTTATGGGAAATCATTTGATAGCCCATTTTCTCCCACCTATAAATCAAATTGGAGAAATCATTCAAACATTTCATGGAGAAGAAACCAGCCACCAATGAACCAAGGGCATCAATTTCACATGCCTAATCAAAGCCATGAACAACCTAATATGTTTCATCCTCCACAACAACAAAGAAAACCATCTTTAGAGCATTCCCTACAACAATTTATGCAAACAACCCAACAAGCTTTACAAACAAATTCTGGATCAATTTTAAAACTTGAGACACAAATGGGTCAACTTGTGATTGTTGTAGCTGAAAGGAAAAAAAATAAAAAATTCCCAGTCAACCCATTCCCAATCCAAAAGGCCAATATGAGTTAGTTACATCTAGATCTAATGAAGAAGTCAAATAAATTTATGTTCTTAAGTCTGGAAAGATTATTGAAAAGCCTGATTATATACCTCAACCTGAAAAGATTCAACCTGATAGTTCAATCTCTAGAGACTCATTGAATGAAACTGAAAATAGTCTTTTATATTTAATTAAATACAAAGTGAAATTGGTTAGACATGAAGAGGTGCAAAAACCAAAACCATTTAACTAAAGTCAACATGCTAGAGTTGACTTTTGGTATAGGCATTTATATATAATCTTTTTGGGTCCAAAGTGTTTCTTTGAAGTGTATGAGAGTACCCAAAAAGTTTGGAGGCATTTGGAGATGTTTTGTGACACATTTTGGGGCTCCAAATCAAAGGGGCATGTGTTGCATTACCTCTGGGAGGCAATGCATTGCCAGTCCCATAAAACCCTATATAGGTGACACATCTCTTGCATAGTGGCGATGCATTGCATGGTTGCAGGTAACACGTTGCCTGGATCGTCCTTATATGTCCGTACAGTGACGTGTTTTTGGCTCCAAAATTTAAAACAAACACTTGAATCTCATTAGTTGAGCCTACTGAGGGTTCCTATACTATTTGAAGGGGTCACTTGAGTCTCTGGTGATTTGATCACTCACCTCACTCTCTCTCTCTAAAACCTCTCTCTAGCTCTCAAGATTACTAGTTTTCTCCAATATTTTCATCAAGAAAGGTTGACTTGTATGAAGATTCAAGGCTTGTGAATCCCAATCTTATTCTAAAGTAGTAGCATCAAGCAATCTCAAGGAGGAGGCTAGGGATAGAGATTTTCGGACAACAAATCTTCATTTGTGTCAATCTTATTCTAAAGTAGTAGCATCAAGCAATCTCATGGACTTTTGATTTTATGTATCAAAGTTCTTCAACACTAAAGGTCAATTCTATCTCTTGATTATTTTTGTTATGTTCTTTGTGTTCTTCCCCGATTAGAGTATAGTTTATTCCTGTTATTCTATTGAGTTCTAATAAATCAAACTTGGTTTATATATTGCCTAACCCCAAAAAATAAAAAATATCTAACCCCAAACCAGAGTTTTGTATCAAAGATTTTCTGTCTTGAAGCTTTATCTACTCATCAAGACTATGGAAGAACGCTCATCAATCTCAGCCGTCAAGTTCATGTCTCAAGATCTATTGAGACTAGATCGATTTGATGGCTCAAACTTTTTTCTATGGCAAGACAATATCAAGTTCCTCCTCAAAACATTGAAGGTTCACTATATCCTTGACAAAGATTTGAAGTTTTTGGATGCTCCAAATGATGATGATACTCAAGAAGTGATTAACGAAAGGAAGAATAGGGAAGAGGATGAGCTTATATGTAAAGGTCACATTCTCAATGCTCTATTGAATCATCTATATGATCTCTACACCAATACAACATCGACAAAGGAGATATAGGATGCACTTGAGAAGAAGTACAAAACCAAAGAAGAAGGTACCAAGAAATTCCTCATAACTCAATATAAGGAATTTAAATTCTTTGATGGAAAACCCTTACTCCCCCAAGTACATGAACTACAAGTTATTGTGAATAAGTAATCCACATTTAAGATAACATTGCTCAAATCCTTCATTGTTGGTGGGAACATAGCCAAGTTGCCTCCATCTTGGAAGGGCTATAGAAAGAAGATTCTCAATACGAATGTGGAGGTATCTTTTGGAGGAGATTCTAAAGCACCTAAGGATTGAAGAGGAGTCTTGTTCTAGAGACAAGTGTATGGATGAGTCCAAGATTGGGACCTCCAAGGATAACGCCATTGAGAAGAGCTCTCAATCAAAGGGAAAGATCCACAAGAGACCCCAATAAAAGAAGGATTCATATCTAGCCCCTAAGAAGAATGAAGGGAAATTCAAGGGTGTGAGAGACCCTTGTTTTGTTTGTGGCAAGAGTGGTCAAATGGCTAGAGAATGCAGGGTTTGAAAGTCCAACAATAATGGATCCAAGATCAACACAACTGAAGAAGAGGTTGTTGCTACCTTGAGTAAGGTGAATGCCATCCAAGGCAAAGTGCAAGGATGGTGGTATGATACTTATGCCACCATTCATGTAACTTATGATGGAGAGATTTTTAAAACCTTTTAAGAGTCTAAGGATGGCCATGAGATCCAAATAGGCAATGGGCATAAATCCAAGGTGTTAGGCAAGGGGAATGTTGATCTCTACATCACATCTGGAAAAAAGGTTCTTTTGACCCATGTGTTTTATGTTCCAGATATGAGTAGGAATCTTGTGAGTGGGCACTTGTTGAGCAAACCAGGCATTAAAATTGTGTTTTGATAGTAATGCACGTGCATCTTCCTCTTCTATGCTTGGCTTTGATCCTATTACTTTGTGAAATAATAGACATGCTCATATAGGATATAGTACAATTAAGAGAGTTATCAAATGTGTATTAATTGTATGCAATGATGTTGAGAATGATAAATTTGAGTTATGTATTAAATCTAAAATGGGAAAGAGACCTTTACCAAGTGTTGAAAGAGAAACTAGCTCATTATATTTGATACATAGTGATTTATGTGAATTGAATGGAATAATTACTAGGGTTGGATATAGTTACTTTATTACATTTATTAATGAATGTTCTAGATTCACATATGTATACTTGCTTAAGAATAGGAAAAAGGCCTTTAGCATGTTTAGTATCTATAAAGCTGAAGTTGAATATCAATTGGAAAAGAAAATCAAAGTAATTTGAAGTGATAGGGGCAGTGAATAATTTTCCAATAAATTCAATGTGTTTTTTGAGATGTATGGTATAATACATTATTGTACAGCCCCTTATACTTCGCAAAAAAATGGTATAGGGGAAAGCAATAATAGAACATATGTTGAAATGATAAATGCTATGCTATTACATGCAAATTTGAGTTTCTCATTATGGGGAGAATCCTTGCTGTCCGCTTGTCATATTCTAAACCAGATTCCTCTAAAGAAAATCAAATTTCACCATATGAGATATCGGAAGGAAAGAGGCCCAACCTAGGGGTATTTCAAAGTGTGGGGATGCCTTGCCTATTGCAAGAGCATGGAGCCTAAAAGTATCAAGTTAGGTCCAAGGGCCATCAAATGTGCATTTGTAGACTATGCCTCAAATAGAAAAGTCTATAGGCTATTAGACTTGGAGTATCCAATGGTACTTCAGGCGGAGGATGATCCTAAAACTTTCCAAGAAGCTATGTCCTCAAGGGACTCTACCTTAAGATGCAATAAATGATGAGATTGATTCAATTATGTCTAACCACACCTGAGAGATTGTTGATCAACCACATGGATCAAAGCCAATAGGTTGTAAGAGGGTATTTCGAAGAAAATATCACACTACTGTGACAACTCAAGCCTTTAAGGAAAGGTTGGTGGCCAATGGGTTTAGACAAAAGAAAGACATAGATTATTTTTATACATATGCACCGGCAGCAAGGAAAACATCAATACGATTATTGTTTGCCTTATCCTCAGTACACAACCTATATTTTCATCAAATGGATGTCAATACAACATTCCTAAATGGTAACCTCGATGAGGAGGTTTACATGGAACAACCAGAAGGGTTTGTTCTATGGGGAAATGAAACATAAGGTGTGTAAGCGTGTTATTCATTATAAGGTTTAAAACAAACACTAGAATAAAGGCATGAGAAGTTTGATGAGGCCATTGTTTCAGATGGGTTTAGACACAACAATGCAGATAAGTGCTTATATTCTAAGACTTGTGATGACTATGTCATCTTGTTGTGTCTATATGTTAATGATATGTTGATATTAAGTAATGACATGAAAGACATATTAGAAACGAAGATGATTCTGTAGTCCACTTTCAAAATGAAAGACCTTATTGAGGTCGATACCATACCAGCTATTAAGGTTAGAAGAAATGTGGATCGATATGCCTTAGGTCAAGTTCATTATATTGAGAAGATGTTTGACAAGTTTGGTCATCTTGATAACAAAGAGGCCAACACACCCTTCGATTCAAGTCCAAAGCTTGAAAAGAATGAAGGGACAATGGTGGCTCAACTAGATTATGAATGTGCAATTGGGATTTTGATGTACACCACACATTATACTAAAGTGGATAATGCATTTCCAGTTAGTATACTAAGTAGGTTTACTAGTAATCAAAGTATACAAAATTGGAAGGTCGTGAAAAGAGTATTTGGATACCTTAAGAGGACCAAAGAGTTATGCCTCAAATATTATATGTTTCCTAAGATACTTGAAGAATATACCAACACAATTTGAATGGTGTAGGAGATAATCTCTCTAAAACTAGTTGGGTGTTTGTAACGACCCAAAAATCACTAATAAGGCTTAAGAGCCTTGATTAGTGTGCCAGGAGGGCATAATTGGCTTATGTGTGATTTAAATGATTTAATGCATGATTATGTGATAAGCATGCTAATATGATTATATGGATATATAAAATGCATGTTTATGGGTATTGATATGCATGTGGGCTATGTTTAGCATATAAGGGCATATTTGTAATCTTGGTCCATTGACGGCAAAAATGTGATTATTTGTGATAAATGATTGAGACCACATTATTATGTGGATATTTTTGTAGCGTACGGCATGAGGCAATCCTAGGAAGCTAGTTAGCGGTAAAGTTACAACGAGACCCAATACTTGACTCGGGGCGAGTCAAGGGATATTTTGGGTATTTGATGTTTAATTGAGTAATTAGGTTTTGGAAACAAATATTTAGAGATATATTTGAAGTTAGAGAGTTTAGGAGGGAATAATGGGGAAATTTACCATTTTTCCCTCGGGGACGTTTTTGGTACCCGAGCCTTGGGATTAACTTAATTAACTTTAGTTAGATAAAACAAAACAAAGGAAACAGATAGACCTTTGCCAAAACTGAATCTTCTCTCTCTCTCACTCTTGCTTCCTCTAGAAACTATATCAAGCTAACTTTGGAAGCTAAAGAGGAATTTTGGGCCAGGAATCACTTGAATTGAACTTAAGGACTTGGGAATCAGCTCGGTAACTACTTTGTGGATTTTTTCTTCAGTAGAGGTGTACACTAAGGCTCGGAAGTCGGATCGTGCTTGAGGGTCATTTTTCGTAATCAAAGCACTTAGAATTAAAGGTAAGAAAACTTCACCCGGTTGTGTGACTACGTTGGGACTAAGGGTTCCATATACTTGTATGCAACATTCCATGATGGTACTATGCCATGTGGACATGAAATAAACGACCTAAGAGTGTCGGAATTAATATTGGTGCATAGGACGCGGCTCATCACTGGTAGCTGAGGGAAGCTTAATTTTCACTGAAGTTTAAGCGGACCGGAGTCATTGGGATAAACAGGGGGTGCGAGCTAAGGGTGTCAACCTTGGATATTGTATGATATGTTAATTATCTGGATGATAGATTGTTGATTGATATCATTGATTATATGAATGATGTGATCTATTGAGTATTTGATTAATGAGTTATGAATTTTTTGGTTACTATTATCGATTATATTCTGTGTATTGGTTTTCTTGGTGGGCCTTGGGTCACGGGTGCTATGTGGTATAGGTAAAGGCAAGGGTAAGCTAGATCACCCTGACTTGGAGAGCTTTAGAGGTGGAATGTACATAGTCAGCTGTTCGGCCGCCATGGCCTAGGATTGGAGTGGGACAAGAATACCTTAAATGTCTATTTTGCCCTTAGAGTGGCTAGTAGTTGTATATAACCTCGGATTTTTATAACCTATCCTTTAAAGTCTATTTCTTTTGGGTCCTGTGTACGAAATGTTTATTTAAATTAATTTTATCTTTTATGATCAAAATATTTTAACCCTAGTTCAATAATGGTTTTAGTGACACATTTTCAACTAAATGACTTGATTAGCAAGTCTTTCACCTTTATAATCACATAGTGTGATAGTCTTGGCTACCCAGGGTGTTACAACTTGGTATCAGAGCGGTCTAGGTTTAAGGGTTCCTAAAGACTGGCTAGACATGTACATTTGCCGCTAAAGATAAGCCCGACTCAGGGTTCGGTCATTGTGTATATATGTTTATATGCTTAAGTGATTGGAAAGAACTATGATTGTTTCTATCTGTTTGATTAATAGTGTGCATGAGATACTGATAGGGCCTGGCCCTTGACTGTTGTGTGACAATATTGAGGCATGCTTACTAGCATTGCCATGTATGTAAATGAATCTCTGAATGATTATCTGCATATTGCTTATATATGGATGAATTTATGGATAAATATTTATATCTTGACTGTTGTATGATGATGATGTTGAGGCATGCTTATTAGGATTGCTGGCGCATGTGGATGAATATTTTGATGAACTGTTATATCTTGATTGCTTGTGATTAGTTGTTTCCCAATGGTGGATTATGGAAAGATTATTACCCTGTCATCATAGTCTGATTGCTGAGTCATTGATTGCAGATTAACTTGGATAGCTATGCGTCCAAGGTGATCTACGTGACTAGTCGGCACCCGGTCTGACAGTAGAGATGATGACCAGGGCCAACCCTCCGCCAATCCTTGAGAACTGGAAATATTTGTGGCAGAGATGCAAGCCCGGCTTCAGAGCCAAGATGAACAGATCCGTCTTCTGAGACAGCAGGCCCCGTCAAGGAGTGCTGCATCCATTGTGCCACTTGTAGTGGCACCAGTTGTTCAGCTATTGGAAGTTGGGAATAGGTGGGAGCCATTGTATGAGCAGTTCAAGAGACAACAACCTCCAACCATTGAGGGGGGACCTGATCCACTGAAGGTCGAACATTGGATGAATATGATTACCGCTATCTTGGATTTCATGAGGGTAGAGGGTCATGACAGAGTGGCCTGTGCCACCTATATGATAAGAGAGGATGCCCGCATCTGGTGGGAAGTGGCATCATAGACTAGAGACATTACTACTTTGGGTTGGGATGGATTCAAGGACTTGTTTAGTCAGAAGTATTATAATGTGGCAGTCAGGGCAGCAAAGGTGAATGGATTTGTGGGATTAATACAGGGCAACATGACAGTTACAAAATATGCCTGAAATTCGATAGACTTGCGAAGTATGCACCAGATCTTGTTCCTACAGATGCAGCTAGGTAGAACAGATCTATCAGAGGGCTTAATGCTATGATAGCCCGAGACGTGAGAATTACAACAGTACCTGGGGGAACGACTTATGCTCAGGCTGTTGAGAAGGCTCTTACCGCTGAGGAGGTGGAGAATAAGATTTGGAGGGAAAATGCTGCATGACGGGAGGTTCGCAGGGCAGAGCCTCCACATCCAGATTATGGTAGGGGCAGAGGCACCGGTGATCTGAAGAGGAAGACCCCTGACACTTCAACCAGTCCTAGTCCTGATAGGAGGGGTCAGGGTGGCCGTCAGGGAGGCTGTGACATAAGGAGGAGTTACCCAGAGTGGACGAGGTGCAGAAGACGCCATCATGGAAAATGTTGGGCCAAGGCCTATTTTGTGTGCGAGGTAGTGGGACAACTCAAGAAGGATTTCCCAATCGTGAAGAAAGGGGAAGCAGGGAAGGTGGACAGCTTGACTCCAGCTCGAGTGTTCACCTTGACACAAGCAGAGGCCGAGTCTAGTCCCTCGGTGGTGATAGGTTAGCTTTCTAGCGCTGGCTCTCCTTCAACTGTATTGATTGACTCTGGTGATAAAAATTCATTTGTTTCTAGTAGGGTGATTGATAGATTGAGTAGACCTAGTGAGTACCGTATTGCGGGGTTTGGGACCATATTGCCTACAGGGGAAACTAGTAGTTTCTAGGAGGTGGATTAGAGCGCTGCAAGTGATAGTTGATGATAGAGACCTTTTAGTGGATTTGATTGAGTTAGATATGGAGGACTTTGACATGATTCTAGGGATGGATTGTGTAACGACCCAAAATCGCTAATAAGGCTTAAGGGCCTTGATTAGTATGCCAGGAGGGCATTAGTGGAATAATTGTGATTAAATGAGTAATTATATGTTTATTAAAGTTTATATGATAATTGATGGTATTATGTGGTAATGTGATATGAAATAAATTTGAGATATATGTGAGAACCATATTATTATGTGGACAGGTTCGCTGAGCACGACTCAAGACGATTCTAGGGTCAGATTGAGGGAAAAGTCACAACGGGGCTTAAGATATGACTTTGGATAAGTCGAGGGTACTTTTATAAAGCAGGTAGCAATTTGGATTATCGGGTCATGGAAATAAATATATGGAGATATATTTGAGGTTAGGATGTCTAGGCGGGAATATTGGGGGATTTTACCATTTTGGCCTCGGGGACGGTTCCGGTACCCCGAGCCTTGGGATTACCTTAATAGGTAAGTTAGACATAAGGAAGCTTTTAGAAGAAAAACACAAACCGAATAAGAGCTTTTACCTCAGCTCTCTTTTACGCTCAAGGAAAACAAAAGGAAAGGAAACACAGAAAACAGGGGAAACAAGCTGGAATTTCTGAGATTGGTGGTGAGGATTTAGAGGTTTAGCTCAGTAGTAAATCAAGAACTAAAACATGGATTAAGGTAAGAATCTGGTCTTCTTTTCTGTGGTTGAATTCTGAGTTCTAGCTGGGTTTTGGTTAAGTGTTGAAACAAATATGGTTTTGATGTTCTAAGGCAGATTTAAGAAGGAAATTTGGGAACTTAGCTTGGCTATGGCTTGGTGAAGTGATTCAACAGCAAAGGTAAGTTTCAACTCCTGGTTTAGAGGTTCTAAATTGAGTTTGAATGATTGGTTTAAGTGTTTATAGCTCTTGGGTTTCAGAAATTGGAAAGAGAAGATTAGAGTGTGCTAGGTTGTGTTTTCTGTGGAATTATGCTGTTTAGATCATGCTAAAGGAGTTGGGAATTAATTGGTTAGGATTTGGGAAGCTTTGGGATGGTTTAAAGTGAGGTTTTAGACTTAAAAATGGTGTAAATTCTGGGTTCGAAAGGGAGGGCCGCGGCTCTGTTCTAGAACGCTGCGGCCCTAGCATGCAAAGGAGCCAAGGAGGCTAGGCCAAGGGAGAGCGCCGCGGCGCCCAAGGCAAGGGTCGCGGCGCGTGTGTGGTTCAGCATGGGTGTTTGTTCTGTTTTGGGGAAGGTCCACGGCTAGGCTTCGGGGCCCACAGCCCTTTGTTGCACACATGAGTTTTTGAGGGTTTTAGGCACGGGAAGGTGGTCTAGTGTGCTCGGGTTTTGTTTCACCACCGTGCTTGGTGGAATTTGGAATCCTGGGAGTTAGTCTTGTAGTTGGAAACCTATATTGGAGTATTAATGGAACCCTATACTTTGGTTGTGACTAGGTTATAAAGACTTAGGCTCGGGAACGGATCGTGCTTGAGAGGAGTTGCTCGTTATTCAATAACTGCGCAGACTAAAGGTAAGAAAACTGCACCTGGTTGAATATATGTGATGGGACTAAGGGCTCCCTATTGGAAATGCTTGAAAAGATGGTATTATGCCAGGAAAGCCATTTGGTGAACCTACGGCATAAGGGTGCCAAGGGTTACACTAGCGCACAGGGCGCGGCTCGGCCACTGGTAGCTGAGGACAACTTATTATGCACTGAGCTCGGTTTAAGCGGGCCGGAGTCAGTGGGTTAAACAGAGGGTGCGGCCTAAGTCATCGACCCTGAATATTAGGTGATATGAGTATTATATGTGGTAGAATGTATCTTGAATTGGATTGTATATGCTGAATACTTGTTGAGGATTATCTGATGGGAATACATGCATATTGAACTATTTGTCTGTTATTATTGTTTGAGTTGTTTATGATGTTTTCTTGCTGGGCCTTGGCTCACGGGTGCTACGTGGTGCAGGTAAAGGCAAGGGCAAATTAGATCAGCCCTGATTGGAGAGCTCAGCGAGCAGAATGTACATAGCCAGGTGCTCGGCTGCCACGGTTGAGAACTAAGCAAGGACATGGAACCTAAAGACTGTCTGTTCTGCCTTAGTATGGCTAGTGGATATTCATGTATTTTTTTGGGAGTCTGTAAACTTGTTCAAACTTTGTTTTCATATGGGATCCCATGTTTACTACAGTTTAAATATATGAAATGAGTCTTTTGAGACCAAAATCTTTTTAACCTTAGCTTTTACATGTCTAGTGATACGTTTTCAAATTAATGACTTGATTAGCATGTCCTGCACCTTTATAAGTACACAGTGTAACGGTCTTGGCTATCTAGGGCGTTACAGATTGTCTGGTCAAATATGGGGCTACTATTGATTGCAGGAAGAATATGGTGACTTTTGAGCCTAAGGGAAAGGATTCCTTTGTGTTCGTAGGTACGATATGTGGACCCCGTATACCCATGATATCATTGCTGAGAGCTAGGGACCTGTTACAGGGAGGATGTATAGGCTTCCTGGCTAGTATGGTGGATACTACTAGAGTTTTTCCAACAGGGCCGGGAGAGACTAGATTGGTTCGTGAGTTCTTGGATGTATTTCCTGAGGATCTACCAGGGCTGCCGCCGCATAGGGAGATTCAGTTTGTTATTGAGTTAGCACCAGGGATAGAGCCAGTGTTGAAAGCACCATATAGGATGGTACCAGCAGAATTGAAGGAATTCAAGATACAGTTACAAAAGCTTCTGGATTTGGGGTTCATCAGGCATAGTTACTCACCATGGGGCGCTCCAGTTTTATTTATGAAGAAGAAGGATGGGACTTTGAGGACGTGTATAGACTACAGAGAATTGAACAAGTTGACCATTTAGAATAAGTACACTCTAGCAAGGATTGATGACTTGTTTGATAAGTTGCAGTGTAAGACAGTATCGAAGATTGATCTTTGATTTGGTTATCACCAATTGAGGATCAAGGACGAGGATATACCGAAGACGGCCTTTCGAATGAGGTATGGGCTCTATGAGTTTCTGGTCATGTTGTTTGGTTTGACCAATGCTCCAGCAGCCTTCATGGACCTAATGAACATGGTGTTCAAGGAATTCTTGGATCAGTTCGTCATTATCTTCATCGATGACATTTTAGTGTACTCCAGTTCAGAGGCAGAGCACGAGCCACATCTTCGACAGATCTTGCAGAGGTTAAGAGAACATCGGTTGTATGCCAAGTTTAAGTAGTGTGAGTTTTGACTACCAGAAGTGACCTTTCTTTGACACATAGTTGGTGAGGATGGGATTAAGGTGGATCCATTCAAGATGGAAGCAGTGAGAGATTGGACGAGGCCAAGGAACGCCTCGGAGGTTCGGAGTTTTCTCGGGTTAGCGAGTTACTACAGACGGTTTGTGGAAGGGTTCTCGAAGATCGTTGCATCGATGAGAGAATTGACACCGAAGAATCTAAAGTTCGTCTGGTCAGAGAAGTGTGCGAACATTTTCTAAGAATTGAAGCGACGACTTATTACCACACCTGTGCTGAGTCTTCCTTCGGAGCAAGGGAAGTTTGTAGTATATTGTTATGCATCAAGGTTGGGTTTGGGCTGTGTATTGATGCAGAATGAGAAGGTTATAGCTTATGCATCATGCCAGCTGAAGGAGTATGAGGAGCGGTATCCTACCCATGATCTAGAATTGGCAGCGGTGGTATTCACATTGAAGGTGTGGCGACATTATCTGTATGGAGAGAAGTGCGAGATATACACCGACCACAAGAGTTTAAAGTATTTCTTCACCAGAAGGACCTGAACATGAGACAAAGGCATTGGTTGGAGTTGGTAAAAGACTATGACTGTGATATTCTTTACCACCTAGGAAAGCCAACGTAGTGGCAGATGCATTAATCCGGAGAGGCTTGGGATAGTTATTTAGTTCTACTCAGATTTCCAGAGAGTTGGCTAATGAGATGACCAGAGCGAGGAAGAATTGGTGGTGGGTCGATTGCCCAACATTACTTTGCAGTCAGTTGGTAGATGCACAATTACAGGGGGTTAGAGAGAATGTCTTAGCGGGGGTAGCTAAGGACTATTCTTTTTCTGAGGATGGTCTACTATGGTATCAAGGGCAGATTTGTGTTCCAGCTGATATGGGGATCAGATGAGAGATATTGGATGAGTCGCATACTACGCCGTACTCACTTCATCTGGGTACCACGAAGATGTATCAGGATTTACGGACGTTGTATTGGTGGCCCGAGATGAAGAAGGATATGGTCGCTTCAGCCTTTGGCTATCCCTGAGTGAAAATGGAAGGATGTTACAATGGACTTCGTGGGAGGTTTACCCAGGAGAGTGGGGCTTCATGACTCGGTGAAGTGGACAGATACACCAAGTCAGCTCATTTCCTGCAAGTGAAGTCGACTTATACGGTGGATCAATATGCAGAGTTATATGTGAGGGAGATCGTACGTCTCCACGGGGTTCCTAAGTCTATTGTGTCAGAATGGGATCCTATCTTTACCTCCATGTTTTGGGGTAGTTTGCAGAAAGCCATGGGGACTCAATTGAAGTTTAGCACAACCTTTCACCCTCAGACTGATGGACAGTCTGAGAGGAAGATTCAGGTGTTGGAGGATATGCTTAAGGCATGTATGATCAACTTGGAGGGATCTTGGAGTAAGTATCTCCCGTTGATTGAGTTTTCATATTAGAACAGTTATCAGTCAACGATTGGAATGGCTCCATATAAGATGCTTTATGGGAGAAGATGTAGGTCACCCATTCATTTGGATGATATGGGTGAGAAGAAGTATTTGGACCTGGAAATGGTTCAGAAGACTAATGAAGCTATTGAGAAGATCCAAGCTAGAATGCTTGCTTCACAGAGTAGACAGAAAAGATACATTGATCCTATGTGTAGGAACATCGAGTTCCAGGTTGGGGACCGCGTGTTTCTACGAGTTTCACCACTTCGAGGGGTTAGGAGGTTTGGGAAGAAAGGCAAGCTGAGCCCTCGGTTCAATGGACCTTTTGAGATCCTGGAAAGGATCAGACATGTGGCTTACATGTTAGCTTTGCTACCATCGTTGTAGGGAGTTCATGACGTATTCCATGTTTCTATGCTTTGAAAGTACGTCTCAGATACAACACATATGTTGAAGTATGAGGACTTAGAATTGCAGGCATATTTGTCTTATGAGGAGCTACCAGTTCAAATCATAGACCGGAAAGATAAGGTTCTACGGAATAAGACGATTCCTCTAGTTAAAGTGTTATGGAGGAATAGCAGGGTCAAGGAACCGACCTGGGAAATTGAGACAGTAATGCGGGATCAGTATCCTGAGTTATTCAGGTAAATTTTGAGGAAGAAATACTTAGTAGGAAGGGATAGTTGTAACGACCCAAAAATCACTAATATGGCTTAAGGGCCTTAATTAGTGTGCCGAGAGGGCATAATTGGCTTATGTGTGATTTAAATGATTTAATGCATGATTATGTTATAAGCATGCTTACATGATTATATGGATATATGAAATGCATGATTATGGGTATTAATATGCATGTGGGCTCTGTTTAGCTTATAAGAGCATATTTGTAATTTTGGCCGGTTGACGGCATAAATGTGATTATATGTGATAAATGGTTGAGACCACATTATTATGTGGATATTTTTGTAGCATACGAAACGAGGCGATCCTAGGGAGCCAGTTAGTGGGAAAGTGATAACGGGAGCTATTGACCCAAGATTTGGCCAACTGACACGGAGTCAAAATGTGATTGATGTGAATGAATGTATAGAGAAGAACGTATGGCAAAAACAGTAAATCACACAAGAATTTTTATAGTGGTTCGACCCCAGGATCTGGTAATGACCTACGTCCACTTAGACTGATATTGATATGAGAATCAGAAGAGTGATCAAAGAACTAGGGTTCAATGAGTTTCACTAACCTCTGAAGAACAATACAAGTTTACTAGGAGAATTACTATAGTTTCGAATGATTCAAAAGCCAAAAAAGTCCCTCCCTTGAGCTATCTCTTGCTATTTATAGGCTCAAGGGGGGTTACAAAAGATTGTTACAGATATTCTTTCCTGAATAATCGGATACCCAGAAGATTGTATGAGATAAATTCGGGATTCATAAAGATCTTCCCATAAATGTTGCCTTGTACACGGAACCATTGACCAAACCGGTCGCGGGTAAGACAGGCTTACCCTGCTTCTACTATGTCTTCTGGTCGATACTCTAGTAGACGCTTCTGGGTGTCAGCCACATGTCCAGGGATTACTTGCCACGTCACCAATGCTAATTTATTGGATAACATTTGCCCCCCAAAGTTTATTTACTACGAACAGTAAATAAACTTTTGAACGAACGACTCTTCGGTAACCCCACCTGACGTGTCAGAACCCTTCGTGTGTTCTTGAAAAAAGCAACCCACTTCTGTCTAATCATGTCTTTTCAGTTCCCCAGAAACAATTTCGACGGCCATCCCGTTTCCCCATACTTTGAAAAGGGAAAACTAATGATTACACTTTTTTAATATCAGAGACAAACTTATATAAGACCGTCGAAGCCTCCTTTTTCTTTTTATGCACGCCATTGTCTTTGCAGAAAACCCTAAAAACCAGGGCCTTAAACTTCTCCGGAGACCGTCTTCCTGCACTTCCAAGACTCAGGCCGTGAGCTCCTTTATCTCCGAAGACCTTTCTTACACCTCCACGATCACTCTTCTAAGTAAGTTTTTGAAACCCCATGCTTCTAATTTCTCGTAGTGCATGCTTCTGATGGTGGACTGTTTAAGTTTTTCTGTTTCTGGTTGAAGGTGCTTGTAGACAGAATGTTTTGTAGGCAAAGTAGAATTACGAGTTAGTTTAAAATCCATGATCATGTTTTTTAGGACTTAAAATCGAAGTAAAATTTTGATCTTTAAGCCAGTTGAAAAATAAATTTTTCCCGCCCTAAGGGGACTTGAAAAAGCTTTTTCAGAAAAACTTTTTACTTTCACCCTCCGATCCGTTTTTCAAACTGTTCGTGTAGAAAGATTTAGCTTATTTTTAGAATGCTGTTGTATAAAAGCCTAACTTTTATACTCGACCAGCGTTATTCTAAAAAGCCTTTTAAAGTTCTGTATCCTCACCTCCCCATTCTTCTGTTTGCAGACTTTAATGCTAGATTTGTGGGGAGGTGAAAGACCCATCGACGACGACCTCCTCGCCCAGCTGCTCGAGCGAGAAGAACAACCAGCTGACCGTGTCCACGAGATTCCTTTCTCGCGATCCTCTTCCAGACCCCATCCTTCCTCTCCAATGGCCCGCTCCAAGTCAACTGGCAAGAAAAGACCTGAGTCCGAAAGCAACCCAAATTCTCCTGCCCAGCCTGATTCGCAGGCTAGGGTTCCCTCGACCAATGGTCGAGAAAATCTTGTTCCTGACCCTAACATCCATACTAGGGCCCGCCCTCGCCATCAGAATCCGCCTGATGTCGAGTGGTATACTTCCCCAGCCAGTCTAGTGACCTCTCGAATGGTCGCTAACTGCTTTAGGAAATTCCCCCTCACGGGGGTTACTATTATACGTCCTACCGCAGACCAGAGGGCTAACCTCCCAGGAGGGGCAAACAACGCCTGGTCCCGGTATCACATTGAGGCGGGAGCTTACCTCCCTCTTCATCCCTTTTTTGTGGGGGTGGCCAATTATTTTGGTGTCGCCCCCTTCCAAATAACTCCAAATGGATATAGGATGCTGGCCGCACTCTATATCCTGTATAAACTTAACAAATGGCCAGAACCTTCGCCCCACGAGGTCAACTATCTTTTTGACCTTAAATCTAAACCACAGCACAACGGGATGGGCTTCTTCCACTTCTGCCACCAAGAGACCGGCTAGACGTTCTTGAGTGGCACTACCCATATATCAAACGTGGGGCACTACAATAAGGAGTATTTCCTTACTCCAGACATAACCAGCAACAATTTGGCCTTCGCACGAGGAGGTAAGAGCTTGTCTTTGACTTGTCGATACTTTAATTCTTTCATCTTTCTCAAATTGTACTCTGTTTTTCAAGCCCTTGGTTGCGTCCGACCCCAACACCAGACATGGTGTTGAGGTCCAACACTCTGGCCAGAATGTCTGACGCAGCAAAAAGTGTCAAGACCCTGATAACTGAAACAAACTTGAGGCTGTCTGGCCTCCTGGCTCCTCGCCATGAAAATAGAGGGTCCGTGGTGGATGAAGCCACTGCCGAGGGGGTTCTCGAGCAGCGACCTCCTGTGCCTCCTCCCCGGAGGAGGCCAACGGGGGTTACAATCAGGGAACCCACGGGTAGCCCTTCCGCAGAAAGGCCTTCTACTCCCCAAGGCAAGGGGAAAGAAAAGGCCAAAGAGCCTATTATTGACTTGGGAGAATCTTCTGATGATAATGGTAAAGTTATTTCATTTTTAAATGGTTTGCCAATTCCCTGTCACTTGTTTGACGGGGATGGTAACTTAACATATGCTCCAAATCTAGGGCCAGACTTCTTCATGCCACATAATGAGTATATGACTATTAGAGTCAATAGTGTAGCGACTAGTAGTTGTAGCTCGGGTATTTACTTTGTTACCTCCTTTCAGTTGTATAACATACTTTCACCTGCCTCCTTTCTTATTAACTTGCTATGTTTACCTACATGCAGATATGTCTACTCCCAACATCTTCGACATGTACCAGGTCGAGGATGAAGAGGAAGTTCCTCAACTCCAACGGAAGCCTAAGAAGAGAACTGGTGAATCCAGCCGAGGCCCTCCAGCCAAGAAGGGTCGAACAGAAGACCTTCCTCAGGACGCGCCAACTGGGCAAAGTTCTGCGCCAACAGGGAAAACTTCTACCCCTCCTCCAGTTCTTTCCGAGCAGCAGACTCCCCCTGCCCCGTCAAAACCTCCAGCCGTGCCTGCCGGAGAGCAGCTTACTCGTGAAGAAGCTCTTGGGGCCAGACTCATGAGCCGTGCCATTCGATCTGCCAGGGATCATCTCGATCGCATCGGCAAAGGCGACCGTGTTAGAGCTGCAATGGTCAAAGCTGAAGACCTGCCAGTCGACCAGATCCTGAACAGGGATCTGAACGAAATCTCCAGCGTAAGTACTTATTTGTATTTCAAGCTTTAGTCTTTTAGTCCTCATGATAAGTTCTAACTCCTTTTTGCTTTATTTACAGGCCTTGCTGTCTGCCACTACTGCTCGTACCCGAGCCCAGGCTTACCTCGAGCAGGCTAAGGCAAAGGCCATCGAGAGGTATCAGGTGAAGGCGACTGAGGAGCTTTCGGCTGCTGAGGCTAGGCATGCCAAGGAGTTGGAGGCAATGGTCCGAGAGAGGGATGCGGCGGTGACTAAACTGTCAGAGGCTGAGGCTGAGAAGAATGCCGCAGTCAAGTTAAGGCAGGAGTATCGAGATTTCAACCAAGCCCATCTTCGCGAAATCAAGCATTTGGGAGAGGTACTCAAGTCTAAGGATGAGGCTATTGTCACTCTCAGGGGCAAGGTGAAGCAGTTGGAGCTTGACAACACCAAGAATTTGGAAAAGTACAAGAGGACTACACTCCGATGTTTCTACAATTTCTGGAAACATAATCAGGGTGCTGACTTTAGTTACCTTTCAGAGGAAGTCAGAACTGCTGAGTTGGCTTGATGCGCTGCCCAACTGGCCGAAGAGGAGGCAAGAGCTGCAACTCCTGCCACTCCAAGCGTCGCTGGTGTGGAAGAAGAAGAAGTTGTCGAGGACGCGACCAACCAGGATGCTGCCCAGGACCCTCCGGCCCCGAATGCCTCTTAGAATTTTCTCTTATATTTTTTCTTTCTTTTTGGATATACGACCCACGGGTCGTGATGTAAAGACAATAGTTTCTTTTTTAAACTTTGCTGCACGGGCAGTAAATCTTTTTTCTTTTACTTGAATAGTTACATCCAAGCTGCTATGCTTACGGTGTAAAAGCTTAAATCTTGATGCTATAATATCTTTACTTATTATAACATTTGTCCGAATGATCGAACTTAGCATAGTACTTTGGCATGATTTAACAAAACCTAAATTTTGAAAAATACTCTAAGTACTATAGCATGCTTTCACTCATTTTGTTCATGTGTTTACATACCTTGAGAGTATGCTTTGCTATCGATGTGCCTTATATGCCCCCCAAGTGATCGAGGAGCTTATAGGTCCACAGTCACTTTCCTTGACCATGGTCTATTCAAACATTCCTGTTCGTGTAAAAAATGATACTTATAATACAAACACACGTAATGAACAAATACTTGCAAATGTAAATTCACAAAGGTTGGCAAGAATGACTGGCTGCGCACAGTCCCTTATAATCTCGTATTAAAAATGGACTATACATGTCTTTACGAGTGATTCTATAATAGAACCTTACATATACGAGCAGTTAGCCATATAGCGTGGCTAACCCTCTTTGCGAAACTTGTAAAAAATTGAAAATCTTTACACAAGCCAGTCCTTTAAAAAGGACTGTTTATTGATAATACTTGCGCAGGTGTTCTCCATTCCAGTAACGTGGAACGAGATCTCTGTTTAAGCGTGCAAGTTTGTATGTGCCTGGGTGAAGGACTTCTTCAATCTGGTAAGGTCCTTCCCAATTAGGTCCGAGCACTCAAGTAGTGGGGTCGCGGGTATTTAAGAAAAAATTTCGTAGTACTAAGTCACCGATGTTGAATTTTCTTTCTTTAACTTTGGAGTTAAAGTACCGGGCGACTTTTTGCTGGTAAGCAGCAACTCGGAGTTGAGATTTCTCTCGCATTTCGTCGATTGTGTCTAAGGAGTCCATCATTAGCTGGCTATTCTGATCCTGGTCGTAAGTTAAGCGCCGATGTGAGGGGGGATCTAACTCGACAGGCAACATGGCCTCATATCCATAGGCCAAGGAAAATGGGGTATGGCTTGTTGCTGTTCGGTGGGACGTTCTATACGACCATAGGACTTCAGGCAGCTGCTCTGGTCACGCTCCTTTAGCTTCTTCAAGTCTTTTCTTCAGGGTGTCTTTAAGAGTTTTGTTCACGGCTTCTACTTGCCCATTTGCTTGGGGGTGTGCGATTGAAGAAAAGCTTTTAATAACTCCATGCCTTTCGCAGAAATCGGTGAATAAGTTGCTGTCAAACTGGGTCCCGTTGTCTGAAACTATCTTCCTGGGCAAACCATACCGGCATACAATGTTCTTGATGACGAAGTCAAGAACCTTCTTGGTCGTGATGGTTGCGAGCGGTTCAGCTTCGACCCATTTGGTGAGGTAATCAACTGCCACCACTGCGTATTTTACTCCGCCTTTCCCTGTAGGCAGGGATCCAATCAAATCTATCCCCCATATTGCGAAAGGCCACGGGCTCTGCATCAGTTTTAGTTCATTCGGAGCTGCTCGTGGAATCTTGGGGAACCTTTGACATTTGTCGCATCTTCGTACATACTCCATCGAATCCTCATTCATTATTGGCCAGAAGTAGCCTTGCCTTAGAATCTTTTTCGCCAAACTTTGCACCCCAGCGTGATCCCCACAGAAGCCTTCATGCACCTCCTTCATGAGTTCCTTAGCTTTTTCTGGTGTAATGCACCTGAGTAGTGGCATTGAATATCCTCTTCGCTACATAACACCATCGACCAGTATGTACCTAGCGGCTCGCCTTTGCAGAGTTCTGGCTTTGTTTCTATCTGCTGGCAGTGTACCATTCGTCAGATACTCCAAGTAAGGCGCCATCCATGTATCTTCTAGACGAATCTCCATATTGGCCTCGGTCGCTTCTATGCTCGGCTTATTCAGTCTTTCTACTGGAACTATGTTCAATGTGTCTGCATCCTTTGCGCTTGCGAGTTTAGCCAAGGTGTCTGCATTCGAATTCTGGTCTCGCGGAATTTGCTGGAGGGTGTACTTTGTAAACTGGGCTAGCAAATCCTTCGTTTTATTCAGGTAGGCCATCATCTTTAAGCCTCGTGTTTGATATTCTCCCAGGACTTGATTCACGACCAGCTGTGAGTCACTATAAATATCAAGCTTTTTTATGCTCATATCTTTGGCCATTCTCAATCCAGCGAGGAGTTCTTCGTATTCTGCTTCATTGTTTGACGGGGTGAAGTCGAACCTGATTACGCAGTGAAATCGATGCCCTTCCGGCGTTATCAATATCACTGCCGCTCCAGCGTGGGATTCGTTGGATGAACCATCTGTGAATAGCTTCCACGAAGGAGTTTTGTCTTGAGGCATGGGCGCTTCAGGCTGTTCGCACTGCTCACTGTCTGGGAGTTCGGTGAACTCCGCAACAAGATCGGCCAAGACTTGTCCCTTTGTTGCTACTCGTGGTGAATAAGTTATATCGAACTGCCCTAGTTCGACTGCCCATTTTAACAATCGCCCAGCCACCTCAGGTTTTTGGAGGACTTGCCGAAGAGGCTAGTCGGTTAAAACTGTTATAGGATGGGCTTGGAAGTAAGGACGCAACTTCCTGGAGGTTAGTATTAAGCAATATGCTAACCTTTCGATTGGCGGATATCTTAATTCTGCACCGATTAGCCTCTTACTGACATAGTAGACTGCTTTTTGTACGCCTTCTTCTTCCCGTACAAGTACCGCACTAGCAGCAACTTCAGTAATCACCAGATAAATAAACAAAGTTTCTCCTTCGATCAGTTTTGACAAGATGGGAGGTTGCGCCATATGAGCTTTCAAGGGTTGGAATGCTTGCTCGCAGTCTCCCGTCCATTCAAACTTCTTATTGCCCCTGAGTAGATTGAAGAAAGGGACACATTTGTCAGTTGATTTAGAGATGAATCTACTCAGGGCAGCGATCCTTCCGGTCAAACTTTGTACATCCTTGATCTTCTCCAGCGACTTCATGTCGATCAGGGCTTTTATCTTGTCAGGGTTGGCCTCGATTCCCCTTGAATTCACTATAAACCCCAAAAACTTCCCTGATCCGACTCCAAAGGAACATTTGAGGGGATTCAACTTCATCTGGTATTTGTTTAACACATCAAAGCACTCTTGTAGATCCCTCACATGTCCTTCTGCCCTTTTAGACTTTGCCAGCATGTCATCCACATATAACTCCATGTTTGCACCGATCAGCTCCTTAAACATGTGGTTGACTAGCCGTTGCTAAGTCGCACCTGCATTTTTCAGTCCGAAGGGCATGACTTTGTAACAGTATAAGCCCGTATCGGTCCGAAAGCTGGTGTGATCCTCGTCAGGGGGATGCATGCTAATCTGGTTGTAGCCCGAATATGCATCCATGAATGAGAGGATCTCATGTCCTGCAGTCGCATCGACCAGCTGGTCGATTCTTGGGAGTGGGAAGCAGCCTTTTGGGCAGGCTTTATTGAGGTCTGTAAAGTCCACACAGGTCCACCACTTGCCGTTAGGCTTGGGGACCAGCACTGGATTTGAGACCCACGACGGATAAAACGCCACCCTGATAAACCCATTCTCCTTAAGTCTTTCGACTTCTTCTTTCAAGGCTCTTGATCTATCTTTATCGAGTAGCCTTCTTTTTTGTTGCACGGGTGGAAAAGTTTTATCTATGTTCAAGACATGGCTGATTACCGTAGGATCTATCCCCACCATGTCTTTGTGCGACCAGGCGAAAACTTCCTGGTTCTTTCGCAAGAATTCCACCAGTGCATGCTTTGTGGTAGGCTCTAAGTTTTTCCCAACCTTCACGACTCTGGTCGGGTCTTTTTTGTCGAGTTGGACCTCCTCCAGGTCCTCGACGGGTCCAACATTCTCTTCAAAATCCCCAAAGCGAGGATCCAAATCTCCATCCTCACTTTGGGCAACACCCTATTTGGTGACTTCACCACCTGATTAGGCTTGCGTATCTACTGCCATCTGCAATCGGTCTGGAGTGGTGCTACTCGACGTTCCACTTTTCGCCTTTGTGATCGAGGTGTTGCAGCACTCCCTGGCTTCCCTTTGGTTTCCTAAAACGCGTCCTACCCTCGCGTCCATTGGGAACTTCATGGCTAGGTGCCACATAGAGATGACGGCCTGTAGATCAACCAGTATAGGCCTTCCGATAACGGCGTTGTACGCCGAGGGACAATCGACCACTACAAAAGTGGCGAGTAATGTCCTTGTTGCAGGCGCTGTATCCGTCGTTACTAGAAGTTTGATCATTCTGGCTGGGGCGAGTCCTACTCCAGAGAAGCCATATATCGTCTGATTGCAGGGCTCCAAGTCCTTTACGGGCAATTTCATGTGTTCCAGTGTTGACTTATACAGGATGTTCACTGAACTTCCTCTATCGACTAGTACCCTCTTTACCATCATATTGGCCATCTGGATGTCCACGACCAGCGGATCGGAATGTGGGAACCGGACGTGTTGGGCATCGCCATCAGAGAAGGTTATCTCACCTTCCTCTGACCGAGCCTTTTTTGGTGCACGGTCCTCCACAGTCATCATCTCGATGTCCTGGTCGTGGCGCAGAGTCCGAGCATATCGTTCTCTAGCCTTTCCGCTATTTCCCGCGAGGTGTGGGCCTCCACAGATGGTTAAGAGTGTTCCAGCCACGGGGGCAGGCTGTAATGGTGGCGAGCGTTGGCGTGTGGATGCCTGCTCGTTGCCACCTGGAGCTTCTCGTTGGGAATTTCCCGAGGCCCGTACGTACCTTCTCAAGTGTCCTTGTCTAATAAGGAACTCGATTTCGTCTTTTAACTGGTTGCATTCGTTAGTGTCATGTCCGTAGTCGTTATGGTAACGATAGAACTTGGTAGTATCTCTTTTCGAAATGTCCTTTTGAATGGGTCCAGGTTTCTTGTAAGGCACACTAGAGCTTGTGGCCTGGTAAACCTCTCCCCGAGACTCAACGAGGGCAGTGTAGTTAGTGAACCTAGGTTCATAACGATTACTCTTGGCTCGTTTGTTGTCGGAGGTGGAAGGCTCGTTATACGGCCGTTTCCCACCATTCTTGCCATTACCGTTGCCTTTGCCGTTGCCATTAGGTTTGGAACCATTGGCGGCTTTGGCGGGCTCGGCGACCTTCTTACCCTTGTTCGAGAGTTTTCCATCATCAGCAATGGCCTCTTCGAGCTTGATGTAACGATCTGCTCGGTCCAAGAACTCCTGGGTTGTTCTAACTCCTTCCTTTCGGAGAATTTTCCAGAGGGGAGAGCAACGTTTAACCCCTGCGGTAATGGCCATCATCTTGCCTTCGTCTCCTACTATTTTCGCTCCAGCTGCCGCTCACATAAAGCGCTGGACGTAATCCTTCACTGACTCCCCGTCCTGCTGGGGAATTTCGACTAGCTGGTTTGCTTCGGTTGGGTGCACACGACCCGCATAGAACTGTCCGTAGAACTCCCTTACGAACATTTCCCAGGAAACTATGCTAGCAGGCGGGAACTTAAAGAACCACTCCTGCGATCCTTCAGAAAGTGTTGCAGGGAAGATCCTGCACCGAGCGTCTTCGGACACTTTCTGAATGTCCATCTGAATCTCAAACTTCTTCATATGCGAGACTGGGTCCCCATATCCATCAAAGTTTGGGAGCGTAGGCATCTTAAATTTGCTGGGAGTTTCAGCGTTAGCTATCCTTTGGACGAAAGGAGTGCCTTTCCTCCTGTCGTGGTCGATGTAAGAAGTCCTTCCTCCGACCAGCTGCTGAACAGCCTGGTTGAGTGCGTCTATCTGGTCCTGCACTGCGGTAGGAATCGCGGTGGCCTCTGTTGCTGGGGTGACGTTCTCGCCGTGCCTCTCGCGGCGATCATTGAGTACGTCTCTCAGGTTCTCTTCTCTGCTTCGCTGCTCGCTGCCACCGAGCCGGTTGAAGACATTATTTTGTCTGGGCTACCCCCCAGCATCCTGTCTATTTGGTTGGTCATCTTGAGGTACTTGGCTCCTGCTTTTACCTCTTTCTCCATTCCTCCCACTGGCATTTCCCTTGCTTGAGTCAGCCTCATTGTATCCGTGGCCATCTATGAACCTTGACTGGCTATGGTGAGATCGACTGTTCCCCCGATGCCCGTTCTTGGCTGAACCATCTCGAGCGTTAGAGGGTGGTCTGCGCTGGTCGTGGTGTCCCCGTGCACCATCATGCCGTGGGGGGCCCCGGACCGCAGGGCCTAACTCTGAGTCTCTCCTGTTGCCAGGAGGGTACTGACCTCTATTCTGTAGGTTCGGCCCATCATCCCTATGGCGTCTAGGGCTGCGAGGCTGATGCTCGGCCCTATTTTGCCTCTGTTGTGGGGGATTACCCCGAGCAGCTTGGGATGGTGACTGCACCTCAGGATCCTGTGGGACATCGTCACAGTGCATCTGAGGCTGCTCGGGCCTTTGCGGACTCAAAGGCTTAATCGGTGGGCTCGGATTAGGACCCCTCTCGGGTGGCCCATTAACTGGTTGGTCATGCTGCGAGGCAGGTGCAGCCTGATTTCTAGCCAACAGCAAGGCTGCCTCAAGGGCTGCCATGGCTTCGTTCTGGCGGCGGTCAACCTCCGCCTGCCTTTCGCTCAATTCCGCGCGTTGCCTTTCAATCTCCTGCTGCTGCCGCGCCATAACTTCAGCGGCAGTCTCCTGACTGGCCCTCAGATTAGCCAGCTCTTCCTACAACGCGCCAGAGTACTCTTCAGCGTTGCATCATCCATTTCCTCCTCTTCAAAGTCTAGTTGTGGATCATCCTCCGCCATGCTTGCAGAAGGAGGAGGAGGTGGCGGGTTTGACGGTGCAGCGACGGCCGCCTGTCCAGTTTTCCTTCCAGCTTTTGCCATTAGTTTTCTTAACAGCAATAAATCAATCTCTCAATGAAAGCACCAGAATGTTGACCCAAGATTTGGCCAACTGACACGGAGTCAAAATGTGATTGATGTGAATGAATGTATAGAGAAGAACGTATGGCAAAAACAGTAAATCACACAAGAATTTTTATAGTGGTTTGGCCCCAGGATCTGGTAATGACCTACGTCCACTTAGACTGATATTGATATGAGAATCAGAAGAGTGATCAAAGAACTAGGGTTCAATGAGTTTCACTAACCTCTGAAGAACAATACAAGTTTACTAGGAGAATTACTATAGTTTCGAATGATTCAAAAGCCAAAAAAGTCCCTCCCTTGAGCTATCTCTTGCTATTTATAGGCTCAAGGGGGGTTACAAAAGATTGTTACAGATATTCTTTCCTGAATAATCGGATACCCAGAAGATTGTATGAGATAAATTCGGGATTCATGAAGATCTTCCCATAAATGTTGCCTTGTACACGGAACCATCGACCAGACCGGTCGTGGGTAATACAGGCTTTCCTTGCTTCTACTGTATCTTCTGGTCGATACTCTAGCAGACGCTTCCGGGTGTCAGCCACGTGTCCAGGGATTACTTGCCACGTCATAAACGCTAATTTATTGGATAACAGGAGCCAATACTTGACTCGGGCGAGTCAAGGGGTATTTTGGGTATTTGATGTTTAATTGAGTAATTAGGTTTTGGAAACAAATATTTAAGGATATATTTGAATTTAGAGAGTTTAGGAGGGAATAATGGAGAAATTTATCATTTTGCCCTCGGGGACGTTTTTGGTACCCCGAGCCTTGGGATTAACTTAATTAACTTTAGTTAGATAAAACAAAACAAAGGAAACAGATAGACCTTTGCCAAAACTGACTCTTCTCTCTCTCTCACTCTTGCTTCCTCTAGAAACTCTCTCAAGCTAACTTTGGAAGCTAAGGAGGAATTTTGGGCCAGGAATCACTTGAATTGAAACTAAGGACTTAGGAATCAGCTCGGTAACTACTTTGTGGATTTATTCTTCAGTAGAGGTGTACACTAAGGCTCGGAAGTCAGATCGTGCTTGAGGGTCATTTTTCGTAATCAAAGCACTCAGAATTAAAGGTAAGAAAACTACACCCAGTTGTATGACTATGTTGGGACTAAGGGTTCCCTATACTTATATGCAACATTGTATGATGGTATTATGCCATGTGGACATGAAGTAAACGACCTAAGAGTGTTGGAATTAATATTGGTGCACAGGACGCGGCTCAGCCAATGGTAGCTGAGGAGAACTTAATATTCACTGAGCTCGGTTTAAGCAGACTAGAGTTAGTGGGATAAATAAGGGTTGCGACCTAAGGGCGTCGACCTTGGATATTGTATGATATGTTAATTATCTGGATGATAGATTGTTGATTGATATCATTGATTATATGAATTATGTGATCTGTTGAGTATTTGATTAATGAGTTATGAATTGTTTGGTTACTATTATTGATTATATTCTGTGTATTGGTTTTCTTGCTGGGCCTTGGCTCACGGTCGCTACGTGTTGCAGGTAAAGGCAAGGGTAAGCTGGATCAACCCTGACTTGGAGAGCTCTAAAGGCAGAATGTACATAGTCAGCTATT
This sequence comes from Humulus lupulus, assembly GCF_963169125.1. Lineage (NCBI taxonomy): Eukaryota > Viridiplantae > Streptophyta > Magnoliopsida > Rosales > Cannabaceae > Humulus > Humulus lupulus. Next base: position 164,190,677 of record NC_084794.1, on the reverse strand, counting down.
CGGCTGCCACGGCCGAGGATTGGACAGGGACAGGAATACCTTAAATGTCTATTTTGCCCTTAGAATGGATAATAGTTGTATATAACCCTGGATTTTAGTAAACTATCCTTTAAACTCTATTTCTTTTGGGATCCTGTGTACAAAATGTTTATTTAAATGAAGTTTATCTTTTATGATCAAAATCTTTTAACCCTACTTCAATAATGGTTTTAGTGACACATTTTCAACTAAATGACTTGATTAGCAAGTCTTGCACCTTTATAATCACATAGTGTGATAGTCTTGGCTACCCAGGGCGTTACAACTTGTCGGCCCCTGGCCTAATCCTTTGTGCGATCTCAGAACTCTTGTTAAACTGGGAATTGAACTCATTTTTTATTCCCCAGACTCTTTTACGCTTTCTTCTCTACACTGCTTGGAGAATTACGAGTCTCTCGTTCTGAAATTCCGTGTTCTGACACTTGAATCTTGCAACCTCTTATGTCCTTCCAGACAGGCAGATGCTCCTGCCCTAATAATTCTAACAACTTCTTCGGTTTCCCCCGAACCAATGCTGAACCATAATACTCATTGCCTTTTATTTCCTTACCATATCCTATGTCGTGTCATCTTAACCGCAAACTGGCATTCATCACTGTGGCTGCTTCATCAAGGAACTATACTTTTCATAATATCCCAAACACTTGCACATTCAATACAGAGTTCATTAAAATAACAATAAATCCCTCAGATCGCCATTCTATTTGTAGACAACCAATAATTCTAAGTGTCGACCTTATTTCCTTCGTTCCCCATTCACTTTTCTAGAATTTGGAGAAACTCAAGGGTCTCAATCCAACACTATCACTTATCATGCTGCGTCACCCGTTCACACGAACTGAAGTGTGTTAATTCAACCTACTGTGTTGTAACCTTCTTTATACAATCATCTTACAATCCACCACTATACCATTATATCTACCAATATCTGAATATTAGATCTTATCATCCATTTCAACTTCCTTGTTACCATATGTCTTAGAAGGTAATACAATGTTCATTTAGGATCTCCCTCTCAACACCACATTCTATCGGATCACTCATCCGATCTTCATCTCTTAATTCATACTACTATGGTAGGTTTCTTGACCATACTCACAAGATCTTATTTCTGAATTTCATTGTCCATAAAGACATATATCTATCCACAACCCATCACCGGTGCCACATCAATCCCAATTGTTACTGTATCTAACCTTGTTGTAATTCGTGGCGTCCTATCCAATTGACACAGACAATCCTAAGTAAGAGATCAACTTCCAAATTAATTTTCCTTTTGTACAGTCAAGGATTTCTAACATGTATTACTCAGTAAGTCTCACTGGATTCTGGTCTCAGGGTTATTCTTTTACAAACGACCAACCGTCAACTTAATATTCTCTATATACCAACCATGTTCCTACTCTCTCCCCTACCCTGAGACTCAAACCATTATCCCTTCAGTCTATGTGTGGGCGCGTCTTAGATTTGATGCACCGCTTACAGTTTCATGTTCTTAAAACAAAGTCAAGTTCCTTCTCACTATCCTTCTGTAACCATTCATTACACACATACTTCTATATCACGGGGTGTTAACCAATCTTTATTCTGTCTTCCAAAAATTTGATACAAAGTTGTCCATTCAGTCTACCTTTATGCTCTTTTGTCGTTCTAATCTCTGATGTGGCCATCCTCCAAAGATACTTATGTAGTACATGACATGTTCCCTAGTCTCATTGTGCTTTCTATCCTTCATTCGTTCTTTAGTAATCTCTTTGTGGCTTCAGACTGAATCTATTCATACCTGATCCCTTTTGTTCCTATAGCATGACCTTGAATACCCTTGGCAAGATTGAAACTGACACCTTCTGAAGCCTTACTTTTAATATTTCTTCTTCAATTTTAGTATCATCAGCGTCGCATTCTACTTCTAGCTGGAAAGTAGTTCAATGCATCCTTAACGAACCTAGATGTGACTTATTCATATCCTTCTTATACTCTCTGCTTGTTGAACTTACCTGTGTTGTTGAAGCTTAAGTCAGTTAAGAATCTCTACTGGTAATCCATCACACCCCACTTGGTACAAGGGATAATTCCTGAAGTGTCTCTTTCCTTGATCCTCAGCTGGCAATAACCAGATCGTAGATCAATTCTTGAAGACATTGTCCTGTCTTGTAACCGGGCATTTAAACTCTTTATCCTTAACAGACAATGACAACGAATTCCACGATACAACGCTCTGTCTAATCCATCCCTAAGCTAGATACTTCTTCAATTAAACCAGTAATTCTTTCTGCCAAACGAATACCATTCTTCATACTGTCCTTGATGCTGAGTTTTTCCATAGCCAACTCCTGAAGTGTACTCAACAACTCCTTACATACTCATCTGAATCCCTACTAACCACTCCAGTATCCATTCAGTCCAACTTATATACTCCAGGTTATGTCCCTCGCAATCCATTGTTGCCTCTTAACAAATTAGCTTTCACCCAGGTTCATAACAAGGCTCTCATATGGCAGGCTAAATCACTTTCACTATGAACCCCTTTACTACCTGTATTATAATTCCTCTCTAAAGAGTTTCTTATTCATCCATGACAAGCACTAATATTTCAAGCCCCTCGTATAACAACCTTGAGGCATTTACTTTATATCTGAATCTCTCATGGGAGATATGCAACACCGAACTCCTCCAGCTCGTTATATACCAAGAGTGAGGACTATCAAATCAACTAGTCACCTTCGAGGAACTAGGCTCGGCTTCAAATGTAACAAGACATTCCAGTCTTCCATTCTCTAATCTTGGGCGATCCCTAATCGGCCCTAACATATTGAACCATTCCATGTAGATAACGTGTCCTTATTTGGCATCTTTCCAGATGGCGTCTCTTACTTCTAGTGTATGCTGAATAACTTCACTAAGCCTCATCACTGTCCTGACGGCTATCCTGTAAACTATACCCCTTCCTGTCAAAACCAGGAGACAAAGACCTGTCAGGGGCTCTTCTGTTCTGATTACCGAGTACCTGCCGTGACTAGATTCCACCAATGGAAATATCATCATTCAAATTTCTTGCCCTCCAACGTTCACGCTCCATACCTCATTCCTTATATCTCAAATACCATGGTCCTCCTTGCTGCCCAAGCACAGATGAAAATCTCATGCACTAGAGCAGCCCTGGTGCTTTGAGCCATCCCAAAGTTTAATCCTTAAATGATTCATCATGTCCGGTTGCATCCGCTTATATCAGTCTCCCAAGTGAATCGACCAACCCACCAACTCATTGACATACATTGTTGTTGCCTTACCATTCTCAACCAAGTTCATAAACCAAGTTCATAACCTCTTTATTGAACCACTGCCTAAATTCCTCTCAACCTTTTATGACAATATCTTGGGTCAGAATACTACTTCCGGGCATCCTTCTGACAGAACCACTTAGCGCAACCACTTTGCCATGACCTAATCAATTCCTAGGCACATCCAAAGCTTCCTCATAACCAAGGAATAATGCCTCTAAAGCCTTCCATACAGTACTCCAATATGTCTATACCTTTAAATCAACCAACATTGGTGCCCCTGCTGTTACACTATACAAAGCAGCTCTTTCCCCAAAAAAACCCGTTGTTTCACCCATCTAGTCTCCTTTATCAGACCTCACAGCTTACCCATACACCAACAAACGTCTGCTGCAACCTTCAGGGCCAGATGGAGGGTTCCAATTCCCTATCTATCATCTGTAACCCCTACTCTATCATTACCAAGTCCATTTAACCATTACGAGCACAAACAATCTGAATTCATCCGCCATCACTGACTAAACCCCACAGCCCTGATGCTCATATCCAGAATCATCCCATGGGAACATCCAAGCCACCACAATAACCATACACACATAAAGCATAACAAACATCTATCTACATTACAATGCATTAGTTAAAAATTTCATTGCTACTAAATGTAATCATATTCATCATGCTTTCCATATACGAATAAGTAGATAAAGCATATAAGTTCAATTTAACCAATTAATCACATGTAATCAATATACAAACCGTTATTCAAATATCCATCCACATGCAATAGCAATGATAATCAGCATGCCTCATATCATCACACAGCAGTCATGCTCCCTATTGCTCATACAAATTAATGCATTCATATTCCATTCAAGCAATTAAGCATATAATCTCATATATTCAGTTACAAATCCCTGAGTCGAGCTTGTCTTTAGCGGCAAGTGTACATGTCCAGCCAGTCTTCAGGAACCCTTAAACCTAGACCACTTTGATACCAAGTTGTAACACCCTGGATAACCAAGACCATTACACTGTGTGTTTAAAATAGTGCAGGACTTGCTAATCAAGTCTTTCAAACGAAAATGTAATCCTATAGTCATAAACATGTTAAGTTTAAAAGATTTTGGTCATAAACAGATAATTTTCATTAAAATAATTGTTTAGTACATGGGATCCCAAAACAGGGTTAAAAAGGAAAAATGTACAAAAAATCCAAAATTTATAAATAAACACGGTCACTTTAATGGAAAAATATACATTTTAGGTTTCCGTCCTTGTACAAACCCTCGATCATGGCAGCTGAGCAGCTGACATTGTACACCTCGCCCCCAGAGCTCTCCAACTCATGGTTGAACCATCAAACCCTTGCCTTTACCTGGACCACGTAGCACCGTGAGCTGAGGCTTAGCAATGAAACTATAAAGCATAGCATAATAAAAAAAATAGTAATCAAATAACTCACAAATCATTAATCAAATATTCAATAGACTGCATCGTTCCCATAATCAGTAATATCAGTCAACAAACCAATAATTAACCATACAGACAATGAGCATGCCATAATCATCAGATTAACATCAATAAAAATTTCGCACAATATCTAGGGTCGGCGCCCTTAGGCCGCACCCTCTATTTAAGTCACTGTCGTCGGCTCACTTAGGCCGAGCCCAGTGTTCAACCCACTGACTCTGGCTCGCTTAGGCCAAGCTCAGTGATTATTTGATTAACCTCAGCTACCAGTGGCTGACCCGCATCCTGTGCGCAAATATTGATTCCGGCACTCTTAGGTCATTTATCACATGTCCCCATGGCATAATACCATCCTATGACATCACATACAAGTATAGGGAACTCTTAGTCCCAACATAACCACATAATTGGGTGCATTTTTCTTACCTTTAATTTCGAGTGCTTTAGTTACCACGAACGGTCCTCAAGCACGATCTCGCTCTGAGCCTTGGCATAAACCTAGCCACAACCGTAAAAATAGAACCATCATTAAATCTTAATTCCATAACCTAACTTCGGGACCAACCCCAAGCCCTCGGAAAGCCCAATTCCGCCAAACGGGGTGGTGGAATCGACCCCCGAGTCCCTAAGTGAAAACCCTAAGAAAGATACCCAAAACCCACTTCTGGAGGTAGGGTAGCACTACAACACCACAAAGTGGGCACTACAACACTACAAGCATAGACAAACACCCCCCACGAAACCAGGCATAGCGCTACAGCACTACAATCAACAACATGCAATCCTCTGGTTTTTCCTTCTAGCTTTCCCGAGCCAAAGCTCTACCAAATCACTCCAAACCTTATCCAACCTCAAAATTGACCTTACAACTCACTATAGCTCAGCCAAATAAATCCATCAACATCGAAAACCTAGCTAAAAGCATCATCAAACACATAAAATAGACTTGCACTCAAAAGCTCAAGAACACCATTAGAAAACCCAGAAACCCATAAATTTAAGGTTAGAATTGGTTACCTTAGTTGAGAGAATTCGACCTTAGGTTGTCTTTTATACCCTTCCAGCCTTTAGTTCCTCAAACCCCAAGCTCAAGCCCCTTGATTCCCATCCAAATCTCAAAATCAGAATCAACTTCTTCAAATTTTGAAAACTCTTAAACCTTACCTTAACTTGAGCTAAATCCTGTTGAACTTCTAGCCACTCCAAGGATCAGAGTCCTAAGACCTTGCCCAGACATTTCCCTGAGTTTCTAGCTCCAAAATCCACAAGAAAATGGTGAAGAATAAGCAAACCGTGTGGGAGAGAAAGAGGCAACTTAGGTGTTCTGTTTTCTCTGCTTTCCTTCTTTCCTTCAACTTCTAGCCTTTTCCTACCACTTCCACTAAGTCTAAAAGCAGAATAACCTTTATCCCCTCTTAACCACCAAAAGACCATTTTGCCCTCCCAAATAAACATAGGTTTTTAATCATTCTAAGGGCATTTTGGTCATTTATTCCCAATTCCCGCTAATTCCTCAAGTGTTCCTAATATTTACCACTTAATTCTCGTCATCTAATTAATCACCAATTATTTTCCCCAATGTCTATTAATCCCTGATATAATTTCTAAATTTCCAGAAATACCCCTAGGCTCCCACCGAGCTGGGTACAAGTTCCCGCCGTGACTATTTTGCCAATCCGCTCACTAGAACCGTCTCGAGCCACAAGCTGGAAATATATCCACATAATAATGTGGTCTCAACAATTTATCACATATTATTACATTTATGCCCTCAACGGGTCGAGATTACAAACATGCCCTTGTAAACAAAACAGGGCCCACATGCATAATTCATACTCATAACACATGCATCTAATCACATCCATCTACTCATATAATCATCCATGCTAGAAAATCACGCATTTAATCATTTATTCACATAAATACCAATTATGCCCTCCTGGCACACTAATCAAGGCCCGTAAGCCTTATTAGCAATTTTGGGTCGTTACAAGGAGCCAAATAGGCCAGAGTGGAGGAATGATGCTAACCCTCAAAACAAAGTTGAGGTCACTTCAAGGGAAACACCCCCACACTTGAGGGAAGAAATCAATAGGAAAATGACGAATGAGAGGACCACACCTCCTGTGGCTCTCCCGGAAGACAAAAGGAAAGGAAAGGCCAACCCATCCAACTTGAGATACTCCTTGAACAAAAGGAGACAAGACCTAGACACCAAGATGAGGAGCCTATGGAGGAAGATAATCACCGTGTCTAGGGGGCACACTGTCGGTGATGAGTTTGATTACGAATTACCCTTCATTAGGGAAATCCAAGCCATGGGGATTCCAGCCAACTTCAAAGAGACTCACATGGTGATGTACGAGGGCAATACGAATCCAAAGTAACATATTGATGCGTTCAACTTCCATTACAGCAGAAGTGTGCCCAGGTAGTAAGCTGTGAGATAACACGCTAAATAGGGAGGTCACTAACTTAGACAATTTCTACGAATGGAAACAAAAATACATTCGTGTTGAGGATTGTCACGAGATGCTTAAGGCTGGGAAGGGCGAGTCATCCCTAAAACCCTCAATCCATGAAGGCCTAAATAGCGCAAAGAAAAAGAGGGCCTACGAAGGGTCGAGAAATGATCGTCCTCAGAAGCCCCAATGTGTAGGTGAACACAGATAGACCCCATACACCTTTTATAGCAACCTATCACATACTAGGGAACATATATTCGTCACGAATGAGAATAAGGTCCCCTTTAAGAGACCCTCGCCAATGAAGAAAGATCGATAAAAAAGAGACCCAAGTAAGTATTGTCAGTATCATAAAGACATTGGCCACACAATGGCAGAATGCACTCATTTAAAGGTAGAAATCAAAGAACTTATACCCAGGGGACACTTGGGTAGATACGTCCGCAGAGAAAATAAAAAACCAGAAGATGGACTACCCTCACCACGGGCACGAGATGTAGCCCCAGAAGTGCATTGAGAGGTTAGAACCATCTTAGGAGGGCCAGGATTCAGAGGCGAATCGAGGAAGGAGCAAGTTAGATATGCCAGGGAAGCCAGGAGAAGCCCCCCTCCATGTGTCTTAAGTTTGGAGAAATGACCCCCAAAAATTTGAAGCGGAAGAACGACTCAATAACCTTCACTGAAGAAGATTCACTGGGTGTGCATTTGCCGCACAACGATCCCTTCGTGTCGATTGTACAACTTTCTAACATGAGGGTGCATCGGGTCCTGATGGACAATGGGAGCTCCGTGGACATCCTATATTACCCAACCTTAGAGAAAATGAGAGTAAGCATCAGAACCTAATGCCTTGCAATACCTCCCTGTATGGGTTTACAGGAGACTCGATGCAACTCATAGGCTTAATCAAGTTATCCCACACCATGGGAGAGCAACCCAGACAAACAACCATAATGGAAAACTTTGTCATGGTAGACTATGCCTTGGCCTTCAATGCAGTATTAGGGAGACCCTCCCTAAGAGAATTGAAGGAAATAACCTCAGTATATCACTTGGCCATATAATTCCCGAATCCTGGAGCGATAGCAAGTGTGAAAGGGGGGTAGAAGGAAGCGATGGCATGTTATAACATGTCCCTCTGATCTACCATGAAATTGTTAGTGCCTATGGCGATGGTAGTGCATGGAAGCGTAAACCTGCATGAATTAGACCCCCAGGTCACAGAGGAACCCAGGACCGAGCTAGTAAAGGAATTGGAAGAAGTCACAGCAATGAATGAGTTATTGAGGAAGCTGAAGGTAGGGAGAAACCTTTTGGATAATGTAAAAGAAAAGTTGGTAGAATTTCTGAAAGATAACCTTGATGTGTTCGCCTGGAGTCACGAGGACATGGTGGGGATAGATCCATCAGTCATGTGCCAACACTTGAACATCGACCCAAAAGCAAGAGCTGTGAGGCAGGAAAGGAGGGCACTAGATCCGGAGAGATACGTGGCCTTGAAAGAAGAAGTTGACAAGTTGAAGGAAAATGGATTTATTCGAGAAGCATTGTACCCAGTATGGGTATCCAACACAATCCTAGTCCCAAAGCCCAATGTGAAGTGGAGGACTTGCATGGATTTTACTAATCTTAATAAAGCCTGCCCCAAGGATAGCTTCCCACTTCCTAGGATAGATCATTTAGCAGATGCAATGGCTGGGCACGAGCTACTCAGCTTCATGGATGCCTATTCCAGGTACAACCAAATACCCATGAACCCAGCCGATGAAGAACATACTTTGTTTATCAATGGAAAAGGGGCTCTATTGCTATAAGGTGATGCCTTTTGGGTTAAAGAATGCGGGCGCTACTTATCAAAAGTTGGAAAAAGAATGTTTGCAAATCAGATAAGAAGAATATTGAAGTATATGTGGATGATTTGTTGGTGAAGACAAATAGGGCAAAATAGCTCAAAAATGAACTCTGTAGCGTCCCAAATTTTCTAATAACGCTTAGGGCCTTGAATAGTGTGCCTGGAGGGAAATAATTGATTTAATTATGTTAATAAATGAATTTGATGATTATGTGATTGGAAATGCATGTTTAGGTGAATTAAATATGCATATGGGCCCCATTTGGCTATTTGGGGCATATTTGTAATTTTAGCCCATTGATGGCATAAATGCAATATCTGTGTGTATTGTGATCGATACCACGAGTGAGTGGTGATATATTTGTTATGCACGATCCGAGAAGGCCCTAGGGAGCTGATTAGCTAGAAAGTCACAACGGGGTCAAATACTCGGCTCAGGAGGAGCGTAAGGGTATTTCAGGAATGTTATATGTCTTCGAGATTTATCGAGTAATGGGTAGTAATTTAGTAATGATTTGGATATGTCAAGATTAAACAAGAATTTATGGGAACACTCGAGGAGTTAGCGAGATATGGTAAATGACAGAATTGCCCTTGAGGTTAGTATATGAGTTTAATTAGAAGGAAGGGCAAAGAGGTAATTTGGCCTTAATAGTGGATAAACTTAGGTAGCTGGGGTTACCCTTAGTCTCTAACACATCCTGGAAGGGAAAGAAAGAAGAAAAATCAAATAGTCTCTCTCTTAGCTCACACTCTCTCTTTCGGTTCACACTTTTTCGATTGGGAGCTTGGGAATTTTGGAGAAAACTTGAGGAGTTGGGCTGAACAATTGGTGGAGTGCAAGCTTGAGGAGTTGAGGAATTAGTTCAAGCCAAATATATCTCAAAGATAAGAATCAGAACTGGTTTTTTGTTGAGTTTCTTTTGTTTTGTTGGAGTTTTCAGGGGTGGAACCATAGATGATTGAATAAGAGTTCTAGTAGGATTTTGTTTTGTTCTTTAAGATTATGTGCTGCTCTGAGTTTTGTATAAGTGATTTGGGGCTGAATTCTGGCTTTAGCATAGGTTTGGGTTGATTTTCAGGTGATTTAGAAGTCTAAAATGGAGGTAATTTTTGGGTTTCTAGCTCGAGTCACGGCCCTGTTCATCAGGCACCGCGGCTCGCTTGAGTTAATAGGCCAGGGGACTTTGGGAAAAATTGCCCAGGCACCGTGGCGCAAGGTTTAGGTGCTATGGCTCGTGTCTCTCAGCAGAGAGGCATTTTGTCTCTGACTTGGGGCGTGCCACGACCCTTAAGGGGTCTGGGCCGCAACCCAAATGCAGAATTTTGGCTGTTTGAAGGTTTTTAGGTCGGGAACTCAAACGTTAAGGCTTGGAAAGGTTTTCTAAGGTCTCGAATGCTAGATTTATGTCTCGAGGATATTTATTGGAATAGAATTTGATGAATGGCTATTATAAATATGTTGTGACTAAGTTTTAAACAAGATCAGTGTTAGATGGTTGTACTCTGCATTCCGGTGCTCAGATAACTTAGGACACAGGTAAGAAAACTGTTGTACCCGTAGAGCAGGTCATGATCCTATTTTTTGTATTGCAGGGCATGGTCCTATATGATTGAATTGCAAGGCGTAGCCCTATTGTTTATGTTTAGTATATGTGTGAATATTTGTTGATATTATGCCATGTAGTGCATATTTGTGAATGAACGGTGGAGGCCGGGAACGACGAAGGATGGAAATGGCGTTCAGCACGCAGAGTGCAGGCCATTAGGGTGAGACCCTCTTAGGATGCTAGAGACATCCTCTTGGTAAAGACTGAGACCCAGGGCCTGGTAAAGAGCTTGGGACGGCATGGCCGCAATGTGTTTAACCTATGGGCTGCTTTGTTATATGTTGTTGATAGATATAAATATGTTATTTGTTTTGTGGCTCACGTGTGTTCTATGGTAGAGGTAAGGGCAAAGGAAAGGTCGACCAACCATGACAACGGAGAGTGTGGCGCAATGGGTACATGTTTGGCCTACCTGGCTACCACAGCCTCGGTTATTTTGGGAAGATGTAATGTATTGGTATAGATTTATCGCCTAAGTCAACCTTAAATGTATTTTGAGATGTAAAGTATTTTCTAAACAGTATTTTGGGATCCCAAATGTTTAACACTTTACGATTTCAATGAATGACGACATTTTTACATTAAATGTCTTTAAATGATTTTTTATTCAATTTTAGCAACAATTTTAACCTAAAAGCTCGATTAGCGAGCTAATGTCACGTTTTAAACTCACTTAGTGACGGCTCTACGGAAGTAGGGCGTTGCAACCTCTGTGAAATGTTTGACACCCTCCAAAGATTCAGAATGAAGTTGAACCCACCCAAGTGCACCTTTGGAGTTTTGTCAGGGAAGTTCCTCAGTTTTATAGTAAATTCCCAGGGTATTGAGGAAAATCCTGATAAAATCAGAGCACTATTGGAATTGAGCCCACTGAGAAACAAAAAGGAGGTGCAATGCTTGATAGGGAGAGTAGTAGCACTCAACAGGTTCATTTCCACATCCACCAACAAGTGTCTCCCCTTCTTCAACATCCTAAAAAGGAACAAAAAGTTTGCTTGGGATGAAGATTTTCAGGAAGCCTTTGCTAAGATAAAAGAACACCTCAGAAAACTGCCCCTTCTTGCTAAGCCTGAAAAAGGGGAAAGGTTGTACCTATACTTAGCAGTGTCGGAACACACCATTAGCACCGCCCTAGTCAAAGGGGAAAAGAAGCACCAAAAACTCATATACTATGTCATCAAGTAATTGGTAGATGCTGAAACCCGGTACCAAGAAATAGAAAAATTAGCATACACTTTGGTGGTGGCCTCATGAAAGCTAAGGCCTTATTTTCACGCTCATGCTATTGAAGTGCTCACCAACACCCCTTTGCGTTAAGTCTTGCATAAACCATAGACTTCAGGAAGGTTTTTAAAATGGTCAATTGAATTAAGTCAATTCGGCATCACTTATACCCCAAACAATCTTAATCAACGTGCAGGTACTTGCAAACTTTATAGTCAAGTTTGCCTACTGACCCCATGAAGAGGGAGAAATAGAAGAAAATGAATTGACTTACGAAGGAGAAGAAAAGCATCCTGAAGAATGGAGCCTCAATGTAGACGGAGCATCCAACGAAGGAGGGGCAGGAGCTGGCATAGTAATGATGGGACCTGGGGGCATAAGTTGTATTGTGCAATACGATTAAGATTTGAAGCTTCCAACAATGAAGCACATTACGAAGCACTCCTGGTTGGCCTGTGGCAGCCAAGGAGCTGAAGGTAACACATCTGCATATTTTTAATGACTCACAATTGATAGTATTTCAGATGAAAGGTGAATATCAAGCAAGAGGCCCAAAGATGGCTGCATACATGGCCAAGGTGAAAGGGTATTTGGACCAGCTGGAACAGTATACCATATAACAAATCCCAAGAGAGCAAAACACAGATGTTGATGCTCTCGTAAAGCTCGCCTCCACCTGAGATGGAGATACGCTTGAGTCCATCCCAGTGGAATACCTGTCCAGACCAAGTATAGCAGAGGGGGAAGTCCACATGGTCAATATTCCTGGGGATTCATTGAGCAAACCCATCTTGAGGTACTTAAGTGATGGAATGTTGCCTTTGGACAAAAAGGATGCCTGCAAGTTGGTTTACAAAGTCGCCCGATACACCCTGGTAGATGGAGTCTTGTATGAAAGGGGCTTCTCCACCTCGCTCCTTCGGTGTATAATCAAGGAGGAGGCTTTGAAGGTTCTACGAGAGATACATGAAGGAGAATGTGGAAATAATGTTGGGGGGAAATCCACAACAAAAAGGGCCATGCGACAGGGTATTATTGGCCCACCATGGAAAAGGATGTGAGAGACTTCGAAAGGAGATACGACAAGTGCCAACGGCGTGCGAACTACCCCAGACAGTCACCAAATGAATTGGTGAGAATGACCAGTGTGTGGCCCATTTCTGTGTGGGGGATCGACTTGATTGGCACATTACCAGCAGGAAGAGGAGGAGCAAAGTATGCAGTTGTAGCTGTAGATTACTTTACCAAATGGGTTGAAGCAGAGCCTCTAGTCAATATAACAGCTAAGCAAATCACCGCCTTTGTCCACAAGTTTATCATCTACAGGTATGGGGTGCCCTACAAGATAATCTCCGACAATGGCACCCAATTTGAAAGAGGGTTGTTCGATGAATATTGCAGAGAAAGGGAGATCAAAAGGAGTTTTTTCGCTGTTTTACTGTAATGACCAACCTATTTCTAAGACTTAGACCATTAAAACTACTAGACATAATTACTACTTTAAAGAGAACATACATGAGAAATATTCATAACTTTATTGAAACTTTAAAATAATATTTGTAATACATAAATGTGCTCTTTGTTTTAAAATAAAACGTAACTTTAAATGAAATTGTTTACAAAGCTAAATGCAGAAAATACATAAAAACATAATTTAAAGAGACTAAAGAAAATAACGTCGTCCTCGAATCGACACGCAGCCCATCCATTCCATTCACCTCAACACACATTCCAAGCTTCCAAGAATCCTTACGCCTTTGCATCTATTTTCCTACATCAAAATAAAAGTAAATGAGTGAGCCTATTGCCAAGCAAGGAAAACTACTAACAACATAAAACATATACATAAATTATATCATAACCATATATACTATAAACATATGTCATATAATACTACAATGGCCATTATACTACTCGGGGCTTGTTAACTAGGCAAGTCATATGCCCAATAGATTTGTGGGGCTTGCTAGCTAAGCAAGTCATATGCCCATAAATTATTGGGGCTTGCTAGCTAGAGAAGTCATATGCCCAATATCTATAAACATACTATACATAATGTTAACAAAAAACATAAGATGATATAACATATAACATAACATATCATACAAACATACAGGATCTATCCTATTTTCCTTACCAAAACCGGGATTTTTGAGAACAAATGTGGGACTTGGTACACTCCTAAAACCAGCAATAAAAATGGTGAGTATTTCTAAAGGGTAAAGAATAATTGTGGAAACTAAACCTTTAAGACAAAACTTACCAAGGAAGATCTTTAAGTTTCAAAAACCTAGTAAAAAACAAATACCAAAAGTTAGGATATGAATAAAAGGAACTAAAGAAAAACTAAAGTAGTTTAAAGAACTGGGCTTAGAGAATAGAAATACCTTAGTTAACCTTATGGATTGGTCTAACTTCAATACCGAAATACACTAATCCTCACTTTCCAAGTATTTTATAAAGCTTAAGAATGGCAAAGATTTTTCCCAACCCAAGTGTTTATCACTTTATGGTCTCACTAGCACCTTGGAGTCTCTGATCACAGCTTGAAGAATGAGAGGATGGGATGGGTACTAAGTCCTATTTATAGAGGTAAGGAGTGAAACTAACCCTTTTTTTATTTGAATAAAATAATCCTTTTAAAATGAAAAAGAATTGAATTTTCATCAATCAAAGGCTGAGGACTCGGTCAAAAACATTCAGAGGTAGGTCTAAGTAGTTAAGGCTTGTTTTCAAAAATTAGAAAAAAAATAACTAAGGGCGATATATCGCCCCTATGTGGCGATATATCAGCTCTGCCCTAATCCTGAGCCTCCGTTTGTACGATCGTACAACGTCAACGTGTTTTCCGTATTCTTCGTCAGGCGATATATCGGCTCCTAGCTGCGATATACCGGGATACGTGAATATTTTAAACACGTAATTGCACTTTTTCAGCATAAGTAAGGTTGGATAACTGCTTTGACTGAGTCAAACTATTACCCTAACAGTTTCTGGTAGGTGCTAAGGCTGTTATCTCTTTATTTAATCATTAAAATACTTAATTCCTTAATAATCTTACTTATGACAAGTGTCATAATCCTATTGGCTCTATCTAAACCTTAGGTTATAATAAATATCATATTTATGACCAGTAATATTAATTAAACCTTATATTATAATTAATATTCTTAAACTATAGGTTAAACTTATAAAATCCATAACTATTGCTAGGCGTTTCCAACTAAGTCCCGGTTTTAACCAAAATCCACAAAATCTAAAATACTACAACTACTACTAACTAGCTAACTAAGTAAACATTTTGGGACTCTACAATTCTCCCCTATTACAAAGAATTTCGTCCTAGAAATTTACTTACCAAACAATTCCGGATCCCGAGCTTGCATGTCCTCCTCCAACTCCCACGTTGCCTCTCGTTCAGAACTATTTCTCCATAGGACTTTGACTATCAGAATACTCTTAGACCGTAATTCCTTCATCCCTCTATCTAGGATGCTAACTGGCTGTTCCTCGTAACTCATGTCTTTCTGGAGTGCTATCGTATCATACTTGAGGACGTGAGATGGGTCTGACACATATCTGCGCAGCATCAAGATGTGGAACACATTGTGGCTATCTGTTAATGCTGGCGGTAAGGCTAATCTATATGCAAATGCTCCCACTTTGTCCAATATCTCAAAAGGACCTATAAACCTGGAACTAAGCTTGCCTTTCTTCCCGAACCGCTTCACACCTTTCATAGGAGATATCCTGAAGAAGACTTGATTTCAGACTTTGAATTCCACATCATGCCGCTTGGCATCCGCATAACTTTTCTGATGACTTTGAGCAGCGAGCATACGCTTTCTATTCAGTGCTACTTCATCCTGAGCCTCTCTAACAGCTCCGGGTCCAAGTAGTTGTCTTTCTCCTACTTCATCCCAATGTAACAGTGATCGACATCTCCTTCCATAAATTAGCTCGTAAGGTGCCATCCCGATCGTCGACTGGTAGCTATTGTTGTAGGTGAATTCTATCAGTAGCAAGTACTTACTCCATGATCCTTCGAAATCAAGTACACAAGCGCGCAACATATCTTCTAAAATCTATATGGTACGCTTAGAATGACCGTCTGTCTGTAGATGAAATGTTGTACTAAGACTTAACTTGGTACCCATGGCTTGCTGCAAACTTCCCCAAAATCTCGATGTAAACACCGATCCTCTACCGGACACTATTTTCTTAGGGATTCCATGCAGTCTTACTATTTCTTGAACATAAATGTATGCATATTTTTTCTGTTGTATAGGAAGTCTTGACAGGCAGAAAATGAGTTGTGCTGCTTATTACTACCCAAGCCGACTCGTGCTGCTTATTCGTTCGAGGCAAACTTGTCACAAAATCCATGGCTATGTCATCCCATTTCCATTCTAGAATACTAAGTGGTTGCAATAAACCTGCAGGTCGCTGATGTTCTTCTTTCACTTGCTGGCATACCAAACATTTAGACACGTACTTCGCTATATCCTTCTTCTTTCCTAGCCACGAATACATTGCCTTAAGATTGTGAGTCATCTTGGTCGACCCTGGGTGAACTGAGTATGGGGTGTTGTGCGCTTCTTCTAGAATCTTCATCTTAATCCCTTGATCATTTGGTATGCATACCCGATCCTTATATCTCAATAAACCTTGACCTGATATTGAGAAATATGTGGCCTTCCCTTCTTTAACTGCATCCATATGTACTACTAATGTGTCATCATGCCCTTGCCCAATCTGTATCTCTTCTAACAGACATGACTGTATGGACAAGTTAGCCAATTTACCAATGACTACTTCTATTCCAACATTGACCAGCTTCTGCTATAGCGACTTTTCTATTCTACCTAATGGTGCTAGACTTCCATAATTCTTTCTACTTAGCGCATCAACAACTATGTTTGCCTTTCCCGGGTGGTATAAGATTTCGTAGTCATAATCCTTCACTAGCTCTAACCACCTGCGCTTCCTCATGTTGAGCTCCTTCTGAGTGAAGAAATACTTTAAGCTTTTGTGGTCAGTATAAATCTCACATCGTTCTCCATAAAGATAGTGGCGCCAGATTTTCAACGCAAAGACCACTGCCACCAACTCCATATCGTGTGTTGGATAGAATTGCTCGTATTCCTTTAGCTACCTTAAGGAGTAGGCTATCACCTTGTCATTCTGCATCAGCACATAACCCAACCCTTGCTTCGACGCATCAAGTAGACTACAAACTTGTCATTGGATGTTGGTACACAAAGTACTGGTGCTGAGCATAGCTTATCCTTTAGCAACTGGAAACTCTCTTCACACTTATCATTTCAGTTGAACCTCTGCTGCTTCCGAGTAAGGTTGCTGAGCAGAGTGGCTATCTTAGAAAAGTCTTTTACAAACCTCTGATAATAGCCTGCTAGTCCCAGAAAACTTCTTACTTCAGACGCATTCTTTGGTCTTGGCCAATCCTTCACATCCTCTACTTTAGATGGGTCTACAGTAATTCCATCCTTGGATACTATGTGGCCGAGAAATGCTACTTGTGAAAGCCAAATTTGATTGTGAAGTCAATTTCTCGAGTGGGCGGCAATCTTGGTAAGTCATCAGGAAATACTTCTGGAAATTCCTTTACAATATGAACGTCTCCAACTTTTAGCGGTGTTTCCTTTACCACATCCGTGACGCTAGCTAAAAATGATTGACATCCTTTTTCTATCATCCTCTGAGCTTTAAGTGACAAAATAAGCGGTGTTTGTAGACCTGAAACCTTTCCCATAAAGCATAGTCTCTGACCATCAGAAGTTTCGAACATCACTTGCTTATGTTTGCAGTCGATGGTTGCGCCATGCCTTGTTAGCCAATCCATTCCAAGTATCACGTCAAAGTCTTTAATCTCTAGTTCTATCAGGTTTCCTTCTAGTTCTACGTCCTCTATCTTGATCAGTATGCCTCGCACTATCCGTGATGATAGGACTACTTCGTCCGAAGGAAACTCGGTTACAATCCTAATTCTAAATTTTTCACAAGGTTTGTCTAACTTCTCTATCAATCCGAACGAGATATATGAATGAGTGGCTCCCGAATAAAATAATACATAACATATATTATGGAGGATAGAAACCTGACTTGTAACTACTTTATTGTTAGCATCAGCTTCTCCTTGGGTTAAGGAAAATACACTGGCAGGAACCATCTTGTCTTCCTTTTTCCCCTTTGGCTTGAGCTGGGGACAATCTCTCTTCCGGTGTCCTTCCTGACCACAGTTGTAGCATCCCTTGGTGTTTGCACGACACTCACTAGGATGTTTCTTTTGGAATTTAGCACATTGCAGGTAGTCTACATAACCCGACCTATTACCTCCATTATTTGTTCGTGCTCTTTTATCGTTATTGGACTGCTTGTTGTCAGGATGTCGTCTCTTCTGACCATTACTGTTGTTGCTAGACTGATTGCTGTTGTTGTTGTTCCGACCATTCTGAGGTTGACTCTGATGTTTAGGCTCAGGCTTACTGGCCTCATCTTTACTAACGTTCGCCTGAAGCCTTTCTACTTCTATTGCCATTTCTATAACATCAGCATAAGTAATATTTCCTGGGTTTGCGAGCTTAACCCCTAATTCAATCTTTGGTCAAAGTCCTCTAACTAACTTGGTCACCCTTAGAAAGTTACTTGGAACCATTTTTTATGCAAACTTGGCTAATCGGTTGAACTGCCGAGCATGTTCTGCTACTGATAAGTTCTCTTGCTTCAGATCTGCAAACTCCTCGACCCTTGTGGCAATGACTGTCCAGTTGTAGTACTTTTTGTGGAACAGCCCCACAAATCTGGTCCAAGTCATGGTGGCAACATCGTGAGTCTGCTGAACTAAATCCCACCATATTCTAGCACCTTTCTTGTGAAGAGACGAAACAAAGGATATGCAGTCCGCATTACCGAGGTTCATGTGTATCAGGATTGGCTCCACATTTCTAAGACATTCTTCCGCCTCGAAGGGGTCTGTTGTCCCTTCAAAGTTTGGAGTGCGTTACTTTCAAAACCGCTCATAATCTGGCTCCATGTGCTGAGCTGGGTATGGCGCACAATTCACCATTGGCCATCCCCCATAAGGACCAACTTGTTGGGGTGCTGGAGCCATTTGCTGAGGCTGTGGTTGCGGCTGAGGCTGAGTCTGTTGTCACTGTTGCTACAGTAAGTCCTCAACTTGTTGTCGTAGCCTAGCAATTTCTATAGTGTTGTCAACCGGCGGCGGCCTTGGATTACGGTTGGCATTAGTACGCACTTCCCTTCTGCGAACTGGAGGGGCTTTATTGCTCTCAGGAGCGGCGTTGGGGACATTGACATTGTTGCGAGCAGGTCTTCTAAGCGACATCTTCAGTAGAGTTCCAATAGTCGAGAAAAACATGTTAGAACTTATATTAATAGGCTCTAAAGAAAAACCTTAATCTAAGTATACATAACTCGGACCTATTAATTAGGATTTCTTATGAAAAAAATTATATAAGCCTTCTTTATATTTAGGGTGTGTTTCTAAACTTAGAAAAATAAGCCATCTTTATTATGTTCTAAGTGTGTTTCTAATTATCCTATATGACTTAATTCTCAGGCTCGAAACTCATCGTTGTTCCAAAGTTAACCATACTAAAGGAGGGATGGGATTAGTAAAATCGTTCCCACTACTATGGCCCCCTAACTCTCAATATAGAACCATGGTTCATTGATTTGTATCCACCATCACTGAACTTAGTCATCATTTATTAAATTTATTATTTATTATGATTGCAAAAAAAAAAAATCAAACTCATATATGTCGTCAAAATAACAATGATATTATGTTGGAAAAACAATTTTCACTAATTACAATCATAAAGGAAAAATAATAAATAAAATAAATAAAGAAACTAATCTATTCTAAAAATCAGGATCTTCTACATCAGATCCTTCATCTAACTTGTCATCATCTATCTATTCATAATCATCATTTTCATGAGCCTCAAAAATTCCTCGGGGAAGATTCGTAATAATTCTATTCTTTTGTTCTTGTGTGAATTGAAATTCCATCTTAGAGGTAAACCTAATTATAAGAAAATAATATCTCATCGCCTCTGGTATTTCATCTTCAACATCTATTGTCTCCCATATTTCTTCCAAAGCAGCAATTACAAAAGGAAAATCTTTAGAAAGCCTAATTACTAAAATATATTGTTCCGTAGCTCTTATCATTATTTGCTTAGTCGTTTGGAGATGAACTATTTGATTATGGAATAAAAGAAATCTCTGAGTGATTCTTTCCAATATTCCTACTATATTTCTTGGTTCTCTAATCCTTTTTAAGGCCTTAATGGTTCGAATATTGTTATATGATAAAGCTCCATCCATATCTTTAACAGAAAACATAAGACTAAAACGTTAGCTAAAACACAGAAACATAATAACTAAAACATAAATACTTACATTGGCGGTTGGATTCAGAGCTTGAGTGTGTGTATCAAGGAGAATTTCATGTAAATGGAACCTGGCTCTAATACCAACTGTAATGACCCAACTATTTCTAAGACTTAGACTATTAAAAATACTAGACATAACTACTACATTGAAGAGAACACACATGAGAAATATTCATAACTTTAGTGAAACTTTAAAATAATATTTGTAATACATAAATGAGCTCATTGTTTCTAAATAAAACATAACTTTAAATAAAATTGTTTACAAAGCTAAATGCGAAAAATAAATAAAAACATAATTTAAAGAGACTAAAGAAAATAACGTCGTCCTCGAATCGACAAGCAGCCCATCCATTCCATTCACCTCAACAAACATGCCAAGCTTCCAAGAATCCTTCCGCCTTTGCATCTATTTTCCTACATCAAAATAAAAGTAAAGGAGTGAGCCTAATGCCCAGTAAGGAAAACTACTAACAACATAAAACATATACATAAATTATATCATAACCTCATATACTATAAATATATGTCATATAATACTGCAATAGCCATTATACTACTCGGGGCTTGTTAACTAGGCAAGTCATATGCTCAATAGATTTGTGGGGCTTGCTAGCTAAGCAAGTCATATGCCCATAAATTATTGGGGCTTGCTAGCTAAACAAGTCATATGCCCAATATCTATAAACATACTATACATAAT
This sequence comes from Humulus lupulus, assembly GCF_963169125.1. NCBI lineage: Eukaryota > Viridiplantae > Streptophyta > Magnoliopsida > Rosales > Cannabaceae > Humulus > Humulus lupulus. The sequence continues at coordinate 164,169,592 of NC_084794.1, read as the reverse complement.
GTTAACAAAAAACATAAGATGATATAACATATAACATAACATATCATACAAACATACAAGATCTATCCTATTTTCCTTACTGAAACCGGGATTTTTGAGAACAAATGCGGGACTTGGTACACTACTAAAACCAGCAATAAAAATGGTGAGTATTTCTAAAGGGTAAAGAATAATTGTGGAAACTAAACCTTTAAGACAAAACTTACCAAGGAAGATCTTTAAGTTTCGAAAACCTAGTCAAAGACCAATATCAAAAGTTAGGATCTGAATAAAAGGAACTAAAGAAAAACTAAAGTAGTTTAAAGAACTGGACTTAGAGAATAGAAATACCTTAGTTAACCTTATGGATTGGTCTAACTTCAATACTAAAATACACTAATCCTTAGATCCCAAGTATTTTATAAAGCTTAAGAATGGCAAAGCTTTCTCCCAACCCAAGTGTTTATCACTCTATGGTCTCACTAGCACCTTGGAGTCTCTGATCACAGCTTGAAGAATGAGAGGAAGGGCTGGGTACTGTTGACGGTAAGAACTCATCAACTAAGTTGAGTTGGAAAAATTATCAAATCAAGATCACTAATCGGAAAGCTGTAAAAACTTGAACAATAACCCAAGAACAATGATAGAACAATAATGGAGAATTCAATCTATCATTCACACTCAAGCCTCTGCTACAGTAAAATTTCTCCAACCCCTTTCCAGGTGGTCTTAGAGTCCATTTTATAGTAGGCTCTAATGGCCTTAGGTACATAGTGGTCCAAGAGACCATAGGGTACATAAGTACTATGTGAGGGGAGTGGCTTCAGAGGTTGTGGTCGTACATCCAGCACAGGAGCAGGTGTCAGAAGAATGCCTCCACTACTTGTCTGTACCCATGTCTGATGAATGGTGGCAGGCTTAGTGGCGCAGGAGGTAGTGGTGTCGACTCTGACCTATGGACGTAGACGTACGGACCATGACTCTTACTCCAGCAGTCTCACTGGCACTGGTATCCGTACTCAGTACTAGGTCGTACAAGCATGTCCCATTCGACTCGTACTGTGGCCCCTAAGCATAGGGGTCTCAAGGTGTAAGGAATGGGACCCTTGCTGTGAGGTGAAGATCTTGGGTCCTTGGCATGAGATGCTTGAAGCCTCCCGAGGTCTCTCACGAGTCTGGGCGATAGGCATGTGGCCTTGGCGGACGTCTAAGGATGCGTGGCGAGACGCCCTCCTTGTGACCTCCTTGGTGACTCGGCGCCCTAGCTGCTCACGAGGCCCCTCTCCTCTTATGAGGCCACGCGAGGCCATGCTTGGGCAAGGCCATGCGAGGCAATGCGTGGCGAGGCCATGCGAGGCCCTTCTTGGCGAGGCCATGGGAGGCCCTACTTGGCGAGGCCATGCGAGGCCCTTCTTGGCGAGGCCATGTGAGGCCCTCCTTGGCGAGGCCACGTGAGGCCCTTCTTGGCGAGGCCATGCGTGGCGAGGCCGTGCGAGGCCATACTTGGCGAGGCTACGCGAGGCCCTTCTTGCCGAGGCCACGCGAGGCCCTTACTTGGCGAGGCCACGTGAGGCCCTTCTTGCCGAGGCCATGCGTGGCGAGGCCGTGCGAGGACATACTTAGCGAGGCTACGCGAGGTCCTTACTTGGCGAGGCTACGCGAGGCCCTTGCTTGGGCGAGGCCATGGGCGCAACGCTGAGAGATTCTAGCGAGGCCACTTGATCACTTTGGCCTATGGCAAGGCGAGGCCACTTCGGCCTACGAGGCGAGGCCACTTAGGCCTATGGCGAGGTGGGGCCATTTGGTTACTTCGGCCTATGGCGAGGCGAGGGCTGACGGGGGCACTCGGGTGCGCGCATAAGGACGCGAGGCGGGGCCTCGCATAGGCAGATGGGTGCGCGCATAACGGTGCGAGGCGGAGCCTCGCGTGGGCACTTGGATGTGGGTCACTGATGGCTGCGCGTCATGAGACCCTTGAGGCTTAGGTGGTACTCACTCAAGGCCAGGCTAGACCTTAGGTGAAATTTGAGCATCTACAGTTGCCCCCCAGTCTAGGAGAGGACCTTTAGGTGCTCTTGTAGACTATTCACCTTGATTCTTATAAATAGGCCTTCATGCATGGCCTAATATTTTCACCTTACTTCCTTGGCTTAGTGGTTTGGAGAACCCTTCTTTTTTCAAGAGGTAAGAGGTTCAATCCTCCACAACCCCATTTTTTTTCCACAGTTTCATTTTTTTTATTTTTTCACTTCATTTCATTCATTTTTTTTATATGAGCTAGTTTTATGGTGCGTCTATTTTGTGACTAACACATCCTTTTTGCTTATTTTTGCAGACGTACATTTTTTACCCTTTGGTGCTTTTTGCTCCTCGACCTCTTTAGGACCCCAACTTCGCTCTCTTAATCGCTTGAGGTATATTTTCTTTCCTTCCCCCTTTTATTATTAATTTTTTTTATCGGGTCCAAACTAGCAGTACTTGGGATGGGATACATTAGTCTGAGCTTGTAGTGAGTTTGACCATATGCACGCCCCTCCTCTTTGTTTTTTTTTTTTACCCTGTAGTAGGCCATTTAGGGCGTTTGCATCTAGAGGTATTAAGCCTATTCCTTTGTGTTTTGTAGCCTTCCCCTCATTTATACGTGAGCCCCTTTTTGCTGTTGGGACGTGGTTTCATGGCCAGTGACGGCCCGTCCGACATACCCCCAAGGGCTGAGTTTATCAACCTGTCCTCAGACTCAGAGTCCCTTGAGGGCAACCCTCACCAGGACTATGACTCTTTAAGGCAAGCCCGCATCCGCAACCTTGAGTGTATGGCCGAACTTAGGCGTAAAATTTGGGTGGTAGAGAGCGAAATTGACTCGGTGTCGAGAGGAGATGGAGGACCTTCACCCCTGGGCCTTAGTGACCATATAGTGTGTCTTAGGACGACCCTTTTTGAATTGCGGTGGGAGTTAGAATTCATGGAGGGACACATTCTGCCAGAACCTCCCACTCCCTCCTCGCCTGATGATGGTCATGGGGCTGCTAGCTCCTCTCCCCAGCCCCTAGTCTCAGTTTATCCTAGCTTAGTGCTTCCGCCATCGCTCCCTCGATGAAAAACTCTTGCTAGGAAGAAAAATTGGAGGGTTAAGTGTTCTGCCTCTTCCTCACATGTTTCTTTTGATTTTGCAGATATGCTGAAAACACGCAGACAGGTGTCCGTCCAGGAAGAGGACGACGCCCCTCTACTGGCATCCAGCCTAGTGTCCCATGTGTCTCCGAACAAATTGAAGGAGATCGTGAAGCACTACCGTATTGCTCCAGAATACGCCCTATATGCTCCTCAGGAGGCGTGCCGGGCCGACCGCCCTGAGAAGGGTTTTGTGGCTTTGAGTGAGCAGATTTTGAAGGCGGGTGGCACCATTCCTTTGCACCTGTTTTTCGTGGCGGTTCTCAACTACTTCGACTTGGCCCCTCTTCAACTGTCACCCAACAGTTGGTTGACTTTAAGTTGAATTTTCATTTGGTTCAAGGGAAACGTCAAACGCGCCCCGACGGCGCAGGAGGTGCATTCCCTGTATAACCTCATGGGAGTGCACAAGTCCAAGGGCTTCTACTACTTGCAGAAGGCCAACAACGAGCTCCCCTTGATAGAGGGCTCAGTGTCCAACACAGGGCCTTGGAAACAAGACTTTTTCTGGGTAGAGGGCCCTCTCTCGGTTCGTGAAGGCTTTCGCGCCTGCCCTAGTAAGTATCCTGGTCTTTCTCTTATTCTTATTAGAACTTACTGTTTTGTATTCTTGCTTGTACTGACATTGGCGTGGATCATGCAGGGAAATTTGCTGATCCCGTGGTCATTGGGCCGGAGGCGGAGGCCATAAGCAACCTCATTAATGCAGACTCCGCCCTGAAGAAGGTGGCGGTCCTATTTACTGTGGTGAACCTCAACCGCCACCCGTTGTCCCCGGTCTCTGACCCCAAGCTCCTATGGTCAGTTACTGGGTCTAAGAAGGGTATGGCTATGCCGGCTGGGCCTTCCCTACACGACGGTGAGGCCGAGGAGGAGATAGAGGATGCCCCCCTCGAATGTGGGGGATCTCATCAGCGCCCCCTGTCCCCCGGGGGATGCCCCCCCTATGTCTCCCATGACCAGGACATGGCCTTTCAATCACTGGACCCGTAGGCTGCAGCGGGATGTTATGCTCCCCCTGGCCTTGATGAATGTGACACCTTCCCTCAGGTCCCTCATGATATTGGCTTACCGGATGCTGATTTCGTCGACCTCACGGAGCCCCCTTCTAATGTACTAGGGTCTCAGTTTTTCTCCTTCCCTGCGCCTCCTCCTGCTTCGGCGAGCGGGTCGTCCGTTCCTGTCCAACAAGATGCTCCTAGCACGGAGGCGGAGCCTTGGGTGACTAGGATGGCCTCATCTTATGCGCAAGGTTTCATTCAAATTGCCTCGGGCCTCCCTGTCTCCGACTGGAGGGGTCTAGGGAATGTGACTCAACTAGACCTTGGGGAAACCCTAAGGCGTGCCGCGGCCTGGGTGAGGTCTTGCACCTTGCGTCGATTAGTATTATGTATAGATGTACATGTGTTTTTCTTTTTGTTACTTATTGCTGACGCCATTGAATTTCCTGTGCAGATCTACATCGTGTCTCTTCGTCATGCTGACACGTCCGGCGTCCTCTCCGCATCTACTGCTGAGAGGGACTGCCTCATGGCCCGGGTCCTGGAGCTCAAAAATGATCTTAGCGAAACCAAGGTCCAGTTGTCAAAGGCTCGGACTAAGTCTGCCAATTTGCTCTCAAAGAGGGAGAAGGCGAAGGCCAAGATCAAGGAGCTAAAGGGCAAGGCTAGATGCTTGGAGCGCGAGCTCCAGGGGGTCAAGGCCACTGCGGCTGTGTCATAGGAGAGGGTTACTCAACTAGAGACCGAAGTTGAGGCCCTTAGGGCCGAACTACAGTCGGCTCAAGAGAAGAACGCTTCCTTGGAGGCGGAGAGGGCTTCCTTGGAGGCGGAGAGGGCTTCCTTGGAGGCGGCGAGGGCTTCCTTGGAGGCGGAGAGGATCACCACCGAGCGCAGGTCTATAGATCGTGCTCTTTACAATGTGTGGAGGCAGGATCCCAACTTCGACTTCTCCTCTTTTGGTGAACAGGCCATTGCCCGAGCGGCCTGGTGGAGTGCCCACTTTAGGAGGCCTTGAAATAGTCTTGCTCCCTTTTTTTTTTTAACTTTGTAATATCATTATCAGTGCTACTTTTCTTTTGGCAACTCTTGTACTATCTCAAGAACTCTTTTTTTTTTAATGTATAAATACATATGTTGTTGTTTATTTCTTGTTCTATTGCGTTTGAGGCCCTTTTAAGCCTGTATGATGGGGTTTGGTTGGTTCCCCTCTTTTATCTATCAGGCTGGAGGTCCTTTGGAGCCCATGCGAGAGGGTTCACTGGGACCTCTTTTGGTGCCTCTTGGTTGCTTCTATAAGGATATTTTGACCCCTTGGGTCTTAGTTATCCTTTTATGTTTTTCTTGCGCGCGCTTATTATTTCTTTGCGAGAAGCGTCCATCTCGTCGTTATTCATAGTACTATTTTTGCAAGGGTCTCCTTTGGGACCCTTTTTGGCTAGGCGGCTTGGTGGCCGCTCTAGACTTATTATTATTCTCGTCACCATACATTTTTTTTGTAAGTCCCTATGGCCTCCCTTGGTGTTCATAAGGGTAGCTAATCCTTGCGATCCCAAGGGATGCCTTGTAAGGACTTTGTTTAAGGCCCTAGTATAGGGGGTCCCTTTGGTTTTGGGTCACTTCCTCTTGATAGAGGGCCCTTTTTAGGATACTCTTGGTAGAGGGTCCTTTTTTTTTTTATTTAGGGGCCTCCTTTTTAGGAGGGCTAAGGGTCCTCTTGGTAGAGGGTCCCTTTTAGGGGCCTCTTTTTTAGGAGGGCAAGGGGTCCCTTTTAGGGATCCTTCGTTATAGGGCCCTTTTTAGGTTCCCTTTGCTAGCCGCCTGCTATCGCCTCCTATCCTGCCCCCCAAGTGTCTGGTGAAATTTATTTCGGCAGGCACTTTGGCTGATGCCCACGTAGTGAAGGAAAATAATATATGAGGTTGCGAACAGTTTCACCCATAACATGCAGTTCCATTCATCACATTCATAATAAACAGTCTCATACAAATAGTTGCAACGATACATATAAGGTTTTCGTAGAAAATAAAAATAAAAAGACTTACACCTACTCCTTATCACATTAAGATAGCGTGCAACACTTGTCCTTTTACCATCGGACGTGGGCGCCTTACTGGTAGTACTTCCTCAGGTGCTCCGCGTTCCATGCTCGGGGTATGATGGTGTCGTCCATGCGCGCTAGCTTGTAAGTGTTCGGGGGTACGCGCTGAGCAACCTGGTAGGGCCCCTCCCAATTCGCCCCCAGCACTCCTGCGCCCGGGTCTCGTGTATTAGGGAGTACCTTCCTTAGCACCAAGTCGCCAACTCTAAAAGTTCTCTCTCACACCCTCGAATTGTTGTAACTTGCGGCGCGCTGCTGGTATACCGCCACCCTCATTTGTGCTTTTTCTCTCTTCTCTTCAAGCATGTCTAAGCTTTCGTCCAGGGCTACGCGGTTGGCTTCTTCTCCATATGCCTGTACCCTGTGGGACTTGACTCGCATCTCGACTGGGAGCACGGTCTCGAACCCATAGGCCAAGGAGAATGGGGACTCCCCCGTAGTCGTGCGTGGGGTGGTTCTGTAAGCCCACAGCACATTTGGTAGCTTATCTACCCAGGCTCCCTTCATCTTTTCTAGTTTGTCTTCAGGTTCTTCTTAAGGACCCTGTTTATGGCCTCCACTTGCCCATTGGCCTGGGGGTGCACAACCGCGGAGAAACTCCTCCTTATGCCCCTTTCCCTACAATATTCTTCGGAAGCTCCTCCCTCGAACTGGGTACCATTGTCGAAAATAATCTTGTAGGGTACTCCATATCTACAAACAATGAATTTGTTGACGAAAGAGGTGATGTGTTTGGCAGTTATCTTCACAAGGGGTTCTGCTTCTACCCACTTAGTGAAATAGTCCACTGCCACCACCGCATACTTCGCTCCACCCCTGCCTGTAGGAAGAGTGCCGATTAAGTCTATACCCCAGATAGCGAAGGGCCAGGGGCTGGTCATGCTGGTCAGTTCGCTTGGGGGTTTTCGAGGGTAGTTGGCTTGCCTCTGGCATTTGTCGCATTTCATGGCAAAGTCATGCGCATCTTTCTCCATGGAGGGCCAGTAGTATCCTTGTCTCATGGCCTTCCTAGCCATGGAGGGTCCGCTCTCGTGGTTGTCGCACTCTCCCTCATGTATCTCATGTAACACTTTCAACGCCTCCTCCTCTTCTACACACCGCAGGAGTGGCATTGAGAATCCTCTTTTGTAAAGGACCCCATCTACCAGGGTGTATCTTTCGGCCTTGTACACCAACCTCCGGGACTCGTTTTTATTTGCAGGCAAGGTTCCTTTTTCCAGGTACCTCTTGATTGGCTCGGTCCATGATTCCCTTGGGACACTAACCATGTGTACGTCCGCGCCTTCGATGCTGGGCTTGGGTAAGTACTCCACGGGTATTGACTCCAAGATATCACCATCCTTGGTAGACGCCAGCTTTGCGACTGCATCGGCATGGGTATTCTTTTCTCTGGGGCTTTGCTCTATATTATATGCCACCAACCGTCCTAGATAGCCCTTCACCTTCTCCAAGTAGGCTGCCATCTTGGGTCCCCTCGCCTGGTACTCCCCCCTTTACTTGGCATACTACCAATTGAGAGTCACTGAAGATATGAAGGCGCGTCACCCTCTGTTCCTGGGCTAAACGCAGGCCAGCTAGGACCGCCTCGTACTCTGCCTCATTATTGGAGGCCTCAAACCCAAATCAGATTGCGCAATACATTCTGTGTCCCTCGGGCCCAGTCATCATGATGCCCGCTCCTGATCCTCCTTCATTCGACGCCCCATCAACATCTCCACTCCTCTAAACCTTCTAGCTCTTCCTCCATAACAGGCTGCTCCCCTTCTTCATTCCTTCCTTCATTCGGCTGATGGGTGAGCTCTACTATAAAATCTGCTAGCACCTGTCCATTGATGGAAGCCCTTGGGGTGTATACAATATCAAATTGACTTAGCTCGATCGACCATTTCATTAGTCTCCCCTAAGTCTCAGGCTTATGTAAGACCTGTCTCAAAGGACTATCTGTTAGGACTTCAATTGTATGTGCATGGAAGTAAGGCCTCAACTTCCTCGAAGCCACCACTAGTGCATAGGCCAATTTTTCGATCTCTGGATACCGGTTCTCCGCGTCCACCAAATGCGTGCTGATATAGTATACAGGTTGTTGCTGCTTCTTCTCTCCCTTAACCAAGGCTGCGCTGATGGCATGCTCAGACACTGCTAAGTATAGGTACAGCTTCTTGCCCTTCTCTGGCTTTGCCAACAGGGGTGGCTTCCCCAGGTGTTCTTTCAGCTTGACAAATGCTTCCTCACATCTTTCATCCCAAGCGAACTTTTTGCTCCCTTTGAGGATGTCAAAGAATGGGAGGCACTTGTCGGTGGACCTTGAGATAAACCTATTAAGGGCCGCCACCCTTCCCGTTAGGCACTGTACCTCCTTCTTATTCTTTGGTGGGCTCATCTCTATTAGTGCCTTTATCTTGTCAGGATTGGCTTCGATTCCTCTGGAATTGACCATGAAGCCCAAGAATTTTCCTGAGGATACCCCGAAGGTGCACTTGACTGGGTTGAACTTCATCCGGTATTTCTTGAGCGTGTCAAACATCTCACCAAGGTCTTTGTTGAACTCTGCTGCTTCTTTGGTCTTCACTAACATGTCATCCACAAACACCTCCATATTCCTTCCTATCTGATTGGCGAACATTTTATTCACCAGCCTCTGATAGGTGGCTCCCGCGTTTTTGAGCCCGAAGGGCATCACCTTGTAACAGTAGAGCCCTTTGTCTGTAATGAATGACGTGTGCTCTTCATCTGCTGGGTTCATTGGGATTTGGTTGTATCCTGAGTAGGCATCCATAAAACTTAGTAACTCATGTCCTGCTGTCGCATCTACTAGCTGATCTATCTTGGGAAGTGGGAAGCTGTCCTTAGGACAAGCTTTATTCAAGTTCGTGAAATCAACGCAAGTTGCAACAACCCAAAATCGCTAATAAGGCTTAAGGGCCTTGATTAGTGTGCCAGGAGGGCATGTTGGGATTTATGTGTGATTTTATGAGTTAAATGTATGGTTATGATTTAAAGCATGTTATTTGGCTATTTGTTTAACTGAGATGCATGGCTATGTGTATTAGTATGCATGTAGGCCCGGATCGTGTTAGAAGGGCATAACTGTAATTTTGGCCTTGTTGGGCATAACTGCGTTGATATGTGATAATTGTATTCTGTGAATGGTACCACATGAGTCTGGTTTTATTATTGTGATGCACGTGCCGAGACGGTCCTAGAGAGCTAGTTAACTTAAGAGTCACAACGGGATTTCTATAACCGGCTCGGGAGGAGCCTAGGGGTACCTCGGGAATTTCATGGTTAAGTTGAGATTTAGCGGGTAATGGTTATTGGAGATTTAGTAACCTGGGTAACCATTAGTTACTGCTGAGAGTAACAAGTTTTAGAAAGAAAATGGTAGATATGAAATAGAAATGAAAGGACGTAAGTGCCCTTGAGGTTTAGTTGGGAAAGGATAGGCTAGGAAGGGCAAAATGGTCATTTGGTTGGGAATTAGATAAATGGCAGCTGGGTTATATGGGGTACACGGTTTGGGGCTTAGTTATTTTGGTCATTGATTGGCTTTGTTAAAAAAATAAAGAGAAGAAAAAACTAAAGAGAAGGAAAGTTAGGGCAATGAGAAGAAGAAGAAGAAGAAGAAGAAGAGAAGTGAAGGAGCTGAAATTTGGAGACTTAGGAGATGAATCAAGGGAGCTTAGGATGGGATTCTCTACTTGAGGTAAGGATTTATGCATATTTAAGTTTGATTATGTTTAGATTTGTGAAACTTAAAGCTTGAGTTGAGTTTTTAAAGTTTGAGTTTGAAGTTGCTGATTTTTGCAATCTAAGGGTGGATTGTTGTGTATGTTTGTGTTTTGAGCTTGAAGCTAGAGTTTATGAGTTTTTGGGTGGTTCATTTGAGGTTTTAAATTGATCTTGGGGTTTGGGTATTGGTTTGGTGTGATTTGGAAGGTTTAAGTTCGGGAAAAACGCAAGAGAAAACCCAGATTTCCTAGGTTCGCGTATGAGCGCCGTGGCCCTGTTCTTGGGCGCGGCGCGAGGTTGCATCAGGAGGAGGGCAAGCCGCTGGGCACCGTGGCCCTTGAAGGGAGTGCCGTGGCCCTAGGCCAATTTTGGCAGCCAAAAAGTTGGGTTTTTAGGGCTTTTGCCCGGGGACACGGGGGATGGTTCCGATGTTTTGTTTTATGGATTTAGAGGTCCCGAGAGTGCGGGATTGGTCCCGGGAAGTGGTTTTGGGTTGATTAGTATTGAGGGATGTTTCTTGTGTGTTGTGACTAGGCTATTGGAGAGGCTCGTGCTAGAGGACCGTGCTCGCGGCTTCAGTGCATCAGGAAGCTCGGAATGCAGGTAAGAAAACCGTAACACCCGAGAATAGGGCATGGCCCCAGATTGTATTATGTGCAAATGTTTAACCTTAAATGAATCATGATGTGTGTGAATGATTATTTTTAATGTACTATATGTGTGATTGTGATGAAATGAACGGCAAGGGCCGAGTACGGCGTAGGCCAGGGCGGCCGTGGGGCCGAAAGTAACACACAGCACATGGGATGCTATAGTCAGGGCGGGGCCCGGTAGATACATGTGTTATGCTATATTCAGGGTGGGACCCAAGGGATACATGAGTTATCCTCGCGGTGAGAACCGATACCCCAGGCTTCGGTAAGGCTCTGGGGTGGCTTGGCCGTGTTTGCTTAGTCTAATGGTTGACTTGTTTAACTGTGGATTATCTGTTATGATAAACTGTATAAACTGCATATGTTATGTTCTGCTTGAGTTTTCTTGCTGGGCTCGGCTCACGGGTGCTCTGTGTTGCAGGTAAGGGCAATGACTGAGTCAACCAACCATGAGTACGGAGAGCGTGAAGCGACGCGTACATGTTTGGCCTGCCCGACTGCTTTGGTTGGGGGTTTATTTGAAAATGGCTGTAATAATCTATGATTTTAGAACTGATCAACTGTAAACTTATTTCAAGATGTAAATAGCTTTCAAACATTATTTTGGGATCCCAAATGTTTATTACTTGAAGTTTTTATTGAAACAACGCATTTTTAAAGATTACAGCCTTAACTTTTAATTAGTCACACTTTTGTTTCAAAACCTCGGTTAGCGAGTTCATTGCACACTGTTTTTTCTTAAAAACTCACTTAGTAACGGCTCTAAGGAAGTAGGGCGTTACAACTTGGTATCAGAGCGAGCCAAGGTTTATTGGTTCTGGAGATCGACCGAACATGTACGCTCGCTGTCAGTGACAAGCTCGACTCAGGGTTTGTTGGTATGATTGTTTAACATGCCTGAATATGTGTTTAAATGCCCTGTTTGCCTGCTTGTTGATATGGAGCATGAGGAATGAGATAACATATGTATGAGATACTGATAGGGCCTGGCCCTTGACTATTGCATGTTGAGATTGATGCATGCTGAATAATACTATTATGCATATGGATGAATATTGGCATAATGGTTCGCATATTGAGTGTATGTGGTCAATTTTCTGGATTAAATTCATAAGTTATATCTGTTTATTGGCTTGTATGAAGCATGATGAGTATGGATATACTTAGTGATGATTGAATCTAGTAGCTAAATGTATATCATTGTGGATTTGACCTAGTATATGCTTGTGTGTGCATTATACTTGTGGATATTTGGATTTAGTTGTGAGTTGGTTCAGGGTATGAACCTCTGAGTTCAGGAGTTTGGTCGGTTTTGACGGATGAACTCAAGTTGTTGGTTCCTAGGAGGGTTTGGGGACCTGATATTGTGTTGGAAGGGGTTTCTAGACATAAGTTGGAGTTGAGATCTCCAGTGATCCCTGTAAGCAGCAGCAGTGAGTCACTAGTGTGTGAGTAGGCTGTGGAGTTTGTTAGTTGAGATGGGATAGAAGAACAGCAGATTTCTCTGGGGAAATAGCTGATTTCGATGTTTTAACAGTAAGGTTACCAGTGTTGGTCTACTGTGAGGTATGGACAGATAAGGGTATTACATGAAAGGCTTAAAAGGTGCTAACCTCGGGTTTTGAGGAGAGTTCGAGTTGACAAGGAATTTATCAATAGGTGAGTAGAGTTAATTCCACCCTTGGTTAAAAAGATGAGAGATCCTGATTAGAGGGTTGTGTTAAATGTTGAGGCAGAGAGTTGCTTGGAAGTGATACTCGGGCTGAGGTACTGGCTTATTGAGTTGGAAAGAACCTAGATGATGAATGGTTAGAAGAGATTTTAAAGACATGATTAGAACCGTGGAGACGGGAAAATGTATAAGTCTGGTTTGGACTGTTAGGGGTAACAACAGCGTAGATCAATGGGTTTGGTGAATTGGATAATTCATTTGGGAATTTATACTGACGGATGTACCGGAATTGGATGGCGACCCATTTAAGGATATGAGATCTGGAATAGTCTAGGGAATTTGGGCCGCCCTGATATAAGGAATTATCGTCCGCATGTGGATGGCGGAGAGGGCCATGTGGTTCGAGGAACTGATGGTTGATGTTTAGAGGATGAGTGCTAGAGCCGCAAGGGCAGTGCTTCCTTGGATGGAAGTGGTAAAGATAGACTCGTGATAATCAAGGTAAAGGAACCCCGGATAGGGTTGTGGCTTCTGTTTTGCCAGAAAGAGGGAAAAGTCGGATTGATAAGATGGTACTTGTGTTGACAGAACGCAGCGAGGTCGGATTCTCAATTTTGAGGTAGAAGGACCCCAGACAGTGCTTGGGCACCTGATTTGAGATTGGAAAGAAGCCTGATGGAAGAGGTAGTTATCAAGTTGGTGACAGGAACTAGGGAGGTTATTTTGTATGCATAAGGGAAAGGATGCCACCTGAGAGGAGGTCAGGTGAGGGCGTGACTTCTGCGTAGAATGACTTGAGATGTTAGGATGGATTTCCCATGGTGAGGGAAACGGAGAACTGGAATGCGTCGATACATTACAAGTTCGAGGCTGAGTCCTCAAGGAGGAGTATCTGACTGACGAGCTTATGCGTTGGGCAAGTAGCGAACTGGAAGGACTCGGTGTTATGAATGCTCCGAGAGGGAGATGGACATAGAGAGGTTGCCTCAGTGGGGCCATTTGAGAGGCTGAGGACAGTAATACTTATTGAGAAGGAATTAGAAACTCTGGCAGATGGATTGTTGAGAATATCATCTGGAGTATGTAAAGGAGACGGAATGGAAACTGAGCTGACCAGTGGGAAAGTGATGTGGGTATGCAAAGAAAGATTTAGGGAATACTTCAAGGTCAGACTACAGATAGGATTGGTATAAGGAATGTTGTAAAAGATGGTTTTGGCTGACAGAAAGTCTATTAAAGCAACGAAGGAATCTAAGCCTGGTGTAGCCAGTGTGAGATACTGCGAGGATGGTTAGCATCGTCGGGTTAGAACGAAAGGTACAATGTTGGATACAAGTTGGGACGATGTCTCCAAGAGTTGATCTACGACCCGGTTATTGCCAGTTGGAAACCAAGGATAGGGACATTTCGTGGATTGTCTAGTTTGCACCGGGTAGGGTGTGAGGGGTTGGTGACAAAGATTCTTGAACGGTTCAAGCTACAGCAGCACAGGTAAGTTCTTTAGGCGGAGAATGCGGAAACGGTCTGGGCAAGTCCCCTTCAAGTTCACGAGCAGTACATATGGATTACTCCCAGACGGAAATGGTGAGCAAGTGACTATGCGAAAGACGTTTGCACCCAGAAGGCGGTGTCTCAGGTAAGGTTCTACGGAGTGTTAGTTTGGGTGTCGTCAGGAGTACTCAGAATAGAGCTACAAGAAGAAAGGACAGGTATGAGAAGAATCGATCTGGGGCCGCAATAAGCTAATGAAGAGCATTTGAAGAATAGAAAGCATCTCAGGACTGGTAAGCACGCCATCTATTGCATAAGCACCTCCGGAGACAACTACATCAGAGATGAGGAGAACAGTAAAACTTGAGGTTAGACGGACTGAATGGCGTCAAATCAGAAAGAAATTCAGAAGACAAGGTAAGAATTAATTGGTACTTGGCAATGCTGGAATGTGTGTGTTACGGTTAAGTAAAGGGTGATTACATAAAGGATCTGATCTATGATGAGGGTATGGAATTGTGGGAGTGCATCACGGGTTGTGCACGCCCAGGCGCATCTGGCGCAAAGATGGATCGAACCTTGCGGGAGGTGAAAGAATGAACCTGGTTGATACACTTGGAACATTAAGTCGACTGTTGTGTATGGCATAAGGTACTTGAGTGTTGGGTATTAGTAAGAAGGTTAACGTTGAGACCCAGATGTGGGGAAAGGTAACAGACGGGTGATCGGTGTCTGAATTCCTCGTTCGAGCGAGGGGAGATATAATTGGAGGCGGAATTCCTAGCTGGGAGGCGTGTATCAGTCAAGGAATAACGCTATAGGCTGTAATGGAGTGGACAAAGCAACGACTGAGATCGGCATAATGTTAATAGGTAAGGGTTAGCTGGTGAGCGTCACTGAGCTATGGAATCCGAAGTGTTGACTTGAGTTGAAACAAGGAAGGACCCTGTCATGGTGGTACAGTAGGATACCAGGATCGAGTGAAGGATCCAGATAGGATATGGTTTCGAATGAGGATTCCGAATGGACGTCATTCCACCTCCTAGGGTACGTTGTACCGGGAGGGTTGAGCGGGTGACAGAGTTTAGGTGATGTGGTAGTGTATCATGGGAATAGGCCACATTAGACCTTAAGTAAGGTATTTGGACATGAAAAGTTTAACTCGGTTGTGTGAGTTAATGTTGATTGGGTCGAGTGAACTGGTTTCAGGACGGAGCGTCGATGATATCGATTTGAGACCCTTTAGTAGTTTAAATTTTGGAATGGACTTAGAAGACGAAAAAGAACAGAGTGGGAATCCGGAATTCAGCTGATTGCAAGTGGAATGGCAGTCTGAAAGTTTATCAGATATCTTAAAGAATTAAGCGCTGAGTAGGCGAATACTTGAGGTATTAAGGGAAGTGTAATCCCAGAGGAATTAGCCGTGGTGGCAGTTGCTGGTGTCTTGTTAATGTAACACGAAATAGGACATGATAAGAGGTGAAGGATAGTGAATACTACGGTTTGGCTTTAGTTCAGAGAGAAAGCCAAGGAGGTCGTTGAAACTTCTTAAGGCAGGAGTGTCTGCCTATTTGACAGAATAAAGAGCTGGTAAATTGATAAGTTATGAGGAAATAAAGTTCTGGAAGGAAAGAGTTGCATCTCTGCGTAATAACAGACGAGGATCTGTAAGGTGTTCAGAGAAAGAAGGGAGAGTTATGACTCTCGATTCAACATAAAATTCTGAAGTTGTACTAAGGGTTAGGCCAGTGGGGCCTACAAGTTGATCCCACCTGGTAGAGGTGATGACTTTTGAGTATCTCTGGAATCAGGAATAAGACAATGAATTGGTCATTGTACGCTAGGCAGACCCTGGGCTTCGGCAGGGTTGCAGGGTTACCAAGGGGCTATCGAGAGCATGGCTATTAGACAAGATCTTGTGGGGCAAGATTGTTACTCTTGGAAGGGTGTTGTTAAAAAGTAAGGTTAAGGCGGTGGGCCTTGGAAAGTATGGTCAAGGTTGCGGGTTTACAGACGGATATGTTGGATAAATTTCGAGGACGAAATTTTTATGAGGAGGGGATAGTTGTAACGACCCAAAATCGCTAATAAGGCTTAAGGGCCTTGATTAGTGTGCCAGGAGGGCATGTTGGGATTTATGTGTGATTTTATGAGTTAAATGTATGGTTATGATTTAAAGCATGTTATTTGGCTATTTGTTTAACTGAGATGCATGGCTATGTGTATTAGTATGCATGTAGGCCCGGATCGTGTTAGAAGGGCATAACTGTAATTTTGGCCTTGTTGGGCATAACTGAGTTGATATGTGATAATTGTATTCTGTGAATGGTACCACGTGAGTGTGGTTTTATTATTGTGATGCACGTGCCGAGACGGTCCTAGAGAGCTAGTTAACTTAAGAGTCACAACGGGATTTCTATACCCGGCTCGGGAGGAGCCTAGGGGTTCCTCGGGAATTTCATGGTTAAGTTGAGATTTAGCGGGTAATGGTTATTGGAGATTTAGTAACCTGGGTAACCATTAGTTACTGCTGAGAGTAACAAGTTTTAGAAAGAAAATGGTAGATATGAAATAGAAATGAAAGGACGTAAGTGCCCTTAAGGTTTAGTTGGGAAAGGATAGGCTAGGAAGGGCAAAATGGTCATTTGGTTGGGAATTAGATAAATGGCAGCTGGGTTATATGGGGTACACGGTTTGGGGCTTAGTTATTTTGGTCATTGATTGGCTTTGTTAAAAAAATAAAGAGAAGAAAAAACTAAAGAGAAGGAAAGTTAGGGCAATGAGAAGAAGAAGAAGAAGAAGAAGGAGAAGAGAAGTGAAGGAGCTGAAATTTGGAGACTTAGGAGATGAATCAAGGGAGCTTAGGATGGGATTCTCTACTTGAGGTAAGGATTTATGCATATTTAAGTTTGATTATGTTTAGATTTGTGAAACTTAAAGCTTGAGTTGAGTTTTTAAAGTTTGAGTTTGAAGTTGCTGATTTTTGCAATCTAAGGGTGGATTGTTGTGTATGTTTGTGTTTTGAGCTTAAAGCTAGAGTTTATGAGTTGTTGGGTGGTTCATTTGAGGTTTTAAATTGATCTTGGGGTTTGGGTATTGGTTTGGTGTGATTTGGAAGGTTTAAGTTCGGGAAAAACGCAAGAGAAAACCCAGATTTTCTGGGTTCGCGTATGAGCGCCGCGGCCCTGTTCTTGGGCGCCGCGGCGCGAGGTTGCATCAGGAGGAGGGCAAGCCACTGGGCGCCGCGGCCCTTGAAGGGAGTGCCGCGGCCCTAGGCCAATTTTGGCAGCCAAAAAGTTGGGTTTTTAGGGCTTTTGCCCGGGGACACGGGGGATGGTTCCGATGTTTTGTTTTATGGATTTAGAGGTCCCGAGAGTGCGGGATTGGTCCCGTGAAGTGGTTTTGGGTTGATTAGTATTGAGGGATGTTTCCTGTGTGTTGTGACTAGGCTATTGGAGAGGCTCGTGCTAGAGGACTGTGCTCGCGGCTTCAGTGCATCAGGAAGCTCGGAATGCAGGTAAGAAAACCGTAACACCCGAGAATAGGGCATGGCCCCAGATTGTATTATGTGCAAATGTTTAACCTTAAATGAATCATGATGTGTGTGAATGATTATTTTTAATGTACTATATGTGTGATTGTGATGAAATGAACGGCAAGGGCCGAGTACGGCGTAGGCCGGGGTGGCCATGGGGCCGAAAGTAACACACAGCACATGGGATGCTATAGTCAGGGCGGGGCCCGGTGGATACATGTGTTATGCTATATTCAGGGTGGGACCCAAGGGATACATGAGTTATCCTCGCGGTGAGAACCGATACCCCAGGCTTCGGTAAGGCTCTGGGGCGGCTTGGCCGTGTTTGCTTAGTCTAATGGTTGACTTGTTTAACTGTGGATTATCTGTTATGATAAACTGTATAAACTGCATATGTTATGTTCTGCTTGAGTTTTCTTGCTGGGCTCGGCTCACGGGTGCTCTGTGTTGCAGGTAAGGGCAATGACTGAGTCAACCAACCATGAGTACGGAGAGCGTGAAGCGACGCGTACATGTTTGGCCTGCCCGACTGCTTTGGTTGGGGGTTTATTTGAAAATGGCTGTAATAATCTATGATTTTAGAACTGATCAACTGTAAACTTATTTCAAGATGTAAATAGCTTTCAAACATTATTTTGGGATCCCAAATGTTTATTACTTGAAGTTTTTATTGAAACAACGCATTTTTAAAGATTACAGCCTTAACTTTTAATTAGTCACACTATTGTTTCAAAACCTCGGTTAGCGAGTTCATTGCACACTGTTTTGTCTTAAAAACTCACTTAGTAACGGCTCTAAGGAAGTAGGGCGTTACAACTTGGTATCAGAGCGAGCCAAGGTTTATTGGTTCTGGAGATCGACCGAACATGTACGCTCGCTGTCAGTGACAAGCTCGACTCAGGGTTGGTTGGTATGATTGTTTAACATGCCTGAATATGTGTTTAAATGCCCTGTTTGCCTGCTTGTTGATATGGAGCATGAGGAATGAGATAACATATGTATGAGATACTGATAGGGCCTGGCCCTTGACTATTGCATGTTGAGATTGATGCATGCTGAATAATACTATTATGCATATGGATGAATATTGGCATAATGGTTCGCATATTATGCAGGCCTTCAGGTGACGAATGCCTAGTCCCATCTTTTCCAAAGCAGGGCGATATAGGATGTCTACCGAGCTCCCGTTGTCCACTAGGACTCGATGCACACGCATATTTTCCAATTGAACTGTCAACACCAGCGGATCATTGTGGGGATAGTGTACCCCCCGTGCGTCCTCCTCAGTGAACGTTATCGAGTCGTTTTCCCCCTTGAAGCTCTTCGGGGGTCGTTGTTCTAAACTCATGATGCAGGGAGGCGGACTTCGCCGAGCCTCTCTTGCATATATATCTCGCCACTTCCTAGAGTCTCCCCCAAATCTTGGACCTCTAAAAATGATTAGGACCTCCCCCTATATTTCTGGGGCTCGCTCTTGTGCCTGGGGTGTTGTGGGCTCGTCCTCTGGCCTTTGCCTTTCTCTCCTGACATAGCGGCCCAAGTGCCCCAGGTGGATGAGCTCCTCAATTTCCTCCTTCAGATGGATACACTCTGACGTGGTATGTCCGATGTCGTTGTGGTATTGGCAGTATCTACTGGGGTCCCTTTTGGACCGATCCTTTTTCATTGGTGGGGGCTTTTTGAAGGGCACTCGATCTTCGTTGGTGATGTAAATATGCTCCCTGGTATCTGTGAGGTTTGTATAGTAAGTATAAGCCGTTTGCCTATGATCACCCCCTCATTTGGTTTTCCTCTGCTGGTCATCTCTTAACCCATCGTACGTCCTTTTCTTCTTTGCTACATTCGATCCATCGTTAGTTGGGGGCTTCGCGTGGGGCTCCTCCTTCCCCGCCTTTAGGTTTGCGTGGCCATCCTCCACACGGATGTACTTCTGCACTCTCTCGCAGAAGTCATCTAAGTCGGTGACTTCCCTTTTCAACATGTTGTCCAACAACTTGCTTCCTCGGAGCACTCCAGCGGTAATGGCCATTTTTAACTCTCGGCGCGTTAGGCTACCCACTTTCGCGGCCTCCATATTGAACCGGTGAATGTAGCTCTTCAGGCTTTCATTCTCCCCTTGCTTCACGTTGGCCAGGCTGGTACCTGGCATCGTGTAGTCCCGTACGGCGTGGTGCTGTTGGAGGAATTCGTCAGAAAACTGCTGCCAGGACCTAATGGACCCCGGCCTTATTCTTTTGAACCATTTGTAGGCGGGTCCTTTCAGAGTAACAGCGAAGCAATGGCACCTGGCACCACTTCCGATCCCCCTCAGTTTCATTAGATCATTAAACGCATCCAGGTGGTATTTCAGATCCGTGTTCCCTTCATAAGGGGTCATATTGGGCTCCGTAAATTTGGCAGGGAGTCGGATTGCCTGAATTTCTCTCACAAAGGGCGACTCATGGTCGAAATCCTCCTCAAAGGCCTGGCCGCCTGACGCGATGACGATCTTGCTCCGCAGGCTCCTCATCTTCGTGTCTAGGTCCTGCCTCCTCTTGCTGAGAGTGTCCCTCAAAGCGGACGGGCTAAGATCCGCCTTTCCCTTGCCTTCTCGAGGTGCCACAGGGGGCGTGGTCCCTTTTCCTGCCCTCTTCTTATTGTGCTCCTCCCGCAAGTCTGAGGGTGCCCTTTTGGAGGTGACGTCATCCTCATTGCGAGGGGCAGCGTTGGTCCTCGGCGCTGGCTTCTGGGCCTGCTTAGGCAGTTCGGGGTGATCACGTTGCTTCGTTCGGGGGGTGTTACTGGTTGAATGTCGGGTTCTCCCATCATCTACCGGTACAGTGGTCTCCACCCCATCCTTGCCCTTCTCCTTCTTCTTAGGCAAGGTTACACTTGACTTACCCTGCAACAGGCCGTTCAAGACCTCTTGCATGTTTTCCAAGGTGGTTTCCAACCTTTGGTTCTTACGGTGGAGCTCACGTATTTCCTTTTCGTAAAACTGGGATTTCGAACTCGAGCTCACGGAGTGGACCCGGGGGTGCTTATCATGCCTACGGGAAGAAGGGCCCGGGTCTTTCCGGGCGGAGTTCGGTGCCTGCGGTGGTTTTGAAGGAGGGAACTCGTCAGCGTTTACCGATGGTGCTCTTGGAGGTCTTCCTCCAGGTGGAGCGGCTGGTGATGAGGCCACCCTATCACCTCCGTGAACCTCAGGGTCTTTCAGGGGCTCCACGTCTTTGGGTGAAGGAGCGTCCTTCATGGAGGCCTTCAGCTGGACTCCGTTCAGGTGAACCTCTACCTCCTGCGGCTCCCTCAGTCGCTTCGAGCATCTTGGCATCTTCTTCTTGCCGGAAACAATGGTGGAACAGTAGCTTGAAACTAACGTTCCCACAGACGGCGCCAAACTGTTGACGGTAAGAACTCGTCAACTAAGTTGAGTTGGAAAAATTATCAAATCAAGATCACTAATCGGAAAGCTATAAAAACTTGAACAATAACCCAAGAACAATGATAGAACAATAATGGAGAATTCAATCTTTCATTCACACTCAAGCCTCTGCTACAGTAAAATAACTCCAACCCCTTTTCAGGTGGTCTTAGAGTTCATTTTATAGTAGGATCTAATGGCCTTAGGTACATAGTGGTCCAGGAGACCATAGGGTACATAAGTACTATGTCAGGGGAGTGGCTTCAGAGGTTGTGGTCATACATCCAACATAGGAGCAGGTGTCAGAAGAATGCCTCCACTACTTGTCTGTACCCATGTCTGATGAGTGGTGGCAGGCGTTGTGGCGCATGAGGTAGTGGTGTTGGCTCTGACCTATGGCCGTAGACGTACGGACCATGACTCTTACTCCAGCAGTCTCACTGGCACTGGTATCCGTACTCAGTACTAGGTCGTACAAGCATGTCCCATTCGACTAGTACTGTGGCCCCTAAGCATAGGGGTCTCAAGGTGTAAGGAATGGGACCCTTGCTGTGAGGTGGAGATCTTGGGTCCTTGGCATGAGATGCCTGAAGCCTCCCGAGGTCACTCACGAGTCTGGGCGATAGGCATGTGGCCTTGGCGGACGTCTAAGGATGCGTGGCGAGACGCCCTCCTTGTGATCTCCTTGGTGACTCGGCTCCCTAGCTGCTCACGAGGCCCCTCTCCTCTTATGAGGCCACGCGAGGCCATGCGAGGCCATGCGTGGCGAGGCCATGCGAGGCCATGCGTGGCGAGGCCATGCGAGGCCCTACTTGGCGAGGCCATGCGAGGCCCTACTTGGCGAGGCCATGCGAGGCCCTTCTTGGCGAGGCCATGCGTGGCGAGGCCGTGCGAGGCCATGCAAGGCCTTTCTTGGCGAGGCCACGTGAGGCCCTTCTTGGCGATGCCACGTGAGGCCCTTCTTGGCGAGGCCACGTGAGGCCCTTCTTGGAGAGGCCATGCGTGGAGAGGCCGTGCGAGGCCATACTTGGCGAGGCTACGCGAGGCCCTTCTTGGCGAGGCCACGCGAGGCCCTTACTTGGCGAGGCCACGCGAGGCCCTTCTTGGCGAGGCCATGCGTGGCGAAGCCGTGCGAGGCCATACTTGGCAAGGCTACGCGAGGCCCTTCTTGGCGAGGCCACGCAAGGCCCTTACTTGGCAAGGCCATGCGAGGCCCTTCTTGGCGAGGCCATGTGAGGCCCTTCTTGGCAAGGCCATGCGTGGCGAGGCCGTGTGAGGCCATACTTGGCGAGGCTATGCGAGGCCATTACTTGGCGAGGCTACGCGTGGCCCTTGCTTGGGCGAGGCCATGGGCGCGACGCTGAGAGATTCCAGCAAGGCCACTTGATCACTTCGGCCTATGGCAAGGCGAGGCCACTTCGGCCTACGAGGCGAGGCCACTTCAGCCTATGGCGAGGCGAGGGCTCACGGGGGCACTCGGGTGCGCGCATAAGGACGCGAGGCGGGGCCTCGCGTGGGCAGATGGGTGCGCGCATAAGGGGGCGAGGCAAAGCCTTGCGTGGGCACTTGGATGCGGGTCACTGATGGCTGCGCGTCATGAGACCCTTGAGGCTTAGGCAGTACCCACTCAAGGCCAGGCCAGACCTTAGGTGAAATTTGAGCGTCTACAGGTACAAAGTCCTATTTATAGTGGTAAGGAGTGAAACTAACCCCATTTTGATTTGAATAAAATTATGATTTTAAAATGAAAAAGAATTGAATTTTTGTCAATCAGAGGTTGAAGACTCGGTCAAAACGTTCAGAGGTAGGTCTAAGTAGTTAAGGCTTGTTTTTAAAAATTAGAAACAATAATAAAATAAAATAAATTACTAAGGGCGATATATCGCCCCTATGTGGCAATATATCAGCCCTTCCCTAATCCCAAGCCTCCATTCGTACGATCGTGCAACGTCAACGTGTTTTCCATATTCTTCGTCAGGCGATATATCGGCTCCTAGCTGCGATATATCGACATACGTGAGTATTTTAAACACATAATTGCACTTTTTCAGCATGATTAAGGTTGGACAACTGCTTTGACTGAGTCAAACTACGACCCTAACAGTTTCTGGTAGGTGCTAAGGCTGTCATTTCTTTATTTAATCATTAAAATACTTAATTCCTTAATAATCTTGCTTATGACAAGTGTCATAATCATATTGACTCTATCTAAACCTTGCGTTATAATACATATCATATTCATGACTAGCAATATTAATTAAACCTTATGTTATAATTAATATTCTTTAAGTATAGGTTAAACTTATAAAATCCATAACTATTGCTAGGAGTTTCAAACTAAGTCCTGATTTGAACAAAAATCCACGAAATCTAAAATACTACAACTACTACTAACTAGCTAACTAAGTAAACATTCTTGGACTCTACAAGTACACCCACATGCCAATGGACAAGTGGAGACCATCAATAAGATCCCGAAAAAGAACCTGAAAACAAAATTGGAGAAGTTGAAGGGAGCCTGGGTCGAAGAACTACCTAATGTGCTTTGGGGCTACAGGGCCGCCCCCATTCTACTGCTACAGAAACACCTTTCCCCTTAGCCTATGGGTGTGAGGCTATTCTTCCAGTAGAAATGAAAGTCAACTCTTTCTGTGTACAAGCATACAATGACTAGGCTAACCACATATTGTTTGATGAAAATTTGGACCTGTTGGAGGCAAGAAGAGAAAAGGCACAATTGAGGTTGGCAACGTACCAACCTTGGTCCGCAAGGTACTATAAGTCAAGGGTGCGAGAGAGGGCAGTCAGGGTGAAAGACCTCGTGTTAAGGAAAGTCCTGCCAAACACTCGCGACCCAGGGGCGGGTGTACTTGGGACAAATTGGGAGGGACCCTACCCGGTTGCCCTGGTAGTGCCCCCTAACACCTACAAGATATCACATTTGGATGATACCACGGTACCCAGAGTGTGGAGCACAGAGCATCTAAAAAAATACTATCAGTACGACCTCCATATCTGTGGAAAGAATGTCTTTACTTTGTCTAAGTATGCAATGTTGGGTTAAATAGTTAAGAATTAAGGAGGTTATCTCAAACGCCTCGATATATGCAATACTTCCACGAGCACCTTTGTAATTTATCTATGTTTAACAAGAACATTTCATTTTTCATCACAGTAGTTACCTTTTTTTTTTCATGAAAACACCCATATAACAGATATGTATTAAGAGTGGGAATAAAACGACCAAACTGTTCAATGAGATAAATCCCACTGACCAGTTCGGGGGCATGATGGATATATATAGATATATAAAAGAGCCTCGTAAAGCATCTCTTGGGTTCATGAGGATTAGCTACCCTCATGGATCTCATGACAACCAAGAGGCTCTGCGGGGGTAACACCCCTGAATGAAGAAGTAACAAGACAAAGGTATTCCCTAAATTTATGAGGAAAAACTACCCTTGTGGATGATAAGGGGGCCTATAAGATAGGCAAAAACAGCCTCCTAGAAAAGGTCAATACCTCCATGAGGAGTAGGGCTTCAAGGGCAACGTCCGCCAATAAATCTGGAGTGGCAGTCAAGCCGTCCAGCCAAAAAGGTTCCCAAAGGAGACCCTTGCAAAAATAGTACTATACATAATGACGAGAAGGACGCTTCTCGCAAAAACTCACAAGCACGCGCAAAAATATATAAAAGGATAGTAAGAATCCATAGGGTCAATATATCCTTACCAATACAGTCAAGGTTCATCAAAGAGACTATCGTTATCGATCTAGAATAAACATCAATAAGTTATTTAAAAAAAGAGAGACCTATCAAACCTCTTTTTCTCCTACATGCAAGAGTGGGCTAAAAATGACCTCAAGCATAAAGAAACAATAACAAAATATCACACACATATATATAAAAGGGTCGTGATAATGTTTCAGGATAAAGCCAGCACCAACCACAACAAGACTTAAAAAAGTTCCTGTAGGAAAAAGCAAGGAACCTAGAGAAACCTCTCCGGTATAATAAGGTTTGAATAATTATACAACCAAATCAAATGGAAAATAAAAGCTGTAAAAATGAATTCTCAAGGCCTCCTGCGGCGAGCATTCCACTCGGCCGCATTGGCAACGACGTGATCACCAAAGGTGGAGAAGTCGAAACCTGGATTTTGTCTCCACAAATTTTTATTCAACCTCTGGCAGATCATCCTCCAAGAAGGTGATCCTCTCCCACAACACCTAAGCCTGGGCTTCCTCTCTCTTCTTCTTTTTGGATGACAAAGAGGCCTTCGCCAGGGTTGTTTCCAGCTTGAGATTAGCATCAGTAAGTTGTCCCTGATGCTCCTGAATTCTGGCCGCAAGACGATCCCCTTCAGCGTTGGATGAAGATAAAACCTGTGCCGAGTCTATCAAGCGTTGATCCACCAGAGAATTCTGCAAGAAAGAAAAAAAATGATCAAATAGGGAACCTAAAACACAAAAAATAAAGACTAATGTAAGATGCATGAACTCACCCAAGTAGCGGAGTGCATAAGGGTCTCCCAAAGCTTCACCATGTTAAAATTCTTGAGACCTCTCCACTCGGTCTCGAGGATATCCTCGAAAACTCGCGCATACCTACACACATAAGGGGCTGATGTGCGACTCACCCAGGACATCCACTGCAAATTAGGAGCATTCAGGTGAGCAGGGACAAATGATCCACTCATCGAGCGAGGAGGAGGCTTGGGAGCATTAGAAAAAGGGTGCCTGGAATAGCCATGACTAGCGGGGGCATGAGGGAGATTGTCCAACTCATTGTAAGATGGCAGAACAAAGTGCCCTTGTACGGACTGTGAATCATGGGAATGAGAAGTCGTGTCGTAAACCATAGAAGCAGAAGTAAGGCATCCCCTAGAGGTTGGAGGCATTCGGGCTGGATGTTTTGATTCAGGTGAAGTCTCCTCAAGTACCCATTCAACGTTGCCATCATCTGCATGAGGTTCTGCTGGAGCTGCCTTCTTCTTTCGCTCAGAAAAGTGCCATAGCAGGTCGGCCTCTGAAACCCTGGATAGACCATAATAGTTGAGGGTGGCCACAGTGAAAAGATGGGCATCATCAAAGAAGGGTCTGCATCAAAGAAGACATCCATCGGTGCCGCCTCCGACTCAGGAACGCCAAGGATAGTAGAACTCTGTGAAAAACCAACTCAGCTATCAGTATGAGGATAAGGTCCACAATAGCAAGCTCAATGTAAAATAAAAGACTTGAAGTACTTACTTGGCGAGGGATGGAAATTTTCGCTGACAGAAAGAGGACCTTTGAAAAAGAAAAAGTCTTTCTTCCACGAACCTGGGTTGGAAACAAATCCTTCGATCAAAGAGACCTGAGAAATGGCCTTCTGTAAAAATTAGAAGCCCTTCGACTTAGGAGTGGGCATGAGGTTGTTCATGAAATGCACCTCTTGAGCCATGAGAGCACAACCATTAAGCTTCATAAATGCCATGTACAACCAGGTCAGGGTCAACCATCTGTTGGGTGCTAGTTGGAGTGGAGCAAGGTCAAAGTGGTTGAGGATCATAAAAAAGAATGGGTGTAGAGGAAAGGTACCGCCTGCCTTTAAAATATGTTCGCTCAAAGCGATGTAGCCCTTGGGGGGGGGGGGGGTTATTAGCCAAACATTTATTGGACGTTACATACAGTTTGTACTCCTTTCTAATATGGTATTTCTACGACAACTCTAATAGTCTATTCTCTGACAAGTTGGAAATAATGTTGGACGCCAGAAAAGGATCGGGGTCCAGCTTCTTTGGAGAAAATTGTCACCTTATTCTCTTCAACATGTCTACAAAATTGAAGGAAAAATGTGAGGTCAAAACTGAGCACTTTACCCTCTATTTTCTTCTTTTTGTGAGAGTTTTCCATCAAGACATCAGGTGTGAGAGCATCACACAAGGGTGAACTGAAGACAAAGGCTGAGGGGAACTAAGAGCGACCTCAGGACTACTAGGAGGACACGGAGGTTAGGGTTCAAGAGGGAGGTTTCCCTCCATGAACTCCAGCTCCTTTTATAGGTCAAGAAGGCTCACTCTAAGGCTAACAAGGTAGGCATCATAATAGAAGGAAAATTGGGCTCCATCACCGCTCATAATCGAGCCAATCTTGCTTTCAAGAACCCAAATGTTTTGCCTAAGCTCAACCATGCGTTCTAAGTGACAAAGACGAGCCCTCCTTAACGTCTCATATCTTTGGTAGGGGTTATTTTCGGGGGACCCCGAGTCTGATGATAAGTCTACAAACTCAACCCTCGGAGAAACACTAGATGATCCCTAAAGTTGCGCCTTGTTGGTAATGCGGGTCAAGTGTATGTGGAAACTGCACTACAAGATACAAAGGAAGAAGCTCAAAACTTCTAGACACAAGTGCTCAAAATGACCAACTACAGGGTGTAATGAAGGTTATATGTCCTAATGGAAGCAACTACATAAGTCAACTCACGAGGAGTTCTGGCTGAGGCAACCCTTAAAAAATAACGCTAATTTAGACCCATTAAACATGAGAAAGGGTGAAAGCATACCTTGGATGGGTGAAGTTGCACACTGTCGCAGCTGCAAAAGTACCGAGGGTCAAATGTACCCGCCTACAAAAAGAATGGAGACAGAAAGACACAAGTTTTAGTCTTCGAGTAAATTTATAAAAAAAAAGAGAGAGAAAATAAAGAAAAAATTTCCCTTGTGAGGGATAGAACCACTCACCTGTTGGAAGCTTTGAAGACAAAAGCACCACCAAGATAAGAGAAATAAGTGTAGTAATTGTCTTTGAGAATAAGACCTATTTATAGGAGGCTCAAACCCATCCTAGCCATTGAATCCAATGTTGATCTATGGCCAAGAATGAAGCCAAACAGCCACATTGGGATCTGTGAAGCCAAATGATAGGCCCCCATTTACACTCAAGGAATCATGAGAATCACCACCACAAAGTGTGTTATTTCACACCACCAAAATAAAGAAACACACTAACACCATATGTAATGCCCTGGATAGCCAAGACCGTTACACTGTGTGTTTATAAAAGTGCTAGACTTGCTAATCAAGTCGTTTAATTAAGAACGTGTTACTAAAACTATAAAGGAACTAGGGATAAAATGTTTTGGTCTCAAAAGTCACATATCTCATAAAGAAATATTTTCTGTTTACACGGGATCCCAAAAATATTAAGATTAAAACCATTTACAAAAGATTCAGGAACTAAATACAGTATTAGCCATATTAAGGCAAAACAGACAATTAGGCAATCTCTGTCCTGATGCACTCCTCGGCCATGGTGACCGAACAGCTGGCTATGTACATTCAACCCCGCAGCTCTCCATCTCAGGACTGGTCCAACTTGCCTTTGCCTTTACCTGCACCACGTAGCACACGTGAGCCAAGACCTAGCAAGAAAACACAACAACAGAGCATAAGCAATCAACAGAAAATCCAATATCTCATATTGCATTACATATTCTCAACCATTTAAACATTCAGAATAATCAAGTATTCAGCATACAAAACATATCATACATCAGTTCACAAATGATAACTAGGGTTAGCGCCCTCAGGCCGCACCCTCCGTTATCCCACTGACTCTGGCCCGCTTAAACCGAGCTCAGTGAATATGAAGCTGTCCTCGGCTACCAGTGGCCAAGCCGCGCCCTGTCCGCAAATATTGTGTACGACACCCTTAGGCCGCTATCACATGTCCCATGGCATAATACCATCATTGACATTATACAGATATCGGGAGCACTTAGTCCCATTACAAACATATAACCGGGTGCAGTTTTCTTACCTTTAGATTCGCTAGCGTTGATCACTTGACTCCTTGTGCAC
The DNA here is from genome assembly GCF_963169125.1 of Humulus lupulus. Classification (NCBI taxonomy): domain Eukaryota; kingdom Viridiplantae; phylum Streptophyta; class Magnoliopsida; order Rosales; family Cannabaceae; genus Humulus; species Humulus lupulus. The sequence continues at coordinate 164,141,016 of NC_084794.1, read as the reverse complement.
GATCCCTCTCGAGCCCTAGCGCTCACCTAATCACAACCATAGGTCAAAGTCATCACCAAACCTCAAGTCCAAAACCTAGCCTCAGGACCAATCCCGAGCCCCCGGGAAGTCCTATTTCCACCAAACAGGGTGGTGGAATCAAACCCCGAACCCTTGGTAAAAAACCCTTGTAAATAACCCTAAAATCCCTTTCTGGAAACAGGGCAGTGCTACAACGCTCTAAGGAGGGTGCTACAGCGCTACAAGAAAAACCAAAATCCCCAAGAAAGCATGGCCTAGCGCTACAGCACCCAAAGGCTAGCGCTGTAGCGCTAGTCACAGACAGCCAACCTGACATTTTCCCTTCCTGCGATTTTCTCGAGCCAAACTTGGCCAAAACTTCTCCAAACCTTCACCAAACTCAAAAACAAGCTTATTAACACACTCCATTCATCCCAAGCATCCCAAATACTCAAAACCCAAGCACATGCATCTCCAATATCAAAATTCACCATAGTTGACCCTAGACTTCAGAAACTCAGCAAAACAGTCAGAACTTCAAAGTTTAAAGCTCAGAATTTATACCTTTGATGGAAATTCGACTTTGAGTTAGCTTCTAGACCTCCTTAGCTTGCTCCTTCTCAAACCTTGGCTTGAATTCCCCTAAAGTTCCCATCAACTCAGCTTAGACCCCATAGCTTAAACAAGCCAAACTAGAAACTGAAAACTCTAAAGACTTACCTCAAATATTGATGTGATCTTGCTAATCCTTTGCCAGCCCTTCAAGCTTAGCTTCGTACTCTTGTTGCTCAGCCTAACCTAGCTCCCTTCTGAGTTTTTCTCCAAGAAGAATGAAGAGAAATGGTGAGAGAACCACAAATCGACCCTAAGGAAACTACTGTGTTTTCCTTTCTTTTCTTTTTCTTTCTTTTCCTTCTTTTCTTTCTTTCCTTAGCCTTCTACCCTTTTCTAAAATTCGCACTAAGTATAAAGCCTCAGAATACTTATCTCTTGCAAGCCAAATGACCATTATGCCCTCCCTTTTAATTTTAAACCTTCAATCCACTTAGGGGCATTTTGGTCATTTTACCCAATTCCCGCTAATTTCCTCGAGTGTCTCTAATATTTCCCGCTTACTTCCTGATACTTAATTAATCACCAATTATATTCCTCGATGTCAAAATAGACTCCAATATACTCACTAAATTCCCATGTATACCCCCATGCTCACCCCGAGCCGGGTATAAATCCCCGCCATGACTTTTTTGCTAATCTGCTCACATGGATTGTCTCGAGTCACAGATCACAGATATATCCACATAATAATGTGGTCTAAAAAATTATCACATATATATACAGTTATGCCCTCAACGAGCCAAAATTACAATTATGCCCTTTCTAAACTAATCAGGGCCTACATGCATACTAATACACATAGCCATGCATCTCAAATATTCTAATAGGCATACAGCATGCTTTAAATCATTAAGTCACATATAATTCCCATTATGCCCTCCAGGCACGCTAATCAAGGCCCTTAAGCCTTATTAGCGAATTTGGGTCGTTACAACTATCCCCTCTTAATGAGAATTTCATCCTCAAAATTTACCTGAATAACTCGGGATATTGATCCCGCGTCACTATCTCAAGCTCCCAGGTCGCCTCCTCGACCTTACTATTCCTCCACAGCACTTTAACAAGGGGAATCATCTTATTCCGTAATACTTTATCTTTCCGATCTAAGATCTGAACCGGTTGCTCTTCATAAGCCAAATCTGTCTATAACTCCAAGTCTTCATATCTCAACACATGAGTCACATCTGAGACGTACTTCCAGAGCATAGAAACATGGAATACGTCATGAACTCCAGACAACGATGGTGGCAAGGCTAATGTGTAAGCGACCTGACCAATTCTTTCCAGGATCTTGAAAGGTCCAATGAATCTAGGGCTTAGCTTGCCCTTCTTTCCAAACCTCCTCACCCCTCGCAATGGTGAAACTCGAAGAAATACGTGGTCCCCAACCTGGAACTCCACGTCCCTACGCTTAGGATCAGCGTAGCTTCTCTGTCTGCTCTGAGAAGCGAGCATTCTAGCCCGAATCTTCTCTATAGCTTCATTTTTTCTCTGAACCATATCTGGCCCCAAATATCTCCTTTCACCCATCTCGTCCCAATGGATGGGTGATCTACACCTCCTCCCGTACAACATCTCATAGGGAGCCACTCCAATTGTTGCCTGGTAACTGTTGTTATACGAAAATTCAATCAACGGAAGATACTTACTCCATGAACCCTCAAAATCAATCACACATGCTCTAAGCATATCCTCCAACACCTGAATCGTCCTCTTAGACTGTCCGTCAGTCTAAGGATGAAAGGCTATACTGAACTTCAACTGAGTCCCCAAAGCCTTCTGTAGACCACCCCAAAACTTGGAAGTGAAGATAGGATCCTAGTCTGACACTATAGACTTAGGAACCCCATGGAGACGTACGATCTCCCTCACATACAACTCCGCATACTGATCCACAGTATATGTCGATCTCACTAGTAGAAAATGGGCTGACTTGGTGTATCTATCCACTATCACCCACACCGAGTCATGAAGCCCCACTGTCCTGGGTAAACCTCCCACAAAATCCATAGTAATGTTCTCCCATTTCCACTCAGGAATACCCAAAGGCTGAAGTAACCGTGCTGGTCGCTGATGCTCAGCTTTCACCTGCTGACAGGTTAAGCATCTGGCAATGTCCTCCACCACATCCTTCTTCATCCCGGGCCACCAAAACAACGTCCGTAAATCTTGGTACATCTTCGTGGTACCCGGATGAAGTGAGTAGGGCGTAGTATGAGACTCATCCAGTATCTCTCGTCTGATCCCCTCATCAGCTGGAACACATATTCGTCCCTGATATCGAAGTAACCTAACCTCAGAAACAGAATAGTCCTTAGCTACTCTCGCTAAGACATCCTCCCTAATCCTCTGTAACTGAGCATCTGCCAACTGTCCTTCTCTGATCCGCTCTAGCAGGGTCGACTGCAGAGTAATATTGGCCAACCGGCCTACCACCAACTCTATCCCCGCTTTGACCATCTCAACCGCTAACTTCCTTGAGATCTAAATAGAACTATATAACTGACCTGGACCTCTGTGGCGCACTGGATCCACCCCCACATTGGCTTTCCCCGGATGGTAAAGAATATCACAGTCATAATCCTTTACAAACTCCAGCCAATGCCTTTGTCTCATGTTCATGTCCTTCTGTGTAAAGAAATACTTAAGACTCTTATGGTCAGTGTATACCTCGCACTTCTCCCCAATAAGATAATGTCGCCAAATCTTCAGTGCAAATACCACCGCTGCTCATACTCCTTCAGTTGTCGTGATGCATAAGCTATAACCTTCTCATTATGCATCAACACACAGCCTGCCTAACCTCGATGCATTGCAGTACACAACAAACTTCCCTTCCCCCGAAGAAAGACTCAACACAGGCGCTATAATAAGCTGTCGCTTCAACTCTTGAAAACTGTCTTCACATTTGTTTGACCAGGTAAACTTCAGATTCTTCCGTGTCAATTTTGTCATCGGTGTTGCTATCTTCGAGAAACCCTGTACAAGCCGTCTGTAGTAACCCGCCAAACCAAGAAAACTCCGCACCTCCGAGGCATTCTTTGGCCTCGGCCAATCCCGGACTGCCTCCACCTTAGATGGATCCACCTTAATCCCATCTGCACCCACAATATGTCCAAGGAATGTAACTTCTGGTAACCAAAATTCACATTTCTTAAACTTGGCGTACAATTGATGCTCCGTCAACCTCTGAAGAACCTGTCGAAGATGAAGTTCGTGCTCTGTCTCTGAATTGGAATATACCAAGATGTCGTCGATGAAGACAATAACAAACTGGTCCAGAAAGTCCTTGAACACCCTATTCATTAGGTCCATAATGGCTGCTGGGGCATTGGTAAAACCAAATGACATGACCAGAAACTCATAGTGCCCATACCGTGTTGGGAAGGCCGTCTTAGGTATGTCCTCATCCTTGATCCTCAGCTGGTGATAACCAAATCAAAGATCAATCTTTGAGAACATCGTCTTACCCTGCAGCTGGTCGAACAAGTCATCAATCCTTGGTAGGGGATACTTATTCTTGATAGTCAACTTGTTCAATTCCCGGTAGTCTATACACATCCTCAAAGTCTCGTCGTTCTTCTTCACAAATAAAACTGGAGCACCCCACGGCGAGTAACTAGGTCTAATAAACCCCAAATCCAGAAGCTCCTACAGCTGTATTTTCAATTCTTTCAGTTCTGTCGGCGCCATCCTATATGGTACCCTCGATACTGGCTCTGTCCCTGGCGCCAACTCAACAACAAACTAAATCTCTCTACGCGGCGGCAACCCAGGAAAATCCTCTGGAAATACATCCAGGAACTCGCAAACCAATCTGGTCTCCTCCGGTCCTACTGGCGAAACCCTGGTGGTATCCACCACACTAGCCAGAAAGCCTTGTAGCAAATCTCTGGCTCTCAATGCCGATATCCTGGACACGCGGGGTCCATGCACCGCTCCCACAAAAATAAAGGGATCCTCGCCCTCTGGCTTAAAAGTCACCTTCTTCTTCCTGCAGTCAATGGTAGCTCCATATCTAACCAACCAATCAATACCTAGAATCATATCAAAGTCCTCCATACTAATCTCAATTAGATCTACTGATAACTCTCTACCATCAACTATCACTGGCAGTGCTCTGATCCACCTCCTAGATACTACCAGTTCCTTAGTAGGCAAAATAGTCCCAAACCCTGAAGTACTATACTCACTAGGTCTACACAATCTATCAATCACCTTATTAGATACAAACGAATGCGTAGCACCAGAGTCTATCAAAACAGTAAAAGAATTGACAGCGCTAGAAAGCTGACCTATCACTACCAAGGGACTAGCCTCGGCCTCTGCCTGCATCAGGGTGAACACTCGAGCTGGAGTCAAGCTGTCCACCTTCCCTGCATCTCCCTTCTTCACTGTCGGGCAATCTTTCCTGAGGTGTTCCACCACCCCGCACACATAACAAGCCTTAGCCCGACACTCGCCTGGATGGCGTCTCCTGCACCTCGTGCACTCCAGATAGGTCCTCCATGAATCATCGCCTCCCTGACGGCCACCCTGGGTACCCCGACCTCTCCTATCAGGACCAGGAGTGATCGAAACCTCAGGGGTCTTCCTCTTCAAATCACTGGGGCCTCTGCCCCTACCTGAACCAGAATATGGAGGCACCGCCCTGCGGCCCTCCCTCCTCACTGCACTCTCTCTCCATATCTTGTTCTTCGTTTCCTCAGTGGTAAGAGCCTTCTCCACAGCCTGGGCATAAGTTGTCCCTCCGGGAATTGTGGTAATTCTCACATCTCGGGCTATCATAGCATTCATCCCTCTAATGAATCTGTCCTGCCTAGCTGCATCAGTAGGCACAAGATCTGGTGCAAACTTCGCAAGTCTGTCAAACTTCAAGGCATATTCTGTAACTGTCATACTGCCCTGAACTAACCTCACAAACTCATTTATCTTCGCTGCCCTGATGGCAACATTATAATACTTCTGACTTAATAGATCCTTGAATCCTTCTCAAGTCAATGCAGTAATATCTCTGATCTGTGATGCCACCTCCCACCAGATTCGAGCATCGTCCCTCAGCATATAAGTGGTGCAGGCCACTCTGTCATGTCCTTCCACCCTCATAAAATCAAGAATTGTAGTAATCATAGTCATCCACTGTTCAGCCTTCAGTGGATCTGGTCCTCCTTCAAAGATCGGGGGTTGCTGCTTCCTGAACCGCTGATACAACGGTTCCCACCTATTCCCAACCTCAGCTGGCTGCACTACAAGTACCACTGCAGGTCGCAAAATAGGGGCCACACTCCCAGATGGAGCCTGCTGCTGCAGAATTCGGATCTGCTCATCTTGGCTCTGAAGTCGAGCCTGCATGTCTGCCATCAACTGCTGCCAGTTCTCAGGAACTGGCAGAGGGGTCGGGCCCTGATCATCATCTCTAGCCCCAGACCTGCCGTCTAGTCGCGTGAATTTTCTTGGACGCATAATTATCCAAGTCAATCTGCAATCAATGACTTGACAATCATACTATGATGACAGGGTAATAATCCTTTCATGATCCATCACTGGAACTCCAATCATTCACAAGCAATCAAAATACAGCAATTCATCCAGATATTCATCCACATGCAAAGCAGTGCAAATAAGCACGCCTCAATAGCATCATGAAATAACCAAGGGCCAGGCCCTATCAGTATCTCATGCTCCCTATTAATTAAACAGAAATCAATAGTCAAATCTCATTCAAATCATTTAAACACATAATCATGTATACACAATTTACCAAACCCTGAGTCGAGCTTGTCTCTCGCGGCAAATGTACATATCCAGCCAGTCTTCAGGAATCCATAAACCTAGGACGCTCTGATACCAAGTTGAAACGCCCTGGATAGCCAAGACATTTACACTGTGTGTTTATAAAAGTGCTAGACTTGCTAATCAAGTCGTTTAACTAAGAACGTGTTACTGAAACTATAAAGGAACTAGGGTTAAAATGTTTTGGTCTCAAAAGTCACATATCTCATAAAGAAACATTTTCTGTTTACACGGGATCCCAAAAATATTAAGATTAAAACCATTTACAAAAGATTCAAGAACAAAATACAATATTAGCCATATTAAGGCAAAACAGACAATTAGGCAATCTCTGTCCTGATCCACTCCTCGGCCATGGTGACCGAACAGCTGGCTATGTACATTCAACCCCAGAGCTCTCCATCTCAGGACTGGTCCAACTTTCCTTTGCCTTTATCTGCACCACGTAGCACCCGTGAGCCAAGGCCTAGCAATCATTTAAACATTCAGAATAATCAAGTATTCAGCATACTAAACATATCATACATCAGTTCACAAACGATAACTAGGGTTAGCACCCTCAAGCCACACCCTCCGTTATCCTATTGACTCCGACCGAGCTCAGTGAATATTAAGCTGTCCGCGGCTACTAGTGGCCAAGCCGCGCCCTGTGCGCAAATATTGTGTACGACACCCTTAGGTCGCTATCACATGTCCCATGGCATAATACCATCATTGACATTATACAGATATCAGGAGCACTTAGTCCCATCACAAACATATAACCGGGTGCAGTTTTCTTAACTTTAGATTCGCTAGCTTTGATCACTTGACTCCTTGAGCACGATCCTTCACGAGCCCTAGCGCTCACCTAATCACAACCATAGGTCAAAGTCATCACCAAACCTCAAGTCCAAAACCTAGTCTCAGGACCAATCCCGAGCCCTCGGGAAGTCCTAATTCCACCAAACAGGGTGGTGGAATCGAATCCTGAACCCTTGGTCAAAAACCCTTGTAAATAACCCTAAAATCCCTTTCTGGAAACAGGGCAGCGCTACAACGCTCTAAGGAGGGCGCTACAGCGCTACAAGCATAACCAAAATCCCCCAGAAAGAATGGCCTAGTGCTACAGCGCCCAAAGGCTAGCATTGTAGCGCTAGTCACAGACAGCCAACATAACATTTTCCCTTCCTGGGATTTTCTCAAGCCAAACTTGATCTAAACTTCTCCAAACCTTCACCAAACTCAAAAACAAGCTTATTAACACACTCCACTCATCCCAAGCATCCCAAATACTCAAAATCCAAGCACATGCATCCCCAATCTCAAAATTCACCATAGTTGACCCTAGACTTCAGAAACTCAGCAAAACAGTTAGAACTTCAAATTTTAAAGCTTAGAATTTATACCTTTGATGGAAATTCGACTTTTAGTTAGCTTCTAGACCTCCTTAGCTTGCTCCTTCTCAAACCTTGGCTTGAATTACCCTAAAGTTCCCATCAACTCAGCTTAGACACCATAGCTTAAACAAGCCAAACTAGAAACTGAAAACTCTAAAGGCTTACGTCAAATATTGATGTGTTCTTGCTAATCCTTTGCCAGCCCTTCAAGCTTAGCTTAGTACTCTTGTTTCTCAGCCTAAACAAGCTCCCTTCTGAGTTTTTCTCCAAGAAGAATGAAGAGAAATGGTGAGAGAACCACAAACCGACCCTAAGGAAACTATTATGTTTTCCTTCCTTTTCTTTTACTTTATTTTCCTTCTTTTCTTTCTTTCCTTAGCCTTCTACCCTTTTCTACAATTCCCACTAAGTATAAAGCCTCAGAATACTTATCTCTTGCAAGCCAAATGACCATTATGCCCTCCCTTTTAATTTTAAACCTTCAATCCACTTAGGGGCATTTTGGTCATTTTAGCCAATTCCCTCTAATTTCCTCGAGTGTCTCTAATATTTCCCGCTTACTTCCCGATACTTAATTAATCACCAATTATATTCCTCGATGTCAAAATAGACTCCAATATACTCACTATTAGCGAATTTGGGTCGTTACACCATAACTGGCTTGAAGAAGTTCATGAATGCCCTCCCATAGACTGAGGGGCCAGTGTGGATGCCAAAATTTTAGTTGCACAACGTCCTTGCCTTGTGGCCCTCAAAACATAAGCTCATGATAGAAATAGCCAAGCTCTAAGCACTGCCTCGTGCCATAAGACCTCCGTCTCGCGAGGCATGGTCTCACATCACTAGGCCTCTGTCTCTGAGGCACTGTCTCGTGCCACAAGGCCTCAGTCTCACGATGTACCATCTCGCACCACAAGGCCTCCATCTCGCGAGGCACCATCTCGCGCCACAAGGTCCCCATCTTGCGAGGCACGGTCTCGCGTAACGAGGCCTCACTCTCGCAAAGCACCATCTCGCGCCAAAAGGTCCCTATCTTGGGAGGTTTAGCTTTGTGCCTGGTCTTTCCTCCCACGTCGGTCACCACGCAAGGCTCTTGCCTCTCATGTCTCTTGGGGGCGGCTCATCCATGAGGACCCATAAGGACTTAAACATTCAAAGGTTAAGATAATAGGATGCCTTGTGAGAATAAGAACCCATGCATGACCAAAAGATATCGTGCAAGTATGAAGTACGTACGGGGTATAGCCCTGAAAACCCCAGATGTCTAATCCTAATCTCCACGCCATAAAAGTAGTGGTCGTACGAGCAATGTACCTAATGTGGTCCTTCCTAGCCAGCCTCTGATGTTCGTACTAAACAGATAGTAGAGGTACAACCAGGTACTAAAATTTACGTGCTCAAACATACCCTTGTCATGTACTGGAGCTGACCACCACGCTCCTGGAACAACTACCATCCGTAGACGGCATATGTAGGATCATGTTCCCCAGGGACCACCATGTACAATGCGACAATTGTGCCCTACTATAAATATGACCTCCCTTCACATGAGAAGGGGGTCGAATTTTGAGAGTTTTGTAACCAGTCATTGCTAATGAAAACACACATTCTATGTTCTCTCTATTTTCCATTCTAAAATTCTAGCATTTACGTTTTGTGTTCTTGAAATCATCAGAAAGTTTGCTTGAAGTTTAGTCGATTGAAGTTTTCTTCTTTTACAACTCACAAAGTTCTTGATCTAACTTAGTTGACGAGTAATTACCATCAATAAGAAGACATGCATGTTTCACGATCTCAAGACACTAGAGTCCGAGTTCACGCGAAAACTTTGGCCCCACGTCCTCAGTCTAAAATGGTAAGCTTCACAGAAGGAAGCTATTGGATGGAAAGCCATCAGGAGGGAAGGTCAGGGAGTATTCGCAAAAATCACTCCCAAAGACAAGTTACCTGAGAAATTAACTGAGCTCCCTTCAAAGTTTGTGTTCTAATCCTCAGTCTGACCTACGTGATCACTTAAATGCTCAGAGAGGTAAACCAGCACGCAACAATAATTTGAATTATACTAAGACGATGGGAGATCATTCCATAGTGCGTGACAATAGGAATGTCTCGATTAAGCAAGCTCAAACTTGGTGGTACCATAACCCGAATAATGCCCAGAACATGATGGGAGCTAATAATGAGCTCCCAATTAACATGGATGTAAAGGATCCAACCCTAGAACGAATGGCTCCAATGGCAAGCTCCTTCTCTCAAAACAAGAATAAAGGTAAGAAGATCGCCTGCGAGACACCCATTCCCCACTTTGGCCTAGTGGTTGATAGGGAGATCATTGTTGACCCCAACGCCTTCTTTGAGGCTGAGGTGAACAAAATTTTACTAAGTCTTGAGATTAAGTTGGGCTCTAAGGGTTTATTGCCCGCTCTCCATTGGACGGAGAGTGGAGCTATAACCCCCTTTCTAGAATGACTTTGGTGATTGGAGTGATGAGCACTTGAAGGCAGGTTCCTACCCTCCCCTCGACCAATACTTCATAGACGTCTTAAACCACGTCGAACTGGCGCCGTTCCAACTCCCCCCGAATTCGTATCAACTTCTCGCAGAGCTAAAATATTTATTTTTGAAGCATGAGTGGGAGGTCCCCACCCCTGCTAACATTTTGTACTTCTTCTGCCTCAAAGCCAATCCAGAGACAAAGGGCAGAGATGATGCCTTCTACTACCTTACCGAATTCCCCAGCATAACCTCCATCATCGACCACCCTAGCCACTCGAATGACTACGCAGATCAATGTTTATGTAAAATGCATTCAAGAACTGTACCCATTGATATTTCAACCGTCCTCGTAAGTTTCTCAACTTCTTAAACTTTGTACTTGATTTATTTCTTATCAAATTTATAAATATTCTGATCGAGTTGTTATCTTGTGCAACAATATATTAGAGAATGGAGCAGTCAGAGAACCTTGGAGGTCAATATGAGACTCTGGCCCATATTCCTTCTAGGGAGAAAGAGTTTTAGGTGGTGATAAATGATTCCACCATGGTGGCCTGCAATCTGATCCCCAAGGATCAAACACTTGCCATCAGGGCCTGAGGCCCTCTTCCCGAGCTCCCTCCTCCCCAAGAGCTTCTCCTAATAACTTAGGATGTTGAAGAAAAAGAAGAGGAGGTCGTGTAGTTGGTGCAAACAAGAAGGATTTCTAAGGATAGGAAATATCCTGGCCAAGGCCGAGCTGAATCGGGGACAGTAACCAACACCTCTGGCCATGGAAATCCATATAAATAAATGAACCGAGTGACTACAAGTTTTAGGCTAGTCCGATTCAACCCGAGGTAGCTCATGAGTCGACACCTGGTTGATCGGGACCTGAATGTGACCCTAGTGTGTAGATCACCTGGTTGTATGCCATAATTATAGCCATCAGAAATGTACTATAGTGGTAGACAATACCTTCCACTTTTGGTCCGCTATTTTTGAACAATACTGTACAAATCTTTTGTTGAGGCCTTCCCTGTGCGAAGGTGCATTTAATTAGGGTATTAAGCAGGTCGAGAATAAGCCTAGTCATGAAGAGCCTGAACCCCATAGGTCCCCCAATCTAATAGTACTTGAATCTCCCCCTCCTCCGATAGTCCAAGAGTTAGAGGTTTTACTGAGCATGGTTCATAATCTAGAGCCAATCATAGTAGTTTCCTCCTCTTGCTCGGATGGTAGGGTTCTTGTTCTACTCTTTGCTTTGTGTTATCCTGACTAATCATTTATTAGATCTGACACTTTTGCCCGCCCTTTTGCAAATGAAGACATGGACCTGAAGAGCGCCTTCGAAGCTGGTGGGGCATGAACTGGACTCGTCGTCAAGACAACGAGAATATCAAAGAAAACCACCTTCAGAGTTGGAGCTGCCACTAGATCCCCTACAAAGGATAAAGGTGCAAACTCAACCCAAAAACAGCAGCAGCAAAGGCAACCACCAACTTAGGTAACTGCAGTTACCATACATGAAGTTCCTTCTCCTCCTCCTCGTGAAGCGCTCTGATTCCTCAAGTTATTTTGGGTGAGGTCCCATCTACGCAGCTCCCAGTCATGCCCATTGAGGTTGCAAGGATCCTGAAAACCCTTCGTGGTACCCTCCATGAGGCAGCAAATCATCTGGTAGGTCACGCCAACTAGAGGAACGTCAAGGACCTAAGGGCCATAAAGGAGCATTCCCCGAAGAACGTCTTGGAGCGGCCTTGGGAATGAATCTGATGGTAAGTTATCCCTTTTCTCGTTACATCCCCCTTTTTTTGGGAGCTAATACTGCTATGTATTTTTCTTTTGCAGTCTTGCTTGGCTCAAATCTAGGGCATCGCCCGGATCTCAGCCCAAAGGAATGAGGTCAGGGATGCTCTAGCAGCATCCCAAGAAAATGAGTGAATCACATAGGGACAGGTCATCGAGGTAAGGCAGCGTCGAGAGTTGCTACAGGTCGACGTCGACAGCATCAATAAGAAACTTGAGGAAGTCGACGTGCTCAAATAAAATGTCTGAGGTCAAAGAGAAAGCTAAGCAGGATCCCAAGAAGTCAGAGCAGGAAGGTGTGGAGGCAACGAATGCCTAGAAGGAGATGCTATATATGTGCTAGGCATACAACCGGGAAGGAGATTTCTCATTTCTAGACGCAGAGCTTTGGGGGCATTACTGCGCCAAGTTCCAAAGCTAAATCTTGCAAGAGCCCTCCGAAACTGTGGAGGCTTCTGGATCTGCTAAAGAGGCCTTCCTTTTTTTCATTTTTTATTTCTTGTTCTTTGAACCCATTGTAATTAAGCTTTCAAAAGTTTAAACAATCCCCTTCAGGCTCAGTTCGAGATTATTTCTCCTCGAGTTATTCATATACTTATGTATTACATGTTCATTAATATTTAATCTATTTTTGTTTCCCTAAACCTATTATCTTGCCATGTTTATGAACTTTAAGTCCTTGTACATTAGCAGTCGTAGGGGTTATCTTTAGATTGAGATAAACTCCTGATGGCTTGACCAGTTAATTCTGGTCGATGACATGGTTATATCCTGGAGTTTGTCGCCTAATAGAATTATACCTTTTCGGAATCATGCCTCGAGCCTGGTTATATCCAGGAGTCTTCCTAGTTGATTTCTACATTTTATTTTACTTTGAATTTTCTTAACTTAGTTCATATTTAGAATTTCTTTGAAAATTCGAGCTTTAAAAAGCCTTAGAATAATCAGTTTTATGAATTCTAAGTTGCGCAACTTTGATCTAAATTTGTTTAATACTTCAAAGACTTTTCGAGGGTTAGATCCTTCGGGTGAAATTAAAATTATTTAAGCTCTAGACCCGTTCTCATTTAACGATCTGTCAACGAAGAGTTTCCACAATTCTTGTACAGGTTCTCTCATTGGTTTGTCTTGGAATCCTGTACATTCATCCACAAAGTCAGCAAGGGCTTGGCCTTTGGTTGTTGTTTGTGGTTTGTATAGTATCTTAAATTGACTGAGTTCGATTGTTGTTGAGCAAAATATATTATAAGCAAGTGTACGTAGTGAACACGTAATTTAATGATAAGTTGAGTATTGTCTCCACAGGGATTGAATTAGCGATAAATTGGGTAAAATCAACACTTAACAATTTCGGTAAAACAAATGGTAATGATTCGATTGAACCTAAAACTAAACAAGAAAGTAAATAAATAAGGAACAAAAATGGGAAACGTAATGATGAGCTTGAATTATTAATCATCCTACAATGCAAAATTCAATATAATGTCTTAAAAGAATGCATTAACAATTAAACCTTTTCAACCGAAACTTTAGAAATGAACATATGATTTTTTGAAACCCATATTCTATGGGTTCTCAAATCTAAATTAGACATATTCCTATGCAAATCTAGAAATAAGAACACTAATTAAGCATTAAATTTCCAATGGGTCATACATGGTAAATAGTATATCCCTATACCATCTACAAATCACACTTATTCAAGGTGAAAATCATGCATCATTCAAGTATTTCCACTAATCCAATATTTTCCAAAATCAAGTTTAGCTATGAAACCTACAATTAGTGATCAAGCATAGGTAAGTCTACATTATTAAGCATCATTTGAATGAACACACTTTAAATACTAAAAATATTCATAAAACATCAATTAAATCCACAATCCAAGTTCATCAATAACTCTAGCTACAAGAAAATTAGTTCATTCTCAAAACACACAAAAATACCCATAATCAACATATTCATGAGCTTACAAATAGAGATAAATAGTCAAATAGAAATACAAAAGAGTAAAGGGAAAGAAGAAACTATGCAGATGAATCACTACAAGAAAAAATACTTTCAATAAGATCGAAAAAGTATTATTAAATATATACCATAACACTTTTTGATGTGTTAAGGAAAGCGGTGTTATAGTAGGTTGGAGTGTGTTATGGTATAGACTACGATAACACTTTTGTTGTGTTTTTTTTAATAGTTAGATAAGTATTTCATTATGCTATTTATAAATAGATTATATAACACTTTTTTGTACTTATAAAGTAGTGTTATGATACACTTTATAATAACACACTTTTTGCATTATAGAAAATAGTTTGCATAACATAATTTTATGCTTATAAACCAGTGTTATTCTAAAACATACAATAACACATTTTTTGTATTATTCTAATATTTGGATAAGCTTGAATTATTATATAAACATGTACATTATAATTATTTTTTATTGCTTTAATTCAAACCCACTTTATTTAATATACATAAGACACCCTTAACATTGTACAAATATATTTTTTAGTACCAATGATATGGTTCATAACACATATAACCAAATAATTGTGTCAAAATACATTCAAGATTATCTAGAAAACAATCTAAAAGTCTTAAGATATTGAACACTGCCTAATTAACATAAACAAAACATTCTCACAACAGTCAACAAAATAGTCTTAAACAGTTGCATATTCAAAAGTAAAAGTAGGAATTCATGATCTTCCAAATGCCAGCACACCAAAGCCTTCCAAATCATATTTTCTATTGCACTTCACTTGTTGAATATGGTAAATAAAACATAAAAGAAAAACTAATGAGGTCATGAAATATCATATCATTCATAGTGAGAGACAAAGAATATGGCAGTTATATGGAAACTGAAAGAAATCATCCTATTCATAATTACAACTAAGCTGAAAAGTATCACAATATATAAAGTGTGGTTATGAGAGAAAAGTATAGATTTCATGATCAAAATCATAATCAAAGTGTCCAACTAAGATACAGGTAATAATCATGATCAAATTATATTCCCATTTATAAACGCAGAAAATAACTATCAAATCATAAGACTGAAATGTTAACAACAACACATCAAATATCCACATATTTAGGTGTGCCTATCTAGAAGTTTAGACCAATTTTCTAAAGACAGTATACAAAATCCTAAATCCTAAACATTATAATAAATTGGCCGTTGGCCGGTACTATTTAACCAGAATAAATACTGATATAATTAGTTTTTATACCACAACTAGTGTATCTTATGATATATATACAAGTGTAAAAGGTGATAAATTCGACCATTTAGTAAATCAAATCCATAAGATGACTATTTAGCTATTAATAAAAAAAACATATATAACAAACATGGTGCACCTGCAGAATAAAAGCATGTAGTTAAACATACCTTGGCATCAAGCTGCATCTCTCCATTGTTATCTGCAATAAGACATGCGCCATATGCCTTCAACCACTCAATACATTCCTCTAATCCATCTGAATCTTTTTCATCATTGTCAGAAGAAACACTAGAGAAGCCCAGAACCTGAGCAATATAAGAAACAGGTAACGTAGGCCGATAAGATCGAGATATGTAGCTCACTGCCTTAAACCGCATCTTTTCAACATATAGATCTGCAAAAATTTTACATACTGTTATATGAATACGATCATTGTTTAATAATTATTTTTATTAAAATGGAGAGTGACTTAATCAAAACTCACCCATCAGGCAAGTGTTCAAATTTGGTGCTGTTTTGAAGAGCGTGAAGAACATAACATAGTTTCCAGAAGTGATAGCTGCCCGAACTACAAGAGCATGCCTTACTACATTATCTCTTTTAGCTTCACTTGATAATCTGAACTCAATTTCAGAACAAAGATTGAAGGTCAATACAAGTGTTTCAACACAGTACAAGGATGGTACATAGCGAACAAAATTTCCTCCAATCATAACTGACCTCGACATAGATGATACAAGATCTCTGTTGTTACTAGAGTGCAGGATAAGACATAGTAAGTTGTATGCAGCAAACTCCATGTGGCATCCCTCAATTCCTTCAGAATAAAGGCATTGCAGCTGAGATTGGCACTAAAATTGCATAAAAGTATTCATTGAGATTATACTCAGGTAGTTCCCCAACCTCCAATGCTAACCGAGCATGTGTTTCATAAACTTGAAACAAATTATGGATAATGAATATAATGGTAAGTTATATACATGTTAAAAACCAAAGCTTCACGTGGCGGTACCGGTATAACTACTCTGTTTCATTGAACCCTCTAAAGTCATGGTGAAGTTAATTAAAATATTAAAACAAAATACACAGAAAATATATTCTATGCTTTGGTACTCAAAATTATAATTACTTATAACGAGCATATATGCATTAATATCCAGATTAAATGTTGCATTTAATGCATTCACTGTTGCCTTGATATCACATATTAACTGTTAACATGTAGGAGTCAAATATAAGTAGATATTTACATGAGAGAAACAAAGAGAGGTTTTGAAACAAACCTTTATTGTTAGTTGATTTTGAATTCTTTGCACAGTTAAATCTTGACGAATGGACTTCAACTGATCACACTTGTAGAGGTAATTCTTTTGAGAATTCAAAACCATAAGCAGAGCTTTTTCTAGTACTTCTTCCGGTCTTACCTGTGAGGGCACAAAGGATCAACAACTAAGTGCATATTATGTATGAAAAAGCAACAGTAAGAAAGCAAAATCAGAAAAACCTTGCTGTGTTTTGTTCTCCATAATCAACTTGCCATCCTCTCAAACAATACAACAATTCTGTAACCCTGAAATGGAAAGAGCATTCAAATCCCAGGAATCAACATGAGAAACAAATACACCTAACTAAGTATACCAACCGAAATACCCAACTTAACTAACTTCTCTTTCTATACATATAACTCTGAGCTTTAAAAATTTGAGACATGTTGTACAACTTTTTAGAAAAGGTTTCTGATTCATGACCAAGACCATGCATGGTAGCTACATATTAATATAGATAGCATTGTTCATGGCAAGTTTGTGACTAGAGAGTTCTAAGATTATATAATAAATTACAAATTGTTATGAAATTACATTGATTAAGTAAATTATTAAAATTTAAGGCAGTGCTTGGCTCTAAGTATCGAATAATTAGATTTACGTTAATTTGCATATTATAATTAAAGTAAAAGCCTTTTAGTAAAGAGCTATAGTAATAGAAACTCTTGCAAAAAAATCAGTTAATAATAACAAAGATATATAATAACTTATATAAAAAAAAAAATAATGGTATTTTTTTCTTAATTTATATATAATAACAAAGATATTGTAATACTAATGAGTATCTTGTAATAACTTATAACAAAGAAATATGTATAACAAATAAGCATCAGTTAAAGCTGAGCTAATTAGATATGCTGTTATGCTATGAACAACCTAACTTGTACTTTATATATATGAAGAGAATCTTAATTATTTCCAAACATGTTGATATTCAATTATGTACACAATTGTATATATATACTAAAGACAAAAAATCACACATATCAATACAGTTTTTCTCTAATTAAAACACAGAATATGCAAGTGTGTCATAGGCAGTAACAGTCATGGTCAATTATCACAAAACAAATTAAGATCAAATTTTTTTTGTATCAGAAACTTACCTTACTGTAGTCCTCTTTTCTTTCTAGTTTTCTCACTTGAAATGACATCTTTGAACTCGGCATATCACGAATTGAGCATGTTAAAAACTTGGCAGAGCAAGAAAGTTGGCTTGGAGACATGAAGGGCTAATACACACATATACCTATATAGGTATAAAATACTTTAAAATGTAAGATATTTAGTGGTTATTTGGTATACAGTACTTCATTTCATATTAATAGGCATACCAAAATATTAAAATATAAATTGAAGATTCATCGTAAAAGAGCAAACCAAGTTGCACACCACCTATTACAGAAACTACATTATATAAATCAACTTAAAATACATCAACATAGTTTAAAAAGAATAAACAAGCTAAGTAAAAGTGCTCCGATCAAAAGAATCAAAATGACAAAAAGAAACTCAAAATCTTCATTCAAAATATTTGGTTATAGATGAGATATTGAAAATAAAAACAAAAAAAAATGGAACAACTCAGTATGAGGAAACTAATTCAGTGAAACAAAGACTTTATTGAAAATTCCATTCATTTTTTTTTCTTTTAATAGAAACATATAATAAATGAAAAGAAAGGACATTTCTTTCATTGCTAAAAAAAACTAAGTCATTGCTATAAATACTGAAAAAAACTAAAAAATTGTTAAAGAGTAAAAAGTAATACCAGAAAGCAGAGTATGCAGTAGGAGGATAGCTTAGTGTCTCTTCAATTGCTCTTTCAAAACATGGCTCAGCTGACTATGTACCTTGTTGTCACTGGTTTGAAAACAATGTCACATGTAAGGAAAAACAAAAGTTCCACCAGAGAAAATGTCCTATATTAGCAAGGGAAACGAGACAGATTGATAATAAATTCCATAAGTACATAAGATAATTAGTTTTCAGATGCATTTGATAGTACATACCACTCACTATTGTTCTGTAATAATTACTACAAAGCAGCCAAGTAGCACTCAAACAAAAAATGCTTAACCGTATAAATAAAGATGCATAAAATTTCCTCATGTTTATCTTGGTCAAGTAGGATGAAAAAAGATTAAAGCATTGGTTCATATAGTAATATGATATAGAACCAAATCAATATAAAGAAAAAAAAAAATTTCAACAAAAACAAATCAATACGGCAGAGATAGTTATTAATATATTATATTACCAATATTTCGGTAAAATGAAACACATTAATCAATTACAAATATTTATTACTCAATAATGAAATAACATAAGCAATAATGATTATCAAAATGACAACACTACAAAAGAATTGATCAAATACTGACACCTTTCTTTGCATCATTATCTATGGTTTCTTTGCATCCTTTTCACAAACACTTACAAGGCATCGACCATTAGTTTATTCTACAGTAGAAAGTTTCCCTAAACTACTATCTAGCTCAAGAAGACAAACAAGCATCTAAAACTAAGCTCAGAAACTATACATGAGTAATTTGTAGTGAATTTATAAATGAAATACTAAAATTACTAGGCAACAAACTTTAGTCTAAATGGTAAAATATATCAGTCAAATTATCATTTAAACAAAAAAAATATGATAAGTACATATATAATCATTGAAAAAGATAAGATACACATCCTGTAGATCTGAAGTGTTCAAATTAATCTAGTTTCATTAACAAAAATTTCAAGAAATAAAATAGTGAAAGTTGTTATGATATTCTCAACTATTCCAACTACAAAGTCTTCCAGTCTACTCTGTTATTTATTATTTAGTGTCATGGCCATGCAAAAGCATAAATGAGAAGATAATGCTAAAAAGTTTCCTTGACAGATCACAGGCACTATTTCTTCAACCCCCATTATTAATACACAAGCCAGTGAAACTATGGCAAAATATTATAAAGCTGAAGCTTTCTTTGCAGGAAACTCATATATTGGCACAAGTAAACAATTGAAAAGCATAATAAAATATTTGTGCTATGCCACTCCAACAAATATTGAGAAGGCATACACATATCCAATCCAAGTAGGGTCCCCTTATTGCATAGACTGCAAAAAAAAAATAGTAATTAAAGAAAGGTATAAGGAGCATGTAATCTCTAAGTAGTTAGTTACAGAATCTAATATTAATACTTTTACTTCCCAAATAAAGGTTTCCATTAAAGGATTTCATCCTGAAGTTGTCAAAATTAATTTTACTTCCTTTCTAACTAGATCACTCATACAGTAGTATATACAAAACCTCTTCCCCTCAGAAAAATAAATAATCACAACAATGCACCAATGATTTATTTACGAAATTTTGGACTTATAAATCAGAATTAAAAACTTATGATTACCCTATTCTCACCACCATGAACAAGCAGATGTCACAATAACAAGAAGCATCTCATAACTAAAAATAAAATGAAAAACCTGAAGCATTAAGGACACATCTCTTGCAAAGTACTGATTTAAAGAAAGGAGAACCAACCAACCTGTAGAAGTTGATTTAAGATAAAAGGCCCCACAAATTGAGAAATATCATTGCCAATCTACAAGTTATAAAGTGAACAAAAAAATGGAATATTAGAAAACATGATGCTTAAACTTTAGCAACACAGACACCATTACAAAGTACTGAATCTTCAAGACGCAAAAAAAAAAAAAGAACCAAAAAACAAATGGTCTCATCGTACCCTTTTTTATTTATTAAAAGAAAAACACCCTCGCAATAATGAATGAGATTAATACAATACACTATGCAAAATTCACATCGCATTCCTCCCTTTGAGAGGCCCACACACTAGTGACCATAGATTTAAAATTTCATATCACAAGACAAGTAAATGTGTTTTGAAATATGAGCCTAATTGTAAGTGCATAAATCATATTTTTAAGGTTACATAATCAAAATTTAATATTATTATTTACCTTTTATCATACTTTTTTTTTTTGACAAAGGTCACACTATTTAACTCCTTCACTTTACATTTTTTTAAAGAGAGTATTTATTTGGCCCTCAAACTGTAGAATTAGAATCTCATTTTGGCCTTAAGTCCTTCAAATGTATGGTTTTACTACCCCAGACCTAATTTTTTTTTGTCAACAATAAAATAAGGGGCCAAAACATGATTAGAATGGTAAAATGAGACACTTGAAAGTTAAAAGGGCGAAAATTAGAATGGTAGTGCATAAAAAAACAGGGGCAATGGAGACACGAGTATATCCTCAACAACACAAAAGCCACAGCCAACAGCAGAACATAAAAAGTTCTGTAATGCTCTTTTTTAATGCAAAACGAATGTCCAAAAAGCAACATGCCACCCTCACAGATCAAAGCAAACAACAATAGACCCCTGTGTAATTTCCCCAAAATCACAATGCTACACTCAAAGATCAAGATAGGAGCAATATTTCCACAATACATAATAAAATTAACCAAAGATGGCAACTCAAGAGGAATAATTCACCAACACAACTGAACCAATCCAAGGTACACAAAAATATTACCCAGAAAGATCTACAAAGGAGCAGCTCGGTAGTGGTGGAACGACATTGGGGATCAGGTTGTGGTGCTGCTTAACTAGGAGTTCACGAAGCTGGGGTCGGGGCCGATTTTTTTCTGGGTGCAATGGAGCTCTTGATGAAGGAGTTTTCTTGGAGATACACATGGCCTAGCATTAAGGGGAGGCACGCCTGGGCTTGTTGAATCTAGGCCCTCGCTTGGTGCACACTTAGGGCTCTACAGCGGAACAAGTGCAGAATCGCGTCTGGTGGTGGCCCACGAATGGAAGTCGCATTGGGTCGAAGGCACGCAGAGGTGGGCTTGCACCTGGGGTCACTTGGTTCGGGGGTTGGGTTCATTGGTTCCTGAGATTTGGAGCTTGGCTCAGAGAAAAAGGGTTGTGAGGATGGTGGTTAGGTGGTCGGAGCTGAGGATGATGGTGGTTACGGGAGTGGCGGCTAGGGCGAAGGGAAGAGAAAGAGACAAGAAGGAGAAGGAGAATGAGAATGAGAAACAGATGATGGTGGTTACGGGAGTGGGCTGGTTTTTTTTATATTTTATTTCTATTACTTTACCACTTTTGACATATTATATATTATAATACATTTTCAAAAGACTTATAATTATGTGTTGTGGAAAGTAGTGAATCCTCCTTCCTTGTCCTTCTCTCTTCTCTATTTCTTCTTCTCCTTCTTTCTGTTCTTCTTCTCATTGTCTCTTTGGGTATTTCTTTCTCTATTTTAAGCTCTTGAATAATTCTCCCCACATAAAATGGTGGCTGATTTCTGTTTATGGTGCTAGGGTACAATCTTTGTCCAAAATTAGAAAGCCCAATTCTCTTCCTTTCAACTTTTAGGCCCACCATTAATTGTTCCATCACTATTTTGACATAAGCACGCCCATGTGGAAATTTTTACACTCCACACCACCTGTCAAAGCCACTTTGCACTGACTTTTTCTAGCTAGGCTATAGTTGTCCACGTAGCTCCAGAATGTTGAAACAATATGTTTAGCAATTCTGCACATTTAAGCATTTTCCAATTTCTTCTTGCTAACTTTTCACTCATTTTCCTTTCCTTGATACTTTGAACTCCTTTTACATAGAAAATGAAAGAAAATTAACTATTTGATTCCAAAATAGCTAAAAACAAAATCAAACTCTAATATTAAACTACAAAAGACATATAGATGAAATTAACTAAAAATTCAACAGCTAAATGCTCAATTCACCACTCTTTTATTATAAAATCAAATTTAAAAGTATAATAAATAACTCTATATCACAGATTTATCGATTGCCCACTTTATCAGACGTCTCGATGTCTCATGCTTTTGCAAGACCTTCCTTAAAGGTTTATTGGTTAAGACGTGTATAGTGTGGGACTAGAAATACAACCTTAGCTTTCTCGAAGCCAAGATCAAATAGAATGCGGTTTTTTCGATTAGAGGACATATGGATTCACCTCCCTGTAGCCTCTTGCTCACATAATATACTGGTTTCTGTGTTTGATTTTACTCTTGAACTAACACAACACTGACCGCATTTTCTGTTACAACTAGGTATAAGTATAGACTTTCCTCAGCATTTGGTTTTGATAATATAGGAGGCTCTGCTAAGTCAGTATTCAAATCTTGAAATGCATGTTTGCATTTTTCTGTCCACTCAAACGATATATTTCGTCTAAGAAAGTTGTAGAAGGGAAGACATTTGTCTGTGGATTTTGATACGAATTGGTTTAAGGAAACGACCTTTCCTGTTAATCTCTGTACATCTTTTCGCGACCTTGGTGAGGTAATTTCTAATAGCGACCTGATCTTTTCTAGATTTTCCTCGATCCCCCTGGCATTGACTATGAAGCGTAGGAACTTCCCGTACAACACCCCAATGGTACATTTCCGGGGGTTCAGCTTCATGTTGTATTTTCACACAACGCCAAAACATTCTTCCAGGTTGGAAAAATGGTTATTAACAGTCTTTGACTTTCTCAGCATATCATCAACATAAATCTCCATGTTTCTCCCAATCTGCTTAACAAACATCTTGTTGACTACCCTTTGGTAAGTAGCACCAGCATTCTTCAGTTAGAATGATATAACTTTGTAATAGCATATGTTGTGTTCTGTCATGAAGCTTGTGTGCTCTTTGTATGCAGGGTTCATCGCGATCTAGTTATATCCAGAATACGCATCGATGAAGGACATGAAATTATGACCAGCCGTTGAGTCTACTGGTTGGTCAATCCTAGGCAGTGGGAGACAATCCTTGGGGCATGCTTTATTGAGGTCAGAGAAATCGATGCAAGTTCTCTGTTTTCCATTAGGCTTCGAGACCAAAATGGATTTGGCTATCTAGGTTGGATATTTCACATCCTTGGTGAATTTTCACTTTAATAAGGGAGTTACCTCTTCCTCCAGAGCTTTTCCTCGCCCTTTTCCCAACAGCCTATGTTTTGCACCTTCGCATGGAGGTTTTTGTCAATATTTAATGCATGCATCATCATGCTCGAACTGATCCTTACCATGTCCTCATGCGACCAGGAAAATACATCAAGATTTCTTCTTAGAAACTCGACAAACTCCTTTCTTTCGAATCCGAGGATTTTCCTTACCTTTACAACTTTCATGGGGACTTCTAGGTCAAGGATGATTTCCTCTAGCGCCTATAAAGCCTAGAGCTTGAATCTTTCTTTGCCTAATATTATATCAATTTCTTTAGGTTAGGTGACCTCATTTCCATCTTTCTGAGGTTCTTCAACCTCTTTGGCAACTTCCATCACCCGAGGTTCCTCATTCTCCTCGGTTATTACCATGGTCTGCTCCCCGGGTTGTGATTTTTCCCTCACGGCAATGCGATAGAATTCCCTGGCTACGAGTTGATCTCCTCTCAATGTGCATATCCTCAAGGATGAGGGAAACTTCCTGGCCAAATGGCAAACTAAAATTATAGATTCGAACGTCAATGCAAATTTTCCAAGAATTGTGTTGTAGGCTGCCAAACAATCAATTACTACGAACTCAAGCATCCTGGTGACGAATCATGTCTCCTCGCCTAATGTAACTACAAGCTCGATTGTTTCTATTTTTGTCATTCCTTCTCGTAAAAATTCATAGAGGGTTATTGAGGTCACTTTAGGATTGGCTACAGATAGCCACATCTTTGTACTCCTTAATTTGCGAACTTGATGGTTATCACAGCAGATCATTAAGAAGGAATTGGATGTGGGTAGTGTTCTCTTCTGTAAAAATGATTTGTTGTTTCTCCAACCATGGTTGCTTTGATAACCTCTACTCTGGCACAAATTCGACACCATTATGTGTCTTCAGCTCCTGGATATATCTTTTCTAAACTGCACTGCTAGTTCTTGCCAAATAAAGCCCTCCAACAATAGTGGCTATATCCCCTCCTTTAACAGGAGGAGGGATAACCTGACTTCCTTGAGCTTTTTGAAGGTTGGATTGGCTTTCCTTAGCTAGTTGTGAGTTCGGCCCCATCGGTTGACTATGAGCTACCCTATTTTGAGCATAATGTGCTAACATTCCAGCCTAGATGAGAGTCTCGATCTCATCTTTCTGTTGACGGAAACCATTGGTGTTGTGACCAATGTCATTATGATATTGACAGAATTGAGCTGGATCTTTCTTAGCCTTTTGATGTTTCATGGGCTTGGGCTTCTTCCATGGAAGCCAAGTTGAGTTAGCCAAATAAATTCGTTCTCGGCTATTTGTTAAAATTGTGTAGGTTATGTAGATGGAGGTATATTTATCCCCTTGATTTTCTTTCTTGGAGTCGTTTTGATCACCATCACCATTACCTTTCTGCTTATTACCCCACGACTGGTTGAACCACAGCTGCAGCATTTGTTACCACTCCAGCATGCTAAATGGAGGTCTAGATGGTTCATGCAACAACATTCTAAATTTTTCCATTCTTAAGCTCAAGACAAGAGCTCATCTACATTCTTTACTCCTTTTCTTTGGAGTTATTTCCACAAATATCCTCCTACAGTTATTCCTGTCCCCATAGCCATGAGCTTGGAGCTATCATCAGCGTCTCTAGCTCAAGTCGCTACATTCGTGAATATTTTGAGATATGCCTTCAAGGATTCACTGGGCTGCTACTTGATGTTAGCCAATCAATCGTCTTCTACTTGAGTTTCTTTCGCAGCCCAAAACTGTCTCTGGATTTCAGAAGACATTTTTTCCAGGAGGTGATTGAATGTTTTTTATATTTATTGAACCAAAGTTTCACTGGTCCAGTCAACATTGCAGGGAACAAAATGCACCTTATGTCGTCATTTATGTTGTGGGCCATCATCAGCATATTGAAGGCTCCTAAGTGATTTGATGGATCATTGGTCCAATTATATTTGGGCATGGTCGAAATAATAATGTCAACAAGATAAGAAGCTACCACAATAAGGGGAGCGAAAGGCTCGAGCTCCTCATCAGAATCACTGTCTTTAATGCCTTTTCCAAACATAAGTCTTTTAATCTGCTCCTCCATTAAGGACAGCCGCTCGAGGGTTGGATCCTAGGTTTGTAGGTCATTCGAGAGATTATTTGTAACTCTCATCATGTTGTACGCATTAGATGGGTTATTATCCCTCCAAGCTTAAGCTCGACTAGGCTGGAGATTCCCATTGTCACGTACAATAGACACATCTCCCTTGGTCTGAGTGTAACTCAAATCATCGTAGTGAGATGGATGCCCTCTTTATGAGTTCAGATGGTCACGCAGGTCAGAATGTGGGTTGGAGCAGAGGCTTTGTGTTGAGCTTAAATGATTCCTCAGGTCCCTTTTGTGCCTACTTCCGCGCTTGCTCTCTGTCCAGTAGCCTCCATTCGCGAAGCTTACAGCTCGTGGCTGGGATTGAGGACCTTGAATATTAGCGTGAGACTGCGGGATATAAACATCTTCTGAGGGGGGAGGATTTTTCTTGCTATCAACTAGGGATGAAGCATTCCTCTGTGGGCAAGGTGGTGCTAGACGTCGGATCAGTGATGGGGGATGCCGTATTGGTGAACTTATCCTTGTTCCATTGGGAGACACTAGATTAGCTCGCCCTTGGTGTACTCCAATTTCTTGGGTTAATGACAGTGCAAGTTAATTTATCTGTGTCATTGCTTTTGGGCGAGGCACATATGGATTTGCTGGGATGCCTCTTCTTCTCGAATAAGTCTCAACTTGCCTTGTTTGGCCAGGCTGATTTCTGGGAGTGTGATTTAAATGATTACTCCTACGAGGGTTGACAGGTTGAGCATCTTGTGGAATCCATTCAGAAGGTATGGACTCGGGGTCGCAATTCGAACAGAAATGAGTCGATGATTTCTATTGAAATTGGTAGTTTGAGTGTTTTGCAAAATTCATTAAGAAGGTATGGAGCTTGGAGTTGCAATTCTGACAGACAAAATAAGATTGGCTCGATTATTCCTGTGGGGTCTGTGGGTCCAATTTTGCCTCCTTATGACATTAGCATCGGTTGCAAGAGGAGGTAATGGAGCCAAAATCTCCTCAATTTTCTTGTTAGCCCAGACAAGATGATTCCTTAACTGGGTGTTTATTATCTCGATGGTTGTGAGGAATCGAGGATGGGGAATTGGTGGGCGTGAGGCTGAGCTCCCAACATCGACTTGGTCCACATGCTATTTTCGAAGACGACGTTGTGTGGATTTTCCTTCTCCAGTGGGGATGGCTGCATGGTGAGCCTCCTGATCATCTGGTTGCTTTGTCACATTGTTGCGTATAGATCGAATCACCACCATGGTGACTATTAGGTAAAACATGCGTGGGAATTACGCCAACTATTCTCTCAATGAGAGCACTAATCTGTTGATGCGATTTTTCGACAATAGGGGATTTACAAATCTGACAATAGAGACATTAGGCTCTTTGTAAACCGAATGTATAATAACTAGAAAATAACAAGAATGCAAAATGCTCACAAGATTTTACGTGGTTCATTGGTTAAAATCCACCTAGCCCACGAGTCACACTTATTTATCTATTTAGGACTCTAGAGAAATTGTTTATGACAATTTTAGCAGAGTTTTTGTATATAGAAAGTCGATCCCTTTAACTTCCTATTCCCCTGGCATTTATATGAGATTCTCATAAATAGTTTTGGGTAACCGTACATTAATATGGTAATTGAAAAATTTGGGAAACTTTTCTTTAACATAAATACATGGTTGCCTATTTAATTTACACTTTTTATCTAAGGTAATAAATGCATAATAAAATATGGGCCTTTATGAAGAGTATAAAGAATCTCTGAGTCTTTTGGGATCCTTCACTGTGCTTCATGACTAGGCTCTGTGAGATGAACACTTCCTTTGAGCTAGATGTCGTAGGACTAATCTGAACTGACACGAGTCACGTTCAGAGTTTGACGAAGGCGATATGAGTGATGCATATCTCAAACTAAGTTGTGGGCGCAAGAACTGATCTAGAGACTACATGGTTGTCATGAGCTGTCAAGTTGACTCGAGCTACTCATTGTAGATTTAGCAAGATGCTTTATATGCACGCTTTCTTCATATGCTTGTCTACTAGCTGTACCTCGTGATAAGTAATTCAGCTTGTATGTTTAGGGAACAACAATTATGAATTTGGGAAGTTACCCATTCTTGTAAATTACCAATTATTGTACGATTATCAAAATTTTCCATCAACCCCTTATAAATACAGATGGAATTGACAGTAAAAGAGACCGAATTTTGTATGCAAAAACTCAGCAAAAATTGTCTTAAAAAATTTCTCCAAGAGTTTTTAAAGAGAATAATATAGACTCATGCACTAGGTGGATTTTAACCATTGAACCACTTAAAATTTCATGTGTGCTCATTTTACGGTTTACAAAAGCCTAATCTTATTTTTTTCAAATTTCTTAATCTATTGCTGGCGAAAAATCGCGTCAACAGATTGATGCTTTCATTGAGAGGTAGATTAGGCTTGCTGACAACTCTTCAAATAAATTTCATCCAAATATCAGTATGGTTGGGACATAATTATTGTGTGACAATGAGTCTGAGAGACCTGGAGATCAAGGATAATTTTGTACAGTTGACTCGGCTTGAGAGGGCACCTCTATACCTCATCGTCCTGGAAAATAGCCCCAAAACGAGGACGACAACCTTGGCGATACTGGAAACACAATTTTGCACCACCACAATCCTAACCTAGGATATCTCACTACCATAGAGATGGAGAATGCTAAGCTAAGGAGCCACCTCGCTGAGGCCCATAGGAAAATTCATGAAATCATGGCCCAGTTACCCCCTCCTGTAA
Source organism: Humulus lupulus (assembly GCF_963169125.1). Lineage (NCBI taxonomy): Eukaryota > Viridiplantae > Streptophyta > Magnoliopsida > Rosales > Cannabaceae > Humulus > Humulus lupulus. The sequence continues at coordinate 164,112,547 of NC_084794.1, read as the reverse complement.
CACGGTAATGTCGGAAGAAGAGCAAGTGGGTCCCGCAATTCTAGATCCTACATGTATAACTGTCCTAATAGTTGGGATGTGAACTATTTATTTGTGTAATTTTTTTTATTCAAATATTCAAATAAATAAGTATTGCATATATGTGACTCTTTTTCCGATTTGTTACCTTTTCTTACATCACATATTTATCTTCTCTTTATTTGTTATCTTTAAATCTCAAAAACAAAAAAAATATCACTTGTTCTATTTTCCTCACATTATTTACCCTTAACTCTATTTATTGTTAACTTTATTTATTTACCTCCTTGTGCAATCGACCGCCAATCTATACTTCAACCACAGCTAGTGGCAGTCAAGTTTGGTCGTCGATCAAATGTTGGCGTCATTGCCGGGGAGGTAATACTAAAAAAGTTTTTCAATAAATTTTGCAAAAAAGGTAAGTAATTCTATCAATTTCCTTCAATCATTTTAGCTTTGTGAGGATTTTAATTTCTTATGTTTAGATTATTTTTATTATTTATTGTTAGATTTGGCTCTTTATTTTTTTTATTGTTATTAGTTTTTTGTTGTCAATTTATAATTTTTATGTTTTAAATCTTTAGAAAAAAAACATAAAATACCAAAAAAATAAAATGAAAAAAAATTATATAAATAAAGCTTGTTTTGTAACCATAAGAAATTTTTTTCTTAAAGGCCAATTTGAGTAAAAGTTCTATCAATGCTTACAAGAGGACTATTTTATGAATTCTTTCCCCTCCACAATTATCTATGAACCTCTGGGAGTTCTAGATGAAGTGTGGGTCTTAAGTGAGACCGTTCTAAAATTCCTCAAATTGACCTGGAAACAACTAAAACAAAAATAAATGAATGAATAAGAGTAGAAATGTTTCGAGCTTTATTTTCCAATGTATTATTCTTCATTCGGAAATAATCATAATTCTAGTGCTACTGAGGGTGCTAGCCTTTTTAGGAATGCATACAAACTTAGTGTAAGAGAGTACCAAGAACATGAGGCCTTAGAGACTAATTTTGATAGAGAAAGTTACGAGGCTCTTGAGGTAGATTATGATGAACGTTATTGTGACTTTGAAAGATTTGACCATAGGAATCATAATCCTAGCAAGAACAACCTCGTAGATTTTAGTTGGAAGTCTGAGTACAACTACCATGTACCACATGATCAATGAAAGTTCACTTTTGATACATGCTAATATGCAAACATGTAGTTGGTAGACTTACCAGAGAGTGACGCTTTTGTCTACCAGAGACTGATCATGTTTTGTCTTTCCTTTTAGTACGTTTTATTTTATGTTACACAATTTTACATTTTTTGGATTTTTTGTTGTTGTTTTGTAGTTATAATTATCCCTTTTGCTCCAACAATGTGCATAACGTTAGACATTTGTAACAACCCTCAAAACATACATGACCAAAACATGCAGAAATCTATACTTTTACTTTAATACTTTGTACTGAAAATCCATATAAAAAAAACTTTTAAAAAGATCATGTGCTCACACATTTTAGTTTTAGCAAACAGAATCACAACTTCTCTTTTTCAGAGTTAAAGCAAAATAAATGTCATAAAAGAAATAATACACTTCCAACGTTTCTTTTCAAAATGGTGTTCCATCAAAAACCACCCCAGGTCAGGCCACATGTACATATCCACAAGTAAACTCTTTCGCTCATTGCTCCACTTTGCTTTTGAACTTACCTACAACATGAAACAATTAGCTAAGCAAAAATGCTTAGTAAGAATATCCTTCAACACAAATATACTGTAACACCCTGGATAACCAAGACCGTTACACTGTGTGTTTGAAATAGTGTGAGACTTGCTAATCAAGTGTAACGCCCTGGATAGCCAAGACCGTTACATTGTGTGTTTATAAAGTGCCAGACTTGCTAATCAAGCCATTTAATTGAAAGCGTGTCGTCGAAACTGTAAAGGAACTAGGGTTCAAAATGTTTTGGTCTCGAAAGCCACATTTTCATTAAGAATCACTTTCTGTTTACATGGGATCCAAAAAATATAAGTTTAAGGATCGTTTACAAAAGTTATAAGGTTCAGATACAATAACAAGCCATACTAAGGCAAAACAAACAGTTAGGCAATCCCTGTCCTGACCCACTCCTCGACCTTGGCGATCGAACAGCTGGATATGTACATTTAACCCCGCAGCTCTCCACCTCAGGATTGGTCCAACTTGCCCTTGCCTTTACCTGCACCACGTAGAACCCGTGAGCCAAGGCCCAGCAGGAAAACACAACAACAGAGCATAAGCAATAAACAAACAAGTCAATATCTCATACTACATCACATAATCTCAACCATATAATCATTCAGTATAATCAAGTATTCAACATGCTAAACATATCAACTCATATCATATATCACTGCACAAACGATAACTAGGGCTAGCGCTCTCAGGCTGCTCCCTCTGTTTTCCCACTGACTCCAGCCCGCTTAAACCGAGCTCAGTGAATGTTAAGCTGTCCTCGGCTACTAGTGGCCAAGCCGCGCCCTGTGCGCAAATATTATGTATGGCACTCTTAGGCCGCTTTTACATGTCCCATGGTATAATACCATCATTAACACGATACAAGTATCGGGAGCACTTAGTCCCATCACAAACATACAACCAGGTGCAGTTTTCTTACCTTTCAATTCTCTAGCTTTGATCCCTCGACTCCTTGAGCATGATCCCCCTCGAGCCCTAGCGCTCACCTAAACACAACCATAGGCCAAAGTCATCATCAATCCTCAAGTCCAAAACCTAGCCTCGGGGCCAATCCCGAGCCCCCGGGAAGTCCTAGTTCCACCAAACAAGGTGGTGGAATCAAACCCCAAACCCTTGGTCAAAAATCCTTGCAAACAACCCTAAAATCCCCTTCAGAAGACAGGGTGGCGCTACAGCGCTCATGGGAGGGCGCTACAGCGCTACAAACAGAAGCAAAATCCCCTCAGCAAGCTTGGCCTAGCGCTATAGCGCCCAAAGGCTAGCGTTGTAGCGCTAGTCACAAACAGATACCACCCTAGTTCTCCTTCCTGCGATTTCCTCGAATCAACCACCACCAAAACTTCTCCAAACCTTCACCAAACTCAAAAACAACCTTAGGAACACACTCTACTCATCCCAAGCATCCCAAATACCCAAAACTCAGGCACATGCAATCCTAATCCCAAAATTCACCATAGCTGGTCCTATACTCAGAACTCAACATAAACCAGTCAAAACACCAAAGTCTAGAGCTCAGAACTTCATACCTTTTAATGGAATTCTGACAACAAGTTGCCTCTAGACTTCCTTGGCTTGCTACTCCTCTTCCCTACGCTTGAATTCCCTAAAGTTTCCATCCAATTCAACTTAAACACCATAGCTCAAAAACTAGAAACAGAAACTAGAGAACTCTAAAGTCTTACCTCAAGTGTTGATGAATCCTTGCTAAACCTCTGCCAATTCCCCAAACTTAGCTTAGAATCCTTGATGCTTAGTAAATCCCAGCTCTCCTATGAGCTTTACTCTAGAAATCCTCAAGAAACAGATGAAGGAAATATAAACCGACCTAGAAGACTCTCTCTGTTTTTCTCTCTTTCAGACTTCTACACTTCTCTATACTTCCCACTAACATAAAGTCTCAGTAATTCCATCCTTAGAAAGCCAAATGACCCTAATGCCCTCCCCTTTATTCCTAACCCTTTAATCCACTTAAGGGCATTCTAGTCAGTTTACCCCAATTCCCGCTAACTCCTCGAGTGTCTCTAATATTTCCCGCTTAACTCCCGATACCTAATTAATCACCAATAACATTCCTCAATGTCAAGATAAACTCCAGTATATTCGCTACTTTGCTCACTAGGATCGTCTCGAGTCACAGATCACAGATATATCCACATGATAATGTGGTCTCGACAATTATCACATATATCAAAGCGGTTATGCCCATAATGGCCAAAATTACGATTATGCCCCTCTAACCTAATCAGGGCCATGCATACTAATACACATATTCATGCATCTCAAATATTCAAATAATCATATAACATGCTTTAAATCATAATCATGCATCTTAATCATTAAAGTCACACATAATTCCCATTATGCCCTCCAGGCACACTAATCAAGGCCCTTAAGCCTTATTAGGAAATTTGGGTCGTTACATTAAGTCATTTGAAAAAACGTGAAACTAATGACACAAACAAATTAGGTTTAAAAGATTTTGGTTTTAAACTAATAATTTTCATTAAGATAAATATTTTGTACATGGGATCCCAAATCAGGGTTTAAACAACATAATTATAGAATTTTCAAATCTTATAAATAATCAAGTCACTCTAATGGAAAAATACACATTTTAGGCTTCTGTCCCTGTACAAAGCCCTGACCGTGATGATCGAGCAGCTGACAATGTACACCTCACCCCCAGAGCTCTCCAACCCATGGCCAACTCATCTTACCCTTGATTTTACCTGCACCACGTAGCACCCGTGAGCCAAGGCCCAACAAGAAAACTATAACGTCATAGCATAATCAATATCGATAATCAAATAGATCATAGAGAATAACCAAATGATTCACAAGACATTAATCAATTATCCATCAAGCCATACCATTCACTTAATTAAGAACACCAGTTGACAAACTAATGATCCAACATCCAGATATTCAGCATATTATATACATCAAACCAACAACAATACACATGTCATGCAATAACTAGGGTCGACGCCCTTAGGCCACACCCTCTATAATAAACCACTATCTTTGGCTCACTTAGGCCAAGCCCAGTGTTATACCCACTGACTTTGGCTAGCTTAACCGAGCTCAATGATTAATAAGTTGTCCTCAGCTACCAGTGGCTGAGCCGCGCCCTGTGCACAAGTATTGATTCCAGCACTCTTAGGCCGTTCATCACATGTCCCCATGGCATAATACCATCTCATGACATTCATACAATTATAGGGAGCTCTTAGTCCCAACATATTCACATGGTTCATCACAATCATCTAACAGTGCATACAAATATAGGGAACACTTAGTCCCATCTTGTCCACATAAACGGGTGCAGTTTTCTTACCTTAAATTCCAAGTTCTTTGATTAAGAAAGACGACCTCCGAGCACGATCTTGCCCCGAGCCCAAGCATACACCTAGTCATAACCATGATAAAGGATTCCATCAATAATTGTATAAAGGTGTCTGGACGAAGTTCTAGCCTCCGGGACATCAAATTCCACCAAACATTGTAGTGGAATCGATCCCGAGCACCCTAGGTTAGGTTCCCATGCTTATTAACTCCAAAAGGCCAAAAATTCCCTTAAAAGCTGTGGCCCTAGCCCTCCATGCCGCAGCCCACCTCCAACCAGAGGCCTAACCTTCCCAGACAGCAGACATGGGTTGCGGCCCAAAGCTTCCCATGCCGTGGCCCGCCCTTTTTCCTGGCACTCATCTGATCTAGGGGGACGCGACACACCAAGAACAGAGCCGCGGCCCGACCCCTTCAAACCCAGAAAAATCCCCATCTTCAACACTTAAACCTCACTGAAACCCATCCAAATTCATCATAATGATACAATCCAATTATCACAAACATTCTAACATGAGTTGAGCAACATAACCCAACAAAAACCTAGTCTAGAAAATCATTAAAGTAATATTTTAATCTTTGAAACCCACAAAATTAAGAACACTAAAACCAGTCAAGAGAACTCAGAATTAAAACACTAAACCATAAATTGAAGCTTACCTTCACTGAAGAACCAAACCTCCAAGAAATAGCTGAGCTAACTCCCAAGTCTTTAGCCTCAATTTAAATCTTCAAAATTAAGAACCCAAAGCACTTAGAGCCCATCTCAAAACTATAGGATTCAATTAACTAAACCACAAATCAGTACTTACCTAAATTCCTGGTTGAACCATCAAATTGCCACAGAAATTCTCCCCACAACTCCAGCTCAAATCCCCGAGTTCCTAACCCAAATTCCCTGGGTTCCATGGCAAGCTTGAAGGAACTCCTTGAGAGCAGGGGAGAGAAAGAGGGAGTCGGTTCTGGCATTCTTCCAAACATTTTTTTTTTCCTTTGTCTTATCTAACTTCAGCCTCTTAAGTTAATCCCAAGGCTTGGGGTACCGAAAACGTCCCTGAGGGCAAAATAGTAAAATTCCCCAGTATTCCCACCTAGGCTTCCTAACCAGCAATATATCTCCAATTATTTATTTTCATAACTCAATAACCCAAATAAATGTACATTACCCAAAATACCCCTTGACTCACCCCGAGTCGGGTACCGGGTCCCGTTGTGACTTTCCCGCTACTTGCTCCCTAGGATCGCCTCGTGCCGAAGATTGCAAATATATATCCACATAATAATGTAATCTCAAGAGTTATCACAAATAATCACATTTATGCCCTAACGGGCCAAAATTACAATTATGCCCTTACAGACTAAACAGGGCCCACATGCTTATCTAATACTCATAAACATGCATTCCACATATCCATATAATCATAGGATCATGCATATCACATAATCATGCATTTTCACCATTAATTCACATAACTTCCAATTATGCACTCCCGGCATACCAATCAAGGCCCTTAAGCCTTATTAGTAACGGCTTTTCCTAAGTCAGTTATCACTACCGATCATTAGGGTATTAGGTAAATTCCAACCCTATCATACAATTTGAGAACGTCCGAACATCCTGACAAACTTATGGTCATGCCTCATGACCAAAATTCTTATCCTAAAAATACACTTGCATTTAGAAAATTCCTAGAACATCCAACATAGATAACTGTATCGAACATTAACATTGGTTGTTTCTAACAACCAAGTTCACACTTAACACAATAACCTGCAATCAACAAATTCTTATTACATTCAAGTTATATAATTATAAAATTTAATCAATGAAAACAAACACAAAGGATCCTGGCTCCAACCAGGATTCACTCTTAGCGTCCTGGTTCCAACCTGGACTATATTACAATCTCCTGGCTCCAACCTGGACTTTATCTTACCATGTCCTGGCTCCAACCAAGACTAAAATTTTCCATGTCCTAGCTCCAACCCGGACTATATTTCAACCATGTCTTGGCTCCAACCCGGGCTATAATTTCACCATGTCCTGGCTCTAACCCGAACAATAATTTCACCATCACTTGGCTCCAACTTGGACTATAATTTCACCATGTCCTGGTTCCAACCCAGACTATAATTTCACCATGTCTGGGCTCCAACCCGGACTATAATTTCACCATGTCCTGGCTCCAACCCGGACTATAATTGCACCATGTACTGGCTTCAACCCGGACTATAATTTCACCTTGCCCTGGTTCCAACCTGGAATATAATTTCACCATGTCCTGGCTCCAACCAGGACTATAATTTCACCTTTTCCTGGCTCCAACCCAGACTATAATTTCACCATGTCCTGGCTCCAATCCTGACAGTATTATAATAAGGTTCTGGCTCCAACTCCAACTCACATACCATTAAGCCGCATAATTCATAAGCATTGCGAAGGTAGGCATTAAGCGTACCCTGGTCTAAAAGACCCAAACAAAACTAGCGTAATCTACTACTTCAAGCACACACTAGTATATTATTCATGTTGTAGTAAAGAAAGAGAAAGTCTAACTTACTTGGAGTCCTTAGCTCCTAGCTGGATTTTTAACACCGCAAGTCGTTTTCCTATTTTGCGATTATTGTAATTAATACAATGTACTCGGATCAAACTATGGCATATTCATATAACTAATAATCTATGATAGCTACATTCTATAAAATTCTATTAGAGATTCTATACTAACATTTATCTTATACACATTAAATCAATTTACGGCTTCTTGAGAAAAATCGTCCTTACTGCAACATGCTCCCCGTGTTGTGCATATTAATATTCTTTCTCTAGAAGACTCTCTCAATCGTATTACGCGTATTTTGATTACTTATAAAAGGAGTTTTAAATGAATCTAGATCTTACAAAAGCACCCACTTTCTACTCAAGTACGAAGTTTACCATTTTCCATTCTTTACCCAAAAATACCGCATTTTGACACTTTACAATTTATTATTCATTAACGATAATACTTTTCGATTTATGGTTTTATAAAAGCTAACTCCAATTTTTACCATCTTTAATCCATAACCTAGAATCTCTATTATGTCATTTTTGAAAAGAAAGGGCAATTGGACCTCGTGTTTAGAAAATGGTAAAAATTAATTATCAATAACCTTAAACTAATTTGGGATTTGTTAGATATCCAAAAAGTTATCTATTTTTCAAAACAACATCATTTCCAATTCCGAACCTAACTTTTTCACAATTCATTTTAACGTGATAAAAATCTCGCTTTCAAGCTCTTATTCAATGTTAGGTTCTCTAACCGCAACCCTTTAAAATCATGTTCACGTATTTTGCGTCCTAGTGACAAGAACTAGGCAAAAGCTCACGTCAAAAAAACAATTTAGGTTAGGAGAAATATCCTCCCATAACTCATTTTTTTGTTATGGTTCGAAATTACTATTTTTCCCCGTTTTCAGGTAACTTAGAAAAATTACTACTCTTAAATCGTGACATATTTTAATCTAAAATTTTACCAGGGTCTTAATACCTTTCTTAAAAATTTTCTTACCAAGTTTCAAAATTTATGTGAACGAAAAACCCATCAAACTATTTAAAGAAATCTGGCAGTGCTAGCTGCCCACGAGTTTTTTCTCAGATTTTTAGGGTTCTTTGAAAAATTTATGTCTCTGATACCGTAGCCTAGATTTTCCAAAAATCTTACCACGTTCTTTAATAATATCTATTTTAGTTACTCTAAAAATTTAATAATTTTTTGGATGGGGGAACCCATTCAAAAATGGAAGATAATATGGGCAGTGTTGGTACCAAGAAATTTCGTTTTCAGATTATTAAGGAAATTATTAAAAAAAAACCATTACTCTTTAACCATTTTGAATTTTCCTCTTAAATTTTACTGTGATCCTTATAAATACTTAAACTAACAGTTTACCAAATTTCAAGGCTTTTGGCTCAGTAAAACGTGTTCAATATTCAACACAATCTAGGTAGGGCATGTAGCCCACAAATTTTTCATATTGCATCAAGATGCCAAAAAGTTCATAACTTAGGTTTGAAAACACCTTTTTTTTATTTTCCAAAGCCTAAACTCAAGTACTAATCTGGAGCTATGAAACCATACAAATTATTTCCACAAACAAAGGTAGTACGGTACGATCTGACCCATTGGAATTCAGACAACAAAAACATGCCAGCATGCATTTCTACACATTCTAGAAAAAATAAACACAACTAGCAAAACCCTAGCCAAATGCATGCATGCAAATCAACAAATCTAACCCTCAAGCATAAAATAAACTTCAAAAACAAAAAAAATAACCTATACAACAAGAGTTATATAATTAACCAAAAATACTCAAGACCCAACAAAAAATATACCTTTGATGGTTCTAGCTTGGAGATGAGGTTCCCTTAGCCTTTCATACTTCCTCCTTATGCTCTATACACTCAAACTGAGCCCCAAGTTCGACATGAAGATTTTAAAAAATGAATTTTAGGGTAGAAGATGGAGAGTAGTGGAAAATTACCAAAACTCTAAAATTCATACGTTTGTTCTCACTAATCATCAACAAGCTTCAAATCTTGAGATCCTTCTAGAACCACCATTCTTGAACCCTAGAATACAAGATCCATGCCATTAATGGCCATTAGAATAACATGCATGCATAGTAAAACCCCTTAGGATTTGGGGTTTGAAAGAAAAAGAGAAGTAAATGGATGTACTAGGTTTGAAACTTACACTTGCCTAGTGTGCTCTTGGGTTTTCTTCTTTCCTTCAAAGGAAAGTCAGTGATCTTGCTCCTTGGAGAGAAAATGGCAGCAATGGAGAGGGAAGAGAAAGACCTCTCAGTTTCAAGGAGGGAAATGAAGAGAGCTTCTCTTTTTTTGTTTTCTTGAAGAAAAAGAATGAAATAAAAAAAATAATGATTGGGTGTGTAAGAGGAATGATTGGAGGGTTAGCCAATGGGTAATGTAGCCTCTTACTCTTCCTAGGATATGTGTCATAGAAAATTTAGTACACTAGGGCATAGCCTAGCTGCCCATCACACCCTCTCTCCTCCTTTTGCAAATGAATAAAATACCCTTGCCTCTTTAAACTCAATTCTAATGCACTCAAGGGCCCTTTAATGATTTCACTCTGCAAATTTAACCAAATTTTTACCCTATAGTTTCTAAATATCTCCAAGCTAAAATAAAAGAAATGTGACCAAAAATAAATTTTGTCACATGACACATAATTTTGGTACTTTACTCAAATTGACCAAAATGCTCCTAAAGGCAAGGGCAAGAATTTCCATTCTTAAGCACGGTAGATTGGAATTAAATCATCAATCAATTTTTCTTAAATTTACTTGCTCGACTATACAATCCCAGTTGCCAAATATTTTTATGCTATAGTATTCCTCATTTTACCTAATCCCAGATTTTTCTGTTATTAGGGTTTGCCCCTCGGTCCAAGATCAATTTTCATTGCATAGGCCTAAACCCTTTGTCAAATTAGCACAACGACAATAAAATTCACGAAATAACATAATTGCACATTATATTATTCATCGAAATAATATTTTACAAAATTCTTCATCGACTACTAACAGTGTTCAAGATACGGGATGTTACAATACCTATAATTTATAGAAGTTTCTTCCCCGAAACTCAAAATAGATAGGAGGACCATTCCCACATCTTGGCTTCAGTTTCCCAGGTCACCTCTTCAATGTCATGGTTACACCATTGCACCTATACCAAACGTATGTTTTGTTTCTTAACTCCTTTTCTTTATGATCCAAAATCGCGACTGGTTTTTCCTCATAGCTTAGCTAAGGATCTATGCTAAGTTCATCTTAACTTAGCACATGAGTGGGGTTGTTCATGTACTTCCGTAATGTTGACACATGGAGTACATCGTGAACTCTAGACAACGAGTGCAGAAGAGCTAGTCGATAAGCCACCTTTCCAATGTGTTCTAGAACCTCAAACGATCCTATGTATCAAGGGCTCAGCTTGCCCTCTTTCCAGAACTTCATAACTCCTCTCAGTGGTATCTTTAACAGTACCTTGTCCCCAACTTCAAATTCTAACGGTCTCTAACGAATATCAGCATATTTACATTGTCGATCTACAGAGGTATGCAACCTTTGACGAATTGATCTAATGTCTTCCATAGCTTGGTCTACCTCTTCTGATCCCAAGAATTTCCTCTCACTTGTCTCATGCCAGTGGATTGGAGATTGGCACTTTCTTCTGTATAGTGCCTCGTATGGAGCCATCTTAATTGACTCATAGTAACTGTTGTTGTAGGCGAACTCCATTAATGGAAGTTTCACACTCCACAAACCTTAAAAATCTAGCATGCAAGCTAACATATCTTCCAAGGTCTGAATCGTTCGTTCGCTCTGGCCATCTATCTATGGATGGAAGGCAGAACTAAACTTAAGTTTATTTCCCAATCCCATTTACATTATTCTCCAAAACGCGGAGGTAAACCGTCCATCACAATTGGACACTATAGAGATGGGAACCCCATGTAATCGCACTATCTTAGCAATGTACAAGTTCGCCAACTTATCTGCACCGTCTATTGTCTTAATGGGTTAGAAATGAGAATATTTTGTCAATCTATCCACAATAACCCAAATTGCATTGTGTCCCTTTGGAGTGTGTGGTAACCCGGTAACAAAGTCCATGGTGATCATTTCCCATTTCCACTCAGGGATCTCTAGCGGTTGCAATAACTCTATGGGTCGCTGATGTTCTGCCTTTGTTTGTTGACATGTCAAATAGTGTGCCAGGTAATCTGCTACATCTCTCTTCATTCCTACCCACCAAAAGAATCTTTAACTACTAGATAAACACCCTTTAGGACATTTTTTTAGGACACTCACCTAGATGTGAGGACTAAAAACAACTCCTGGACTTTTTAGGACTCGCGTTGCGAGTCCTAAAAACTGATGCGTGTCCTAAAAATTTGATTTGTTTTTTTTAATATACACCTCTTGGACTTTTTAGGGCTCGTGTTGAGAGTATTAAAAGAATTCTTTGAGGGCTCGCGGAGCGAGTCCTAAAAATTGATCCATGTCCTAAATTCTATATTTTTTTCTAAATTTTTAATATTATTAATTTTTTATTTATAATAATTTTTATATTTAATTTAAATTAATTATGATATAAAGAATAATATACTTAAATGTTATTTTAAAAAATTTTAAGTTGTAAGTTTTTAAATATAATTAGAAAATAAAAATTAATAATATATCATTAATATTTTATTGTGTTTTTTTTTCCTTAATATCATTAAATTTTGTATTTAAAATTAAAATAGAAACTAAAAATTTTACCAGCCCACGTTTTCCCTTTCTCCTAAACCCTATCTCTGTCTTTTTCACTTCTCAGCTGCAACACTAACCCTCTCAACCCCCTCTCCCTCACGCTCGGCGAACAGCACGAATGCCGAACGAGTATTGGGTAAACGGGGGGGGGAGGGCTTGGGGGACAGTCATGGGCAAACGACGCAAACGATAGGGGCTCAGGGGTCTTGGGTGGCTCGATCTCGTGGAAGGGTCGTGGGTGGATCGGTCTTGTAGAGGGGTCGGGGGTGGCAGTGTAGATAGCGGCGCAACAATGTGGCTGGGCTCGACATCGTGGATGCAGGCACGAGCGGGGGACTCGACATCATTGACTCAATTGACTGTAACACGTGGGTCGTCCATGAGTGCTGCGTAAGTTTTATTTCCTTCTTTTCTATGGGTTAACTTTTCTCTATTTCCTTCTTTTCAAGAACTTTAACACTCTAGATTTTCAGTTAATTGATTGAAACCTGGTGATTGCAACAGTGGGCGTGGAAGAATTTTAGTTAATATTCTATAATAGGATGTTGATTAGCAAAAAAGACAATACATATTTGTGGAAACGTTGCAAATTAATTATGATTAAAAATTGTTTGGTTGGGTTTGAGAGAAAGATAAAGTTATATAGTTTGTGAGAATGTTAGTCATATAATTTTGAGAAGATTTTATTTCTTTTTCCCGTAAAACCAAGCATTTACGTGTGGAGTAGTGTGGATAGATATGTATTGATTAATCATCACATTGCTCTCTTGTTATTTGAAACTTGTGATCTGATAATAATAATAATATTATGTAGCTAGAAGATCAAATATATATACTTTGTCATTGAAATATTGCTGCCCACTTTACAAGGCTAAGCTTTTCTAATTTCAAATATAATTTTTATGATTGTTAGATCATCAAATTATATTAATATATTAATTTGATTAATTTAATACGAATAACCAAATTATTGGTCAAACTAATCTATAAGCTAGAAAACACTTCTCACTCTGCATATGCAGTAATAGTTTTCTCTCCTAAAGTTTTAGATTATATACACTCTACTCATACATACATGATACATCTATCTATCTATATATAACAATTAATCTCTTACTGGAAAAATGTTTGAGAATATTGAGCCTCTGCTTATGTACACCAATCAATTTTGCTAATCAACAGTGGGCTCTGAAGATTTTTAGTTATAGATTTTTAGTTAATGGTTTACTTTGTTAACAAGGTGTCTTATATTTTCTTCTCTCCAAATGTTGGATGCGTACGATAATCATGTTATGGAAGGCTCTAAAGTTCGGGTTGATGTACAGGGATTTCAGATGCTAGATCAACTAGGCCCCAAGCGTAAGATCAGTATCTTTGTACATTTCTTGCATAATTATTTAATATGAAGCATATAATTACCGTAGCTTAATAGGTTAGTATGAAGCATATAAGATTGGCTCACCCTTTAATTATTGATTTTACTATGTTTTATTGGTTTTACTATGTTCTGTTTTATGTTTCAAGCTATATTCAGCTTATTGAGATAGTCCCTTGATCTCTATTCTTTGTATTTTTTTTCTTCCCCATTATTAATAAGATAAAGAAGTTTCTTTTCAACAAAAAGGAAATTACCATAGCTTAATAGTTTTCCTTGGAAGAAAGTATTTAATTACTTCTAATGTTTTAGTTCTTAAAATGGACCTAAATGCATATCATCTTGATAATAATTCGTTAAATATAGGTGGATTATGACGGATGTGTCGACCTTAGTGGTCTCTTGAAAGTAACAGTCGATTATGGAGAGAATGGTAAGTGTCTTTACCTGAGAGCTTTATCTCAGTTAAGTTGGACTTGTAGAGATTTCTAGTTGTAAATGGTAATATAGTTTTATTCATGCTCTTGTGCCAGCATGTTTAGGTTAAACCTGACCGCCTCATGTTCGGGTCTTTGTTTCCTGTGAGCTGTAATATAATTTGATCTTAAAGCATTGGATTGGTACTTGGCTTGCAAGAGGTATGTTGTATTTGATTTTTCTTATTTTTAAATCTTTCACAATTCCTGTGAAGTTTGGATATCTTAGATATTCATCCATAGTGAAGTAGGTTCTGAGAATTATGTGTGCTGCGGTGATAACGGATGGTTGAAAATTTGCATGTCTTAGTGAAGTAGGTTCTGAGAATTTTGTGTGTTTCGGTGATATATGGATGAAAACTTGTGTGTTGTTTGATTTGTTTGAATTGTTTGTGTTGATTGTGACAGTTTGCTAGGCTAGTAAATTAGGGGATATGTTGTTTGATTATGTTATTTGAGCCCCTCATCTTTATTTTTATCTTTTGTTTGATTTTTTCTAACCCAAATCTGAGTTGGCTTTTAGAGGTTTATTGTTTCTGTCCAATGGTATAATATAAAACAGTCGTGGAATATTTGTTTTTGCAAGTCAAAATTTAGTGAAGTCTTATCTTGTCAATACTTAGTTTTTTAAGAGTCGTTTTGGAGTGTAGTTCATAAATTGTTTAATTGTTGGTCTTACTGATATTACATTTCACTTACTTTTATTTTTGTAATTATTATAGTCTTAGGTATTTTATTTAATCTGACCTTGCTTTTATTTAAAGTTTATACACACATTTAAAGTATCAGGATTTTAGTTAATATTTTTCAAAGTAATCATCATCAACTGTGGATAATGGTGTCTTTTATACTTAATTCCAATATGATGCATGACTATTGTTGTTACTGCTGTGTTCTTATTATCTCTTACTGATTTTTGGTATTTGTTATCTCATTTCTTATTTATGGACTTGTGGCTATATTCTATAAATATGAGTGTTAAAATATATTGGCAGAATTTTGCTTCTTTTACTTATGGTTTCATTTCTTTATTGGTTAGGCTTTAACTGTGTGTATTTTAACTCTGTACAGGGTTTGGTTGTCCTGATTATTATTTTCATGGATTTAAGAACTCTTTGACCTTACTAATCTTAAGCGTCCTTAGCAGATTTAATTTTTTTTCAGGTATTTATTGGGTTCTTTCCTTGTAATGCAAACCACGTGTTAGTGAAAATGCCTCAATGGACTAATATTGTTAAATTTAGTGAGCGATACTTCTATAGGATGATGTGGGTGTTTGTGGAAATGCCTCAATGGACTAATATTTTTAAAATTAAATAGCGAATGAATGCATTTTTCATAGAACTAGAAATTATTTAATTTCTAATCATGCATGTATTTCTTGAACATTTCAAGTTACAAGTATTTCTTAGAATGAACTGAAAAGGAATAACATGCTAGTTAAAAATAATTTTTAGGAATTGAATATTTTTCTTTCAAATAGTTAAGAAATTAGATATATATACATTTATCTTGTTTATATGCCAATTTTTTGGAATTGACTAAATCTTGTGTTCTTTAATTGATAGAATTGTTGTCCTCCTTGATTGATATAGTGGAACCACTTTAGTTTATGCGTTGGGTTTATGAATGCTTGTTTCATTCTTGAGAGTGCAACTTAAGAATGAGTTTTGTAACGTCCTGCGTTTTCGGGTACTTTTAAACGACTTGGGTCGCGATTTTTCCCAGAGTTAAGAATATTATTTTAAATAATATTATATTTGTTTGGAAATTATTCCATGAGTTATTGCTAGCCAAATTATGAATTTTGTGATTTAAAAGTCAAGATAAGACTTTCGGGTCTGGATCGACACAAAAACCTTGATCGGGTAAAAATCTCGGAAAATAAAATGAAAAGCTATGGTAAATATATTTTGGGCATAAAATACATTTATAAAAATTAAAGTTTGGTAAAAAAATAATTAACATAAGAGAAAATTAAAATTTTAGGGCATTTTGAGTTAAATGCTTAATTTTACCGAAATGAGAAATTTTATTCCATAAATGGACCTTAGGTACAATTTTATTGTGTGATTAATTAAATTAAATGTGAGAGACATTTAATTTAATTATTATGTGTTATGTTTTGTTTTTAAAACTTAAATAGAGTAAAAGGTATAGAAAGTCAATTTGGACTTTTCTTCTTAGGAAATATTGATTCACCTTTATAAAAAAATAAAAAATAAATATATATATAAATGCATATATAGGAAAGGTTGGCCGACCATGTGAGGCTTTAAAGTGGTTTGAACAAAAATTAATTAACTTTTAAATCCCATTTATTTAAATGTTAGGGATAAAGGCAAGTGGGTAAAACACTTGAGTGTTTTAGGGTATAATTAGAGTTGTATAAACTCTTCCAACCCCTTCCCCAAACCGACCACTCACTCTCTCACTTTCACTATCATATTTTTTGAAAACTCTCTCAAGTTTTCTCTCCATCTTCAACCTCAAGAACACTAAGGAGACTTGGAAGCTAAGCCTTGGTCTAGGAAGGGTTTTCTCTAAGGTAAAGTTTCAATAAACTAGACTTTTGTAAAGTTTTAAACCATAGAT
Organism: Humulus lupulus; assembly: GCF_963169125.1. NCBI lineage: Eukaryota > Viridiplantae > Streptophyta > Magnoliopsida > Rosales > Cannabaceae > Humulus > Humulus lupulus. The sequence goes on along the minus strand of NC_084794.1, from coordinate 164,095,682 downwards.
TTTTAAATAGCTAATTATCTATGTTGTTGGGGGGAGTTGGTTAGGGTTTTTAAAAGGTTTTAAAGGAGCCAAAGCTAGTAGGAATATCCACACCTTAATCAAGAACACCAAAGAGGTAAAAAAGTTTACTTTTATGGTTGTTATTGTATGATTTTTAGTTTTAAGCATTGTTTTATATAGTTAATGATTAAAGTTTCTTATTCATCATGTAATAAGGTTATGGTAGTTGTCTTATAATTTTCATGATGCTTGTGTGTTGATTTTTGAAAATAGGGACCAAAACCCCCAAGGGTTTTGTTAGGAACCTTAAAACAAAATACATGTTTTGAGCTGAGACTTCCAAGGGGTCAAGCATCCACTGTATATTGATTTTGTAAAATTTAATTGTACATTGATATTGTTCAGATTGAGCACATAAAATTGAGCTTTTGAAACACTCAAAAATGTTTAAAAATGAGTGAGTGATGCTATTTCAAAGTTTAGGTAAAAAAATTGTTTTTTCGTATTCTTTATTTCATAACTAAATTTGGACAGCCACTGTATAGGGCAAATGAACCCAGTTTTTTCTAAAATTTGGTGGACATATTCTTAATATTATTGGCATAACCTAGTATTCCACTGTAAAAATGGTAAGAAAATACTGAATGGTTTGAAAGTTATTAAGTGTCTAAGTCTGGAAAAATTAAGGACTTGAAAATAAGGTCGTTTTCACCTCATTGTTGGAAAATAATTTCACCAATAAAAAATGCTCATTTTGAACTAAGATTTTACAAAGACCTCAATGGCATACCAAAAAATGGAATTGTGAAATTTTGGTAACAATTGGGTAAGTAAATTTCAAGTTATGAACTAGCAAAGTATGTAGTTAAAAATGTGAAAAAATAGGGTTTTCACATTTAGTGCAAAAATGAGATTTTGGAACTTAAGGTAAAAAGTAAAATTTTGCGTATTGCAAGATAAAAACTTGGTAAGTCTTGAAAACATATTTTGACTAAAATTACCACTTTGAGTATAGTGTGAATTATTTTTATTAAAGAATTTTTATTATTTTAAAAATTAAAGATTTAATTTATTTATAGTTAATAAATTAAAAGTGGATTTAAAACCCTATATTTTGAGACAATGATTAAGTGAATTATTTTCTAGTAAGTAAACTTGATTAATTGATTTTGGAAAAATAACTAGTCAAGATGGAAAAATTTTAACAGTTTTCCTAATTAAGATATATTAGGCTATTTTTCTTAAAACAGTTTTTAGAGATTAAAAACTTAAGAAAAATAAAAGGAAAATTAAGAGTTTATTTTCTTTAAAAATAATTAAAGAATTAATTAGTATTTTCTGGATATAATACCGGCTAAAATCTTCCATATATTTAACTGACTTGTTGAAAGTACGGGTCAATAATGATGCATTTAAAGAACAAGATTTTTAGCGGGTTGTGGGAAAATAATATTTTGATACCCGAGCCTAGGTATCGAGACCATAGGATAGGTCTCCCCGAGACTTAGGGTTTAGTCTCAAATATTTTTGTATGAATTTCCTTAATGGGTTTAAAAACCAAATAAGGATCATTAATCCTTACAAATGATTTTTATTAAAATGACAAAACTACCCAAAATAATAATAATGAATTATGAGTGTTATAATTAATCTGAGTATACTGTATGGATAACTATAGTGTTGGCTAGCGTAATTGGACTGAACGTTGGAGGGTGAAAACCTACTGAGTGCTAAGGACTCCAAGTAAGTCAACTTATATTGTGTGGCTGTAACTTGAAATGATTATTGTATTGTATGTTAGTATAGGGACACATGCACATATATACACTGTCATAGAAAGTTGCTTAGAGACGTTAGTCTAGTGAGTGCTTATTTAGAAAAATATGAACACTAGATATCTATCATATCCTAGATGGGTGATCCCCGTCACACTGCTTGATTTTATTATTTCCGGTTCAATACCGCGACAAGTGGCCAAGAGGTGAGGATTGCTGGTTAAACCTAGGGCTGCCAAAATGAATGGGACCTAGGGGCCCTCATGCTTACTTAATTAGTGAACGGTTAGAACCCGAGTAAGTGCTCTAATAAATTATTCCCGAATAGCAGCCGTGAATATTGGCCATTCAGTGAGAGTGCCTAGAGATACTAGGGGTTGCCAAGTTTAAGTGAGGCTGAACACCCTAAGGGCAATTGCTCACCAGCACCACTAATTATAATAGAAGTCTCTGTAAAACCGTGTAAATTCGAATACACTCTTGGATAAGAAGTGATGCCCTAGGTAACACGATAGTTACCGTTGATGGGGATATTTATTGGCTAGATCTTAGTGTTGAGACTCGGTTCTCTCTTATAGATAAGAATTTATGTTGGAGGGCATGTTACGCCCGAATTGTTGGAAATTGTCGAGCGTTGGTCGAGAATTATATTGTGAAATAATATATTTGCTTGCTCTGGGATTTTCTGAGTATAGGGATATATTTGTTGATAAGATATAGTTGTGAAATAATATATCTGCTTGCTCTAGGATTTTCTGACTGCAGGTATTTATTTATTGATAAGAAATAGTTGCAATATAATATGTCTGCTTGTGCTGGGATTTTCTACGTGCAGGGTTTTATCTGTATATATGAAATAATTTATCATTGGTTATAAGGCATGACCATAAGTTTGCCAGGACGCTTTCGCGTTCTTGAAATTGATTGTGTAGGGTCCAGATGGATCCGGGACCCTAATTCTCTGCATGCTTCGTTTTAAGGTTGAACTTACTAAGCGTTTTCGCTTACCTAGTTGTTTCATGTTGTATGTAAGAGCAAGGGTAAGGCATAGTAGTGAGCGCTAGAGTCTATCTTGCAAATGTACATGTGGACCGACCTTTTGGGAAGTCGTTTTATTTTTGGAAATGTTGTGTAATTTTCCTAAACTAGGCTCACTCTACTCGTTATAAAATATGATTGTAAATAAATGTTAAGTATGGCCATATGACTTTTTAAAAAGTTTTTTATATAGGTTTTTGAGACAATTTGTTAAATGAAAACATTTATATTTCTGCTTTATCAAGTCTTGAAAATTCGGGTCGTTGCAGCTTTTCTGTTTCACTCTTTACCCATCTTTAATACGTATGATATTGATCTAATTTTATTATGCAGGGTTGCAAAGAGCTCTATCATTGGGAAAGGTATAACAAAAAAATATGTAATGATGCTGCCATAGTTGATTATTCCAATGTTTAAAGTGGACAAGAAGTGTTCATTCAAAGAAAGAGATTGAGAGAAAGGTTGCTAGTCAGTGATTAATTTAGTCAATTGAGTTATATATGATCTTTTTTATTGTACCAATAAGTAGGAATTTATTCTATTTTATATTGAATCATGTTGTCATTTATAATACATGTAGAGAAATTTAAATTTCTTTTAAAAAAAATTGCATTTTTCAGCATTTTCTTTTTAAATTTCTTTTAATACATTTTGGATACTCAAGGGGAAATATTTTTGTAAATCAAAATGAAAATTGTAGCTGCATTTTTTTTTTAAAAAATTTACTTTTAAGGGCATGCAAAGCGATTCCTAAAATCTTAATTTAAAGACACTCAACGAGATCTTTTAGGACACGCATTTTAAGTCCTAAAAACATTCTTTTAGGACTCGCGTACTTAAAGGCACTCAACGGGATTTTTTAGGACTCGCCTTGCGAGTCCTAAACACGTTCTTTTAGGACTAGCCTTGCGAGTCCTAAAAGCTTACTTAAAGGCACTGAACGATATTTTTTAGGACTCACAACCCGAGTCCTAAAAATTTCAGTTTTTCAGGCTCTCAAATAGAGGACTCACGGGGCCCGAGTCCTAAAAAGCATGTTTTGTAGTAATATTTTTAGATCCTGATACATCTTAGTGATTCTTAGATTCATAGCGTAAGGAGTATTTTAAGCCTCATAAAATATTTGCCTCTTGATCTCCCTATCATCGAGCACACATATTCTGCCCTTGACACCCAACATTCCATCCTCCGAGATGTGAAACCCTAGTCGCATGTCTTTCATCGTCTCATACACCAGTCGTTGGATCGACAAATCTGTGAGCTGTCTCCCTTGGATCGCTTCCATGATCGTGGGTTACATGGATAACTTTGCCAATCTTCCCACTACTATCTCCAAATTGAATTTGGATATATATCAGTTTGCAATTCTTTGGGTAATTCTTTAACCAAAATTACATAAGCCATTGGCTGTCGACTCAACGCGTCAGCTACTTTATTAGCCTTGCCTGGGCGGTACAATATATCATAATCATAATCGTTAAACAACTCTAACAACCTCCGTTGTCTCATGTTTAACTTTTTCTAGGAGAAGAAATATTTCAGACTCTTGTGATCTGTGTATATGTTGTAGTGGATCCCATAGAGATAGTGTCTCCATATCTTTAATGTGAACACTACCGCTGCTAACTCCAACTCGTGAGTTGGATAGTTTTTCTCGTAATTTTTCAATTGTCGAGAGGCATATGCGATCACTTTCCAGTGTTTCATTAATACAGCTCTGAGTCCGTGACATGATGCATCACTGTATATAGCATAACCCTCTATGCCTTTTGGGATAGTGAGTACTGGAGCAGTTGTTAATCTGGTTTTTAACTCTTGAAAAATATATTCACAATTGTGTGTCCACTCAAACTTGATGTTCTTAAGGGTCAGTGCGGTCATAGGCATAGCTATTTTGGAGAAACCCTCCACAAAGCGCCTGTAATACCCTGCCAGACCCAAAAAATTGAAGACCTCTTGTGCGTTCTTTGGGGCATTCTATTGTTTCACCACCTCGATTTTGGCCAGATAGACTGTAATTCTGTCTCCCAACACAACGTGTCCAAGAAAACACACTTCATTCAACCAGAATTAGTACTTGGAGAACTTGGCGTACAACTTTTTCTCACTCAATTGGTGTAAGATTAGTTCCAGGTGTTGAGAGTGTTCTTCCTGGTTTCATGAGCATACAAGTATATCGTCTATAAAAACAATCACGAATTTGTCTAGATACTCTCCTGGTACCCTATTGTTGACGATGAGAACTCGTCAACTAAGTTAAGTTAGAAAAATTGCAAAGTAAAGTTTATCAAAAGAAAAGCTTTAGAAATCTAAGTATAAACTCCAAGAACAATTGCAGAAGAATAATGGTGAAATTAGTTTCCATTCACTATGGTACACTTGCTACAGTAAATTTTCCAACCCCCTTTCAGGTGGAGTTAGTTCATTTTATAGTAGGCTCTAATGGCCCTGGGTACATGGTGGTCCAGGGGACCAGTTGGTACATGAGTACACTAATAGGAGAGTGGTTCCAGGGGTAGTGGTGTCGGCTCGGGTACATGGTCAGAGTTCGTGGGAGCACCTCAGCTTTTGTACCCGGTCCTGACTCTACTACTTGCCTTATACGGGTGTCAGAGACGTGGTGGTGGCATTGCCCTTCCTCGTACTACTCCCAACCGCCACTATTTGTTGGGTACATGTGTCAAGCCTGTCTCTTGATCCTTGCAGGCATGTACATACCCCTTCAGAGGTACCCTATTCGTATTTTTTTTGTCTCTTGTGGGCCACCTTGAACCCTGACATCATGCACGCGAGGCCTTTGGATGAGACCCATTGGGGCGAGGCCGCCATATATCCATGGCCCCTTGGACGAGGCCACTAGGCGTGCGTGGTCCTTGGGTGAGGCCCTTTGGGGCGTGGACAATAGGCGCGCGTGGCCCTTGGACGAGGCCCTCTGGGGCAAGGCCACTAGGCGTGCGTGGCCCTTGGGCGAGGCCCTTTGGGGCGAGGACCCTGGGCGTGTGTAGCCCTTGGGCGAGACCGTTTGGGGTGTGCGGATCCGTTGGTGTCATGCAGCCAACGCGTGCGCGGAGAGGGGCGTCGTACGGTCAACGCGCGCGATTCTTTGGTGGCATGCGAGGGGCTCTTTGCGGGGCTGTCAGGTGCTGCGAGGCACGAGGCCCCTCACTTGCGAGGCCATCAGGTGCACGCAAGACATGGCCTCACTAGGTACGTGGCTGGTGCGAGACAATGGGGTCCCGAGAGCGTCGCGGCTCAATCACGTAATTAGGCGCTTATGGGACCTTGGCACTTGTTTTGGGTCTCCTACAAGTATGATATTTTTAGCATCCACACTTGCTCCCCCAGTCTAGGAGAGGACCTTTAGGTCCTCTTGTAGACTCTTCTCTTTAATTCTTATAAATAGGCCTTCATGCAAGGCTTATTATTTACACCTTACTTCCTTGGCTTAGTGGTTTTGGGCCTTCCTGTTTTAAGAGGTAAGGGGTTCAATCCCCCACATCCTCATTTTTTCCATAGTTTCCTTCATTTTATTTTTTCATTTCATTTTTAAAATTTTTTTTTATACATATGAGCTAATTTTTTGGTATGTCTATTTGGAGGCTAACACATCCTTTTTGTCTATTTTTGCAGACGCGTACTTCCGGCCATTTGGTGCTTTTGGCCCTTGACCTCCTTTTGACCTCGACAGCGCTCCATTTTACCTGCTTGAGGTATATTTTCTTTTTCCCTCATATTCATTGGGTCCAAATTAGCATTACTCGGGATGGGGTACCTTGGCCTGAGCTTGCAATGAGTTTGCCCAGTTGCATGCCCCTCTTTTTTATACCCTGTAGTGGATCATTTAGGGCATTTGCAACTAGAGGTTTTAAGCCCATTCCTTTGTGTTTTGTAGCCATCCCCTCATTTATACGTGAACCCCTTTTTGCTTTCGGAACGAGGTCTCATGGCCAGTGACGGTCCGTTCGACATACCTCCGGGGGTTGAGTTTATTGACCTGTCCTCAGACTCCGAGTCCCCTGAGGAAAACCCTTACCAGGACTACGACTCCTTAAGGCAGGCCCGTATCTGCCATCTTGAGCACATGGCTGAACTTAGGCGTAAAATTTGGGTGGTGGAGAGTGAAATCGACTCGGCGCTGAGAGGAGACAGGGCACCTTTCCCCCCTTTCCTTAGTGACCATGTAGCGAGCCTTAGGGTGACCCTTTTAGAGTTGTAGAGGGAGTTGGAGTTTATAGAGGGACACATTCCGCCTGAGCCCTGCAGCCCATCCTCACCTGATGACTATCATGGAGCCGCTCCCACTTCTCCTCAGCCCTTAGTCTCGATTCTCCCTAGCTTAGCGCTTTCGCAGTCGGTCCCCCGATGGAAGACTCTTGCTAGGAAGAAAAAATAGAGGGTCAAATGTTCTGTCTCTTCCTCACCTTTTTCTTTTGGTTTTGCAGATATGTCGAGGGCACGACGACAGGTAGCTTCCAATGAACCGGACGATGCTCCTTTACTGGCATCCGAACTAGTGTTGCATGTGTCAGAAAAGAAACTGAGGGAAATTGTGAATCACTATCGCGTCCCTCCGGAGTATGCTTTATACATTCCTCAGGAGACATGCCGGTCTGACTGCCCTAGGACCGGCTTTGTGGCCCTCAATGAGCACATCCTGAAAGCGGATGGTACCATCCCGTTACACCCGTTCTTTGTTGCGGTCCTCAACTACTTTCACCTTGCCCCGCTTCAGCTGGCACCCAATGGCTGGCTAACTTTGAGCTGCCTTTTCGTTGCGTTTATGAAACTGTTTAAACGCGCTCCTACGGCGACAGAGGTGCATTTCCTCTACAACCTCATGCCTACTCCCAAGTCAAAGGGCTTTTACTATTTACAAAAAGCCAATAGCGAGGCCTCTTTGATAGAGGGCTCGGTGTCCAACCCGAGGTCCTGGAAGCAGGACTTTTTCTTCGTGCAAGGTCCCCTCTCTGTCTGCGAGCACTTCCGAGCCACTCCTACTAAGTACCCTAAGCATCACTTTCTCTCTTCTCCTTTTTTGCAACTTATTGTTTCGTGACTTACGTTCGTGTTGACCGTGACGTGTATTAAGCAGAGCAATTCGCCGAACCCACTGTCGTCGGGTCGAAAGCGAAGGATATGAGGAAGTTCCTCAGCGCTGACCCCGCTATGAAAAAGGTGGTGCATCTATTCACCATGAGGAATCTGAACCTCCATAAACTGTCCCCTGTCTCAGACCCCAAGCTGCTGTGGACCATCTCTGGGTCCAAGAAGATGAAGGAGGTATCGGCCGAGCCTTGCCCAGACGACGACGAGGCTGAGGAAGGGCCGGAGGAAGCCCCCCTTGAACGCGGGGGACCTCACCAGCTGTGTAACGACCCAAAATCGCTAATAAGGCTTGAGGGCCTTGATTAGTGTGCCAGGAGGGCATGTTGGAATTTATGTGTGATTTTATGAGTTAAATGCATGGTTATGATTTAAAGTATGTTATATGACTAATTGAACATTCGAGATGAATGACTACGTGGTTAGTACGCATGTTAGGTGAAATAAATATGCATGTGGACCCCGTTTGCATGATAGGGGTAAATTGGTAATTTTAGCCCGCTGAGGGCATATATTTGATAATTGTATTCTGTGAATTGTACCACGTGAGTGTGGTGTTATTGTTGTGATGCACGTGCCGAGACGGTCCTAGAGAGCAAGTTAACTTAAGAGTCACAACGGGATTTCTATACCCGGCTCGGGAGGAGCCTAGGGGTACTTTGGGAATTTTATGGTTAAGTAGAGAATTGGCGGTTAATGGTTATTGGAGATTTAGTAACCTGAGTAACCATTAGTTACTGCTGAGAGTAACAAGTTTAGGTGAAAGAAATGGTAGAATTGCAATATAGGAGAAAGGACTAGAGTGCCCTTGAGGTGTAGTTAGCAAAGGGTTTTGATGAAGGGGTAAAATGGTCATTTGGCTGGGAATTAGATAGGTTGTAGCTGGGTATTAAGGGGTACATGGTTTGGGGCTTGGTCATTTGTTGTTTTGATGAAAATTGAAGAGAAGAAAAAGAAGAAGGAGGAAAAGCTAGGGCATGAAGAAGAATAAGATGAGTGGAGGAGCTGAAATTGGAGACTTAGGAGATGAAGGAAGCTTAGGGTTGGATTCTTCATTCAAGGTAAAGATTCTATGTAATTTAAGGCTTGTTTCTGTTATGGTTTGAGGAATTTAAGCATGGTTTAAGTTTGGTCTTGGGTTTTATATTTTCTGAAGTTGAAAATCAAAGATGTGGATTTTGGGGATTTGATTGTGTGTTTGGCTTTCTTTGATGATGTTTCTGAGTTGTTAAATGGTCTATGTGGGGTTTTGAATTGATTTTTTGGGGCTTAGGCGTGAGTTTGGGAGTGTTTTGGACGATGAAATGTAGAGGAAAAACCCAGTTTTTCCTGGGTTCGCGAAGGAGCGCCGCGGCCCTGTTCTTGGGCGCCGCGGCGCGAAGTTGTTTGTAGTCAGGGGGCTTTCTGACTTCTCTGGGCGCCGCGGTCCTTGCGGGTAGCGCCGTGGCTACGCCTTTTTCAGGATGGGAAATTTTGCAAATTTGAGCTTTTGCTCCGAGGGTTCGGGGGATGTTTCCGATGAATTGTATTAGGAATTTGGGAGTCCCGAGAGTGTGGGATTGGTCCCGGGAAGTGGTTTTGAATTGATTAGTATTAAAGGATGTTTCATGTGTGTTGTGACTAGGATATTAGAGAGGCTCGTGCTAGAGGACCGTGCTCGCAGCTTTAGTGCATCAGGAAACTATCCAACACCCGTAGGATAGGGCATGGGCCCATAGTGTGATTGCGGGGCACGGCCCTATATTGCATGATGAGATGATTGCAGGGCACGACCCTATATTTTGCATTACATGTTAGGGTGTAGACTTAAATGAATTGATATTTGTTTGAATGTTGTTTGAGTTATACTATATGTGGTTATAGTGGAATGATGCGGCGCGGAGCCGAGAACGGAAATGGAGCCGAGAACGGCGTAAGGCCGAGAACGGTAGTGGGGCCGGAAGTAACACTTAGCACATGGGATGCTTATAGTCAGGGTGGGACTCAGTGGATACATGTGAGATCCTACGGTAAGGACCGAGACCCTAGGCTTTGGTAAGGCTTCTAGGGCGGCATGGCCGTGTTTGCTTAGTCTAATGGTTGACTTGTTTATCTGTGGATTATCTGATATGATTAACTGTATAATTTGCATATGTTATGTTCTGCATGAGTTTTCTTGCTGGGCTTCGGCTCACGGGTGCTCTGTGTTGCAGGTAAGGGCATAGATTGAGTCAACCAACCATGAGTACGGAGAGCGTGAAGCGACGCGTACATGTTTGGCCTGCCCGACTGCTTTGGTTGGGGGTTTATTCGAAAAACGGCTGTAATAATCTATGATTCTTATAACTAATCAACTGTAAACTTATATCAAGATGTAAATAGTTTTCAAACCTTATTTTGGGATCCAAAATGTTTAATACTAGAAGTTTTAATGAAACAACGCATTTTCAAGGATTACAGCCTTCACTTTTTAATTAGTCACACTTTCGTTTAAAAAAAAACCTCGGTTAGCGAGTTCATTGCACACTGTTTTGTTTTAAAACTCACTTAGTCACGACTCTAAGGAAGTAGGGTGTTACAAGCTGCCTTCATCTCCTGGGGGATGCCCTCCATGTGCCTCTTATGATCCGGACATAGCCTCTCATTCTCAAGACCAGCAGGCTATTCCGGGGTGTTTTGTCTGCCCTGACCCTGAGGGCTATGATGCTTTCACTCAAGCTCCCCTCGACCCTGGACCATCGGGAGCTTATTTTGCTGATCTTCCAGAGCCTCCCTCTGATCTACCGGGGCCTCACTTTTCCACTTTCATCGCGCCCCCTCCCGTTTCGGCGAGCGGGTCATCTGTCCTCATCAAGCCAGGTGCCCCTGGTGTGGATGGGGAGCCCTGGGTGACTCGGATGGTGACGTCTTACAGGCAGCGATACGTCCAACTTGCCTTGGGCCTCCCCGTATCTGACTGGAACGGTCTTGGTAATGTTGCTCTATTGGACCTTGGGGAAACCCTAAGGCGCACCATGGCTTGGGTGAGTTCATGCACCTCGCGTCGGCCCTATTATGTATAGATGTACATGCATTTTTTTGTTACTTATTGTTGCTGTTGTTAACTTTCTTGTGCAGGCCTATACCGTGGCTCTGCGGTTTGCTGACTCGTCTAGCAACCTCTCCGCATCTAGTGCTGAGAGGGACTGTCTCATGGCCCAGGTCCAGGAGCTCGAGAAAGAGCTTGAGGAAACCCAAACTGAGCTAAAGAAGGTTCAGATCAAACTTGCTGCCTCGTCAAAAAGGAAGCTGAAGGTGGTTGCCAAAGCCACAAAGTTGGAGGGCCAAGTTACCATCCTGAAGAGCGAACTCCAGGCGACCAAGGCTATCGCAGCAATGTCGCAGGAGAGGGTTGCTTATTAAGAGGCCAAAGTCGAGGCTACCAGGGCCGAACTCCAGGCTGTTAGGGCCGATGTCGCCTCGTTGCAGGAGAGAAATGCTTCCTTGGAGGCGGAAAAGACTGCCATTGAGTACAGGTCCATAGACCGCGCCCTTTACAGCATGTGGAGGCAGGATCCCAATTTTGATTTTTCTTCTTTTGGTGAGCACACCATTGCTCGAGCGGTCGTGTGGAGCGCCCGTGGCAGGAAGCCCTGAAGTTGTTATTTCTTAACTTTTGTCAGCTAGCTCGCTATGGGTGTATGCTCTTTTTTGCGCCTTCGTAATATCATTATCATTACTATTTTTCTTTCGTAAATCTTGTCATGTCCTCAAGACTCCCTTTTTTAATGTATATATACATTTGTGGTTACTTATCTCTTATTCCACTACATTTGAGGCCCTTTTGAGCCTGTATGATGGGGTTTTGGTAGGTTCCCCTTTTTTATTTACCAGGCTAGAGGTCCTTTGGAGCCCATGTGAAAGGGTTCACTGGGACCTTTTTTGGTGCCTCTTGATTACTTCTATAAGGATATTTTGACCCTTTGGGTTCTAGCTATCCTTTTATATATTCTTGCGCGCGCTTATTATTTTTTGCGAGAAGCGTCCTTCTCGTCGTTATTCATATTACTATTTTTGCAAGGGTCTCTTTTAGAACCCTTTTTGGCTAGACGGCTTGGTGGCCGCTCTAGGCTTATTGGTGGGTGCTCTCTCTGAGGTCTTTCCTCTTGTGGGAGCATTTTCCTTTATTTGGAAGTGTGTTGTTGATTTTTTTTTTTTGCAAGACCTTTTGGCCTCCTTGATGTTCACAAGGGTAGCTAATCCTTGTGATCCCAAGAGATGCCTTGTAAGGTCCTCTCCATGTTTATTAGGGGTCACCACGAATTTCATTCCTCTTTTAAAAAAATTTGTTTAAGGCTCCAGTGCAAGGGGTCCTTTTTAGGATCCTCCTGATAGAGGGCCCTTTTTAGGATCCTGGTGCACGGGGTCTTTTTTAGGATCCTTCTGTTGCATGGGGTCCTTTTTAGGATCGTCCTGTTAGAGGGTCCTTTTTAGGATCCTCCTTTTTAGGAGTCCTTTTTAGGTTCCTACTGATAATGGGTCCTTTTTTAGGATCCTCCTGTTAGAGGGTCCTCTTTTGTTTGCTGTATGTCTTTACCTCCTGTCCTGCCCCCCAAGTGTTTGGTGAAATTCATTTCGGCAGGCACTTTGGTCGATGCTCGCATAGAGAAGAAAAATAACACGTGAAGTTGCAAACAGTTTCATTCATAGCATGCGGTTAACAACGACATATTTAAAGAAGGGTTACATCTAACTGGGAGGTTACCTAGGTAGCCTCTTTGGTTCTTACTTACTATGCTAACATAACAAGGAACAAACTAAACATAGGTCCTCTTTGCACCAGGGGCCGAAGCCCCACTGGTAGCATTTCTTGAGGTGTTTCGTAACTCATGGGTCCAACTCGTGTGGGTCGCGCCTTCATACACAACCATTGCCATCAGCACCGATGGTTTTGTGGCTATGCGGAGGGACATGTTATAGCATTCCCTCGCTTCCTTCTGCTCCCCTTTCATGCATGCTACTCCCCAGGGGTTGGGAATTTCATAGCTAGGTGATACATAGAAGTTATCACCTTCAATTCTCTCCGAGACGGTCTCCCTAATATCGCGTTGAAGGCTGAGGCGCAATCCACCATGACAAAGTTTGCCATTATGGTGGTTTGCTTGGGTTGTTCCCCCATGGTGAGGGATAATTCAATTGCACCTAGGGGCTGTATCGAGTCCCCTGTGAACCCATAAAGGGAGGAATTGCAGGGTTTCAGGTGCCAGATGCTCAGTCCCATCTTCTCCAAAGCGGGGCGATGCAGGATGTCCACAAAGCTTCCATTATCCACCAGGACTCAATGTACTCTCATGTTCGCAAGCTGGACGGTTAGCACCAGGGGGTCATTATGAGGGAAATGCACCCCCTGCGCGTCTCCTTCAGTGAAAGTTATTGAATCATTCTCGCCCTTGAAACTCTTCGGGGGGCGTTGCTCCAAACTTAAGACGCACGGTGGTGGACTTCGTCTGGCCTCCTTTGCATATTTGTCTCGTCCCTTCCTTGAATCGCCTCCGAATCCAGGTCCTCCAAATATGGTCCTGACCTCTCCCTATACTTCTGGGGCCACCTCTCGCGCCTGAGGCAGGGACGCTCCTTCTTCTCGCCTCTGGTTCTCCTTGCACACATATCTACCAAAATGTCCCCTGCGAATGAGCTCCTTGATTTCCACCTTCAAATGGTTTCATTCTGCGATGGTGTGGCCGACATCCTTGTGATACTGGCAATACGTGCTGGGGTCTCTTTTAGACCAGTCTTTCTTCATTGGCGGGGGCCTTTTGAAAGGGACCCGATTTTTCGTTCGTAACGAAAATATGCTCTCTCGCATGGGTGAGGTCAGTGTAAAAGGTGTTAGGGCGCTGTAGGTGCTCTTCAGAGCGTTGATGATTCCAGGGTCGATCATCTCTCTCTCCCTCATAAACACCCTTCTTCTTTGCACCGCTTGGGTTCTCTCGGGCTGAAGGTTTCGAGGGCGACGGACCTTTTTCCGGCCTTGAGGTTCTCGTGACCATCCTCCGCGCGAATGTATTTTTGTGCCCGCTCGTAGAAATCATCCAAGTCTATGACCTCCCTCTTGAGCACGTTATCCCATAACTTGCTTCCTGGGCGTACTCCAGTTGTGATGGCCATTTTCAGCTCTCGGCGGGCCAGGCTCCCTACTTTAGTTGCCTCCATATTGAACCTGTGAATATAGCTCTTCAAACTCTCATTTTCTCCTTGCTTCACATTCGCGAGGCTGGTGCCTGGCATAGTGTAGTCTCGCACGGCGTGGTGCTGCTAGAGGAATTCATCAGATTGCTGTTGCCAAGATCTGATGGACCCCGGTCTAAGTCTTTTGAACCATTTGTACGCAGGTCCTCTTAAGGTGACAGTGAAGGAGTGGCATCTGGCTCCGCTACCAATTCCCCTCTGCTTCATCAGGTCGTTAAATGTATCTAGATGGTATTTTGGATCTGTGCTTCCTTCGTAGGGGGTCATATGGGGCTCCTTAAAATTGACAGGGAGCTGGATGGCTTGGATCTCCCTAACGAAGGGTGACTCATGGTCGAACTCTTCCTCAGCAGCTTGACCTCCAGAGGCAGTGATGATCTTGCTTTGCAGGCTCCTCATTTCTGTGTCCAGGTCTTGTCTCCTCTTGCTTAGGGAGTCCCTTAAAGCGGACGGGTTAAGATCCCCCTTTCCTTTGCCCTCTCGAGGTGCCATAGGGGGCGTGGTCCTTATACCTGCCCTCTTTTTGTTGAGCTCCTCCCGTAAATCTAAGGGTGCTCTCTTAGAGGTGACCTCATCCTCGTTTCGGTGGGCCGCGTTGGTCTTCGGCTCTGGTTTTTGGGCCAGCTTCCGTGACTCAGGATGTTCGCGTTGCTTCATTCGGGGGGTGTTACTGGTGGAGTGTCGAGTCCTCCCATCGTCTACTGGAACGGTGGTCTCTGCCCCCTCGCGACCTTTCTCTTTTCTCTTGGGCAAGGTCACGTGTAACGCCCTACTTCCTTAGAGCCGTTACTAAGTGAGTTTTAAGGCAAAACAGTGCAATGAGCTCGCTAACCGAGGTTTTGAAACAAAAGTGTGACTAATAAAGAAAGTTAAGGCTGTAATCTTTGAAAATGCGTTGACTCAATAAAACTTCTAGTATTAAACAATTGGGATCCCAAAATAAGGTTTGAAAACTAATTACATCTTGAAATAAGTTTACAGTTGATAAATTCTAAAATCATAGATTATTACAGCCATTTTCAAATAAACCCCCAACCAAAGCAGTCGGGCAGGCCAAACATGTACGCGTCGCTTCACGCTCTCCGTACTCATGGTTGGTTGACTCAGTCATTGCCCTTACCTGCAACACAGAGCACCCGTGAGCCGAAGCCCAGCAAGAAAACTCAAGCAAAACATAACATATGCAATTTTTACAATTTATCATAACAGATAATCCACACATAAACAAGTCAACCATTAGACTATGCAAACACGGCCATGCCGTCCCCGAAGCCTTACTGAAGCCTGGGGTCTCGGTCTTCACCGCAGGATCTTACACATATCCTGTGGGTCTCGGGCCCTGCCCTGACCATAGCATCCCATGTGCTAGGTGTTACTTCCGGCTCCGCTGCCGTACCCGGCCTACGCCGCACTCGGCCCTTGCCGTTCATTTCATTATAATCATACAAAGCATAAATCAAACAACAATCATACAATTATCAATACATGTAAGTCTACACCCTAACATGTAATGCAATATAGGGCCATGCCCAGCAATCATCTCATCATACAATATAGGGCCGTGCCCCGCAATCACACTATGGGCCCACGCCCTATCCTACGGGTGTTATAGTTTTCTTACCTTTCCCTTCAATAGCTTAGATCACCTGACTCCTTGAGCACGATCCCACTCGAGCCTTAGCGCACACCTAGGCACAAACATAGGTCAAAGTCAACACCGAACCCCAAGTCCGAATACCTAGCCTCGGGACCAATCCCGAGCCCCCGGGAAGTCCTAAATCCCCAAAACAAAGTGGCGGAACCGAGCCTCGAACCCTAGGTCAAAATCCCTCATCAAAACCTCAAAATTCCCTTCTGTGAACAGTGCAGCGCTACAGCCCTCTAAAGAGGGCGCTGTAGCGCTACAAGCAGAATGCACCCCCCAGAAACAGGGACTAGCGCTACAGCGCCCACTGACTAGCGCTGTAGCGCTAGTTGCAGCCCAGAAATCCCAAAATCGCATTTCTGCGATTTCTTCCAACCAATCTCAAACCAAACTTCCCCAAATCTTTACCAAACTCAAAAATCAATCTTATGATCACTCTCCATTCATCCCAAGCATCCCAAATCCTCAAATCCCAAGAACATTTATCCCAAATCTCAAAATCTACCATGAACAACCCTAAACCAGAAATTCAGTCAACAACAAGTTAAAGGCTTAGAATTCTTACCATTGATGCAAGTTTCGACCTCGATTCAACCCTAGACCTCCTTAGCTTGTTCATCATCAAAGCTTGCTCAGCAATTCCCTAAAATTCCCATCAACTCAGCTCAAAACACAGCTCAAACCATCAAAACCCTTAAAACTGAAATCTCTTAAAACATACCTCAAAAGTTGATGTGTTCTTACCAAATCTTCAAGTCTAACCCAAGATCCTTGATGCTCAGCCTATCCTTGCTCTCCACTAAGCTTTGCTCCAAGAAAAATGGAGCGGAATGGTGCAAGAATGCACAAACCGACCCTTGTGAAAACCCCTCTGTTTTCCCTCTTTTCTTTCTTTCCTTTTCTTTCTTTTCTTTCTTTCTCTCCACAGCCAACACTCTCTATAAATCCCACTAAGTGTAAAGCCTCATAAATCAATTTCTAAAAGCCAAATGACCAAAATGCCCTTCCTATTAATTCTCAATCCTTTTGTCCAAATAGGGCCATTTTAGTCATTTTACCCAATTCCCGCTAATCCTCAAGTGTCTCTAATATTTTCCTGTTGCTTTCCAACACCCGATAAACCACCAAATAAATATCCCCCATCATCAACATAAATCTCAATCTATTCTCTGAATTCCTGCTTATACCCCCAGGCTCGCCCCGAGCCGGGTATAAATTCCTGTCATGACTTTCCGCTAGCCTGCTCACTGGGATCGCCTCGAGTCACAAGGCACAGATACACCCACATACCACTGTGGTCTCAACAATCATCACATATCAATGCAGTTATGCCTAACATGGATAAAATTACAGTTATGCCCTTCTAACACGATCCGGGCCTACATGCATACTAATATACATAGCCATGCATCTCAGATAAACAAATAGTCATATAACATGCTTTAAATCATAACCATGCATGTAACTCATCAAATCACACATAAATCTCATCATGCCCTCCTGGCATGCTAATCAAGGCCCTTAAGCCTTATTAGCTAATTTGGGTCGTTACATCACGCTTGACTTACCTTGCAATAGGCCATTCAGCACCTCTTGCATATTCTCTAGGGTAGTCTCCAACCTTTGGTTCTTACGATGCAGCTCACGTATTTCTTCTTCATAGAACTCGAGCTCACGGAATGGACCTGGGGATGCTTATCATGTCTATGCGTTGAGGGGCCCGGGTCCTGCCAACCGGAGTTCGGTACTTGTGGTGGTTTAGGAGGCGGAAAATAGTTGGCATTTCCCGACGGTGCCCTAGCAAGACTCTCCAGGCAGGACGGCCGGTGACGTGACCTCTCTATAACCCTCGTGAAATTCAGGGTCCCTTGGGGGCTCTACATCTCTGGGTGGAGGAGGGTCCTTCATGGAGGCCTCCAGCTGGACTCCGTTAAGGTGGACCTCCACCTCTCGTGGTTCCTTGAGTCCCTTTGAACGTCTCGGCATTTCTTCTTGCCGGAAGTAGTGGTAGAACAGTAGCTTGGTACGTAGATTCCCACAGACGGCACCAAACTGTTGACGGTGAGAACTCGTAAACTAAGTTAAGTTAGAAAAATTACAAAGTAAAGTTTATCAAAAGAAAAGCTTTAGAAATCTAAGTATAAAATCCAAGAAAAATTGCAGAAGAACAATGGTGAAATTAGTTTTCATTCACTATGGTGCACTTGCTACAGTAAATTTTCCAACCCCCTTTCAGGTGAAGTTAGAGTTCATTTTATAGTAGGCTCTAATGGCCCTGGGTACATGGTATTCCAGGGGACCAGTTGGTACACGAGTACACTAAGAGGAGAGTGGTTCCAGGGGTAGTATTGTCAACTCTGGTACATGGTCAGAGTTCGTGGGAGCACCTCAGCTTTTGTACCCGGTCCTGACTCCACCACTTGCCTTGTACGAGTGTCAGAGACGTGGTGGTGGCATTGCCCTTCCTCGTACTACTCCTAACCGCCACTATTTGTCGGGTACAGGTGTCAGGCCTATCTCTTGATCCTTGGAGGCATGTACGTACCCCTTCAGAGGTACCCTGTTCGTATTCTTTTTGTCTATTGTGGGCCACCTTGAACCTTGACATCATGCACGCGAGGACTTTGGACGAGACCCATTAGGGTGAGGCCGCCATATATGCATGGCCCCTTGGACGAGGCCACTAGGCATGCGTGGTACTTGGGCGAGGCCCTTTGGGGCGTGGACACTAGGCGTGTGTGGCCCTTGGCCGAGGCCACTAGGTGTGCGTGGCCCTTGGGCGAGGCCACTAGGAGTGCGTGGCCCTTGGGCGAGGCCACTAGGAGTGCGTGGCCCTTGGGTGAGGCCCTTTGGGGCGAGGACGTTGGGCGTGTGTATCCCTTGGGCGAGGCCCTTCGAGGCATGCGGATCCGTTGGTGTCGCGCGGCCAACACACGTGCAGAACAGGGGCATCACACGGTCAGCGCGGGTAGAACAGGGGCGTCGTGCGGTCAGCGCGCCCGGGTCTTTGGTGGTACGAGAGGGGCTCTTTGCAGGGCTGTCAGGTGCTGCGAGGCACGAGAACCCTCACTTGCAAGGCCATCAGGTGCACGCAAGGCGTGGCCTCGCTAGGTACGTGGCTGGTGCGAGACAATGGGGGCCCGAGAGTGGCGCGGCTCAATCACGTAATTAGGCGCTTATGAGACCTTGGCACTTGTTTTAGGTCTCCTACAAGTATGAAATTTTTAGCATCCACACCTATGCATATGATCCATGAATGTCGCGGGCACAGAAATAAAACACAACATAACTTAAATCTTAAATGAATTGGTTACAAAATCAAGTGCAGAAATACATAGAAATCATAATTTAAAAGACTTAAGCAACTTCGTCCTCGAATCATTCGCGCAGTCCATCGATTCCATTCTCCCTCAATAAACAATCCCAAGCTGCCAAGAATCTTCCCGCCGCCATACTATTTTCCTGCACATATAAAACAAAGGAATGAGCCTAATGCCCAGCAAGGAAAATCTACTACAAGTATGAATCACATACATAAACATAAGCTAAAACATATAACATATTCTATAAACATATATCATAATTCTAACCCATGTACATGGTAACTATTGGGGTTTGCTAACTAAGCAACTATAAGCCTCAAACTACAATGAGGTTTGCTAGTTAAACAACTGTAAGCCCCAAAACATAAACGTGTTGGGGAATGCTATATAGCAACTATAAGTGTAACATCCCAAATTTCCTAACATGGCTTAGTGCCTGGATTAGGGGGGCGAGAGGCAATAATTGAGTTATTATGTGAATTATATTATACCATAATTAAGCTTGCATGTGAGAAATGTTAAATATGTGTATGTGGGCCAGTTTCTTATAATAAGGGTATTTTAGTAATTTTGATCCGTTCAGGGAATAAATACAAATATGGGCCTGTGTGATTGAGACCACAAAATTATGTGGATATATTTGGGTTACTTGATGAGAGGCGAACCAGATGAGCAAGTTAGCAGAAAAGTCACAACGGGGATTTTATACTCGGTTCGGGGTGACCTTGGGCGTATTTCTAATATATTACCGAGAATTAGTGGGTAATGGGAAATTATTGGTAATCATGTTATAATATTGGAAGTAACAGGAATTATAGGATATAAGTTGTGGATAGCGGGATTTGAGACAAAGGACAAAATTGCCCTTGTGAACACTTGATGAATAGGCTAAGGGTAAGGGGAAAAATAGTCAATTTAGTTCAAGTATAGGACTGGAAGGGCTGGGAACGTTTCAAAAGTGTTAGGAAACTCAACTCTCAGCTGCTCACTCATTCCTCTCTGTCTCTTGAGGTTTTGGAAGGTTTTTGGTGAAAATTGAAGATCAAGGCTTGGGAATTAAGGAACCAAGCTTGGGGAACTAGAGGTTTTGCTCAAGAGGGTCTATACAGCAAAGGTAAGATCTTTAATTCAAGGTTTAATTATGAAATTTCTGTGGTTATTGACTGAAGTTTAAGTTTTGCATGTTTTATAGTTGGGGAAAGAATTTTGGGTTGTTGATGGGTTTTTAATTCAGTGTTTTAGTTAGGTTTGGTTGTTGGAAATAAGTATGTTAAGTATGGGAATTGGGTTCGGCCAAGTGAAAAACCAAAAATTCTTGGTTGGAGGGGTTGGGCCGCGGCTCTGTTCTTGGTAAGTCGCGACCCTCTAAGAAAAACAGAAGCGAGGAGGGCTCAGTAGCGAGGGAGCGTCGTGATGCTACAGGGGCAAGGCCATAGCGCATGTCTAGTGATAAGGGAGGCCGAGCCTCTGGAATTGGAGGCGGGCCGCGGCATGGGTCTATGGGGCCACGACCCTTAAAGGGAAATTTGGCCTTAATGGGATTTTTAGGTAGGGAACTTAACCGTTTGGGCTCGGGGTAGATTCTATTTCCTTGTTAAGTGGAATTCAACGTTCCAGAGGCTAGGGTTTGGTCTGGAAGCTTTTATTTCCCTATTTTTGATGGAACTCCTTATTATGGTTGTGACTAGGTTTATGCTAAGGGCTTGAATCAGGGATTGTACTCAAAGGGCATCGCTAGTAACTTGCATACGGACCGAAGGTAAGAAAACTGCACCCATTATGTGAATGTGTGACTAGAGCTTAGTCAATGCTGAATATGGATATGATTAAGGCTTTGGCCCTGTTAATGAACATGATTATCATTATGTTTGAGAATATCTTATCAGGTACACTAGGGTGCGCTTAATTATGATTACAACTATGACTATTGTTTGAGTGTATTATAATGCATTGTAAATGTTGATATGGATGCTATATGAGATATGTGGTTGTCTGTTGTGACTGGGAAGCTCGATTTATAAACTAGAGAGTTAATAGGATGTTAAATGGGGATCGACTTATTAGTCGAGGGCCCTTAAGCTTCAACTTTCAAGTCGAAGGCATGTGAGGCTTGACTTATAAGTCAAGGACTTAAAGGACTCAGTTTATAAGCTGAGATTGGCATTGTGCACGTGGAGTACAGGCCACCATGGCTGGGCCACCCTCGGAGTGCAACATGCACTTGACTTGCTCGGATGCCAACACATTGAAAGGAACTGCAACACGCGCTTGCGTAACCCCATGGTTGCCAAGTCGTACTATGAATGCACCCGTTTTAGTTATTACCGTTTGATAGGTATACTACATTGTGAATTGTTCAATATGTTTTCTTGCTGAGTCTTTAGGCTCACAGGTACTTTGTGGTGCAGGTAAAGGTAAAGAGAAGCTCAACCAGCCATGAGTCGGAGGGAAAAAGTAGTGACATGTACATATGCAGTCTGCTCCACCACCACGGCCGAGATGCTCAAGGGAACCAGGGTTAAACCCAACTTTTACCGCCTAGGTCGGCTTATTATGTAACTTGAGTGTTGTAACCAAATTTAAAACTGATGTTTTTGGGATCCTGTGTAAAGAACATTCTTTTAACTTAATGGAAATGCCTATGAGTTGACCAAAACTTTTTATGCCTAAAACTTTAGTGGCTTATTCACATGTTTAGTCCAAATGACTTGTTTAGCAAGTCTAGCACTGGTTTTAAACATACTCGGTGACAGACCCTAATTAGCAGGTTGTTACAACTTGGTATCAGAGCAGCCAAGGTTTAAGGGTTCCTGATGTTTGACTGGGCATGTACATTCACTGCTAAAGTCAAGGTGGACTCAGGGTTGGGTAATTATTAATATAGTCGTGTGTATAGTTGCTTAAAGGAATTATGTGTGCTTTATTTGCTAGTCTAAATTCTGATAGGGCCTGGCCTTTGACTACTGTATGTAGGTTGAGAACGTGTTTATTAGCACGATAGATATTTATAAATGATATAGGATTTCTTATTAGCGTCATTGAACTTGATGAATGCTAGAAATGCTTATTAGCGTTGCTGTATGCGTACCCTGGATAGAGGACGCTTATCAGCGCCGTTTCATGCTAAAAGGAAATGTTTATTAGCATTGTTAAGTGGTTGTGCATGCCCAGAACATGCTTAATAGCATCTTGTTTGAGTGATATCGTGAATTTCTCTGCTTATTAGCATGATTATTGTATATGAATTATTAGGATGCCTATTACCATTGTCAATGCATGTGGATGCTTATACGATCGGTTTTGAACCGTGGGTTGATGTGAGATACTGTTATTACAGTCTAATAAGCTAAGTCATTGATTGCATATAGACTTGGAAGTATGCTTCCAGGGCAATCCAATGAGCCAGCCAGCGCTAGGAATTAGGCCGAAAGTAATGATCAAGGTCAGAACCCTCCGCCAGCACCTGAGAACTGGCAACAGGTGCTTGCAGACTTGCAAGCGCAGCCCAGAGACAGAATGAAAAGATTCGACAATTGAGGCATCAGCAGGTTCCGGCTGGGAACGCTGCATCAGGGACCCCATCTGCTATTCTAGTACCGACCGTACAACAGCAAACAAAGTTGGAGAACCACTGAGATCTGGTATATGAGCGGTTCAGAAAGCAGCACCCTCTGATTTTCAAGGGTAGCACATATCCACTTAAGACAGAGCAGTGGGTGGCCATGATTATGTCCATCTTGGACATCATGAGAGTTGTGGGCAATGAAAGGGTGGCCTGTACCACGTACATGTTTCGGGAGGATGCCCGAATCTGGTGGGAGGTGGTGTCCCAAACT
Organism: Humulus lupulus; assembly: GCF_963169125.1. NCBI lineage: Eukaryota > Viridiplantae > Streptophyta > Magnoliopsida > Rosales > Cannabaceae > Humulus > Humulus lupulus. The sequence goes on along the minus strand of NC_084794.1, from coordinate 164,072,755 downwards.
AGAAATGTAACTGCAATGGGTTGGGAAGAGTTTAAAACCCTTTTCAATGAAAAGTATTACAATGAGGCCGTTAAAGCTGCAAAGGCTGAGGAATTCAGTAAACTTTTGCAAGGGGTATGTCGGTGACCTACAATGCCCTGAAATTCGACAGATTAGCCAAGTTTTCTCCAGACTTGGTGCCCACTGATAGGAAGAGGAAGGAAAGATTCCTTCAGGGGCTACAGCCTATGATAGCCTGGGATTTCAGAATTACCACTGTACCTGGAGTGACAACATGATGCTTAGGTAGTGGAGAGAGCCCTTACTGCAGAGGGAGCTGAGAATAAGATTTGGCGCGATAACGCAGCCAGGAGGGATATGAGGAGGACGGGACCTCCCTTCTAAGGATCAAGTAGGGGCGGAGGTCCTAGCGACCAGAAAAAGAAGACCCCGGATACTGGTTCAGCTCCTAGACCTGATAGGAGACCGCAGAGTCCACAGATTGGCCGCCAGGGCGACAATGAGAATTGGAAGACATATTCGGAGCGTGCCAGATGCAGGAGACGTCATCTGGATGAGTGTCGGGCGAAAGCCTGTTTTGTATGTGGACTTGTGGGGCATTTCAAGAAAGATTGTCCAAGACTGAAGAAAGTAGAACCTAAGAAGCTTGACAACTCGACTCCAGCTCGAGTATTTGCATTGACACAAGCTAAGACTGAGGCTGAGGCTAGGCCCTTAGTGGTCACAGGTCAGCTTTCTAGTGCTGGCATATATTATTCTGTGCAGATTGATTCTGGTGCTACACAATCTTATGTATCTAGTAGGGTTATTGATAGTTTGTGTAGGCCCTGTGAGTTTTACACTGTGGGATTTGGGACGTTACTACCCACTGGGGAATTGGTGGTTTCCAGGAGATGGGTTAGGTCTTTACTAGTGATGGTAGATGGCAGGGAGCTATCGATTGAATTGATAGAATTAGCTATGTCCGACTTTGACATGATTTTGGGAATGGACCGGTTAACTAGATATGGAGCAACCATTGATTGTAAAAAGGAGATGGTGACCTTTGAACCTTAGAGTGAGGAACCTTTTGTATTCGTTGGCACTGTGCATGGACCCCGAATACCTATGATTTCAGCATTAAGGGCTAGAGATCTATTATAGGGAGGCTGCATAGGATTCCTGGCCAGTGTGGTGGATACCACTCAGGTCATGCCAGTGGGGCCATCAGAGACTAGTTTGGTCTGTGAATTCCTGGATGTGATTCCATAATATTTATCAGGATTGCCGTCACGCAGGGAGATTAACTTTGTTATTGAGCTGGCACCAGGGACAGAGCCAGTGTCTAGGGCACCTTACAGAATTTCCCCAGCAGAGTTGAGGGAACTCAAGGTACAGTTACACGAGTTGTTGGATCAGGGTTTTATTAGACCTAGTTTCTCACCATGGGGTGCGCTAGTGTTATTTGTGAAGAAGAAGGACGGTTCTCTAAGGATGTGTATAGACTATAGAAAACTGAATAAGTTGACCATCAAGAACAAGTATCCTTTACCAAGGATAGATGACCTATTTGATCAACTGCAAGGTAAAACAGTATTTTTCAAAGATAGATCTTCGATCTGGTTATCACCAGTTGAGAATTAAGGATGAAGACATACCCAAGACAACTTTCTGTACTAGATATGGGCACTATGAGTTTCTCGTTATGTCATTTGGCTTGACTAACGCCCCGGCAACTTTTATGGACCTAATGAACAGAGTATTCAAAGACTATCTGGACCAGTTTGTGATCGTCTTCATCGATGATATCTTGATTTATTCTCAGTCAGAGGAGGAGCATGAGCAACACCTCAGGTTGGTCTTGCAAAGACTGAGAGAGCATAAGCTATTTGCAAAGTTTAAGAAGTGTGAGTTCTGGTTACCACAAGTGATATTCTTAGGTCATATCGTTAGTAGAGATGGGATCAAGGTGGACCCAGCTAAGATTGAAGCTGTTAAGAACTGGCCATGGACAAGGAATGCCTCTAAGATTAGAAGCTTCCTTGGGTTGGCAGGCTATTACAGAAAATTTGTGGAAGGATTCTCCAGAATATCGTCCCCACTGACGGAATTAACACGTAAGAATTAGAAGTTTACATGGTCTGATAGATGTGAGAACAACTTCCAGGAGCTATAGCGGCGTCTGATTACTGCCCCAGTCTTGAGTTTTCCGACTGGTTAGAAGAAGTTTATGGTTTACTGTGATGCCTCGAGACAAGGGTTAGGCTGTGTCCTTATGCAAATAGAGAAGGTGATTGCCTATGCTTCACGACAGTTAAAGGATTATGAGCAAAGATATCCAACCCATGATTTGGAGTTGGCAGTAGTGGTCTTTGCATTGAAGGTATGGAGACATTACCTTTATGAAGAGAAGTCTGAGATATATACAGACCACAAGAGCCTCAAGTACTTCTTTACATATAAGGATTTGAATATGAGACAGAGGTGTTGGTTGGAACTGGTGATAGACTATGATTGTGATATTCTTTATCATCTAGGGAAAGCCAATGTAGTGGTTGATGCCTTAAGTCGGAGAGGTCCAGGGAAGTTGTATAGTGTGAGACAGATATCCAAGGAGTTAGCAGAAGATATCACCAGAGCAGGGATCGAGTTAGTAGTGGGCCAGTTAGCAAACAATACCCTGCAGTCTACTCTCCTGGAAAGGATAAAGGAGAGTCAGATACAAGAGCCACAGTTGATGAATGTTCGAGAGGATGTTCTAACTGGAGCAGCTAGGGACTATTCTATATCGTACATGAGCCTGCTAAGATATAAGGGTCAGATTTGCGTTCCGATGGATGCTGTTATTAGACGAGAGATTCTGGATGAATCTCATACCACCACGTATTCCTTGCATCCTGGATTTACAAAGATGTATCAGGACTTAAGAACTTTGTATTGGTGGCCGGGGATGAAGGGTGATATAACTGAGTATGTAGAACGTGTCAACAGATCAAAGTTGAACATCAAAGACCTGCAGGATTATTACAACCCTTAGACATTCCAGAATGGAAGTGGGAAGACATCGCAATGGACTCTGTGGTGGGATTGCCTAAGACAGTGGGTCCGCATGACTCAGTATGGGTGATAGTAGACAGATATACGAAATCAGCTCACTTCTTACCAGTGAGAACAACCTATACCATTGACCAGTATGCATATCTCTATATAAGAGAGATAGTACGTCTTCATGGAGCTCCGCGGTCGATCGTGTCAGATCGAGACCCCACCTTTACTTCTAAGTTTTGGGGAAGTTTGCAGAAGGCAACGGGCACGCAACTAAGTACAGCGTATCATCCTCAGACTGATGGTCAGTCTGAGTAGACTATCCAGATACTGGAGGACATGTTGAGAGCATGTGTACTGGATGTTGAGGGGTCTTAGAGTAAGTATTTACCCCTGATGGAGTTTTCCTACAACAACAGTTATCAGGCGACCATAGGAGTGGCTCCTTATGAGATGTTGTATGGTAGGAAGTACAGATCACCTATTCATTGGGATGACTTGCGTAAGCGCAAATACTTGGGTCCTGAGGCAGTTCAGAGGACCAATGAAGCTATAGAAAAGATCAAAGCGCGGATGCTCACATCGCAGAGTAGACAGAGAAGTTATGCGAATCCGAAGCATAGGAACGTGGAGTTTCAGGTGGGGGACTAGGTCTTCCTCAAAGTCTCACCAATCAAGGGGGTGAGAAGATTTGGCAAAAAGGGCAAGCTGAGCCCTAGATTCATAGGACCATTTGAGATTCTGGAAAGGATCGGTCAGGTGGCCTATAGGTTGGCATTTCCCCTGGCATTGTCGGCTGTGCACAACATGTTGAATATTTCGATGCTGCAGAAGTATGTTTCTGACGAGACTCATGTGCTGAGTTATGAAGATCTGGAGCTGCAGACGAATTTTTCCTTTGAGGAGCAGCCAGTCCAAATATTAGACAAGAAGGAGAAGGTCCTGAGAAATAAAGTTATACCCTTAGTGAAGGTATTATGGAGGAACAGCAAGGTCGAGGAGGCGACCTGGGAGTTGGAATCAACTATGCGGGACCAGTATCCTGAGCTCTTTAGGTAAAATTTCGAGGGCGAAATTCCTATAAGGAGGGGATAGTTGTAACATCACAAATTTCCTAATGTGGCTTAGTGCCTGGATTAAGGGGCCGGGAGGCAATAATTGAGTTATTATGTGAATTATATTATAGTATAATTAAGCTTGGATGTTAGAAATGTTAAATGTCTGTATGTGGGCCCGTTTCTTATGAGAAGGGTATTTTAGTAATTTTGACCCGTTCAGTGAATAAATGCAAATATGTGTCTGTGTGATTGAGACCACATTATTATGTGGATATATATGGTTTACTTGACGAGAGGCAATCCCGATGAGCAAGTTAGCATAAAAGTCACAACGGGGATTTTATACCCGGGCTCAGGGTGAGCTTGGGGGTATTTTTAATACATTATCGGTAATTAGTGGGTAATGGGAAATTATTGGTAATCATGTGAGAATATTGGAAGTAACTGCAATTATAGGATATAAGTTGTGGATAGCGGGATTTGAGACAAAAGACAAAATTTCCCTTATGAACACTTGATGAATAGGCTAAGGGTAAGGGGAAAAATAGTCAATTTAGTCCTAGTATAGGACTTGAAGGGCTGGGAACATTTCAGAAGTGTTAGGAAACTCAACTCTCAGCAGCTCACTCATTCCTCTCTATCTCTTGAGATTTTGGAAGGTGTTTGGGGAAAATTGAAGATCAAGGCTTGGGAATTAAGGAATAGAACTTGGGGAACTAGAGGTTTAGCTCAAGAGCGTCTATACAGCAAAGGTAAGATCTTTAATTCAAGGTTTAATTATGAAATTTCTATGGTTATTGACTGAAGTTTCAGTTTTGCATGTTTTATAGTTGGGGAAAGAATTTTGGGTTGTTGATGGGTTTTTAATTCAGTGTTTTAGTTAGGTTTGGTTGTTGGAAATAAGTATGTTAAGTATGGGAATTGTGTTGGAAGATTGGGATGGAATTGGAGGGTTTTTAGTTGGTTTCGGCCAAGTGAAAAACCAGAAATTCTGGGTTCGAGGGGCTGGGCCGCAGCTCTGTTCTTGGTGAGTCGCGGCCCTTTAAGAAAAACAAAAGTGAGGAGGGCTCAGTAGCGAGGGAGTGTCGTGGTGCCATAGGGGTAGGGCCACGGTGCATGTCTAGTGATCAGGGAGGCCGAGCCTCTGGAATTGGAGGCGGGCCGCGACCTCTAAAGGGAAATTTTGCCTTAATGGGATTTTTAGGTAGGGAACTTAACCATTTGGGCTCGGGGTCGATTCTATTTCCTTGTTAAGTGGAATTCGACGTTCCAGAGGCTAGGGTTTGGTCTAGAAGCTTTTATTTCCCTATTTTTTATGGAACTCCTTATTATGGTTGAGACTAGGTGTATGCTAAGGGCTTGAATCAGGGATTGTACTCAAAGGGCATCGCTAGTATCTTGCATACGGACCAAAGGTAAGAAAACTGCACCCATTATGTGAATGTGTGACTAGAGCTTAGTCAATGCTGAATATGGATATGATTAAGGCTTTGGCCCTGTTAATGAACATGATTATCATTATGTTTGAGAATATCTTATCAGGTACACTAGGGTGCGCTTAATTATGATTACAACTATGACTGTTGTTTGAGTGTATTATAATGCATTGTAAATGTTGATATGGATGCTATATGAGATATGTGGTTGTCTGTTGTGACTGGGAAGCTCGATTTATAAACTAGAGAGTTAATAGGATGTTAAATGGGGATCGACTTATTAGTCGAGGGCCCTTAAGCTTCAACTTTCAAGTCGAAGGCATGTGAGGCTTGACTTATAAGTCAAGGACTTAAAGGACTCAGTTTATAAGCTGAGATTGGCATTGTGCACGTGTAGTACAGGCCACCATGGCTGGGCCACCCTCGGAGTGCAACATGCACTTGACTTGCTCGGATGCCAACACATTGAAAGGAAGTGCAACACGCGCTTGCGTAACCCCATGGTTGCCAAGTCGTACAATGAATGCACTCGTTTTAGTTATTACCGTTTGATAGGTATACTACATTGTGAATTGTTCAATATGTTTTCTTGCTGAGTCTTTAGGCTCACAGGTACTTTGTGGTGCAGGTAAAGGTAAAGAGAAGCTCAACCAGCCATGAGTCGGAGGGCAAAAGTAGTGACATGTTCATATGTAGTCCAAGATGCTCAAGGGAACCAGGGTTAAACCCAGCTTTGGCCGCCTAGGCCGGCTTATTATGTAACTTGAGTGTTGTAACCAACTTTTAAACTGATGTTTTTGGGATCCCGTGTAAAGAACATGCTTTTAACATAATGGAAATGCCTATGAGGTTACCAAAAGTTTTAATACCTAAACCTTTAGTGGCTTAATCACATGTGTTAGCCCAAATGACTTATTTAGCAAGTCTAGCACTGGTTTTAAACACACTTGGTGACGGACCCTAATTAGCAGGGCATTACAATAAGCCCCAAAACATACATATATTATAACACATAAAATCATACTATAGCATAATCATAACATATTATATAACATAGCACATATCACATAGGAACTATCTTATTTTCCTTACCAAATACCGGGATGCGAGAACAAGGACTGGATTTTGGAGCACTCCTAAAAACCATTAATAGAGAGGTGAGTATTCTAAAAGAAAGAGATGAAAAGGAATGAACTAAACCACTGAGAAGTTACTTACCAACAAGAACCTCAAGAGCAAAGAACTTAGATGCCTAACCACGAATGAAAACAGCGAGTTAGGAATTGAGTAGAGACAAACTATAAGAACTAATGAAACAATACAGAAAGGAACTAGAAATAGGAATACCTTGAATGCACTATAATCGAACTACACCTCAAAATTGAAATACACACTATGAACTTTACTTCCGAGGTGTTTAATAAACTTAGAATGATAAAGCTTATAACCCCAACCCAAGTGTTTAACACTCTAAAGTAAACCTAGCAGCTTGAAGGCTCTGGACTCTGCTTGAAGAATGAAAAAATGGTTGGGTACTAGGTCCTATTTATAGAGTTCAAGAATGAAAAGATCTTCTTTTAACTTGAATAAAAATAATGACTTTTAATTGAAAATCATTTGACTATTCGTTTAGAAGAGGCTTAAGACTCGGTCAAAAAGATTCTGGACTTATCAAGAGGTTAAGGATTAAAAAGGAGCTCAGTTTCAAAATTATTCAACATTCATGCCCTAGAGCCGATATATCGCCTATGCTAGGTGATATATCGCCTGGGCTGATATTCCCGAGGCTCATTGAAGTGGTTGTGCGAAGTCACGTGTTTTTCGTATCCCCATGTGGCGATATATTGCCCCCTAGTGCTGCGATATATCGGCATACACTGAAATATTATACACGTAATTACACTTTTTCAGCCTAATTTGAATTGAGTAACTGCTTTGACTGAGTCCTATAACGATTTCAAAGCTACTGGAATACTCTAGGATTTTCAAATATTACTCTTAATGAACTATTCCTCAAAAATACTTAATTTCTCATTAAACATGCACATGACAAATGTCATTATCTTATTGGGTCTATCTAAACCTTATAGTATAATAATTATGATCTTCATAATCAGTCATATTAATCAAACCTTAGGTTATAATTAATATTCTTAAACTAAAGGTTAAACTTATAAAATCTACAAGTGTTGCTACGAGTGTGCAACTAAGTCCCGACTTGAACCAAAATCCACAGTAATAAACATACTATAACTACTACTAGCTATTACTATTACTACTACTATCTAACTAGCTAAGTAAACTTCTTGGACTCCACAATTCTCCCTTACTAAAAAAAATTTCGTCTTCGAAATTAACTTACCAAATAATTTCGGATACCGACCTCGCATGTCTTCCTCCAACTCCCACGTTGCCTCTTGTTCAAAACTATTATTCCATAGGACTTTGACTATCAGAATACTCTTGGACTGTAACTTCTTCATCCCTCTATCTAGGATGCTAACTGGTCGTTCCTCGTAAATCAAGTCTTTCTGGAGTGCTATCATATCGTACTTGAGGATGTGAGATGGGTCTGATGTTAGGAGTGTGTCCTAAAAGCATGTAAAGACATTTGTTTTTTCTGTGAATAAATAAATACAATGGTTTATTATTATTGTCATATTTAGATTGTTAAATTATTGTTTGAATAATTCTGTAAAAATCAGAAAAATTCCATATTCATTATTGAGGATGTGATCTTCTATTAGTACGAGAGAATTAAGATCACATGAATGAATAAAAATAGTCAACAACAACAAATTAAAGCTATGGAATTCTTTAATTGGAGTTATAAGTACGGTTTACTGAGTATCATAATGATACAAATAATCTAGATTCGGATTATTGATGTGGAAAGACATCTCGGTAAAGGTGCTTTATATAATATATGACATGGACCGATGTGAATTAAAGTCTTTATCCAAAAACCATTTAACAATAAAGCCTGGTAATTCAATCATAACTGATGATCATTTATAGATCAACCTAAATCCTGAGTGTTCATGAACTCCTGTTCATATTTATTAAATCTTTTGATTCACTCGTTAAGGTCTCTTCAAAGAATGAGGCTAATGACTTTTGTTTTGGAGATTTAATATCATGGATGGCTGGGAACATGTATCAACAATACAGAATCTAATCTTTCCTAACGGATCGTATATTAGTTCCCTTAAGGGTTAATTCTGGAACTGAATGATTTTTAGCTCAAATCTATAATTAGATTATAGATTAATTATTCACTAGTGAATTAATGGTACTTAAGGAATAAGAAGTAAATTAGAAAGGTTAAATGGTAATTCTTCCATTCTAATTTATGAACTAATTAATTAGAGGGTTGAACTATTGTAAGATGGTTATATCAATGGACGACTTAAGAAAAAGATTTCTGTAAAAGTATATCTATAACATAAAGAGTGCAGTTCTGAATTTATAGTGGAGTAATATCATAATTAATAAATTAACTATTATAATTAAAGAGTTTAATTATTTAGTTTCAATTTATTGGAGCTTAATGTTATAGGTCTATGGTCCCCATAATGGCTCAAACAATCACTGTCAAAGGCAAATACAAAAATGGGCAAAAATGACTTATGTGATAAGTAAAATATTTTTCTATGTATCAAACATAATTATTGTATAATTATGTGTAATTAATAAATTAAGAATTAATTAATTATTTGATTTAACAAAAATATAATTAATTTATTTTTGGGATTTTTGGTATTTAAATAATAAAAAAATTGGGAAAAATCACATGCCTGCACATGCATGTGGTACACGTGTGGCACAGTGCACAGGCACTGTGCTACATGCATAAGAGATAGACTGAGTCTATTGATTCCACAATTTTAGTTATTTAAATATTAAATAAATAATGAGATATTTTGATTTGATTTAAATACTATTATTTAAACAAAAATCTGATAACTGATCAGTTATTTTGAATTTGTTTAAAATAACAAATATTTTAATATATTGGATATTATTAAATATTGGATATCAGTTTTCACAGAACGTAAGTTTTCAGTGATAGAAAAATATCTAGGATTCTCTCAGAGAAAAGATAACAGTGACAAAAACAAAGGTCATTGTTCTTCACAAAACCTAGGTCCAAACTTTATCAGTTCTCATGTGTTGAGAATATCTGATAAATAGTTATTGCCTATTATTTGTATAGCGAGCCCACACTCCTTATTTGTGTGACTGAGAACATTTTGGAAGATCTTGGTGTGAGATCTCAAGGATTCAGCCATACGAAAAGATAGCAGCAAGGAAGGACCTGAGGTAATGTTTCTATTCTTGTCCTTGATTCAATATATATATGAGTGTGAAGAAGTAGATCTAGAAATCTTATGGGATTAATATGACAATTTGATTGTTGTTCCGCTGCGCATAATCTCTGATTTGATCAATCAAAACCAACATCTGACACATAGTTGCGTACCACTGAGATGTGGAACACGTTGTGGTTATCTATTAGGGCTGGCGGTAGGGCTAATCTATACGCAACTACTCCCACTTTGTCCAATATCTCAAAAGGACCTATAAATCGGGGACTAAGCTTGCCTTTCTTCCCAAACCGCTTTACGCCTTTCATAGGAGATATCTTTAGGAAGACTTGATCTCCGACCTTGAATTCCACATCGTGTCGCTTGACATCCGCATAGCTTTTCTGACGTCTTTGAGCAGCAGGCATACGCTGTCTAATCAGCACTACTGCTTCATGAGCTTTTCTAACAGCTTCGGGACCGAGAAGCTGCCTTTCTCCTACCTCGTCCCAGTGTAATGGCGATCGACACCTCCTTCCATAAAGCAACTCATAAGGTGCCATCCCGATCATTGACTGGTAGCTATTTTTGTAGGAGAACTCTATCAGCGGTAAGTACTTATTCCATGATCCTCCAAAATCAAGTACGCAAGCGCGTAGCATATCCTCTAAAATTTGTATCGTACGCTCAGATTGACCGTCTGTCTGAGGATGAAAAGCTGTACTAAGACTTAACTTAGTACCCATGGCTTGCTGTAATCTTCCCCAAAATCTCAATGTAAACATCGATACTCTATCTAACACTATTATCTTGGGGATTCCATGCAACCGTACTATCTCTTGGACATAGTTGTCTGCATAATGGTCCGCTGTGTATGAAGTATTAACAGGAAGGAAATGAGCGGACTTGGTTAGTCTATCTATTACTACCCAAGCCGAATCATGCTGCCTACTTGTTCGTGGTGAACCCGTCACGAAATCCATAGCTATATCATCCCACTTCCATTATGGTACACTAAGCGGTTGCAATAAGCCTGCAGGCCGCTAATGCTCTGCTTTAACTTGCTGGCATATTAAACACTTAGACACAAATTCCGCTATGTCCTTCTTGATCCCTAGCCACCAATACCTTGCCTTGATGTCGTGAGTCATCTTGGTCGACCCTGGGTGAACTAAGTACGGGGTACTGTGCGCTTCTTCTAGAATCGCCATCTTAATCCTTTGATCATTTGGCACGCATACCCGATCCTTATATCTCAATAACCCTTGACCAGATATTGAGAAATCTGTGGCCTTGCCTTCTCTGACTGCATCCATATGTACCACTAGTGTGTCATCATGCCCTTGCCTAATCTATATATCTTCTAGCAGATTTGACTGGATAGACAAGTTATCCAGCTTGCCGACAACTACTTCTATTCTGGCATTGATTGGCTCCTGCTGCAAAGGCTTTTCTATTCCAGCTAGTGTTACTAAACTTCCATAATGTTTGCCTTTCTACTTCTATTCTTCCTAGTTAGTACATCGGCAACTACGTTTGCCTTTCCCGGGTGGTATAGGATTTCGTAGTCATAATCCTTTACTAACTCTAACCACCTGCGCTGCCTCATGTTGAGCTCCTTCTGAGTGAAGAAGTACTTTAAACTTTTGTGGTCTGTATAAATATCGCACCGTTCTCCGTAAAGATAATGGCACCAGATTTTCAATGTAAAGACCACCGCTGCCAACTCCATATCGTGAGTTGGGTAGCGTTGCTCGTACTCCTTCAACTGCCTTGAGGCGCAGGCTATCACCTTGTCATTCTGCATCAGCTCACAACCCAACCCTTGCTTTGACTCATCCCAGTAAACTATAAACTTGTCGTTGGGTATCGGTACACAGAGTACTGGTGCTGAGCACAACTTGTCCTTAAGAAACTGGAAGCTTTCTTCACATCTATCATTCCAGTTGAATCTTTGTTGTTTCCTGGTCAGGTTGGTGAGCAGAGTGGATATTTAGAAAAGCCCTCTACGAACCTCCTAGAATAACCTGCTAATCTCAGAAAGCTTCATACTTTGGATACGTTCTTTGGTCTTGGAAAATCCTTCACAGCCTCTACATTGGAGGGGTCTACTACAACTCCATCCTTGGATATAATGTGCCCGAGGAATGCCACTTGAGAAAGTCAAAACTCACATTTCTTGAACTTGGCATAGAGTTGTTAGTCCTTCAGTCGCGATAGGATTAACCTCAAATGTTCCTCTTGCTCGACTTTCTCCTTGGAGTATACTAATATGTCGTCGATTAACATTACGATGAATTTATCCAAGTAGTCCTTCAAGACCCTATTCATTAAGTCCCTAAACGCGGCTGGAGCATTGGTAAGATCGAAAGACATAACTAAGAACTCGTAATGCCCATAACGAGTTCTAAAAGCTGTCTTAGGAATATCCTCTCCCCGCACCTTGAGCTGATGGTACTCGGGCCGTAAATCAATCTTTGAAAATACAGTCGCACCTCGGAGTTGATCAAACAAGTCATCAATCCGGGGTAGCAGGTACTTATTCTTAATCGTTACCTTATTCAGCTCGCAGTAGTCTATGCACATCCGCATGTTTCCGTCCTTCATCTTCACAAATAGAGCCGGTGCTCCCCATGGTGAATGACTTGGTCTAATGAAGCCAAAGCCTAGGAGTTCTTGTAGCTGTGTCTTTAACTCCTTGAGTTCTGTAGCTGCCATCCAGTACGGTACCTTGGAGATACGCTTGGTGACCGGTACTAATTCTATCGTGTAGTCAATTTCCCGAGTCGGCGGAAACCCTGGTAAGTCATAAGGAAATACTTCTGCGAATTCTTGTACAATGCGGACGTCTCCAACTTTAAGCGGTGTTTCCTTTACTACGTCTGTGATTCTGGCTAAGAATGATTGACATCCTCTTTCTATCATCCTTTGAGCTTTGAGAGATGATATTAGCAGTGTGTGTAGTCCTAAAACTTTTCCCATGAAACATAATCTCTGGCCGTCAGGAGTCTCAAACATCACCTTCTTGCGTTTGTAGTCGATGATCGCGCCATGCCGTACTAGCCAGTCCATGCCTAGTATCACATCGAAGTCCTTGATCTCTAGTTCTATTAGGTCTCCTTCTAGTTCAACATCCTCAATCTTGATCGGTACGCCTCGTACTATCCATGATGATAGAACTACTTTGCCCGAAGGCAACTCGGTTACAAACCTAGTTCTAAATCTTTCACATGGTTTGTCTAGTTTTTTTATCATTCCTAACGAAATATACGAATGATTGGCTCTCGAATCAAATAATACAGGACATATATTATTGAGGATAGAAACCTGACCTGTGACTACCTTATTGCTAGCATCAGCCTCTCCTTGGGTTAAGGAAAATACCCTGGCAGGAACCATCTTATCTTCCTTTTTCCCTTCTATCTTGAGCTGAGGACATTCTTTCTTCCGGTGTCCTTCTTGACCACAGTTGTAACATCCCTTGGTGTTTGCCCAGCATTTACTAGGATGTTTCTTCTAGCACTTAGTACACTGCGGGTACTCTACATAACCTGATCTACTGCTTCAATTTTTTGTCCATGCGCTGTTATTGCTATCAGACTGCTTATTGTCAAGATGCCTTCTTTTCTGACTGTTATTGTTGTTGCTGGACTGATTGCTGCTGTTATGGTGGTTGTTTTTCTGACTAGTCTGAGTTTGACTCTGCTACCTAGGCTCAAGCTTACTGGCTTCTTCTTTACTAACATTAGCCTGCAACCTTTCTACTCCTATTGTCATCTCTAGAACATCAACATATGTAGTATTTCCTGGGTTTGCTAGTTTAACCCCTAGTTCGATCTTCGGTCGAAGTCCTCTAACGAATTTAGACACCCTCAGATAGTCAGTTGGAACCATTTCCCGTGCGAACTTAGCTAATCGGTCAAACTGCCGAGCATACTCTGCCACTGATGAATTCCCTTGCTTCAGGCCAGCGAACTCCTCAACTCTTGAAGCGAGTACAGACGAATTATAGTACTTTTTGTGGAACAGCTCCACAAATCGGGTCCAAGTCATGGTGGCAATGTCATGCGTCTGCTGGACTAAGTCCCACCAAATTCTGTCATCTTTCTTAAGTAGGGACGATACGCAAGATATGCGGTCCGCGTTGCCTAGATTCATGTGTGTCAGGATTGGCTCCACATTCCTGAGCCACTCTTCTGCCTCGAAGGGGTCTGTAGTCCCTTCAATGTTCGGAGCGTGTTGCTTACGAAACCGCTCAAAAACTGGCTCCATGTGCTGAACTGGATATGGCGCATAATTCTCCACTGGCCATCCCCCATATGGACCAACTTGTTGGGGTGCTGAGGCCATTTGATGCAATTATGGTTGCGGCGGAGGCAGAGGCTGAGTTTGAGGCTGAGCCTATTGTCGCTGTTGCTGCAATAGTTCCTCAACTTATTGTCGTAGTCTAGCAATTTCCATAGTGTTGTCAACTGGCGGCGTCGGCAGTGCATTGCGGCTGGCAGCAGCACGCACTCCCCTTTTCCGAACCGGAGGGGCTTCATTGTTCACCAGAGCAGCGTTGGAGGCATTTTCGTTGGTGCGAGCAGATCTTCGGAGTGATATTGCAACAGAGTTCTAACAGTTGAGAGAAACATGTCAGAACTTTACCCTAATAGGCTCTAAGGCAAAAACTTATTCTAACCAAACATAACTCGGACCTATTAATTATGACTTCTTATGAAAATTATATAAGCCTTCTTTCTTATTAGAGTGGGTTTCTATACTTAGAAAAATAAGCCATCTTTATTTTCTAAGTCTGTTTCTAATCATCCTATATGACTTAATTTTCAAGCTCGAAACTCATCTTTGTTCCAAAGTTAACCATATTGAGGGAGGGCTGGGATCAATATAGAAACTTGGTTCATTGATATGTATCCACCCTCACCGAAGTTAGTCATTATTTATTTTATTTATTATTTATTATGATTGCAAAAGAAAATCAAACTCATACATGATAACAAAATAACCATGATATTAATTTGGAAAAGAAAGTTTTCACTATTTACAATCATAAAAGAAAACAATTAATAAATGAAAATAAACAATGAAACTAGTCTATTCTAAAAATTGGGATCTTCTACATCTGATCCTTCATCTAGCATATCGTCTTCTATCCCTTCATAATCATCATTGTCTTGTTCCTCAAAATGCCCTCAAGCAAGATTCGTAAAAATTCTATGTTTTTGTTCATTTGTAAACTGAAATTCAATTTTTGAAGTGAACCTAAGTATGAGAAAATAATATCTCATAGCTACCGGTAGTTCATCTTCATCATCTATCGTCTCCCAAATTTCTTCTAAGGCTGGAGTCACAGTAGGATAATCTCTAAAAAGTCTAAGTACTAAAACGTATTGCTCGGTTGATCTCATCATGATCTGCTTAGATTCCTGGAGGTGACCTATCTCCCTGTGGAACAAAAGTAGCCTATGAGTGATTCTCTCTAGCACTCCTACGGTGTTTCGGAGTTCTCTAATTCTTTTTAAAGCCTGAATGGCTCGGATATCCTAATAAGTTAATTATTCGTTCATTCTTAACTAAAAACATAAAGACTAAAATCGTTAACTATACATATAAACATAATAACTATAACTTAAAAACTTAATTGACGGTCAGATTCAGAGCTTTGAGTGTGTGTATCGAGGAGAACTCAATGCGAATGAACCGTTGCTTTGATACCAACTGTAATGACCCAACTTATTCTAGACTTTGGACCATTAATAACTACTATACATAGACACTAATCTTTAAGAAAACATACATATGAAATAATCATAACTTTATTAAAACTATAAAACAAAAGTTAAGACACATAAAATTCAGAGTAGGATATGGGATCCCATTGATTTGAAAATAAAACATAACATAACATATCTTAAATCTTAAATGAATTGGTTACAAAATCAAGTGTGGAAATACATAGAAATAATAATTTAAAAGACTTAAACAACTTCATCCTCGAATCGTTCGCGAAGTCCACCGATTCCATTTTCCCTCAATACATAATCCCAAGCTGCCAAGAATCTTTCCGCTGTTATACTATTTTCTCGCACATATACAACAAAGGAATGAACCTAATGCCCAGAAGGAAAATCTACTACAAGCATGAATCATATACATAAACATAAGCTATAAACATATAACATATTCTATAAAAATATATCCTAATTCTAACCCATGTACATGGTAACTATTCGGGTTTGCTAACTAAGCAACTATAAGCCTTAAACTACAATGAGGTTTGCTAGTTAAGCAACTATAAGCCCCAAAACATAAAAGTATTGGGGTTTGCTATATATCAACTATAACCCCCAAAACATACATATATCATAACATATAAAATCATACTATTGCATAATCATAACATATTATATATCATAGCACATATCACATAGGAACTATCCTATTTTCATTACCAAATACCGGGATGCGAGAACAAGGACGTGGTTTTGGAACACTCCTAAAAACCATTAATAGAGAGGTGAGTATTCTAAAAGAAAGAGACGAAAAGGAATGAACTAAACCACCGAGAAGGTACTTACCAACAAGAACCTCAAGTTCAAAGAACTTAGATGCCTAACCACGAATGAAAACAGCGAGTTAAAAATTGAGTAGAGAAAAACTATAAGAACTAAAGAAACAATACAGAAAGGAACTAGAAATAGAAATACCTTGAATGCACTATAACCGAACTACACCTCAAAATCAAAATACACACTATGAACCTTACTTCCCCAAGTGTTTAATAAGCTTAGAATGATAAAGCTTATAACCCCAACCCAAGTGTTTAACACTCTAAAGTAAATCTAGTAGCTTGAAGGCTCTGGACTCAGCTTGAAGAATGAAGAAATGGCTGGGTACTAGGTCCTATTTATAGAGTTCAAGAATTAAAAGATCTTCTTTTAGCTTGAATAAAAATAATGACTTTTAATTGAAAATCATTTGAATATTCGTTCAGTAGAGGCTTAAGACTCGGTCAAAAAGATTCTGGACTTATCAAGAGGTTAAGGATTAAAAAGGAGCTCGATTTCAAAATTATTCAAAATTCATGCCCTAGAGCCAATATATCGGCCATGCTAGGCGATATATAGCCTGGGCTGATATTCCCAAGGCTCGTCGAAGTGGTCGTGCGAAGTTACATGTTTTTCGTATCCCCGTGTGGCGATATATCGCCCCTTAGAGCTGCGATATATCGACATACGCTGAAATATTATAGACGTAATTACATTTTTTTAGCCTAATTTGAATTGAGTAAACAACTTTGACTGTGTCCTATAACGATTTCAAAGCTGCTGGCAGACTCTAGGATTTTTAAATATTACTCTTAATAAACTATTCCTCAAAAATACTTAATTTATCATTAAACATGCACATGACAAATGTCATTATCTTATTGGGTCTATCTAAACCTTATAGTATAATAAATATGATCTTCATAATCATTCATATTAATCAAACCTTAGGTTATAATTAATATTCTTAAATGATAGGTTAAACTTATAAAATCTACAAGTGTTGCTATGAGTGCCCAACTAAGTCCTGGCTTGAACCAAAATCCACAGTAATAAACATACTATAACTACTACTAGCTATTACTATTACTACTACTATCTAACTAGCTAACTAAAGTTCTTGGACACTACAATTGGTGAGTCCAAAAGACATAACCACGAACTCATAATGGCCATACCATGCTCAGAATGCGGTCTTGGGAATATCCAATTCCTTGACTTTCAACTGGTGGTATCCAAATCTCCAGTCGATCTTCAAGAAGACCGATGCTCCCTATAGTTGATTGAATAGATCATCACTTCTAGGCATCGAGTATGGGTTCTTGATCGTCACTTTGTTGTGTTCATTGTAGTTTATACAACTAACGACCCAAAATCACTAATATGGCTTAAGGGCCTTGATTAGTGTGCTGGGAGGGCATAATTGGTTTTTGTGTGAATTTATTAAGTTAACGTGTGATTATATGATAAGCATGCTTGTATGGTTATATGAATGTAAATGTGATTAATTTGATATTTGTGCGGTAAATCTGAACCACATTATTATGGTTATATGAACTACATTATTATGTCGGTAAATCTGCAGCGTGCGACTCGAGGTGATCCTAGAGAGCTAGTTAGCGGGAAAGTCACAACGGGGCTCAATACTTGACTTGGGGCAAGTCAAGGGGTATTTTGGGTATTAGATGATTATTTGGGTAATGAAAATAAATAATTGGAGATATATTTGTGGTTAGGAAGCTTAGTTGGGAATATTGGGGAATTGTACCATTTTGCCCTCGAGGACGTTTTCGATACCCCGAGCCTCGGGATTAACTTAATTACCTAAGGATTGACTGAGTAAAATCCTCTGAACTTGGTGGAAATAGAGGAATTGACCCTCCCCTCTCTCTCTCTCTCCTTCTTTCTTCTTTTTTTTTTTTCAAGGAAAACCACTAGAATCTAAGAAACTCAGCTGAAATTTTGTGATTTGAGCTGAAGTTTTAAGGGATTAGCTCAGTTCTAACTAAGGGAATTTGACCAGGACTAAGGTAAGAACTGAATTACACTCTTGATCATTAGAATTCTGTGTTTTGGGCTGAGTATTAAAAGTGTTTATGGTTTTGATGTTTAAGGACCGAATTGAAGCTGAGAAGCTTGGGTTTTATCTCATAAATTGCTAAGGAAGTGGTTCATCAAAGAAGGTAAGCTTCAATCCATAATTTAGAGTAAAAATTATGTGTTTGCATGACTTGTTTTAGAGTTCTTGAGCTACTGGGTTTCAGAAATCAAAATGGGATTTTAATGAGTTTTTAAGCTAGGTTTTTATTGGATTATGTTGTTAGAATCATGTTAGAAGTCTAGTGATCAATGGGTTTTGGAATTAGGGTGCTTTGGGGTGGTTTTGAGCAAAGTTAGGATGTTAGGAATGGTGGATTTTCTAGGCATGAAGGGTTGGGCCGCAGCTCTATTCTAGAGTGTCGCGGCGCTGCGAAGTAAAGAAAAGCCAAGGAGGCTCTGCAGTGGGGAAGCGTCGCGGCGCCACAGGGTAGGGTCGTGGCGCGTGTCTATCTTCAGAGAGACTTAGCCTCTATTTCAGGGGTAGGCCACAGCATGGGTTCCAAGGGCCGCGACCCTTAACGGTATTTTTGGTCTTTTGGATGTTTTAAGCGTGGGAACCTAACCTAGGGTTCTCGGGGTCGATTCCACCACCGTGTTTGGTGGAATTCGATGTCCCAGAAGCTAGAACTCCATCTGAAAATATTAATGTGATTATTAATGGTACTCCCTGTCTTGGTTGTGACTAGGTATTAAGCTAGGGCTCGGGAAGCAGATCGTTCTCGAGAGGCGTCACTCGTAATCAGTAAACTTGGAAATTATATGTGAGAAAACTGCACCCGGTTGTGGATTTATTATGGGACCAAGAGTACCCTAATCTGTATGCTCTTTAGAGGATTGTATTATGCCATGCAAATAGTAAACAAACAACCTAAGAGTGTCGAGGACGAGCGCACAGGGCGCGACTCGGCCACTCGTATCTAAGGACAACTTATTATGCACTGAGCTCGGTTTAAGCGGGCCGGAGTCAATGGGGTAAACCGAGGGTGCGACCTAAGGTCTCGACCCTGACTAATATGTGATTTTATTGTTGTTATTGGTTGGTGAATTAGTCGTATTGTTTAGTTAAGTATTGATTGGCTGAACCTTTGATTATATCTACGTGCTATGTGATTACTGTGACATGTTAAGTATATGATCATGCTTTAAGGGTTATTCAACTGTTATTATCGCTTGTTATATGATGTTATGTTTTCTTATTGGGCCTTGGCTCACGGGTGCTTCATGGTGCAGGTAAAGGCAAGGGGAAGGTTGATAAACCCTGACTCGGAGAGTTCTGAGAGCAGAATGTACATCAACAGCTGCTCAGTCGCCACAATCGAGGGGAGACAGGGACAGCAGAACCATAAAAATTTGTTTTGCCTTTAGAAAGGCTGGTGGTTGTCTATACACTCGAAATTTTGTAAACAGACTTTTAAACACTATTTCTTTTGGGATCCCATGAGTAAAATGTTTAATTATATGGAAAGTATCTTTTGAAATAAAAACCTTTTAACCCTAGCACATTAATGACTTTAGCAATCACGTTTCTAATTGATTGGCTTGATTAGCAAGTCCTGAACCTTTATAAATATACAGTGTAGCGGTTTTGGCTAACCAGGGCGTTATAACTTGGTATCAGAGCGTCCTAGATTTAAGAGTTCTCGAAGAACAGCAGGACATGTACATTCGCTGCCAGAGACAAGCTCGATTCAGGGTTTGGTAATGAGTATTTGTGTTATATTTTTGTATGCTTGAAATGACTTATGAATGTTGTTATTTGTTGGATTAATAGGGAGGATGAGATACTAATAGGGCCTGGCCCTTGACAGCTGTATGAAAATATTTAGGCATGCATATTAGCATTGCTGTGCATGTAAATGAATATTTGGATGATTGACTGCTTATAGTGTATGGATGGGTGTTTATATATTAGCTGTTGTGTTCTAATGTTGGGGCATGCTTATTAGTAGTGCCAGTGCATGTGGATAAATGCATATATTTTGATTGTTTGTGAGTAGTTATATTCCTTTGGTGGATATTGGAGAAGTTTTTACTCTGTCATCATGGTCTGATTGTCGAGTCGTTGATTGCAGATTGACTTCAATGGCTATGCGTCCAAGAAAATCTACGCGACTAGCCGGCACTAGGTCTGGGAATGGGGGTGATGACCAGGGCCAGATTCCTCCGCTTGTCCCTGAGAACTGGCAGTAACTTATGGCAGATATGCAAGCGTGATTACAGAGTCAAGATGAGCATATTCGCTTGTTGCGACAACAGGCTTCATCAGGGAGTGCCGCCCCTATTGTACCACCTGCAGTGGTACCAGTTGTGCAATCAGGAGAGATTAGGAACAGGTGGGAGCCGTTATATGAGCAGTTCAGGAAGCAGCAGCCCCCAATCTTTGAGGGAGGGCCTGATCCATTGAAGGTCGAGCAATGGCTGACTATGATTACTACTATCCGGGATTTCATGAGGATAGAGGGACATGATAGAGTGGCCTATGCCATGTATATGGTTAGAGATGATGTCCGCATCTGGTGGGAAGTGGCCTCACAGACCAGGGATGTCACTGCGTTGAGTTGGGAAGGATTTAAAGATTTCTTCAGTCATAAGTATTATAATGTTGCCATCAGGGTAGCAAAGGTTAATGAGTTCGTAGGTTTGGTTCAGGGCATCATGACAGTTACAGAATATGCCCTGAAGTTTGATAGACTCGTAAAGTTCGCACCAGACCTTGTGCCTACTGATGCAGCCAGGCAGGACAGGTTCATTAGGGGGCTTAATGCTATGATATCCCGGGATGTTAGGATTGCAACGATACCTGGAGGAACAACTTATGCCTAGGCCATTGAGAAGGCTCTTACCGCTAAGGAAGCTGAAAACAAAATTTGGAAGGAAAGTGCAGTGAGGCATGAGGGTTGCAGGGTGGTGCCTCCTTATTCTGAGTTAGGTAGGAATGGAGGCCCCAGTGATTTCAAGAGAAAGACTCTTGACACTTTGACTGCTGCTGGTCCTGATAGGAGGGGTCGGGGTGGTCAGGGCGGTCGTCAGGGTGACAGTGAACCATGGAGGAGTTATCCGAAGTGCCCAAGGTGTAAAAGATGCCATCAGGACGAATTTCGGGCCAAGGCTTGCTATGTGTGTGGAATGGTGGGGCACCTCAAGAAGGATTGCCCAACAACGAAGAAAGGGGAAGCAGGAAAGGTGGACAGCTTGACTCCAGCTCGAGTGTTCACCTTGACGCAAGCAGAGGCCGAGGCTATTCCCTCGGTAGTGATAGGTCAGCTTTCTAGCACTGGCTCTCCTTTTTCTGTATTGATTGATTCTGGTGCTACACATTCCTTTGTTTCTAGTAGAGAGATTGATAGACTGTGTAGACCTAGTGAGTATCAGACTGTGGGGTTTGGGACTTTATTGCCTACAAGGGAGCTGGTAGTTTCTAGGAGATGGATAAGGGCACTGCCAGTGATGGTTGATAGTAGGGAGCTTTCTGTTGTCTTAATTGAGCTAGACATGGAGGATTTCGACATGATCTTAGGGATGGATTGGTTGGTCAGATATGGGGCAATTATTGACTGCACGAAGAAGATGGTGACTTTTGAGCCTTAGGGCGTGGATCCTTTTGTCTTTTTGGGTGCGGTATGTGGACCCTGCGTACCCATGATATCTGCATTGAGAGCCAGAGACTTGCTACAGGGTGGATTTATAGGTTTTCTTGCTAGTGTAGTGGACACTACCAAGATGTTGCCAGCGGGGCCGAGTGAGACCAAGGTGGTTTGTGATTTTTTAGATGTATTTGAAGAAGAGCTACCGTGGTTGCCGCCACGCGGGAGGTTTAGTTTGTTATTGAGTTAGCACCGGGGATAGAACCAGTATCAAGAGCACCATATAGGATGGCACCAGCAGAGTTGAAGGAACTGAAGATATAGCTACAGGAACTTCTAGATTTGGGATTCATCAGGCCTAGCTACTCTCCATGGGCCGCTCCAGTTTTGTTTGTTAAGAATAAGGATGGTACTCTGAGAATGTGTATAGACTACAGAGAATTGAACATGCTAACCATCATGAATAAGTACCCTCTACCAAGGTTCGATGACTTGTTCGATCAGCTGTAGGGAAAGATGGTGTTCTCAAAGCCTAATCTTCGATCTGGTTATCACCAGCTGAGGATCAAGGATGAGGACATACCAAAGACGGCCTTCCGAATGCGGTATGGGCACTATGAGTTCTTGTCCATGTCTTTTGGTTTGACAACGCCCCGGCAACTTTCATGGATCTGATGAATAGGGTGTTCAAGGACTTCTTGGATCAATTCATCATTGTCTTCACCGATGACATCTTAGTGTACTACAGTTCAGAGGCAGAGCACAAGCGACATCTTCGACAGGTTTTACAAAGGTTAAGGGAGCATCGGTTATATGCCAAGTTTAAGAAGTGTGAGTTTTGGTTGCCAGAGGTGACTTTTCTTGGGCATATAGTTGTCCCAGAGGGGATTAAGGTGGATCCGTCCAAGGTGGAGGCAATGAGAGATTGGTCGAGTCCAAGGAACGCCTCGGAGGTGTGGAGTTTCCTCGAGTTAGCAGGTTATTACAAGAGTTTTGTAGAAGGGTTCTGGAAGATTGCTTTAGCGATGACAGAGTTGACAAGAAAGAATCAGAAGTTTGTTTGGTCGGAGAAGTGTGAGCATAGTTTCCATGAATTGAAGCAACGACTTATTACTGTACCTGTGTTGAGTCTTCCTTCGGAAGAAGGAAAATTTGTGGTATAGTATGATGCATAATGAGAAAGTTATAGCTTATGCATCGTGGCAGCTGAAGGAGTATGAACACGGTATCCTACCCATGATCTAGAAATGGCGGCAGTTGTATTCTCACTGAAGGTGTGGCGACATTAGGTGTATGTGGAGAAGTGCGAGATATACACTGACCATAAGAGTTTGAAGTATTTCTTCATACAGAAAGATATGAACATAAGGAAAAGGCGTTGGTTAGAGTTGGTTGAGGACTATGATTGTGAAATTCTTTATCACCCAGGGAAAGCCAATGTTGTGGCAGATGCATTGAGCCGTAGTGGGCTCAGGGCAACTATTTCGTTCTTTTCAGATCTCGAGAGAATTACCTGATGAGATGGCTAGGGCAAAGATAGAGCTGGTGGTGGGTCGGTTGGCCAATATTACCTTGCAGTCGACCATGTTAGAGCGGATCAAGGAGGGGCAGTTGGTAGATGTGCAGCTTCGGGAAGTTAGGCAAAATGTCTTAGCAAGGATAACTAAGGATTACTCTATTTCTGAGACTGGTATGTGTAACGCCCTGGAAAGCCAAGTCCACCACACTGTGTACTTATAAAGGTGCAGGACTTGCCTCAGAAACAGAATAATCCTTAGCTATCCCTGCTAAGACATTCTGTCTATCTTCCTGTAGCTGCACATCTACCAACTGCCCCTCCTTGATCCTCTCTAGCAGGGTCGACTACAAGGAAATATTGGCCAACCGACCTACCACCAACTCTATCCTTGCCCTAGTCATCTCTTAACCTAATTCTCTGGAGATCTGAATAGAATTAAATAACTGCCCCGAGCCCCTCCGGCTCAATGTATCTGCTACAACATTGGCTTTTCCTGGGTGATGCATAATATCACAATCATAGTCCTTAACTAACTTTAGCCAATGCCTTTGCCTCATGCTCAGATTCTTCTGGGTGAAGAAGTACTTCAAACTCTTATGGTCAGTGTATACCCCGCACTTCTCCCCATACAAATAATGCCACCAAACTTTTAGTGTGAATACCACTTCCGCCAGTTCCAAGTCATGGGTATGATACCGCTGCTCGTATTCCTTCAGCTGCCGCGATGCATAGGCTATAACTTTCTCATTCTGCATCAGCACAAAGCCTAAACCCATCCTTGATGCATCACAATATACCATGAACTTTCCTTCGTCCGAAGGGAGACTCAGTACAGGTGTAGTAATAAGCCATCTCTTCAGCTCTTAGAAACTTCTCTCACACTTCTCTGACCAAATGAACTTCTGGTTCTTTCTTGTCAACTCTGTCATTGGTGAAGAAATCTTTTAAAATCCCTCTACGAACCGCCTATAGTAGCCTGCCAATCCAAGAAAACTCCGCACCTCTGAGGCATTCCTTGGCCTCAGCCAATCTCTCAGTGCTTCTACCTTGGACGGATCCACCTTAATCCCCTCTTCACCAACTATATGTCCAAGCCTTTGGCAACCAAAACTCACATTTCTTAAATTTAGCATATAATTGGTGTTCCCTTAACCTCTGTAAAACTTGTGGAAGATGTCGCTAGTGCTCTGCCTCTGAACTGGAGTATACCAAGATATCGTGGATGAAGACAATGACGAGCTGATCCAAGAAATCCTTGAACACCCTGTTCATTAGATCCATGAAAACTGCTGGGGCGTTGGTCAAACCAAAAGACATGACCAAAAACTCATAGTGTCCATACTACGTTCAGAAGGTCGTCTTCGGTATGTCCTCATCCTTGATCCTCAGCTGGTAATAACCAGATCGAAGATCAATCTTTGAGAACACCGTCTTTCCCTGCAAAAGATCAATCCTTGGTATGGGGTATTTATTCTTAATAGTCAACTTGTTCAATTCCTTGTAATCTATACACATCCTCAAAGTCTGACCCTTCTTCTTAACAAACAACACAGGAGCGCCCCATGGAGAGGAGCTAGGCCTAATGAACCCCAAATCTAGAAGTTCTTGCAGCTGTATCTTCAATTCCTTCAACTCTGCTTGTGCCATCCTATATGGTGCTATTGATACTGGTTCTGTCCCCGGTGCTAACTCAATAACAAACTGAATCTCCCTGCGTGGTGGTAATCCTGGTAGCTCCTCAGGAAATACATCCAAAAACTCACAAACCACCCTAGTCTCTCCCGGCCGTGCTGGCAACATCTTGGCAGTGTCCACCACACTAGCCAGAAAACCTATACATCCACTCTGTAACAAGTCTCTGACTCTCAATGTAAAAATCATGGGTATGCGGGGTCCACACACCGCACCCACAAAAACGAAATGGTCCTCGCCCTCAGGCTCAAAAGTCAAGACCTGCAGCGGTCGAAGTGTCAGGGGTCCTTCTCTTGAAATCACTGGGGCCTCCGCCCCTATTAGACCCAGAATAAGGAGGCACCACCTTGCGACCCCTGCGCCTCACAACACTTTCCTTCCATATTTTGTTCTCCGCTTCCTCAGCGGTAAGAGCCTTCTAAATGGTCTGGGCATAAGTTGTTCCTCCATGTACCGTTATAATCCTAACATCCCGGACAATCATAGCATTAAGCCCTCAAATAAACCTATCTTGCCTGGCTGCATCAGTAGGCACAAGGTCTGGTGTGAACTTCGCAAGTCTGTCAAACTTCAGGGCATATTCTGTAACTGTCATGCTGCCCTGAACCAATCCTACGAACTCATTAACCTTTGCTGCTCTGATGGCAACATTATAATACTTCTAACTGAACAAATCTTTGAATCTTTCCAAACTCAATGCAATAACATCCCTGGTTTGTGAGGCCACTTCCCACCAGATGCGGGCATCCTCTCTCAACATATACGTGGCACAAGCCACTCTATCATGTCCCTCTATCCTCATGAAATCCAGGATAGTAGTAATCATAGTCAGCCATTGCTCGACCTTTAATGGATCAGGTCCTCCCTCAAAGATTGGGGGTTGCTACTTCCTGAGCCGCTCATATAATGGCTCCCACCTTTTCCAACCCTCCCCTGGCTGTATAACTGGTACCACTGCAGGTGGTATAACAGGGGCAGCACTCCCTGATGGGGCCTACTGTCGCAACAAGCGAATCTACTCATCTTGACTCTACAATTGCGCTTACCAATCTACCATAAGTTATGCCCAGTTCTCAGGGACTGGCAGAGGAATTTGGCCCTGGTCATCACCCTCAATCCCATACCTAGTGCTGGCTAAAGATTTTCTTGGATGCATAGCTATCATAGCCAATCTGCAATCAACGACTCGGCTATCAGACCATGATGACAGTGTAAAAGCTTCTCCAAAATCCACCAAAGGAATATAACCAATCACAAACAACCAGAATATAGGCATTTATCCACATGCACCAGCTGCTAATAAGCATGCCCCAACATTACCACACAACAGCTAAGATAAAAGCATTCACCCATACACAATATGCAGTTAACCATCCAAATATTCATTTACATGCACAGGAATGCTAATAAGCATGCCTTAATATTTCATACTGCAATCAAGGGCCAGGCCCTATCAGTATCTCATGCTTCCTATTAATCCAATAAATAACAACATTCATAATTAATTCCAAAAATACAAGTATATAAACACACATACACAAGACCAACCCTAAATCGAGCTTGTCTCTAGTAGCGAATGTACATGTCCAGCCGGTCTTCACGAACCCTTAATCCTAGGACGCTCTGATACCAAGTTGTAACTCACTGGATAGCCAAGACCGCCACACTATGTACTTATAAAGGTCCAAGACTTGCTAATAAAGTCATTTAGTTAAAAACATGTCACTAAAACAACTAATGTGCTTGGGTTAAAAGGGTTTGGTCTCAAAAGGTACATTTCATAAAAATTAAGCATTTTTACACATGGGATCCCAGAAAGGAACAGCGTTCAAAAGTTAGTTTACAAAATTTTCAAAGTTTAAACAATCGTTAGCCACTCTAAGGCAAGACAGATGTTTCTGGTTCTCTTGTTCTTGTCTCACTCTCAACCATGGCGGCTGACCAGCTGTTCATGTACATTCTGCTCTCTGATCTCTCCAAACCAGGGCTGGTCAAGCTTGCCCTTGCCTTTACCTGCACCACGAAGCACCCGTGAGCCAACGCCGAGCAAGAAAACATATCATATTACATAACAAGCAATAGTAATATTTTGATAACCCTTTAAGCACGATCACACACTCAACATACCACAATAATCACAAAGCATGAAGATTCAACCAAAGAATCATCTAATCATCACCCAACTATACAGCATAACAATCCGCCAATCAATAATATCAAAAAAAATCACATAATAATCAGGGTCGACACCTTAGGTCGCACCCTCTATTTACCCCACAGACTCCGGCCTACTTAAACCGAGCTCAGTGCATAATAAGCTGTCCACTGCTACCAGTGGCCGAGCACGCCCTATGCGCTAGTGTAAACGTCGGCATCCTTAGGCTATTGGTTTACTGTTTACATGGTATAATACCATCCTTTACAAAGCATACAGAATAGGGAACCCTTAGTCCCATTATAATTTTACAACGAGGAGCAGTTTTCTTACCTTTAATTTTCAAGTTCATTGATTATGCGCGATGCCTCTCGAGCACGATCCGCTTCCCGAGCCCTAGCTTAATATATAATGCCCTGGATAGCCAAGACTGTTACACTGTGTGTTTATAAAGGTGAAAGACTTGCTAATCAAGTCATTTAACTCAAAACGTGTTACTGAAACTATAGTTGAACTAGGGTTAAAAGATTTTGGTCTCAAAAGCTGCATTTCTTATAAATAATCATTTTCTTTTTACATGGGATCCCAAAAGTAATAAGTTTAAGACTGTCTACAAAAGATTCAAGATTTGAATACAGTGATTATCCATATTAAGGCAAAACAGACAGTTAAGCATATCCCGTCCTCTTCCACTCCTCGGCCGTGGCGACTGAACAACTGACTATGTACATTCATCCCCGCAACCCTCCATCTCAGGATTGGTCCAACTGGCCTTTGCCTTTATCTGCACCAGGAAGCACCCGTGAGCCACGACCCAGCAAGAAAACACAATAACAGAGCACAATCATTCAATACATAATCAGATAACTCATATCACATAAGCATGTACTCAACAATTATATCATTCATGACAATCATGTATTCATCATACCAAGTATATCATTTCATATTAATAATCAATCCACATATGATAACTAGGGTTAATGCCCTTAGGTCGCACCCTCTATTTATCCCACTGACTCCGGCCCGCTTAAACCGAGCTCAGTGAATATAAAGTTTTCCTCGGCTACCAGTGGCCGAGCCGCGCCCCGTGCGCAAGTAGAATTTATGGCATCCTTAGGCCGTTTATCACATGTCCCATGGAGTAATACCATCTATGACATTATACAGATATCGGGAGCACTTAGTCCCATCACAAACACATAACCGGGTGCAGTTTTCTTACCTTTAGATTCGCTAGCTTTGTTCAGTTGATCCTCAAGCAAGATCCCTCTTGAGCCCTAGTGCACACCTAGTCACAACCATAGGTTAGAATCATCACCAAACCTCAAGTCCAAAACCTAGACTTGGGACCAATCCCAAGCCCTCGGGAAGCTCTAATTCCACCAAACGGGGTGGTTGAAACAAACCCCGAACCCCCAAGCAAAAACCCTTGAAAATAACCCAGAAACTCCTTTCTGGAAATAGGGTAGCACTATAGCGCTCTAAAGAGAGCGCTACAGCGCAACAAACAGAGCCTAAGGTGCCTCAGACCACTCAGCCTAGCGCTACAGCGCCTAGTGGCTAGGGCTGTAGTGCTAGTCACAGCACAACAATTCCTGCCTTTTCCTCCTTCGATTTTCCCCGAGCCAATCCTTATCAAAGCTCTTCAAAACTTCAACCAAAACAAGCCTACCAACATCCTCCACTCATCCCAACTACACATAACTCAATCACATGCATCCCTAAACAAAGAATTCACCATAGCTGAACCTAAATCTCAGAAACTTAACAAAAAAACAGCTGAAACCACTGAACTTGAACTAGAATTCCTTACCTTTGCTGGATGAGCTTAGCCTAGGTTATCCTCCTCACTAGCTTGGCCTTCACCTCCTCAATGCTCAGCTTCAATGGCCCTAGAACTCCCCACCAAAACTCAGCTCAAAATCCACAACAACACAACGAACTAGAAACTGAAAACTACCTTGAACCTTACCTCAAATGATGAGTATCCCCTGCCAATTCCTCAAATCAAACCAAAGACCTTTGCCTCAAGCTCCTGCCTAGACTCCCTCTGAGTTTTGCTCCAAGAAACCTTAAGAAATGGAGAAAAGACCTCCAACCGAATGAGAGAGAAAAAGACTTCCAAATTTCCCTTTTTCCTTCTCTTATTTCTTTTCTTTCCTTTCTTTCCTTCAGAATTCCAGCCCTTTCTACACAGTCCAGTAAGTATAAAGCCTAATAAAATTTATCCTTTATAAGCCAAATGATCACAATACCCTCCCATTATCCCTAATCCTTTTAGTCCACCTAAGGGCATTTAGGTCATTTCACCCAATTCCCGCTAATTCCTCGAGTGTCTCCAATATTTACCACTTACTTCCCGACACCTAAATAATCACCAATTATATTCCTTAATTTCAAGATGGACTCCAATATATTCTATAAATTCCCAGAAATATCCCCAGGCTCGCCCCGAGCCGGGTATAAATCCCGCCGTGACTTTTTCGCTAAATCGCTCACCGGGATCGTCTCAAGTCACAGATTACAAATATATCCACATAATAATGTGGTCTCGACAATTTATCACATATATATACAGTTGTGCACAGGGCGCAGCTCGGCCACTGGTAGCTGAGGACAGCTAAATATTCACTGAGCTCGATTTAAGCGGGCCGGAGTCAGTGGGATAAATAGAGGGTGCGGCCTAAGGGTGTTAACCCTAGTTATCATGTGGATTGATTGTTGATGTGAAATGATATACTTGGTATGCTGAATACTTGATTAGCATGAATGCTTAAACAGTTGAGTACATGCTTACGTGGTATGAGTTATCTAATTGTCTATTGAATGATTGTTCTCTGTTGTTGTGTTTTCTTGCTGGGCCTTGGCTCACGGGTGCTACATGATGCAGGTAAAGGAAAAGGCAAGTTGGGCCAATCCTGAGATGGAGAGCTGCGGGGCTGAATGTACATAGTCAGTTGTTTGGCCGCCACGGTCGAGGAGTGGAACAGGACGAGAAATGCTTAATTGTCTGTTTTTCCTTAGAAGGGCTAATCACTGTATTTAAATCTTAAATCTTCTGTAAATAGTCTTTAACTTATTACTTTTGGGATCCCGTGTAAAAAGAAAATGTTTATTTATAAGAAATGCAGCTTTTGAGACCAAAATCTTTTAACCCTTGTTCAGCTATAGTTTCAGTAACACATTTTGAATTAAATGACTTGATTAGCAAGTCTTGCACCTTTACAAACACACAGTGTAACGGTCTTGTCTATCCCGGGCATTACAGAAAGTTTCTCTTCCAGTGACCATCTACTCCACAGTGAAAACAAGTCCCTTTAGGGGTATTCTTTTTGGAACTTTTGGTGTTCTTGTTCTCTTTGCCTTTGGATGACTTTTTAGGCTTCTTTGAATTCTTGTCTTTTTCTTTCTCCTTCTCCTTTCCATTTTCATTTTTCTTTTTTCGGTTTTAGCCTTTGAAGAGGATGGGTTAGAATCAGCAATATTTGCTTTAGCTTCTTTCTCAGAACCTTTGTTAAGAGATTCATAATTTTGCAATTCATTCAATAGTTGTGTCATGTTATATGATAATTTGTTCATGACATAGTTGGTTGTAAAACCTTTAAAAGTTGGAGAAAGAAATTCAAGTATAATTCTTACTTTAATCCTTTCATGAATGATTACCCCATGGATAATGGCATCGTGCATTATATAGATCATGTCTAATACATGTTCTCTGACAGAACCTCCTTTCTTCATTTTCTTGGTCATGTAGGATCTGGTGGCCTCATTCTTGCACTGATCTGACTGCTGCCCAAACATATCTTGAAGGGAATCCCAGATTACATATGCATTCTCAGTGTTCTCAAACTTCTTTCTAAGCACATCGCTCATACTCGCAAGTATATAACACTTTGCTTTGTTGTTTGATAAGATCCAATTATCAAACTTTTCCCTTGCAATTTTTGCAGCAGTAGCGGGAGAGACTTCAGGACATTCCTCAATCAAGATAAATTTGTGATTCTCACATATTAATACAATATTCAAGTTTTATTTCCATTTCATGTAGTTTTCACTAGTAAACTTTTCATTTGCAAGTAAAGAAGATACTGGATTTGAGCTAGACATGATTGTTGAAAATAAATAAATAAACAAAAATGAATTTATGCATATAATAAATATAATTAATTTTCGGAATAGTAAACATGATGCATGAATGCAACAATTAAAGAACACATAACAAATAATTACTAATTCCACGATTAATTAATTTGAACATTAATGGACCAGCGTTAGGGTAGGTCAGACAAATTCTAAATTAATTTTGAGACAAGTTCTCAAATTTATAAGTGAAAACTCAAATCAATATTTCTCTTTTGACTTATAAACAACCACTTGTTTGGTCAAGAATACACTAGTCTGCTCGAAAGCCTAATGTACCTTGTGAGTGTAACCCATTATTTTAGATCAATGACTTAACTCAAGAGTGTGCCTTAGGGTCAGTGAAACTTGAAATACATCATTAAATCCTATTATTGAAAAAGACCTTTGCCTTGAGAATAACACAATCAGAAGCCTTCCTTAGGGGGACACAAGCAATGGTGTCGCGAGGTCCTCTCCATACTGCCTCGGTGCTAACTAATAATGGATACCATGGGACTTATTGTCACAACTCCCTCTCCCACTCACTATTTGAAGTATGTGTTTTCTCAAAACATCCTATGCGTTTTAATTAGTTTGTAAAAATAAAGTGATCTATTTTTACCAAATGATATTCTAATAATTACTAATCAAATTAAGCAAAATAAAAATTATAGAACTATGCCCTAATTAATTCAATTTTAATTTTCTATAATTACTAGGAATATCATTTATTATTTAATAAAATAATTTTATTAAATACTGTTGATGCTCAAAATCTCATCAAGGGAAAACACGCGGTTTACAAGGTGTGGATGCTAAGATGTCATGGCCTCGCACGGCCCCACTCGGATGCTTAGGCACGAGGCGACATGGCCTCGCTTGGCCTCGCCAGCCCCCGCCGTCAAAGTGCCCTCGCGAGATGCCTAGGCCGCACCTCCCAAGTGGCCTCGCGAGAAGGTCTTGGCCACGCCACCAAAGTGGCCCCGCGAGATGCCTAGGCCACGCCACCCAAAGGGCCTCGCGAGATGCCTAGGCCACACCTCCCAAGTGGCCTCGCGAGAAGGTCTCGGCCACACCACCAAAGTGGCCTCGCGAGATGCCTAGGCCACGCCAGCCAAAGGGCCTCGCGAGATGCCTAGGCCACACTACCCAAAGGGCCTTGCGAGATGCCTAGGCCACACCTCCCAAGTGGCCTCGCGAGATGCCTAGGCCACGCCACCCAAAGGGCCTCGCGAGATGCCTAGGCCACGCCACCCAAAGGGCCTCGCGAGATGCCTAGGCCACACCTCCCAAGTGGCCTCGCGAGATGCCTAGGCCACGCCACCCAAAGGGCCTCGCGAGATGCCTAGACCACACCTCCCAAGTGGCCTCGCGAGATGCCTAGGCCACGCCACCCAAGTGGCCTCGCGAGACGCCTAGGTTGCGCCACCCAAAGGGCCTCGCGAGATGCCTAGGCCACACCTCCCATGTGGCCTCGCGAGATGCCTCCATGGTTTCGCCCATGGCCTCGCCCCCGGCCTCGCCCACAGCCTCGTCCATGGCTTCGTCCAGGGCTTCGCCCATGGCCTCGTCCACGGCCTCGTCCATGGCTTCGCCCATGGCCTCGCCCTAGCTTCGCCCATGGCCTCGCGCCCATGGCCTCGCCCGTGGCCTCGCCCATGGCCTCGCCCGTGGCCTCGTCCAAGGCCTCGCCCGTGGCCTCGCCCATGGCCTCGCCCACGGCCTCGCCCATGGCCTCGCCCACGGCCTCGTCCATGGCTTCGCCCCCGTCCTCGTCCATGGCTTCACCCCCGTGGCCTCGCCCGTGGCCTCGCCCGTGGCCTCGCCCGTGGCCTCGCCCGTGGCCTCGCCCGTGGCCTCGCCCGTGGCCTCGCCCGTGGCCTCGCCCGTGGCCTCGCCCGTGGCCTCGCCCGTGGCCTCGCCCGTGGCCTCGCCCGTGGCCTCGCCCGTGGCCTCGCCCGTGGCCTCGCCCATGGCCTCGCCCATGGTCCCGTGCCCATGGCCTCTCCCATGGCCTCGCCCATAGTCCCATGCCCATGGCCTTGGAGGCGAGAATACTCACAAGGGGCAAGGTACATGCATGAATATGGAATGTGCCTACAAACCTAAAGAAGTCAGAGTACGGATATAGTACCCCTACCAGACAAGTAGTGGGAACGCCAGGAGTGGGTATGCAAGGATAGGAGTTATGGTACGTACGTCTACAGCCATAGGTCAGAGCCGACACCACTACCCCTTGCGCCACTACGCCTGCCACCACGCATTAGACATGGGTACCGACAAGTAGTGGAGACATCCTCCTGACACCTGCTTCTGTACGAGATGTACGACCATAACCTCTGAAGCCACTCCTCTGACACAGTACGTATGTACCACTTGGTCCCCTGGACCACTATGTATCTAAGGCCATTAGAGCCTAGTATAAAATGAACCCTAAGACCACCTGAAAAGGGGTTGGAAATTTGACTGTAGCAGAGGAATTAGTGTGAACGAGATACTGAATTCTCCATTGTTCTTAGATTATCTTTCTTGAGTTATTGTTCAAGTTTTCATAGCTTTCCAATTAGAGATTCTAATTTGATAATTTTTCCAACTTAACTTCGTTGACGAGTTCTTACCGTCAACAGTTTGGCGCCGTCTGTGGGAACGTTAGTTTCAAGCTAGTGTTCCACCATTGTTTTCGACAAGAAGAAGATGCCAAGACGCTCGAAACGACTGAGGGAGACGCGGGAGGTAGAAGTTCACCTGAACGGAGTCCAGCTGAAGGCCTCCATGAAGGACGCTCCTCCACCCAGGGACGTGGAGCCCCCGAAAGGCCCTGAGGTTCACGGAGGAGACAGGGTGGCCTCATCGCCGGCCGCTCCACCTGGAGGGAATCTTCCAAGAGCACCACCGGTACACGCTGATGAGTTCCCTCCTCCAAAACCACCGCTGGCACTGAACTTGTAGCGACCCAAAATCGCTATTAAGGCTTAAGGGCCTCGATTAGTGTGCCAGGAGGGCATGTTGGGATTTATGTGTGATTTTATGAGTTAAATGCATGGTTATGATTTAAAGCATGTTATTTGACTAATTGTTTATCTGAGATGCATGACTATGTGTATTAGTATGCATGTAGGCCCTGATTGTGTTTGAAGGGCATAATTGTAATTTTAGCCGCTGAGGGCATATATGTGATAATTGTATTCAGTGATTTGTACCACGTGAGTGTGGTGGTATTATTTTGATGCACGTGCCAAGACGGTCCTAGAGAGCAAATTAACTTAAGAGTCACAACTGGATTTCTATACCCGGCTCGGGAGGAGCCTAGGGGTACTTCGGGAATTTTATGGCTAAGATTGAGATTTAGCGGGTAATGGTTATTGGTGATTGAGTAACCTGGGTAACCATTAGTTACTACTGAGAGTAACAAGTTCTAGATAGAAAATGGTAGAAATGAAATAGAAGTAAAAGGACTTAAGTGCCCTTGAGGTTAGTTGGGAAAGGATAGGCAAGGAGGGGTAAAATGGTCATTTGGCTGGGAATTGGATATATGGCAGCTGGGTATTAAGGGGTACACGGTTTGGGGCTTGGTCATTTGATGCTTTGATAATTTGAAGAGAAGAAGAAGGAGAGGGAAAAAGCTAGGGCATGAAGAAGAAGAAGGGAGCTGAAACTTGAAGACTAAGGGGATGAACCAAGGAAGCTTAAGGTTGGATTCTTGATTGAGGTAAGAGTTTTAAACATCCTTGGGTTTTCTTTTCTGTTGTGGTTTAAGATTTTGAAGCCATGGTTTAGGTTTGTCAAGCTTGGGTTGTGTTTTTGGCCTTTGGGTTTGAGTTTTCTGAAATTTGGAATCAAATGGGTGATTTTGAGTGTGATTGTGTTATTGAGTTGGGTTATGATGTTTATGGGTTGATGTATGGTCTATTTGGAGTTTTGAGTTGGTTTTGGAACTTGGGTGTGAGTTTGGGACGATTTGGGAGGTTTTAGCTCGGAGAAAATGCAGGGGAAAAACCCAGAATTCTGGGTCTGCGAAGGCGTGCCGCGACACAGGTTTTTCGTGCCGCGGCGAGGGAGTCCCTGACTGATGTGTGCCGCGGCACAAGGCAAATTTCAGGTTCACATTTTTGGCAATTTTAGGCCTTTGCTCTGGGGGTTCGGGGGATGTCTCCGGGGTGTTGTTTTAAGGTTTTAGAGGTCCCGAGAGTGCGGGATTGGTCCCGGGAAGTGGTTTTGGGTTGATTAGTATTGAGGGATGTTTCTTGTGTGTTGTGACTAGGTTGTTGGTGAGGCTCGTGCTTGAGGACCGTGCTCGCGGCTTTAGTACACCAGGAGGCTCGGAATTCAGGTAAGAAAACTATAACACCCGTAGGATAGGGCGTGGGCCCATAGTATGATTGCGGGGCGTGGCCCTATATTGCATCACATGTTAGGGTGCAGACTTAAATGAATTAATATTTGATTGCATGTTGTTGTGTTATATTATATGTGTGATTATGATGAAATGAACGGCAAGGGCCGAGTACGGCGTAGGCCGGGGCGGCCGTGGGCCGAAAGTAACACCTAGCACATGGGATGCTATATTCAGGGTGGGACCCAAGGGATACATGAGTTATCCTCGCGGTGAGAACCGATACCCCAGGGCTTTGGTAAGGTCTCTGGGGCGGCATGGCCGTGTTTGCTTAGTCTAATGGTTGACTTGTTTATATGTGGATTATCTGTTATGATAAACTGTATAAATGCATATGTTATGTCCTGCATGAGTTTTCTTGCTGGGCTTCGGCTCACGGGTGCTCTGTGTTGCAGGTAAGGGCAATGACTGAGTCAACCAACCATGAGTACGGAGAGCGTGAAGCGACGTGTACATGTTTGGCCTGCCCGACTGCTTTGGTTGGGGGTTTATTCAAAAATGGCTGTAATAATCTATGATTTTATGATTTCTTAACTGTAACCTTATTTCAAGATATGATCAGTTTTCAAACCTTATTTTGGGATCCCAAATGTTTAATGATAGAAGTTTTAATGAAACGACGCATTTTCAAAGATTACAGCCTTAACTTTTAATTAGTCACACTTTTGCTCAAAACCTCGGTTAGCGAGTTCATTGCACACTATTTCGCCTTCAAAACTCACTTAGTAACGGCTCTAAGGAAGTAGGGCGTTACAGAACTCCGGCCGGCAAGACCCGAGACCTTCTGCCCATATGCCTAACAAACACCCCCGGGTCCACTCCGTGAGCTCGAGTTCGAAGTCCCGATTTTACAAAGAGGAGATACGTGAGCTCCACCGTAAAAACCAAAGGTTAGAAACTACCTTAGAAAACATGCAAGAGGTCCTTAACGGCCTACTGCAGGGTAAGTCCAGCATAACCTTGCCTAAGGGAAAGGAGAAAGACAAGGATGGGGTGGAGACCACTGTGCCAGTAGATGATGGAAGAACCCGACATTCAACTAGAAACACCCCCCGCGCGAAGCAACATGATCACCCCAAACCGCCTGAGCAGGCCCCGAAGCCAGCACCGAGAACCAACGCTGCCCCTCGCCATGAGGATGAGGTCACCTCCAAAAGAACACCCCCAGACTTGCGGGAGGAGCTCAATAAGAAGAGAGCGGCCAAAGGGACCATGCCCCCTGTGGCGCCTCGAGAAGGCAAGGGAAAGGCAGATCTTAGCCCGTCCACTCTGAGAGACACCCTCAGCAAAAGGAGGTAGGACCTAGACACGGAGATGCAAAGCTTGCGGAGCAAGATCGTCACCGCGTCTGGCGGCCAGGCCTTTGAGGAATAATTCGACCATGAGTCGCCCTTTGTGAGAGAAATTCAGGCAATCCGGCTCCCTGCCAATTTTAAGGAGCCCAATATGACCCCCTACGAAGGGAGCACGGATCCAAAGTACCACCTGGACGCGTTTAATGATCTGATGAAACTGAGGGGGATCGGAAGTGGTGCCAGGTGCCATTGTTTCGCTGTTACTCTGAGAGGACCCGCCTACAAATGGTTCAAAAGACTAAGGCCGGGGTCCATCAGGTCCTGGCAACAGTTCTCTGACGAATTCTTCCAACAGCACCATGCTGTGAGAGACTACACGATGCCAGGTACCAGCCTGGCCAACGTGAAGCAAGGGGAGAATGAAAGCCTGAAGAGCTACATTCACCGGTTCAATATGGAGGCCGCGAAAGTGGGGAGCCTAACGCGCCGAGAGTTGAAAATGGCCATTACCGCTGGAGTGCTCCCAGGAAGCAAGTTGTGGGACAACATGTTGAAGAGGGAAGTCGCCGAATTAGATGACTTCTATGAGAGAGCGCAGAAGTACATCCGCGTGGAAGATGGCCATGCAAACCTGAAGGCAGGAAAGGAGGAGCCCCCCGCGAAGCCCCCAGCTAATGACAGGTCGAATGTAGCAAAGAAGAAAAGGGCATACGATGGATCAAGAGACGACCACCAGAGGAAAACCCAACATGGGAATGATCGCAGGCAAGCGGCTTACACTTACTACACAGACCTCACAGACACCAAGTAGCACATTTACCTCACCAATGAAGATTGAGTTCCTTTCAAAAGACCCCCACCAATGAGAAAGGACCGGTCCAAGAGAGACCCTCGTAAATACTGTCAGTACCACAAGGATATCGGTCACACCACGGCAGAGTGTATCCATTTGATGGAAGAAATTGAGGAACTCATCCGCAGGGGACATTTGGACAAGTATGTGCGCAAGGATAACCAGAGGCCAGAAAGAGGAGTGCCCCCCCCCCCCCCCCCCCGCGGGCACGTGAGATGGCCCCGGAAGTGCAGGGGGAGGTTAGGACCGTCTTTGGAGGACCAGGATTCGGAGGCGATTCTAGGAAAGGGTGAGACAGGTATGCCAGGTTCACCACATTGCGTTTTAAGTTTGGAGCAACGCCCCCCGAAGAGCTTCAAGGGCGAGAATGACTCAATAACTTTCACTGAAGAAGATGCGCAGGGGGTGCACTTTCCTTATAATGACCCCCTGGTGCTAACCGCCCAGCTAGCTAATATGAGGGTACATCGGGTCATGGTGGATAACGAGAGCTCTGTGGACATCTTGTTTCGACAGGCGCTGGAAAGGATGGGGTTGAGCCTCCGTCACCTAAAGCCTTGCACCACGACTTTGTATGGGTTTACAGGAGATTCGATGCGACCCCTGGGGACGATCGAATTAACCCTCACCATGGGGGAGCAACCCAGGCAAGCCATCGTAATGGCCAACTTCGTCGTGGTAGAATGCACCTCAGCCTTCAACGTGGTGTTAGGGAGACCCTCTCTGAGAGAATTGAAGGCAATAACTTCTATATATCACCTGGCCATGAAATTCCCCACCCCTGGGGGAGTAGCATGTGTGAGAGGGGAGCAGAAGGAAGCGAGGGAATGCTATAACATGTCCCTCTGCGCAGCCACCAAACCGTCCGTGCCAATGGCGATGGCTGTGCATGAAGGAGCGACCTGCACAAGTTAGACCCGCAGGTTACGGAGCCTCTCGAGAAGTGCAACCAGCAAGACTTCGGCTCTTAGTGCCAAAAGAACCTATGTTTAGCTTGTTCTTCGCTATTTTAGCTTAAGTAAGAATCAAAGAGACTACCCTAGGTAGCCTCCTATTTATATGTAACCTTTTTCTTTTTTATTTACAAAGTTATATGTAAACTGTGTGCTATAAATGAAACCGTTTGCTACTTCCCGTGTTTACTTTCTTCGCTGCACAAGCATCAGCCAAAGTGCCTGCCGAAATAAATTTCACCAAGCGCTTGGGGGGCAGGATAGGAGGCAATAACATGCAGCTAGCAAGGGGAACCTAAAAAGGGCCCTCTAACGGAGGATCTTAGAAAGGACCCCTCGCCCTCCTAAAAAGGAGACTTCTAAAAAAGAGGCTCCTAAAAAGGACCCTTTAGTGAGGGATCTTAAAAAGGGCCCTCAATTAGGAGTAACCTAAAAACGACCCCCTATCAGGAGGATCCTAAAAAGGGCCCTCCATCAAGAGGAAGTGGCCCGTGGAGACGAAGCAAGCAACAAGCAGGAGAATCCAAAGAAGGACCCCTTGCACCAGGATCCTAAAAAGGATCCTATGCACCAGGAGGATCCTAAAAAGGGCCCTCCATCAGGAGGACCCGAGAGGGACCATGGCCATAAAAAGGACCGTTTAATGGGAGGTCCTAGAAGGACCCCTTATATCGGGGCCCTAGGCGAAGTCCCTAAACACAGGAAACAGTAAAAAGACCTTGCAAGGCGTCCCCTGGGTTTACAAGGATTAGCTACCCTTGCGAACATCAAGGAGGCCAAAAGGCCTTACAAAAAAAAAATTATATATATATAGTGACAACACTAATAAGTCTAGAATGGCCACCAAGCTGTCTAGCCAAAAAGGGTCCTAAAAGAGACCCTTGCAGAAATAGTACTATGCATAATGACGAGAGGGACGCTTCTCGCAAAGAAGTAATAAGCGCGCGCAAGAAAAACATAAAACGATAACTAAGACCCAAGGGGTCAAAATATCCTTATGAAAGCAACCAAGAGGCACCAAAAGAGGTCCCAGTGAACCCTTTCACATGGGCTCCAAAGGACCTCTAGCCTGATAGATAAAAGAGGGGAACCAACTAAACCCCTTCACACAGGCTTAAAAGGGCCTCAAATGCAATAGAACAAGAAATAAACAAGCAACATATGTATTTATACATTAAAAGAAAAAGGGAGTTCTTGAGACAATACAAGAGTTACCAAAAGAGAAGTAATACTAATAATGAAGTAAGGTGCAAATATTAAGCCATGCATAAAGGCCTATGTATAAGAACCAAGATGAATAGTCTACAAGAGCACCTAAAGGTCCTCTCCTAGACTAGGGGGCAAGTGTTGATGCTCAAAATCTCATCAAGGGAAAACACGCAGTTTACAAGGTGTGGATGCTAAGAAGTCATGGCCTCGCACGGCCCCACTCGGATGCTTAGGCACGAGGCGACATGGCCTCGCTTGGCCTCGCCAGCCCCCGCCGACAAAGTGCCCTCGCGAGATGCCTAGGCCGCACCTCCCAAGTGGCCTCGCGAGAAGGTCTTGGCCACGCCACCAAAGTGGCCCCGCGAGATGCCTAGGCCACGCCACCCAAAGGGCCTCGCGAGATGCCTAGGCCACACCTCCCAAGTGGCCTCGCGAGAAGGTCTCGGCCACACCACCAAAGTGGCCTCGCGAGATGCCTAGGCCACACCACCCAAAGGGCCTCGCGAGATGCCTAGGCAACACCTCCCAAGTGGCCTCGCGAGATGCCTAGGCCACGCCACCCAAAGGGCCTCGCGAGATGCCTAGGCCACGCCACCCAAAGGGCCTCGCGAGATGCCTAGGCCACACCTCCCAAGTGGCCTCGCGAGATGCCTAGGCCACGCCACCCAAAGGGCCTCGCGAGATGCCTAGACCACACCTCCCAAGTGGCCTCGCGAGATGCCTAGGCCACGCCACCCAAGTGGCCTCGCGAGACGCCTAGGCCGCACCACCCAAAGGGCCTCGCGAGATGCCTAGGCCACACCTCCCAAGTGGCCTCGCGAGATGCGTCCATGGTTTCGCCCATGGCCTCGCCCCCGGCCTCGGCCATGGCTTCGCCCATGGCCTCGCCCGTGGCCTCATCCATGGCCTCGCCCGTGCCCTCGCCCATGTCCTCGCCCAAGGCCTCGCCCACGGCCTCGTCCGCGGCTTCGCCCGTGGCCTCGCCCGTGGCCTCGCCCGTGGCCTCGCCCGTGGCCTCGCCCGTGGCCTCGCCCGTGGCCTCGCCCGTGGCCTCGCCCGTGGCCTCGCCCGTGGCCTCGCCCGTGGCCTCGCCCGTGGCCTCGCCCATGGTCCCATGCCCATGGCCTTGGAGGCGAGAATACTCACAAGGGGCAAGGTACATGCATGAATATGGAATGTGCCTACAAACCTAAAGAAGTCAGAGTACGGATATAGTACCCCTACCAGACAAGTAGTGGGAACGCCAGGAGTGGGTATGATAGGATAGGAGTTATGGTCCGTACGTCTACAGCCATAGGTCAGAGCCGACACCACTACCTCCTGCGCCACTACGCCTGCCACCACGCATTAGACATGGGTACCGACAAGTAGTGGAGACATCCTCCTGACACCTGCTTCTGTACGAGATGTACGACCACAACCTTTGAAGCCACTCCTCTGACACAGTACGTATGTACCACTTGGTCCCCTGGAGCACTATGTATCTAAGGCCATTAGAGCCTACTATAAAATGAACCCTAAGACCACCTGAAAAGGGGTTGAAAATTTGACTGTAGCAGAGGCATTAGTGTGAATGAGATACTAAATTCTCCATTGTTCTTAGATTATTGTTCTTGAGTTATTGTTCAAGTTTTCATAGCTTTCCAATTAGCGATTCTAATTTGATAATTTTTCCAACTTAACTTCGTTGACGAGTTCTTACCGTCAACAAATACTAGAAATTAAACAACTTTTAAAATCTATTTCCGCTCTGGAACTATTTAAAACTAGATTTATTATTATATTTTTCATCACATAAAACTTCTAATCACAAAGGACAATCCTAAGGCATGTTTCTACTCATATGAGATGCATGCATAATTTTAAATACTGTGTGGCTAACATATATGGGATGTAAAAAATGCATGATAAAGTATTAAACAATTTAATCACATTCAAACATTTAAATAAATAAATACTAATTAAATAAATAAATAAATGTGGGCCGGGTGTCTTGGGTATTTCTAGAAAAATTACAACCTTTGCAAAATATACAAAAAACATGTAAGAGACTAAATAAAACGTAAAGAGATCTCTTTCTTCAACTTTGGGCCTTCACAAGTAGTCTTGATCCATTAAGCCATTTATCCATTTCATTTTGAATTAAAATAAATTTAAATTATCTTAAACTAATTTTAATAATAATTAACTTGGCCTTTAATGCCCAATAAGTTGATGGGCCAGTTTTGAATTTGGGCTCAAATAATTATTTCAAAATAAAACAAATTTTAATTAAGGGCTAAAATTAATTAGGCCCATAATTTCAATAGATAACTTAGATGCAAGCCCTAGGGTTTGGAAACCCTAGGGGCGGCTGCATGAGGCTCGACATGGGGTAGGAGGCAAGCGGCTGCAAGAAGGTGCGGCTGCAGCTAGTGGCTCAGCATGGCCGCGAAAGGCTGGCAGGCGCAGGGGCGCAGGTGTGCGCTGGTTTGGCAGTGTAGGGTCGCAAGTGCGCACGGAGCTGGCAGAGCAGGGGTGCGGGCCAGCAGGGTGCGTACGATAGCCTTAGGCGTGGGCTTCGGGGCACGGAACACAGGGCTCGAGGCTTACAAAATATTTCAAATAAGTTAATGCAAAAT
This sequence comes from Humulus lupulus, assembly GCF_963169125.1. Taxonomy (NCBI): domain Eukaryota; kingdom Viridiplantae; phylum Streptophyta; class Magnoliopsida; order Rosales; family Cannabaceae; genus Humulus; species Humulus lupulus. The sequence continues at coordinate 164,029,880 of NC_084794.1, read as the reverse complement.
ATTAAAATACAAAAAATTCCTATGCCCCAAAATACTTACATTTTTCATCTAGAAATTTAAGAACAATTCATAAACCCAAAACACCATATAATAACGACCCTTTAGAATAAACTTTAATCATACATACATTCATCCATTCACACATATTACAATAACATAAGAATGCATATTATTCTCGCACAATAATTAATGTATGCGGAGATTAATGACTGCTCTGTTACCAATTGTTAGGAACGAGTTTCCTAATACGTAGCGGAATGGTGGTGGGTTGGCCTAATGTACAACAAAAATTTTGTAACATATTTAAACTACTTTTCAATATGCGGATCCATTAATATACATACATTAATCATCAAGCAAAAAAAGAATAGAAAACATAGCTCTTGATGCCTAGCAAGTGTCCTTGCTATCTTTTTGTAATTTGAACGAACTTCCTATCCAAGCTGCTCCCAAGTACTCACACCAAGATCTTCCACAACATTCTCTACACCTCAAGAAGTGTGTGGGCACTTAGAGAATAAAGGATAGTTAATTTCTGATTCTACTTGATGTACTTAACACATGAGATCAAGAGAATAGGTCTGAGATTTTTTCTTTATCTTTTTCAGGGAGAGACAGAAAAGTATCGTTCTTCTTTTTAGAGCGAATAACAGAGTGTCTACTAATTTTCTAATAAGTCTAACATAAAAAGAATATATTTAATTTTTAAAAAATAAATCTGTAACCAAATTACAATTCATCTTTTAATTAATTAATTATCTCATTAATGAAAATATCCAAAAACTAATTTTGGAATTTTCCATTAATTAATTAATTAATTAATTAAATAAAATTGAAAAATCTATCCCTGAAAAACTGTGTAGTACATGCCACATAAATTCCATGGACTGTGTGTGTCGTATACCACCCTATATTTTAGGGTTATTTGAGTTTTCATCATTTATTTAATTATTTATTCAAACTACCTTATCAGTTAAAAATCCAACAATCTGATAATTAATTCAAATTTGAATTAATTATCTTTTTAATTAATTATCAAATATAATTAATTATTTGAATAAATATCAATCTTTTAAATTCAAATCTAATTTCAATTTATCAGATTATTATCTCCCACTCAAATAAAGATATTTAATTAATTCTACCAATTTAAATTAAACAATAATTTCGAAATTAAATATTTAATTTATTATAATATTGAATATTATAATTAATTAATTATTTAATATAATTCAAAAATAAATTTTAATTATTTAATATAATTTCCAAAATTACATAATAATTAAATATTAATTAATTCTATTAATTACAACTAATTTGTAATTAATTAATTAATCACTATTATCACATAATTGCATATTTGGCCCGAAGAACAAATTTCTTCTTAAATATGTTTTTCAACCATTTTTCCCTTTATATCAACTCTTGCCTTGAATAGTGTTGTGTGTTGACGCGGTTTTTTGCCGACAGTGTATTAAGAAGTAATAAGGTAGATTAGTGCTTAGTAATAAACTGTAATGAAAAATGAAATGAATTCACAAGAACACAAATCTTTTATGTGGTTCAGTGGTTAAAATCCACCTAGTCCACGAGTCTATATTATTGTTGTTTTTCTCTCTATTTTGGCAGAGTTTCAATATTATAGAATAATGGTCCCCTCTGTGTCCTACATTCCCCATATTTATAAGGGAATTCCATAGACAGGTTTGGGTAACCGCGTGAGTCAATCACATTTATTACATTTAAGACATATATTTCCCATTTATAATGGGAAATGATTTGATCATACAGTAAATGTTCTCCTAATATCTGGGACATTAAATATGACAGCCTGGTCATAATTAAATGCATAAAAGGACCCAAGTCGTTGGGGATCCGTGGGTGTGAATATATTCGACAAAATTATACTTCCACTGCTGTTTGAATATTATGAGCTCGCACTTCACAACCTTCGTGTCTGTAGCTTGAGTTAAACCCAGGAAGCCTAATACCACACGTGTCCACAAAGAAACTGGAGTTGTCTAAATGGATAATAAGCAGATATCATTCCCTTGGTTATTTCTCCGTATATTTATTTGCCAGCTGTACCCGAACTAAGTGAATGAACTCGGGCTAAAATTAGGGTACAACATTTGACCCCCAAGCTCCTGCTCATGTATGACGTCGTCACTTTCTAACCTACACAGTTGGGGATTTTAGACTTCTATTACATAAAACCATGCCTGCCCACTACTCGAGTACTGGACATGTGGTGTACTGCAATTGGCGTTTGTTCGGGTTTTGAGGACTGCATTAATTGTCTTGTCACCTTTTTACCGCTGTTTTGTCTATTTAACCTTGGCCCTTGATCTTGAACTATCCCAATTGGATGGCCCAGATCAATCTACACAATTTACGTATAGAAGGGATGGCCAAGTTTCAGACTTCACCACCTTTCATTTAAAAAATTTCCTCTTCTGCACTTCCGAGCCTTTCTTCTTTCCCAGAAATCCCCAACAATCGTTCACTGTACCCAGTCATTCAGAAGTTTTCCAGGAACTTCCTTTCGGAATAGATTTCGACTTAGGTTCAATGGGTAAGTCCAAAAATAGCTCTAGAAATAAGACATTCATAAAACTGGGAAATTTCTAGGTAAATTTGGGTAATTTTAATGGTGAATTAATTTAAAGAATACCCATTCGGGATAAAGAAGACAAAGGTTTTTAGGTTTATTATATATGATATTAATTCTCTCATACTAATACAAGATCATATTCTCATGAATGAATAGGGAATTTTCTTGATATTATTATATAATTAACTCAAACAATAATTATAACATTTAAATATAATAATATTATACTTTTATTTAAAACCAAATAAATGTCTTTACACGCTTTTAGGGCATTAATCCTAACAATCTTCCACTTGCCCTCAAAGCAAGTAATGCATTTCCCTTAATCCCATATTGTGCACGTGACCCATGAATAACTTTGTAGGAAGTGTCTTGGTTAACGGGTCAGTCAAGTTCTATTCCGACTCTATCTTCATAACAGTCACATCACCTCGATGTACAATCTTTGCAGATGGTATTTCCTTTCTATATGCGTCCCTCTCTTGTGGCTTCTAGGTTCTTTGGAATGAGCTACTGCTCCACTATTGTCACAGTACAAGATTGGTGGCTTATCCATATCTGGAACAACTTCCGGATCAGTGTAGAACTTCCTTAACCAAACCGCTTTCTTAGCTGCTTCACAAGCCGCTATGTATTCGACTTCCATGGTTGAATCAACTGCGCTAGATTTCTTAATGCTTTTCCTGACCAAAGCTCCTCCACGAAGAGTGAACACTGACCCAGATGTCAAATTTTTACTGTCTTTGTCTGATTGGAAATCAGAATCAGTGTATTCAGTAGGGTTTAGCTCACCCCTTGAATATACCAGCATATAGTCTCTCATTCTCCTAAGATACTTGAGAATGTGCTTTACTGCAACCCAATGTTCCAAACCAGGATTTGATTGATAAAGACTTACAATCCCAACTACATAACATACGTCGGGCCTAGTACACAACATAGCATACATCAGACTCCCAACTGTTGAAGCATAGGAATACTTTCTTATATCCTCTTCCTCCTGAGGTGTCTAGGGACATTGTTCCTTGGAGAGAGTAATTCCATGTCTGTTCGGTAATTGACCTTTCCTAGAATTCTCCATAGAGAATCTTTCAAGCACCATATCTATATAATTAGCCTGAGAAAGTTCCAAGAGCTTGTTCTTCCTATCCCTAAGGATTTAGATTCACAAAACATAGCTCTCCTATCACTTAAATGTTTAATTTGGAACTTTTCAGCTAACCATTTCTTTACGTTTGACAATGTCTTTACATTGTTCCCAATGAGCAAAATGTCATCAACATAAAGAACTAAGATAACCGCCACTTTTCCTTTGATGTATTTATACACACATGCTTTGTCAACATTTTGTTCAAAGCCATATGTTTTAATTGTTTCATCAAAAGTGGTATTCCAAGATCTAGATGCTTGCTTTAATCCATAAATGGATTTCTGCAACTTGCACACCTTTTGTTCTTCCCCATTCTTTATAAACCCTTCTGGCTGTACCATATAGATACTTTCATCAAGATAGCCATTCAGAAATGTTGGCTTGACGTTGATTTTCCATATCTCATAATCATTGGCAGCCGCTATGGATAAGAGGATACGAATGGATTTGAGCATGGCAATAGGAGAAAATGTTTCTTCATACTCAACACCTTCTCTCTGAGTGTAACCTTAGGGTACAAGCCTCACTTTGAAAGTCCCTACTTTCCCATCTACGCCTCCTTTCTTCTTGTATATCCACTTATACTCTATGGGCCTGACATCTTCAGTTGGATCCACAAGTTCCCAGAAAGAATTGGAATACATCAATTCCATTTCTTGGTTCAGGGCTTCTTGCCATATTTCTCCTTTTTAGGATCATCCATTACCACTTTAAAATTTAATGAGTCTTCCTTGTCTGTTTCAGAAACAAGTACATGTGCCTCATGGTTGTAGCGAACAGGTTGTCTCACAATCCTCCCAAAACGACGTTGCACCGGGTCTTTTCCACGAATCATGGTTTGCTTGGTTTGTCGTTTATCATTTAATGATAAAGATGATTTTGATGGAATCTTATCAGTTGTTAGTTCCTCCAATACTACCCTGCTCTAAGGTTTATAGTTACTCATATAGCTATTGTAACACCCTATTTCGTTAGAGCCATTACCTTTTGATTTATAAATGTGCCATTAGCTCGCTAATCTAGGTTTTGGGTTAAAAAGCGTGATTAAATTGAATTAAAGACTCTCATAAAGAATATTAAGTAAAAGGAGTTGGTCATTCATTAAAATTTATATAATTGTTACATTGGGATCCCAAAATACTGTTTTAAAATACATTTACAATCCAAAGATCTGGTACAATGGACCTAAGCGACAAAGCAAACATTTACCACGTGTTCCTTTAAACAACACCAGTCGTGGCGGCCAGGTAGGCCAAACATGTACACACCACTCCATGCCCTCCAACTCATGGTTGTTTGACCCATTTTCCTTGCTCTTACCTGCACCACAAAGCAACCGTGAGCCAAGCCCCACAAGAGAACTTCAAGCACAACATACTATAATAATACACCTCAGCAAGACATACTTAATCAGAACTACAGACAACTACCAGTTCCTATTGGAATGCACAACAATACAGCAGTAGAACAACTCAATAACACAATGGCATAACAGCCTAATAGTACATCAATACAATAACACAATAACTTAGCAGTATAATAACACAGCAGCAACCTTCACTGATCAAAGTGCGCTTTCAGGCACCAAGTTCTCGGTCCTAGCTGAACGGGTGTGTAGCACCCTTGAGGGTCTCGCCCTGGCGGCCTGCATTCAGCATGCTTAACGCCGATCTTGGCCCCTTGCGTTTGGAGTATGTCCTAAAAGCATGTAAAAGACATTTATTATTTTGATGAATAAATAAATACAATGGTCTATTATTGTCATATTTAGATTATTAAATTATTGTTTGAATAATTTTGTAAATATCAGAAAAATTCCATATTCATTATTGAGGATGTGATCTTGTATTAGTACAAGAGAATTAAGATCACATGAATGAATAAAAATAGTCAACAACAACAAATTGAAGTTATGGAATTCTTTAATTGGGATTTTAAGTACAGTTTCCTGAGTATCATGTTGATACAAATAATCTAGATTCGGATCATTGATGTGGTAAGACATCTTGGTAAAGGTGCTTTATATAATATGCTTATATATGACATGGACCGATATGAATAAAAGTCTTTATCCAAAAGCCATTTAATAATAAAGACTTGTAATTCATATCATAATTGATGATCATTTATAGATCAACCTAAATCCTGAGAGTTCATGAACTCATGTTCATGTTTATTAAATCTTTTGATTCATTCGTTAAGGTCTCTTCAGAGAATGAGGCGAATCACTTTTGTTTTGGAGATTTAATATCATGGATGGCTGGGAACATGTATCAACAATACGGAATCTAATCTTTCCTAATGGATCGTATATTAGTTCCCTTAAGGGTTAATTCTGGAACTGAATGATTTTGACCTCAAATCTATAATTAGATTATAGATTAATTGTTCACTAGTGAATGAATGGTACTTAAGGGATAAGAAGTAAATTAGAAAGGTGAAATGGTAATTCTTCCATTCTAATTTATGAACTAATTAATTAGAGGGTTGAACTATTGTAAGATGGTTATATCAATGGACAACTTAAAATAAGATTTCTATAAAAGTATATCTATAACATAAAGAGTTCAATTATGAATTTATAGTGGAGAAATATCAGACTAAATAAATAAACTATTATGATTAAAGAGTTTAATTATTTAGTTTCAATTTATTGGAGCTTAATGTGATAGGTCCATGGTCACCGAAATGGCTCAAACAAACACTGACAAAGATAAATACAAAAATGGGCAAAAGGACTTATTTGATAAGTAAAATATTTTTCTATGCACTAAACATAATTAGAATAATTATGTGTAATTAATTAATTGAGAATCAATTAAATATTTGATTTAACAAAAATATAATTAATTTTGAATTAATTTATTTTTGGGATTTTTGGTATTTAAATAATAATAAAAATTATGAAAAATCATATGCCTTCCTTGGCATGTGGTACACGTGTAGCATAGTGCACAGTCACTGTGCTACACGCACAAGAAGCTTCTAGAAGTTTCTTTGTTCCACAATTTTAGTTATTTAATTATGAAATAAATAATGAGATATTGTAATATGATTAAAATATTATTATTTAAACAAAATATGATAACTGATTAGTTATTTTTAAATTCTTTTAAATAACTAATATTTTATTTTTAATATATTGGATATATTAAATATAGGAGATCAGTTTTTCATAGCGATACTTTTTAGTGATAGAAAACAGATCGTGAAATCTCCCTGAGAGAAATAGAACAATGAGACATGCATAGGTCACTGTTTTTCACAAACTTAGGTCCAAACTTTATTAGATCTCATGTGTTGAGAACATTTGATAAATAGATTTTGCCTATTGTTTTGTATAGCGAGCCCACACTCATTCTTTGAGTGTTGAGAACAATTTGGAAGATCTTGGTGTGAGATCTCAAGGATTTTTGCCGTACAAAAAGGTAGCAGCAAGGAAGGACTTGAGGTAATTTTCTATTCATATCTTTGATTCAATATATATATGTCTGTGAAGAAATAGATCTAGAAATCTTGGGGGGTTAAATTAACAATTTTGATTGTTGTTCCGCTGCGTATAATCTCTGATTTGATCTATTAAAACCAACACCTTGCCGCTTCCAACTCTTGCCGATCAGTCATAATCACATGTATGACATAACAAACATAAACAATACATACAACGCTATACATCACATAGCTCTACGGGAACAAACAACTCTCTTACCTGGTGTCCCAAGCTAACAACCCAAAGCGATCCCGAGCATGACTCCCAATTCTGAGCTTGAGCGATAAGACCTAGTCACAATGTATCAATAAATATCTATCATCATCTAAATAGATTAAAAGCCTTTTGGAATAACATACTAGCCTCTGGGACCTCAAATTCTACTAAACATGGTAGTAGAATCCTTCCCAAGCCTTAACATTTGTGATCCTGAGCTTGAAACACCAATTTGGTCACTTTCCCTAATTTGAGCCACATCATACCCCTTAGGGTCGTGGCACACCTAAAGGTTAGAGAGCAGAGCTCTCTCTGCTGAAGGATGTGGACCGCGGCATGCCCTCCCTAAGGTCGTGGCGCATGGGCAAACCAGAGGCTTCTTAATCTCTTCAAACATGCGGGCTGTGGCACCTAAAGAATAGGGCCGCAGTTCGAGCCTCCAAAACCCAAAAATCCACCATTTTGTTACCAACCAACCTCTCAAAAATCCACACAAATCAAAGCCTAGACCCAGAATTCACTCCACAATTCATACCAAAGCAACATAACTAATAAAGATACCCAAAAACTTACCCCATAAACTCATCAAAATCTAGAAATCATATCCGAAAGTTCAACCCTATTGAACCTCTAAACCAGAACAGTAACTTAGTAAAATCAACAGTAATTACCAGAAGAAACATAGAAACAACCTTACCTTAACTGATGACCCAGCCCTAAGCTAAACCTCAACTACCTCTAGCTTCAATCCCTCTTTGAATTCCAAGCCTTCTCTCTTGAATTTCAGCAACAAAACTTCCTTAGCCCTTTGAGAGAGCGCAAACCGTGAGGGAGAGAGAGAGAGCTGAGAGGTTGTGGTGTCTTTCCCCTATTTTCTGGTCAGTACTAGAGTATAGGTTAGCTTAAGTCTATCCCCAGCTATAAAATACCCAAAATGCCCCTAAGTCTAACTCTAGTCCTTCAGTGCCACCAAGGGCATTCCTGTCATTTGCCACCTCTCGCTAATTCCTCGAGTATTCCTATAAATTCATATTTAATCTCGACATACTTAAATAATTACTAGGTAATTACCCGTTACCCGGTAAACCCCAGGGACATGCCAAGTTCTCAAAATACCCCTAGGCTCACCCCGAGCCGGGTATCTGACCTCGTTGTGACTATTCCACTAATCTACTCCCTAGGATCATCTCAAACCACACATCTCAAATATATCCTCATAACACTAGGGTCTCACTCAAAACACATGCATATTTACATTTAATACGAGCCAAAATTACCACATACCCCTATTCACATTCAATACACATAAACATGCATGTCTTAAACCTCATAATTCATAAAATCCCTTACTCGCTCAATAATCCCAAATAGACCCTCCAAGCACTGTAGTCAAGGCACTCAGCCTTAATATCAAATTCGGGACATTACAGTCATGTTCAAGGAAGGTTATATTTGTTGAAACAAATACCTTTTGATCCTTGGGACTATAGAAATAACCACCTCTTATTTCTTTAGCATAGCCAACAAAAAGGCACACTTCCGACCTTGATTCAAGATTCCCTTATTTAGGTCTAGGAACATGAGCAGGACAGCCCCAAATGCGGAAATGGTGCAAACTTTTTTTGTTTCCATTCCACAGTTCCAGTGGCATTTTTCTAGTGGTCTTAGATAGGACTACATTCAAAATGTATGTCACCGTTTGAAATGCATATCCCCGAAATGAGAGAGGAAGTGAAGAGTAGCTTAACATAGATCTGACCATTTCCAACAAGGTCCTGTTTCTTCTTTCAGAAACACCATTTTGCTGTGGCGTTCCTGGTGTTGTGAGATGGGATAGAATACCATGCTCCTGTAAGAAATCTTTGAATTCTAAATCCAAATATTCTCCACCTCAATTAGATCAAAGTGTCTGTAGAGTCTTACCTAACTGCTTCTTAGCCTCAGCTTTGAATTCTTGAAACTTCCCAAAGGTTTTAGATTTCCTAAACATTAGGTAAGTATGACCATATCTTGAGTAATCGCCAATAAAAGTGACGAAATACTCATACCCACCTCTTGATTGTACATTAATTGGACCACATACATCGCTGTGTGCTAGCTCCAAAGGTTCTTTGGCTCTATTGCCTTTCGCATAGAAATGAACTTTGGTCATTTTATCTTCTAGAAAAGATTCACAAACCGGAAGAGTTCCAACTCTTATTTCTCTCAAAGGTCCATCTTTTGTTAACTCGCTTATCCTTTCTAGACCTATATGACAAAGTCTAAGATGCCAAAGATATGTGTCATCCTCGTTTAAACTTTTTTGTCTTTTGTTACCTTGCGGTTTTGCTACTTTAAATAATTCTGAATTGTTAATCGTTCGTTCATTTGGTTTGAGTATATACAATCTGTTATTATGTTCTTCTTGACATTTTTTGAAACCATTCTTTGAAATAACAATCGCATTATTAATAAAATAAATATAAAAAAATTGTTCATGCAACATAGATAAAGAAACTAAATTTCTTGAAAATCCAGGTATTAAATAAACATTGTTCAAAACTATATAATTGTTCCAAAAAATTAAACAGGCTGTTCCCTTTGCTCATGCTGAAATGAGAGCTCCACTTCCAACTCGCATGGTCACCTCGCCATCTTCCAGCTCCCTTGATGACTCAAGCATCTACATGGAAGAACAAACACAGTTAGTGACTCCTGAATCTAAAACCCAGGATGGCATATCGTCTTCCACTACACAAGTTTCAAGTATAAGTAAATCATATTTACCTTTCTTTTTCAGCTCAGAGAGATACTTCTTACAGTTTCTCTTCCAGTGACCTTCAACTCCACAGTGGAAACATTTTCCTTTTGGTTCTTTCTTCTTGGATTTGTTGTCAATTTTGTTCTCCTTGGCTTTTGGTGCCTTCTTGCCTTTATTGGACTTTTTGCCCTTTCCCTTGTCCTTATTATTGTTCTTCTTTCTCTTCTTGGATTTCTCCTCAGAGTTTGAAGATTTCTCCTCTACCACATTTGCTTCAGTCTCTTTAGTAATGGATTTGTTAAGAGACTCAAATGTATGTAGTTCATTCAACAGATGGGTCATGTTGACTTCCAACTTATTCATAATATAGTTGGTGGTAAATGCAGAAGAGGCAGGAGTGAGCGATTCCAGTATGATGCTTACTTGTGGGTGCTCATCAATGATGGCCTCATGTATTTCTGCTTCATGCATCACATTAATCATGTGTAAAACAAGTTCACGTATAGAAACACCATTCATCATCTTAGTAGTCGTGTAGGTTCTAGTAGCCTCATGTCTAGTTTGATCAGATTGCTGCCCTAACATGGCCTGCAAATAATCCATTATCTCAAACAAAATTTCCATGGTTTCATGCTTTCTTCTCTGAACATCATTCATGCTCACAAACATGTAACACTTTGCCTTATTATTCGATTAAATCTAGGCATCATACTTGTCTCAAACATTCTTCGAGGCAGAGGCAGCAGGCTCTTCAGGACATTGCTCAGTCAGGAAAAATTTGTGGTTCTCACAGATTAACATAAGATTTAGATTTTATTTCCATCTTATAAAATTATCACCATTAGGTTTTTCAAGTGATAGTAAATCAGTTATAGGATTGCCACCATTCGACATAACTGAAATAAAAAAAACAATAATATTATCATTTGAAAAAATATCAATGTTTTGGAAAGTAAACATGATGCATGAATGCAACAATTAAAACACATAAATTAACATTTACTTTTCCACGATAAAACTACCCAACAAAAAAAGTGTCGTCTTAGGGTCGGTCAAGTTAAATTTAGATAGCTTATAAGACATTCTTATCATTATAATTTAAAACTTAAAATAACTATTTATTTTCTCTTTTAAATATAAAGTACCACTGGTTTGGTCAAGATGTAATTATCCACCACAAAAGCTTAATTACAGCTTTGTAAGTGTAACCCATGATTTCATATTTCATGACTTAACTTAGAGAGTGTCGCCTTAGGGCCGGTCAAGCCTAAAATACATCACTTCCTCCTATCTTCGTAAGAAGCCAACCTTGGTATTGATATGTCTAGAAACCTCCCTTAGGGGGACGGAAACAAAGCCGCCTCGAGGCCCTATTCATATCTCACAGTGTTGTACTAATAATTGAGACCATAGGTCACATTAAGATGTTCACCTTCTCCTACATACTATTTAAAATTAAATGTGTTTTATTAAACTAATCAATTAATTCCAAATTAATTACTAGTTTATTAATAAGCCTGTGAATGTAATTATTTTCAAAAATAATAATTATAAAAGAGCATGTTTCTATAATTAATGTGATCTGAATAATTACCCATTACATTCATCTAACTTTACTAATTTTTTTACATATAGTTGGTTATCTTAAAGGCCTATAAAAACTATTGCCTATATTATGGTGTGAGTTACCAAGTTTTAACTAATTTAATACTTGGGAGTTTACATGCAATTGATTTCACCAAAAACAATTCATATAAACAAATAGGACAATTCTAGATAATCATGTTTCTAAAAGATGCATGATTAATGAGAAAAGGAATGCCATGTAATTAAGTAATGCATGATCATGTTATCAATCAAACATAAATGAACATTGATTTAAATAAATACAATAAATGATGAATCGGGTATTATGGGTATTTCTAAGATTTGCAACCCTTTGAAAAATTAGAAATAAAATTGTAATGTAAGCCTATGTAGCTTTGAAGACTCTCCAAGAATGTTCCTCCTCTCTTTTAGGCTTTCTTGTTAATCTTTAGAAACTTTGTTTTGGCCAACTTATTAATTAGAAACATATTTTCTAATTATTTTATTTAATTAAAATTAACTTTTAATTAATAACAATTTTTGTCATCTTTTTAATTGAGTTGAATTTAAATAATCAATGAATCAAATTCAAATAATTATTTAAACTTATGATATTATAATATCTTAACCAACTCAAAGATATTTTATTTTCTAATAAAATAAAATAAGATAATTAAACTTTTAAATTCAAATAATGTAAAAATTAATTAAATAAAAGATATTTTATAAAACCTTAGGAATTAGGGTTTTGGGCACAGAAATTGGTGCCCTAGGGCCGGTGGCATATGGAGCCAAGGGCTCGGGTGGGTAGCAGGCTGGCGTGCAAGGGCTCAGCCAGGAGCCTAGCGCATGGGGATGCAGGCAGGTGCACGCGCGCATGGGCGCTGGCTGCACACTGGGAGCCATGAGGCTCCACGCAGGGAGCCACGGGGTTGCACACTGGGAGACGTGGGGCTGGGCTGCGTCTGGCATGTGCAACAGCAAGAGGAGGCTCGCAGGCCTGGGTGTGCACGCGGGTGAGACAGCCATAGGGCTGGTGCTTGCGGCTGCAGAAGGCTCAGGTCGTGTGCCTCCTTGGTGCATGGCTCGGGTCCTCTTGTTTTTCTTTATGTATAGATTTTTCAATTTAAATTTCATGAAATAAAATTACAAAAAATCATATGCCCTTTATTGCTTACACAAGATCTAGAAAAACAATAAAATTCCTAACCCAATAGCACCATAAAATAAACGATCCATCATTCAACCATACATTCAAAGAACATGTCCATCCATTCAATATACATATCAACATACATATAACAAATGCAAGAAACCCACACAGTATTTAATATATATATATGTGTATAGACTACTCTGGTACCAATTATTGGTATTAAATGATCAAATCGAAGGTACGCAGCAGAATATACAGACCCAATTCAATAAATATTAATATCAGTCGGGATCATATACATATATAAATATTAAATCACGTACAAATAGATCAAGGATTACCGAGTTAATCAAAAGATCCAATAAACATAAACAGGAATTCATGAATGCTTAGGATTTAGACTGATCTACAAATGATCATCTGTTATGACCAAAATTGAACCTTTACGTTAAAAGACATGTTTATAAAGATAATTAATTCTCATCGGTCCTATCATATATAATCTCTATTATATACAACACCTTTACTAAGATGTCTATCCACATCAGTAATCTGAATCTAGATTACTGCATCTCGCATGCTTAGCAAACCGTATTAGTAACCATTCATTAAACATTCCTTACTTTAATATGTTAATGACTATTTTATTCATTATATATGACCTTAATTCTCTCGTACTAATACAAGATCATATTTTCATGAATGAATAGGGAATTTTCTTGATATTATTATATAATTAATTCAAACAATAATTATAACATTCAAATATAAAAAAATTACTTTTATTTAAAACCAATAAAATGTCTTTACATGCTTTTAGGGCATTAATCCTAACATGGCTGTAGTTAGGACGAATTTGGGTAAATTTGGCTGGGGAAAACGTAGTGAAAACCTTGGGATTTCTGGGTTTTGGGCTCGAGTGGAAACCCTGTTCTTCAGGAACCACGACCCGTCTGCGTGAGAAGACATTGGAGGGTTTCTGAAATGCCCAGGCGTCGCGACACAGATTAGGTTGCATCATAGCCCATGTCTCCCAAGAGACAGCCTTGGGGCTCTCTAACTTGTAGCGCGCCACAGCCCTAGGGGGTTAGGTCGCGGCTCAAATTAGAAAAAATAGCCAAAATAGGTTTTTAAGCTCAGGAACTCAAATCTAAACACTTGGGAAGGATTCCACTTCCTGGTTTAGTAGAATTCGAGGTCCCAGAGGTTAGAATTACACCTTGAAACTTTTGAATAGTCTAAGTGATTGATGATTACCTTTATTTCTTGTGACTAGGTTATACCGCTAGGGCTCAGGAATAGGGATCATGCTGGAGACTATCATACGCTAGCATCTTGGGACTCGAGGTAAGAAAACTGCACCCGGGTTGTGATTGGGGCTCGGACCCCTGATAATAAATATGAGTATAGCTGTGATTATATGTGAGAATATGGTTATAATTGTGTTTCAAAATATCCGGTAAGGCAAGCTTATCTATGCTGCCTCTGATGTCTTTGTAGAATCCCAGAATATTTACTTAGCTAGCTAGGTAGTAGTAGTAGTAGTTAATATTTGTTTGTAGTATCTTAGATTCCGTGGATTTTGGTTCAAGTCGGGACTTAGGTTGACACTCATAGCAACAGTTATGAATTTTATAAGTTTAACCTATAATTTAAGAGTATTAATTATAACATAAGGTTTGATTAATATTTCTGGTCTTAGATATATATTTATTATAACCTAAGATTTAGATAAAACCATTAAGAGCATGACACTTGTCATAATCATGATTATTAAGGAATTAAGTATTTTTGATGGATAGTTTTAATAAGAGAAAGATCTAGAAGCTCTAGAACCTTCCAGAAACTGTTAGGATCACATTTTGACTCAGTAAAAGCTATTTATCCAATTCAAAATATGTTGAAAAGTGCAAATACGTGTTTGATATATCAACGCATGCCGATATATTGCAGCTTAGCGGCCGATATATCACCTATGGAAGATATGAAAAACACGTCGACTTTGCACGAACGTTCAAACGAGGCTCGGGATTAGGGTGGAGCCGATATATCGCCCAGGGTAGGCGATATATCGCCCCTAGTGATGGATTTTTTAATGTTGATGATTTTTAAATTTAAAAATACCCTTAACCACTTGGACCTGCCTTTGAACGATTTTGACTGAGTTCTGGGCATCTGTTGAACGAAAATTCAAATCTTTTTCATTTTATATTCATTCATTTATTCAAATATAAGTAGGACCTTCAACTCATTCAACTCTATAAATAGGACATAGTACTCAGCCATTTTCTTCATTCTTCAAGCAATCTTTAGAGCCTCCAAGTTGTTAGTGTTACTATAGAGAGATACACTCGGGTTTTCGGTTGAAAGCTTTATCATTCTAAGCTTTTCTAAACACTTGGGAAGTGAGTTATAGTAAGATTTTGGTATTGAGGTTTAGATCAATCCATAAGATCATTCAAGGTATTATTATCCCAAAGTTCAGTTCTTTATGGTTCTTTAGTTTTCTTTTATACAGATCCTAACTCTGGTTTATGATTCTTGATTAGGTATTTAAATTTTTTGAAACTTAAGGTTCTTCTTGGTAAGTTCCTTCTTGATCGTTTAGTTTTTTTTCCATCTTTATTCTTTAGAGATACTCACCATTTTTACTGTTGGTTTATAGGAGTGTTCTAATCCCGTTCTTGTTCCCAAATATCCCCGCTTTTTGTAAGGAAAATAGGACAGATTTTATGTGCTTTTATGTTTATGTTATGATATGTTTATGTTATTATATGTTTTATGTATAAATATGTCTTGTAGTCATTTGGGGCTTGTAGTTGCTTAGATAGCAAACCCCAATCTTTTATGTTGCTTGGGGCTCGTAGTTGCTTAGATAGCAAACCCCAAGATTATTAATCATTTTCATGGTTTAGAGTTATGATTTACCCTACTTCGACTAGTAGAGGACCTAGATGGGTTATCATATACTACCATGTGATCTAACCTACCTCGATTAGTAGATAGAGGACCTAGATGGTTTATCATATGTCATGTTAATGAGTTAATGGCCATTAATATTGTCGTCCTATATGATATATGTTTTTATAGTCATATGTTTTATAGTATATGTTTATGATATAGTCTTATGTTTATGATTTATGATGTATGTTTTTAGTAGATTTTCCTTGCTAGGTATTAGGCTAATTCCTTTGTTTTTTTAGTGTGATGCAAGAAAATGATTATGGAAGGTGGCAGGATTCATGGCAGCTTGGCTTGTGTTTTAAGGATGAATGGATTCAATGGACTGTGTGTTGATCGACGATGACGTTAATTTTTAGTCTTTTAAATTATCTTTTTGATGTAATTCTGCAATTAGTAGTTAAAGTTATGTTTTATGTTTTATAAACAATGGGATCCCATACCATATCACATTTTATTTTATACTTTTACCTTATTTTGTATTGGTACAATATTTTGGGTTTTAATAAAGTTATGTTATTTCTTATGTATGTTTCCCAAAATAGTAGCTATGTCTAGTAGTTTTAATGGTCCAATGTCTTAGAAATAGTTGGGTCATTACACGCTTGTTGTGCAATGTATATTTGTGACTATATCTATTCTGAAGGTTGGCCTAAGGGCGTCGGGGGCCAATAGCAAGCATGTGGAACGTAACCTGGCCTAAGCGTGTTAGGGTCGGTTATAAGACCAGAGGACTCGACCTAAGGGCGTCGGGCCAGAACGTTATACACATAAATAGAAGTGTTGATTGCGCTTAAACAACTGCTTTGAATGTTGAAATTGGATTATTTGTTTGATTGAGCTGATTATTACTACTAACCTTATTGCTTATATCCTGCTGCTGATTGAAGTTATTGATTTAAGTTTACTATTTATATAGTGTTGCTTATTTGTGCCTGTTGGTTTAAGTTTTCTTACTGAGCCTTGGCTCACGAGTGCTATGTGGTGCAGGTAAGGGAAATGGATAGTCGAACCAGCCATGAGTTGTAGAGCTTTAAGGGCTGTGTGCACATATGCAGCCTACTTGACTGCCACAGACAGGATATCTTGGAAGGAACTAAGGTTGAACCCCGTTTGGCCGCCTAGGACGGCTAATTTGTATTCCATTTGTCTTTTATCAGTCTGTAATCAATTTTTGGGATCCCGTGTATAAACTTAATATTTTAATGAAAATTAATTACTTTGTTGCCCAAAAATTTTAGTACCTAACCTTGACTTAGTCTTTAATTGAACATTTAAGTCCAAATGACTCACTTAGCGGGTTAAGCACTATTTTAAACACACAATGTAACGGTCTTGGCTAACCAGGGTGTTACAAGTTAGTATCAGAGCAGTCTAGGTTTAAGGGTTCCTAAAGACTAGTTGGGCGTGTACACTCCCCGCTAAAGATAAGCTCAACTCATGGTTTGGTATCTAGTAGCCTAACTATGTGTTTAATTGTTTAAATTGAACTTATGTGCCTTATCTACATGCTGGAATAGAGGGCATGATGTATATATATATGTGTATTTTTTGGGATTAAGACTTGATAATGGATGCATGAATGTTATAGACTTGCGTCTTGGTATGCATATTGTATGTGGGTATTGTGTTCTTTGGCCATGCTCGTGGTATAGTATTTGATATGGACATTATGCCTAGTAGGTTAATCCATTGGCTGCAAATAGATTTGGAAGTTATGTATCCAAGGCAATCAATTGGACTAGGCATGGTTAATATTGGGGTTGTTGATGAAACTTGGGGCCAGCACCCTCCCTCTACCCCAGGAATTGGTAGCAGATATTTGCTGACATGCAAGCAATACTGCAAAATCAGGAGGAGGTGATTAGTGGGTTTAGACAGCAGGTTCCATCAGGGAATGCAGATTGTAATTACTATATGAAAGACTCCAGAAGCATTGTCCTCCAGTTTTCGAGGGAGCCCTAGATCCGTTCAGAGCTGAATAGTGGATGGGCATTATTAGTTCCATCCTTGACTATATGGGAGCGATAGGCAATTATAGAGTGGCTTCTGCCACATACATGTTACGGGAGGATGCCTGAACGTGGTGGAAAGTGGTATCCTAGACCTGAAATGTTGTCATGATGGGTTGGGAGGAATTCAAACCATTTTTCAATGAAAGGTACTGCTTTGACACAGTTTGAATGGTGAAGACCACGAGTTTATGAACTTGGTTCAAGGTAGTAAGACAGTGACAAAGTATGTCAGTGAATTTGATGTATTGGCCAAATTCTCCTTTGATTTGGTACTAGATGATGTGACTCAGAAGGAGCGAGTCATTCGAGGACTGGACTCTGGGATGGCCTACAGTGTTAGGATCGCTCCAGTACATGAGATTTCTACCTATGCTCGAGCAGTAGGGAGGGCCCATGCTATAGAAGACGTAGGATATGAGACATGGAGTGAGAGTGCCATAGGGTAGGAAACTCAGGAAATGGTATTCCCATTTGCGGGATCAGGTAGGGGCAGAGGCCCAGTAACCGAAAAAGAAAGACCCCTGATAGTTGCACTACTCCTGATTCTAATAGGAGGAGGGTCCTAGTATTCAGGGCAGCCACCAGGGCGGCAATGAGGTTTGGAGGAGTTATCCAGTATGTGCCAGGTGTGGGAGACGCCATCTTGGAGAATGTCGAGTGAAGGAATTTTTCTACGTTGAATAGTTGGCATACATCAAGAAGGATTGCCCGAAATAAAAGACGGAAGAACCAAGGAGTACATATAGCTCCACCCCAGCTCGAGTGTCCGTCTCGACGCGGTCAGAGCCCGAGGCTAGTCCCTCAGAGGCGGTAGGTTAGCTTTCCTATTCCCATACTCTTATATTGGGCTAAATGAGTCTGGTACAACATTTCTCTTAGAAGGGACATAGGTAAGTGGCACATGTGGTGTGATCATTTTGCCAAGGGGCTCGAGATTTTAGGGTCTACCAGGGGAAAATTGATAATTTCCAAGAGATGGGTTTGAATATTATTGGTAGAACGTTAGTTGTAATAATTAATTGAGATGGTTATATGATGTTTTTGATACGATCCTGAGTATGAATTAGTTTTCCAAATAAGAGACACCATGGATAAAAAGAAGTGATGGTGACTTTTGAGTTTAAAAGGAAATGACCCGGTTGTGGTTACATGATGTCTAATTGTAACGACCCAAAAATGCTAATTGGATTTAGTGCCTTGATTAGCGTGCTGGGAGGGCATAATTTGATAATGTGTGATTTATTGATTAAATGTGTGACTACGTGGCATGCATGATTTATATGATAATATGAATGAATTTATATGCATGTTTATGAGTATTAAATATGCATATTGGTTGAATTTTTTTCCAGTTAAGGGCATAAATGTGATTATATGTGTTAAATGGTTGAGACCACATTATTATGTATATATATTTGCAGTATACTGTTCGAGGCGATCCTAGTAAGCGGAATAGCGGAATAGTCACAACAGGGTATCAAAACCCGGCTTGGGTGAACCTAGGGGTATTTTGAGAAACATAACATATATTTGGGATTTATCGAGTAACGAGTAAATTTTTGGTGATTAGTTGGGCATGTCGAGATTAATTGGGAATTTCTAGGATTACTCGAGGAATTGGCGTGAATTGGGGTTGATAACCATTATTCCCTTAAGAGCAATTAGGAGGCTGGGTTTGTACAAGGAGCATTTTGGTCGTTCTAATTAAAGAGATACTATTGGGAAATATCTAAACATAGTATAACAAGTTAAAAATCTCTAATGGACTCTCTCCCTCTCCCACTTACACGTTCACTCCCTCTCTCTCCCTCCCTTGTGCTTTGGGGCTGAAGAAAAACTATGAAGAGAAGCTTGGATTTGAGCTAGGAAATTTGGAGAATTGATGCTAGGAGTAGACAAGGAACAGCTATGGGATTCAAACCACTAACATAGGTAAGGTTTGAAGTCCTAAATGGTTGAATTCTTAATAGGTTTGAGTATGCTTGGGGATAATTGGGTTAGCTATTGAGTTTAGGATTTAAGGGAATTTGAGTTGATGTTTTAAGTTATATGGATTGTTTTTTATGTAATACTGAGAATTCTGAACCTGGTTTTGACTAGGGAGTTTATTAAGGTTGGATTTTGGGGCTGAGAGTTGGGGAAAAACGATGGAAACCTGAGGAATTCTGGGTTCGCGGTGGCGCGCTGCGACCTATTTCATGGGCGCCTGGCTCGCGTACCCAGAAGGCCCTGGGACGGCTTGCTGATTTGTGGTCACGCCGCTACCTTAGGGGCAAGTCGCGGCCCACTCCCCTTTGAACAAGAGGCTGGCGCCTCTGACCTGAAGCGCGTCGTGACCCTTAAGGCCAGGTTGCGACCTGCCTTGGGAGCCATAGCCTAGGTTTGTTTTTTAGGCTCGGGGATTTAAACCTAAGCGCTAGGGACGAATCCTACTACCCGGTTTAGTAGAATTCGAGGTTCCGGAGGCTAGAATTTGTTTCCAAAACATTTAATTGGATTAGAATTTGATAGTTATCATTTATTTCTTGTGACTAGGATTACCGTTAAGGCTCAGGACTGAGGATCATGCTCGGGATAGCTCTTTATCCTATGCTCAGGACTTGAGGTAAGAAAACTGCACCCAAGTGGTTGTGAATGGGACTGAGATTCCCTGTAAATGAACATATGTATTCTGTAATTTATATATCTATTATGTGTGATGTAAGAGTACGTCCTAAGGGATTCAAGGCTGATGATAAGCGTACTGGATGCAGCTCGGCCTAAGTGAGCCGAGATCTGCTAAATAACCAAAGGACTACGCCTATGGGTGCCTAGACCTACATAATTTCTTAAAGATTGAATTATATGTTTGGAAGTACATGTTTTTATGGTTACCTAGCTTAATACTTGTATTCTGCTAATTAAATGAAGTGATTAGAATGAAGTTTTTTACATACTCTTGTTGTCTATGCTTATTGATTATGGTTTTATTGTTGAGCCTTGGCTCACGGGTGCTAGGTGCTGCAAAAGGCAAGGGAAAGCTGGACCAACCATGAGTTGGAGAGCTTTAGGGGTGGAGTGTACATCGATAGCTTCTTGACCAACACAGCCGAGGGAATTACAGGAATTGGAGCTCAAAACCGTATTTTGCCATTTAGACTAGCTTTTTTTGTATTAACTTTTGAGGGTTGTTTCAGCCATGTGAACCTTACTTTTGGGATCCCATGTATCAAACTATTATCTTAACTAAAATCAATCATTTTACGATCAAAATCCTTTAACTCTAACCTATCAGTTGACTTTAGAAACACATTTATGTTGAAACGACTTGATTACCAAGTCTTGCACTATTTTAAACACACAGTGTAACGGCCTTGAGATATACTGATAGGGCCTGGCCCTTGATTGTTATGTGAATATGTTAAGGCATGCTTATTAGCACTGATACTGTATGTGAATAATTGTTTAAATGCATGTTTTCATCATGAATGTGTATTGTTGGTTTGGATGTTGGCATTAGACTGTGGAATGAATGTAAACCTACCATCATTGTTGATTGTAGATAAACTTGGATAGTTATGCATCCAAGGCGATAAATTTGACTAGCCGGGGGCTAAAGATGATGAACAGAGAAAGAACCCTCCGCCAGTCCCTGAGAACTGGCAGCAGCTACTTGCTGACATGCAAGCTAGACTTCAAAGTCAGAAAGAAGAGATTCGCCTTCTGAGGCAGCAGGCTCCATTAGGGAGTGTTACACCTAACTTTCCACTTGTTATGGCACCAGCTGTATAGCCACCTGAGGTTGGAAACAGGTGGGAGCAACTTTATGAAAGATTTAGGAGGTAGCGTCCTCCAATCTTTGAGTTAGGACCAGATCCACTAAAAGCTGAATAGTGGATGAGTATGATCACCTCCATCCTAAATTTTATGAGGGTGGAAGGTAATGACAGGGTGGCCTGTGCCACCTATATGATTAGAGAGGATGCCCGTATTTGGTGGGAGGTGGCATCACAGACTCGAGATGTTTCTACTATGAGTTGGGTTGGGTACAAAGATCTGTTCAACCAGAAACATTACAACATTTTCATCAGGGTGACAAAGGCGAATGAGTTCACTGAGTTGGTTCAGGGCATCATGATAGTTACTGAGTATGCCCTGAAATTCGACAAGCTTGCAAAGTTTGCACCAGATTTAGAGCCTATAGATGCAGCCAGATAGGACAGGTTTGTTCGAGGGCTGAATGCTATGATTGGCCGAGATGTAAGGATCACATCAATATTTGGGGAGACGACTTATGCCAAGGCGGTTGAGAAGGCCCTCATTGCTGAGGAGGTGGAGAACAAGATTTGGAGGGACAACACTGTGAGATGAGATGTTCGCAGGGAAATGCCTCCATATACAGGGTCTTGTTGGGGCGAAGGTTGCAGTGATCAGAAGAGGAAGACCCCTGACACCTCAACCATTGCTGGTCCTAATAGGAGGGGTCAAGGTGCCCAGGGTGGCTGCTTGGGAGGCAGTGAGACATGGAGGAGTTATCCACATTGCACTAGATGTAGGAAGCGCCATTTGGGAGAATGTCGGGCCAATGCCTATTACTTGTGTGGGGTGGTAGGACACCTCAAGAAGGATTGCCCGATGTTGAAGAAAGAGGAACCAGGAAAGGTGGATAGCTTGACTCCAGCTTGAGTGTTCACCTTGACATAGGCTAAGGCTGAGGCTAGTCCTTCGATAGTGACAGGTCAGCTTTCTAGCGTTCGCTCTTCATATACTGCATTGATTGACTCTGGTGCTACACATTAAATTGTTTCTAGTAAAGTGATTGATAGATTATGTAGGCCTAGTGAGTATTATACTACGGGATTTGGGACTATACTGCCTACAGAGGAGCTGGTAGTTTCTAGGAGATGGATTAGAGCACTCCTAGTGATGATGAATAGTAGGGAACTATCAGTAGATTTGATTGATTTGGGTATGGATGATTTTGATATGATTTTGGGGATGGATTTGCTATTCAGATACGAGGCCACTATAGATTGCACGAAGAAGATGGCGACTTTTGAGCCTGAGGGTGAGGACCCCTTTGTTTTTGTGGGTACTATGCACGGACCCCGCGTTCCTATGATATCAACACTGAGGGCTAGGGACATATTACAAGGAGGTTGTATAGGTTTTCTAGCTAAAGTGGTGGATACAACTAGAAGTATGCCCGTGGGGCTGGGATATACTAGACTGGTATACGAGTTATTGGATGTGTTTCCCGAGGATTTACCGTGACTACCGCCGCACAGGGAAATTCAGCTTGTCATTGAGTTAGCATTGGGTACTGTTGACGCGGTTCTTCGGCCATAGATAATTAAGAGAAGAAGAGAAAGAGATTAGTACTAAAAGTAGAACCGTCACAGATAGGAAATCTTTGGGGAAAGAACTAGGTGACTCGAGACACGTTTTTAAGTGGTTCGAAGGTTAAAATCCTTCTACTCCACTAGTCAATATTATTGATATTCTCTGGGTAATTGGTTTACAAAGTATATAGTTCTTCAAAGACTATTTTTTCCAACCCCTATCAACTCCCAGGGTCTCCATATTTATAGGAGAAGGCACCTGGAAGTTGGTAGGGAGGTCATCCCGTGACCTTACCATTTGTCATATCAAGTCTGTGATATTCATGATTAATTCCTAAACCTGACACACAAGTGTGGTCTAATCAGTATGGAAGGAGATAATGGGCCGCACGGCCCAACTCATCCGTGGGTGTCTGAATACGCACGTTCCTGCTGCGTGTCCGAGAAGTCAGGGGGATATCGGACACGTGATGGCAGGAATATGCACGTTTATCTTGCGTGTTGACTTCCCATAGGGTCAGAGCTTCCTGAGAAGTTCGCTACCGGAGCAGTCCATAACCCGAGCTTATCCGTCCGTGGTCGTCGGATGTTATTCCCAGCTCCTGGGGCAACAAGTGCGAGCTGGAAACAGGACCCCCTCGAGCTAGCAAGGGCCCGTCCTGGAAATAGAGCCTCTGGCCTGTGGGAGCCTCGGACTAAATCATGTTTAGTCCGAGGCTCGTCCTGCTAAACAGCCCGTGGGAAAACCAGGGCGTACATCTGCCCCCCAAGCTCCTGCTCGTGGTCCATGACGTCAGATATGGGAGACCATAGTAGGGGCTTTTAGACTTCCCCCACAACCCTTCGTATTCCATGCTTTTCGCAGGCGTCTGATACGTGGAACGCCATGGGTGGCGACGGTACACTCTACGAGAACCGCATTAAATAGCCTAGCCTACTGTCGAGCCGTCGTTTCACATTTCGAGTGGAGGGTCTCCCAAGAGCCTTTTACACGTGATCCTTCCCTTGTATAAAAGGGGGTGGTCATCCCACGCACAGGCCACCTTACCATTCAAAACCTCTCAAATTTCCTTCTTTTCTCTTCGACCTTCCGAAGAACGAAACCCTCATTTCCATTGCTCTCATCTTCTCCGTTCACGAAGCTTAAGCGTACGGGTTCCTTCAAAGCCTTGGAGGCCACTGTACCAACGAAGCTCCTACCAGCGCAGCAACCTCGCTCACCATCTAACCATATACTGTAAGTCTTCTGTCCCTGTTTATTTTTGAAAGCATGCCACTGTAGCTTAGGTAAAAAATTTTACTGTAGCCACATGCAGAGGTTTTCTGGGTCGCGCGGATATGGAGGGTGACAGCCCTTCTTAGATTAGGGCACACTTTCCATGGGACATTGTCTTAGAATATGGGTTCCATGGTTCTCTCTTAGGAACAATTTCTGGGTAGGACCCTTAGGAATTTTGGGTGCAAAAAACCGGGTAGCTTAGGGGATACGCCTCAAAAGCGGTTTTGCCACGCCTTGCCTGTTGAAACTTTCCCCCCAAGGCAATTTTTTACTCTGAGTCCTCTGACACACGAATTCCGAGTAATCTGGGATCTGTTGAGGGCATAGGCGCGTGTTCCTTGGGACGCGTGGCACCACTCTCCACGGGCTGGGCTTACCCCATCTTGTGTACTTAATATTTGCTTCACTCTCCTGCCTGGGTCGCCTTTTCTAAAGTGTTTTCTTTTGTTCGATAGGCGACCAGATGGCTCCAAAGAGAAATCTGCCACAGAAGAACGTGGGAAGTTCGTCTTCCCAACAGGATAAAGGAAAGGCGGTGGTGCCCAGCTCGCCAATTCCTCACTTTGGGCCGGCGGTGGAGAAGCAAGCCGAGGTGGCCCCTGACGTGTTTTTTGAGGCGGAGAGAATTGTCTCGAAGATAACCGACCAGACAAAGATCACCAAAATCTTCCTCAACCACAACATTCCCCTGGGGGTGGCCTCCGTGATCGCCCGACCTGCTGCGGATGGGGAGCGGAGCTGCACGCCGCTCGACGAGTCGTTCGCGGCCTGGAGCGGTGAACACTTCAAGGTAGGGGCCTTCCTCCCCCTGGATCAGTATTTTGCTGATTTTTTGAACTATGTGGGGTTGGCCCCATTTCAGCTCCCCCCCAACTCATACCGTCTGCTGGCGGGATTGAGGTATTTGTTCCAAAAGCATGAGTGGGAGGTCCCCACTCCGGCTGATATTCTATATTTCTTTTGCCTTAAAGCCAGCCCGGACCAGCAGGGGCGAGGCGACGGGTTCTATTATTTAACCCGCTTCCCTAACACAGCAGCAGTCATCGAGCTGCCGAGCCATCCAAACGACTTCAAAGACCAGTTTTTCATGTCAACTGGGTTCCGCAATTGCGACCATCACTACTTCAACCGTCCTCGTAAGTGATCCTTGATTTAGCTCGCCTTTTAAAGGATATCTTGTTTTAGCTCCTCCCTTATTCCACTTCTGATTTCGACCAACCTTGCAGCCATTTACGCGAGGACCGGAAAGTCTGTGACCCTCGGGGGTCAATACGATACATTGGCGAACTTGCCCCTCAGTGAGAAAGACTACCGCGTGCTCGTGACGGACGAGACGATGGTATTCTGCAAGCTGATTTTCCCAAATCAGACTTTGAATTTGAAAAGGCCCCGGGGGCCTCCCCCAGCTTGCGACAACAGACCGATCGTCGCGGAGGAGGTCGCAGACGACGAAGGCGAGGAGGAAGGTGACGAAGTTCCTCTCGTGATAAACAGGAAGAGGACCTTGGAGGTCGCCCAAGGTATGGGCGAGGAGAGGGTCCAATTCGGAGCAGCCGCGGGTCCTTCCGGCCAAGGTAACCCTTACTTGTTTAAGAATGTAGATAGGGCCACCGCAGACCCCCGGCTGGTTAGGTTCAACCCTAGGCAGCTCGTCCATCGTCACCCAAGGAATCCGGACCTGGACACGCTCTTGCTTCACTGCGTTGACCAGCTCGTGCTGGAAAACCAAGAGAGTCGGCCTAAGGGTACCGTAGTAGTAGATAATACCCTAGCCTTTAGGTCGGTCCTTTTTGAGGAGTACGGGACCAACTTGCGCACGTGGCCTGCGCTCCAGAGCGGCAT
Source organism: Humulus lupulus (assembly GCF_963169125.1). NCBI lineage: Eukaryota > Viridiplantae > Streptophyta > Magnoliopsida > Rosales > Cannabaceae > Humulus > Humulus lupulus. The sequence continues at coordinate 164,003,509 of NC_084794.1, read as the reverse complement.
CTATGCTCCGGGGATTAGGCAGTACGTAGGAGAGTCCAGTCCTGTGTCAGAGCCGGACCTAGAACCTGCGACAGATCGCGAGATAATCGTCTTAGGCTCCTCCAGCTCGGGGGGTAGGGCTCCCTTAGTATTTGCTTACTTATTGCCTTTGAAACTTTTGTCTCTATTTCTGCATGATTGCTTCCTTGTAATAACCATGTTTTTTGTTCTTAGCAGAAGAGATGTCCCAGCCCGGGAATAGTCTGCAGGGCGTTGTCTTTGGTGGGAACCCCCCAGCAGGGCCGAGGTTAAAGAGGCTCCGCGAGTCCAAGAGCTCGGCTGGGGCCTCCACCAAATCCCCGGCTAAGGAGAAGGAGAAAGCCCCGCCATCCCAGGTCGCGGGGGCGAACCTCCCTGTTACCAGGACAGGGCTCATGCACCCGCCACCCCAACGATCTCCATTAGCTGCCCAGGACGGGGTAATAGAGGTCGGGAATCTGGCCGCGACAGCCCCGGATGTGCGTATCCCGGTCGACCCCCGGGCTCTGGAGAAGATGCCCGAAGCATTCCGGGGTACGGTGTATGAGTCGGCTAGCTACGCCGTCAGCCATTTCTACAATATCAGGGAGAAGGAGCTCCGGGCCATCGAAACAACGAGCCCGGTCCGAGTTATAGAGTCTGCGATGGACATGACCTTAACGGTAAAGTGCCCCCTTCTTTTAAGGCTTTAACACTCACACGCCGCCTTTTTCCTTCCCGTTTGTTAATTTATCATTCTTTTCTTGCAGGGCATTGCTGCCGCATACAGAGGCATTGCCAGGACCAAGGCCTAGCTCGAGGGTTTGGAAGCTGAGCGCCAGACCGCCCTCCAGGAGTCTCAGGAGGCGAGAGACGCGCTGGCGGCCTCTAAAGCCGAGTTAGAGAAGATCCGCTCTGAGAACCAAGAGCTTAAAAACTCCCTGGCCGCATCGCGGACAGATCTTGAGGCAATAAAGACCGAGGCCCAGGCCTCCCAGGCCGCCCTGAAAGCCGAGCGGGTCATCTCGGAGCAGTCCTTACAAGACCTGTTCTATCACTGCTGGTCCCACAATCCGGATGCGGCCTTTTCTTTCATGCCGCCGGACCTCTGGGCATTCTTGTTGCCGCAGCTCCAAGCCCGCCTAAATAAGGAGGTTCCCCCATCGGAGACTGGAGAGGCCTCTGTCGCGGCGGAGCAGGATGAGACTGCGACCTCCAAAGGGCCAACTGATGGGGCTTAGGATACTTCTCTTCCTATTGTAATTCTCTTTTTTATGTGAGGCGTTTCCACCTCGAGACAATTTGCTCAGCCAGTTTGGCATATATATATTTTTATGCATTTGGTTACAATTCGTCTCTTTATTTTTATGAACTTAGTTGGCGTCAACTTTTATCCGTATCTCGGGCTCTTTAAAGAAGAACCACGGTCAACAAATTTCAGTTAACTTCTAAGTTTTTTTGACCTGGTTAAGACCAGGAACTTATTTTGAAAAACTTAGTTCGCGTCAACTTTTATCCGTATCCCGGGCTCTTTAAAGAAGAACCACGGTCAACAAATTTTAGTTAACTTCTAAGTTTTGTGACCTGGTTAAGACCAGGAACTTATTTTAAAAAACTTAGTTCGCGTCAACTTTTATCCGTATCCCGGGCTCTTTAAAGAAGAACCACGGTCAACAAATTTTAGTTAACTTCTAAGTTTTGTGACCTGGTTAAGACCAGGAACTTATTTTAAAAAACTTAGTTCGCGTCAACTTTTATCCGTATCCCGGGCTCTTTAAAGAAGAACCACGGTCAACAAATTTTAGTTAACTTCTAAGTTTTGTGACCTGGCTAAGACCAGGAACTTATTTTAAAAAACTTAGTTCGCGTCAACTTTTATCCGTATCCCGGGCTCTTTAAAGAAGAACCACGGTCAACAAATTTTAGTTAACTTCTAAGTTTTGTGACCTGGTTAAGACCAGGAACTTATTTTAAAAAACTTAGTTCGCGTCAACTTTTATCCGTATCCCGGGCTCTTTAAAGAAGAACCACGGTCAACAAATTTTAGTTAACTTCTAAGTTTTGTGACCTGGTTAAGACCAGGATAGGACTTAGTTTTTGATAACTCTTATCCGTAGATAAAAATTAACACCTAAGTCGTTAAGGAGACCTGGTTATATCCAGGTACCATATGCCCCCCAAGTAACTGGGAAATGGTCTTTCGTGGTTACTTTAAAATTACACTTGCAAATAACGAGAAACATTTGATTTTTATTTATACATGGAAGGTGACCTTCTAGGCCTTACAAATGGCTCATTGATAGTATTTCTTTAGGTGGATAACATTCCAAGTCCGCGGGACCGCCCCTCCACCAAGTCGAGCTAACTTATAAGTTCCCTCTTTGATGACTTCGATGACCTGGTATGGTCCTTCCCAGCTTGGTCCTAAAACCCCATCTTTGGGATCTTTCCCGGCCAGGAAAACTCTCCTCAAGATCAAATCACCGACGCTAAAGGCACGTCTTTTGACCTTAGTGTTGAAGTTGCGAGTGATTTTCTGTTGATAATGGGCGAGCTGGAGTTGTGAATCCTCTCGCCTTTCATCCACTAAGTCTAAGGAGTGGCATAGGAGCTCGTGGTTCCCGTCTTGGTCGTAGGACCGGACCCTGTGTGACAGGACCTTCACCTCCACGGGGAGGACTGCTTCCCTTCCAAAGGTTAGGGAGAAAGGAGTGTGACCCGTGGGAGTCCGATGTGAGGTCCTATAGGCCCACAGAACTTGGGGGAGCTGTTCTGGCCAGATCCCCTTTGCCTCATCTAGCCTCTTCTTGAGGCTTGCCTTCAGAGTTTTATTGACAGCCACGACCTGGCCGTTCGCCTGGGGATAGGCCACGGACGAGAAGCTTTTCACAATTCCGTGCCTCTCGCAAAATTCGGTGAACAGATCGCTGTCAAATTGAGTACCATTGTCGTGCGTCGTTGCGCCCTTCGGGTAACTTACCCTCGACGAGATACTCAATAAGGGGAGTCATCCAGGTCGGCCTGAGGTCAATCATTTCAATATCTGCTCGATCTCCATCTATGCTAGGTTTCTCCAAGAACTCAACTGGCACCAACCCCAGGGTTTCTGTCTCTCCCGAGGTGGCGAGCTTGGAGAGAGCATCTGCGTTGGCGTTCTGCTCCCGAGGTATTTGTTCGATCGACCCCCGCCCAAACGCAGACATTTCGGACTTTACCTTTGCCAAATAGGCGGCCATCTTGGGACCCCGCGCCTGATACTCGCCTAGAACCTGATTCACCACGAGCTGGGAGTCGCTGAAGCATTGGACAGAGCTCGCCTTTAGCTCGCTAGCTATCCTAAGTCCAGCTAACAAGGCCTCGTACTCTGCCTCGTTGTTAGATGCCTTGAACCCAAACCTTAGCGCCGAGTGGAATCTATGCCCCTCTGGGGATATCAGAATGATTCCGGCCCCAGAGCCGTTCTCGTTAGATGAGCCATCAATGAAGATCTTCCACGATGAACCTGAGGAGGCGAGCTGATGTGAGTCTTCTGATGGGATCTCATGGAATCCCGCGCATTCTGCCACGAAGTCGGCCAAGGCTTGACTTTTTATGGTAGTTCGGGGAGTATAGAAAATCTCGAACTGACTGAGTTCGACCGCCCACTTTAGCAAGCGTCCTGAGGCTTCAGGCTTTTGCAAAACCTGCCTTAGAGGCTGATCGGTCATGACGTGTACAGAGTGGGAATGGAAGTATGGCCTGAGTTTTCGTGAGGCCGTGATTAGGCAGAACGCCAGTTTTTCCATCAATGGGTACCTTGACTCAGCTCCGAGGAGTCTCTTGCTGGTGTAATAAACCAGTTTCTGAGTCTGGTCCTCTTCTCGCACCAGAACAGCACTAGCTGCGTCCTCAGTTACGGCCATGTAGAGGAAAAGAGGTTCTCCTACCTTGGGCTTTGACAGCACAGGTGGTTCAGCCAGGTGCGCTTTTAGGTCGAGGAATGCGCCTTCGCATTCTACTGTCCATTCGAACTTCTTGTTTCCCCGGAGCAGGTTGTAGAAGGGTAAGCACTTATCGGTCGATTTGGAAATGAACCGGTTCAGTGCAGCCACTCTTCCTGTGAGGCCTTGGACATCTTTCCGCGACCTAGGGGAAGGAAGCTCGAGCAGTGACCTGATCTTGTCGGGGTTTGCCTCGATTCCTCGGGTATTGACTATGAAACCCAAGAATTTCCCCGATGCGACACCGAAAGTGCACTTCTGAGGATTGAGCCTCATGCCATATTCTCGCAGTATGTTAAAGCATTCTTCCAGATCGGTGACATGGTTGCTGGCAATCTTAGACTTGACAAGCATATCATCAACGTACACTTCCATGTTTTTCCCGATCTGGTTCGCGAACATTCTGTTTACTAGCCTTTGGTAGGTAGCTCCGGCGTTCTTCAGACCAAACGGCATGACCTTATAGCAATAGACATTAGTCGGGGTCATGAAGCTGGTATGATCCTGGTCTACTGGATTCATCGCGATCTGATTGTAGCCCGAGTACACGTCCATGAAGGACATAAGCTCATGCCCCGCCGTGGCATCCACTAGCTGATCGATCCTTGGCAATGGAAAGCAATCCTTAGGGCAGGCTTTATTCAGGTCGGAAAAGTCGATACAGGTCCGCCACTTCCCATTGGGCTTTGGAACTAACACGGGATTGGCAATCCAAACAGGAAATTTGGCTTCGCGGATAAAGCCACATTTTTTGAGCCGGGCCACTTCTTCTTCAAGGGCTTCGGCTCGGGTTGTCCCTAAACGCCTCTGCTTTTGAGACTTGGCAGGGACGCTTTTGTCTAGCTGGAGCGTGTGCATGATTACGCTCGGACTGATCCCTATCATGTCCTCGTGCGACCATGCGAATACGTCCAGGTTCTTCTTCAGAAACACAGTTAGCTCCGCCTTTCTTCCATCGCAGAGGTTCTTTCCGAGCTTAACCGTCCATGACGGGTTTTGTTCATCGATGCTTACCTCCTCGAGCTCTTCAATAGCTTGGAGCTCGGACCTGTCCTCGCCTACTCGGGGGTCAATGTCCTCGCTTAGGGCGAGCTCTTTGCCTTCGGAAATCTGAGGTTTTTCAATCTCGGGAGCCGCCTTGGGTCCCCGAGATTCCTCTTCATCTTGAACGGCCATCGTCACCTGCCCGGGTTTAGATTTTCCCTTCATGGAAATGCTGTAGCATTCCCTGGCAGCGAGCTGATCGCCCTTGATAGTGCAGATCCCTGTCGGAGTAGGAAATTTCATGGCGAGGTGCCGGACGGAAGTGATAGCCTCGAAAGCAATGAGCGTAGGTCGGCCCAAAATGGCATTGTAAGCAGCGGAGCAGTCAATGACTACGAATTCGAGTAGTTTGGACACTGTTCGGGACTCGTCTCTAAGCGTGATCACTAGCTCAATCGTTCCTATCGCTGCTGATCCTTCTCCTGAAAAACCATACAGCATCATCGAGGTTGCCTTAAGCTCGGAGACGATCAGACCCATTTTTTCTAAGGTGGACCGGAATAGGAGGTTCACCGAGCTCCCATTGTCCACTAACACTCTCCTTACTCTCCGGTTGGCGAGCTGGACTGCTACGACCAAGGGATCGTTATGAGGGAATTGGACATGGCTTGCGTCTTCCTCCGCGAAGATAATCGGTTGTTTCTCTATTCTTTGTTGTTTTGATTGACGCTGTTCCGGGACGAACTCCGCTCCATTGCGGGCCTTCAACTCATTCACATACCTCTTATGGGCGCCTCTACTCGTGCCAGCCATGTGTGGTCCTCCAGAGATGGTGGAAATCTCCTCCTCGACCGCGGGGGGAAGGACGTCCTGATCTACCCGAGGTCCGGGTCGATTGACTGGGGCATCCGGAGCGGGTCGACTTGCCGGGACCCTATTCCGCGAGTATTGCGCCAATGGACCTGCTCGGATTAGAGTCTCGATTTCATCTTTGAGGTGCCTGCAGTCGTCGGTATTGTGCCCGACGTCGTTATGAAAACGGCAGAATTTGGAAGCGTCTCTCTTTCCCTTAGGGTGTTTTAATGGCTCCAGCCTTTTCCAGGGGACTCGCGTAGCGTTGGCCAGGAAAATATTCTCTCTGGTCTGGGTGAGCTCGGTATACGTTGTGAACACGGGCTTGAATTTATCCACGGACTTATTCTTCTTTTGACCGTGCTGGCTGTTTTCACCATTTCCTTTTCTTTTTCCGCCACCGGGCTGGTTACTCCGCGTGACGTCGAGAGTCGCCACTACCATCTCTGTTCCCGTTCCAGCGGGCTTCTCGAGGACCTGGCTGGTCCCTGCGGCTGAAGCTTCAGCTTCTTCCAAGTTTATCCACTCTTGGGCTCTGTTAAGGAATTCACTAACCGAGCTGACCCCCCTCCTTTGAATATCCTTCCACAGATCACCGCCGACTAGGATCCCGGTCCTCATAGCCATGAGTTTGGAGCTGTCGTCGGCGTCTCTGGCTCGAGCAGCGACATTTGCAAATCTGCTCAAGTAGGCTTTTAGCGTCTCTCCAGGTTGCTGTCTCACGTTAGCTAGGGAGTCGGCTTGGACCCTGGCGGCCTGAGAGGCGCAGAATGCCCTCTTGAAGTCAGCCGAAAAGGTCTTTCAGGAGTTGATTGACTGCCTTTTACTTTGCTTGAACCACTGCCTGGCAGGTCCAGTTAGGGTGGAAGGAAAGATCAAGCAACGAAGCTCTGGTCCGATGTTAGGAGCCATCATTAGGGTGTTGAACATCCCTAAGTGGTCAGATGGGTCTCCATCCCCGTTGAACTTTGACAAGTGAGGCATACGAAAGCCAGAAGGGTATGTCGTTGCTTCTATATTGGGGGCGAAGAGTTCCATCTCATCCCCTGAATCATATTCGTCTTTTTCTTTCTCCGACAGGAGCTTCTTCATCAGCTCCTCCATCTGAGTTAAGCGCTCTAGGGTTTTGTCCTGAGATCCTGGGTTATTCCGGGGCTGTTCAACAGCTCCGGACCCGTTGTACATATTAGGCGGGATGTTGCCCCTCCTATCTCGAGATAGGTCATTTGGGGCATCCCCGCCGTTACGTACTTCGGATCGGACCCCAACTGAGCGGGCCTGGCTACCATCCCTAACTCGGTCCTCTCTGTGAGAGTTGAGGCGATCTCGAAGGTCGCCTCCCTGAGTAGTATGGTGACTTTGTGCTGAACTTAGCCGCTAGCGCAGGTCTCCTCCCGAAAGATCACTCCGTGCACTGCCGATCCAGTGACTCCTGCTGGACAGACTCGGAGTGCGTCTTTGGCGGCCATGACCTGATCCTTCCTCCGGCACCCTGCCGCGCCAGGAGGGTCCAGCTGACGGCGGGCCCCTCCTGCTATTCCCGTAGGTCGGGATGTCTCGGATGGGCTGAGGAGACGGATATCTGATGGGAGAAGGAGGATACCTGACCGGAGAGGCGATCCTAGTGCCGTCAGCACGGACTAAATTAGGTGGGGGCCTCTCGGCCCTGCCACTTGCTGGTTTCGCGCTGGGCGAGCTGGACGAGGAACTGGACGTTCTTCGGGGACGGGCTGACGTCTCCGGATCTCCTCTGCCCTCCTTTGGGAACTTCCTCGATCTCTTTTGGGCGTCCTCGAGGAAGGCTGAGAGCTAGGGGTTGACGTCCTAACCGAACGCCTCTTGATGGTGTGGTGAAGGGGTGGAGTTGGCTGCAGGGAGTCTACCCGAACGGCTATGCCTGGATCGATTACTCCGGCGATACTTAGGAGCCTCGCCTTGCCTCTCTCCAACGTTACCGTTGGTTGTGAGAGGGGGTAGTCGACTCAGAATATCCTGGATTTGCTGACCAGCTGCTGCTAGCTGGCTCCTCAGCTGAGCATTCTCCATCTCCACTGCAGTGTAATAACATGGATTCGGATTAGCCGGTCGGGGCGCTGAACTACCAGTGTCGTCTTGGCCCGCCGGCTGCTTTCCTGGCCTCTGCTGGACTTCAGGAACTTGCTCATCAGGGAGGGCAACATGGCGGGCCGCCTGCCCATCATGCTGTTCTGTCTCGTTGCCATGTTTGGATCGAGTGGTCACCATAGTTGTATGTTTGTGGTAGTACTAATCGGACTTGCTCTCAATGAAAGCACCAAACTGTTGACGCGGTTCTTCGGCAACAGATAATTAAGAGAAGAAGAGAAAGAGATTAGTACTAAAATTAGAACCGTCACAGATAGGAAATCTTTGGGGAAAGAACTAGGTGACTCGAGACACGTTTTTAAGTGGTTCGAAGGTTAAAATCCTTCTACTCCACTAGTCAATATTATTGATATTCTCTGGGTAATTGGTTTACAAAGTATATAGTTCTTCAAAGACTATTTTTTCCAACCCCTATCAACTCCCAGGGTCTCCATATTTATAGGAGAAGGCACCTGGAAGTTGGTAGGGAGGTCATCCCGTGACCGTACCATTTTTCATATCAAGTCTGTGATATTCATGATTAATTCCTAAACCTGACACACAAGTGTGGTCTAATTAGTATGGAAGGAGATAATGGGCCGCACGGCCCAACTCGTCCGTGGTTGTCTGAATACGCACATTCCTGCTGCGTGTCCGAGAAGTCAGGGGGATATCGGACACGTGATGGCAGGAATATGCATGTTTATCTTGCGTGTTGACTTCCCATAGGGTCAGAGCTTCCTGAGAAGTTCGCTACCGGAGCAGTCCATAACCCGAGCTTATCCGTCCGTGGCCGTCGGATGTTATTCCCAGCTCCTGGGGCAACAAGTGCGAGCTGGAAACAGGACCCCCTCGAGCTAGCAAGGGCCCGTCCTGGAAATAGAGCCTCTGGCCTGTGGGAGCCTCGGACTAAATCATGTTTAGTCCGAGGCTCGTCCTGCTAAACAGCCCGTGGGAAAACCAGGGCGTACAGGTACAGAGCCAGTCTCGAGGGCATCGTATAGGATGGCTCCAGTAGAGCTAAAGGAGTTCAAGATACAGTTGCAAGAGCTTCACGATTTGGGGTTTATCATACCTAGCTTCTCGTCGTGGGGTACTCCAATTTTATTTATGAAGAAGAAGGATGGGACTCTGAGAATGTGTATAGACTACAAGGAATTGAACAAGTTGACCATCAAGAACAAGTACCCCCTACTGAGGATAGATGACCTGTTTGATCAGCTGATCTTCAATCTAGTTATCACCACTTGAGGATCAAGGACGAGGATATTCCGAAGACATCCTTCCGTATGAGGTATGGGCATTATGAGTTCTTGGTCATGTCGTTTGGTTTGACCAATGCCCCAGCAGCGTTTATCGATCTAATGAACAGGGTGTTCAAGGACTTCTTAGACCAGTCTATGATTTTCTTCATCGACGACATTCTAGTTTACTCTAGTTCAGAGGCAGAGCATGAGCACCATCTCCGATGGGTATTACAGAGATTGAGAGAGCATTGGTTGTATGCTACATTTAAGAAGTGTGAGTTCTGGCTACCAGAAGTGACATTCCTTGGACACATTGTTAGTGGAGATTGGATTAAGGTAGATCCAGCCAAGGTAGAGGGAGTTAGGGATTGGCCGAGGCCCAGGAACGCCCTGGAGGTTTGGAGCTTCCTTGGGCTAGCATGATATTACAAATAGTTCGTGGAAGAGTTTTCAAAGATTGCCACACCATTGACTAAGTTGACATGGAAGAATCTGAAGTTCACTTGGTCAGATAAGTGTGAGGGTAGCTTCCAGGAGTTGAAGCGATGATTTTGTGGTGAGCCTCCCTTCGAAGGGAGGGAATTTTGTGGTGTATTGTGATGCATCAAGTCTGGGATTGAGATGTATGTTGAAGCATAATGAGAAGGTTATCGCCTATGCGTCGTGGCAGTTGAAGGGTTATGAACAGCGGTATCCTACCTATGATTTGGAATTATCAGCGGTGGTATTCGCACTAAAAGTATAGCGACATTATTATGGGGAGAAGTGTGAGATATACACTGATCATAAGAGTTTGAAGTATTTCTTTACTTAAAAAGACTTAAACATGAGATAGAGACGTTGGCTGGAATTGGTGAAGGACTACAACTGTGATATCCTTTACCACCCACGGAAAGCCAATGTAGTGGTAGATGTGTTGAGCCGGAGGGACCTGGGACAATTGCTTAGTTCAAAGCAGATATCGTAGGAATTAGCCAAGGAGATGACTAAAGTGAGGATAAAGTTGGTTGTGGACCAGTTGGCCAATATTACATTGTAGTCTACCCTTCTTGAGAGAATAAGAGAGAGTTAGGTGGGTGATGTACAATTACAGGAGGTTAGACGAAATGTCCTAACTGGAGTGGCTAAGGATTATTCCATTTCAGGGACAGGTTTACTGGGTATTAGATGAGAAATACTTGATAAATCCCATACTACACAATACTCACTCCATCCAGGCACCACGAAGATGCATCAGGATCTACAAACTTTATATTGGTGGCCTGGGAAGAAGAAGAACGTGGTTGGATACGTAGCCAAGTGTTTGACCTATCAACAGGTAAAGGCTGAACATCAGTGACCAATGGGGTTGTTACAGCCTTTGGGTATTCCCGAGTGGAAGTGGGAATATATTACTATGGATTTCGTGGAAGGTTTACCCCGAACGGTGGGGCAACATGACTCATTGTGGGTGATAGTAGATAGATATACCAAGTCAGCTCAATTTCTGCTAGTAAAAATGACCTACACTGTAGATCAGTATGCAGGTTATATGTGAGGGAGTTTTTACGTGTCCATGGAGTTCCTAAATCTATAGTATCGGACTGGGATCCCATATTCACCTCCAAGTGTTTGGGTGGTTTGTAGAAGGCTATGGAAACTCAGTTAAAGTTCAATACAACCTTTCATCCTTAGGCAGACGGACAGTCTAAGAGGACAATGAAGATATTGGAGGACATGCTTAGGGTGTGTGTGCTAGACTTTGAGGGGTCTTAGAGTAAGTACCTCCCATTGATTGAGTTTTCATACAACAACAGTTATCAATCAACGATTGGAGCAGCTCCGTACGATATGTTATATGGAAGGAGTTATAGATTGCCAATTCATTGGGATGAGATGGGGGAGAGGAAGTATTTGGGACCGGAGATGGTTCAGAAGACTAATGAAGCTATTGAGAAGATCCAAGCTCGAATGCTCGATTCGCAGAGTAGATAGAAAAGCGTAGGGATGTGGAGTTCCAGGTGGGGGACCACGTGATTCTATGAGTTTCACCTTTGCAAGGGGTGAGGAGATTTGGGAAAAAGGGCAAGTTGAGCCCTAGATTCATAGGATCTTTTGAGATTCTGGAGAGGATCGGCCAGGTATCCTATAGATTGGCTATGCCACCGTCATTATCAGGAGTTCATGACGTGTTCCACAACTCTATGCTTCGAAAGTACGTCTCAGATACGACTCATGTACTCGGATATGAGGATCTAGAACGAAAGACCGATTTATCGTTTGAGGAGCGACCGGTTCAGATCCTAGATAGGAAGGATAAAGTTTTGGTGAACAAGACAATTCCTCTAGTCAAAGTGTTGTGGAAGAATAGCAAGGTTGAGGAAGCAACCTGGGAGCTAGAGTCGACAATGTGGGATCAATATCCCGAGTTATTCAGGTAAATTTTGAGGACGAAATTCTCAATAGGAGGGGATAGTTGTAACGACCCAAAAATGCTAATAGGGTTTAGTGCCTTGACTAGTGTGTTGGGAGGGCATAATTGGATCATGTATTGATTAAATGCGTGACTACATGGCATGCATGATTTATATAATAATAAGAATAAATTTATATGCATATTAATGAGAATTAAATATGCATTGTAGCTCGTTCTTGTTTATAGGGGTATATATGTAATTTTGGCCCGTTAAGGGCATAAATGTGATTATATGTGTTAAATGGTTGAGACCACATTATTATGTGGATATATTTTCAGTATACGGCTCAAGGCGATCCTAGTGAGCGGAGTAGCAGAATAGTCACAAATGGGTATAATACCCGGCTCGGGGTGAGCCTAGGGGTATTGGGAAACTTAACATATATTTGGGATTTATCGAGTAATGAGTAAATGTTTGGTGATTAGTTGGTCATGCCATGATTAATTGGGAATTTTTAGGATGACTCGAGCAATCAGCGAGTATTGGGGTTAATGACCATTTTGCCCTTAACGACAATTAGGAGGTTAGGTTAGTACAAGGGGCATTTTGGTCGTTCTAATTAAAGAGATATAGTTAGGAAATATTAGAACTTAGTAGAACAATTTAGAAATCTCTCAAGCACTCTCTCCCTCTCCCTCTTACACGTTCACTTTCTCTCCCTCCCTTGTGCTTTGGGGCTGAAGGAAAACTTTGAAGAGAAGCTTGGATTTGGGGTGAGAAATCTGGAGAATTGAGGCTAGGAGTAGACAAGGAACAACTGAGGGATTAAAGCCACTAATAGAGCTAAGGTTTCAGGTCTTAAATGATTGAATTTTGATTAAGTTTGAGTATGCTTGGGGATAATTGGGTTAGCTATTAAGTTTAGGATATATGGGAATTTAAGTAGATGTTTTAAGTTATATGGATTGTTAGTACTGAGAATTCTGAACCTTGTTTTGACTAGGGAGTATATTAAGTTTTGATTTTGGGGCTGAGAGTTGGGGAAAAACCCTGGAAACCCATGGATTTCTGGGTTCGCGGGGGCGCGCCGCAGCCTACATGCCCAGAAGGCTCTGGGATGGCTTGGTGATTTATGGGCGCGCCGCGACCCTAGGGGCAAGTTGCGGCCTACTCCCTTCCTGAATAAGAGGCTTGCGCCTTTGACTTGAGGCTTGCTGCGACCCTTAAGGCAAGGTTGCGGCCCGCCTAGGCACCCATAGACTAGGTTTGTTTATTAAGGCTCAGGGATTTATACCTATGTGCTCGGGACGATTCCTACTGCCTAGTTTAGTAGAATTCAAGGTTTCGGAGGCTAGTATTTGTTTCCAAAACATTTAATTGGATTATAATTTGATAGTTATCCATTGTTCCTTGTGACTAGGGTTACCGTTAAGGCTCGGGACTAAGGATCATGCTCGGGACCGCTCTTTATTCTACACTCGGGACTTGAGGTAAGAAAACTGCACCCAAGTGGTTGTGAATGGGACTGAGATTCCCTGTAAATGAACATATGTATTTTGTAATTTATATATCTTTTATGTGTGATGTAAAAGTATGGCCGAAGGGAGTCGGGGCTGATGATAAGCGCACTGAATGTAGCTCGGCCTAAGCGAGCCGAGATCAGCCAAATAACTAAAGGACTACGCCTAAGGGTGTCGAGACCTACAAATTGTATTAAAGATTGAATTATATGTTTGGAAGTACATGTGTTTATCATCGCCTAGCTTAATACTTGTATTCTGCTAATTAATTGACCTGAATTGATTGAAGTTTGTTACATACTCTTGTTGTTGTCTATGCTTGTTGATTATGGTTTTCTTGTTGTGCCTTGGCTCACGGGTGCTACGTGGTGCAGGTAGAGGCAAGGGAAAGCTGGACCAACCATGAGTTGGAAAGCTTTGGGGGCGGAGTGTACATTGACAACTACTCGACCGCCACGACAGAGGGAATTACAGGAACTGGAGCTCAAAACCGTATTTAGCCATTTAGACTGGCTTTTGTTGTATTAACTTTTTAGGGTTGTTTCCTCCATGTAAACCTTATTTTTGGTATCCCATGTATCAAACTGTTATCTTAATGAAAATCAATCATTTTACGATCAAAATATTTTAACCCTAACCTAACAGTTGACTTTAGAAACACATTTATGTTCAAACTACTTGATTATATGGTCTTTCACTATTTTAAACACACAGTATAATGGTCTTGGTTATCCAGGGTGTTACACTAGCTATTGAGGAGGGTACCACTAGGGTTATATCAGTTAGACCAGATGAAAATTGGATCGACCAGTAATGTTTCAGATAGTTTCACAAGGATTCGTTGGGATCGTTGTCGCGTTAAAGAATTTAGTACGTTACGGGATTAAGGATGGGTTAGAACCGGTATCAGGGACATCATGAAGAATGACACTAGTTGAGCAGATAGAATTCAAGGTTCAGTTGAAGAAGTTATTTCACTTGAGGGTTGATCAGACGGAGCATCTCATCATGGGACATGTCAACACCGTTTGTCAAGAAGAAGGCCAAGTCTGCGAGAATGTGTACCTCACATGGATAGTCAAATAAAGTAATTGTTAAGAATAGGTATCCATTTCCAAGAATGAAGGATTCATTGCCCGGCTACGAGGGTAGGACAATGCTCTCAAGAATTGACCCTCGATCTGGTTATTACCAGTTGAGGATTAAGGAAAGAGACATTTCAGAATTACCTCTCGCACCAAGTATGATATGATGGGTTTTTAATGAAGGCTCTTATACTGACCAATGCTCCAATGACCCACGTAAATTCAACAAGTAGAGAGTATAAGGATAATTTGGATAAGTCATATCTAAATTGATCAAGAATGTTTCAGACTACTTCCAGTTAGAAACAGAGCACGAGTTACATTTTGGTTGATACTACCGAGGCTTAGGAAGTAAAGTTTACAGGTAAGGTTCTGGAAGGGATAGGTCCTGATTTCTCCAATGATACTCAAGGTCACATTATGGGAAGTGATATGATTGTGTGTGATTTAATTAAGATGGAAATAATAAGGAACTGAATGAAGGAACGTTTTAGAGGTTATAAGCATTGTGAAACTGGTAAGACACATTGGCTTGTACTTGAAGCATCTTCGAGGATTTCCCTACTTTGACTGAAGTAACGTAGGAACCTAAAGTTTGTCTGAATGAATAATTATGTGCTGGATTTTCAGAAGTTGGAAAAAAGGTTGGTTAGCACACCATGGTATTAGAATATGTATGTGATGGGTTGATACAGGAGGACGGTGCAATGGACACTATCCTTGCTTAAAACGTGGAGTTAAAGTGCGGTGCGTCAAGGACTAGGGTGCGCCTGTGTGTAGACTGAAAAGGTAATTGTCCGTGCTTCACGATGGGTAAAGTAATAAGAACATAGATGCTCTACATGGGCCTTTGAGTTTCCAGTAGTGCCGGATAGCCACGGTTAGGGTGCAGTGATGGAACCTATGGAAAAGGAGTACGTATACTAGCATGAACTTTAAAGAGTTTTGTCACCCATAGGGGGTTGACAATTAGACAAAGGCGCTAGTGGGAACTAGTGAAGGACCCACATTGGAATCCTTATTACTTAGAAAAAAAAACTACTGTGGAGGGTGACACCTTGAGTGGGAAAAGTATGTGCAAGTTGTATGATTCACCATGGACTAAGGTAAAGTCAGGTGAGGTAATGACCCGAATTTGTATAGAACCTGGGATTAACAGATATACCCCTACGAACAATGAAATACAGAAAGAAGATCTTGTACGAATGGTTAAGAATCCTACTACTTTAGCAGGGATAGGTTAAGATATGAGAATCGAATGTATGATCTGATGGATGTTGGCATCAACAGGGAGATTCTAGATGATTCTTGTACCACCCCTTATAATTGTTGTATCCAGGAAGTTTGAATGGGTGTTAAGACCTAAAATTTTTATACTGGGAGGCACACTGCCTAGTAGAGATGAAATAAGAAGCCAGAAAGGCTATTATGACTCTAGGGTAACCTAGAGTTAGCATGGAGGGGTATAGTTATGGACCGTAAGGGTGGATCGCCTCAGATTGCAGGTGAGATGAGCGAATGCGAGAAGTGGTGACTTGACATATTAGGTTAGCATACTCTGGTTTATATGAGTGAGCTATCATAGAAATGCGTATGTGCGAAGGGAGACCGTATGTCTCCGTGGGACACCGAAGTCGATAAGTGTCAAATTGAGACCCTGTTTTTCCCAAGTTCTGCAAAGATTCGTAGAGGGCGATGAGTATAAGATTGGGATTTAGAACTATTGGTTACCTTTGGACAGACTAAAAACCTAAAGGAACGACTTAGTACCTTGAATGTGTATGTTTTCAAGGCATTGAGGTAAATGTGATCCCTTGATTGGATTGTCACGATGATGAATTCAAGTCAATGGCTAGTGTGACTCTATATAAGATATAGTGAGATTGGGAACGAGAAGTACTCATTTTGGAAAATGAGATGAGGGACAGGAAGTATTGTGGTACAGAATTGGTTTAGAGGGCCAATGAAGCTATTTGGATTGTTAGGGAAAGAGTGTCTTCTTATTTGAAAGGGCATAAAAGTTCGTAAATTCAAACATGGGAATGTGGAGATTCCATAATTGGAGACTTTGTACTTCTCCGAGTATGATGGACTAAAAAACATACGATAGTTTGGTAAGAAGGAGGAGTTTTGACTCTAGATTTGATGGACTTGTGAAATATTAACCAGCATGGGTAAACATAAGGTGTTACTACTGCCAATGTCAAGGACAGAGGTGTTGAATACTACCCCTGATTGGGAAAGAGAACCTGTGATTTCAATGGGATTTACTGTGCAAGGAAAAGCCAGTGGAATTCTTGATAATTGAGATAAAGTCTTACAAAATAAGATTGTCACTCTAGTGAGAGTGTTACATGGAGATAGCAAGCTAAAGGACTAGACTTTGAAGTTATAGTCAGAATCGCGGGGTTAGTATCCTGAGACTTTTGAATAAATTTTGAGGATGAAATTTTGATAAGGAAGGGATAGTTGTAACATCCCGAACTCATTATTAATGTTGTGGGCCTTGATTACTGTGTCGGGAGGGCATGATTGGATTTATATGTGGAGCTAATCGGATATATGTATGATTATGCGATATAAATGGTTTATATGGTAATGTGTATTAAATATGTATGTGGGCCCGTTCTTGTAAATTGCAGATATTTGTAATTTGGACCCATTGAGGCTATATTCGTAATATATATGCTTTATGGCTGAGAGCACAATATTATGGGGATATATATTTAAGATGTGTGGTCTGAGGCGATCCTAGTGAGCGAATTAGCGGAATAGTCACAACGGGGTTAAATACCCGGCTAAGGTTAGCGTAGGAGTATTTTGGGAAATATAGTGAGCATTCGGGATTTCATGAGTAACAAGTAGTTATTTGGTGATTAATTGGGTATTTCGGGGTTAATTGGAAATTTATTTGACCACTTGAGGATTAGCAGGAAATGCGGTAAATGACGGGTTTGCCCTTAAAGGAAATGAGAGGCTAAGGAAAAGTTTAGTGGCATTTTGGTCTTCTGTGTTAAGAGATATACTTAGGAAAAACTTCAAAAGTGACCTAGAAACATCAAGACACTCAGCAGCTCTCTCTCTCTCTCTCTCTCTCTCTCTCTCTCTCTGTTCGGTTCTCTCTCTCTCCCTTGGTGTGCATAAAAGTCTAGTGGAACTCATGGAGAATTGGTGCAGAAGTTGAGGATTTGAAGCATGGGGACTGAGGAATCAATCTAGGATTACTTAAGGTTCAGCTTAGGGCCGAAATTGTGATCAAGGTAAGGTCTACAACCTGTTTTTCTGGGGGATTTTCTGATTAATTTAAACTTTTGTTGAGGTTTAGACTTTAGTTTCAGTTTTGAGTTGTGATAAGTTTGTTGGCTGGTTCTTGGGTTATAAAATATGCCTAGGTTGCGTTGCTGAGAGTTCTAGACTCACTTGTGACTTGGGGCTGTGGTTAGGATGAATTTTGGTAAATTTGGCTGAGGAAAACGTAGTGAAAACCTTGGGGATTTCTAGGTTTTGGGCTCGAGCCGCAACCCTGTTCTCAGACACCGCGACCCGTGTGCGTGAGAAGGCCCTGAAGGGTTCCTAAAATGCCTAGGCGCCACAGCACAAGTAAGGGTGTGTCGCGGCTCGTGTCTCCCAAGAGAGAGCCTTGGGGCTCTCTGACTTGTAGCGCACCCCGGCCCTATGGGATTGGGCCGCAGCTCAAAATAAAGAAAACAGCCAAAAAAAGATTTTTAAGCTCGGGAACTCAAATTGAAAGGCTCGAGAAGGATTCTAGTACCCATTTTAGTAGAATTCGAGGTCTTTGAGGTTAGAATTACACCTTGAAACTTTTGAACAGTCTAAGTGATTGATGATTATCATTATTGCTTATGACTAGGTTATACCGCTAGGGCTCAGGGATAGAGATCGTGCTCGGGATTGCCATATGCTAGCAACTCGGAACTCAAGGTAAGAAAACTGTACCTGGGTTGTGATTGGGGCTCGTACCCCTGTTAATAAATATGAGTGTGACTGTGATTATATGTGAGCATATGGTTATAATTGTGTTTGAAAATATCTGGTAGGGCATGCTTGTATATAGTGCCTCTAATGGCTTGTTGTGCAATGTATATTTGTGATTATATTAATTCTAAAGGCCTACCTAAGGGCATCAGGGGCTGATAGCAAGCGTGTGGAACACAACTCGACCAAAGTGTGCCAAGGTCGGCTATAAGACCAGAGGACTCGGCCTAAGGGCATCGGGACTGAACGTTATACAAATAAATAGAAGTGTTGATTGCACTCAAATAACTGCTTTGAATATTGAAATTGGATTATGTGTTTGATTAAGCATATTATCACTGCTAACCTTATTGCTTATATCATGTTGCTGATTGAAGTTATTGATTTAAGTTTACTATTTATATATTGTTGCTTATTTGTGCTTGTTTGTTAAAGTTTTCTTGCTGAGCCCTTGGCTCACAGGTGTTATGTGGTGCTGGTAAAGGAAATGGATAGCCAGACCAGCCATGAGTTGGAGAGTTTCAGGGGCGGTGTGTACATATGCAGCCTACTTGACTGCCACGGCGGGGATATCCTGGGAGGAACTAGAGTTGAACCTTGTTTTTCCGCTTAGGACAGCAATTTGTATTCCATTTGTCTTTTATGAGTCTGTAACCAATTTTTGGGTTTCTATGTATAAACTTAATATTTTAATGAAAATAAGAACTTTGTCGACCAAATTTTTTGATACCTAACCTTAACTTAGTCTTTAATTACACAAATAAGTCCAAATGACTCGCTTAACAAGTTACGCACTATTTTAAGCACACAATGTAACGGTCTTGTCTAACCAGGGCATTAAAGAGGCTAAATATTTTTTTTCAATTTATATATGGAATTAAACATATTTATGCTTAATTAATTAATTAGTTTAAATAGTATTATTAAATATTTTTATTTTAAAATTAATTTTTTTGTTTAAAAATTTACATTTAATTGATTCATTTTATAAAACAATTTTTATTTTATTAATTAAAAATATATTTTTTAATCATATTAAAATAACAAAAACAAAATCAAATCAAATAAATCACTAAAATGAGAGGCCATATGGTCATATTTGAAATATGGGTTGACCACATTCTATCACAGGGTATCAAATTGGTACGAATTGCAAACAGATGGTGTAACGCCCTGTGTTTAGGGCACCGGGTAAAACCCTAGTTCGGGTATTTTCATTCCTTGTATTATGTATTATGTCAAGTGATCATTTTATGTTACAAGAAGTTGTGATGTGTGAATGATTGCCATGCTATGGTAAGTGCGCTTTTCTTCTTTTAGAAACCGAGACCTTTGGTCATGGACCAGTTCAAAAACCCTAATCGAGTAAAATTCTCAGATTAATTAAATAGAAAATACTATGGCATAGAAATATTAATTTTGTCTGAAAACGGGACAATATAGTTGAGCCAATAAATTTAAGAAAAAATGATTGAGGATTTAATTTTAATCGACCGGGTTTAAGAATGGAAATTCTTGCCCGAGCCTCTAAGGGCATTTTGGTTAATTTGAGTAAATTACTAAAATTATGTGTTATGTGACAAAATTTATTTTTGGTCACATTTATTTAATTAATTTTAGCTTGGGATATTTAAAACTATAAGGTAAGATTTTGGTTAAAAATTAGAAGTGAAATTACCAAAGGGTCCTTGAATGCCTTAAAGTGTGGTAAAATTTGGCAAGGGCATAAAAGTCTTTTCACAAGGGAGGAGAGAGAAGGGTGGGCGGCTAGATTATGCCTATGCACTCAAGTATCTTATGACACATATCCTAGAGAAGGTTAAGCAACTAACCTAATGATTAGTGCTCTTCCGCATTTTTGTCCTTAATCCTTTTTCAACAAAACTACACACTTCCCTCAAAAATCATTTTGTCCACTCAAACAACTTTCTCTCTTCCACTCTACACTCCCAAAACTGAAATCCTTGAGCCCCTTGGCTGCCATTTTTCTTCTCTTCGCAAGCTTGGTTCACTCATTCTCCATTGAAGGAAGGAGAAGCTCAAGGGAAGACTAGTGAAGAAGTAAGTCCAAAACTTTGTCCATTCACTTCTTTTCTTCTTCAAATCTGAAACCCTAAGAGGTGGAATATGCATGCATGGATCTTGTGTTCTAGGGTTCAAGGGAGGTTGCTCTAGGAGAATCTCAAAGTTGAAGCTTAATGGTGATCTAGTGAAAACAAAGGTAAGGGTTCTAGAGTTTTTGTGTTTTTCCATTCATCTAAAATCTCCTACTCTAACACTCTCTTGAAAATCTGCATGTGAAACCTATGGGGCTCGGTTTGAGGGTATAGAATTCAAGAAGGAAATTTGGACTAGCTAAGGACTATCATCTCAAAGCCAGAACCATCAAAGGTAGATCTTTGGTTGGTTTTGAGTTGTTGATGTTAAATCTGGTTGTATAGGTTGTTTTGTTGGTTTTTGAAGTTAATTTTATGCTTGAGGGTTAGATTTGTTTATTTTCATGCATGTATGTGGCTAGGGTTTTGCTAGTTGTGTTTAGTTTTTCTAGAATGTGTAAAAATTCATGTTGCCAAGTTTTCGTGGTCTGACTTCCAACGGGTCAGATGGTACCCTACTACCTTTGTTTATGGAAATATATTGTAAATTTGCATAGTTCTAGAAGATTACTTGAGTTTAGGCTTTTGAAAATCGAAAAAGTTGTTTTCAAACCAAATTTATGAACTTTTTGGCATCTTGATGGAAATCTAAAAAACTTCTGGGCAGCATTCACTACCCAGATTGCTTTGACTTTTGAATAGGTTTTACTGATAAAAAAGATATGAATTTTGTACGATTTCAGTTTAAACATTTATAAGGGTCACTGTGAAATTGTAAAGGAAAATAGTTTAAGGTATAAGAGATATGAGTTTTCAAAGTTTGCCCTAGAATCTAGAAACAAAACTTATGGGCAGCAAGCACTTCCAAGATGTCTTTAAACATTTGGTTAAGTTTTATTATTCTAAAAATTAAGAAATTTTGTAGGAAGCTAATTTAGACATGTAAAAATATCCCTGTAAAATTTCAGAAAGAACTAGGCTACAGTGTAAGAAAATAAATTTTCAAATTTACCATAAAAACTGGGAAAAACTTCTACGCAGCAGGCACTGCCCAGATTGCTTTAAAAATTCTTATGGGTTTTGCCATCCCAAAAATTAGAAAATTTTGAGGGGAATTAGTTAAGATGTGTACAAGGACTCCTGTAAAAGTTGAGAGAAAAATGTGTTACAGTTTAACAGAAATAATTTTTCTAAATTTTCCCTAAAAATTAAATGGTAGCAATCACTACTACAAAAACACCCTTTTAGGATACTTTTTTAGGGCTCGCAAAAATAGCTCCTGGACTTTTTAGGGCTCGCGTTGTGAGTCCTTAAAGAATTTCTTTTAAGGCTCGTGGAGTGAGCCCTAAAAGCTATGTGTGTCCTAAAAGTTTGAATTTTTTTTTAACAAACATCTCCTGGACTTTTTTAAACACTCATTGTGAGTCCTTGAAGAATTTTTGTAGGACATGCAGTACAAGCCCTAAAAACTTATGTTTGTTCTAAAAGTATGAATTTTAAAAAAATCACAAATTCCCTCCAATCCCTCAAATCACTCAATAATATAAAAAACACACACACACAAAAATCACTCAAATCACTGTCTCCCTCTCCTCGGTTCTCTCTCTCTCTCTCTCCCGAAGCTCCCTCTCTCTCTCTAGGTCATGTCTGCCAATGCCAAACAGCTGCCTTTCTGTCACCACCCATCACCACATGCCGTCCCACTCGATGCATCTCCCCACGAAATCCCCAACCCCCTGAGCTCATCCCCTCACATGCAGCCTAAGGCCCTCAAAGGGCTTGTCGAAGTTTCTGCGATTTTGGGTCTTCCAAACTTTCCGACAACTTTCTGGCCGCCTCGATCCACCACGAGATGAACCACCACCACCACCATATTACTTGCATCTTGGGCTTCAAAACCCACTAAAGAATCAGAACCAATGGCCACCATGGAGTGGTGGCGCTGCCACTTACTTCAACCATTATTTTAGGGCTCTCGTCAATTCTTTTAGGGCTCGCAATGCGAGCCCTAAAAGCATTATATCACACCCCGCGAGTCCTAAAAAGCCTTTTTGTAGTAGTGAATTTCAAACCTTAACGAAAAGTTGATTTTTACCATTTTATAAGTTAAGGGTCCAATTGCCCTCCTTTTCTAAAAAAAAAAATAACATAAAGAGAGATCCTAGGTTATGGGTAAGAATTTGTAAGAATGGGAGTTTTGATTTTGTAGAACCTTTAAGAGAGAGAGATGACATTGTTAGATATTATTTGAAATAGATCAATAAGCGGTATTTTGGTAAATGATAGAAAACGGTAAATTTCCATAAAAAGACAACAAGTTAGTTTTTTCTAAAGATATCAGTTGAGTATAACTCCTTTTTCCTAAAACCAAAACACGAGTTATCCAATAAGTGAGTTCTTCATTTAAAGAATATTAAAATGCATGGCGGTGAGCGTGTTGTGCCAAGACCGAATTTCCTATGATATCGTTAAGACTGAAATGAAATCCGGCCTTATACACTGTGAAGTGTATAAGTAACTATAGTATAGAGTCCCTAAGAATTTATTTCATGTAGCTATTGTTGTACATCAACTATAAGAATATGCCATAGTTTAATCTGAGTCACAGTGTGGTTTCACTACAGTGTTATCTAAGCGTGACGGCTCCCTTTTGAATAGAAGGTTTCAACAAGAAAACACTAAGGAATCCGAGTAAGACAACTTATGATATGCTTGGCTACAACACATTAATGACTAGTTTAGATAATTGAGTTATTAGTTAATAATTTGAACTAGTCCTAGATGGTTTACTCAAAACTGTGGTCCTAGAGAATTTGCATACTCATGAGTAAGGTAAGCAGTCCGGCTAGCAACCGTGACAACTATGAACTTCGGCTCGCCATCGGGGAACTATGTGAGAAACTGGTTCGCCACCGATGCATGTATGGCTAAAGTCAGTTGGCCATTGCGATATGTAAGAATTCTAGTTCGCCACCGATGGCTATGTGGCCAAAGTCGGTTGGCCATCATGATATGTAAGAAGTCTGGTTCGCCACTGATGCATGTGTGGCTAAAGTCGTTTGGCCCTCGCAATATGTAAGAAGTCCAGCTCACCGCTGAGGCCTGTGTGGCTAAAGTTGGTTGGCCATCACAATATGCAAGAAGTCCGATTCACCACCGATGCCTATGTGGATAAATTCGGTTGGCCATCGCGATATGTAAGAAGTCCATCTTAACACCCGTGACATAAGAGTCTAGTTAAACTCCGTGATACGTAAGTAAATTAATTATGGAATCAAATCTCTACGGCTAAGAAAGTAAGCCGATTTCCTCTAGGAGTATGGGTAACCAGTGTAACTAGTTTACACCCGTCGACCTAATGGTGAGATATGCTAGGATATGTTGAGATATGTTAAGCTATGTTGAAGGTTCCTCCGGAACCCTAAGTAAGTATGTATGATATGATACAAATGACTAAGTAAGTATGTATGTTATGATGCAACTGAGTAAGTAAGTATGTATGTTATCAGTTAAGACTGTATATATATATGCTCTGGAATTTTCTTCGTGCAGGTGTACCTTCAAGTTATAAATTTTGTTATGAGGCATGACCATAAGTTTTCCAAGACGTTCGCACTTTCTTAAATTGTATGTTAGGGTTCAGTTTCATCAGAATCCTATTCTTGGTTGATTATCCGCCTAGTTATAGTTAGTTAAGTTCTTGCTCCGTTTATGTGGTTATGTTTGTTAAGTTGTTCTTACTAAGAATTCTGTTACCTAGTTGTTTCGTGTTCTAGGTAAGCTCAAAGGCAAAGTGGATCAGTGAACGCTGGAGTTTATTTGCGAGGATGTACATGTAGACCGATCTTTTTGGAATTTGCATTTTGGGAATTAAAACCCATATGATAACTAATAGTTTATTTTGGGCTCGTTGAATGTTTTAAAATTATGGCACTGTAATTCACTTTTAAGTATGCGCAGATTTTCCGAACTATTTCATGTTTTGAAAAGTTTTTTTTATACTGATTTTCGGTTACCTTATTTCAGAAAATGGTTATGTTTTTCGCAAATTATTTTAAGAGATTTTTCAGGACATTACAGTTGGTATCAGAGTACCGGGCTAAACCGGTTCTGTAGAAAAACTCACATGTACATTTTGCAAGATAGACCGGCGCTCACTGTAAGTACTATCTTTTCACATTTGTTTCCTTGACTTTCTTTTATTTACCTCAATCCTATAACTTTTAGGTTATGGCTGATATGCCTGAGATAGATGACTTTGTGATAGAGAACCTACATGCGATCACTACACCTAGGGTTGACTATTATAGGTTATTTCACAACGAGAAACCTTGATGCTTCGAGTACGATCAACGACATTGGTGTGTCATTTTGCAATGGATGCATTACATGAGAGAAGTCTTTGATAGGTCCAACACACCCGAGTGACGGAGAGTGCGATATGTCGATACTTGTCTGAGAGGCTCGACACAGATATGGTTTCGTCGCAGACGTTGGCAGCTAGGTCACGACACTTGGGATGACTTCCATTTGGAGATCAAGCCAGCATTTGGGCCATGGATTGGGCTATCTCCGTGAATGATAGCATACCTCGAGGCAGGACTGTAGAACCAGAAGAAGATCCTGAGAAGGATTCAGGTGGGGACATGTATGTCGTTTAGGATAGTGATCGTCCCTTCTATTATCTTTCGTGAAAAACACTATGGTTTCAAATTTCACTATTTTGTATCACTTCTAATTAAGGGTCCAATGATAGAAACCTTGAACCCCGACTAGTGTTAGATTCCCTTCCTATTTACTTTTATAAACACTTTCAGACTTTGTGTTTACTGTTATGATATGGTCTGATATGTTTAAATGCAATCTTTTCTCTAATGGCTATAAACTATGCTTGGTTGTTGATCACTTGTCTAAAGAGTAGCATGTGTATGATGCTGCTACTAGTTTGTTACTTTTAGTAATTGTTTGTCGTTGTCTACATATACGTAAGAACTCTTCATGGCTCCTAATACTAGAGCCAGGGCAGGCCATCCAGCCGATAATGCACAGGATCCAATAGAGAAACCAACTATGAACCCGTAATTTTCAGCAGGCCAAGGCCAAAGTCGAGTAGAGGTTGAGACAGAGGGGCCAAGGTCGAGGTCAGGGAGCAAATCAAGAACCTGACCTTGCTACTCAACTAGAGGAGCTACGTAGAAATTTGGAAGATCAAAATGCTCGCATCGAGTAGGGACATAAAAGGCAAGTGGACTATGATGCCTGCCAAATAGAGATGCTTCAAACATTACTCCAATGCCTCCCAGCAGTACCGGCTAACAATCAGAACAAACCAGAAGTATCTACAGCTGAAGTAGTACACCAGGATCCACTGGCTGGTGGGGCAGGGGATGAACCACAAGTTGAGGCACCGATGGTGGCCCAATAGAAACCCGTCTCTAAACGGTTTGGTCACCATAACCCACCCACCTTTGAAGGTACTGTTGACCCAGTGATGGCAGAAGAATGGATCAGCATACTAGAAAGGATCTTCGATTTCATCAAAACTACTGAGCATGAAAATGTGGTTTGTGTAATTTATGTTTTGAGAAAAAGATGTCTGCATATGGTGGGATGCTACAATGAAAGATCATCATGTGACCGAAATGGAATGGCCAAAATTCCTAGCTTGTTCAATTCTAAATATTACAGTCGTTCCATGATTGACCATATGGTGGTAGAGTTTAAGACTCTGAAGCAAGGAAATTTGAGCGTCTAGGAATATACCAGGAAGTTTGATCATTCATGCAGATTTGCACCAAATATGGTTAATACTAAATCAACCAATGTATGGAGGTTTATGAGAGGACTTCGGGGAAAGATCGGAAAACTCGTGGACACCGAGAAGACAAGCCGGGAAACATATGCAGAAGTAGTGGAGTGAGCGTTTCGCCAAGAGTCATGGTCTGAACTGGAAAGGAAGGAATCCCATAAGTTTGAAGAAAGAAAGTTTACCTTTGGCAATCTCGATCAAACTCAAGCTAACCAGAATGGCTCCAATGGAAGGTTTTTCCCTAGGACCAACAACAATAAAGGGAATTTTTGAACTTGAAGAGGCTAAAGGCTGAGTAGCAATAGGAATAACAAGAAAAAAGGGGGACTGTCTGACAGTCGCACCGGGGGTTCCAAGAAACAACCCAGGCGCGAATTCGAGTACTGGCCTATTGGTGATAAGTGTGGCCATCGACATCTGGGTGAGTGCAAGGAAAGGGCGTGCTATGCCTACGGAAAATCAGGACACCTCGCTATGAATTCCCAATTCTGAACTGGAAGGGCAGCAACAACCAAAAAAAGAAAATAGGAGCCCCACAACGGGACTACGCTCTTACCCAAGGCAACAAAGAAGCCAGACCATCTGAGATGGTGTTAGGTCAGATCTCTATTGCCCAAACCTCAACATATGCATTGATGGACATTGGTGCATCACATTCTTTTGTAGCTGCCTCTTTTGTTGAAAAATTGAATAGAATGTCTGAACCTATGCCTAGTGTCTGTGGGGTGTCATTGCCTTCAGGGGAAGATATGTTGGTGGGGTCATGGGTAAGAGCCATACCAGTTTGGGTAAAGGGACGAGAATTGACAGTAGACCTGTTGAGTTTGGACCTACATGAATTTGATGTAATATTAGGGATGGACGATTACCTTAAGTATAGAGCCATAGTGAACTGTAAGAAGAGGAGAGTGGTTTTCAAACCGGTAGGCGAATAGCCGTTTATGTTCCAAGATGCGACCAGGGAAAATAAATTTGCGATGATCTCCACCACGAAGGCGAGGATGATGTTAGGGGACGGTTGCATGGGATATCTGGCACATCTGGTGGATAAGGATAAATAGGGCACGTTACAACTAGCCGAAGTACCCATCATATGAAAATATCCTAAAGTATTTCCCGATGACCTTCCCAGCCTTCCGCCGGAGCGAGAAGTGGTGTTCGATATAGAGACTATTCCAGGGATGATGCCCATTTCGAAAGCTCTGTACCGGATGGCACCAACGGAATGGAAGGAGCTGCAGGCGCAACTGCAGGAGCTATTAGATAAAAAGTTCATAAGACCAAGTCATTCCCTATGGAGAGCCTCGGCATTGTTTGTAAAGAATAAAGACAACTCCATGAGAATGTGTATAGACTATCGGGAGCTGAATAAGGTGGCAATTAAGAACTGATACCCGCTTCCCTGGATCGATGATTTATTTGATCAACTCTATGGAGCATTGGTATTCTCCAAGATAGATCTTTGATCAAGTTACCATCAGCTCGGAATTAAGGATTTGGACATACCTAAGACAGCATTTCAGATGCGGTATGGTCACTACGAGTTTGTAGTGATGTCCTTCAGACTTACCAATGCACCCGCCGCTATCATGGACCTCATGAACCGAGTGTTTAGCGAGTTTCTAGATAATTTTGTCATTGTGTTTATTGACAATATTTTGAAATACTCAAGGAACCCGGAGGAAACATACTGTGCATTTGGAGATGGTTCTTCAGCATTTGAAGGAACAAAAAATTTATGCCAAATTCTCCAAGTGTGAATTTTGGCTGGAAAAGGTGAGTTTCTTGGGCCATGTGGTGTCAAAGGAAGGGATATTCGTGGATCCTACCAAGATAGAGGCAGTAAGTTAGTGGAAACCTCCGAAAAATGCTTAGGAAGTGAGAAGTTGTCTCGGATAAGCAGGGTATTATAGGCAGTTTGTAGAAGGGTTCTCGAAAATAGCAACACCAATGACCGCTCTTACCCGTAAAAATGTTAAGTTTGTATGAACCGAACAGTGTGAGAGAAGTTTCCAAGAACTAAAGATGAGATTGACCACTGCCCCAGACTGTCCCCAGTGGGAAAAATGGATATGTTATCTACAGCGATGCCTTAGGAAAAGGACTGGGCCGATACTGATGCAACATGGCATGGTGATAGCTTATGTGTCCCCACAACTAAAGAATTACGAAAAGAACTACCCGACGCATGACTTAGAGTTGGCTGCATTAGTGTTCGCATTAAAAATCTAGAGGCATTATCTCTATGGGATACATTGCAACATTTACACCGACCACAAGAGCCTCAAGTATTTCTTCACCCAGAAGGAATTGAATATGAGGCAGCGCCGGTGGTTAGAATTGTTTAACAATTATGATTGTGACATTATATACCATCCCGAAAAGGTCAATATGGTGGCAGATGCTCTAAGTCGGCAGTTGATGGTGTATGTGATGACAGTGCAAGAAATGCCCTTGGAACTGCAAGTTGACATCTCTACATTGGATCTCGATTTAGTTGTTGGAAAATTAACAAATCTTTCAGTGCAACCCACCATTATGTAAGCCATATAAGGAGGACAACTTTTAGAACCTTGGTATGAGCGGATCAAACACAAGGCGAGGAAGGATATGCAACCGGGATTCCACATGTCGGAAGATAGGATGTTAGGATTTATAGGTAGAATTTGTGTTCTCGACGATGTAGAGACTAAGAAGCAAATCTTCTACGAGGAACAAAATGCCCCTTACGCAATGACCCCGGCACCACAAAAATGTACCAGGATTTAAGAAAATATTTTAGGTGGCCGAAAATGAAAAAGGAAGTAGTAGAATACGTGGCTCATTGCCTCGCCTGCCAACAAACCAAGGCGAAGCACCAGCGACCAGCCTGGTTGCTACAACCGTTAGAGATTCCAGAATGGAAGTGGGAGTTGATCAAAATGGACTTTTTCACTGGACTGCCAAATACTCCTAAGGGTCAAAATAAGATATGTGTTATTGATGATAGATTGACCAAATCAGTGCATTTCCTACCCATTAAGATAACTTATTCTGTGAATAAGTTTGCAGAGGTTGTACGACTACATGGAGTACCTATAAGTCCATCATTTCAGACCGAGACGGACGTTTCACCTTGGCAATTTGGAAAAGGATGCAAGAAGGTTTGGGGACTCAACTTAAGTTTGGCACTGCTTTCCATCCCCAAATAGACGGCTGGAGTGAGTGAACGATCCAAACCCTAGAAGACATGCTGAGAGCTTGTGTACTCGACTTCCAGGGGTCGTGGAGCAAAAAAATTCCACTGATGGAATTTGCTCACAACAATAGCTACCACAACTCTATTAAGATGGCATCGTATGAAGCCCTGTATGGGCAAAAGTGTCGATCTCGGATTCATTGGCACGAAGCCAGTGAAAGAAAATTCTTGGGTATAGAGAAAGTGGACAAAGTTATCGAGGATATCAAGAAGATTCGATAGAGGCTACAGACCTCCATAGATCGACAACACAAATATGTGGACCAACGCCGAAGACCCTTGGCATTTGTATTCGGAGATAAGGTTCTTCTGAAGGTAACTCCGTTGAAGGGAGCTCTGCGTTTTGGTTAGAAAGGAAAATTGACTCCAAGATATATCAGACCTTTTGAGATAGTGGAGAAAATCAGTATGGTAGCTTACCGATTAGCTCTCCCATGTGCGTTGGCTCGAGTACATGATGTATTCCATGTATCTATGCTAAGAAAATATGTTGAAGATCTAAGTCATGTACTTAGTTATGAAAAGTTGGAAGTGGATCCGAAGTTGTGTTACGGTCGTAAGGATAAGGTGTTGTGGAATAAGACTATACCATTGATTAAGGTGCAGTGGTGTAATCATGGGATAGAAGAAGCAAGATGGGAACCTAAAGACTACATGAGAGCGTTATACCTACAGTTGTTCTAAGTTTCGAGGATGCAACTTGTATAAATTGTAGGTATTGTAATGCCCCACGTTTAGGGCACCGGGTAAAACCCTAGTTCGGGTATTTTAATTCCCTCTATTATGTATTATGTCAGGTGAACATTTTATGTTATAAGAAGTTGTGATGTGTGAATGCTTGCCATGCTATGGTAAGTGCGCTTTTCTTTTTTTAGAAACTGAGACCATTGGTCGTGGACTAGGTCAGAAACCCTAGTCGAGTAAAAATATTGGATTAATTAAATAAGAAATACTATGGTACAGAAATATTAATTTAGTCTGACACTGGATCTTTATAGTCAAGCCAATAAATTTAAGAAAAATTGATTAAGGATTTAATTCCAATCGACCGGGTTTAAGAATGGAAATTCTTTCTCGAGCCCAAGGGCATTTTGTTCAATTTGAGTAAATTACCAAAATTATGTGTTATGTGAAAAAAATTATTTTTGGTTACATTTATTTAATTAATTTTAACTTGGGATATTTAAAAAAGATAGGGTAAAATTTTGGTTAAAAATTAGAAGTGAAATTACCAAAGGGTCCTTCAATGCCTTAAAGTGTGGTAAAATTTGGCAAGGGCATAAAAGTCTTTTCACAAGGGAGGAGAGAGAAGGGCGGGCGGCTAGGATATGCCTATGCACTCAAGTGTCTTGTAACACATATCCTAGGGAAGGTTAAGAGACTACTCTAATGATTATTGCTCTTTCACTTTTTTGTCCTTAATCCTTTTTCACCAAAACTACACACTTCACTTAAAAAAACTCTCTCTTCCACTTTACACTCCCAAAATCGAAAGCCCTGAGCCCCTGGGCTTCCCTTTCTCTTCTCTTCACAAGCTTGGTTCACTCATTCTCCATTGAGGGAAGGAGAAGCTCAAGGGAAGCCTAGTGAAGAAGTAAGTACGAAACTTTGTCCATTCACTTCTTTTCTTCTTCAAATATAAAACCCTAAAGGGGTGGAATATGAATGCATGTGATCTAATAGCCATGCCTGGCTTGGATCTTGTGTTCTAGGGTTCAAGGGAGGTTGATCTAGGAGAATCTCAAAGTTGAAGCTTTTTGGTGATCTAGTGAAAACAAAGGTAAGGGTTCTAGAGTTTTTGTGTTTTTCCATTCATCTAAAATCTCCTACTCTAACACTCTCTCAAAAATATACATGTGGAACCTATGGGGCTCGGTTTAAGGGTATAGAATCTGAGAAGGAAGTTTGGACCAGCTAAGGACCATCATCTCCAAGCCAGAACCATCAAAGGTAGATCTGGTTGGTTTTGAGTTGTTTTTGGTTATTGATGTTAGATCTGGTTGTAAAGGTTTTTTTGTTGGTAGTTGAAGTTTATTTTATGCTTGAGGGTTAGATTGGTTGATGCATGCATGTGGCTAGGGTTTTGCTAGTCGTGTTTAGTTTTTCTAGAATGTGCATAAATGCATGCTACCAAGTTTTCGTAGTCTGACTTCCAATAGGTCAGATCGTACCCTACTACCTCTGTTTGGGGCAATAATTTGTATGTTTGCATAGTTCTAGATGATTACTTGAGTTTAGGCTTTTGAAAATCTAAAAAAGGTGTTTTCAAACGAAGTTATGAACTTTTTGGTATCTTGATATAAATCTAGAAAATTTATGGGCAGCATGCACTATCCAGATTGTATTGACTTTTGAACGGGTTTTACTAATCAAAAAGCTATGAAATTTTGTAAGATGTTAGTTTAAACATGTATAAGGGTCACTGAAAATTGTAAAGGAAAATATTTTAAGGTATAAGAGATATGATTTTTCAAAGTTTGCCCTAGAATCTAGAAACAAAACTTCTTGGCAGCAAGCACTCCACATATGGATTTTAACATTTGGTTAAGTTTTATTATTCCAAAAATTATGAAATTTTTTAGAAAGATAATTTAGACATGTAGAAAGATCCCTGTAAAATTTCAGAAGGAAATGGGCTACGGTGTAAGAGAAATAAATTTTCAAATTTACCATAAAAACTGGTAAAAACTTTTGGGTAACAGGCACTACCCAGATTGCTTTAAAAATTCTAATGGGTTTGCCATTGCAATAATTATAAAATTTTGAAGGAAATTAGTTATGATATTTACAAGGACTCCGGTAAAATTTGAGAGAAAAATGTGTTACGTTTTAAGATAAATAATTTTTCTAAGTTTTCCCTAAAAACTGAAAGGTACCAATTTCGTTCCTTAACGAAAAGTTGATTTTTACCATTTTATAAGTTAAGGGTCCAATTGCCCTTCTTTTCAAGAAAAAAAAAACAACATAAAAAGAGATCCTAGGTTATGGGTAAGAATTTGTAAGAATGGGAGTTTGGGTTTTGTAGAACCTTTAAGAGAGCGATATGACATTGTTAGATATTATTTGAAACGGATCAATAAACGATATTTTGGTAAATGATAGAAAGCGGTAAATCTTCATAAGAAGATGAAAATTTGGTAATTTCTAAAGATATGAGTTGCGTATAACTCCTTTTTCCTAAAACCAAAATACGAGCTATTCGATAAGTGAGTTCTTCATTTAAAGAATATTAAAATGCATGGCGGTGAACGTGTTGTGTCGAGACCAATTTTCCTATGATACTGTTAAGACTTAAATGAAATCCGGCCTTATACATTGTGAAGTATATAAGAGACTATAATATAGAGTCCCTAAGAATTTATTTCATGTAGCTATATTGGAATATTAACTATAAAAATATGCCATAATTCCAAGTCACTGTGTGGTTTCACTACGGTGTTATCCAAGCATGAAGGCTCCCTTTTGGATAGAAGGATTCCCCAAGCAAGAGCTAAGGAATCCAAGTAAGACAACTTATGATATGTTTGGCAACAACACGTTAATGACTAGTTTAGATAACCGAGTTATTAGTTAATAATTTGAACTAGTCCTAGAAGGTTTACTCAAGACTGTGGTCCTAGAGAATTCGCATACTCATGACTAAGGTAAGCAGTCCGGCTAGCTACCGCGACAACTATGAACTCCGGCTAGCCACCGGGGAACTATGTGAGAAATCGATTCGCCACCAATCCCTGTGTGGCTAACGTCGATTGGCCATCGCGATATGTAAGAAGTTCGGTTCACCACTGATGCCTGTGTGGCTAAAGTCAGTTGGCCATCACGATATGTAAGAAGTTCGGTTCGCCACTGATGTCTATGTGGCTAAAGTCAGTTGGCCATTGATTAGTGCTGAAAAGTATCATTTTATTAGTTTTAAAGTTTAAAATAAATTAAATTAAAATTAATATTTTCAAATATAAAATATATAACAATAAATCCATGAAAATATTAATTAAAACTTAATTAATTTTAAACTTTAAAACTAATAAAATGATACTTTTGAGCACTAATCACAACTCCCAACCAGCTTATTGCTAGTCTCTAGCAATTCAAGAGAAATAATTAATGTCAACATGATATATTTCCGATCAAAAATTATAAAAGAATTTAAGTATAATCACAGAATGTTAGTAACAGGTCAACAAGAGTTATCAAAATTACTTCGAGTAAATCTAGATTTGTGAATGTGTGCACTAAACTTGAACCTTCTTACCGCAAACCATAGCACATAAAACCTTCGAAATTATGCCAAGTAAAAGTCTCAACTCCATTAACCTCTCATGTTATTGAAAATATTTAAAGTTAAGGATTTCGCTCATGGAGTTGGAAAAGAAGTAAGAACTCATCAAATAGGTATATATTTAGGACAAACTCTTAAATAATTATTGAAACGAAGATAGGAAATAAACTATTTGGACAACCACCAGAAAGAGTACCACAAAACCAGTTTTTCGAGATTTCTAAGTTAAATAGACAATCTTTACATTTATTCTAAGAGCCATAAAATAAAACATGAAATAAACATTTTTTTTACACAAGAGACAACATAATTGTAAATGATAGAACTATTGCTCTTGTGTTTTTCTTTTTCTTTTTTTTCATCTTTTTTTTATGAAGAATATAATATAAGGCTCTCTAATAAGATTTGTCTATAGAAAATATTATCCCTAAAACATCATCCATTCATACCACAATAGCTTGTCCAAATAATTATAACCATTTCTAAGAATCAATAAAAATTTAAAAGTTGTTTTCTCAAGTCTCACTTCTCACAGAAAAGAATGAATTCTTAAACATGGATAATTTCTAAACCAATATGTGCTAACAACCATCTTACCACAACATTTGGCATATGCATTAGGTAACTCTAGAGAAACTCTTAGTAATATAGATAACAAAAATTGACTCAAAAGTAACATTTTGCAAGAATAAATGAGTAATTTTAAAAAAAATTGACCGTGAAAATATTAATATGACAAAAATTAACATGAGCGTGCATGAATATGCTCACCCAACCCCCAACCAGCTTATTGCTAGTCTCTAGCAATTCAAGCGAAATAATAAATGTCAACATGATATATTTCCGATCAAAAATTATAAAAGAAATTAAGGATAATCACGGAATGTTAGTAACAGGTCAACAAGAGTTATAAAAATTACTTCGAGTAAATCTAGAGTTCTGAATGTGTGCACCAAACTTGAACCTTCTTACCGCAAACCATAGCACATAAAACCTTCGAAATTATGCTAAGTAAAAGTCTCAACTCCATTAACCTCGCATGTTATTGAAAATACTTAAAGTTAAGGGTTTCACTCATGGAGTTGGAAAAGAAGTAAGAACTCATCAAATAGGTATATATTTAGGACAAACTCTTCAATAATTATTGAAACGAAGAAAGGAAATAAACTATTTGGACAACCACCATAAAGAGTACCACAAAACCAGTTTTTTGGGAATTCTAAGTTAAATAGACAACCTTTACATTTATTCTAAGAGCCATAAAATAAAACATGAAATAAACACTTTTTTTTACACAAGAGACAACATAATTGTAAATGATAGAACTATTGCTCTTGTGTTTTTCTTTTTCTTTTTTTCTTCTTTTTTTTCCTCTTTTTTTAATGAAGAACATAATATAAGGCTCTCTAATAAGATTTTTCTATAGAAAATATTATCCCTAAAACATCATCCATTCATACCACAATAGCTTGTCCAAATAATTATAACCATTTCTAAGAATCAATAAAAAATTTTAAGTTGTTTTCTCAAGTCTCACCTCTCACAGAAAAGAATGAATTCTTAAACATGGAACATTTCTAAACCAATATGTGCTAACAACCATCTTACCACAACATTTGGCATATGCATTAGGTAACTCTAGAGAAACTCTTAGTAATACAGATAACAAAAATTGACTCAAAAGTAACATTTTGCAAGAATAAATGAGTAATTTTAAAAAAAAATTGACCGTGAAAATATTAATATGACAAAAATTAACATGAGCGTGCATGAATATGCTCACCCAACCCCCAACCAGCTTATTTCTAGTCTCTAGCAATTCAAGCGAAATAATAAATGTCAACATGATATATTTCCGATCAAAAATTATAAAAGAATTTAAGGATAATCACAGAATGTTAGTAACAGGTCAACAAGAGTTATCAAAATTACTTCGAGTAAATCTAGAGTTGTGAATGTGTGCACCAAACTTGAACCTTCTTACCGCAAACCATAGCACATAAAACCTTCGAAATTATGCTTAGTAAAAGTCTCAACTCCATTAACCTCTCATGTTATTGAAAATACTTAAAGTTAAGGGTTTCACTCATGGAGTTGGAAAAGAAGTAAGCACTCATCAAATGGGTATATATTTAGGACAAACTCTTAAATAATTATTGAAACGAAGAAAGGAAATAAACTATTTGGACAACCACCATAAAGAGTACCACAAAACCAGTTTTTCGGGAATTCTAAGTTAAATAGACAACCTTTACATTTATTCTAAGAGCCATAAAATAAAACATGAAATAAACACTTTTTTTTTACACAAGAGACAACATAATTGTAAATGATAGAACTATTGCTCTTGTGTTTTTCTTTTTCTTTTTTTCTTCTTTTTTTTCCTCTTTTTTTAATGAAGAACATAATATAAGGCTCTCTAATAAGATTTTTCTATAGAAAATATTATCCCTAAAACATCATCCATTCATACCACAATAGCTTGTCCAAATAATTATAACCATTTCTAAGAATCAATAAAAAATTTAAAGTTGTTTTCTCAAGTCTCACCTCTCACAGAAAAGAATGAACTCTTAAACATGGAAAATTTCTAAACCAATATGTGCAAACAACCATCTTACCACAACGTTTGGCATGTGCATTAGGTAACTCTAGAGAAACTCTTAGTAATACAGATAACTAAAATTGACTCAAAAGTAACATTTTGCAAGAATAAATGAGTAATTTAAAAAAAAAAAATTGACCGTGAAAATATTAATATGACAAAAATTAACATGAGCGTGCATGAATATGCTCACCACCCCCAACCAAAATCAGACAATGTCCTCATTGTTTAAAAATATATACATGAAAAACGTGAAATGAGAACATGTAGAGAGTGAGTTAATGCTAAATGATATGATATTGATTCTTAGAAAAAGAAAAATAAATGACAAGACAAACAATCATAATAAAATAAAAAGGAAAAATAAAACAGACCAGAAATAAAGAAAGTAAGGATAGATAGAACCTGATTAGTCTTGGCAAACCGGAGAAAAGTCTCCTCAGGTTGGTTCACCAACTCAATATTCTTGACTATCCAGTATCGAAAATGAATTTTCTTTTATCCTGTGTCTCAAAAATGGAAGCATTAGTAACATTCTCAGGATAAAGAAAATGCTCATTTTTAGTATCGTGGAGGAAATAGTGTGATTGATTCTTTGAGAAAAGTTTGTGAATTTCCTCCACAATAAGGTTTATCACATCAGTATGATAACACATGTTTTCATTCGGAGTTGTTGGAAGAATTTCAGCATGAGGAATATTTTCACTCCGAATAGTAATGACATCATCCTCATCAAATTTGTTGGAAATAGGATTAGAGATTGGTGCCATTGTTTCCTCATTTGTTTGGAATTGGCTGAAACAATGTGAATTAACTTTGTCGGTCAATTCTGAAAATTGAGTCCGAATTACTCTAAGTTCCTCCATCATGTGTTTAGTAATGTTGCTTATGTGTTCAGTAAAGTTTATTTGTTCCTCCATAGTTGTATATAATGTTTCCTCTAAGGAATCTGTATTAGTCCAAACATTATGTGGAGGTTCATGGTAAGAGTTCGAAAAATCGTGCTCAACATTCCTGCTAGATGGTGCCAATTCCCAACCAATCAGTGCACAGTAGTTGTACTTAGACTTCCAACTTGAAGCAACAGGGTTTTTCCAGCTAAGATTACCATTCTTGTAGTAAGAATAGTATTGAAAAGCTTCCTCCCTTTCTCTAAGATTTGAGTAATCTTAAGAAAAATGGTCGACTCTTTCATAGTCAAAATATGGTTCATCATACTCTACCCTCATGACCTCGTTACTTTCTCGACCATTCTTAACTTTCAAGTTTTCAAATTCTCTAGTCAAGAATTCTACTTCAGATTTAAGGTACTCTTTTTGGCTAAGTTGGTGGGCACCTGTAAAATTGCTAGTACCCTCAGTAGCACTAGATTTTGGATTGTTTTGAAGTGAAGAGAGATATATTGGATAATAGTACTCAAAACGTCGATGATCTTCTTCATTCATTTGTAATTATTTTTTTGTAAGTATTATAAGCGCAAGTGTGTAATAGCGTAATAAGTATACACCAAAAATGTTCACAGGCCAATTGGGAAGGCTGCCAAGGTATCACTTTAGGTTGAAGAGCTTTTCTAGAACTCCCCCAAGTTCTTAGAAAAGGTTGGAGGGTAACGCTAATGTAACGCCCCAACTCCAGGGATCGTTATGATGTGCCTTGTAAACAGTGCTAAACTCGCTAATCGAGTCATTTGGCCAAAAGCGTGTAACTAAGTATGATTAGCAGTCTAGGGACTAAACATTTTGGTTAAGATGTAATGTTTCACTAGAACGTTTAATATATACATTGGGATCCCGAAAATATAATTTCAGAGTTTATTACAGAAAATATTTACAACAGGCCATTCTAAGCGGCAAAACAGGGTTCAACCCTAGTTCCACTTTAAACCTCGGCCGTGGCGGACGAGCAGCTGCATATGTACACGTCATCACCTAAGCTCTCCAACTCAAGGATGGTCTAGCTTCCTCTTGCCTTTACCTGCACCACGTAGCACCCGTGAGCCGAAGCCCAGCAAGAAAACACAATAAAGCATGATATAATATCAACAACGATCATAATAACCATCCAGGACTATCAGTCCAAGCAAATAGGTGACAATAGCCAAAAGTCAAAATAATGAGCATCGCTCCTTCTAGCCATGTGACGATAGGGTCACCAGGGCTTAACTGATAAGTGATCCTTTCATAAGTTTGATTAGGACAGGTGCATGGTGAATGGTCACCAACATAACCTTCCTCCCGACTCTAGAGTCGTGCTATGGACAGCGTCCCTTGGCCGTGTGACAATCAGTCACCGGGGTCATATACCTTGGCCATAAACATCTGGTCATAGACGAGGCAAGCGCTTATAAGTTCTTCGACCTTAGGGTCGGTCCCGCATTAACGCCATGGAGCTATTCAATGCGTGATCATCGACCTTAGGGTCGGTCTAGCATTAGTGCCATAAAACCACTCAATGCGTGCTTCTCGACCTTAGAGTCAGTCCAGCATTAATGACGTGGAGCCATTCAATGCATGATTCATCGACCTTAGGGTCGGTCCCTGACTAGTCAGTGTCATACACAAGTAAGTCATGCCACCAATCATATATCACATGTTCCATATCCATAAACAAGGTATTCTGCATGCTTACTAAACAGGTATTGGTACAATTAGGACCATGCATAAACACAGAGGCTCAAGCTCTGAACGATATCATACTCAGTATACAAGCATGTCCTAATCACATGTTTCTCATGCATCATATACAATATGTCCAACAATTCCAACATGCACCAATAACAGCCATGCATGTCACGCTTAATAATCAACCAACATGCATCAAGAATAGCCATGCATGTCATACTCAATAATCAACCAACATGCATCATAATAGCCATGCATGTGATACTCAATAATCAACCAACATGCATCAATGATAGCCATGCATGTCACATATACACAGGGTGCAGTTTTCTTACCTCAAAGTCGAGCTAGAACGATTAAAAGAACGACCCTTGAGAACGATCAACTTTTAGTCCTTTAGCAGTCACCTAGTCATAACCAAATATAAGGTATCATCAATAAAAATGATCAACATAAGTTCCCAAACCAATATCTAGCCTCCGGGACATCAATCCCCACTTAACCGGGTACTAGGATCAACCCCGAGGCCTATGGTAAGCATCCCTAGGCTTAAAACACAATTTTGGTCAAATCTGCCCTGATGGGCCGTGGCTCATCACCCTGACAGAGGCATTTCTGCCTCAAAATACACCTTAGGCCGCGGCACACAAAAGCCAGGCCGCGGCTCATTACCCAGATCAGCCAAAAATCAGCAACGCACCAGCTCGACCTCCCCTGCATATTCCCCTAGAACCAAGCCATCAAATCAACTCAAAACCTCTTCCAAACACTCATTTAAACCTCCAAACATCACCCATAACTCCCCCTCATCAAAACCCAACCAAACATACACAAAAACTCCCCTTGATTCCCACTTTCTACATCAAAAACCTTAAGCTGAAAGCCAAAAGGAAAACAGAGCATAACCTAAATTCAATGGCTAGAACTCACCTTAAAAACGATTTTGAATCCCCTTAAATGTCTGAATCAAGTTCCCTAGCTCCCACCTTTGATCTCCTAGTTCAACTCCTCAATTTGGGCTCTCAAAATTCAAAGAAAAGTGAAGGGAGAAGCTTGTACGGGAAGAAAGGGAGAGATGAGGATGGGGCTCTCTGTTTTAGTTCTGTGTTTCTACAACCTTCATGTCATATATATCCTTAGGGTTAAAAGACCATAATGCCCTTAAGCCAAGTAAATCCCTCTAAAAGCTTCCGAGGGTAAAACCATCCTTTCCCGCCTATCTCGTTAATTATAGTTAACGCTCTCCAATTCCCACTATTCTCAATATTCCCAAATACCAATAAATAATATCCCATTACCCTTTAATTCCCGGTAATGCTTTAATCATTAAATTCATCCCGAGACTCACCCCGAGCCCCGAACTTAAACCCGTTATGACTAGACCGAACTCTTACATCTCACGATCGTCTCATGTCGAATAGCTCGAACCAATCCACCTTATAATGTGGCTGTATTAATTAATCACAATCATGCACCCAAAATATACAATTACGCCCACAGTGGCCAAATTACCAAATTACCCTCATAATTAACATATGAGCCCATATGCATGCATTCACCATCATATCTTAATATAATTCACGTAAACATGCATATAATCATTAAATACTACAATAAACCAATTATGGCCCTCCCGGCCTCCTAATCAAGGTCCTAAACCTTATTAGGAAATTTGGGGCATTACAGCTAATACAAACCTTATTTAAGAACCATTTTTTCTAAGACAGAATATGTTTGGTTTTTACTGATATCCAAAATTACACAAATGTTCTCAATACTTTGTTTTGATACAAAATTTTATTTTTATTTTTATTTTTATTTTTTTGGAAAAAAAAACTAAATCTAAAAATAAAATCCTAAACCTAAACCTAAAAGTAAAAGTAAAATAAATAAATAAACTAAAAAAATGAATAAATAAATAACTAAAAATGAGCCCAAACAAAATTAAAAACAAATAAACAAATTAAAAATAAACCTAAAACTAAAATAAACAAATAAAATAAAACAATTAAAAATTAAAAATTACTAATGAAAGAAAAATATTATACTACTTTTTTTATAAAAAAAAATTAATTTACTATGCAAACCTTTAATTGTAGAATTACCTCCCCGGCAACGGCGCCAAAAATTGATATCGCCCAATAACTCCTAAGCAGTCGCAGTAGTAATCAGGCTACGTCGTATCCACAGAGAGGCAAACATAACTAAAATTTGGATTAGTAAATAAAAGATAAAAATAAAGTAGAATTGAAGAAATGGATATCGTGAAAGTAAAATTATAGATTAGAGAAAGCGATCAGATAAAGAGCATGGCAAGGTAGAGATGCAGTGCTGTAAAACCTATTCTAACATTGATATCAATTCAAAACATAGTTGCAATTCTACACCATTAATTGCAACTGGAAGATGTACATGTTAAAAACACAAATTAAATAATCTAGATTAAATTGAATCTAACTCCTAATTTCATATCATATCATATTATATATCTAAGAGTGACAAAATACCACTGGCAGAATGCAGGAAAAGACATACAATGTAACAAATATACTAAAATAAATTAACAATCTAAGTTACATAAGAAAAGCATGACTGAACTTATGTAAAAGATGTTAAATAATT
This sequence comes from Humulus lupulus, assembly GCF_963169125.1. Taxonomy (NCBI): domain Eukaryota; kingdom Viridiplantae; phylum Streptophyta; class Magnoliopsida; order Rosales; family Cannabaceae; genus Humulus; species Humulus lupulus. Next base: position 163,962,079 of record NC_084794.1, on the reverse strand, counting down.
TTAGAAAAGAAATTATAAGATGAGAAACAAAATAATTAATGAGATATGGAAATGAAGCATAAGAAGAATCAATATCACTATTAAGAATAAGAAGTACAAAAACTACACTCTAACCTCACCAATATTTCTAAAATAGTTCACTCATTTTTGTCACCTAAAACAAGTAAAACTAAGCTAGAAATAAGAAAAGCAATGAAATAACAAAGTGTATTTTTCCACTCTAAAAAATCTGATCCTTTTTTCCTTCATTTGGCTCTCTATTTCTAGTGGAAATAGGACCCAAAAATGTGTAAAATCGTGTACAAAATAGTGGGAAAGTGGCATAAAAACTGATGGAAGTGGTGCTGGGTCGTGGGGGACATCTGGGGCATGTGGTGGAAGCTGATTGGCTTGGCAGCTAGCACGGTAGAAGCATGGGGGACAGCCGCCAGGCATTGGGACGCATGTCGCTCTCTGGTTGGCTCAGCAGGCTGCACGTTAGGCGGGTGGGACCGTGGCGTCAAGAGGCGTCAGGCACATGTCAGGCAGCTTGGGCGACTCCGGCTTGGCTCGGCTGGGCTGCAGAAGACTTTGGGCCTGGGCTTTATTTTGGGCCTAATCTTGTCAAAAATACCATTTTCTTCATGATATCTTCAATATTAATTCTTTCTTTCTTCTTTCTTTTTCTTTGTGTCAAATTACATTTTATTTCCTGAAAATTAAACACAAATTAAATTAAAATTAACATTTTCAAATATAAAATAGATAACAATAAATCCATGAAAATATTAATTAAAACTTAATTAATTTTAAACTTTAAAACTAATAAAATGATACTTTTGAGCACTAATCAGCCATCGCAATATGTAAGAATTCAGGTTCACCACCGATGCCTGTGTGGCTAAGTTAGTTGGCCATCACGATATGTAAGAAGTCTGGTTTGCCACCAATGTCTATCTGGCTAAAGTCGGTTGGCCATCGCGATATGTATGAAGTATGGTTTGCTACCGATGCCTGTGTGACTAAAGTCGGTTGGCCTTCGCAATATGTAAGAAGTTCGGTTCACCACCGATGCTTGTGTGGCTAAAGTCGGTTGGCCATCGTGATATTTAAGAAGTCCGGCTTAACACCCTTGACATAAGAGTCTGATTAAACTCCGTGACACGTTAGTAAATTAATTCAAAAATCAAATTTCTATGGCTAAGAAAGTATGTCGAATTCCTCTAGGAGTCTGGGTAACCGGTTTAACTAGTTTACACCAGTCGACGCAATGGTGAGATATGCTAAGATATGGTTAGATATGTTAAGATATGTTGAAGGTTCCTCTGGAACCGTAAGTAATTATGTATGATATGATTCGAATGACTAAGTAAGTATGTATGTTATGATACGACTAAGTAAGTAAGTATGTATGTTACTAGTTAAGATTGTATATATCCTCTAGGATTTTTTGCGTGCAGGTTATAAATTTTGTTATGAGGCATGACCATAAGTTTGACAGGACATTTGCACGTCTTAAATTGTATGTTAGGGTTCGGTTTCATCAGAATCCTATTCTTGGTTGATTATCAGCCTAGTTACAATTAATTAAGTTCTTGCTTTGTTTATGTGGTTATGTTTGTTAAGTTTTTCTTAATAAGTTCGTGTTGTAGGTAAGCTCAAAGGCAAAGTGGATATCAGAATCCTTTTGGGAATTTGCGTTTTGGGGATTAGAACACATATGATAATTAATAGTTTATTTTGGGCTCGTTGAATGTTTTAAAATTACGACACTGTAATTCACTTTTAAGTAAGCGCATATTTATGAACTATTGCATGTTTTGAAATGTTTTTTATACGGATTTTCGGTTACCTTATTTTAGAAAATGGTTATGTTTTTCGCAAATTATGTTAAGAGATTTTTCAGGACGTTACAGATGGTACTAAATGATTATTATTATAAACATAGGGTACCAAGTATGTATTTCGATAAAACGAAGGGTACCAAATGAGTATTTATAAATATATTTGTACAATGTTAAGGGTGTCTTAAGTATATTAAATGAAGTGGGTTTGAATTAAAGCAATAAAAAATAATTATAATGTATAGGTTTATATAATAATAATTTAAGCTTATCCAAATATTAGAATAATACAAAAAATGTGTTATTGTATCTTTTACAATAACACTGGTTTATAAGCATAAAATTATGTTATGCAAACTATTTTCTATAATGCAGAAACTGTGTTATTATAAAGTGTATCATAACACTACTTTATAAGTACAAAAAGATGTTATATAATCTATTTATAAACACCATAATGCAATAATTATCTAACTATTAAATAACACAACAAAAGTGTTATCGTAGGCTATACCATAACACATGTCTATAACTATGGAAAAGTGTTATGCAAAGTGCTCCAACCTACTATAACACCGCTTTCCTTAACACATCAAAAAGTATTATGGTATATATTTGATAATAATTTTTCGGTCTTAGTTACCTTATAAATATAATCTATAAAAAATTGATAATACTTTAAATTTAAAATAAATACAGTCCAAAATAAAATATATATTTTTTACTTTCAATATTTTATTTAATTAATTTCATTCATATATTACAAAATATTATAAATATATTAATGCATAAAAAATATCAAATATATTTTTTAATTTAGATTTTGACTTTTTATTTTAAGAAAACTATATGTATTGTTAATCAATTTTATAAAGTATATTATAATTAATTTTAAGGGAGATCATTTTTATATTATCATTAATATTTTTAACTAAAAATAGGCATTAGGGACCATTTTTTTATAGGGTAAATAACTATTTGGTACCCTGTATTTTGTTGTGCAAATTTGGTACACTATGTTTTGAATAATGCTCTTCTAGTACCCTGTAATATAAAATTGTACATATTTGGTTCTTTGGACTGAAATTTGATCAATATTGCCAAACTGCCATCAGTTATATGTAATTAAATAATTAAATTTGAATTTGAAACTCATATACTTGAGGGTAGTTTTGTTATATTAATCAAATTTGAGTCTAAGGTACCAAATATGTACGATTTCAAATTACAGGGTACCAGATGACATTATTAAAAATATTAGGTACCAAGTCTGTATTTCGATAAAGCACAGGGTGCCAAATGATTATTTATCATTTTTGTCATTTGAAAAAACATAGGATTATTTTTTTATTTTTTGGAAACCCACGAATTAAACTTGGTAATGTGCTTAAATTGAAGGCCTAAATGGTAATTTCTTATAATATATCCATAATCTATGTGTAATGTTATTCATGTACGAAACATCGCTTAATCTTTTAATGGATCTTCATTAAAAAAAATAAAAAATTATCTTAATTAAGTTTTGGTTCAAAAAGGGGAGGAAATTATATATATACCAATTTTTTTTTTTAAGAGAAAATTAATAGTAATGATATATACATACATTTTTTAGACCCAAACATTATACACTATGTGACAATTTTTTTTACCCAATCATGTTTAGTATAGATGGGTCCGAGTAAATTAAAATGTCTTGTCACATACGTGTAATTTTTGCATGTAAAAAGTGTGCACATATAAATACTAGGAAATTAAATACCAATGTAAAAGAAAAAGGAATGAAAGTAGTATTAATAGAATTTCACATTTATACGTAATTAAACATCAATAAATTAAATGATATTATAATTAATTGTGAAATTATAAAATACAATTTTTGTTATGATCCACCTATGTCATGTTATGGAAAAGGCTGGGTTATGGCTTCTCCAGTAAACACTATAAGAAAATACATGAAAAATAAAATAAATAAAATGATCCTGTCAAGTGGTAATAATCAGATTGTGATTGGCCCACATGGTACAAAGAGCCAAAGTAATAGTGATAAACACACCTATCTTTTTCAAAAACACAGTCAAATTATTTGCACCTCTTATGTTAACCACTGAAACTTTTCCTTTCTCGTTGCACAACTTAGCTCCAATGCCTCTTTTCATCCTTTGCTTGAGTACCAAGATATCACAACCATTTTCATTTCCTTCAACTCCAGCACTAGTAGCACTTGCAGCAGCAACTACCTGTTCCACGCTTGTCGAAATAAAAGAAATCATGCACATAATGGTGCTCATTATTGTCCACCATGCTAACTTCATTGATTTGGTCATTTCCACAAACATGGCTTTAAACACAGTAGTAACAGAGATGAAAGAATGTTGATCATGATCATGTGTACTATTCTCGGATTTCTTTCCAGAATTCGAAGCAGTGGCTTTCGGACCTACCAAGAAGTGGTTGCTCAATAATAGCACTGGATTCAGATGGACTTGGACAGTTTGAGAAGGCACTGATTGATGAAAGAATGTCTCAGCAACCTGACGAGTCGAGACGAATAGTCCATGATTGACTTTGATCTCCTCTACGACCTCAAAACTTGGAGAACTTGAATATTCATCCATGTTTCCCTCGTCTATTAAGTGTTCATTTGGGCCACTATTGATGAATCCAAGGGAGAATTGATCGTTTGTCTGGTCAGTGTCTTCATTGAATTCCTTATTATTACAGCTGCTTTGATGACCTGCATCAACTTTATATAAATATAAATATATATATATATATATATAACACTTGTCTCAGTGAAATGTTCGAAGAAATAAAAATGTACATAAGGAAATAGAGGTAACTGGAAACCAACTCATTATTTAATATGAATAAACAAAAGAAATATAGAATTTAAATCAACCTATTTTACCGTTGATGTCTTCATGTTCTTCTCTTCGATAGCTTGAAATATTTTCAAATGGAACTATTTTGTGTTCTTCCACGAAGCTCTGTTCAATTTTAAAAGAGAAGGGTTGATGTTGATGTTAGTCTATAGATAGCACTTTATTGAAAAATTAAAAATGTCATATATATGATGAATATGAATTAAGATAAAAGAAGAGAAATATTTGGGTTGCACACAATATACACAAACTTTATGCTAAATAGTGTAAATTTTGTGCATTATAGAAGAATTACATTACAAAGATATTGACTATTAATTTGGAAAGATTTAGTTCAATAATGTTCTTAAGTTATGTATTTATGAGTGGAACATTGTGTATATAAATGATTTGTCGTGTGTTAAGTATTATGAAGAATTTACATTAATGTTGTTGATAGAATACAAGGATTCGTGTATAAACATATATATATATATGTGTGAAAATCTATTATAATAACAATAACAATTAAGTTCATACCTCCTCTACATCTTTGCTGGACATTCCTATCCATCTCAGATTCTCCACAGCTCTCTGATCCGATTTGAAACCTTCTTCGAAATCTCCAATCTCGATTGACCTCGCTAGGTGATTTTCCCAGGATTTGTCCATATACCGCATAGGATTCATGTCGTTGTTGTCTAATGATTGGTTGTGTTGAGTGTCTCGGCCAACCATGAAGCTGAAATCATCAGCCGCAGTACCAATAATATTAACATTAGTTGATCCCCACATAGATGTCTCATCCACAAAGTTACTACTGGGCTGGTTTATGAGTTCTTGAGAAACATGAGCAACAGAGAGAATTTCTTGCAAGATATCAATGTCGTTGGCGCCAGTTTCTGGCATGGCGTGATGATAATGACCACTTGATTGCATCACTTTAAATTCATTAATATTCCCTGAAGAGTGGGGAAAATCTTCTACCTCCAACGGTGGAAGTGTGAGCCTATGCTGTAACCTAGCGCACTCTAGTGCTACATCAACCTGTGAGTAATAGCCAATTGAAAAAAAAATTATTTATTGGTAAATATATGTACAAGTTGATTTATAAGTATTCAACAGGTAAAATATTGCTGTATTATTAAGTTTAAAATGGAAACCATTGCGAATATTAGTATAATTTATAAAATATAATATTTATCAAACTTGAATTTCCTAATAAGTATTAGCTTTTTTTAATAATAATAATAAAGGTGATATATATATATATATATAACTATAAAATGAAAAAAGTACCTTGGATGGAGGGTAAGAAATGCCTCCGTAATTCTGAAATGATGAGTTAGGAGTTGTAGAGAAGTTATAATTAAAAGAGTCATCATCAGATAAGAAGTGCGTCCATTTATTATGTGGGTGGTGATCTGGTCTACATCTTTGCATCATAGACGTTTGAGCGGAGCAAGTGTCTGCAGGCACCATTGGATAATTGTTGCTCTCAAAATCCTCACATCTTCCATCCGAATATATTTCAATGCTTGAAGAATGATCACTAGTCATATTAATATGGCGATTATTATGCTGATTATGACTGTGATGATTCTGGTTTATATGATTAGTACTAGTGCTTGTACTTGCGTAATATTGCTCTCCAATCTTTGGCCCAACAGCACTTTTCTTGAATACACGACAAAGTGCATATGCATCCTACAATAATATAGCCATCATTAGTTTTGATTTTTTTTTCTGTGGTATATACACGTTTGCTTTATAAGAATGGGAAGATATGGATGAGAGAATTAGATCAAAATTATAAAAAGAAGAAGAAGTAGTAGAAACTTAAACAGCATGGTAAGAAATTTAATTGAATGAAAAATTACGTACCTGGAGACCGGAAGGAATCTCACACTCTCGCTCATCAAGACGATATTCATGCATAACCCAGTCAGTTCTAGAGCCATGAGGAGCCCTTCCTCTGTAGTAAACCAATGTTTTTTTCATGCCAACTGCACGTGTCTGCGAGTTCACCTTTCGGTCTTTCCCTGTGGCCTTCCAATATCCACCTTTTGTTGCCCGATTTGTCCTCGACCCATTTGGATATTTACGATCTCGGGGACTGAAGAAATACCACTCCAGATCTTTGCTCGGTAACAATGACTTCCCTGCATGTATTTTCAAATATTATTTATATCGAAATTAAAGAATAATATTTTCCTTCAAAATATATAAAACATTCATTATATTGTTTGAAGTTTTCATTAAACGTGATCGTTGATTCTTTTTTGGGTTGGTTTTTCGTACGTATGCTTGTCTTTCATTAGAAGTAAAACCCTAACAAGGCAACCAAGGAAAATAAAAAAAAAATTAAAGGTATATTTTAAAAAGACGTAAAGGATTGCTTGGGAAATCATGCATATATTTCTTGAAGAGAATGTAATTCTTTTCTTTCCTTGTAGTGCTTTTTGACTGGGGTCTCTACCCCTATGAAATCTTCGTGTTCACAACAGAAGCTATAGCTAGCCCTGTTGATAAAGATCAAGGGACCATATCTTGGTGCGACCTAAAGTAGTTCCCTTTTTCCACAACCACAAATACTAATATAATTAAAAGCACAACATATTTGACTGGTAAAGTGCTGTGTATTAGATCAAAGTCATTCGAGTTAATTAAAATCCAATTCGGCCCATAATTGATTGGAGGATAAAAAAAGCTACCATTAAAAAGAGCAATTATTTCATATGGAAGGCGCATTTTTATCAATAATGATCTCTTCTAAAAGGTTTTCTAGCCCCTGCGCTCTATATGTTACTTTATGAAGTACCCGCTCCAAGTGGGAAAAAAAAGCACAAACATATACGAATTCGCTAGAAAAATACCTGTACTATTAACATTATTAAGAAAAGTAATAGTGTTGTTTTCAAATTTCTTTAGTAAGTTCATAAATTTTGATCCAAAAATGTTTTATTATCACTAGAATCAACTAACATAATCTCGCCTTGGCTGATTCATATAAAAGTGATCAAAACAATCGGATTGAGACGAGATTACTACCAAACCTACGTAATAAATTTATGTTAAATTATCAAAGCTTGTATCTACACATATTTGTTATGTAACATAATCTATTTTCTCAACACTCTTGAGGTGATTAATCAAAAAAAAACAATGATATATATCACGAAACAATTAGTGACATGGAAAGAGAGAGAGAGAGAGAGAGAGTATATGTGTAATATTATAAATAAATAATGATTACCTGGTAAGTCCCAAGGTTCACACTTGTAGAGATCAACCTCGGGGATGATCTCTAAATCGATCTTACGGCCGTTGATCTTTCTCTTGAGATAGTAAGCTACTAGTTCCTCATCGGTTGGATGGAATCGAAAACCAGGCGGCAATGAAACTGGTGCCATTTCTTTCTCTCTACCTCTCCCTGCTGCTAATTTATCTAATTTATTTATTTATATATGTGTTTATAATTTCAATACTCCTCTCTCCCACGTTCGTCACCTGATCAGTTATTAAAAATTGAAGATTACAAAAGGATCAGCAAAATGTAAATATATATATCTGTGTGTGTGTTTTTAATAATTCACAAAACCCTACTAGTTTAGCATAATCGTTAACAAAACTATGCAAACCAAAAAAAGGCAAAAAAAACCCTTTTAGAAGAGAAGAAAAAAAACTAAGAGTTTCTGATCATTTCCTTAGAAGAAAACAAAAGTTAAAGTGTATGAATATTTATATATATGACTGAATCATGAGTATATATATATATACGTGCATGTAATTAAGAGTATTAAGAGCTAGGTCTTTACGACTAGAAGGGACAGAATTCAAGACGTACCTCTAATAGAAACAAAACTGAAGAGAGAGAGAGATGGATGGAGGGAGGGAGGGAGATTGAGAAATATTGGAGGAGTGAGAATATTATTGTGAGAGGTTTGATTGCTTGAAGGGTTTTGTTAATATGAGGACAAAAAGGAGGAGAGAGAAACCAAAAAAGCAGAAAGAAATAGGCGGTCACCCCCTACCTTCAATATATGTATTTTTTTAATAATTTCTTTATCTCACTTTAAGAATTTCTTTCCTTTGTTTTAAAGTCCATACCATAATACAAATATGATTCTTGTTATCGTTCCCCTCAAGCCTTACTGTTCCTCTCTCTCTCTCTATATACCTCTCTGCCAATTATCCCATTCTTCATTCTTGTCCTTTCTTGGAATCTGAGATACACGTGGTGATTTCTGATAGGTTCAAGTTACGAGGCCGGCCTATTACTCCTTCAGATTATTAATTTCTACGTTGCGCGCGAGACATAAACAGATGAAAACTTAATTCGGCGGCGCCTTGAAGAATATCTTAAATTGAATAAAGAATGTCCCTTTCCCTATATATATCCCCATTCGATCTTTCCTGTTTCTTTTCCCACTTCGTTTCAAGTCATTCCCTTATTTGTTCATTGTCTAATTCTTACTCTTCTTAAATTAATTTATTTCTAAAATATTATTATTTTATTAATATTATATAAGTTCAATCTATTTTAATACAGGTTCCACTTCCATGCACGCCGAAAGTGAATGTATATATATATATATATCTTCTGTATTAATTATGCATGTGGCTACTTATCTATGACATGATATATATGAATATAATAAAATTTGGAAAAAAAATCGAAATTAACGTAGGTTAAATTCCCCTCAAGTAAACAAATATATAAATTAAGTGTACAAATATTATACGTCAACATATCTAACTCTGGAATTCGTAATTAAGTTTTCAGATGTGTATTTATTCAGCATCTAATATTAAATTAAAAACTTATACGTGAACAATATTTAACATCAGAAATGTATAAATCCTAACTAATTAATAAGATATACACCTTCATATTTAAAGGTCACATAATCTAATTTGCAGGTTCATTTATAAATTAAACATACAGTTCAATTAATTGCATTTATCAACACTACAAGAAAATAGACTTTGCGCCGGCAAAAAATATCATTACCGGCGCAAGTGGTGAAATGCGCTAGAAAAAACAAGGTCTTTTGCTGACGCTCATTTGCGCCGGCAAAACTAGGCCAGCAAAATTTTATTAGGAAATTTCAATTTATTAAGAAGAGACTTTTGCCAGCGCATTTCATCTAACGCGCTCGCAAAAGTCAACGTGAATATTAAATTGATGTACGTTTTTAAAGAGGTACTACAACAAAAATGGGTTTTAGGGGCGACGCATGTCGCCCCTAATAACCCGAAAAGTCGCCCCTGATTAGTCGCCCGTGAAAAAATGTCTCTAAAGGGTACATTAGGGGCGACTCGAAGGGTCGCCCCTGATATTCAAATATCAAAGGCGACACAGTTGCCCCTAAAACTTGAAATGTCGCCTCAAAAATTTGAAAATTTTGAATTATTTTTGTCGATATGTCGCCCCTAATACTCCATTAGTTGCCCCTAATACTATATTATGTCGCCCCAAATGGTTGCACGTGGCATATTATTAGGGGCGACAGTGTCGCCCCTAATACTATTTTATTTATAAAAAAAATAAAATTAATTAATTAAATACAATTTTAATTAATTATTTATCGAAATTATTATTTAAAATTTAAATAATTGAAAAAAAAAATATTAAAAATAAAAATATTATATTAAATATTCAAATTAGTTTATTAAAATAACAATTGTACATATTCATAATACATTAACATAGCAAATATTCATATTGTTCATAAAATTTAACAATAATTAATAATAAAATAAACCTAGTCTCCTAAATCAGCTGCCTCGTCCTCCTCCCTATTGTCTTCTTGTTGTGGTTGTTGCGGTGGCGGCATCGGCCAATGATATTGGGGAGGTAATGTAGACGATCCAGCTCCATACATGTAGGGATACAATGGCTAGGAGGACGGTGGAATCGGCCACGGATAAGGTGTTGCTCCGTACATATATGGAGGTACCATATGTTGAGATGGCGCTGCCCCGTACATAGAAGGATGAGTTGGAGCTGGAGGTTGAGAAGACGAAGCCCTAGAAATATTGTCACTATCAGGCACAGGCGGCATCTGAACGTTTGGTGGAAAAAATGAAGGTACAAAATATTGAGTTAAGAAATTAACTTGATCAGTCAATTTCTGTAGATTATTCTCCAATTTTTCTATATATTCTCTTGAATGATGAGGAGGAACTTGAGACTCGCTGAAGTGAGAGTGTTGGGTAGATGATGACCCCGACCTCGACCCCTTCAATTTGCGGCCCACTCCTCACATATGTCCACACCTTTGGCCTAATACTTTTTGTAGCACCTCCACCTGATCAACTGATGACGGACTATCATTATTAGAAGCATCAGTGGATGTTTGTTGAGTTTGTAACTCAAAATCAGCCTTCAGTTTTTCCTGTTTTCAAAAAATGTTAGACACTAACATTAAATATAACTCTATTAATATTAAAAAATATAATTCAAACTTACATAATCTTGGCGAGCATCATCGTTTACGAAATCATTTGTTGCTTTCTTCCAAAGATAATCCTTCCATGACTCAATGAGGTCCGGGTTCGTCTAAGAAATATAACCCAAATGTTAGAGAACATATAATTTAAAAGAACATAATTTTGATAATATTTTATCTTTTACTTACCTTTTCAAAACGAACGGCTGCCAGCGATTTTGTACCCTGCGTTGTAGAATACTTTTGTTTCTTCTGATTTTGCTTATTCTTTATGGAGCGCGCAATAAATTGTGGACTTGTAAATAACTGACAGATCTGCTTCCACTCCTCCTTGTTAACATCATTAGTTGGGTTGTTTAGAACCTTATCTCAATCCTCCGGTCCATTGTAGTGTTTCTCAAAGTGTTCGTGTCTTAGTGTTTTCCTATTACGGTATCGGTCTTTCATCTCTCGATCGATACCATCTAAACACTTTAAGAAATCCTCGCGACCCGCTATTTGATAATAGTACTAAATTGAAAATTAAACATATTAATAATATATGTACTATATTAAAGAAAATTTTTAAAAATATATATTTAATATTATTTTTACCTGAATTATGCCAAGGACATGATCCTTGTATTGTTTAGGCACTAATTCCCATGAACCGTAATGTCCGGGAACTTTCGTTTTAATTTGGGTTCCCACAAGGCGGACAAAAGCAGCGTGCTCGCCCCCAACAACCTTGTACGTTCATGGGCAAAACGTTACTTCCAGTGGTTTTCCATTTTTACGCCGCCTCTCCTCTAGATCTTTTCCAAAGGCTGCGCTACGACCTTTTTTCTTAGTTGGGATTCCTGTATTTTTTTTTATTAATAATACATAGAATATTAGTATATACATGATAAACATATGTGAGTAAATAAAATAACAAAAAAATTACCTGACTCGCATGTAGTTGGGATCCTAGTAGGATCCGGTGGAGGATCACCGCCAGCGTCTCCACCGTGAGCTCTAGCTACATCTGCTGACATCTACTAACACGACAGTAATTTAACCTATCTATTTTAATATTTAATTATTATTTATAATTAATTTATTGAGTATTATTTCAATTGATTAGGTAATTTGAAACATGCTATTTGGAAACGAACTTTTTATTTCTCAATATGTATAATACATTGAACACTAGATACAAAACTAAGTAGAATAGTCACTATCCTCACTAATTACATCAACATCTATCGGGCACACATCATCAGTATTATCATCACTAAGGTCGACAATTAATTCATCCTCATCTTCTGCTTCTTCTACACTGTCTGCCATATCATCTTCATTGTCATTAATAAATCATCTTCTTGAACAACTAAAGAAGGTCGATGGGCCGTGTTGACTTCAGTCGCTGGTACATCAGATTGCTGAACAACCAACTCTCCGAGATCCACAGTCAAAACAAAATTCGATGAGTTGGTGTCATGTACAGCATCAACATCAGCAATCATATCTGAAGCATCTGAAAAGTCCCAAACTTGCCGATGATTCACTTCTTGGACAACTTTCCAATCTCGTCCTCTAACGAGATCATCGATGTAGAATACTTGTTTTGCTTGACTAGCTAGTATGAACGATTCATCTTTATACCATTCACCGCTAACATTGATACCAGTAATATTATTTACAGTGATGGTTTTCTTTTTTTTTCGGATCTGTATTGAACCATTTACATCGAAATAATACCACCGAATAAGAACCAGTAAAAGACAGCTGGAGTATTTCTTCAAGTTGCCCGTAATAGTTAAAACCTTCTGTTCCAGCAACACACACTCCACTATTTTGTGTAATTCGATTCTGATCTCGATTGTATGAAACAAATCAAACTCCGTTCACTATACATGCTTGGTAGGAGTAAGCCAATAGATCTGACCCAGATGCTAAAGCTAGTAATTCATCAGCATGCTCTAATGACCCAAGCTGGTGCAAGTCATATATCTAATAATAAAGAAATATATTAGAATGAGAATGTAATTTGTAGTATGCAATTTGCTAAGTAAAAGTTACCTTCTTATGAAACCATGAACGAAACTCTTTCTTATGTATCAATTTTTGATTGGCAGCCATATCTCTTTGTTGCACCTCAGTTAGGTGTTCCTTGTTAATTAATTAACAATGTCAATATTGTTAATTAAAGAGTAGATTGAACAAAGAATAAAATGAATATTAATTATGTACTTACTCTAAATACACTTCAGTTTCTGGAGAATTATCCAATATGAACCACTTAGCTTTATTCCGAGTATTTTCATCGAGGGGCATGGGAATTCCCTTACTAAGAGGACGACGTTGAGATTCAAACACTGTGAGGTGTCGATTCACATACGGTGCATCTTCGTTACGATCAGGCTGATTAAATTTTTCCACACCTTTGAAATACATTGAACAAAATGTCAAAGCCTCATCTGCAACATATCCTTCTGCTATAGATCCTTCAGGACGAGCTTTATTCCTGACATATTTTTTAATTTTTTTCATGTATCTTTCAAAAGGATACATCCACCTCATAAATACAGGTCCTCCCAATATTGCTTCATCAGGCAAGTGCAAAACCAGATGGATCATTATGTCAAAGAATGCTAGAGGGAAAATCAACTCCATCTTGCATAAAATAACAATCAAGTCATCCTTAGCTTTCTCCATATCAGAAACGTTCAGTGTCCTAGAGCACAATTGTTTGAAGAAATTACACAATTCAGTGATGGTAGTGGATATAGATTCTGGTAAAAACTTGCGAATACCTACTGCAAGTAATCGTTGCATTATCACATGAAAATCATGGGACTTCAACCCAACAATGTTTGAGTCATTGTCTGTGACTTTTTTCTTTAGATTAGAACAAAAATGATCGGGCAACTTCACTCCTTTAAAAAATCTCGCCTCTATTCAAAAGTGAACACGTATGGAGCATGCAGTTTCATTAACCTTTTATTGGCATCCACAACGATTTCCTAACCCCCATATTCTTTAAATCATGTCTTGCGTTAGTGGTGTCCTTAGATTTATCATTATCTAACAAAGTCCCAAGGAGACTGTCGCACACATTCTTCTCCACATGCATCACATTTAGGTTGTGTTTTAACTGATTTGAACTCTAGTAATCAAGTTCATAGAAAATACTTTTTTTCCTCCAATTACTTTCCCCTGCACCTCGCTTGCGCTTCACCCCCCCAAATCTATCATGTTTACCAGATACTTGAAGCGGTAAAGCATTGACTTGATCTAAAACTTGTTGACAAGTAAACTGTTGTGGAGGATTTCTTTTCTCAACTTTTCCATCAAATTCCTTGTCCCTTCTATACTTATGATTACTCCTCAAGAATCGCCTATGACCGACATACGATGTCTTACCAATCACTCGAATGGAAGTGATGTCTTCATTGCACGTTGGACATGCTTTATACCATTGCCCGCTCCAACCAGACAAGCTACTACGAGCAGGGAAATTGTTAATTGTTGTTAGGACTAGTTTTGGTATGTTTTTATGGCGTGTTTTAAGAGGCAATTTTAATCTTTTATTTGGTTTTGTGCGATATTATGCCGGTGTTTATTTTGTTTTCAGGATTAAGTGTGGTTATGAAGGAAATAGTTTGAAATTGGAGGAAAAGCGCTTAATTCTTGAAGAAACGGTGTTAAACGGGTTAAGGAATGGAAGCTAGGTGAAACCGGGGGTCAAATTGAAGATTTGGTGAAAAAATGGAATTAGAGCCGCAGCTCTATGGTGTAGAGCCGCGGCCCTATGAGTTACAGAGAAGGAAAAACAAATCTGTCAGCATTAGAGCTGAGGCTCTATCAGATAGAGCTGAGGCTCTATTAAAATCTGAATTAGAGCTGCGGCGCTACATGAAGTCAGAGAGGAAATCCGGGTCGCGAAATGCAATAGAGCTGCGGCTCTATCAAATGGAACCGCGGCGCCAGTTCGTACGGAAGCCGAAGTTAGGGCATTTTTCAAGGGCAATTTTGTCCTTTCGCACATAATTAATTAGTGATTATAAAAGCTTTCTTAATGACATTTTTAAAGAGGAGATTAACCTAGGAGACGGTAGAAGGCACATTAGAGAGGATTGCAAGCGGAATCGAAGAATTCATCACAGTTTTCTTTTTTTCTACTTTGAATTTCTGTATTTTGGATGCCTTTTATTTCTTCTATGGTTATTATGGATTTGATCATGAACTAAACTAATTTTCTAGGGTGTTAATGGATTCTCTTGAACCTTTATTTTAAATTAATGCAAGTTTTATGATTTCAATTTTATCTTGTGATTTATTCAATTCGAACCTAATGCTTGTGAATGATTGATCACCATTAACATGAAATATATGATTTTGATTCGAAATCTGAAAAGTGAGAATTGAATATTGTTGACGCCGTTTTTCGTCAACAGTGAAAGAAGAGCACATAAACAATAGTTGATAATGGCCAATTGAAATAAAACAATGTAAACACACGATTTTTACGTGGTTCAGCAGTTAAATCTGCCTAGTCCACGAGTCTTTGTTATTAAACTCAAGATTATCTCTAGGAATTCTTCAAGAATGAATTCTCCAGAGTTTTCTCTCAAGGATCAGAATTCGGTCCTTTACAATGGTGCATGGCCTCTCTATTTATCGAGAAGGCTGCAGAATACTATCCCACATATTTTGGGTAGTTACTCTTTTTGTATAAATAAAATAAATGGCTTTAAATGCCTATAATTAGATATAAAAGGAAACGTCCCCTGAAGACCACGAGACGTATAACTGACCAAATAACATCCCACGATTCTAGGGGATTTATAATAATAAATGAGGATTACATCTCATATTTATAACACTTGTAGATATTCAAGGTGGTTATCGCGTATCTCTAAGGCTTTAGCTTCCCAGGTTTTCCGTCATCTATCGAGCTAGAAACATCTCTCGAGGCCACATGTCTTTCGAGATCGTACGTGCGTCGAGCTCGGGACCCCTGATCCGAAGTCGTCCCTGAAGATGAGTGTGTTCCCGGAGCTATCTTTCGAGATCATAAATACTTCGAGGTCACCGTACTCGAGGTCGTCTATATCCTGCAAGCTCGACATACAATCTTGGAGCACGTTTCCAACCTTATGAGTCCACTTATTTGCGAATCCAACTTTCGAGGTCATAATTAATATAGCTCGAAATCTGGGTGTAACATCTTGCCCCCTCAAAAGTATTTGTTCGAATCCTAAGAGAAGGAAACTTTTGAACTACTTTCTTTGAGAACTGTACCGTCATACACTCTTGAAAATGGACACGCGTTAATTGGGTATTGCTCATTTTTGGTACTTGAGTACCTTGGAAACACGCCCACGATCGTCCGTCTGACACCTTTTCGGCGCCATCTTGTCATTGATCCCTGACCGCTGGATTTTGCAAGGATTTTGTTCAACGTTCCAGATTAATTCCTTTTTCCCACCTATATATACAAGACCCCACTCTTCATCTTCTTTTTTACTTTTGTTCACCATAAGCAAGAAAAGAAGAAAACCAGAGACCTTCATAAAAAGCTTCTGTCCCGCGCATGTTTTCTCGGCCAAAGAAACAATGAAATCCTGGTCTGTTCGAGTCAGTGAGTTCTTATTTGCTACCTCTTCTTCAATCGACAATCTCTCTGTCGTCGCCATTATTGTGTAAGTAAGCAATCTTTGTTTCCCATTTTGTTAGTTTTTATTCAAATTGTTCTTGCTGTGTATGTGTATATGCTAGTTTACATCCTTAGCATAATACGATAGGAGGCTTTAATCTGATAGACTCTTATGCTTTTTAGACTTCCGTACTGGATTTATATCACTGGCTTATACCCAGTTTTCATATTTGAGTGAGGTTCCAATTTTCTGGGTTTTGAAAATTTTTTAGACGACGTTTCTTGTACACTAAGTTTTCGGGTAAAAAACATGGGCCTTGATAAATGCACGAAACCCTAGGTTGCCTTTCCTGGTTAACCGCCACTTTCTTTTCCCTTGACTTTCGGGATTTTCAAAATATTATCCACGCTCCTTTCTTTTTTCGTGGAACGCACGTCCTGACTCTTCAATAAGGGTCTTGATATTTAGCTTGTTTTGCTCCTAAACCCCGAGCTCGTAAGTTCGATCTCGGAACTCTTGCATGCCTGGCCCTCACCATTTTTTCTTTCTCACTAGATGTCACAGAATCTGGAAAGACGGTGGGGGTCGTTGCTGGCACTCCCTTACGAGCCAAAATCTTCGAGCCCAGAATCGCTATTCGCCCGTAATCAACGTCGGATAAGAGAATACGAGCAAGAGGACATTCGAGCTCACTACCGCCGCCAGATTGACGAGGTCATAGAGGGGAAGAGGAGAGTTCTTCGAGAGGCCCTCTATCCGGAATCCGATTCAGGACCTAGATCGATTCCTTTCGATCCTTCGTTAAAGGTTACTGTCGCGTACCATCCGGGAGAGCTCAAATTCTCACTAATGGGGGAACCTTCCCCCTCGCAGCCGGGGAGAGAAATGTTTGAGGCCGAGCACTACTGGAGCTCGGTTACCACAACTAGCCAGATAAGTGACATCCTGGCTTTCCATGGCCTTAGCCTGTCAGGCTCCTTGAAGTTTCGACCTCCGGCCAACCATGAGCGAAGCTGCTTCGCCCCTGGGGGCCGCGACGCCAGTGTGAAATACGTGGCCTGGAGCCAGGAACATATGAGGGCAGGAGCTCTGTTGCCCTTGAAGTCTTTTTTCAAGGACTTCACGGACTTCGTTGGGTTGGCTCCGTTC
This sequence comes from Humulus lupulus, assembly GCF_963169125.1. Taxonomy (NCBI): domain Eukaryota; kingdom Viridiplantae; phylum Streptophyta; class Magnoliopsida; order Rosales; family Cannabaceae; genus Humulus; species Humulus lupulus. Next base: position 163,944,167 of record NC_084794.1, on the reverse strand, counting down.
CAACTCAACACCAACTCTTACAGGGTACTGTCTGCCCTGAGGTCCTTATACCATGAGATGGGGTGGGAAGGACCTTCGCCTCAAGATATCTTGTATCTCTTTTGTCTGAAAAGTAACCCCTCCCGAGCTCGGGGAGGGGATGGCTTTTATTACCTTTCGAGCTATCCCAAGGAAAGGAAGGTCTTTGAAGATCTTCCCAATCATCCGCCCGATTTCAAAAGGGCTTTCTTCTGGACAGATGGTCTGTCCCCGTCTCGACACTATTCGTTCAGGCGGATTCGTAAGTATTCTTGTTATCTTTATTTCTGTGCTCGCGACTTTAGCTCTTAGACTCGTACTTAGTAGAAATATGTTGTCTTTCAGCCAATTTTCAGCGTCCCACTCCCGACGATACAATGTAGGAGCATAGAGAGACCCTGCTCTAACTCCCACGTGGCAGGAGGTCCCTCTTATACCTTCTACACGAGGATAAGCTCCGAAAGTACAGACTTTTGGGGGAGGGCCAGTCCACCTTTGACTGGTCCAATATAAAATATGAAAACTGGGAACAGGTGCCACTGCCCATAGGCTCCCTTCCTTCGAGGAGAGAAACGAGGCCGCCACTTCTAGTTCGCCCAAAGAGCCCGCTGTTTGGGAATGAGGCTAATGATGAAGCCTCGAGCTCGGATTCGGATGAAGGTAAAGTCCTTCCTACCTCGAGAATGTGGTCCCCGACCTTACTAAAACACAGGCCCAATAGGTTAGTCTCGTGCCCACAGGATAGATACCACTTCTACATATGGAGTTGGGTAGATGACTGTGTTCATAGGTTTGATAGTGGGCTCGGGAAATACGACACCATGTACACCATGGACGAGATGTGGAACGGGATAGCCGTTCAGTATGGGACCAACGATTATAGGGACCTCTCGAGGTTATCACCCACATATAAGGAAGACACTCCCCCCGCCTCCTCTGAAGACGAGGGAATTTCATGGTCCCCAAGTTCGAGCTCGGGGGAGAGTTCCAGTTAGGTTTTTTCTTTACCTGGTTTCCCTCTCTTTCCAAACTTATTATCATTGTCTAACTTATTGGAACTGCGCAGGTGCCATGAATCCCGACCTCGATCCTGTGCTCTTTAGCGATGGGGGGGCTGGCGCCCAGAAGAGCAAACGTCCGAGAATACCACGGAGGTTCGACCGACCATCCAAGGTACCCAGACGCCACGAGAGGACCCCCCCGGCCTAGACTACTGCGAGCACAGCCAAGGAACCGACTGTCCAGGTTGATGCGTCTGGCTCGACCGCGCCCATCTCGCTACCTCCGACCGACACTCAAATAACAGTTGTTCGGCCCCTGAAGAAACCTTCTATCTCCAAGGTTCAGCTGCCGACGACCCTAACTCACATTGAGGAGTTCGTGCTCGATGGCGTCGCTAGGACAGAAGGGGCTGTGCTCAGCTCGGATGTCCTTTCTCGAGTGGGTCAGAGCTTTTCTGGCTTCGGCGCCAACCACTGGGACCTCGTGCGCAAGGCCTCGGACTGCAATACTCTCTATGATAAGAGTATCGAACTCACCGCCGTGGTAGCCTTCGTAACTCTATTTTAAATATTTGTGCCTCAGTTCGCAATTCTAATTCGTTCTTTGTGTTTCAGGTCCTTGTCGTTTCAGCACAGCTCAACTATAAGCTGACCAATGAGGTGCAAACGAGCATGTCTCTGGCCCAGAAGTCGAAGGATCTTGAGCTTAAGATGGCTGACGAGCTCAAAGACTCGAAGTCTGAACTTGAAAAAATGAAGACCCGTCTCGAGGAGCTGGAGAAGTCGAATGCCGAGCTTGAGCAGGCGAAGACTTGTCTCGAGAAAGCCAATGCCAAGCTCGAAGAGGAGAAATCTGCCACCTTCGACTTCATGGAGAGCGAGAAGGCCCGCCTCCCTGGACGAGTATAAGGAGCAGAAGAAGAAAGCGGTCGACCAAGCCATGTACAAACTTTGGGCTGATAATGCCGACCTCGATACCAGCTTCCTGGGCCCTCTCGAGGCCACATATGTTGAGCAGTGGAATGCCCGTCTTGAGGCAAGTGAATCTGCTCGAGAGGCGGCTCAGAAGGATAGTCATGCTATTCGTCCTGGGGGGTCCGGTGCTACTGATGCTGAGAAGGCCAAGGAGAATCCTCTTCCTTAAATCTGATCTCGGGGAAATCATTTATTGGGGCTGCGTCTCCCTATTTTTGTAACTATCTTAATTTATGCCCACGGAGCTGATACAATTTCTGTAAATATTACTTATATGTGCTTTACATTTCTTGGCACGATATATTTTGCACATTTTTTTATGGATGAATCATTTATGTTTATTTATTCATACAAACATATCGTGGATTTAGGTTCGAAGCTCAATGCATTCATGCATAGTTTGTTCAAATTATCCGCTTCCGACCTCGTTATTTTTCAAAGTCGGGTATTACTTTAACCATGAACCCAAAAGTACTTATATGGCATGCAATGTAAATGATTTGGTTATATCTTTTTTTTTTGTTTAGTCACTTTTACTCATCCTCAGTTTTTGTTCCGAGGTTAAGAGTTCGAAACTATTTTTCTTTAAGATATTCCAGCCTCGATCTCGACTTGTTTCGCAATAGGTTTAGGTTCCTACTTATCATCGATTAATTTTTTGGCTGGTTTGTTCCAAACCTGTTAAGTTTGCACATCTGGTTAACTTCAAACGTTTTAGGTTTTCGGTAGTTCGGTTATGTCCGAACTATCTAAGCTCGCATACTTGGCTATCTTCAAATACTTTATGTTTTTGATAATTCGGTTGTCCGAACTATCTCAGCTCGTGTATTTGGTTATATCCAAATACTTTATATATTTTTGATAATTCGGTTATGTCCGAACTATCTAGGCTCGCGTACTTGGTTATCTCCAAATACTTTATATTTTTGATAATTCGGTTATGTCCGAACTATCTCAGCTCGTGTATTTGGTTATATCCAAATACTTTATATATTTTTTTTTGCATATGTTATTTTATTTATTAAGCTGATGGTATATGTACTAATGATGCCCCCTTAATATATCCTATGAGTGTGACCATAGGTTATTAAATTAAGAGAGATTGCAAAAATGAAAAGAAATAACATATTTGAACGAAATGGAACATTTATTTGATGACATTCAAAAACAAACAAGTTAATACAAATAGAAACTCATGGTTATAGGCAACACTTTTCTTATACTACTAATAGTAAGGTCTAAGGTGTTCGCCATTCCATGCTCTCGGTACTAGGCTCCCGTCCAATCTCACAAGTTTGTACACACCAAGTCGGATGACTGACTCTATCTTGTATGGTCCTTCCCAGTTCGGCCCGAGCACTCCAGCTGCCGGATCTCGAGTAGCCAAGAATATGCATCTTAACAGCAGATCTCCCATTCTGAATTTTTGATCTCGAACCCTCTTGTTGAAATATCTGGTAGTTCGTTGCTGGTAGGCAGCATTTCTCAGCTGGGCCTCTTCTCTTTTTCTTCGATCAAGTCTAAGGTTCCCTCGAGCTGAGTATGGTTTGAACTTTGGTCGTAGGTCTGAGTTCGGATCGTTGGGATTTCGACTTCTATGGGCAACATTGCCTCGCAGCCGTATGCTAGAGAGAACGGGGTATGTCCTGTCGAGGTTCGAGCCGTTGTCCTGTATCCCCAAAGGACTTGGGGCAATTCGTCGGGCCACCGTCCCTTCGCTTCCTCCAACTTTTTCTTTAGTGAACTCTTGAGGGTTTTGTTCACAGCTTCGACCTGGCCATTCGCTTGAGGGTGGGCCACTGATCAAAAACTCTTTATTATACCATTCTTCTCACAAAAATTGGTGAATAGGTCGCAATCGAACTGAGTCCAGTTTTCGGATGCGATCTTCCTCGGTACTCCATATCGGCACACGATGCTCTTTACAACGAAATCAAGGATTTTCTTTGAAGTTATAGTTGCCAATGGTTCAGCCTCCGTCCATTTTGTGAATTAATCCACGGCGACTACAACATATTTTACTCCGCCTTTGCCAGTCGGGAGAGAGCCTATGAGGTCGATGCCCCATACTGCAAAAGGCCATGGGGATGTCAACATGGTCAGCTCGGATGGTGGAGCTCGGGGTATCATGGCGAATCTCTGGCATTTGTCGCATTTCTTCACATACTCGAAAGAATCCGCTTTAATGGTTGGCCAGAAATATCCCTGGCGTATGATCTTCTTGGAGAGGCTGTGCCCCCCAGTGTGATCTCCGCAGAACCCTTCATGAATTTCTTCGATGATTTTCTTAGCCTCGGGAGGGGTTACGCACCTGAGTAACGGCATGGAATATCCCCTTCGGTACAGCCTTCCATCCAAAATTGTGTAACGGGGAAGTTGGTACATCAACTTTCGAGTTTGGTTCCGATCCTTTGGAAGAACTCCGTTTTCGAGATAATCAACTATCGGGGTCATCCAAGTCGGCTCTGTTTCGATCATACACACATCATCCTCTTCTGGCTCGTTTATGCTAGGTACTGATAGGTGTTCTATGGGTACAACATTCAACTCTTCATTTTCGGTGGATGTGGCGAGTCGAGATAAGGCATCTGCATTTGAGTTCCGTTCTCGGGGGACTTGTTCGATTGCATAAAACTCAAAATACTCTAATGCAGATTTTTCCTTCTCCAGGTAAGCTGCCATTCTTGTGCCTCGAGCCTGGTATTCTCCCAAGATTTGATTAACCACGAGTTGGGAGTCACTGTAGCAATGTATAGCTTTAGCCTTGAGCTCCTTTGCTATTCGTAGTCCCGTGAGTAGAGCCTCGTACTCGGCCTCATTATTCGATGCTTTAAAGCCAAATCTTAAAGCGGAGTGAAATTTACTCCCTGCGGGGGTGATCAGAATAACCCCTGCCCCTGCTCCATTTTCAATTGACGAGCCGTCGACGTAAAGTTTCCATAGCTCGTGGGCCGTGGTTATTACCTCGTCGTCGGCTATTCTAGTACATTCCACTATAAAGTCCGCCAGTGCCTGTGCCTTAATGGTTGTCCTTGGGTGGTAGGTGATCTCGAACTGTCCGAGCTCAACAGCCCATTTAAGGAGTCGACCTGAAGCCTCTGGTTTGGATAGGACTTGCCTAAGTGGCTGATCAGTCAGTACATGAATGGGATGTGCCTGAAAGTAAGGGCGGAGTTTACGGGATGAATGAACTAAACTGAGCGCGAGTTTCTCCATCAGTGGATACCTTGACTCTGCCCCCAGTAATCTTTTATTGATGTAGTAAACGGGTCTCTGCACTCTCTCTTCTTCTCGAATGAGCACTGCGCTTATCGTGTGTTCGGTGGTTGAGAGGTATAGGTACAATACTTCTCCCGTTTCAGGTTTTGATAGGATGGGCGGTTCCGCTAGGTGCTTTTTGAGCTCCTGAAAGGCCAGCTCGCATTCCTCTGTCCATTCAAATTTCTTACCTCCTCTCAGTAAGTTGAAAAATGGAAGACCACGATCCGTAGATTTCGAGATGAATCTGCTTAGGGCCGCCATCCTGCCAGTCAAACTTTGGACGTCCTTGTGCCTTCGAGGCGAGGGCATGTCAATCAGGGCCTTGATCTTGTCGGGATTAGCCTCGATTCCACGGGAGTTCACAATAAAGCCCAGAAATTTTCCTGAAGATACCCCAAAAGTGCACTTATGAGGATTTAGCTTCATGTTATACTTTCTGAGCACGTCGAAGCACTCTTCGGGGTCATCAACATGGTTCTTGTTGAGTTGAGACTTTACAAGCATGCCATCAACATAAACCTCCATGTTGTTCCCAATTTGTTTCGAAAACATCATGTTTACGAGCCGCTGGTATGTGGCTCCAGCATTCTTGAGCCCGAATGGCATGACATTATAACAATATAGCCCTTTATCCGTGATGAATCTCGTATGTTCTTGGTCTGGGGCGTGCATGGGAATCTGGTTATATCCAGAATAGGCATCCATGAACGACATCAGGCCATGCCCCGCTGTGGCATCCACGAGCTGGTCAATCCTTGGTAACGGAAAACAGTCTTTCGGGCAAGCTTCGTTGAGATCTGAGTAGTCAATACAGGTTCTCCACGTCCCATTGGGCTTTGGGACCAACACTAGATTGGCTACCCAGTCAGGGTAAAAGGCGTCCCTAATGAAATGGTTTGCCTTTAACCTGTCAACCTCGTCCTTCAGTGCTTTCTTTCTGTTTTCGTCTAGCTGCCTTTGCTTTTGTTGCCTTGGGGGAAAGCTTTTGTCTATGTTTAGAGCATGGCTTGCTACATTCGGGTTTATCCCCACCATGTCGGAATGCGACCATGTGAAGACATCCTGGTTTTTCTTCAGAAAGCAAATTAATTGCTATTTTGTCTCATCTGGGAGGTGTTTCCCGACCTTCACCTTTCTCAAGGGTTCAGCTTCCTCGAGCTGAATTTCTTCGAGCTCCTCTAGAGGTTCGAGGTCAACTTTCTCCTCAATCCTCGGATCAATCTCCTCATCGATTTCTAAGACCATTCCATCTTTATTTTGTATGATAACGAGTGCCTGAGCCCTCGTTTGCTTCTTTCCCCTCAAAGAGATGCTATAGCACTCCCTCCCTGCCAGTTGGTCCCCTTTTAATGTCCCGACTCTGCTAGGGGTCGGGAACTTAAGGGCCAGATGCCTTACTGATGAAACTGCCCCCAACCTGACCAGGGCGGGTCTCCCGAGCAGCACATTGTAGGCAGATGGCAAGTATACCACCACGAACTCCATTATCTTGGTCACCGAGACTGGATAGTCTCCCAAGGTCACGGGGAGCTCAATGGATCCCATGCAGGCAGTTCCTTCTCCTGAAAAGCTGTACAAAGTGGTTGCACATGCCTTCAGGACACGAAGGGAGAGTCCCATTTTCTCGAGGGTTGCTTTGTAAAGAATGTTGACTGAGCTCCCATTATCTATGAGAACTCGGTGGACTCTTTTGTTGGCAAGCTGAAGAGTAATAACCAGCGGGTCATGATGTGGGAACTGAACATGGGAGGCGTCCTCCTCAGTGAAGGTTATGGGTTGTGATTCAATCCTCTGGCTTTTAGATGCCCTATGTTCGGGTTCATAAGGAAACCCATCCCTTGTCTTAAGCTCGTTAACATATCTCTTTTGGGCATTCCTGCCCCCTCCTGCGAGATGAGGCCCTCCCGAGATGGTTATTACGTCCTCTCCATATATCAGGGGGAGCCTGTCCTCTTCCCAAGATCGGGAGTTATTATTTTGTGTCGTTGGAGGCGCGGCTACTCTCTGGCTTGCGGCCATCTGACCAGTATTCTGGTTTTTGACATACTGCCGGAAGTAACCTCTCGAGATCAACCCTTCGATCTCGTCCTTCAGTTGTCGACATTCATCAGTTGTGTGCCCGGTGTCTCTGTGGAACCATCAATACTTACTGGAATCTCTCTTCGATTTTTGATTTCTCATTGGGTCCGGACGCCTGAAGGGGACCTAGTTTTCATTAGCCATGTATATGTTTTCCCGAGACTCGTTGAGCTCGGTGTGCACTTTATACACGAAGAAATACCTCTCTCCTTTCTTTTTCTTCCCTCCCTCAGCTTCGGGATTACTTCCTTCATTCTTCTTCCTCTTGGATAGGTTCTCCGAGGTAGGCTTTGATGCCACTGGGTCCGCCGAGGTTGAGGCAGAGTTGATGTTTATCGTTGTAGTTTCGGACTGGGAGGTCGCTTTGAGCGTCGACCTCGCTTCCTCTACATTGACAAACCTCTGCGCTCGTCTGTTAAACTCGGTTATTGACCTTACCGGTTTCCCTTGCATGTCATCCCAAAGGGCACTTCCCGGTAATACGCCAGCTCGGGCTACTTCCAGATTGAATCTTGTTAAGTAACTCTTCAATGTTTCACCCGGTTGCTGCCGGACGTTAGTTAAGGTGGATGCTTCTGGTCTGACCCCTACCATTGCTCTGAACTGCTTCTTAAAGTCTTTAGACAACTGCTCCCATGAGGTTATTGAGTGTCTCTTGTACTTTTCAAACCAACTTTTGGCGGGTCCTCCCAATGATGTTGGAAACAACATGCACCTAAGCTCATAACCCACGTTACTGGCTCTCATAATAGTGTTGAACGTGCTCAGGTGACTACATGGATCGGTCTTTCCTTCAAACGTTGGGACGTGAGGAATCCGAAACCCTTGAGGAAATTGAGTGTCAGAAATATGGGGAGCAAATGGTTCGAGCTCCTCATCAGAGTCCTCATATCGACTCAATCCTCATTCATTCTTCAAAAGCCTAAAGGCTCTTTCGAGCTGATCGATTCTTTCTTGGACTGGGTCAGTAGGAGGTGCTGTCTTGAATTGACTGTCATTGATTGTAATTCCAGGCTCGCGTCTCCGCGAGGGATCTCTACGCCTATTCAAGCGATCCCTCAGGTCCGGATTCGTTTGATCTCCATTCCCCCGACTCTGATTCAGATGATTGCGCAGGTCGGGACGATTCTTGTGACTTCCAGTATTCTTACGACCTCGGTCGTGTTTGCTGACGGACCTGGTCTCTCCGGATTCGTCACTGGTGAGACTCATTGCTCGGTTGTTTCGCGATGGATTCTTTCCACGTCGCCTCATCTCCGCGGTGCGAGACCGAGACGTCTGACTTCTCTCAGATGGAGTGCCTCTCCGCTCCTGGAAGGTCTCCCTGTTTCCTTGTCCATCCCCTGCACGCCCTTGATCCTGATCTCGAACAGGTTGAGCGTTTCTGCAGGGCGGTGAAGGATATCTTATGGGTGACGGAGGGAACCTTATAGGCGACGGTGGCTGCCACCCTTGTCGCAGCCTAGAGGGTCCAGAATTTGCCCGAGATGGGTCAGTCGCGTTCGGTGCGCTCCCAGGTACCTGAGTCCGAGCCTCTGCAGGGGTTCGGTTATTCTCAGTTCCTGCAGGCACTTCCATAGGCAGGTTAGGTGGGACCCGAGCTTGGGTACTCCTCTGGCGCCGAAGGTTGAGTCGGCCTCCTTGTGGCAGCATCCTTTCGTGGACGCCCACGTGGCCTCCAGGGAGGAACATGCACGTCCCTTGGAGGAGGGACTTGGTTTTCGCGCGGAGGTGGGGGCTGAGCCACCTGCGCCTATGTGGCTATCCTAGTCAACTCCTCATTCCATTTGTTGGCCTCTGCCAACAGCTGTTTCAACTGCCGGTTTTCCAGTTCTACAATAGGAACGTAACGCTCAGGATTGTAGTACATATCCTCATCCCTTGGTGGAGGCGGTGGTCCCTGGGAATCAGAAGACCCACTCCTCTCCTCAACATCCGGGTTCTCCATTGGTTGTTTTCCAGGACGTCTTGGATAATTTTCTTCAGGGGTGTTCTGATTGTTTGTGGCCATGATTTTCTCAGGGATGAATGCTTAAGGCTCTCAATGAAAGCACCAAACTGTTGACGCCGTTTTTCATCAACAGTGAAAGAAGAGCACATAAACAATAGTTGATTATGGCCAATTGAAATAAAACAATGTAAACACATGATTTTTACATGGTTCAGCAGTTAAATCTGCCTAGTCCACGACTCTTTGTTATTAAACTCAAGATTATCTCTAGGAATTCTTCAAGAATGAATTCTCCAGAGTTTTCTCTCAAGGATCAGAATTTCGGTCCTTTACAATGGTTCATGGCCTCTCTATTTATAGAGAAGGCTGCAGAATACTATCCCACATATTTTGGGTAGTTACTCTTTTTGTATAAATAAAATAAATGGCTTTAAATGCCTATAATCAGATATAAAAGGAAACGTCCCCTGAAGACCAGGAGACGTATAACTGACCAAATAACATCCCACGATTCTAGGGGATTTATAATAATAAATGAGGATTACATCTCATATTTATAACACTTGTAGATATTCAAGGTGGTTATCGCGTATCTCTAAGGCTTTAGCTTCCCAGGTTTTCCGTCATCTATCGAGCTAGAAACATCTCCCGAGGCCACATGGCTTTCGAGATCGTACGTGCGTCGAGCTCGGGACCCCTGATCCGAAGTCGTCCCTGAAGATGAGTGTGCTCCCGGAGCTATCTTTCGAGATCATAAATACTTCGAGGTCACCATACTCGAGGTCGTCTATATCCTGCAAGCTCGACATACAATCCTGGAGCATGTTTCCAACCTTATGAGTCCACTTATTTGCGAATCCAACTTTCGAGGTCATAATTAATATAGCTCGAAATCTGGGTGTAACAAATATGCTGTAATTGAATAAACATAGATTTCATATTAGGACGAGAGTACCTGTGTGATCTGTGTAGTTTTAGGGTTGTTAATCTTAATGCCTATCTTATGTTTATTTATCATAGAGATGTAGAAAATTTCATAAGATTGAGACTTATATATCCTAGTATGAATATAAGTTATTATTGTTGACCTGCTATCACAAGAGAGAAATTGAATAGTAAGATTTGTGTTAAGGAGAATTAAAGAGGATGGTTGATGAAATTAATTGCCCTAGTTTTTAATCCATTGAATTTTCTTAACGTTATTTATTTTTAGTTCTTGAAGTTAATTTTAGATTTTTGTTTTACAATTTTAGTTAATTTTTGTGACTTAATTATCGTAAGCCAAATAGAAATAGGAACTAAGTTTTGGGTACTTAGTATACAGTCCTCGTGGGAACGATCTTACTTACTCATTATTACTTGTTACGATTACGTGCACTTGCGTATCGAATTTACACAACAATTGTCCACAGAAGAGCTGCACGCATCTTGAACAATTCATTCCTTGTGCCATCTCTTGTGTCGACCCCGTTAATCCACAATTGTTTTAGCTCATCCACCAAGGGTCTTAGAAATACATCCATGTCTTTACCCGATGATTTTGGCCCAGGAATAAGCAGAGTTAGCATAAAATACTCTTCCTTCATGCATAGCCAAGGGGGGAGATTGTAGTTCGTCAAAATCACAGGCCACATGCTGTATGATAAGCTCATGTTGCCAAAAGGATTAAACCCATCAGCAGCCAAGCCTAGACGAACATTTCTAGGATCTTTTGCAAAATCAGGATGGGTGGCATCAAAGTCTTTCCATGCAAACCCGTCAACCGGATGACGCATCACCCCATCTTCTATTGATCTCCCAGTATGATGCCATAACATGCCATTAGCTGTATGTCTTGAACTGTACATTCGCTTTAATCTGGGAGTCAACGGAAAGTAACGCATCACCTTGTGTGGAACCTTTTTTCCCTTCTTCTTTTCATTGACCCATCGGCTACTCCCACACACATGACATGAATCTTTGCTTGCATGCTCATTATAAAATAAGGAACAATCATATTTACACACATGGATTGATTGATATCTCAACCCTAACTTACTCAGCTTCTTTTTCGCCTCATAGTGTGTTGGGGGAATTTTATTATCTTTCGGAAATGCAAATTTTAGTAACTTCAACAATTCATCGAAATAGTTATTTGGCAACTTCCCTCTAACTTTCAAATGCATCAACTTTGCCAAAAAGTTTAAGGATGATATCCAATCACAACCCGGATACAACTCAGCTTCAATCTCGTCGAACAACTCGTTATAATACTGTCCCATTCGACTGCCAGACACACCATCTGCTTCCTCTGCATTTGTCGGTAAGAGGAAATCATCAATGACGTCAACCATCTCGTCTACATCTTCATTCTCCTCAACTACCTCATTGGCGACACTGGCTTCCACCTCACCGTGGTAAACCCACTTTTGATAACTCTGTTGAAAACCCTTGTCAAAGACATGAGCGTCCACTGTATCTATAGTTTGTAGTTTAAAAAAATGAAAAATATAAAATGATATTTTTTGAAAAATTATTTAAAATAATAATAATAATAATGTGGACCAATCATGTGGTGCCACGTGTCATTTGACCAGTCAACTTTAACATTTAACACTGTGTATCTCTAATTGCAAGTAAATTTCACGTTTGGGTACTTTTGCCACCAAAAAATCAGTTTGGGTATTTAAGTGTTAGTAAGTTGTAAGTTTGAGTATTTTAGCCGCAAATATCCCTATAAATAATTATTTTTGCCAGAGATAGGATATTATTATCACTTAGTGATAGTTAGAGAGACAAACAGTCATGAAATATTTTGACTATCATTTCCTTCATTTTAAGACAATTATTAATATTTTCTAAATTATTTCGCTTAAAGATGGAAAGCGACAGAAGCTGGATGAGTGTGAGGAATCGTTGGTCTCTGGAGTATAGAAATGGTGTTAAGGAGTTCTTCGAGATCGCTAAAAATCAGGTGAACGATTGGGGTTTGGTTCGCAGCCCGTGCAAGAAATGTGGGAATGTTAAGTTCTAGCCTATAAATGCAATTTCGATGCATTTATTCAACAATGACATCATACAGTCCTACAAAGTGTGGCATTACCATGGAGAGGCATTGCCGTCGCCACTAGCTATGGTACGATATCAGGATAGAGATGAGATAGCGGATATCCTGGAGGATGTTTATGCTGAAGATGACGTTCCCGCTGGAAACTATAATGATCCTCCCCAAGATGATCCTCAACATCGTGACAAGTATGACAATTTATTTAAGAAGATGTCAAGTGAACTGTACCCGGGTTGCCGAAAGTATTCCGTGTTGAACTTCTTGGTGAAGCTGATGCATCTGAAAGTTATTAACAAGTGCAGCAATCATTACTTTGTTGGTTTGCTGGAATTTTTAGTCGACGCTATGCTTGACGGAACAATTTTACCTAAGTCTAACTATGAGGCGAAGGCAAAGTTGCGGAGTATTGGATTGGGATATGTGTCCATCGATGCTTGCAAGCATGACTGTGCACTGTTTTGGAAGGAGAATGCGAATTTGGAATTCTGTCCGGTTTGTGGTGAGTGTCGCTGGCAAGATAATTGTGGGAACAGGAAGAAAGTGGCCCATAAGGTCATGCGATACTTTCCGTTGATGCCGAGATTGAAAAGGTTGTACAGTTCCAGATATATTGTAGAGGATATGAGATGGCACTATTCTAAAAGGATAAAGGAAGATGGTGTGATGAGGCACCCCGCTGACAGTAACGCGTGGAAGCACCTTGATGAGTTGTACCCATCTTTCACAGCCGAACCTCGAAATGTTAGGCTTGGGTTGGCTATAGATGGTTTCAATCCTTTTGGGAACATGAGCAACTCTTATAGCATGTGGCTTGTGATACTTGTCCCATACAACTTGCTGCCATGGAAGTGCATGAAACCACAATCATTAATGTTGTCTATTCTAATTCCAGGTCCTTCTTCACCTGGAAAAGATATCGATGTCTATATGAGACCTTTGCTTGACGAGTTGAAGGAGTTATGGGTGAATGGTATCGAGACACGAGATGCATACAATAGCACCTTGTTCAATATGCGTGCAGCAATCTTGTGGACCATTAACGACTACCCATCTTATGCTATGATGTCTGGGTGGAGCACAAAAGGGTACAAGGTGTGCCCCACATGCAATGAAGAAACTCCCTCTGTAGGGATTAGAAGTAAAATTGCATACATTGGCCATTGGAGGTTACTTGATATGGATCATGAATGGAAGAGCAAACGAGCACTATTCGACGGTAACAAGGAACTCAAGCCACCACCGAAAGATTACTCTGGTGATGATGTGTTGAAGCAATTAGAGAATTTGCAGATTAGACATCCTGGGAAACACAAAGAATTTGGCGGTGTGAAAAGCAAAAGGGCTCCGATTGAACACTATTGGTCAAAGAAGAGCGTATTTTTTGAGCTTGATTATTGGAAGGAATTATTGCTGAGGCATAACTTGGATGTAATGCACATTGAGAAGAATGTTTGCGACAGTGTCTTGGGAACTTTGTTGAACTTAGAGGGAAAATCTAAATACACTAACAAGGCAAGACTTGATCTAGCAGACATGAAAATTAGGGAAAAACTCCACCTTCGCAAAGAGGGAAACAAATGGACGAAACCGCACGCCAGTTACACCTACAGTGTCCCGGAGCGTCGAGTTTTCTGTGAATTTGTGAAGTCAGTTGAATTCCCAGACGGTTTTGCTGCAAATCTTTCGAAGAATGTCAATGTCAATGATGGCAAGATAACTGGGCTGAAATCACACGATTGCCACGTGTTGTTTCAGCAGTTGTTGCCTGCCACAATTAGGTCGTTTTTGGTTCCTGAAGTTCAGAAGCCAATTAATGAGTTGTGCGGTTTTTTCAAAAAACTTTGTTCACGGACTTTGAATGTGAAAGACCTTGAGAAGATAGAGACAGACATTATCACCATTTTATGTAAGTTGGAAATGATATTTCCTCCAGCATTTTTCGACATTATGGTGCATTTGGTTTTGCATCTTCCGAAAGAGGCAATTCTTGGCGGTTCCGTGCACTTTAGGTGGATGCATCCCATTGAACGTTCGATGGCAGTTTATAAACAGTATGTAAGAAATCATGCACGTCCGGAAGGTTCAATCTCAGAAGCTTATGTGGTCAACGAGGCCTTAACCTTTTGCTCAATGTACCTCTGGGGGGTTGAGACTCGATTCAATCGACCTAAGAGGAATGACGATCGCGTTGAATCCCAACCAAATCGGGAATATTATATTTATAAGGCTATTGGTCGTCCATTTGGTAAGAAATCAAGTATGCTCCTCAATCCGTAGTTAAAACAAAAGGCTGAGTGGTATATCTTGAACAATTGTGTCGAAATTAAGGAGTCCCTTAGGTGTGTTTTCTAGTCTTTTTTCAATAATTTTTTTTGGTTTATAAACCGAGTAAAGACAAAGATCATAACATTGTTGTCCATTTGTAGTGAGCATATGGATGAATTAAGAAGACGGGGGAGGGGGGGGGGGGGGGGGGCTCAAATCTTGAAGTTCAACAAGAAGCTGATTTTCCTTAGTGGTTCAAAGAAAGAGTATGCATATTAGTCAATTCTATCCTGAAACCCCACTTAATCAATCCAAAAATAACTTTCAATGTTAATGTTGATAGGTGAACGGTTTGCATGAGTCAACACCTACTAAAGTGAATAATGAATTGTATACTATCGCAAACAAATCAAGCAGCACCATGTTCTCATATCCAGGGATGATAGTGAATGGTGTGAAATTTGTGATTCATGGTCGTGATATGAAGCTTAAAACACAAAATTGCGGTGTAATGGTGCCAAGTGAGGAAGGAGTGAACTACTATGGAGTTCTGGAAGAAGTAATTGAATTTTCCTACTTGATGGGTTACAGTGTTGTCCTATTCAAGTGTAGATGGTTCAATACAAGTAGAATTAAAGTGGAATCCAATTTTACGAGCATATATGTGAAGGAAGAATGTTATAAAGATGATCTTTTCGTTCTCACATCTCAAGCGAAGTTGGTGTATTATCTTCGAGATGTGAAAAATGAGGATGATTGGAGGCTTGTTAATGAATACATTCCGAGGAATGTATGGGATTTCTCAAATTCCGATGTTGATGATACTGAGACCACAAATGATATACCAATATTGCAAGAAGTTAATTCTTCTTCATTTCAGTTGTGGGTAGAACTTCCAATTTTTGATAATCTTCAGTATGATCGGGTTGATGTCCATGCCACTGAAGTGTACAACGTCGATGATTTGGTTGGCGAAGGTTCATATGAATTTGTTGTCGATGATGAAGTTGAATTTGAAGATGACATGTTGGCCGAGTATGAAGACGATGAGGATGACGACAATGTTCTAGTCGATAGTGATGGTGATAGTGATGTTCATAATGATGTTGTAGTTAGTGATGATGAGGACAATGATATGTAATTTAAACAAGTATATGTAACTTTTTATTAATTCAATGAAAACTTTATTTATTATCAGTAACTAATGATAGTATCAGATATAGGTACACATGCACCTATTGGATGCCTTGGGAATAATCAATGTATTCATGTACTGGTTCTCATTTTTTCAAGATATTTGATGAAATATCTTGAAGAAATGAGAATTACTACATGACTGCTTACTATCTCCAAGGGATCCACTAAGTCGGAATAGGGTAGGTTGGGAAAGACAATAAGTAATAAAATGTTAATTTTATAACAAAAAACAATAGTGATGCACCTAGTGGATGCCTTGGGGATAGCCAATGTATTCATGTACTGATCCTCATTTTTTCAAGATGTTTGAGAAACATTTTGAAAAAATGAGGAGAACTACATGACTGCTTACTATCTCCAAGGGATCCACTAGGTCGGAATAGGGTAGGTTTGGAAATACCTTAAGTAATAAAATGTTAATTATATATATATAAAGTAATAGACATGCACCTAGTGGATGCCTTGGGGATAGCCAAAGTATTCGTGTACTATTCCTCATTTTTTCAAGATGTTTGAGAAACATCTTGAAAAAATGTGGAAAAGTACATGACTACTTACTATCTCCAAGGGATCCACTAGGTTGGAATAGGGTAGGTTGGGAAAGACCATAATGAATAAAATATTAATTTTATAATATAAAATAACAGACATACATAATTTGAATTAGTTAATTAATGAATATTTTAATGTAGAACGGCTGAACCAAGTAATGACACAGGTGGTGGCTCCAAGAGGGGCAGGGGAGCTTATTACGGTGCCAATATCGAGGAGTTGACCACCAAAAAAGTTAGTCATTTGAAAGTAGAGTTTGATGCACAAACTGGAAAAGCTATTCAAACGTACGGCAAGTGGTTCAATAATTCCATGGCTCGTTATTTGCGTAACACTGTACCCCCAACTACACTAGCTTGGGAACAAGTAAAACCAGCTGATATCCAAGTTATTTGAAATAGGCTATCTGTAAGCATTTTTTAAACCTTTAATAACTCACTATTAAATATTTTGTCTATCTTCATAATATTTTAACTAATTCCAAATTTGATTGTGATTTTAGGAAAAATTCATTTATCCACAAGACAATCCAGTAATCAACGATGCCATGGTAAGACAAATGCAAAAACATCTGACTAATTGGCGCCACACGATGAAGAAACACTGGGTAGAGGTTGGAGGAGAGGTGGACAACGAGAGAGCGAAGTCAAAACCTTTTGGGTCGATTACTTCTTCTGATTGGGCAATTCTATGTGATTTTTAGGTTTCTGATTCTCAGCAGGTATGCCGTAGATTTTACATTAATTTTTAATTATAAAATTACAATCTAGGTTAATGAGTACTATTTTCTATTTGAAGCGTATATCGAAGAAAAATAAAGAAGCTCGAGCAAAAATGACCATACCAGGAGGACACGGTTCCAAATCCATCGTTGCCCATGTTTATGATCACGTAAATTATAATAACCTATATCCTTACATTTACAAAAATATTATAAAGGTCACAATGTTTAAATAATTTGCTTTTTTAGATGGACCCATCTACTAGCGAGCTCCCGAGCATGATCAACACATTCGAGCACCTCCACAAGAAGAAGGATAAGTGGATTAGTGATGTAGCGGCGACAAAACATGTAAGTTGCATATCCTTAACTAATAATTTATTATCATTTAACTTTAAAAAAGTTTAGTAAATAATTAATAAATATTAATTATTAATTGGTTGTTGTCAATTAGTAATTATTTATTAATTATTAATTAAAATTTTAACAATTAAATCTTTATAATCTATGTGCCAATATTTTTATGATTAATGATTGTGGACTAAGATAAAAAAAAATGTAACTAATGTTGTCCCCGTATCAGGGAGCTTGTGGGCTAAAGTAAATTTGGTCATGAAAATCCATATCTAAATCAAAACACATGCAAATATAGTTGATGTATATGTTTAGAAACATAAATACCCCATTAATGGAATTAACTGCACTTACTGTATATATCAACAACATCTTCATGATTTTGATTTAGATATGGATTTTCATGACCAAATTTACTTTAGCCCACTTGCTCCCTGATACAGGAACAAAATTAATTACATTCTTTTTCAATTACTGGTCTGCAGTCATTAATGATAGGATGTTGGCAGATAGATAATAAAGTTATATTTTATATGTTGTTATATTAAAAATTTATAAGTTAGGCTTTCAAATAATGTTATATTGAAATTCGAGATACGTGCTTTTTATTATGCAGACTGAGATGACCGAGTGTCGAGCATCGCAGAGTACAGCCCCTGTATCATCTGCTGCTTCTTGTGTCGGTGATAATGTCGACGGTCAGTTCCCGTCTGATATGGATATTGTCACGGATGTCCTTGGACCCTGCTCGCGTTATAAGAAAGGGTTTGGGGGGTTGCCTAGGTTGAAGGCAATTGGCGCAAAGAGGGCAGCATCTTCGTCAACTTCTCAAATGTCCGGGCAATTGCCACCTGAAGTGGACACCATTTTGCAGCAAAATCAGGACATTAAGCTAGAAAATCATAACCTAAAGAAGCATACGACTAAACTTGAGAGTCGTCAACGGCGTCAAGATGTCCTGCTCAGTGCTTTGTTGAAGCAGGTTGGGGAATTGGCTCCTGGTTTTACTGTCGACTTACCAGAACAGGATCCAGACGAGGATGATGATGCTGACGGGGGTGGGGATGATGAGGTGGGCAATACTCATTTGTAGAACTTTTTATTTATTTATTTAAAGTTTAATTTATTAGACTTTTAATTTACTAAACTATTTTTATATTTTCATGTTTGGTGGAGACAATAAATATTAATAGTTGTAATTTTTTTTTATTTATAAAATTTTAACTTTATTTCTAATTAAATAATATTACTAAAAAATTAAATAATTATTAATATATTAAAATTGAAATTTATTAATTAACATTAATATATTGAAAATAAAATTAGTAATATAATCAAAAAATTTATTTAAAAAATACTTTTACCGGCGCAAAATTACGTCAGCAAAAGTCTCAACCCTCATTGCATATATACACCTTTCCCGGCGCAAAAACACGCCACTAAAAGAGTCATCTTTTGCTGGCACATTTTTGCCCCGCGAAAAGTGTTTTCCACAACAACGTGATAAAGAATTTTCCCGACACATCCTTATTTTTCCCGGCGGATTTTTTTGTCGCCAAAAGATACCATTGCCGGCGCATTACGTTTTGAGTCGGCAAAAGTGCAATTAGCGATGGAGGTATGTCACGGACTTTTTCCGGCGCAAATTTGCGCCGGCAAAAGTGAGGTTTTTTGTAGTGCAAATTATTCCTCATTTTAAAGATTAATATATAGATTTCCTTTTCCCCTACTCATCATTTACATCTTATATAATGCAAGCTCACCCCATGCAACTCACACCGAGGTATTTCTTATGTAATCCTGGATTTTCTGATAATTAAATAAATATGAATATATTTTAGTAATGAAAAACTTGTGATTACATTATAGAAAATTGTGATTAGCCGGAACCTTTAGGGCAAGATTGGTACTGTGAATGTGGGAATTTTTCCCTTGTGAATTCCATTAAGGAGAACCTCTATACTACAAGGCACCTAAGAGATTATGAAACTCATGCTAATGGGACAGTGCTTCTGGACATGCGTCACTCTACGCGTCGCTACCCTTGTGGACATCGGCGTGAGGTGCCAAGGGCGTGTGGTAACTCCTAGGTGGTATGGGCATGAGGTAACCTGAAGTTGAGACTCGCAGAAAGGACTTGCGAGGGAAAGGCCTCGCATAGAAAGGCCTAACCTATCTAGGAGTGACGCGCGCCTACCCGCTGGGTTACCTTCTGCATGCACGAAGGGGCGAGGGCCTCACTTGGCATGGAAGTCGTTACGCCAAGAGAACCAATCTCGCTATGCGAGGCTCTCGGTTGGCCTCCAACACACACTTAAGCACCCGGACATGAGTACCTTGAGGTGCCACCCTCGCTATGCGAGGCTCTTGGCTAGCCTCCCATACGCACTTAAGCACCCGGACACGGGTACCCCGACGCACCACCCTCGCTATGCGAGGCTCTCGGCTGGCCTCCTGTGTGCAGTTAAGCACCCGAACACGGGTACCTCGAGGTGCCACCCTCGCTACGCGAGGTACCCTCGCTATGCGAGGCTCTCGGCTGACCTCCTCCACGCACCGTGTCTACGCGAGACATCGTGTCCCGCCTCCGAGTGATCACATGGGGTGCAGCCTCGCTAGGCCTCTCATTTCCCGCATGCATCAAAACATAGGCCCCAAAGGGATGCCTCACTATTTGAGACACTCTAAGTACCCCCAACCATCTCGCTATGCGAGGCTCTTCGCTAGGCTTCCCGCGTGCACCTTGTCTCATCCCAAGCACCCTATGCCTCGCTGAAGAGGCCCTAGTTCACTTCTAGAAGTAGGTGCCACCAGCGAGGCACCCCCACGACTTATCTTTTCCTAACATATAAAGTTTGAAACATCCTCAATATGCGTACGAGGAACACTTGGAAATGCCAAGCTAGAATTGATGAGGACGACTGGGTAAGTCGCTCATCATAACTCACAAGCTCCTCTACGCTTAGAAATACATAAAGAAACTTGGGGCAAAGGCGTATTTTGGAAATGTGAGAACAACCATCGGGTACAAGGTACGTGTACTGATATGGGATGTACGACCATGAAGAGGATAGAGGCGTGGCCCTGACATCCGCGTCTAACGAGTAGTGGCGGTACGAACTTGTACGTAGAGTGGAGGCACTACCTGAGCACCCCCGACCATATACCAGAGGCGATAGTACTATGTCCTGAGCCACTACTCTGGCATTGTCAGGGTAGACACCACTATGCCATAAGCCACTACTCTAGCAATGTACCCGCGTACGTCCTTGTCCCCTGGGACTTGTTTGTATCAAGGGCCAATAGAGCCCACTTATAAATAGGTTTCGACCCCTCAGGGTAAGGGGTTGGAAAATTTATTGTATGGACAGACAATTAATGAATATATGACCTTTGCTCCATTGTAGCTCTGTATTTTCTTCTCTTTCAAGTTCTTTCCATCTTATTCTTAGCTATCTCTCACAATCTAATTTGAGTTTTCTGACATTATATCGTTGACGAGTTCTTACCGTCAACAGTTTGGCACAGTCTGTGGGAAGAACGAGTGTCAAGCCAATGTTCTTTCATCACCTTCAGAAAAGGAGAAATGCCAAGGCATTCGAAACACCTATGTCAGCTACAAGATGTTGAGGTTCCCCTGGACGGAGACCAATTGAGGGCCTCTCGGAAGGAACCCCCTCCACCTAAAACGAGGAACATGCTGGAGTAACGTCCTTCACTAATGGAGGAGAAGGAAGCATCATCCTCAGCTATCCGACCCGACGGAGGTCACCCAGAGCCACCAGCGCCTCCACGTCCCTGACCCCCGGTGGCACCCCACTCCGGCCACCGAGACCCAGGTTCCTCGACACGGAGGCTAGGCAAAAGTCCCCATGTGCATTCGGTGAGTTCCAGCTCGAAGACTCGCTTCTATGTGGACGAAATTCACGAGTTGAACAAGAAAAATTGAAAGTTGGAAGCCACGCTAGAGAACATGCAGGAGGTCTTAAACAATCTTCTGGAAGGAAAGTCGAGCCTACCCATTCCGAAGCACAAGGAGAAAGAACGAGAAAGAGGGGAAACCATTGTCCCCGTGGACGATGGGAGAACCTAACTCTCCACTAGCAACACCCCCCAGAAAAAATACAATGAGGGAACTAGACCGAAGAAATACCCCCAAGAGCAAAGACGAAGGAACAATGATGGTCTTAGGAATGAGGCCGAAGTCACCTCTAAGGAAGCGATGCCTGACCTAAGAGAAAAGCTCAATGGGAAGAGGTCAGGAGCGAGGACGACGCCCCCTGCAGCCCCTCCAAAGAATAGAGAAAAGAGAAAGGGAAATCCCACTGAGATAAGGGACTCCTTACATAAGATGCGACAAGAGATAGACAACAAGATGAGGAGTCTTCGGAGCAAGATTCTCACGGCGTCAGGGGGGCACCTTAACAATGAAGAATTCGACTACGAGTCACCTTTCTCACGAGAAATCCAGTTGGAGTAACTCTCGGCCAACTTTAAAGAACCCCATAAGAAGGTACCTAAGACCCCAAGTACCACTTGGATGCCTTCAACGACTTAATGATGCTCAGAAGGATCAATAGCAGAGCGAGGTGTCACTGTTTTGCTGTCACGCTGAAAGGGCCGCTTACAAATTGTTTAAGAGGCTGAGACCGGGGACCATTAGGTCATGGCAGTAGTTTTCTGACAAGTTTCTCCAGCAACATCATGCTGTGCGGGATTACACCATACCAGGCACCAGTTTCGCTAACATAAAGCAAGGTGAAGGAGAAAGTTTAAAGAGCTACATTCATAGGTTCAACATGGAGGTGGCCAAGGTGGGAAGCATGACCAGGGGAGAACTCAAGATGGCAATCTTGGCTAGAGTGGGCCCGCGTAGCAATCTTTGGGATAAAATACTCAAAAGGAAAGTCACCGACTTAGATGACTTCTACGAAAGGGCAAAAAAGTACATTCAGGTCGAGGATGGCCATGAAAACTTGAAGGCGGGAAAAAGCGAGCCCCATGTTAAGCCCTCAATCCATGAAGGATTGACTGGGACAAAAAAGAAGAGGGCATACGAGTGGCCGAGAGATGACCACCAGAGAAGGCCCAAACGTAGGGGTGACCCTAGGCAAGCAGCTTACACCTTCTATACAAACCTGACAGACACCAAAGAGCACATCTATCTCACGAATGAAGGTTGGGTTCCCTTCAAGAGGCCTTCAACGATGAGAAAAGATCGGTCCAAGAGGGACCCTAGCAAATACTTTCAGTACCACAATGACTTTGGCCATACCACGGCATAATGCACCCATTTGAAGGAAGAAATTAAAGAGCTCATACGCAGGGGGCACCTAGGCCGATATGTCAGAAGGGAAAATCAGAAATCGGAGAACGAGCTGGTGATACCTCAAGCCCGAGAAAGAGCCCCGTAGATACAAGGAGAAGTGAGAACGATCTTTGGAGGTTCGGGGTTTGGAGGAGAGTCTAGAAAGGGTCAAGACAGGCATGCTAGAGAAGCCAGACGAAGTCCGCCACCGTGTGTCATGAGTCTGGAGCAGTGACCCTCGAAAAGCTTTAAGGGAGAGAATGATTCAATCACTTTCACGGAGGAGGATGCGCGAGGGGTGCACTTTCCCCACAATGATCCTTTGGTGTTGACGGTTCAATTGGCGAAATGCGGGTGCATTGGGTCCTCATAGACAATGGAAGTTCTGTGGATATCTTGTATCGCCCCACCTTGGAGAAGATGGGCCTGGGCGTCAGAAACTTGAGACCTTGCCAATCCTCCTTATATGGATTCACGGGGGACTCAATACAACCCTTAGGGGTGATCGAATTGGCACTCACCATGGGAGAATAACCCAAACAGACCACAGTCATGACAAACTTCGTCGTGGTAGACTGTGTTTCAGCTTTCAATGCGGTATTGGGGAGACCATCCCTAATAGAATTGAAAACGATAACTTCAATATATCACCTAGCCATCAAGTTCCCAACTCCTGGTGGAATAGCGAGTATGAAAGGAGAACAGAGAGAAGCAAGGGAGTGTTATAACACTTCCCTTCGTACGCCTGTGAAACTGCGAGAACCAATGGCGATGGTAGTACATGGAGGCGTAAACCCGCAGGAACTAGACCCCAGAGTCATGGAAAAGCCAGGGGCAGGAACCGTGGAGGAGGTAGAGGAAATCGCGGTGATGGAAGAGCCGTTGCGAAAGTTGAAGGTGGGAATAAACCTTCAGGACGACACGAAGGAGAAGTTGGTGAGGTTTTTGAAAGAAAATCTAGATGTATTCGCCTGGAGTCACGAGGACATAGTGGGGATAGATCCAGCGATCATGTGCCACCATTTGAACATCACCCCCGAGGCAAGGCCCGTTAGGCAGAAAAGACGAGTGCTTGACCCAGAGAGGTATGCAGCCTTAAAGGAGGAGGTTGAAAAATTGAAGGCAAATTGGTTCATC
The DNA here is from genome assembly GCF_963169125.1 of Humulus lupulus. NCBI lineage: Eukaryota > Viridiplantae > Streptophyta > Magnoliopsida > Rosales > Cannabaceae > Humulus > Humulus lupulus. Next base: position 163,920,302 of record NC_084794.1, on the reverse strand, counting down.
CACGAATCATTCTATCCTGTATGGGTATCGAACCCCGTACTATTCCCGAAACTGAATGGAAAATGGAGGACTTGTGTGGACTTCTCAAACCTCAATAAGGCATGTCCTCAGGACATTTTTTTGCTTCCAAGAATAGATCAGCTAGTGGATGCGACGACCCGACACAAGTTACTCAGCTTCATGGGCGCTTACTCTAGGTATAACCAGATACCTATGGACCCAGCTGATAAAGAGCATACATCATTCATAACGGATAAAGGACTCTACTTCTATAGACTGATGCCTTTTCGGATTGAAGAACGCAGGTGCCACCTATCAAATATTGGTGAACAAAATGTTCGCCAACTAGATAGGAAGGAACATGGAAGTATACGTTGACGATATGTTGGTGAAGACCAAAGATGCCGCAGAACTCAACAGGGACCTAGGTGAGATGTTCGATACACTCAGGAGGTACCGAATGAAGCTGAATCCACTCAAGTGCACTTTCGATGTCTCCTCGGGAAAGTTCTTGGGTTTCATGGTCAACTCCAGAGGCATTGAAGCTAATCCTGAAAAGATAAGGGCCTTAATAGAAATGAGCCCAAGAATAAGAAGGAGGTGCAATGTCTGACGGGATGAGTGGCAACCCTTAATAGATTCATTTCAAGGTCTACAGATAAGTGCCTCCCCTTCTTCAACATCCTAAAAGGGAGCAAAAAGTTTGCTTGGGATGGAGAATGTGAGGATGCTTTTACCAAGTTACAGGAACACTTAGGGAAGCCACCCTTGCTGGCTAAACCTAAAAAGGGTGAAAGACTATACTTGTACTTAGCAGTATCCGAGCATGCCATAAGCATTGCCCTGGTTAGGGGAGAGAAGAGGCATCATCAACCCGTGTACTATGTCAGCAAATGGTTGGTAGATGTAGAGAACCGATACTCGGAGATAGAGAAGTTAGCATACGCATTAGTAGTGGCCTCAAGGAAGTTAAGGCCCTACTTCCATGCCCATGCGATCGAGGTACTCACTGATAGTCCTTTAAGACAGGTCTTGCATAAACCTGACACCTTGGGGAGAATGATTAAATGGTTGATTGAGTTGAGTCAATTTGACATCACTTATACCCCAACGATCGCCATCAATGGGCAAGTGCTTGCGGACTTCATAGTGGAGTTCACCTATCGACCGAACGAAGGAGGAGATGAAGGAGATGGACATCCGGTTGGAGAAGGAGAGCAAAGGAATTTTGAGGAATGGAGCCTGCATGTGGATGGAGCATCCAACAAAGGGGGAGATGGAGCAGGTATCATGATGAATGGACCCGGGGGACACAAGATGTACTGTGCGATACGGTTTAGGTTCGAAGCCTCGAACAACGAGGCAGAATACAAAGTGCTCCTAGCTGGGTTGCGATTGGCCCAGGGGCTAAAGGTAACACATTTACACATTTTTAGTGACTCACAGTTGGTGGTGTTCCAAGTGAAGGGCGAGTATCAAGCGAGGGGTCCTAAGATGGCCACATACTTGGAAAGGGTAAGAGGTTGTCTGGGGCAGTTGGTGGGGTATAGCATAGAGGAAATCCCAAGAGAGAGGAATACCCATGCTGATGCCCTCGCAAAGCTGGCTTCTACAAAGGATGGAAATATCCTTGAGTCAGTGCTTGTGGAATACTTATCGAGGCCAAGCATCATTGATTCAGATGTTCTTATGATCAGCATCCTAAAGGAGTCGTGGGTTGACCCAATTGTAAGCTACCTGAAGGATGGAGCCTTACCAACAGACAAGAGGGAGGCTCAGAGGCTGGTGTATAAGGCTGCCTGATACACCTTAGTAGACAAGATCTTGTACAAGAGAGGGTTTTCCGTGCCGCTTTTCCAGTGTGTTGGTGAGAAGGAGGCGATGAAAGTGTTGTATGAAATACAAATGACTCATGGCTTTCCGAGCCGTTGATGAAAGTAGTACCCTTGCCTCATGGCTTTCCGAGCCGTGGATGGTCCACTCGCACGGTTACCACTTTTCTGACCTTATATCGTTGACGAGTTCTTACCGTCAACTGGTACAACTGTGATATGGGAAAAAATAGCTGCAGCTGCGCTGTGAGGAAAAACTGTTGAGTTTTTGTTAAATTATAGATTTTATAGTGTTGTGGGTTGGAAAAGTTGTATCAGAGTGTCTGTGAGAAAATTTTTCAAGAGTTGGAGCAATGTTTTCAAGAGTTGAAGTAAAAAGATTGGTTTCTACTCCAATACTTACTACTCCATCTGGATCAGGAGGACTTGTGATTTATAGTGATACTTCAAAGTAGGATTAGGATGTGTATTGATGTTGAATGGAAAAGTCATAGCTTATGCATCTAGACAATTGAAGGACCATGAAAATAAGTACCCAAGAGTACATGTTCTGGAGTAGGCGGAAGTTGTTTTTGCACTAAAGATTTGGAGACATTATCTATATTGTGTGAAGTGCGAAATATATACCGATCATAAAAGTCTCAAGTATTTCTTTACTCGGAAAGAATTAAATATGAGACAAAGGCGATGGTTGGAGATAGTGAAAGATTATGATTGTGAAATATTTTATCATCCTGGAAAAACAAATGTAGTTGCAGATGAAATGAGTAGAAAGTCTCATGGTAATATGTCATTTGTGAGGAAATTGTGAAAACCACTTCAGGTGGACATGTGCAGAGCGGAGATTGAGGTAATCATAAGAAGATTATCGGTAATGACTATTCAGTCTACCTTGTTAGAAAGAATCAAACATGGTCAATGTGAGAATCCTTACATGGTTAAACAAAAAGGTAAATTGGAAATTGGGAAGGTCAATGATTGTGTGTCATGTAATGGGATGCTAAAGTTCAATGAAAGAATTTGTGTCTCTAATGATGAGGAGTTGAAGAGAGAAATCCTCACAGAAGCTCACAATACTCTGTATTCACTACATCCAAGGACGATAAAGATGTAGAATGACTTGAAAAGACACTACTAGTTGCCCAACATGAAAAAGGATGTGGTCGAGTTTGTAGCCAAGTGTTTAACCTGTCAACAAGTGAAAGCATAACATCAGAGACTTACTTGTTTACTACAACCAATGCATATAGCAAAGTGGAAATGGGAAGAGGTTACTATGGATTTTATAGTTAGATTGCCAAAGACTTCTAAATAGCATGATGCTATTTGGGTTATAGGAGATCGATATACCAAACCAGCACACTTTCTTCCAGTACACATGACTTATACTATGGATTATTAGGCTAAGTTCTATGTTCAGGAGATTGTTAGATTACATGGAGTGTAAGTATCTATAATTTCAGACCGGGATGCTCGAATTACTTCATTGTTTTGGGAAAGTTTGCAAAGAGCATTGGACACAAGATTAAAGTTTACCATGGCATATCACCCCCAGTCTGATGGACAATCTGAAAGGACCATTCAAACTCTTGATGATATGCTTCAAGCTTGTGTCTTAGATTTTCAAGGATCATGAGAGAAGTATTTGTATCTGACAGATTTTTCTTATAACAACAGCTTTGAAGAAACAATTGGTGTAGCCCCATATGTAATGTAGGTCACCAATTCATTTGGATCAAATGGGAGAAAGAAAGTATCTTGGTCCAGATCTTATCAGAAGGACAAGTGAAGCAGTAGAGAAAATGAGAAAAAGAATGCTAACTGCTCATAGTAGACAAAAGAGTTATGCTGATCAAAAGTGAAGAGATGTGGAGTTAATATTGGGGACAAGGTATTTCTAAAAATTTTCCCTATGAAAGGAGCAATGAGGTTTGGAAAGAAATGGAAGCTAAGCCCAAGATTTATTGGACCCTTTGAAGTATTAGAAAAGGTGGGAAGGGTAGCCTATCGACTGGCATTACCGCCATCATTGTCGAATGTCCACAATGTTTTTCATGTATCATTATTGAGAAAATACGTTCCACATGTGCTGAACTACGAGCCAATAGATGTTGAACAAGACCTAACATATGAAGAAAAACCATTGAAAATTCTTGACAGAAAATAGAAAGAGTTGAGAAATAAGAATATTTCACTAGTTCAGGTCTTGTGGAGAAGTTCTAATATTGAGGAAATGACATGGGAACGAGAAGGTGAAATGAGATCCAAATACCCAGAGTTATTTTGGTAAAAGAATTTCGAGGACGAAATTTTTATAAGGTGTGGAGGATTGTAGCACCCAAGTTATTTTGATAACATATAGCCAATAATGACATGATTTCATTGCATTGCATTACATATCATACAATATTTATAATTTTAGGATATGCATATTTTATAAGTGTTTTCATGCATAAGTATAAATGTTGTGTATATGTTTACTATGTTTATATTAAATATTATTAACCCTGTAGCATTTGAGTTGTCTTATTATGGGTGTTTTATATGCTGAAGATATAAAAAAGTACGAAAAGTATGGACAATGCATGAATCAAGTGATAAAAGTGAGATGAAGAAGGCAAAAGATGTTGAACGGTGAAAAAAATAGTAAAATGTCAATTACTACTATTTCAGTGTAAAATTTAGTATTAGTGGATAAACCAAATATATTTGAGGTATGATTAAGGTCTCATTGATGAAATAAAAATTGTTTTTAGACCATTGGACCAAGTCTGGATGAAAGGTATACATAATTAGTCGTGTTTACGCAAAATCAAAACGAGCTTAGCATAAGTGCACTACGCTTACTCGGGTAAGCATAACTATTGGGTGTGAACTCATATAGACCTAGATTTTGTGTGAGCGTTTCACACAAAAGGAGAATAGGCCTAGTAGATGATTAAGTCAAAATTATTGAAGAGATAAGGTTTTTGTTAGTGAAAAATTTAGGTGATAAGGTGAAAGGTGTCATATTTTGATACAATAAGGCAAAATCATTGAAAATAAATTATTATCATCATCCTTACCCACTTGCCACGACCAAGACTCTGAAAAATAGAGATAAAAGAAAACCAAAAGAATTTATTGGCTGGCTTGAAGAGATTATATGGACATCCAAGTGAATTCAATGACAAAGAAGTGGATAAAGCTTAGTTTTGGCCTTTTTATGGGAAGTTCTTGTACTTGGAAGTTAAATCACATTTTTTATTTTTTCTAAGACCTTGTATATGGTGTTTTATCTTGTTTAAGATTTTTCTTGGTGGGTTCCAAGTGGTTTGACGTATAGAAAAGCTAGAAGAGATTGTTTCTTCCGAAAAGTTGCGCCGAAAAGTTGCTCAGTAAGTGAAATTTTGTGTCTTATGAGGATTTTATGGTTCTTGGAGTACAAACTGATTTTTGGTGATTTTATTGAGTTTATAAGAGGGTTAATATGTTTATAAATATTAGAATATACATGGAGATTCATTTAATTTGGGTGATGATCTTGGAAATTCAAATTTTATTGAAATTGGTATATGGTAAGTTTGTGATGAATTATGTTGGTATTTGGAATATGTTGTTATCAAAGGTTACTTGATGTTGATTATTGATTGATTTTAATATTTGGGGATAGGCAAAAATTAAAGGAAAACTCTGTAAAAATTTCTCAAAGTGCCTAAGATAAATCTAACGCTTGATCTAAGTGATTTAAGACATTTTAGGCATGATTTGTATATGAAATTTGATTTGATGATTTATGGATATTTTTAAATGATAGTTCAATTCCTTGCTGCCATCACTATGGTGTGAAATTGGGTTTCTATAAATTGGGCGATAGTAACCTAATTAAGTGTTAAAACTTATGATGGTCATGATTAGGATATTATGAGGATTTTGGGATTTTTCTAAAGGATTAAAACATTGAGCTAAATTTTTATATATGTCATTAAAGATCCTAAGAAAAATCATATGTTTGAATTGATGTGAAATTCATGTCCTAGTCAGGATAAGTACATCAACACCTAAGACACCACTTGTTACACGGTGAAATATATTTTGGACACAAGGTAAGTAAAGTACTCAACTGCAACACAAGAATTACAAGTTATGTGAAAGTATGCATTATATGAATATTTTTTTAGTAAGTGGTATTCACGTACATTGACACTTAATCATAATTTGTATGTATGGCATGATAGTGATATGGTGATTTATTGTATGATATAAGACCACACGTGATATCATGATGACTAATTATGTGATACCTTAGCAAGTTTTATGAAACATAAAAGTAAGTTGTAATAATAAGTTTAAGTTTAGTGCCACTATTTTGAAAAGGAAAATAAAGGTGTAAGTCAGTGTGAATGGAGGCCTATAGTTAGGCTCATAGTGGCAGCCCAATACTTTGGGCTAGGTTTTAGTGAAACAATTATATTTTTTGTTATGTTCCGTTTTTATTTCTCCTCCATATGAGTTATTGTTATAAGTATTAACACCACAATGTGTGGCCGCCTTAAATCTTGAGCTCGACGAGGCAATGATGGAATAAGATTTTAATGTGCCCTATTGTGGTGATGGCTAGCAGGAGGAGAACACATGAGATTTTATACTATATGTGTAATATGCCCTGCAGGCATTGGCCTAATTAGATAGTGTACACAATATTAAAGACCCAAAATTTAAAAAGAACTTGTGTATGCCTATTGACATGGGGTAATCATTAGCATTGCATGCATTACTTTGCTTACTGAGCTTTAGGCTCACAGTTGCCTATTGACGTGGTCCTGACCCTAAATTGTACATATGAACATATTGACCTTATATGGTTATTTCAGTTTATTAGTGTGTATGTTTGTAATAAAGTGTGAGGTTATGTTTTGAAAACAAGTTGGGTTATTTAATATTTATGTATAATATGTTTGAGACACATTTTATGTTTAATATAAATAATGTGAAATAATTTTTAAAAAATAGTATCCACACTCCCACTAAAAGTAATTATGATATAGTTTAAAATGTAACACATCAAACTTGGTTTTAACTTATATAAGTGAGGGTGTTACTGTTGGGGTTTTATGCCCTAATTAAAACTCAAATTCCTTATAATCTCATTTTATTATCAATAAAAGAATAGAAATCATTTTTTGACTTGGTCAATCACTTTGCTCACATGTTTTATTTTCATGATTATTTGTTTAATATAAACTTCTATTAAATCCCGAGCATATATCTAATCTTATTTATAGTGACGTAATCACAGTAAAATATAAATATAATTATATGTTCAAAATAAGTTAGTCCTAAGATTAGTCAGTGCACAGGATTTACACAGACTTGCCAATCTACGATATGGTTTACTTACACATTATAGTGTTATGTTCTTTCCAGAACATTAGTAAAGTCGATAAGATCGGATGTATTTGTTACATTGGACAGGACCGATATTGACAGTATATAAGATAAGTAAACATACCTGTTGACCCTGATTTTGGCCAACTGACACGGAGTCAAATTTGCTTGATGTGGACAAACATGTTGGAAAGAATATGATGACGAAATAATAAAAACACAAAAGTTTATAGTGGTTCGGCCCCAGAATCTGGTAATAACCTACGTCCACTTGAATTGTTATTGATATAGAATTCAAAGGAGTGATCAAAGAACTAGGGTTCAATGAGTTTCACCCACCTTTGAAGAACAATACAATATGTCAAATAGAATCACTCTAGTCTCAAATAATTCGAAGGCCAAAAGTCCCTTCCTTGAGCTATCTTTCTCTATTTATAGGCTCAAGGGGGATTACATTAATTTGTTACAGATATTCTTTCCTAAATAATCGGATACTCAGGAAATTATGGGAGTCAATTTTGGGATTGACTGAGATCTTTATAAAAGTATCATGAGGCACGCGGAACCTGCGACCATACTGGTCGCAGGTAAGCTTCGACTGCCTTTTGCTTATAATATCTCTTCTGGTCGATACCCTAGCAGAATTCCGCCAAGTGTCAGCCACATGTCCAGGAATTACTTGCAACGTCATTCGTGCCTGTTTTTTGGATAACATTTGCCCCCCCAAGTTTATTTATTACGAGCAATAAATAAACTTTTGAGGAAACGACCCTTCGGTTACCCCACCATACCTGTCAGAACCTTTCGTGTGTTCTTGGAAAAAGCAACCTACCCTTGTCTAACCACGGCTTTTTGCTTCCCAAGTAACGTTTCGACGGCTATCACTCTTCCCCATACTCCGAAAAAGGGGAAGCTGATGATTACTTCCTTTTAATGCTTTCGGACAAAAATATATATATAGCCTCTTCAAAGTTTCCCTTTCCTTTTTACGCAAGCCATCACTCTTTAAAGAAACCCTAACACCAGAGCTCCTGTTTCCCTCTGAATACCGTCCTTCGACGTTCCAAGATTCAGTCCGTGAGCCCTTTAACACCCGAAAAGTTTTTCAAATTTCCACGATCTTCGTCCTGGTAAGTTTTTGGATTCTTACACTTTATATTTTTGCTGTGCATGTTTCTGTAGATCGATTGTTGGGTTCATTCGTTTCTGGGTTGAGATGCATGTCAGTAGGGGGGTTTTATAGGTGAAACTAAATGTTGTGTGATATTTCTCTATTACTAAGGAGTTACGAGTTAGTTTGGTAGTTAAGATCATGGCCTTAGGACGTAAAACCGAAGTGAAAATTCGATTTTTATTCCAGCTGAAAAACTAGGTTTTTCCCGCCCAAAGAGGAGTTGAAAAAGCTTTTTCAAAAAAAATTTTGCTTTCACTTTTGATCTGTTTCTCAAACTATTCGCGTGAATTTTTTTAGTTTTTTGTTAGAATGCTGCTGTATAAAAGCTTAACTTTTATACTCGACCAGTGTTATTCTAAAAAACTTTCAAAATTCTTCATCCTCACCTCCCCATTCTTCTGTTTCCAGACTTTAATGCCAGATTTGTGGGGAGGTGAACGACCCATCGACGACGATCTTCTTGCCCATCTGCTCGAGGGCGAAGAACAACCGATCGACCGAGTTCACGAGATTCCATTTTCACGATCTTCTCCTAGACCTCGTCCATCACCACCTTAAATGGCCCACTCTAAGTCCTTAGGCAAGAAAAGACCTGACTCCAAAAACAGTCCAAACTCTCCTGCCCAGCCTGATTCATAGGCTAAGGTTCCCTCGACCAGTGGTCGAGAAAATGCTACCCCAGATCCTCGTATCCAAGTCAGGGCCCGCCCTCCACATCAAAACCTTCCTGATGTCGAGTGGTATCTCTCCCCCGCTAGCCAAGTGACTCCTCAGATGCTTGCCAATTATCACAGGAAGTATCCTCTTACAGGAGTCAATCTCACAATCCCGGCTGCTGACCAAAGAGCTAACATTCCCGGGGGTGCCTATAGCGCTTGGTCCAGGTATCACATAGAGGCGGGGGCTATCTTCCCTCTACATCCTTTCTATCAGGGGGTGGCCAACTATTTTGGTGTCGCCCCCTTTCAAATTACTCCAAATGGATACAGAATGCTGGCCACACTCTATATCCTGTATAAACTCAAAAAATGGCCAGAACCTACCCCTCATGAGGTCAATTTCCTCTTCGACCTTAAGTCTAACCCTCAATAATACGGGACGGGCTTCTTCCATCTCTGTCACCAGGAAACTAGCCGAACTTTCCTGAGTGACACTACCCATATCTCCAACATGGGGTAGTACAGTAGGGAGTACTTCCTCACACCGGACATGACTACGAACAACCTGGCCTTCGCTCGTGGAGGTAAATGCTCTTTTCACTGGTCGTTATTTCTCCTTAACAAATTCTCCTGAACCTTTTTAAAGTACACTATGCCTTTCAAGACCATGGTTACATCCGAACCCAACACCAGACATGGTGTTGAGGTCCAACGCACTGGCCAGGATGGCAGACGCAGAAAAAAGCGTCAAGTCCCTGGTCACTGATGAAAATCTGAGGCTATCTGGCCTCCTGGCTCCTCGCCATGAAACAAGAGGACCTGTGGTAGCAGATGCCACGCCCGAGGGGGATCCCGAGCAGCAACCCCCGACGTCTCCTCCCCGAAGGAGGCCAACGGGGGTTACGATCAGGGAATCCACTGGCATCCCTCCAGCAGAGAGGCCTTCTGCGCCCCAAGGCAAGGGGAAACAAACGGCAACAGAGTCTTTCATAGACCTGGATGAATCCTCAGATGAAAATAGTACTTTTATTTTGCTTTTAAATAGCTTGCCAATTCCCTGTCACTTGTTTGACGGGGACAGCAATTTTACGTATACTCCAAATCTAGGGCCAAACTTCTTCATGCCAGATAGTGAGTGTATGACTAATATAGTCAGTAGTATAGCGACCAGTAGTTGTAGCTCGGGTATTAAACTTTGTGACCTCTTTTCTGTTTTACCAAGAGTTTTCATCCGCCTTTATCTTATCATCTGCATATTTTTCTTTGTACGCAGAGACGGCCACTCCCAACGTTTTCGATTTGTACCAGGCTGAAGAGGAGGTAGAAGTCCCCCTGGTTCGACGAAAGACATCCAGGAGGCATAATGGCGAATCAAGCCAAGGACCTCCGGCCAAGAAGGGTCGAACAAAAGATCCTTCCAAGGATGCGCCAACTGGGCAAGCTTCTGCTCAGCCTTCTGCTCCTGCTGAGAAGGAAGCTGCTCCTGCTGCCAACCCTCCGCCTGTGGCCCGAAGGGAGCACACTCTGCGAGCAAAACTTCCCGGGGAAAAGCTCTCGAACCGCTCCCTGTGATCAGCTAAGGATCACCTTGCTCATATCTTGAAGCATGACCGTTGCAGGGAGGCAATGGCTGAAGCTAAGGGCATGGGGGTTGACCAAATCCTCAACAAGGCTCTTAACGAAGTGGCCAGCGTAAGTATTTTTTCTCTTGAATTTTACTTCTCTTTTTTGTAGTGTAGTCTAACTTTTATTTCCCTGACTACAGGCAGTAACTGCCACTCGCACCCGTGCCCTTGCCACCATCGATCAAGCTCGGGCCAAGGCCATCGAGGAGTTCCAGTTGAAAGCCACTGAGGAGCTTCAGGCTGCAGAAGCCAGGCATGCTGGGGAGTTGGAGGTAGTCACCCAGCAGAAGGATGCCATAGCCACTGAGGAGCTTCAGGCTGCAGAAGTCAGGCTCAAGGAGGAGCTCCTCGATAAGGACAAGGCCATAGCCGTTCTTGAGAGCCAAGTAGAGCAGCTGAAGCTTACCAATGCTAATAATCTTGAGAGGTACAAGAATGCGACACTTCGGTGTTTCTACGATTTTTGGAAACACAACCGGGGTGCAAACTTTAGCTACCTTCCAAAAGATGCCAGGAATGCTGAGTTGGCCTGCTGTACTGCTCGATTGGCTGCAGAAGAAGAAAGAGCAAGGATCCCCGCTTTCCCAAGCATCCAGCCGGTTGCGGTCGAAGAGGAAGGAGGAGTTGTTGATGATGCAGCCAACCAGAATGTTGAGCAAGACCCTCCTGCTCCTTGAACTTATTTCTCTCTTTTTTATTTTTCTTCGATTACACGACCCACGGGTCGTGTTGTAAAGACAATTTTTACTTTTAAATTTAAATTTGCTGCATGGGCAGCAAACTTTCCGTTTACTTTGAACAATTACATCCAAGCAGTACTGCTTGCGGTGTAAAATAATGCCATTTGATATTATAATATTTTTATCTATTATAACATCTGTTCGCATGACTGAACTTAGCATAGTACTTTGGCTTGACTTAACAAAATATAAATTTTGAAATATACTCTAAGTACCGTAGCATGCTTTCACTCATTTTGTTCATGTGTTTACATACCCTTTGGTATGATTTGCTATCGATGTACCTTATGTGCCCCCCAAGTGATCGAGGAGCTTTAGGTCCTTGGTCACTTGCCTTGACCACGACCTGTGCGAACATTGCTGCTCGGTAGGAAACGTAACACTTATAATACAGCAAAACAACACACGTAATGAACAAATAGTTGTAAAATAAATTTACAAAGGTTGGCAAGAATGACTGGCTGCGCACAGTCCCTTATAATCTCGTATTAAAAATGGACTAATCGTGTCTTTATGAGTGATCTTAGAAAAGATCTTACAACGTGGCTAACCCTTTTTAGAAACTTGTAAAAAGTAAAAATTAATACAAGCAAGTCCTTTAAGATGGACTGATTACTGATAATACTTGCGCAGGTGTTCTCCATTCCAATAGCGTGGAACGAGATCTCCATTTAAGCGTGCAAGTTTATAGGTGCCCAGATGAAGGACTTCTTCAATCTAGTAAGGTCCTTCCCAGTTTGGTCCGAGTACTCCAGCAGTGGGGTCACGGGTATTAAAGAAAACTCGTCGCAGCACTAGGTCACTGACGTTGAATACTCTTTCTTTTACTTTTGAGTTAAAATACCGGGTGACCTTTTGCTAGTATGCAGCGACTCGGAGTTGGGCTTTTTCTCGTATTTCTTTAATTGAGTCTAGGGACTCCATCATCAGTTGGCTATTCTGACTCTGGTCGTATGAAATGCGTCGATGTGAGGGGGGATCTAATTCGACAGGTAACATAGCTTCATATCCGTATGCTAAGGAAAATGGGGGTATGACCTGTCGCTATTCGGTGAGAAGTTCTATACGACCAGAGGACTTCAGGCAGCTGTTCTGGCCATGCTCCTTTAGCATCTTCAAGCCTTTTCTTCAGGGTGTCCTTAAGCGCTTTATTCACTGCTTTGACCTGCACGTTTGCTTGTGGATGCGCGACTAAAGAAAAGCTTTTGATAAACTCGTGCCTTTTGTAGAAGTCGGTGAATAAGTCACTGTCAAATTGGGTGCCGTTGTCTGAGACAATTTTTCGAGGAAAACCATATCGGCAAACAATGTTCTTGATGAAAAAGTCAAGAACTTTCTTGGTCGTTATGGTAGTGAGTGGTTCAGCTTCGGCCCATTTGGTGAAGTAGTCGACTGCTACAACTGCGTACTTCACTCCGCCTTTTCCCGTTGGCAGGGACCCAATCAAGTCTATTCCCCATACTGCAAAAGGCCAATGACTCTGCATCTGTTTTAATTCGTTTGGAGCTGTGCGTGGGATTTTTGAAAATCTTTGACACTTATCGCACTTTCGCACAAACTCCATTGAATCTTCATTCATAGTCGGCTAGAAATAGCCTTGCCTTAGAATCTTTTTCGCCAAACTTTGCCCCCCAGCGTGATCTCCATAGAAGCCTTCATGTACTTCCTTCATTAGCTCCTTAGCTTTCTCTGGTGTAACACATCTGAGCAATGGCATGGAATATCCTCTTCGGTATAGAACACCATCGACCAGTATATACCTAGCAGCCTGCCTTTGAAGAGTTCTGGCTTTGCTTCTATTTGTTGGTAGTACACCATTTGTCAGATACTCCAAGTAAGGCCCCATCCATGTATCTTCCATTCAGATTTCCATATTGGTTTCATTTGCTCGTATGCTTGGCTCGCTCAATCTTTCTACTGGCACAATATTCAAAGTGTCAGCATCTTTTGCGCTCGCGAGTTTGGCTAAGGCATCTAAATTCGAATTCTGATCCTGGGGGATTTGCTGGAGGGTATACTTCGTGAATTGGGCTAACAGGTCTTTAGTTTTGTTCAAGTAGGCCACCATTTTTAGGCCTCGTGCTTGATATTCCCCTAGAACTTGATTCACTACCAGCTGTGAATCACTGTAAATGTCCAGCACCTTTATGCTCATGTATTTTTCCATTCTTAATCTAGCAAGGAGTGCTTCGTATTCGGCTTCATTATTTGACGCGGTGAAGTCGAATCTAATGGCGCAGTGAAATCGATGCTCTTCTGGCGTTATCAAGATCACTTCTGCTCCCGCGTGAGATTCGTTTGACGACCCATCTGTGAATAATTTCCACGAAGGAGCTTCCTCTTGAGGCTCAAGCGCACTAGGCTTTTCGCACTGCTCGCTGTCCGGGAGTTCGGTGAACTCTGCAATAAGATCAGCCAAGACTTGTCCTTTTACTGCTGCTCGTGGTGAATACAAAATATCGAACTGCCCTAGTTCGACTGCCCATTTTAATAAACGCCCAGCCACCACTGGTTTTTGGAGGACTTGCCGAAGGGGCTGATTAGTTAAAACTGTAATAGGATGGGCTTGGAAGTAAGGACGTAGCTTCCTTGAGGCCAAGATTAAACAATACACTAACCTCTCGATGGGAGGATACCTCAGTTCTGCTCCGATTAGCCTCTTGCTTGCATAGTAAACTGCCTTTTGTACGCCTTCTTCCTCTCGTACTAGTACCGCACTAGCAGCAACTTCAGTGATCGCCAGGTAAATGAACAAAGTTTCTCCTTTGATAGGCTTTGATAAAATAGGAGGCTGTGCCATATGGGCTTTCAAGGCCTGAAAAGCTTGCTCGCAGTATCCTATCCATTCAAATTTCTTGTTGCCCCTAAGTAGATTGAAGAAAGGGACGCACTTATCCGTTGACTTTGAAATAAATCTACTTAGGGCTGCAATCCTCCCAGTTAAAATTTGTACGTCCTTGATATTCTCTGGCGATTTTATGTCGATCAGGGCTTTTATCTTGTCGGGGTTGGCCTCGATTCCTCTTGAATTAACAATGAACCCCAAAAACTTCCCTGATCCAACTTTGAAGGAACATTTGAGAGGATTTAGTTTCATCTGGTACTTGTTCAATACATCGAAACACTCTTGCAAATCCTTCACATATCCTTCTTCCTTTTTCGACTTTACCAGCATGTCGTCCACGTACACCTCCATGTTTATGCCGATCAACTCTTTAAACATGTGGTTAACCAATCGCTGGTAAGTCACACCTGCGTTTTTCAGTCCGAAGGGCATCACTTTATAACAGTATAATCCTGTATCGGTCTGAAAGCTGGTGTGATCCTCATCAAGGGGATGCATGCTAATCTTATTGTAGCCTGAGTATGCATCCATGAAGGAGAGGATCTCGTGTCCTGCAGTAGCATCGACCATCTGGTCGATCCTTGGGAGTGGGAAGCAATCCTTCGGGCAGGCTTTATTGAGATCTGTAAAATCCACACAGGTTCGCCATTTGTCGTTAGGCTTGGGAACCAGTACAGGATTAGAGACCCACGATGGATAAAATGCCACCCTAATGAACCCATTCTCCTTTAATCTCTCAACTTCTTCTTTTAAGGCTCTCGACCGTTCCTTATCGAGCAGCCTTCTTTTCTGTTGCACGGGTGGAAAACTCTTGTCTATGTTCAGGACATGGCTGATAACTGCAGGGTCTATCCCAGCCATGTCTTTGTGCGACCAGGCAAAGACTTCCTGGTTTTTCCGCAAAAGCTCCACCAGTGCATGCTTCGTGGTTGGTTCTAAGTTTTTCCCGACCTTCACGACTCTTGTCGGGTCTTTCTCGTCAAGTTGGACCTCTTCCAGGTCCTCGACGGGTCCAACATTTTCTTCAAAATCCCCAAAGCGAGGATCTAAATCTCTATTCTCACTTTGGGTAACACCTTATTTGGTGACGTCATCACCGGATTGGGCTTGTGTACCAATTGCCATATGCAACCTATCTGGGGGAGTGCTCTTTGACGTTCCCTTTGTGACTGAGGCATTGTAGCACTCCCTAGCCTCCCTCTGATTTCCGAACACACGTCCTACCCCTGCGTCTGTCGGGAATTTCATGGCTAAGTGCCACATAGAGGTGACAGCCCATAGATCAACCAGTATAGGCCTCCCAATGACGACATTGTACGCCGAAGGACAATCGACTACTATAAAAGTAGCGAGTAATGTCCTGGTAGCAAGCACTGTACCTGCTGTCACTGGTAGTCTGATTGACCCTGCGGGGGCGAGTCCCTCACCAGAGAAGCCGTATATTGTTTGATTGTAGGGCTCCAGGTCCTTAACGGACAACTTCATGCGTTCCAGTGAAGACTTATACAGGATGTTCACCGAACTTCCTGTATCAACCAGCACTCTCTTCACCATCATGTTGGCCATTTGGATATCCATGACCAGCAGATCGGAATGTGGGAATCGGACATGTTGGGCATCGCTATCAGAGAAGGTTATTTCGCCCTCTTCTAATCGAGCCTTTTTTGGCGCGCGGTCATCCACAGTCATCATCTCGATGTCCTAGTCGTGGTGCAGAGTCTGAGCATAACGTTCTCTGGCCTTTCCGCTGTTTCCTGCGAGGTGCGGGCCTCCACAGATGGTTAACAATGTGCCAGTTACGGGGTCAGGCTGCAAAGGTGGCGAGCGTTGGCGTGTGGGCGCTTGGTCGTTGCCAACTGAAGCTTCTCGTTGGGAATTTCCCGACGCCCGTATATATCTTCTCAAGTGTCCTTGTCTAATAAGGAACTCGATCTCATCCTTCAGCTGGTTGCATTCATTGGTATCATGTCCGTAGTCGTTATGATAACGACAGAACTTGGTAGTGTCTCTTCTCGAAATATCTTTTCGAATGGGAACAGGTTTCTTATAAGGCACGCTGGAACTCGTGGCCTGATAAACCTCTCCCCGAGATTCAATAAGGGCAGTATAGTTAGTGAACTGAGGTTCATAATGGTTACCCTTGGATCGTTTATTGTCAGAGGTCGAAGGCTCATTGTGTGGCCATTTCCCCCCATTCTTGCCATTGCCATTGCCGTTCCTGTTGCCTTTGCCGTTGCCGTTGGGCTTCGACCCATTGGCGGCTATGGCAGGCTCGACAGTCCCCTTGTCCTTGCCTTGGGGCTTTCCTTCGTTGGCGATGGCGTCTTCGAGCTTGATGTAGCGATCAGCTCGATCTAAGAATTCCTGGGTAGTTCTAACCCCATGTTTTCGGAGGCTTTCCCAAAGAGACGTGTGGCGCTTAACCCCCGCGGTTATAGCCATCATCTTGCCTTCATCTCCCACTGTTTTTGCTCCAGCAGCTGCTCGCATAAAGCGCTGGACGTAGTCCTTCAGTGGTTCTCCATCTTGCTGGCGTATTTCAACCAGCTCGTTTGCCTCAGTCGGGTGCACACCACCTGCATAGAACTGTCCGTAAAATTCCTTTACAAACATTTCCCAGGAAACTATACTTGCAGGAGGGAATTTAAAAAACCACTCCTGTGCGGCATCAGAAAGTGCTGCAGGGAAGATCCTGCACCGAGCATCTTCGGACACTTTCTGAATGTCCATTTGTATCTCAAACTTGTTGACGTGAGACACTGGGTCACCATACCCATCAAAGTTTGGAAGCGTAGGCATTTTAAACTTACTAGGAGTTTCTGCCATAGCTATCCTCTGGACGAAAGGAGTGCCTTTCCTCCTATCGTGGTCGATGTAAGATGTTCTTCCCCCGACCAGCTGCTGCATTGCCTGGTTGAGGGCATCTATCTGGGCTTGCACAGCGCCAGGTATCGCCGTGGCCTCTGGTGCTGGGGGGATGTACTCACCGTGCCGCTCGCATTGATCGTTGAGTACATCTCTTAGGTCCTCGTCTCTCCTCCGCTGCTCGCTAGCTCCGAGCCGGTTGAAGACGCTATTTTGTGTGGGCTGCCCCCCAGCGTCCCGTCTGTCGGGTTGGTCATCCTGAGGTGGCTGGCTTCTGCCTCCACCTCTCTCTTCATTCCTCCGACTAGCATTCCCTCTGCCTGAGTCGGCCTCATTATAACCATGGCCATCTCTGAATCGTGATTGGCTATGGTGGGATCGACTGTTCCCTCGATTGCCTTCCCGGGTTGGAACCTCCCGAGCGTTAGAGGGTGGTCTGCGTTGGTCGTTAGGTCCCCGTGCATTATCATGTCGTGGGGGGCCTCGGACCGCAGAGCCTAACTCTGAGTTCCTCCTGTTGCCAGGAGGATGCTGTCCTCTGCTCGGAAGATTAGACTTGTCTCCCCTATGGCGTCTAGGACTGCGAGGCTACTGCCCGGTCCTATTGTGCCTCTGCTGCGGGGGATGGCCGCAACCAGTTTGGGATGGAGGCTGTGCTTCAGGGTCTCCTAACGGGACATCGTCCTGAGGTGCCGGTGACTGCTCGGGCCTTTGTGGGCTCGAGGGTTGGGTAGGCGGGGTAGGATTGGGACCCTTGTGGGGTGGCCCATTTGCGGGTTGATCAGGCTGTGAGGCAGGTGCAGCCTGATTCCTAGCCAATTGCAAGGCTGCCTCAAGGGCTGCCATGGCCTCCCTCTGGCGATGGTCCATCTCCGCCTGCCTTTCACTCAGCTCTAAGCGCTGCCGCTCAATTTCTTGTTGCTGCCGCGCCATAATTTCGGCAGCACTTTCCTGGTCGGCCCTCAGATTGGCCAGTTCCTCGCGCAATGCCCCTAGGGTACACTTCAACGTCGCGTCGTCCATTTCTTCCTCATCAAATTCCAAATGTGGCTCATCCTCAGCCACGTTGGGAGGAGGCAGGTTAGATGGTGCTGCGCCGGCCGCCTGTCCAGTTTTCCTGGTAGTTTTCGCCATAGCTCTTTCACCGATAATGTATCATGCTCTCAATGAAAGCACCAAAATGTTGACCCTGATTTTGGCCAACTGACACGGAGTAAAATTTGCTTGATGTGGACAAACACGTTGGAAAGAATATGATGACGAAATAATAAAGAACACAAGAGTTTATAGTGGTTTGGCCCCAGAATATGGTAATAACCTACGTCCACTTGAATTGTTATTGATATAGAATTCAAAGGAGTGATCAAAGAACTAGGGTTCAATGAGTTTCCCCCACCTCTGAAGAACAATACAATATGTCAAATAGAATCACACTAGTCTCAAATAATTCGAAGGCCAAAAGTCTCTTCCTTCAGCTATCTTTCTCTATTTATAGGCTCAAGGGGGATTACATTAATTTGTTACAGATATTATTTCCTAAATAATCGGATACTCAGGAAATTATGGGAGTCAATTTTGGGATTGACTGAGATCTTTATAAAAGTACCATGAGGCACACGGAACCAGCGACCATACTGGTCGCAGGTAAGCTTCGACTGCCTTTTGCTTATAATATCTCTTCTGCTCGATACCCTAGCAGAATTCCGCCAAGTGTCAGCCACGTGTTCGGGAATTACTTCCCACGTCATTCGTGCCTGTTTTTTGGATAACAATACCGTTATTATCTATTCTAGTCATATCATATAGTTGACCATAGGTCAACTCAATCTCAATTCTGAGTGGTTAGTATTCTAACTGATTGTATTATTTAAGTTCTTTGACTTGTTCGTTACCAGCTTACCCTACGGACTAGCCCATACTTACATCTTGGGAACTCGGTAGTATAATTGAGTGGGAGTGTTAATCATAGATATGAACATCTATAGTTTCTGATAAAGAAGTGAAACGATGATTTCCTTTTAATTTGGTTCAAGGTGTTAAATGATAGAGATCTCATTTCAGTAATTAAATTAGTTTACTGAAATATCATTTACAAGGAACTAAGTGTTTTAAGGATAAAATACAATGAGGGGTAAAATGGTATTTTAGTCCTATCTCGATGTAGACCATCTATAGAGGATTGAGTGACAATTGTGGTTGTAACAATGGATAATTAATAGCGTATTTATATTTGTTATACAACGTTCTATGAATTCAAGAGTGCAATTCTGAGTCTATAGTGGAGTCATGATGAGTTAATAAGTTAGTAAGTTTATTTGTTAGATTTATGATAACTTATTGGAGCTTGATTTCATAGGCCCATGGTCCCTATTGTACCTTGGATAAAATCATCTAGATAGTCTCAATTAATTGATTTAATTATCAATTAGAATTATGAAAGTTGACCAGGTCAATTTTGGATAGTTTCACAGAGTTATGTATTTTTTAGAAGAAAAGAGAAATTAGGACAGATTTATTAATTAAGATAAATTGGTATTTAAATTAATCAATAAGTTTAAATCGAGGTTCAAATTATAAATAATTAATTTGATAAATGATTTAAATAATTATTTAATTAATTAAATCAATAGAAAATAATACATGCCTTGATTTTAAGTCCAATGAGCTTATAATCAAATGGGAAATTTTACGAACCTAAAGCCCATAGTAATTTCGACCTAGGGCTTCAAATTGACTATTATTTTATTGATTTTTTAATTAAATTAAATGACCTAATTGAGTCTATAAAAGTAGTGCTTAGAGAGAAGTCAAAACAAACGACAGATAAATTTAATCACTGGTTTTCTGATAGTTTTAGATTCTCTCTAAACACAAGTCTTTTTCTAAGCCTCTTAGTTATTTTCTCTTCTTCTCTCTGTATCTATCTCATTTGTTGCGAATTACCCACACTAGTCTAGGTGATTCTAAGGATACATTGGAAGACTGTGAAGAAATTAGAAGAACGGTTTAGTTTCTTGATAATACTCTCTGACAGAAAGGATACAAGAGTTAGAGAAACTGAAGGAATGACTCTTTCATTCTGTTGCGTATACTATTATCTTTGTTTCTCTTTGAATTCAATTTTAGAAACATGTTCTAATTATCTCATATTAATTTGCTTAATATTAGATCTACAAGAAAATAAATAAAGTTCTTATATAAGTTTTCATAACAACTGGCTTCAGAGCCTTTGATAATCTTTATTTTCATGCATGTTTAAAATTGGATTATTTGATGTGTTTGAATAATTGGATGGATTTTCATGTTTTTATGAAGCATATTGATTTTATGTGATTATTAGCAATTTTAGGTTATTTTGTTGTGTTTTCTATGCAATTAATTTTTATATATGCTTTATTTTGCGTAAAACATGTTAAAAATTAATTAAAAAATGCTTTTGGTTTGAAAAATTGTACAAAAAAAAATTTCAGAAATTTTTTTGCCTGGTTGCCCATGTGCGCGCGCACGCCAGCGATAAACAGTACTGGGTACTATTCATCGAGGTTTTTTTTCTTTTTTTTTTTAAATTAAAGAAAAATAAAAATTGTGAAATTTAATTATTTATAATCAAAGTCAAAAATATCAAATTTGTTTTTTTATTTAAAATTATTTTTTAAAAAATAAGATATATTTGTTAGTTGAGATTTAAATATTAGCTAATAGTTTTAACAACACAAGATTTTTTTTTTTTTGAAAAACAGTTTAGCTATTGATTTTAAATTTTAAAATTGGTTAAATTTTAAAAAAATATTATTTTTTCAGCCAATTAATATAATATTTTTTTTAATAAATGAGATTTAAATTAACTTTGGTTAATTGTTGATAAATCCTATTTAAATTAAATTAATATTTTTTTTTCAAATTAACCTAAAACCAAGTTGATTGTTTATAAATGAAATTTAAATTAACTATTGTTAATTCTTGATAAATTTCACTCAAATTGACTTATTTTTTTGTAAAAATTTAATTAATTTGAATTTTTTTGATAAATTCTAGATAATTAATAGTGGTATTTTTGCAAATGAAATAAATTGTGGTATTTTTGCATAAATTCATAGAATTGCTCATATAATAAAATGATTAGGCCCATCCAATTATAACATGCCTGTTTGCACTATATGTGGTATTTTTGCAATTGGGCTAAGATGCATATAGTTGCCCATATGTTCGTTTGATATATGGATTTTGCCAAATAAAATATTCATAAAATGATAGATTTTATTTGGGCCCATTTGAAAATGTAAATTTTAAATTCCTCTTTTGTGGGTGATTTCACTTGTGAATGCCCATTTGCTTTGCATGACTATAGTGAATCTAATCAATTAATAAAACCAAGGTTTAAATTCCTGTCTTTTGAACCTTGTATGGAAGATTGGAGAACTTTGTAGTGGGAACGACATACTGGACCCAGCCCTCCTCCATACAAGCCCAATTGTTAAGACCCATTTACCTGAGTTGGACTTAATTGTATAGATTCATTATATTAGTTAAACCTAAATATTGATTAGCAACAAATTAATTGAATTTGTTTCAATGTGACACTTTATAATTAATAGGAAATTATAGGACTTTGGTTTTAAAAATTTAATCTTTTTAAATTTTTTTTGGAGAATCATAGTCATTATTTTTCTAAAAATAAATAATAAAAATACTATTTTTTAATTTTAATAATGAGCTTATTTTAAGATTTTTATTCAATCTCCACTATTAGTTTAACATAGTCAATAGCTTAATGGGGCCTCGAGGCACTGTGATTCGTCCCCCTACGGAAGGTATTCATTAGCTATTTTGACAAGGTTAGCTCTCAAAAGATAGATAATTATAGGTCAAATTCTACTAGACTCACTCCTACGGTGACTACTAGGACTAAAACTATGATTATCAAAACCGTGGGTCTAGCTCATAAAATAAGAGATTTTGTTTTCTTATTTTGATCGAATAGTAGGTTGTTAATAGTGGTGTCCATTATTAAATGAGTTTATAACTCTATTTAACAAGGATATCATAGATTAGTTCAAATCCTAAAGAAATAGAGATATGGTTGTTTTTTGTATTTTTTCTCATATCTTACATATTTTGGTATATGTTGTGCCATTTCTTGAAATTTGTGTGAATAGAAGTTTTATTGAGAAAATGTGATTAATTTCTATTTTATTGATAATTTGTAGTATTAAGTTAAGTAGTGTCTGTGTCTACTCCCATCCTTTCTCAACTTTCGATGGAGAAACTCACTGGAGAAAACTTCCTTAATTGGAAGCAGAATATCAACATAAACTTGATTGATGACAACTCCGAGTTCGTCATGATTGAGGAATCCCCAGAACGAGAATTTTGTTTGCATGTTTGTGATGGCACTATCAATGCTCATGATAGCATCGTAAATGCTTGGATATCACCGTCTCTGCACATACGTGATGACACTGTGAATGCTCGGATGGCACCGTGTCTGCACGTTCATAATCAACTCAACTATGGTCCGACGTATCTCATGAACGAGCTTCATAATTTTGAGCCTATCATGGGTGGACCTAGTAAATGAGGAGAAAATAAGACTACTATTGTTGCTGCTGATCTAGCTAAGGCTGAAGCTAACCAAGCTTCGTCTTTGAAAGCTAGAAACAAGAGGAAGAATGGACAAAACAACCCCAAGCCTACAAAGGCTGCAAAGACGAGTGCACAACCAAGTGCACAGACACCTAAGGGGAAGAATAAGAAAAGCAAGAAAGGTAATGTAATGCCCTGGATAGCCAAGACCGCTACACTGTGTGTTTATAAAGGTGTGAGACTTGCTAATCAAGTTGTTTAATCAAAACGTGTCATTAGTTAAAGTATTCTAGGGCTAAAAGACATTTTGGGCACAAAAGATGCATTTTATAAAATATAAACATTTTAGAGAAGGGATCCCCAAACAGAACAATGTTTAAAAGTTGGTTTACAAAATTCAACAGTTAATAGTAAACGTTAGCCATACTAAGGCAAAACACAAGGTTCTGGTCCTCTCGTCCCTGTAATCTCCTCAACCGTGGCGGTTGAGCGGCCTGACATGTACATTCACCCTGCAGAGCTCTCCAATCAAGGTTGATCGATCTTGCCCTTGCCTTTACCTGCACCACGCAGCACCCGTGATCCAAGGCCCAGTAAGAAAACAACATACACATCATAAACAATATTATCACACAGATATTCCAATAATCATGTTCAGATATTTAATCCACAACATATAAGCACACTTCAAGGTACAGGTAACCTCATCTATACTCAGATTATTCAACAATCTCATTAATCACATTCATAGCCAAGTATAACAATCAATTAACACAAATACTAGGGTCGACACCTTAGGTCGCACCCTCTGTTTAACCCACTGACTCCGGCCCGCTTAAACCAAGCTCAGCGCATAATAAGCTATCCTCGGATACCAGTGTCCGAGCCGTGCCAATTGCACAATTTAACCGTGGCACGCTTAGGTCATTGGTTACAATTTACATGGCATAATACCATTCTTTCAATCATATATATCAGGGAGCCCTTAGTCCCGTTCAAATATTCAACCGGGTGTAGTTTTCTTACCTTTAGCTTCTAGATAAATTAGCTACGGGCGATACTCCTTGAGCGCGATCCGATCCCCGAGCCCTAGCTTAACACCTAGTCACAACCATGATGAAAGATACCATTAACAATCTTAAATGAGTTTCCAAACCAAGTTCTAGTCCCCGGAACATTGAACTTCACCAAATATGGTAAAAGATTCAATCCCGAGTACCCTAGGTTAAATTCCCAAGCCTAAAATCTAAAAATCCCAAAATCCCTTAAGCGCCCCGGCATAGGCCACCCATGCCGTGGCATGGCCCCCAAACAGAACCACCTAGGGCACAAAAATAGGTAAGGGCCGCGGCATTGCTTGGACCATGCCGCGACCCGCCCTCCTTCCTCAGCATGCAACAGCCTCGAAGGGCTGCGGCTCACCAAGAACCATGCCGCAGCCCGACCCTCCGAACCCAGAAAAAACCACCATTTTCAATCTCTAAACCTCACCTTAAGCCATCCCAAAGCCCCCAACTCAAAACCAATAAATAATAACAACATTAGAATGATTTAAACATTACAACTCCACCAAAAATCGAGCCTAACACTCACCAAAATCCCAATTCCAATTTCTGAGATTTCAAACCCACAGAACTCAAAACCAGCCTTGAAAACTCTCAAATTCAACCATCAAAATTTAAATTAAACCTTACCTCTGCTGTAGAATTGTTTCATGTAGAGTCCAAGAACTTTACTTAGCTAATTGTTTAGTAGTATTATAGTATGTTTAGTATTATCTTTGTAACTGTGGATTTTTGGTTCAGACCGGGAATTATTTGGACACTCATAGTAGTACTTATAGATTTTCTAAGTTTAATCTATAGTTTAAGAATATTAAGTATAACCTAAGGTTTGATTAATGTGACTGATATTAAGGATTATATTTATTATATTATAAGGTTTAGATATCAACCAATAGGATTTTAAGCACATGTTATGAATGGTGATTAAGGATTAAGTATTTTTGAGGATTAAATTTAATAAGGAGTAAAGTTTGAATGTTATAGGGTCAGTCAGCAGCTTTGAATACGTTGAGGGTTTAGTCAAGGCTGTTTACTCCATTCAAACTTAGCTAAAAATGTGTAATTTCGTGTCTAATTATTCAGCGTGTGCCGATATATCGCAGCACGTAGATACAGAAAACACGAGACGATGCACGGTCGCCTCGGGCATACTAGCCCAGGCGATATATCGCCTACAGGGGCCGATATATCGCCTCCTTCAGCATAAATTCAAACTCTTTTGAATTCATTTCCTTTCAGCCATTCAAACTCCTTCAACAGTCCAGCATCTTTTGAACGAGTCTTCAGCCTCTGCTGAACGATTATTCAAATGATTTTCACCTAAAAAGCCATTATTTTTATTCAAGTAAAATCAAGATATTTTCATTCCCAAACTCTATAAATAGGACCTAGTACCCAGCCATTTCTTCACCTTTTACTCTAAGTTCAGAAGCTGCTAGTGCTAAGTAAGTGTGAGAGTGTAAACACCTGGTTTGGGAAAAATCATAAGCTTATCAAACACTTTGGGAAGTGAGATTCGTTAGTATTTCGGTTGTGGTTAGATTGATCTTGCAAGTCTTTTCGGTAAACCCGAAACTCTAGTTCATTTGATTTATGTTATGTTTCCCTTCTCTTAGTCTTCTACTCAGTTTCCTAACCTCATTCTTGTTTTGGTTAGGGAATCCAAGTTCTTAAGCACATAAGTTGTGGTAAGCATAATTCTCAATGGTTTAGTCTTCCTATTCATTTTCATTTCTTCTTCTTCTTAAGACTCACTCTTTCTCATATGGTTTTAGGAGTGTTCCAAAAGTCCCAACTCAGTCCATTATATCCCGGTATCTTTGGTAAGGAAAATAGGCTAGAATCTATATGTTTATGTTTATGTTATCTTATGTATTATGTTATGATATGTTATGAATATGTTATAAATGTGTTTGTTGTAGGCTTGGGCTTATGCCCTATTTGACTAACAAGACCCCAAAAAGATTGTGGGCATATGCCTATTTAGCTGGTAGGACCCCACTAATCTCATGGGCATAAGCTTGTTTAGTCTATGGGACCCCAAGTAATAATGGCCATTATAATAAGTGTATTATGTGTTATGATATGTCTTTACGTTATTATGAAATTATGTTTATGACTATGTGTTAGATTTTTCCTTGCTGGGCATTAGGCTCATTCCTTTCTGTTTATGTGCAGGAAATAAGCTTTAGAGGCGGAAAGATTCGTGACGCTTAGAGGATGTGTATCGATGGTGAATGGAGTCAAGGGGCCGAGCGTTATTCGATTCGAGGATGTAGTCTCATTTTAAATTTTATGGTTTTATATGTATTTTCCGCATTTTCTTATGTAATTCTTTTCCTTTAAATCATTTTTTGTTTTTAAAGACAATGGGATCCCAAATCCTTCTTAGTATTCTATTTATTTGTTAGTAACTCTTATTTTTACAAGTTACTCAATAAAATTATGGTATTTTCGTAAAAAAAATGTAAGTTTTATGTATAGTTTCGTTAATGGTCCAAATAGTCTAGATTAGTGGGTCATTACATTTCTCCAAGAGTCCCCTGACCTATCTTCAAAGTTTCATGCCTCAATTTTCCACCTTAAATGACAAAACCACAGATATTTAAAACTCAGCCATTTCTCTAAATTCCTAACCTCAGAAACGAAAATTCAAAGCTTACCTTGGCTCTATCTCAGACCTTGATCAGTTCCTGAGCTAATCCTCTAGATTATTCCCTTCAATTTCCAAGTATTCAACTTGATTCTCTTGAAAATTTAGAGTCTTTCCTTTGCTAAGAGAGAAAAGAGAGAGAAGGAGAGATAGGGTCGGTTTACACTTTCTGTCTAATATTTTCTAAGTCTTCCAAGTATATCGTTAGATGATTAAACTAATCCCAAAGCTCGGGGTGCCGGAAACGTCCCCGAGGGAAAAATGGTAAAATCTCCCAATAATCCCGCCTAGACATCCGAACCTCAAATATATCTCCAATTATTTATTTTCATCACCCGATAGTCTGAATCACTACCCGATACCTAAAATACTCCTTGACTTGTCCAAAGTCAATTATAATGCCCCGTTGTGACTTTTCCCGCTATCTAGCCCTAGTACCGCCTCGAGTCGCCGGCTGCAGAGTTATCCACATAATAATGTGGTTCTCACATATACAACATGTCTATTTCATATTATCACATAATGTCATCAATTATCATAAACACACTATTAATCATATAATTACACATTTAAATCAATAACATTCATTCTAATCCCAATTATGCCCTCCCGGCACACTAATCAAGGCCTTTAAGCCTTATTAGCAAATTTGGGTTGTTACAGGTAAAGATAAGTGCTTTAATTGCAAAGAGAAGGGGAATTGGAAATGAGATTGCCCTGAGTTTCTAGCAGCGACAAAAAAAGGTAATGATTATAGTTCATTTATCTTGGAAACATGTGTTTTAGAGAATGATAAATCTGTTTGGATTATTGATTCTGTATCTACTAACCATGTTTGTAATTCTTTACAGCTTCTTGAGTCGTGGGAGGAAGTGGATGAAAGCGGCTTAAAGCTTAGATTTGGGAACGGAGCGTTCGTTGCGGTCCAAGCAAGAGGAAGAGCTAGTCTAAAGTTCGGAAATAAATTTTTAATTTTAAATGATGTATTTTTTATTCCGAATTTTAGTAGAAATTTAATTTCAGTTTCTATGTTGCAATTAGAATGATTTGTTATGAATTTCACAAGTTCTAATAAATCAACTTATCAACTTAGATATTCAACTTATCATATACATCAAACTAACAACTGTACACATGTCATGCAACAACTAGGGTCGACGCCCTTACGCCGCATCCTTTGTAAAAAACCACTGTCTTTGGCTCACTTAGGCCAAGCCTAGTGTTATACCCACTGACTCTGGCCAGCTTAACCGAGCTCAGTGATTAATAAGTTGTCCTCAGGTACCAGTGGCTGAGCCGCGGCCTGTGCGCAAGTATTGATTCTGGCACTCTTAGGCCGTTTATCAGATGTCCCCATGGCATAATACCATCTCATGACATTCATACAATTATAGGGAGCTCTTAGTCCCAACGTATTCATATGGTTTATCACAATCATATAATAGTGCATACAAATATAGGGAACACTTAGTCCCATCCTATCCACATAAACGGGTGCAGTTTTCTTACCTGTGTCCTGAGCTTTCCAAGCACCGATGCCTCGAGCACGGTCCCCTAGTGCGAGCCTCGCAGGAACACTAGTCACAACGCATCAACAATATTCATCCATCAAATGTTAACCCATTAAATAACTTTGGATTATAATTTCAGTCTCTCCGGGACCCTTAAATTCTACCAAAGTTAATAATTTTCAAGCTCTTATGTCCTATCGAATAGGCAAATACTCCTGCCTTAAGACTTCCAACATCCTCTTTG
Organism: Humulus lupulus; assembly: GCF_963169125.1. Taxonomy (NCBI): domain Eukaryota; kingdom Viridiplantae; phylum Streptophyta; class Magnoliopsida; order Rosales; family Cannabaceae; genus Humulus; species Humulus lupulus. The sequence goes on along the minus strand of NC_084794.1, from coordinate 163,892,140 downwards.
GTTTTCCATTGAACCAATATTGAACCGTAGTATCCACTACCCTTTACTTCTTTACTTAGAGCAATGTCCCTTTGCTTTGATCTCATCATGTCCTATGCCGTGTCACCTTAGCTGTACTCCAGCATCCATCATTGTGACTACTTCATCAAGGATTACACTTTCCTTAATATCTCAAATATCTGCACATTCAATGCATAATCACTTAAGATAACCGATAAGTCTTCAGATTGCCATTCCATCTGCAGTCAACCACTAACTTTAGCTTTCACTCTATTCTCTTTGTTCTCTTTGTTCTCTAGTTTCTTATTCTTCCCCTTAGGTGTCTGAGCACTTGGTTGTGCACTCGTCTTTGCAGCCTTTGTAGGCTTGGGGTTGTTTTGTCCATTCTTCCTCTTGTTTCCAGCTCTCAAAGACGAAGCTTGGTTAGCTTCAGCCTTAGCTAGATCAGCAGCAACAACAGTAGTCTTATTTTCTCCTCATTTACTAGGTCCACCCATGATAGGCTCAAAATTATGAAGCTCGTTCATGAGATGCGTCGAACCATAGTTGAGTTGATTATGAACGTGCAGACACGGTGCCATCCGAGCATTCAAAGTGTCATCACGTATGTGCGGAGATGGTGATATCCAAGCATTTACGGTGCTATCATGAGCATTGATAGTGTCATCACGAACGTGCAAACAAAATGCTCGTTCTGGGGATTCCTCAATAATGACGAACTCGGAGTTGTCATCAATCAAGTTTATGTTGATATACTGGTTCCAATTAAGGAAGTTTTCTCCAATGAGTTTCTCCATCGAAAGTTGAGAAAGGATGGGAGTAGACACAGACACTACTTAACTTCTTTACTTAGAGCAATATTGAACCGTAGTATCCACTACCCTTTACTTCTTTACTTAGAGCAATGTCCCTTTTCTTTTATCTCATCATGTCCTATGCCGTGTCACCTTAGCTGTACTCCAGCATCCATCATTGTGACTACTTCATCAAGGATTACACTTTCATTAATATCTCAAATATCTGCACATTCAATGCATAATTGCTTAAGATAACCGATAAGTCTTCAGATTGCCATTCCATCTACAGTTAACCACTAACTTTAGATTTCACTCTATTCTCTTTCTTTCAACAAATTGGAATACTATAGGGTTGTAACTCAGCATTACCAATGCTCTGCCCCATTACTAGTTCACCTGAACCAAGTTACATTAACTCATTCAGCTGAGTTATAACTTTCCCTATCCAATCACCTTACTTATAGTCTAACGTGGTCCATTCCTATGACCCGCCACCATATCACTTTACTTTCCAATATTCAAGCGTACTAAATTCTGTCATCCGCTCAAACCTCCTAGTAAAACACACCCTAGGAGGTGGAACGATATCCATTTAGAATTCCCATCTCCACGCCAAATTACCATCAGATCACTCATCCGATCCTTGTACCCTAACTCGTATTACCTTGAGAGATGTTCTTCCCTTTTTCCACCAATACATCACTTTGGATTCCATTGTCCAAAGGAATATGTATCTGTTCATCACCACACACTAATGCTATACCAATCTCAATCGTTACCTTGTCTACTCCATCGTAATCTGTGGTGTTCTTTTAATTGACACACACCTCCCAAGTAAGAGATCTGCCTCCAATTAGATCTTCTCCTCGTACAGTCAAGGGTTTCTAATACCAACCATCCATTACGTTTCACTAAATCTTGGTCTCAGGTTATCTTTGTTACAAATGACCAAACGCTCAATACCTTACGCTATGCATACACTGCCAACTTATCGTTCCATGTATATCGACCATGTTCCCATTCTTTTACCTCCTGCGAGGCTCGATCCATCCTCATCAGTCTGAGCCTGAGCGTGCCCCAACCTGTGATATGCACCCCTTCACAGTTTCATATTTTTATCAAAAATTAGGTCCTTCATGCTACCCTTCTGTATTCAACCATAGCACACATATTCCTACATCACCAAGCGATAATCAACTCTCACCCCGTCTTCTGAACTTCTGATCTGACACTATCCATTCAGTCTAACTTCAAGTTTTACTATCCTTCTAATCTCTGGTCTAGCTGCCTGCAAAGATACTTACATAGTAGATGACGCGTTTACCGGCCTTGTTGTGCTCCCTATCCTTCAGTCGTTCTTCTGTAGCTTCTCTTGTGGCTTCAGATCAAATCTCTTCATACCTGACCCCTCTTCTTCTTGTAGCATTGTCTTGAATACCCCTAGCGAGATTGAAATTGAAACTTCCTGGAGCCTTACCTGTGACCCTGCTTCCTTATTATAAAAATCATCAGCTTAGTAGACGTTCGCATTCCCCTTCTAACTGGAGAGTAGTCCAACATATCGCCAGTAAACTTGAAGGTGACATGTTCACACTATTCCTATACTTTCTGCTTGCAGAATTTACCTGTGTTGCTGAAGCTTGAATCGGTTACGAACCTTTGTTACCAATTCATCACACCCTACTTGGTACAACTAGTAATTCCTGAAGTGTCTCTTTCCTTAATCTTCAGCTAGTAATAACCAGATCATAGATCAACTCCTGAAGACATTGTCCTGTCTTATAACCAGGCATTTAAACTCTTCATCCTTAACAGACGATGCCAACAATTCCCATAATATGATGCTCTGTCTGATTAACCCCGAGGTCAAATTTCTTCGACTTCTTCAGTAATTCTTTTTGTCAAACCATTATCATCTTCCATAATGTCCCTGATACCGAACCTATCAATAGCCGAGCCTCGAAGCGTACCCAATCTTCCTTGTATACCCATCTAAATCTTTACTGGTTAGTTTAGTTTCCATCCAGTGCAATTAACGTACTCCAAGTGGTATCCCCTACAATCCATGACTGTCTCTTAACAATTTAACTCTCACTACGAATCCCTTTATTACATGTATCCCAATTCCTCTTCCAGAAGTTTCTAATTCTTCCCCAAGAAATACTAATATCTTGAGCCTCTCGCACAGTACCCTTGAGGCATATTCTCTATGTCTAAACACTGAACTCTTCCAGCTCGTTATATAACCACAAACGTTAACTATCCAGTCAACTGACCAACTCCGAGGAACTAGCCTCAGGCTTCGAATGTAACAAGGCATTCTAGTTGCCCATCCCCTAATCATGGGAAATCCATCCTAACATATTGAATCCTTCCATGTAAAAGTTGTGCCCTCATCTAACATATTTCCAGGTGGTATCTCCTGCCTCTGGTGCATAATAAATAACCCCACTGGTTCCCATCACTGTCATGTCGGCTATCTTGTAAATCAGACCCCTCCCCTTCCTGTCAAACCAAGAGCCATAAAACTGTCTGGGGTTCTTCTACCTCGATTACTGAGAATCTTTCCTTACAAAATTCCACCAATGGAAGTACTGTCTTTTACATCTCTTGCCCTATGGCATTCATGCTTTATACCTCATTCCACAGATCTCAAATAACATGGCCCTCTCTGCTGCCTAAATACAGATGAAGATCTCATACATTGGAGTGGCCCTGATGCTCTGGACCATCCCAGAGTTTGAACCTTAAATGGGTCATCATCTCCAACTACACCCACCTGTATCAATTTCCAAAATGAATTACCCAACTCACAAAACTCATTGACATACACCGTCATTACCTTATCATTTCAAATCAAGTATATAGGTATAACGACCCAGATTTTCAAGACTCGATAATGTGGAAATATAAATGTTTTCATTTAACAAAATGTCTCAAAAAACCCATAGAAAAAAAACATTTTAAAAATTCGTATGGCCATACTTAACATTTAGTTACAAACATGTTTTATAAAGAGTAGAGTGAGCCTAGTTTAAGACAATTACACAACATTTCCAAAAATAAAATGGCTTCCCAAAAGGTTGGTCCACATGTACATTTGCAAGGAAGACTCTAGCGCTCACTGCTCTGCCTTGCCCTTACCCTTACCTACAACATGAAACAACTAGGTAAGCAAAAACGCTTAGTAAGATCAACTTTCAAACAATACATGTAGAGAATTAGGGTTCCTGACCCTACACAATCAATTTCAAGAACGCTAAAGCGTCCTAGAAAACTTATGGTCATGCCTGATAACCAAGGATAAATTAATTCATAACTAGATAAAAATCCTGCACTCAGAAAAATCCCAGAACAAGCAGATATATTATATCGCAACTATATCTTATCAACAATTATATCCCTGCACTCAGAAAATCCCATAGCAAGCAGATATATTATATCACAACTATATCTTATCAACAATTATATCCCTGCACTCAGAAAATCCCAGAGCAAGTAGGTATATTATATCACCATATAATTCGAGACCAACGCTCTACAATTTCCAACAATTCAGGCGTAACGTGCCCTCCAACATAATTGCTAATCTGTAAAAGAGAACCGAGTCTCCACACTAAGATCTAGCCAATAAATATTCTCATCAAGGGTAACTATCGTGTTACCTAGGGCATCGCTACTTATTCAAGAGTGTAATCCAATTTACATGGTTTTACGGAGACTTCAATGTTAATCAGTAGTGCTGGTGAGCAGTTTCCCCTAGGGTGTTCAGCCTCACTTAATCTTGGCAACCCCTAGTATCTCTAGGCACTCTCACTGAATGGCCAATATTCACGGCTGCTATCCGAGAATAACTTATCAGAGCACTTACTCGGATTCTAACCGTCCAATGATTAAGTAGGCATGAGGGCCCTTAGGTCCATTTATTTTGGCGCCCCTAGGTTTAACCAGCTTATCCTCATCTCATGGCCACTCGTCGCGGTAATGAGCCGGACATAAATAAAATCAAGCAATGTGACGAGGATCAACCGTCTAGGATATGACGGACATCTACCGTTCATATTTTCTAAATCAGCACTCACTAGACTAACGTCTCTAAGCAACTTTTTATGACAGTCTATATATGTGCATGTATCCCTATGCTAACATACAAGACAATAATCATTTCATGTTGCAGCCATACAATATAAGTTGACTTACTTGGAGTCCTTAGCGCTCAGCATGTTTTCACCCTCCAACGTTCAGTCCAGTTACGCTTAGCCAATACTGTAGTTATCCATACAGTATACTCGGATTAATTATGGCACTCATAATTCATTATTATTATTTTGGGCAGTTTGATCATTTTAATAAAAGTCTTTTGTAAGGATTTATAATCCTTATTTGGTTTTAATCCTATTAAGGAAAGTCATACAAAATATTCGAGACTAAACCCTAAGTCTCAGGGAGGCCTATCCTAAGGTCTCGATACCTAGGCTCGGGTATCACAATGGTATTTTCCCACTATCTGCTAAAAATCTTATTCTTTCAAGATATCGCTATTAACCCGCACTTTCGACTAGTCGGTTAAAATATGTAAGATTTTAGCCGGTATTATATCCAGAAAATACTAATAAATTCCTTAATTATTTTTAAAGAAAATAAACTCTTAAATTTTCCTTTTATTTTTATTAAGGTTTTAATATCTAAAAACTGTTTTAAGAAAATTGCCTAATTTGTCTTAATTAGGAAAACCGTTAAAAATCTCCCATCTTGACTAATTAATTTTCCAAAATCAATTAATCAATTTTACTTACTAGAAAAATAATTCATTTAATTATTTTATCAAAATATAGGGTTTTAAACCCTCTTTTAATTTATTAACTATTAATAAATTAAATCTCTTATTTTTAGAAAGAATAAAAACTCTTTAATAAAAATAATTCATTTAAACTCAAAGGGGTAATTTTAGTGAAAATATGATTTCAAGACTTACCAATTTATATCTTGAAATAAGCAAAATTTTACTTTTTACCTTATGTTCCAAAATCTCATTTTTACACTAAGTGTGAAAAGCCTATTTTTCACATTTTTAACTACATACTTCGTTAGTTCATAACTTGAAATTTACTTACCCAATTGTTACCAAAATTTCCCAATTCCATTTTTGTTATGCCATTTAGGTATTTGTAAAATCTTAGGTCAAAATGAGCATTTTTGATTGGTGAAATCACTTTCCAACAATGAGGTAAAAATGACCTTATTTTCAAGTCCTTATTTTTTTCAAACTTTGACAGTTAATAACTTTTAAACCGTTCAATATTTTCTTACCAAATTTTACAGTGGAATAATAGGTTATTCCAGAAATGTTTCCACAAAATTTTAGAAAAAACTGGGTTCATTTGTCCTATACAGTGGCTGTCCAAACTTGGTTCCGAAAATAAGAATACGAAAAAACAGTTTTTTACCTAAACTTTGAAATAGCATAACTTACTCATTTCTAAACATTTTTTAGTGTTTCAAAAGCTCAATTTTATGTACTCAATCTCAAAAACATCACAGTACAATTTAATTTTACAAAAACAATATACAGTGGCTGCTTGACCCATTGGAAGTCGGAGCTCAAAACATGTTTTGTTTTAGGGTATCCTACAAAACCCTTTGGGGTTTTGGTTCCCATTTTCAAAAATCAATACACATGCATCATAAAAATTATTAAACAACTATCATAACCTTATTACATCACCAACAAGAAACTTTAAGAGTTAAATATACAAAATAATGCTTAAAACTAAAAACCCTACAACAAAATCATCAAAAGTAAACTTTTTACCTTTTTGGTGTTCTTGCTTAAGGTTTGGACCTTCCTATTAGCTTTGACTCCTTCAAAACCTTTCAAAAACCCTAACAAATTTCCCCCATCAACATAGTTAATTATCTATTTGAAACTCTATGCTTAAAACTTTACAAAAGCCTAGATTAGTGAAACTTTACCTTAGGGAAAATACTTGCTAGACCAAGACTTAGCCTCCATGTTTCCTTGGTGTTCTTGAGGTTGATTATTGAGAGACAACTTGAGAGAGTTAAAAAAAAAAGATGATAGTGAGAGAGTGAAAGTGAGTGGTCGGTTCTTAGGGGGAGGTTAGAAGAGTTTATACTATCTAATTTATCCTAAAAACACTCAAGTGTTTTACTCCCACTTGCCCACTTGACAATATCCCAAACCTTTAAATAAATTGGATTTAAACTCAATTAGTTAATAAATTGGGATTTCAAAACATCACATGGCCGGCCACCCATTGTTATATATGTGATCATTTCATTTTTTTTTTATAAAGGTTAATAAATGTTTCATAAGAAGAAAAGTCCAAATTGGCTTTTGACACCTTTTTTCACTCTTATTAAGTTTTAATCACCAAAATTAACATTAATTAATTAAATTAAATGTCTCTCGCATTTAATTTAATTAATCACATAATAAAATTTAACCTAAGGTCCATTCATAGAATAAAATTCCTCATTTCGGCAAAATTAGGCATTTAACATAAAATGCCTTAAAATTTCAATTTTCTTTTAGGTTTATTATTTTTTACCAAACTTTAACTTTTATGAATGTATTTTATGCCCAAAATATAATTTCCATGATTTTTCATTTTATTTTCTGAGATTTTTACCCGATCAGGGTTTTTGTGTCGGTCTAGGACCGAAAGTCTTATCTTGACTTTTAAAATCACGAAGTTCATATTTTGGCTAGCAATAACTCATGGAATACTTAAAAATAAAATATAATATTATTTAAAATAATATTCTTAACCCGGGGGAAAAATCCCGACCCGAGTTGTTTAAAGGTACCCAAAAACGTAGGACGTTACAATAGGCCCATTAGTCTCCGCAGCTCAAACCGTGTCTTTATAACCTCTTTTATCAAATCACCATCTGAGTTCTTTCCAACAAATCATGCCAATATCTCGGTCTGAGCAGCGTTTCCAAGCATCCTTCTACCTCAAACACTTAGCACAACCCCTTAGTCATGACCTCTCATCTTCATATAACAAAGGATGGAATTAGCTTTGCCCATCCACTGACCAATCCTTAGGTAACCCAAACTCTCCTCAAAACCAGAGGGTAACGCCTTTTAATCCTTCCAAATGGTACTCTTATCAGTCTGTATCCTCATATTAAACCAACACTGGTAACCTTACTGTCAAAGTATACAAATCAATTCCTTCTCCAGAAAAGACTGTTGTTCTGCCATCTAGTCTCAGCTATTAAACCCCACAACTTACTCACCTACTAGCGAACATATGCTACGACTTTCAGGGGTAAATGGAGGTTTCCAACCCCAACTATCATCTGGAATCCCCTGTAATACAATGCCAAGCCCACTTAACCATTCTGGGCGCAAACAATTTGAATTCATCCGCCACTGCTGACTAAACTCCTAGCCCTGAGGTTCACACTCCGAACCAATCCACAACTAGGTCCAAATAACCACAATAATCATGCACACATAATGCATAATAAACACTAATCCACAATTCTACGCATTTAGCTACCAAATTTTATTACTACCACGTATATTCACATTTTACCATGCTTCCTACATACCAATAAACAGATACAACATATAAATTTAATTCAAGCAGTTAAATACATACAATCAGTATGCAAACCATTATTCAAATATTCATTCATGTGAAATAGCAATGCTGACCAGCACGCCTAAATCTCAGAACACAATAGTCAAGGGCCAGGCCCTATCAATTTCTCATGCTCTCTATAGTCATACAACTTGATACATTCATATTTCAACCAAAAACTTAAACATATAATCTCATATATTCAATTACGGAACCCTGAGTCAATCTTGTCTTCAGCGGCGAGTGTACACATCCAACCTATCTTCAGGAACCCTTAAACCTAGGATGCTCTGATACCAAGTTGTAACGCCTTGGATAACCAAGACCGTTACACTGCGTGTTTGAAATAGTGCGAGACTTGCTAATCAAATCACTTACACAAAAATGTGAATCTAACGACACAAACAGATTAGGTTTAAAAGATTTTGGTTATAAATGAATAATTTTCATTAAAATAAATGTTTAGTACATGGGATCCCAAATCAGGGTTTAAATAACATAATTACAGAATTTCCAAATCTTATAAATAATCAAGCCACTCTAATGGAAAAATGCACGTTTTAGGTTTTTGTCCCTGTACAATCCCTCGATCGTGGCTGCTGAGCAGCTGACAATGTACACCTCGCCCTCATAGCTCTCTAACTCATGGTCAACACATCTTACCTTTGCCATTACCTGCACCCGTAAGCCAAGGCCCAACAAGAAAACTATAACATCATAGCACAGTCAAAATCGATAACTAAATAGATCACATAGCACAACCAAATGATTTACAAGACATTAGACAATTATCCAGCAAGCCATCACATTCACTTAATCAAGAACATCAGTTGATAAAACTAGTGATCCAACACTCAGATATTCAGCTTATCATATACATCAAACTAACAACAATACACATGTTATGAAACAACTAGGGTTCACGCCCTTATGCCACATCCTCTGTAATAAACCACTGTCCTTGGCTTACTTAGGCCAAGCCCAGTGTTATACCCACTGACTCCGGCCAGCTTAACCGAGCTCAGTGATTAATAATTTGTCCTCAGCTACAAGTGGATGAGCCGCGCCCTGTGCGCAAGTATTGATTCCTGCACTCTTAGGCCGTTTATCACATGTCCCCATGGAATAATACCATCTCATGACATTCATACAATTATAGGGAGCTCTTAGTCCCAACATATTCATATGGTTTATCACAATCATATAATAATGCATACAAATATAGGGAACACTTAGTCCCATCCTATCCACATAAACGGGTGCAGTTTTCTTACCTGTGTCCCAAACTTTCCAGGCATCGATGCCCCGAGCACGATCCCCTAGTCCGAGCCTCGCTGGAACCCTATTCACAACGCATCAACAATATTCATCCATCGAATTCTAACCCATTAAATAACTTTGGATTATAATTCTAGTCTCTCTAGGACCTTGAATTCTATCAATTCGGGTGATAAAATTCATCTCGGGCCTTAACTTTTGGATTCCTGAGCCTAAAACCTCGTTAAAGTCCAAAAGCATACTAAGCATCGTGGCCCCATGAACCTATGTCGCTGTCTCATGCTCAACCAGAGGCCAAGCCTCATTTTTTCCCACACGCGCCGTGGCCCTGCCTGTAGGGCGCCGCGACGCGCCCCTGTTTTCTGGCCGCCCAGATGTTCTAAAGGGCCGCGTCTCAACAAGAACAATCCCGTGGCTCTACCCCTCAAACCCAGAAAAAATCTCCATTTTCTCTGCCAAAACCAAGCCTGTTACCCCTAAAATCAATCTAACAACTTAATTTAATCATCCCAGAAGTTCCACTATGATTCCAACAGAAAAACCTAACAAACTCTAGCTTTAAAACTCATCAAACCCAAAATTCAATCTTCAACTTCAACACCTCAAAATAACTTGAAACCCAGCCAATAATTACAGAAGTATATAACTAAAATCACAGTTTAATGCTTACCTTAGCTCTGCTTGAACCCACAATTTGATACTGAACAATCTCCAAGTTTTAGAGCCCCAAATCCTAGCTCGATCTTCAAAATTCTCCTTGGTATGACTTAGAGAAAAATGAGAGAGAAAAGAGGGTGCCTTGGGTCGGTTAACAAAGTTCTGAAAGCTTCCTTGTTTTTGTTTTATTTAACTTAAGTTTCTAAGGTTACCTCAAAGGCTCGAGGTACCGAAAACGTCCCCAAGGGAAAAATTGTAAAATTCCCCAGTATTCCCACCTAGGCTTCCTAACTTTAAATATATCTCCAATTATTTATTTTCATAACTCAATAACCCAAATTAATGCCCATTACCCAAAATACCCCTTGACTCGCCCCGAGTTGGGTACTGGGTCCCGGTGTGACTTTCCCGCTACATGCTCCCTAGGATCGCCTCGTGCCGAAGGCTGCAAATATAAATATATCCACATAATAATGTGGTCTCAACAGTTTATCACATTTATGCCCTAACGGGCCAAAATTACAATTATACCCTTACAAGCTAAATAGGGCCTGCATGCTTATCTAATACTCAGAAACATGCATTCTACATATTCATAAAATCATGGAATCATGCATATCACATAATCATGCATTTTCACCATTAATTCACATAACTTCCAGTTATGCCCTCCCGGCACACTAATCAAGGCCCTTAAGCCTTATTAGTAATTTTGGTTCGTTACATGGCAAATGGACGTCAAGAAAACTTTTATTAATGGAAAGCTTGATGAAGTCATTTATATTGATTAACCAGAAGGATTTAAAGTCGCATGACAAGAAGGAAAAGTTCGCAATTTGAATAGGTCCATCTATGGACTTAAAGCAAGCTTCTCGTTCCTGGAATCTTAGGTTTGATGAAATAATCAAAACTTATGGCTTTGAATAAAATATTGAAGAGCCCTGTGTTTACCTACTGAAGGCAAATCAAATAGTGGTATTCCTGGTTCTTTATGTAGATGATATATTACTCATTGGAAACAATGTTAAGAAACTACCAAATGTGAAGAATTGGCTGAGCATTCAATTCCAGATGAAGGATTTGGGTGAAGAAAGTTATGTTTTAGGTATCCAGATAATCAGGGATAGAAAGAACAGACTCTTAGCTCTATCTTAAGAAAATTACATAGATAAAGTGGTTGAACGTTTCTCAATGAAAAATTCCAAGAAAAGGCGTCTAGCGTCTCGCCATGGAATTCATCTTTCAAAGAAGTAGTCTCCCTAGATTCCTAAAGAGGAAGATGCAATGAGAAAAGTTCCTTACGCATCTGCAGTTGGAAGCCTGATGATGATATGTTGTGTACTAGACTAGATATCTACCATGCAGTGGGAGAAGTGAGCAGGTATCAGTCAAACCCAGGACCGGAACATTGGATAGCAGCTAAGCATATCCTGAAGTATTTGAGACGGACTAGGGATTATATGTTAGTCTACAAGGGTGGTGTTTTGAACCCTGTAGGCTACACCGATTCAAATTTTCAGACTGATTTCGATGATAGGAAGTCTACTTCTGGAATAGTGTTTACTCTTGGGGTGGAGCTGTGATTTGGAGAAGCGTAAAGCAGTCTGCAATCTCAGATTCCACCATGGAGGTTGAGTACATAGCCGCATCAGAAGCAGGTAAGGAAAAAGTTTGTCTAAAGAAGTTCTATTCGGATCTTGGTGTTATTCCAGAAATGGATAAATCGCTTGTGTTGTTTTGTGACAATACAGGAGCGATAGCCAACTCGAAAGAACCTCGAAGTCACAAGAGGAGTAAGCATATAGAAAGGAAGTATCATATTATTCGAGAATATGTGGCCAGGGGAGATGTGAAGGTTATGAAGATTGCAACTGAAGACAATCTTACAGATTTGTTTACAATGACACTACCAGAAGTTACATTTGATAAGCATATCAAGGAAATGGGATTAGTAGAATTAAGGCATTAGTTTCAATTATAGTGCAAGTGGGAGTTTGTTGGGGTTTTATGCCCTAATTAAAAATGAAATTCTTTGTAATCTCATTTTATTATCAATAAAAGAATAGAAATATTTTTTTTTGACTTGGTCAATCACTATGCTCACATGTTTTATTTTCATGATTATTTGTTTAATATAAACTTCTATTAAATCTCGCGCATATAGCTAATCTTATTTATAGTGACGTAATCACAGTAGAATATAAATATGATTATATGTTCAAAATAAGTTAGTCCTAAGATTAGTCAGTGCACAGGATTTACACCGACTTGCCAATCTAAGATATGATCTACTTACACATTACATTATTATGTTCTTTCCAGAACATTAGCAAATTCGATAAGATTGGATGTATTTGTTACATCGGACATGACCGATATTGACAGTATATAAGATAAGTAAACATACTGTTATTATCTATTCTAGTCATATCATATAGTTGACCATAGGTCAACTCAATCTCAATTATGAGTGGTTAGTATTCGAACTGATTGTATTATTTGAGTTCTTTGACTTGTTCGTTACCAGCTTACTCTACGGACTAGCCCATACTTACATCTTGGGAACTCGGTAGTATAATTGAGTGGGAGTGTTAATCATAGATATGAACATCTATAGCTTCTGATGAAGAAGGGAAACAATGGTTTCCTTTTAGTTTGGTTCAAGGTGTTAAATGATAGAGATCTCATTTCAGTAATTAAATTAGTTTATTGAAATATAATTTACAAGGAACTAAGTGTTTTAAGGATAAAATACAATGAGGGGTAAAACATTATTTTAGTCCTGTCTCATTGTATACCATCTATAGAGGATTGAGTGACAATTGTGTTTGTAACAATGGATAATTAATAGCGTATTTATATTTGTTATAGAGCATTCTATGAATTCAAGAGTGCAATTCCGAGTCTATAGTGGAGTCATGAGGAATTAATAAGTTAGTAAATTTATTTGTTAGATTTATGATAACTTATTGGAGCTTGATTTCATAGGCCAATGGTCCCTATTGTACCTTGGATAAAATCATCTAGATAGTCTCAATTAATTGATTTAATTATCAATTAGAATTATCAAAGTTGATCATGTCAATTTTGGACAGTTTCACTTAGTTATGTATCTTTTAGAAGAAAAGAGAAATTATGGCAGATTTATTAATTAAGATAAATTGGTATCTAAAGTAATAAATAAGTTTAAATCAAGGTTCAAATTATAAATAATTTATTTTATAAAGGATTAAATAATTATTTAATTAATTAAATCAATAGAAAATAATACATGTCTTGATTTTAAGTCCAATGAGCTTATAATCAAATGAGAAATTTCATAGGCCTAAAGTCCATGACAATTTCGACCTAGGGCTTCAAATTGGCTATTATTTTATTGATTTTTTAATTAAATTAAATGACCTAATTGAGTCTATAAAAGGTGTAACATCCTGCGCTTTTTGGGTACCTTTAAACGACTCGGGTCGGGATTTTTCCCTGAGTTAAGAATATTATTTTAAATAATATTATATTTGTTTGGAATTTATTTTCATGAGTTATTGCTAGCCAAATTATGAATTTTGTGATTAAAAGTTAAGATAAGACTTTCGATCTTGGACTGACACAAAAACCCTGATCGGGTAAAAATCTCAGAAAATAAAATGAAAAACTATGGAAAATATATTTTGGGCATAATATACATTCATAAAAAATTAAAGTTTGGTCAAAAATAATAAACCTAAGGGAAAATTGAAATTTTAGGGCATTTTGTGTTAAATGCTTAATTTTACCAAAATGGGGAATTTTATTCTATAAATGGACCTTAGGTTAAATTTTATTGTGTGATTAATTAAATTAAATGTGAGGACATTTAACTTAATTATTATGTGTTAAGTTTTATTTTTAAAACTTAATAAGAGTGAAAAAGGTATAGAAAGTCAAATTGGGTTTTTCTTCTTATGAAATATTTATTAACGATTATAAAAAAAATATATAAAACATATATAAAATAAAATTGGTGGCCGACCATGTGAAATTTTGAAAGGGTGTGAACCAAATTAATTAACTTTTAAATCCCATTTTAAGTTTAGGGTTAATAGTCAAGTGGGTAGTAAAAACACTTGAGTGTTTAAGATATTAAAGAGTTATAGAAACTCTTCTAACCCTCCCCAAAACCGACCCCAACTCTTTCTCATTCCCTCTCATCTTTTTTTTGAAAACTCTCTCAAGTTTTCTCTCAATCTTCAACCTCAAGAACACTAAGGAGGCTTGGAAGCGAAGCCTTGGTCTAGGAAGGATTTTTTTTCCCTAAGGTAAAGTTTCAATGAACTAGACTTTTGTAAAGTTTTAACAATAGATTTTTAAATAGCTAATTATCTATGTTGTTGGGGGGAGTTGGTTAGGGTTTTTGAAAGGTTTTGAAGGATCCAAAGGTAATGGGAAGATCAAAACCTTAAGCAAGAACAACAAAGAGGTAAAATGTTTACTTTTTATGATTTTGTTGTAGGGTTTTTATTTTTAAGCATTATTTTGTATATTTAATGCTTAGGGGGTGTTTGGTTTGGTGGGAATGGGAATGTCAAATCTAACCCATGTTTGGTAAATTTATTTTTAATGGCTTGGGGGTTTGTGTTTCCAAGTGGGTCCCATTTTTTAGCTTGATTTGAGGGTAATCTCAACCCTTTTAAACACTTGAGTTTCACATTCCCTTAATCTAAACCTCCTCTAACTCTACTCCCCCAAACCCAAACCTCATACCAAACACCCCCTTAAAGTTTTTTATCGGTGATGTAATAAGGTTATGGTAGTTGTTTTATAATTTTTGTGATGCTTGTGTGTTGATTTTTGGAAATAGGGACCAAAACCCCCAAGGGTTTTGTTAGAAACCTTAAAACAAAATACATGTTTTGAGCTGTGAATTCCAAGGGATGAAGCATCCACTGTATATTGATTTTGTAAAATTTAATTGTACTATGATGTTGTTGAGATTGACTACATAAAATTGAGCATTTGAAACACTAAAAAATGTTTAAAAATGAGTGAGTTATGCTATTTCAAAGTTTAGGTAAAAAACTGTTTTTTCGTATTCTTAATTTCGGAACCAATTTTGGACTGCCACTGTATAGGGCAAATGAACCCAGTTTTTTCTAAATTTGGTGGAAATATTATTGGCATAACCTAGTATTCCACTATAAAAGTTGATAAGAACATTGTTTACCGAGTTTTTCGGAAACGAATACAAACAGAATAATAAAAAGATAAGAACTGTAGAACTGCTGAAATGTAACTAAACAAACAGTGTTTTTACGTGGTTCAGGCGTTAACAAGCCCTAGTCCACGAGTCGATGTTATTATACTTGGAAAAGGTTACAGTAAGATGGTTGGTGCACAAGAACTTCACACACTCACAGTGTTTCTCTCGGGTTCTCTTGAAGAAGATGAAGCTAGAGAGATTTTAGTAGAGTTTTTGCTATGTGATCTGTTGGTCATCCCCCTTCTTGTAAAATGAAGGGGTCTTTATAGCTAGGGTTTCGGATTAGGGTTTTTCTCTACGTACATGAGTCTTAATTACACCAGCCATAAATAGGGGATACAATTACTGTAGTAGCATGGCTACAAGACTCTATGTGGGTATATTTACGTGAAAGTATGGGGAACACACAAAGTCAGCTGTCTTTTCCAAGTTGTCAGCGGAACAGTAGGCGAAAAGGTACCCTTAGGCGTGCTGGGATGTGTGCGGCTTTGACCTGACGGGCGTGTCAGGCGGGATCCTGTGTCAGGCGGATATCATTCCAAATATGCCTCCTCCAGGACTCGACCGTTTGGCTTTGTTCCGTGCGAGGCACGGAACTGCTTCCGCGGAGACCACTCGAAGAGCTTCTCCTGGAAGGGGCTTCCCCGAAGGATACCCCTTCGGGAGTCCGGGAGAGTTGACGAGTTTCCGTGTTGTGTTTGCTTGGAAGAGTGATCCGGACACTAGACGGGAGAGGCGAAGCCTTTCTGTTCATCCGCGAGCTCTGGTCACCTACCGTGAAAGACATCGATAATTCTGCTTCCCCGAGGACATCAATCTAAACGCTATCCGGAAATCTGGATAACATTTACCCCCCAAGGTCACGGAGCTTTGAGAGATCCGGGAGCTTGTACAGTCCTCCGGGTATTTCGGTTTCTTAGATTAGGCGAGGGGGCACCTTCTGTGTTCCCGGAAGGGTTCCTTTTTCCCGCCTGAGTGTTAGTATGAAAAAGAAAGGGAATTTCTTCTGTTTGAGCTCAAGTACTCAAGTGCGGCAAGGACCAAGTGTCATTCTGGGAATGGTTCTGCGACCAAGACGTGTGCGTGAGGCGACTGGTTGAGTATGCGTGCGTCAGTCATCTGAATAATGATTTGACGGTTTTTAATGGTACTCCGGGCCCGAGGTGGTGTAATGATGGGAAATAAATACTTTATTCCCATCCGAGGAGTCATAAATAGGATCGTCGCTTCCTCTCCAGCCGTTGGATCTGATGCACACGGAATGGGAAGATCGGGACCGTCCATTTGAGGATTTCGAAACGACTTCTTCCCTGCTATAAAAACGAGGGAAAGGACCTTTCTTCCTCTTTACGCTTTCAGATTCTCCATCTTTAGGATTTTCAGATTTCCAAACCTTCGAACTCTCAGGCTTCCCAGCTTACGTTCCCCCGAACTTGCCATTTCTTTTGGTAAGTATCTGGAAACTTTTCTTTTGATTTGGCAGTGGGTTTATTCGCCGAAGTTCCTGGTTTGAATCGTCGTTCGTCTTTGCAGCTTTTACTTCTCGCGATCGTGCTGTGCAGTGATCCAGTTACTCCTTCAACCTCCAACTACCCGAATATCAGTAAGTACTTCTACTTTGCTCTTTCCTCCCAAACCTTAGGTTGTTGGTAGTTGTTAGAGTAGAGGTTTCTGCCATTATCGCTTATGTGCATGCGTGAATAGGGCTTTGGTAGGCATGTGATTGATGTGAGTCGATAAGTAGCCTTTTCTGCATGCTTTGGCGATTTGCGTTTGGAAAGTCGTCCCTTGTTTTGCTGTTTTAGGGCATAAGCATGAACGCCTTTAGGGTGTCTTTCTCTGGAAAAACACTTCTTTTGGTGGGCTTAGGCTCGGAGTCTGAGTCTGGTTCCTTGCTGCCCTTCGGGTGGCATGGTGCCAATCCCTCGGTAAGCTTGGTGGGAGCCTCTCCAAGCAGTTTTCGGGGAGGGTCTCCCCGACGCCTTTGATACCACTAAGGTATGACAAGGGTGCTGACTGCTTAGAGTGTTTTCTTCTTTCTTTCTTTTGTCCAGTGACGAACATCTCAAAGGAACAACTCCTTGCTGTGGGGGAGGCTGATTCTGCCCAAGAGAAGGGCTCTCCTGTCGCTGGCGCAAAGGGGAAAGGAAAGGTGAAAGTGGTCGTGGCTAGCCCACCGACCTCCAATAGTTCCATCTGGGAGATGGACCAAAAGCCGAACCTTTTCAGGAATTATGGCATGCTGGAGCTGTATTCCTCTGAGGCAGGCCTGAAGAACATCCCAGGTCTGATGTGGCACCGTCTGTCGGTGCTGGGCGAGTCAGTTAGCCAGAGTCACGAGGGCTTTGGTGCCTGGAGCTGGGCACACATAGTGTGTGGGGCGCACTTGCCCCTAAGGAGTTACTTCGCCAATTTCTGTGTGAAGGCGGGGATTGCCCCCTTCCAGTTGATTCCTCCCAGCTACAAGCTCCTAGCGGGGTGGTTCATCTTTTGCAAGTCCCGGAGACTGGAAGCCCCTACCCCGGAGGAGGTGTTGTACTTTTACGGGTTGAAGTCTCAGCCTATGAGGGGTCATTCAGACAAGGTGGGGTTTTACAGGCTGGAAAGGCACCCGGACGTGATGTGCCCCACTTGTCATACCGCGAGGGTTCCAGACCTCCGGGAGTACTGGTTCCTGACGACTGGCTTCCCGCTGAAGAGGGTGCCATCCCTATCTTTGGACTTCAAAATCCCTGGTAATTGTTCCTTCCTCTCCTTTTCAACTTTGTTTCTTTGCGTTTGATTTGCCTTTTGGGAGGATCTCTAACGCTTGTATTTGATTTTTGCAGAAGTCGTTCCGCGGACACCTCGCTGCGCGGAGATGATAAGGAGGTCCAAGTTCTACGAAGGGCTTTCTGAGGAAGAGTTAAAAGTGGAGGGACTTGTGACCTCCGAATCGTTGAGGGAGTATGGGCTACTCGCCTCTTTCCAAAACATCGAGCCAGTGAGTGGCAGGGGGCAAAGTCAGTTGTCAGCTGACATCCGGGAGCAGATTGCCCTGGAGCTGTCCAAGGTGATCACCCAAGCAGCCCGGGACGAAAATACTTTATCTCCTAGTTGGGCGGAGAGGTTCCCCGACCCCCAGCCGGAGGAAGAGGAGATCGAGGCTCGCCACGCCGCGGCTTACCCTAACGAAGGGGCTCCGGGGGCTAGTACCTCCAGGAGAGGTAAGACTAGTTTTCAATTGATCCACACCCCCTGCCTGTCTGAGGTTTCCCGGACCTCTCAGATGGGGTTTGATCCCCGTTTCCTTAGGCTAGATCCGCGTAGGATACCCTTCGACAGATATTGCGATAGGGTAGATGAGCTTCTCGGGTGTCTGAGTGACGGTAGTCTGCCAGAAGGTGTCATCATGGTTGACCCTTCTTCCCTCAGCATGTTATTCCCGGACTTCAAGGAGTACGGGAGCTTCCTGGAGCAGGAAGCGATGTTTTGTTTTGCTCGGGGAAGGCCATCCACGTTTCTCGTGCATGGTCGTCCCTTTCAAACTTTTCTTTTTCTCGTTTCTTGTTCCTTGCTGGCGGGCTTGCTTGTGCTTTTTTGTTGATTGCCGCTTCTTACTTATTTTCTTTCTCATTGCTTGTTGGTTCGTTAACCTTGCTTTGTACGTTTCTTGCAGAGTATCCAGAAGCCAAGATGTTGGGGAGGGTTACTTTTCTCATTAAGAAGGCTGCCACCAGCCAAGACTCGTCCACGGGGAAAGGACGGAAGACTAAGGCTGGTAGGGGAGGTAAAGCTGCCTCCCCCAAGAAGACAAGTGGCGAGGCGCAAGCGTCTCCGAGGGTAGAGAAGTCTCCTGCTGACGGGCCTTCCGAGACTATGATGGTCTCGAGTAGCAGCAGCGACGGGGAAGGGCTTGTGTTCCCCGTGAGGACAACTGGGGTGAGCAAGCGTCCCGGAGAAGATGCTGAGGGCGCTAAGAATAAACGCCTTAGACACTCTTCTCCCGGTCGAAGGCAACAACAACAGGAACGACTGCAACCACAACTACAACAACAGCAGCAACAAGAACAAGAGAGACAATCACCAACGCCGCAGCAGCAGCAACAACAACATCCAAACCAGCAGCAGCAACAAGGGCAATTACTTCTGCTGCCGCAGCAGCAAAAGCAACAGACCGGGGCCTTAATACCCCGTCTGCCTCCTCCTCCAGCCCAAAGGGGGTCCACCCTTCCGGGGTCTCCTTCTTCTCAGACAACCAACCTTCCTCTGCCTGGCCTGAAGTTCCACTTTCCGCGGAAGCCAACCAGTTTCCCTGCTGCTCTCCTGGAGGGTGTAAGACGGGCCGATAGTTTTTTGAAGAGGCGGTTAGAGGCGGAGAAGGCTGTTACTCAGGGAAGGGCAGAGAACTTGTCTACCGTGAAGAGAGCTGAGCTGGCCGAGGGGGTGAGATCCCTTCACCCGGCCGGAGCGGTTTTGGATGGTCCAGCCTTGGAGAAGAGGCTGGTGCCTAGGCTCGGACGTGCATTGGCGCCGTTCGGAGCTGAGATGATGGAGGACATGGCCCTGAGCTTATGCGAGCTCAATTCTGAGAAATGGGCCATCAGTAGCAGTAAGGATCCGCTGTTACTGACACACGCTGTGAAGCAGCAACTATCTGGGGTAAGCCGTCAGTTGTTATTTTTAAGGATAATCTGTCTTTTTGTCCGGCTTTAGCTCATTCTGTTGTCTTTCCTTGCAGGCCTCTATGATCGCGGAACGCTCGTTCCGAGAGGTTGGTGCAGTTCTGGTTCAACTGGAGGAGAGCCAGCTGGCTCGCCAGGCCTTGGAGGCGGAGAAGCAGAAACTGACCCAACAGGCCTTGGAGGCCTCGGAGAAGATTGATCAGGCCCGGCGCACGACTGAGGAAGAGGCGGACAAGAAATATCTTGCCAAATATCAAGAGTACCGGGCCAAGGCAGAGAATGAGTTTAGACAGCGGTCGGATGGGATGAAGGCCGAAAACTCTAAGCTTCGGGAAGAGCTGTCCCAAGCTAAGGTGGAGAAGGATACCCTGGAAGCTCGCTTGCAATCAAAAAATGATCTCCTCCTTAAGCAGCAAGAGCAATATTCCACTCTTCAGAGTAAGCTGCACGAGGAGGAGCAATTCCATCAGAGGAGCAGGGATCTCGTGTCTATGCTGCAGTTGGGGCTCGCCGAGAAGGATAAAGAGATCGGGGCCTTACAATTCACTGCCAGGGGGCATGTGACCGAGAAGCAATCCGTGCTGAGCCAAAATAGGGAACAGCGCAAGGAGATTGATTCTCTTAAGGGGGAGCGTGATGCCTCCAAGGCCGAAATGGAAAAATTGAGGGCTCAACTAACTGTCGCGGAGGCACAGCTGGCAACCTCCGAGGCGGAGCGCTTGAAGGAGAAGGAGGATGCTGAGGTGATACTGAACAGGACGATTAATATATCGCATGTGGTCCTCATGCATCAACTCTGGAAAGTGAACCCGGAGGTATTAGGCTATCTGGGAGATGATGCCGAAGCCATGAGGGAGAAGCTACTCGTGTGGGATCAAGGCCCAGAGGCGTACGTCCAAACTTACAACATTGACGAACGTGCTGGAGCTCCTGAGGTGGGAGATCCCGGAGAGGCGGGGACCTCTGAACCTTCTCATGACAAAGTTCCGCCTTCCAATTAGCCGACTCCGCCAGCCTCAGTTGAAACCGATGCCCCCGAAGCTGCGGTCGTGGAAGCTGTAGTTACCCCCAATGCTTGAAGGGGTTTTATCTTTAATTATTTTTCATCTTGAGTTTTTCATTGCGGACATTTTTGCCATAATCATAGCATTCTCCTTTATTTTCTGCCGAGTTCTTTATTTATCTTTGCGCTTAGGGTAGACATTTATACGGTAGAAACTGTTGTAGGGGCGTATGGGGTTTTGGTTCCAACGGCCAGGCTCCTTTCACCGTATTTTAGCTTTCCTGAGGCAAATAGCCAATCCCGGGACTTGTAGTTATACTGTTCGCTGGGATTGCTAAGGTGAGCCGTTCCATTGTTTGGAACGGGAGTTCTTTTGGTGAGCGTCGCTAGACTTAAGGTTAGATCTTTGCGAAGCAAAACTAACTATTGTTGCGAACCTCATGGTGGCTGACTTCAGGGACCTGGCATGGAGCCCTGCGAGGCAAGGCTCATTGCTGTCGGGGAAATCGCCACGCCCACCAGGTGTGATCCTGGAGCAGGGGCGTTGTGAAGCAAGGCCGGCTGTGAGTGGGGGATCGAGCATGTCTGCTTCTGGAGCTGAAACTTGCAATGGCCATGGAGCTTGCCATGCATTATTTTGTGAGAACCGGAGTTGGATCCTGCGAAGCAAGGCTTACAACGTTCGCGGATCTTGCCATCTTTCGACTTGCGGGACCCGGAGCTGGAGCTTGCGAAGCAGAGCTCTACAGCGATCACGGATCTTGCCATCTTTCGCCTTGCGGGACCCGGAGCTGGAGCTTGCGAAGCAGAGCTCTACAGCGATCACGGATCTTGCCATCTTTCGCCTTGCAGGACCCGGAGCTGGAGCTTGCAAAGCAGAGCTCTACAGCGATCACGGATCTTGCCATCTTTCGCCTTGCGGGACCCGGAGCTGGAGCTTGCGAAGCAGAGCTCTACAGCGATCGCGGATCTTGCCATCTTTCGCCTCGCGGGACCCGGAGTTGGAGCTTGCGAAGCAAAGCTCTACAGCGATCGCGGATCTTGCCATCCTTCGCCTCGCGGGACCCGGAGCTGGAGCTTGCGAAGCAATGCTCTACAGCGATCGCGGAGTATTCTGCAAAGGACTTGTCCGGGAGTTGGGGGTGTTTTGGCGTAGCTCTATGAACGTGCCTCAACCCCCAGTCCCGTCCATCGCTGGGCTACACAGGAGATAATTTTCATGATACATAATGGCAGGCATTTCCATGGAAATTTTCACATAAGCACATAATGCACATATGACACGTAATGCAAGCATGTTCAGAGGCAACAAATAAACCTAAGCTTAATAATTTAAACATTTCAAACAATTTAAAAATTTCAAACACAATGCTAGCACATAAGTGGTGTTCTATGTACGTTTTGTTCAAGGGGCGTATGGCTATGCCTTAGCCATGTATACCCCCCAAGTGAGCGTGGGGTCCGGACGTCTCTGGACCGTGTGGTCACTTGTTAAAACGCAGCTTTGAACGCAGGGATAAAAGTGCAGTAAAAGCGGAGTGAATCTCTCCGAGTTTCATTAAATTAGCCTGCTAGGCGTGAGTTTTACAACAGGGAGGATTATTTCCACATTTTTCACTTTTGCTAACTTCACCAAGGACTTCCGACCGGATGGTCCGGGGCCTACTGGTAGTAACGGCGGAGGTGCTCCGCGTTCCAGGCGCGCGGGACTTTAGATCCGTCGAGTCTCTTTAAGTGATACGTCCCATGGCCCACTTTTTCTTGGACTTCGTAGGGGCCTTCCCAGTTGGGTCCGAGGACTCCTACTCCCGGATTCTGCGTAGCAGGAAATACTCTCCGTAGGACAAGATCCCCAACTTCGAATGTACGGCTCTTGACTCTCGTGTTAAAGTGTCGGGCTATCTTGCCCTGGTACATTTTTAGTTGGACCTGCGACTGCTCCCGGAGCTCTTCGATCATGTCCAAGGACTCCTGGAGAAGGGCATGGTTCCGGGTAGGATCGTAGGTGTCTTGCATGTGAGAGGGGATCATAGTTTCTACTGGGATGAAGACCTCGCAACCGAAGGTCATGGAATAAGGCGTGTGCCCCGTCGAAGTTCTCTCTGTTGTGCGATAGGCCCAAAGTACTCGCGGAAGTTCTTCCGGCCAGTCAGCCTTGCAGGCTTGGAGTTTTTTCTTCAACGTGGTCTTTAATATTTTGTTTACAGCTTCCACTTGCCCATTAGCCTGGGGTCTGGCGACTGCGGAAAAACTTTTGTTAATTCCATGCGAAGCACAGAAGTTCGTGAAGTGTTCACTGTCAAATTGTTTTCCGTTGTCGGACACAATTTTTCGTGGAAGCCCAAAACGACACACTATATTCCTGATGACAAAGTCCAGTGCTTTTTTAGATGTGACCGTGTTCATAGGTTCAGCTTCAGCCCATTTGGTGAAGTAGTCTACCGCGACTATGGCGTACTTCACTCCACCCTTTCCAGTTGGGAGGGAACCTACTAGGTCAATGCCCCAAACGGCGAATGGCCAGGGGCTGGTCATTAGGGTAATTTCTGTAGGCGGCGCTCGCGGAACCTTGGCGTACCTCTGGCACTGCTCACATTTCCTGACATAATCCACACAATCCTTCTTCATGGTGGGCCAGAAGTATCCTTGTCGAAGGATCTTTTTGGAGAGGCTCAGCCCGGAGGTATGATCGCCACAGAAGCCTCCGTGAATCTCATGGATGATGGTGCTGACTTCGGTTCCGGCAACACACCTAAGGAAGGGTATGGACAACCCCCTGAGGTAAAGCTTTCCATCCATAACCACGTATCGGTGAGCTTGATATTGGAGCTTCCTTGCGTCAGCTTTATCAGTGGGGAGCTCTCCGGTGGTGAGAAATCTGAGGATGGGTCCTATCCAGGAGTGGGAATGGTCGATGATGGCGTTTATCCTTCGTGTCTCAGTACTGGGGGCTTCTAAGTGCCCGATGGGGAATAAGCTATACTGTTCAATCTCCGGGTCCGTTGCAAGCTTGGCCAGCGTGTCCGCGAGTGAGTTCTGGTCCCGGGGGACCTGGCGGATTTGGTAGCCTTTGAAATGCTGCAGTAGGTCACGGGAGAGAGACACGTAGGCAGCCATCCTTTTGCCTTTCGTCTGGTATTCCCCGGATATTTGGTTTACCACAAGTAGGGAGTCGCTGTATACTTCGATTTTTTGGGCTCCGACTTCTCTGGCCAGTCGTAACCCGGCTAACATGGCTTCGTGTTCTGCCTCGTTGTTGGATGCTGGGAACGCGAAGCGGATGGCGCTCTGGAGCTGATGTCCTTGGGGAGATATTAGGATGACCCCCGCTCCAGCTCCTTTTTCATTTGAGGCTCCGTCTACATAGACCTTCCAGGTGGGAAGTTCCGGGACAGGATCTTCCGGGAGGTCATTCATTCCCGAGCATTCCACAATAAAGTCCGCGAGAGCTTGACCTTTTATGGAAATATGTGGTTGGTAGTGGACGTCGAACTGGCTCAGTTCCATGGCCCACTTAAGCAATCTGCCAGAAGACTCGGGCTTCTGCAGGACTTGTCGGAGAGGGTGGTTGGTGAGTACTTTGATGGTGTGCGCCTGGAAATATGGCCTCAGCTTCCGTGAAGCAATCAGCAAGCAGAGGGAGAGTTTCTCGATCATTGAATATCTGGACTCGGCGTCCAATAACCTCTTGCTTACGTAATACACAGGGAGCTGGATACGGCCATCTTCCCGGACGAGAGCGGCACTCACTGCGTGCTCAGTCACAGCTAAGTATAAGAACAACGCCTCTCCTTCGACAGGTTTGGACAGAATGGGAGCTCGGGTTAAATGTTCTTTGAGGTGTTGGAAGGCTGCTTCGCATACGGGGGTCCACTCGAACTTCTTGTTTCCTCGCAACACATTGAAGAAGGGGATACACTTGTCAGTGGCCTTGGATACGAAGCGGCTGAGAGCAGCTATCCTTCCGGTAACGCTCTGGACATCCTTATGTTTCCGGGGGGAAGGCATATCTATGAACGCCTTTATTTTCTCAGGGTTGGCTTCCACTCCACGGGAGCTGACAATGAAACCGAGGAATTTCCCAGACGAGACCCCGAAAGTACATTTCTTTGGATTTAGTTTCATCCCGTACTTTCGGATCACGGCGAAAGCTTCCTCATGGTCGTCACTGTGAGTACTTTGCAGGACTCGGGCTTCTGCAGGACTTGTCGCAGAGGGTGGTTGGTGAGTACTTTGATGGTGTGCGCCTGGAAATATGGCCTCAGCTTCCGTGAAGCAATCAGCAAGCAGAGGGAGAGTTTCTCGATCATTGAATATCTGGACTCGGCGTCCAATAACCTCTTGCTTACGTAATACACAGGGAGCTGGATACGGCCATCTTCCCGGACGAGAGCGGCACTCACTGCGTGCTCAGTCATAGCTAAGTATAAGAACAATGCCTCTCCTTCGACAGGTTTGGACAGAATGGGACCTCGGGTTAAATGTTCTTTGAGGTGTTGGAAGGCTGCTTCGCATTCGGGGGTCCACTCGAACTTCTTGTTTCCTCGCAACACATTGAAGAAGGGGATACACTTGTCAGTGGCCTTGGATACGAAGCGGCTGAGAGCAGCTATCCTTCCGGTAACGCTCTGGACATCCTTATGTTTCCGGGGGGAAGGCATATCTATGAACGCCTTTATTTTCTCAGGGTTGGCTTCCACTCCGCGGGAGCTGACAATGAAACCGAGGAACTTCCCAGACGAGACCCCGAAAGTATATTTCTTTGGATTTAGTTTCATCCCGTACTTTCGGATCACGACGAAAGCTTCCTCAAGGTCGTCACTGTGAGTACTTTGCCAGAAGACTCGGGCTTCTGCAGGACTTGTCGGAGAGGGTGGTTGGTGAGTACTTTGATGGTGTGCGCCTGGAAATATGGCCTCAGCTTCCGTGAAGCAATCAGCAAGCAGAGGGAGAGTTTCTCGATCATTGAATATCTGGACTCGGCGTCCAATAACCTCTTGCTTACGTAATACACAGGGAGCTGGATACGGCCATCTTCCCGGACGAGAGCGGCACTCACTGCGTGCTCAGTCACAGCTAAGTATAAGAACAACGCCTCTCCTTCGACAGGTTTGGACAGAATGGGAGCTCGGGTTAAATGTTCTTTGAGGTGTTGGAAGGCTGCTTCGCATACGGGGGTCCACTCGAACTTCTTGTTTCCTCGCAACACATTGAAGAAGGGGATACACTTGTCAGTGGCCTTGGATACGAAGCGGCTGAGAGCAGCTATCCTTCCGGTAACGCTCTGGACATCCTTATGTTTCCGGGGGGAAGGCATATCTATGAACGCCTTTATTTTCTCAGGGTTGGCTTCCACTCCACGGGAGCTGACAATGAAACCGAGGAATTTCCCAGACGAGACCCCGAAAGTACATTTCTTTGGATTTAGTTTCATCCCGTACTTTCGGATCACGGCGAAAGCTTCCTCATGGTCGTCACTGTGAGTACTTTGCAGGACTCGGGCTTCTGCAGGACTTGTCGCAGAGGGTGGTTGGTGAGTACTTTGATGGTGTGCGCCTGGAAATATGGCCTCAGCTTCCGTGAAGCAATCAGCAAGCAGAGGGAGAGTTTCTCGATCATTGAATATCTGGACTCGGCGTCCAATAACCTCTTGCTTACGTAATACACAGGGAGCTGGATACGGCCATCTTCCCGGACGAGAGCGGCACTCACTGCGTGCTCAGTCATAGCTAAGTATAAGAACAATGCCTCTCCTTCGACAGGTTTGGACAGAATGGGAGCTCGGGTTAAATGTTCTTTGAGGTGTTGGAAGGCTGCTTCGCATTCGGGGGTCCACTCGAACTTCTTGTTTCCTCGCAACACATTGAAGAAGGGGATACACTTGTCAGTGGCCTTGGATACGAAGCGGCTGAGAGCAGCTATCCTTCCGGTAACGCTCTGGACATCCTTATGTTTCCGGGGGGAAGGCATATCTATGAACGCCTTTATTTTCTCAGGGTTGGCTTCCACTCCGCGGGAGCTGACAATGAAACCGAGGAACTTCCCAGACGAGACCCCGAAAGTATATTTCTTTGGATTTAGTTTCATCCCGTACTTTCGGATCACGACGAAAGCTTCCTCAAGGTCGTCACTGTGAGTACTTTGCAGGACTCGGGCTTCTGCAGGACTTGTCGGAGAGGGTGGTTGGTGAGTACTTTGATGGTGTGCGCCTGGAAATATGGCCTCAGCTTCCGTGAAGCAATCAGCAAGCAGAGGGAGAGTTTCTCGATCATTGAATATCTGGACTCGGCGTCCAATAACCTCTTGCTTACGTAATACACAGGGAGCTGGATACGGCCATCTTCCCGGACGAGAGCGGCACTCACTGCGTGCTCAGTCACAGCTAAGTATAAGAACAATGCCTCTCCTTCGACAGGTTTGGACAGAATGGGAGCTCGGGTTAAATGTTCTTTGAGGTGTTGGAAGGCTGCTTCGCATTCGGGGGTCCACTCGAACTTCTTGTTTCCTCGCAACACATTGAAGAAGGGGATACACTTGTCAGTGGCCTTGGATACGAAGCGGCTGAGAGCAGCTATCCTTCCGGTAACGCTCTGGACATCCTTATGTTTCCGGGGGGAAGGCATATCTATGAACGCCTTTATTTTCTCAGGGTTGGCTTCCACTCCGCGGGAGCTGACAATGAAACCGAGGAACTTCCCAGACGAGACCCCGAAAGTATATTTCTTTGGATTTAGTTTCATCCCGTACTTTCGGATCACGACGAAAGCTTCCTCAAGGTCGTCACTGTGAGTACTTTGCAGGACTCGGGCTTCTGCAGGACTTGTCGGAGAGGGTGGTTGGTGAGTACTTTGATGGTGTGCGCCTGGAAATATGGCCTCAGCTTCCGTGAAGCAATCAGCAAGCAGAGGGAGAGTTTCTCGATCATTGAATATCTTGACTCGGCGTCCAATAACCTCTTGCTTACGTAATACACAGGGAGCTGGATACGGCCATCTTCCTGGACGAGAGCGGCACTCACTACGTGCTCAGTCACAGCTAAGTATAAGAACAATGCCTTTCCTTCGACAGGTTTGGACAGAATGGGAGCTCGGGTTAAATGTTCTTTGAGGTGTTGGAAGGCTACTTCGCATTCGGGGGTCCACTCGAACTTCTTGTTTCCTCGCAACACATTGAAGAAGGGGATACACTTGTCAGTGGCCTTGGATACGAAGCGGCTGAGAGCAGCTATCCTTCCGGTAACGCTCTGGACATCCTTATGTTTCCGGGGGGAAGGCATATCTATGAACGCCTTTATTTTCTCAGGGTTGGCTTCCACTCTGCGGGAGCTGACAATGAAACCGAGGAACTTCCCAGACGAGACCCTGAAAGTACATTTCTTTGAATTTAGTTTCATCCCGTACTTTCGGATCACGGCAAAAGCTTCCTCAAGGTCGTCACTGTGGTCCCCGGAGGTCTTGGACTTTACCAACATGTCGTCCACGTACACCTCCATGTTCCTCCCCAGTTGGTCCTTGAACATTCTGTTTACCAGACGCTGGTACGTCGCCCCAGCATTCTTCAAAACGAAAGGCATGACCACGTAACAGTAGACACCCTTGTCCGTGAGGAAGCTGGTGTGTTCCTGGTCCGCGACATGCATCTTGATCTGGTTGTATCCGGAGTACGCATCCATGAAGGATAAGAGTTCGTACCCGGAAGTAGCGTCTACCATCTGATCGATTCGCGGAAGCGGGAAACAATCTTTCGGGCAGGCCTTGTTTAGGTCCGTGAAGTCAATGCACATTCTCCAAGACCCATCGGGTTTCGGGACCAGAACTGGGTTGGCCAACCACACGGGATAGTACGACTCCTGGAGAAAGCCTATGGACATCAATTTGTCCACTTCAGCTTTGACGGCTTCGGCTCTCACTGGGTCCAGCGGCCTCCTCTTTTGGCGAATTGGAGTTGCAGATGGGTCTATGTTGAGTGCGTGGCACGCAACATTGGGATTAATCCCCGTCATATCAGCGTGGCACCATGCTAGGATATCCTGATTATCCTTCACAGTGGCCACGATCTTATCTCGAATGGCCGACGGCAGGTTTTTCCCCACCTGAATGACTTTGGTGGGTTCTCCCAGGTTGAGGATCACCTCTTCGACTTCCTCCATCGGCTCTATTGCTTTCTCGATTCCCACTCTTGGGTCGAGTTCGTCAAAGTATGCCTCCTGAGCACCCCCAGTTTCTGGTAATTCTTCCGCCAAAGGAATGGCAGCAAACGTCTCTTGGACCGTGTAGACGGATCGAACGGAGACGTTATAACAGCTCCGTGCACTTCTTTGGTCTCCTCGGAGGGTGCCAATACGCCCATCGTCGCATGGAAACTTCAAACATAAGTGGCGTATCGAGGTTATGGCCCCACAATCGATCAGGACCGGTCGGCCTAAGATGGCATTATACGCCATGGGGCAGTCGACCACCACGAATGTGCTATGCTTGAAGGCACAAGCGTCGCTTTCTCTTCTGAGGGTGACTGGAAGTTGAATTTTTCCTAATGGCATGAGTGCGTCCCCATTGAACCCTTGAAGCTGGATGGGGCATGGGGCCAGGTCTGTCTCGGTCAATCCGATCGCGTGGAAGGCCGCTTTGAAGAGGATGTTTACGGAGCTTCCGTTATCGACCAAGATCCGCGAGACCTTCTTATTGGCAATCTGGGCTTCCACCACGAGGGGATCGTTGTGGGGGAAGTGCACATGTCGAGCATCGTCCTCCGTGAAGGTGATGGGAAGATCCATCATTCGGGGACGTTGAGCAGGTGATTGAACCAAGGCGCACATCTCCTCGGCGTGTTCTAACTCCCTCAAGTACCTCTTCTGGGAGTTGCGGGTGCTTCCGGCAAGGTGCGGTCCTCCGGAAATGGTGGCAACGTGTCCGTCAACGGGTGGCGGAGCAAGGCCGGGCGGATATGGGTTGCCCGGTCCTGGAGCCAACAAGGCAATGGGCGCTGAAGCGGGAGGAGCAGGAAGCGCTGGGTACTGAGACCCGGGAGCTTGGGGGTGACCGGTTCCAGGAGCGCTAGCGGTCCCCCTCTGTCCCGGGGAATATGCAGCTCCGTTAACTACCCCCTGTCCGGGATAGATAATGGGTATCCTCACCCACTGACCGAGGTGTCCCGCTCTTGCCAGGGACTCGATCTCATCCTTCAGCTGAAGGCACTCGTTCGTGGTGTGCCCCACGTCTCCGTGGAACTCACACCTTTTATTGGAGTCTCGCGGACGCCTTCCTCCGTGAGACACTTTCGGGGGCTTCCTGTAGTTGACCATATTACAGGTCGCCCGATAGACATTCTCTCGCGAGTCTATCAAACTGGTATATTCCGTGAACTTGGGCTCATAGTCCTTCCGGGGCTTCTTTGAATGGTCTCCCCAGTTGGAGTTTCTTCCGCTTCGTTTGCTCCGCGATTGGCTCAAATTTCGTTCTGGGGCTTCCGCTTGCGGCTGCGGCATGCCAGGAGCGATACTACATCCGGTTTGTACAGCTCCGTACCCAGAGAAATGGGTTTGACTCGGCGTCTGAGCAGACGCGGAAGGCCCGTACACACTTGGAGTGAATTGGGCTCCTGGAAGCGTGAGGGCTGGTGCAGGAGCTTGCGAAGCAAAGCTCGGCGCGGTCACGGAAGGCGTTGGAGCTGGGGGAACTCCAAAGGCCTCCTGGTAGGCATCCTCAAGGTTGATGATTCCCTGAGCCTTTGACATGAATTCGGACAGCGTTTCTGCCCGTCTCCTCTGCATTTCCCCCCATAGCAGGGAGCCGACAGTAAGGCCCGATTGGAGGGCGATCAGCTTCATGTCATCGCTGACCTTGGTCTTTGCAGCAGCTTCCATCATTCTCTGAATGAAAGCTTTGAGGTTCTCAGTGGGTTGCTGCTTGATGTTGGTTAAGGAACCAACCTCCATGTCGTGGTCGCGGGCAGCAATAAACTGCCTCCTGAATGCGGACTGTAGCTCCTTCCAACTGTGGATTGATCCGGGAGCTAATCTTTTCCACCAGTCCTCCGCAGACCTGGTAAGGGTGAGTGAGAAGCACATGCATTTGGCGTCCTCACTGACACGCGCCACCTGCATCATTTTGTTGTATTTAGCTAGGTGGGTACGCGGGTCTGTCCTCCCATCATATAATTCTATGTGGGGCATTTTGAAGTTATCCGGGAGGGACGTTTCCGCGATCCTCCGAATACATGGTTCCGGGTCTTCCTCCTCAGAGTCTAACAGGGCCCCACTTTGCTTCCGGACCAGCTTGGTCAAGGCAGCAATCTGTTCCTCGAGCCTCTTCGTATCACTCTCCGGGAGGTCACGTCCCCGGAGCTTGTCATTAATATGATTTCGGAGGTCATCTCCGCGAGGCCGGGCCTTTTCTCCTTTGGCCTTTTCATACTTGGCCTCCAACCTTCTTCTTAGGTCCACCGTGGACCAGCTATCTTCGGAGTGCGAGTTCGCAGCCCGACCGTCCTGGTTGACGGAATCACTGGGGCGGTTGTTCCTTCCCCTAGGCCTGGGTGCCTTAGCACCGGGCCCTTTAGGCACGGAGTGCCCCCTTGGGGCTGAAGGACGTCTGGGCTTAGGAGCGCCAGAGACCTTCTGCGCGCGGGGGGGGGGGGGGCAGTCGGCCTTGTGATTCACGCCTTTAGGAGGTGCAGGGGCGTCAGCGCGCACAGGCTCTCCAACTTTTTCTTTGCCCTTGTTAGGGGCGGCTTTGGATGGTCCAGCAGCGGCTGGATCTGGCATAGCGGCATCAGCACCACCTAAAACAGAGGCGTCCTCGTCCGAGTCGCCTAGGTCTCCTAACTTGCTTTGGAGGCGCTCCATCATGCGCTGCATTTTTTCGGAGAGGCGCTCTTGCTCAGCAAGCTTGGCTTTGGTGACCTCCAGTTCTTCGGCTACTTGGACCAGTTCTGGGTCCTTCTCATAGTAGCAGCCGTCCTTGTAATAACCGTCTTGGACATACTCTTCTTCGTCTTCTAAGTATGTTGTATCTTCGGTACTGACCCGATCCTGGCGGGATGTTGGGTCTTCACCTTGGTAGTCCAAGGGTTCGCTTTGCACCACATCTTCCATCACGGTATCGGGGTTGACCGTAGCATTTTTGTCAACAGCGGATTTTCTCGTAGTCACCATCTCTTTAGCACGAAGTGAATACAAAAAACGTACACAGAAAAAGAGCTGACTAACAACTTCCTACAGCTCTCAATGAAAGCACCAAAATGTATACCGAGTTTTTCGGAAACGAATACAAACAGAATAATAAAAAGATAAGAACTGTAGAACTGCTGAAATGTAACTAAACAAACAGTGTTTTTATGTGGTTCAGGCGTTAACAAGCCCTAGTCCACGAGTCGATGTTATTATCCTTGGAAAAGGTTACAGTAAGATGGCTGGTGCACAAGAACTTCACACACTCACAGTGTTTCTCTCGGGTTCTCTTGAAGAAGATGAAGCTAGAGAGATTTTAGTAGAGTTTTTGCTATGTGATCTGTTGGTCGTCCCCCTTCTTGTAAAATGAAGGGGTCTTTATAGCTAGGGTTTCAGATTAGGGTTTTTCTCTACGTACATGAGTCTTAATTACACCAGCCATAAATAGGGGATACAATTACTGTAGTAGCATGGCTACAAGACTCTATGTGGGTATATTTACGTGAAAGTATGGGGAACACACAAAGTCAGCCGTCTTTTCCATGTTGTCAGCGGAACAGTAGGCGAAAAGGTACCCTTAGGCGTGCTGGGATGTGTGCGGCTTTGACCTGACGGGCGTGTCAGGCGGGATCCTGTGTCAGGCGGATATCATTCCAAATATGCCTCCTCCAGGACTCGACCGTTTGGCTTTGTTCCGTGCGAGGCACGGAACTGCTTCCGCGGAGACCACTCGAAGAGCTTCTCCTGGAAGGGGCTTCCCCGAAGGATACCCCTTCGGGAGTCCGGGAGAGTTGACGAGTTTCCGTGTTGTGTTTGCTTGGAAAAGTGATCCGGACACTAGACGGGAGAGGCGAAGCCTTTCTGTTCATCCGCGAGCTCTGGTCACCTACCGTGAAAGACATCGATAATTCTGCTTCCCCGAGGACATCAATCTAAACGCTATCCGGAAATCTGGATAACAAACATACTGAACGGTTTGAAAGTTATTAACTGTCAAAGTTTGGGAAAAAATAAGGACTTGAAAATAAGGTCAGTTTTTACCTCATTGTTGGAAAATAATTTCACCAATTAAAAATGCTCATTTTGACCTAAGATTTTACAGAGACCTAAATAGCATACCAAAAATAGAATTGGGAAATTTTGGTAACAATTGGGTAAGTAAATTTAAAGTTATGAACTAACAAAGTATGTAGTTAAAAATGTGAAAAATAGGTTTTTCACACTTAGTGTAACAAAAATGAGATTTTGGAACTTAAGGTAAAAAGTAAAATTTTGCTTATTGCAAGATATAAACTTAGTAAGTCTTGAAAACATATTTTCACTAAAATTTACCACTTTGAGTTGAGTGTGAATTATTTTTATTCTTTTTAAAAATAAAAGATTTAATTTATTATTAGTTAATAAATTAAAAGAGGGGTTAAAACCCTATATTTTGAGAAAATGATAAAGTGAATTATTTTTCTAGTAAGTAAACTTGATTAATTGATTTTGAAAAATTAACTAGTCAAGATGGGAAATTTTTAACGGTTCTCCTAATTAAGACAAATTAGGTAATTTTCTTAAAACGGTTTTTAGAGATTAAAACCTTAAGAAAAAAAAATAAAGGGAAAATTAAGAGTTTATTTTCTTGAAAAATAATTAAGGAATTTAATTAGTATTTTCTGGATATAATATAGGCAAAAATGTTCTATATATTTTAACCGACTTGTTGAAAGTACTGATCAATAGCGATGCGTTTAAATGACAAGATTTTTAGTGGATTGTGGGAAAATACTATTGTGATACACGAGCCTAGGTATCGAGACCATAGGATAGGTCTCCCCGAGACTTAGGGTTTAGTCTTAAATATTTTGTATGAATTTACTTAATAGGTTTAAAACCAAATAAGGATCATAAATCCTTACAAATGATTTTTTTTAAAAATGACCAAACTGCCCAAAATAATAATAATGAATTATGAGTGTCATAATTAATCTGAGTATACTGTATGGATAACTACATTATTGGCTAGCGTAACTGGACTGAACGTTGGAGGGTGAATACCTGCTAAGTACTAAGGACTCCAAGTAAGTCAACTTGTATTGTGTGGCTGCAACATGAAACGACTATGCATTTTATGTTAGTATAGGGACACATGCACATATATACATTGTCGTAGAAAGTTTCTTAGAGATGTTAGTCTAGTGAGTGCTGATTTAGAAAATATGAACGGTAGATATCCGTCATATCCTAGACGGCTGATCCCCGTCACACTGCTTGATTTTATTATGTCCGGCTCATTACCATGACGAGTGGCCAAGAGGTGAGGATTGCTGGTTAAACCCAGGGGCGCCAAAATGAATGGGACCTAGGGGCCTCATGCATACTTAATCAGTGAATAGTTAGAACCCGAGCAAGTGGTCTGATAGGTTATTCCTGGATAGCATCCGTGAATATTGGCCATTCAGTGAGAGTGCCTAGAGATACTAGGGATTTACAAGTTTGAGTGAGGCTGAACACCCTAGGGCAACTGCTCATCAGCACCACTGATAACATAGAAGTCTCTGTTAAATCATGTAAATTCGATTTACTCTTGGATAAGTAGTGATGCCCTAGGTAACACGATAGTTTCCCTTGATGGGGATATTTATTGGCTAGATCTTAGTGTTGAGACTCGATTATCTCTTACAAATTAGCATTTAAGTTGGAGGGCGTGTTACGCCCAAATTGTTGGAAATTGTCAAGCGTTGGTCTCGAATTATATTGTGATATATTATATCTGCTTGCTCTGGGATTTTCTGAGTGCCGAAATATATTTGTTGATAAGATAGTTGTGATATAATATATCTTCTTGCTCTGGGATTTTCTGAGTGCATGAATTTATCTGGTGATATGAAATAATTTATCATTGGATATCAAGCATGACCATAAGTTTGCTAGGAAGCTTTTACGTTCTTGAAATTGATTGTGTAGGGTCCGGATGGATCTGAAACCCTAATTCTCTACATGCTTTTGTTTTAAAGTTGAACTTACTAAGCATTTTTGCTTACCTAGTTGTTTCCTGTATTAGGTAAGAACAAGGGCAAGGCAGAGCAGTGAGCGCTGGAGTCTACCTTCCAAATGTACATTTGGATCGACCTTTTGGGAAGCCATTTTATTTTTGGAAATGTTGTGTAATTTTCCTAAACTAGGCTCACTCTACTCTTTATAAAATATGTTTGTAATTAAATGTTAAGTATGGCCATATGACTTTTAAAAAGTTTTTTTTATACTGGTTTTTGAGACATTTTGTTAAATGAAAACATTTATATTTCCGCATTATCGAGTCTTGAAAATCCGGGTTGTTACACAAGGAGTGTCTAGAGAGAAGTCAAAATAGACGACAGATAAATTTAATCACTGGTTTTCTAATAGTTTTAGATTCTCTCTAAATACAAGTCCTTTTCTAAGCCACTTAGTTGTTTTCTCTTCTTCTCTCTGTATCTATCTCATGTGTTGAGAATTGCCCACACTAGTCTAGGTGATTCTAACGATACATTGAAAGACTGTGAAGAAATTAGAAGAACAGTTCAACTTCTTGATAATACTCTGCGACATAAAGGATACAAGAGTTAGAGAAACTGAAGGAAGGACTCTTTCATTTCGCTGCGTATACTGTAAGTAATCTTATCTTTGTTTCTCTTTGAATTCAATTTTAGAAAATAATCTAGGCAATCTCATATTAATTTGTTTAATATTAGATCTACATGAAAATAAATAAAGATCCTGTATAAGTTTTCCTAACAGTTGCAAGTTGGCATCGAGCTATGGTTAAAATGTTCTTGTTGACCATTCATATGTACACATTGAGGAAAGGATAATGCTCAGTTCACCTGTAAGTTTTATGTGTGCATTTATTATGTGCTGGCTGCATGCCTCATGTGCATTATTGGCTAAATGACATAAGTTATGGGCATTTTGTTTTAAGATATATATTATAACACATATGAATCGTGAACAAGCAATGGGGGCTATCGAAGGCTCTTGTAGTAATACATACTGAACTTTGAGCTGTAATAAATAGACAAGCTGAACAAATTGAGAAATTTTTTGCAGAACAACGACAAAGACAAGAACCTCCACCACCTATTAAAAATTCAACACCACCACCTCCATCTCCACAAGTGAGGGTGTTACAATAACTATAATAACATTCTTAATAAAGGTAGATGTAATTATTAAATAACATTTAATCTTAAACATGATAAAATAAGATCTTTTAAAACATCATAATTTTGTGGTGATTTCATAAGACTTTATATGAGCTCACAAAATCGCTAGCATAAAGAAATATTTCATTTTTATTGCTTTTATTTAGTGATAAAATTTGATTACCAAAGACATAGGATAGAAGTTTTATATATTATCACCTTGTAGCGTCCCGAATTTGCTAATAAGGCTTAGTGCCTTGATTA
This sequence comes from Humulus lupulus, assembly GCF_963169125.1. NCBI lineage: Eukaryota > Viridiplantae > Streptophyta > Magnoliopsida > Rosales > Cannabaceae > Humulus > Humulus lupulus. The sequence continues at coordinate 163,855,289 of NC_084794.1, read as the reverse complement.
GCGTGTCAGGAGGATAATAATTAATTTAATTAAGTTATTACGTGGATTAAATGATTATGTGATTATAAATGCATGTTTAGGTGAATTAAATATGCATGTCGGCCCATTTCGGTTAATAGGGGCATAATTGTAACTTTGGCCTGTTGAGGGCATAAATGTGAATTATATGTGTGTTGTGCTTTATACAACAAGATTGTGGTGATATATTTGTGATATGAGATCCGAGACGGTCCTAGGGAGTGGAATAGCTATATAGTCACAACGGGGTCGAATACCCAGCTCGGGGTGAGCCTAGGGGTATTATGGGTACATAGTGTATATTCGGGATTATCGGGTAACAGGTAGTGATTTAGTAATTATTTAACCATGCGGGGGGTTAAATGGGGAATTATAGGAACACTCAATGAATTAGCGGGATATGGCAAATGACAGTATTGCCATTGGTGGCATTAAAAGACTAAGGTTATATCTAGGGGTATTTTTGTCATTAGGTAGCTGGGGATAGACTTAAGCTGATCAAACACTAGAACTAAGGAGAAACACTTAGACTTTTCTAAGCCTTGCTACAATCTTTCTCTCTCTCTGTGTCTCAGCTCTCTCTCCCTCTCCTTGGTGCTTGAGAAGCTTGGTGAATTTGGAGGAACTCTTTGGAAAGTTTGTTGAAGCTTGGAGAAATTTAAAGCTTGTGGAGGTTGGAGTTAGCTCAGGTCGAAATACCAACTAAGGTGTGAATTTCTGTTGATTTCACTGAGTTTTCAATTGTGGTTTTGAGGTTTTATGGGGTTAAACTATGGGATGTGATCTTTGAGTTTTGATGAGATGGTGGAGTAAGTTTTGGGGTATTTGGGTTAGTTAGCAGCTGGGATACAAACAGTAGGTTGAATTTTGAGTGTAGGGATTGGTTGGCTGAGAATTTGTAACTTAGGTTGGGGAAAAACGCAGAAAAATGCATAGTATTTTTTGGTTTTGGGGCTCGAGTAATGGCCCTGTTCATCAGGCAGCGCGGCCCGCTTGAACATAGAGGCTTGGGGGCCTCAGAATTTTGACCAGGCGTCGCGACGCAGGCTGAGGCACGCCGCGGCCCGTGTCCCTTTGATGAGAGCCCCATGGCTCTCTGACTTGAGCGCATTGCGGCCCTTAAGGGCTGGGCCGCGGCTCAAATAGGCAATGTTGGCCAATTTATGGTTTTAAGCTCGAGAACCCAAATGTTAAGGATTGGGAAGGGTTTGTTGGTTTTTGCTCATGTGATTGACAGTGTAGTGGAAGCATGGGACAATATTTCAGTGCAATAATAACAATTAATAAAGCATAAGAATGAATCACTCTAGGAACCATAACTAGATTGAGATCTTTCCCATGCGCATGCATCTGAATAGAAACATACAAATACATTTTCTAAATGTAGAACACGTGTAGATCAAATAGTGTCTTAGCCTCCTAACCTACCTTCTTCCATACTATGGATCGCGCAAAGAGAAGGAGACAAGTGGATGTCTATGCTATTTGGTAGGATACATAAGAACACACTTTTGAATCTCAACACATGAGAGAGTGTTCTTCTCACAATAAGAGAGAATAAAGTTCTCTACTTTTCTCTCTTGGAAAAATAACGTTAATTGCATCTCATGTTTTTTTCCCATGATATTATGTTATATTAATATAACAATCAAAAGAAGTCCCAACCCTAATCACATTGGGCCTCTGCGTGGGTTACAATCCATTTGGACTATGGTTTTTCGCCAAATACAGGGTTTTGGGCCCTGTGGTATTTTATCTCTATAAAATGTTATTTGTTGGGTCTTTTTCATATTATTTTATATAGTATACAATTATACCACAAAATAAAATATGATTAAATTAATTGCAATAAAAATTAATTTCCCAAAAATATTAATATAATTTTATTTGCCATTAAATATAATATTAATTTTGTGAGATTAAAAATAATACTTAATTATTTTTAATTGTTTTCTTTTAATACCAAAATCCTACCTCTGTGTCATCGAGATAGTACAGGGACAGTACAAACCCATAGTTCTAAGCTCCAATAATTTAATTAATTGAACTAACTCTTAGTTCCATTAATTAATATATTAATTATAAATTATTCCACTAGAAATTCAAAGTTGAACTCTCAAAACTACAGTCTTATATTATTATAAGCTATAACTATAAATTCATCCATTGATTTAGTCATTGCAAGAGTTATGACAATCTGTCAGTTGTTCATAACTAAAGGTAGGTCTTGATGTCCATTAACATCTTTAATTATGTCTTTATCAATTAGTTTCATTGATCCTCTAATGAATATTATTCTATAAATTTAATTATAGAATTAAATTTATGTTCTCTAACAAAATTTAATGCTCTATGTTGAAGCCCCAAATCAACACTAAAAGGAACAATTAACTTGCTTTCATTTAAGTAAGGAGTAGATTCCATATCTATGAAGTATGTTCCCAGCCACTTGTAGTTCTATGTTTCCAAGAAATCAGGAATTCGGATGTAGGAATATTGAACATTACACGACAAGTCAAAAGTCATAAAAGCATAAATAGGAGTTCATTACACACTTCAGGATTGAGGTCAAGCCTCAAACGACCATCGATTGATGAATGTTGAACTTCTATATTTTAACGGGGATTATCAGAAGTTCTTTCTTTCATCGTGTCCCAGTCAAATACTATCTATATTGTATATGGTACCTCTATCTCTTTGTGTCGCTACACTTAACAGTTTGGATAAATTGTTCTTTCTTAAACAAAAGATAGACAACACTCATAATCTGTATTAAATAAAGCTCCCTCTTTATTTAGCGATTATCTTGAATTAAATCAACTTGTATATATATCATTATACATAGATTTAATTCAAAACTACATCAATAATGTTGGATCTTCATGATAAATGACATGTATAATTAAGTACAAATATTAGTGGAATATATTAACTTTATTTAATTAATAATAATCGTTCATATAGAAATATGCTTTAAGGGCAAAAATCCCAACAATCTCCCACTTGCCCTAAACTAGATGAGACATGTCACGTAATCCTAAATCTAAGAAATGACTATCAAAACTCGTAGCAGGCATCGTCTTTGTGTAGGGGTCAGCATGGTTGTTTGTTGATTAAATCGTTTGAACAATTACATCCATTCTTTATACTATCTCTCTTATAAGGTGGTACTTACGCTCTATAAGCTTGGCTCTCTTATGGCTTCTTTGTTCTTTTGAGTTGGCAACCGCTCTGCTGTTGTCACAGTAGAGTATGATTGGTTTATCCGTATTTGAAACAATTTCAAGATCACCCAAAAACTTCCTAAGCCATACAACCTCCTTAGTTGCTTTGCTTGCAGCAACATATTCTGCTTCCATAGTGGAGTCAGCAATGGAAGCTTGCTTTATACTCCTCCATATAATTGCTCCACCCCAAGTGTGAAAACAGATCCAGACATAGATTTCCAGAATCTTTCTCGGATTGGATGTCAGAATCTGTATGTCCGATTGGAATCAAATTCTCTTCGGAATATACTAGCATATAGTCTCTCGTTATCCTAAGATACTAGAGAATGTGTTTTACTGCTGTCTAGTGATCAAATCCTGGATTTGACTGGTACCTACTGACTATACCCACAACATAGAAAATGTCAGGTTTGGTACGTAACATTGCATACATTAAGCTTCCTACTGTGGAGGCATAGGGTATCCATCTCATTTCTTCTTCCTCTTGGGGTGTCTTAGGACATTGGTTCGTGGAGAAGTGAACACCATGACGAGATGGGAGGTTTCCCTTCTTGGAGTTCTGCATCGCATACATTGTAAGTATTTTATCTATATAAGATGCTTGAGACAGTGCCAAAAACTTCTTCCTGCGGTCACTAATTAATCGTATCCCAAGAATGTAGTTTGCCTCTCCCAAATCTTCCATTTGGAATTGGTTGCCTAGCCAGACTTTTACGTCAGATAATTTATTCACATCATTCCCAATGAGTAATATATCATCTACGTATAAAACTAGAAAGAACACTTTGTCCTTATCAATTTGCTTGTATAAACAAGGCTCATCGACAATTTGATCAAAACCATAAGATTTAACAGCTTGGTCAAATCTTATGTTTCATGATCTGGACGCTTGCTTAAGTCCATAAATGGACATTTGCAGTTTGCAAACCTTTTTCTCTTTGCCTTGTTCTATGAAACCCTCTGGTTGTACCATAAAGATACTTTCATCAAGGTTGTCATTCAAAAAATTCATTTTGACGTCCATTTGCAAAATCTCATAGTCAAAATGATTGGCAATGGATAAGAGGATTCAGATGAATTTTAGCATGGCTACAGGAGAAAATGTTTCTTCATAATCAACACCTTCTTTTTGTGTGTAGCCTTTAGCTACTAGCCTCACTTTGAAAGTCTCTAATTTCCCATCAACTCAACTTATTCTCTTGTATATCCTCTTGCACCCAATGGGTTTTTTTCTATCTTGATGTGGATCTACAAGTTCCCATACATATTTTGAGTACATCAACTCCATCTCGAGCTTCATAGCTTCAAGCCATTGTTCCTTATCAGGATCATTCATCACTTGACGGAAAGTCAACAGGTCGTCAATATTGTCATCAGATATTGCAACTTGTCCTTCTCCGAATCCTGTATAACGAATAAGTTGTCTAACAACTCTCCCACTACGATGGACTACTGTAGTATCTTGGTTTGGTATTGTGGTCTATTCTGTTCCAAATTCTAAAGTTGGTTGTGGTGTGATTTTATCACCAAGTAACTCCTCGAGTACAACCTTACGTTGAGATTTGAAGTTCCTGATATAGTCTTCTTCCATAAAAGTAGCATTTGTCGATAGAAATATTTTCTTTTCTGTCGGACTATAGAAATAACCTCCTCTAGTGCCTTTTGGGTATCCAAAAATTAAACATACTTAAGATCTAGGTTCAAACATCCTAGTCTTACCTTTTAGCACATGTGTTGTATATCCCCATATACGCACATGCCCCATATACGACATGTCCATAATTCTGAGGGTGTCTTAGGTACAGACTTCGATGGAACTAGGTTTAAGATGTATGCATCTGTTTGTAAAGCATATCCTCAAAATGATAGGGGCAATGATGAGTAACTGAACATTGATATCATCATGTCCAGCAAAATCCTATTCCTTATTTCTACAACACTATTTTGTTGTGGAGTACCTGGTGCAGTGAGCTATGAAACAATTCCATGCTCTATCAAGAAACCTTTGAATTCCTTGTCACAGTATTCCCCGCCTCGATTTGATTGTAGCATTTTAAGAGTTTTTCCTAACTGATTTTCATCTTCAGCTCGGAACTCTTTGAACTTTTCAAAAGTTTTCGATTTCCTTTGCATCAGGCATATGTAACTGTATCTTGAGTAGTCATCAATGAATGTGACATAATACTCATAACCACCTCAAGCTTATACATTCATTCGACCACAAACGTCTGAGTGAATTAACTCAAGACGTTCTTTGGCTCTAACACCTTTAGAGGAGAGAGGTCTTTCGGTCATTTTTCCTTCAAAACAAGATTCACAAACCGGTAGAGTTCCGAACTTTAACTTACTTAGAGGTTCGTCTTTAACTAGTCTTTGAATCCTATCTAAGTTAATATGACCTAGTCTTAAGTGCCAAAGATACATATCGTCCTGAGATACTTTTTATCGTTTTGGCTTTGGTTGTTCAGATTTGAACATTTCAGTATTGAGTAGTGAAGACATTTCAGATCTTATCACATATAGACCTTCCTCTAGGTTTCCGTTACAAACATGTGAACTATTTCTTGAAATAATAATAGATTTATTATTAAAAGAAATAGAATAGCATTGTTCTAAACATGTTGAAACAGAAATTAAATTCCGTTTGAAATCTTGAATAAAATAGATGTCTTTTAGAGATAAAAATTTATTTTCAGTAAAATAATTTTTGCTTCTCCCACTACTCTTGCTGAAACAAAAGCCCCTGTCCCCACTCTCAGTGTGAACTCCCCTTCTTGGAGATCTCTCCAAGAGCTAAGCATTTACAAATCAGAACAAACATTATTAGTGGCTCCTGAATCAACTATCCAGGTATAACAATAACTTTCCACTAAACAAGCCTCAGTGTCCAACAAATCAGATTTACTTTCCTTTTTGTTCTTTAACTCCTCAAGGTTCCTTTTATAGTTCCTCGTACAATACCCATTGGTATGATAGTGTGAAAAATTCTCATTGTATTTGGAGTGGGCAACTTCTTTGCCCTTGCCTTTGTTAATGATAGGCTTCTAAGTTGTGTGCTCAGTCATTAGCAATAGATTTTTGTCACTTTTCAACTTTTTAATATTACCAGTTAATTTGCCATTAGCACGAATGGACATATTAGAGTTTCCTCCAGTCATTGTATTACTGTAATTAAACAAAAGAAAAAATAATAAATACAACCATGCACTCATACACCATAAGTCATAGTATTCGTACAATGAAATAAAAAAATAAACATATGCATGCTTACAAAAACCTATTCATATAAGGACAACAATGAGATAACCAACACAAGTAAGCGCCATCGATAGGATAGGTCAAATACTTGCTAGTTAAAACGAGATACTCTCAATTGTTATTATATCTAAGTATCTGATATTTTTATAATAAACAATTATTGTTATTTTGGTAAAAGATATATTTAGGCAGGGTAGATATATATTTCGTGAGTGTAACCTACTATTTTGGATTTCTTGACTTAATCCATGAGTGTCGTCGATAGGATATGTCAAACATGGAATACATCTTAAAACCCTATTGTAAAGAGGTCTACCTGTTAAAATCCTAGCCAAAGCACCTTCTGATAGGGAGAAAGAAAGCAAAGCTGTCTCAAGACCCTAACTAGAACCAACATTTTTCAACCAATAGTTGAGACTGTAGGTTATAGTGCCTTATAACCTTCTCTCACTCACTATTTTAGAAATAAAAAGTTTTCTATTAAAATATCTCATATTTTAATTACTATGCGATTATTACCAAAGTTTAACTATTAAATCTAAATCACTTACGTAAATCCAAATTTTAACTCTTAAAATTCTAAGATTGCCAAATTTCGAATAATTACTAACAATTACTAATTAATTCTAAATTATATTTTTCCTAGGTATTAAACTCATTAATAACGCTAAAATATATTATGGTAATCTAGACATGCTATTAATGTGACATTACCCAATTTAACTCCTTAAATCCAATTCACATTAATTGTGTTCATTTATGGTAGAAAAAGAACTATACTACTTTTCTATCCTAGGAGACATGTTAATTATAAAATTAACATTCTTACATAGCATGCCATTTTAATGATGCAATGAGTGGGCATTCCTATTCTATATGCATGTGAAGTGATCATATCAACATGTTATCAATCATACTATATAATTAAATATTAGAGTATTAACTAGGTTCTCTTTGTTAAATGAAATTACAAAAATATCACTACAACAATTTTCACTTTTAATGACTCTTTATAATGACTTACACCAATAGTGTAAGTCATTAAAAGTATTCAGGGATATTTAAAGTCTAATGGTGTAAGTCATTAAAAGTTCTTGTTGATGACTACCTAGGTAAGTCATTAAAAGTGGTGGGAGCGTTAATTTAAAAATATGAATATAAAATTATTTATTTATAAAATATCAGACATGTAAGAGCATCTAACGTCTCCCTGGGAAGACGTGCCAGACATCTAACGTCTCCCCTGGGAATACGTGCCACATGGGACGTCTCCCTTAGAGAGATGTTGAAAGTTTTTTTTCTTTAAAAATATATTAAAATGGCTTCTAACGTCTCCCTTATGGAGATGTTGAAAGTTTTTTTTTTTTTTAAATAAAAAAGGAAAGAAGCTAGCCCACGATTTTATGGCTAGCACACAACCTATTCACTTCCTTCATTATTTTATTTTAAAAAATAAAAAAGTAAATAACTTTACAAACCCTAATTAATTAGTTGCCTTTTTCTATTCGATTCAAACCCTAACTTTTCTCTCCATATTTATCTATCTCCTTTAATTTCTCTCTCAAAACCGTTCATTTCTAACACAAAAGAAGAGAGCATTCATCTTCTTCTCTTCTCTTCTCAGCCGATCTCTTCTCTCTTTCTCCCTTTCTCTTATCTCCTTCTCTTCCAATCGATGCCGACTGCCCCCTGAGATGCACAACCTCCCTTGACACCAACCGCCTCCCAAGACGCGCAGCCTCCCTTGATGTCGCCTCCTTCATCGTCGCGCCTCCTCCAATGTCATCTCCTTCATCTGAGCCTAGCTCCCTTGACGCCGCCTCCCTTGTCACCACACCTCCCTCATCACCGCACCTGCCCAATGTCGCCGCACTTCAAAGCTGCAAGCCCAACGTTGTTGAAGCCTCAAGAGCTCAACAATTTTGTTCATTTTGTTCTCTGATTTTTTTTTTCATATTCTTTGTTTGTTCATATTTTTTATATATATTCTGGACAACTTTTTGTATGTATTTTTGTTTTTTTATTTAGATATGAATGTTGGTTTAATAAACTATGTTTTGGTTGTTCTTGTGGTTTTTGGTTTAATGTTAGTGTTGATGTGTAAAATACTATTTTGGCAAAATAAAAATTAGCAATTCAGTGAGTAAAATATGTAAATATAATATATTTATTTAATTAATAAGTTTATTCAATTTTATTTTATTAATTAATATATTGAAAATATTAAATAATTAATTTTCTATTTTTTAAAAAGTAGAATACCCTATCATGACTCCCATGAGGAGACTTTATAGACATTCAACGTCTCCCCCTAAGAGTTATCGTAGGGCACTTTTTTACACCCTATGATGACTGTCAGGGGGAGACTTTGAATGTCTACAATGTCTCCCCATGTGAGTCATCGCAGGGCCACTTATAGTGACTCCTCCAACAATGTCTCCCATAGGGGGAGACAATGAATGTCTACAATGTCTACCCCATATAGTCATTAAACTCCTATTTTGTTGTAGTGTATACCAAGGCATTCCTTGGGCTTCATAGCTTCTTGTAATCTCCATGAGCTTCGTCCTTCATTGTGGGCCTTACGGGATTGCACACTCAAACCCTAACCCTAAGTTCTAAAATGAGATGATCTAATTTCCAAAATTAGGATTTTATCAAAAGTTTGTAAACTTTTGTTATTAAAATAATAATTTTATAAATTATTAATTAATAACTAATGGAAAGTGGTTACCATTTATTAAATAATAATTTCATAAATTATTAATTAATAACTAAAAGTTTCTAAAGCTATTATCAAATTTTAGGACAAAATAATTCATAATTATTTTTATTTATAATAAATAGTTTCTTAAACTATTATTATAATTACAATTATTGGGATTATAATTACTCAAATCATATTTAATTAATAATTAATTAGTTTCTATAAACTAAATTTTGACAATTAAGGTGTTGAAAAGTTTTCATTTCTCTAAATGAAAATAAATTATTGATCTTATTAGTGATTTCTTAAACCAATATTTGATTTCAATAAATCATATATTTTTCATTAAGAAATGAAACCTAATAATCTTGTTTCGTAAACAATGTATTTGACTAATTTAATAGTCAATGTTCCCAATATTAAAATTAAGAAAAAATGAACAATTCATTTTCTTAATTTTGAAAAATAAATAAATTAATTAAACAATTTAATTCATATAGTTAATTTTTAAAAAATTAAATTGATTAACGATAAGATAATTAATAAATTAAAATTTGAATTTGTAACAATCACTAACTTCCTTATTTTTAAAGAGGAGAATATTATTTTCTTGTTTCTTAAACAAAAAAATCGGGTTATTTAACTAACAATCAAATTATTATCGTAAATATCTTAACATCATTATATTAAAATACATATTTATTTTAAATTAAATAATTAATCATATTAATTACATACTATAATAAATAAAAATGTTTTGCCGTGGTGCACAATTGCACATGTATTCCCAATTGACCATCAATTAATAGATTAAGAGCACATATGCGATATGCCTCTTTTATGACCATGCAGGCGTGACGTTTTGTGCTCTTTTATGATCATATATGTCAATTGATCAATTGACTCACACACTACACAACACTCACGGCAATTGATGATTGATCAACTGTATATGCATCAAATTTTGCATTGCGACAAGCTCTCATTGATGCACTTAACGTAAGCACTCCTTTAACGCAAGGCATCAATTGGTCAATAATTGATCAAAATGATCAGTGTTATACACGGCTGCTAAGACCAATTGAACTCAATCAAAAGCAGTTTTTAGTGATTTTTCAATCCAATTCAATAACATCTCATTCAGAAACATAATTCAAATTCTTAAACAATAAAATTAAAGAATTACAAAGAATCTATACCCAACAAATCAATATGGGTGTACACTGAATCTAGTTAAAAAATAAGAACAAAACAAAAAACAAAAAACAAACAGAATCATATATTTAACGATCATTCTCATTCACTACATCCATTCAACATATTCAAAATATAAATAAGAACAACCCTTAAGGCTACTCATAAAACATATATTCTACGTGTTCATACATTTAAAATAAATGCAGATCATAATCATGACATATGATCTCAACCTTGGCTTTGATGCAAATTGTTGGTTTTTGATCATGTGATTGACAGTGCAGGGAAAGTATGTGATAATATTTCAATGCAATAATAAAAAATTTTAAAACGTAAGAACGAATCACTCTAGGAGTCATAACTAGGTAGAATGAGATCTTTCTCATGCGCGTGAATCTGAATAAAATAGAAATTTACAAATACATTTTCTAGATGTAGAACACGTGTAGATCAAATAGTGTCTTAGCCTCCTAACCCACCATGTTCCATACTACGGCTTGCACAAATAGAATGAGACAGGTGGATGTCTATGCTATTTGGTAAGATACACAAGAATACACTTTTGAATATCAACACATGAGAGAGTGTTCTTCTTACAATACAGAGATAACAAAGTTCTCTATTTTTCTCTCTTGGAAAAATAACGTTAATTGCATCTCATGTGTTTTTTCTCATGATGTTATGTTATATTAATATAACAATCAGAAGAAAACCTAGCCCTAATCACATTGGGACTCTGCGTGGGCCACAATCCATTTGGACTGTCGTTTGGCACCAACAAAGGGATTTGGGCCCTGTGATATTTTATCTCTATAAAATGTTATTTGTTTGACATTTATCATATTATTTTATATAGTATACAATTATATCACAAAATTAAATTTTGATTAAATTAATTTCAATAAAAATTAATTTCACAAAATTATTAATATAACTTTATTTTCCATTAAATATTGTTTCATTATTAATATTTTAAATATTATTTCACAAATAATATTAATTTGTGAGATAAAGAAAGATACTTTATTATTTTTAATTTTTTTTCTTTTAATACCAAAATCCTACCTCTTTGTTATCGAGTTAGTACAGGGACAGTGTGGATTCGTAGTTCTAAGCACCAATAATTTAATTAATTTCACTAACTCTTAGTTCCATTAATTAATATATTATCTACGGATTATTCCACTACAAATTCATAGTTGAACTCTGAAAACTATAGTCTTATATTATTCGAAGCTATAACTATAAAGTCGTCCATTGACTTAGCCATTGCAAGAGTTATGATCCAAGACTGTTACACTATGTGTTTAAAATAGTGCAAGACTTGCTAATTAAGTCATTTAAATAAAAATGTGAATCTAAAGTTATAAACATGTTAAGATTAAAAGATTTTGATCATAAACAGGTCGTTTTCATTAAAATGAATGTTTAGTACATGAGATCCCAAAACAGGGTTTAAAAGACATTTATAAAAATTTCCAAAAGTTAAAAATAATCAAGGCCACTCTAATGGAAAAATACAAATTTTAGGTTTCTGTCCATGTACAATTCTTCGACTGTGGCGGCCAAGCAGTTGACAATGTATGCCTCGCCCCAGAACTCTCCAACCCATGGTTGATCCATCTCACCCTCGCCTTACCTGCACCACGTAGCACCCATGAGCTGAGGCCCAGCAAGAAAACAATAACATCATAGCATAATCAATATCTGTTGACGCGATTCTTCGCCAACAGGTAATTAAGAAAATAAGAGGAAGGGATTAGCGCTTAACGATGAACCGAAATAGATGAATGATCTTTTTGTAAATGGACTGGTAACACAATTACGTTTTTTAGGTGGTTCGAAGGTTAAAATCCTTCTACTCCATCAGCCAATATTATTGCTATATGCTTGGTATTCTTTTACAGGGTATTTCCTTACTTAATAGAATCCAACCCTTTGCAACTCCCAGGGTCTCCATATTTATAGGAGAGGGCTCCTGGGAGTTGGTAAGAAGGTCATCCCGTGACCTTCTTACCTATCATGTCACTTCTGTGACATTCATGATTAATTCCTAAAACCTGACACATAGGTAAGGGGGATAATGGGCCGCACGGCCCAATCCAGTCGTGGGCGCCTGAATATGCACGTTCACGCTGCATGTCCGAGAAGTCAGGGATATATCAGACACGTGATGTCTGATATATGTATGTTTACCTTGCGTGGTTGTCTTTATAAAAGGTCACAGCTCCAACTCTATCTCGTACCACGAGCTGGATGCTTCCCTCGACCTGTGGCCTTCAGAGTCCAGACTCAATCCTTAAGTAATCTTGGTGAACCTTTTGGATGCCCGAGCTAACGAGGTAGGACCTGACAACAACAGCTTCGGTCATGGGGGATCCACGTGGCTGATATGACTTAGGCCGTATCTCAGCTTGCTAATAGCCCGTGGGAAAATTAGGGCGTACATTTGCCCCCCAAGCCCCTGCTCGTGGTACACGACATTGTGTAGGGCCACAGTAGGGGCTTTTAGGCTTCCCCATGAACTCTTCATATTCCACATTTTATGTCGGCGCCAAATATGTGGAACATCGTGGTTGGTGACAGTACGTCTTCCGAGAACCGCATTAAGCGGCCTAGCCTACACTCAGCCGTTGTTCCACCTTTTGAGTGGAGGGCCTTGGATCCCACATCAGGGCAATCCAACGGCCCTCCTCACGTGGCCTTTCACGTGTATAAAAGGGGTGGCCACCTTACGCATGGGCCACCCGTTCATTTGAAAATTTTCAGAATTTTCCTCCTTCTTCTCTCTTCTTCATCTTCAAAAGGAAAACCCTCTTCTTTCCGGCCGCCATTCCCAGCACTCAAGAAGTTCACGCGTAAGTGCTCCCTTGAAGCTTTGGAATCAACTACTCCGACGAAGCCCCAACCCAAACGATCCCTTCATCATCTTCCCAACCAGAATACTCCGTAAGTCCCCTGACTGTGCATGTTTTAAAATTATTTTTCACTGTAGCCTAGGTAAATATTTACTGTAGCTGCATGTAAGGTTTCGTTGGTTTTTTGTGGGCATGAAGGGTGAAAGCCTTTTAGGTTAGGGTATCGCTTGTAGTAGAAAACCATTTACGAACACGATTTATAGGATGCATTTTCTGGGGAAATTTTCTGGGTAGGATTTTCGGTATGGCTGTTTAAAATATCCAGTACTTTTGGGTGCAAAACCGGGTAGCTTAGGGGACACGGCTCACAGGCGGTTTTACACCCCTTGCCTACTGAAACTTTCCTTCCAAGGAAAATTTTCATCCTGACCCTCCTGACACACGAATTCCGAGCAATCGGGGATCTGTTGGGAGCATAGGCGCGTGTTCATAGAACTGCGTGGTCTCACTCTCCACAAGCTGAGATTACCTTAGCTCGTGCAAAGGAAACACCTTTTTTTGATTCTCCCTTATGCTTAGGTCGCCTTTTCTAAAAATTTCTTCTTTTGTTCGCTAGGCGACCAGATGGGACCCAAGAAGAATGCTTCTAAGAGGATCGCAGGCAGCTCGTCTTCCCAACAATCCAAGGGAAAAGAAGTGATGACAGACTCTCCCATTCCTGCCTTCGGGCCGGCCGTGGAATGGGAGCTCGAGGTGGCACCTGACGCTTTCTTCATGGCTGAGAGGATCATCTCGAAGATCACTGATCAGGGGAAAGTGAATAAGATATTCCTTTCCCATCACATCGAACTGGGGAGGGGCGCCCTGATCGCCCTACCTCCCTTAGAAGATGAGCGGAGCTGCGCGCCGCTTGACAAGGAATTCGTGGCTTGGAATGATGAACACTTCAAAGCTGAGGCCTTCCTCCCGCTGGATCAATACTTCGCTGACTTCCTCAACTATGTGAGGTTGGCCCCTTTCCAGCTCCCCCCAACTCCTATCGCTTGTTGGTGGGGCTGAGATATATGTTCTTGAAACAGGAGTGGGAGGTCCCCACTCCGGCAGATATCCTATACTTTTTCTGCCTCAAGGCCAGCCCGGAGCAGCGGGGGCGAGGCGACGGGTTCTACTACTTGACCCAGTTTCCAAATACGGCTTCGGTCATCGAGCTGCCCAGCCACCCCAACGACTTCAAGGACCAGTTCTTCATGTCCAAGGGGTTTCACAACTGCGACCTGCACTACTTCAACCATCCTCATAAGTACCTTTCATCCTGAGCTCATAAGTTAAGTATCGGTTAGCTTTCCCCCTTATCCGTTTCTAACTTAGATTAATTCTGCAGCTATCTTCGCGAGGACAGAATAGTCTGTGATCCTCGGGAGCCAGTACGAGACATTCGCGGGCTTGCCCCCCAATGAAAAGGACTATCGCCAGATCCTGACAGACAAGACCATGCTGGCCTGCAAGCTGATCTCCCCAGGCCAGAATTTGAATCTGGGGAGACCCCGGGTGCCTCCCCCAGCTCGCGAGAAGAGGGCCATCCCCGAGGAGGAGGTCGCGGGTGATGAGGACGAGGAGGACGAGGTGCCCCTCATGAGGACGAGGAAGCGGGCGCTGGAGGTCGCCCAAAGGGCGGACGAGGAGAGGCTCCGATCCGGAGCAGCTGCAGGTCCCTCCCGCCAAGGTAACCCATACATGTTTAGGAACTCAGATAGGGCCACTGCAGACCCTCGGCTAGCTAGGTTCAATCCCAGACAGCTCATCCAACGCCATCGAAGTGATCCAAAATTTGATGTAACCCTGCTCCATTGTGTCGACCGGCTCGTGCTGGATTACGAAAGTAGCCGCCCTAGAGGTACCATAGTTGTAGACAACACCCTAGCCTTTAGGTTGGTCTTATTCGAGGAGTATGGGACCAACCTTCGGTCATGGCCATCACTCCGGGAGGGTGTCGTAGCTCCGGGTCTTAGGCAATTCGTAGAAGAGTCTTGTCCTGAGCCAGCCTCAGATCCAGAACCCACGTCAGCTCGAGAAGTAATCGTCTTAGATTCCCCCGCAGAAGCTCAGGGGCTGATGTTCGGACCATAGATTCCTCTTCTAGCTCGGGGGGTAGGATTCCTTTTAGTATATATGTATATACTTGAGTTTCGCTTTTTTCCCCCTTGTTCTTGTTTTTGCATGACTGCTAACTTGTGTACTAACAATATCTTTGTTTTGACAAAAGAGATGTCTTAGCTCGGAAACCTGCGAGCTAAGTTCACTGGAGGGAACTCCTACGCTGGGGCCTCCGGGCCCATGGTAAAGAAGCTCTGGATGACCAAGAAGGCCATCGGGGCAACATCCAAGTCCCCCACCAAAGGGAAGGATCAGAGCCCTGCTGCCCAGGCCAAGGTACCTCCGCCTCCGCCAGTGGAGAAGATGCCCTGGCCCCCTCCATGAGCTCAGTCTCCTGCTCGGGACAAATGGGCGGAGCTTGTGGCCTCGGCAACTGCGGCCCCTGAGGTGCGTATCCCGGTGGACCCCCAGGCCCTGGAGAAGATTCCAGACGTCTTTCGGGGGACGGTGTATGAGACGGCGAGCTTCACCGTCGACCACTTCTACCGCTTCAATGAGAGGGAGCTGCGGGCCGTCGAAACAAGGAGCATGGTGGGCGTAATGGAATCTTCATTGGGCATGGCCCTAACAGTAAGCTGACTTTACCCTTATTTTTTATTATCATACCTTGTCCTGTTTTTCCTCTTTTTTTTTTTTAAGGAAGTTGCCTTCTGTTTTTGCAGAGCGTCTTGGCCCTTCACTGGAGCATAGCAAGGGCCAAGCCCCAACTCGAGGATATGAGGGGCGAGCATCAGGCGTTTTTGGCTGCCCATCAAATTTCCTTGCAGACGACCCAACAGAAGGAAAAAGAAGCCAAGTATGCTCTGGTGGTCGTACAGGCCGAGCTGGAAGAAGCCCGTCCCAAGCTTCAAGAGGTCGAGGCTACCAAAGCCGCCCTTGCTGCCGTGCTGGTCGAGCTAGACTCTGCGAAGGCTGGGGCCGAGGAGGCTAAGGCTGCCTTGGAAACGGAGAAGGCAGCTTCCAGCACCGCCATGGAGGACATGCTCTACCATTGTTGGGCCTATAACTTGGACGGCGACTTCTCCTTCTTAGGAGCGGATGGGGAGGTCTTCCTGGAGGGGTTCAAAGCTCGCCTCCAGCAGGAGGCACCTTCTGAGACCGGGGAGGCACCTGCCGTGGCCGAGCAGGAGGGCGAGACAGCGACCTCCTCGGGGCAGCCTGGTGGATCTTAGGGCCTTTCTTTTTCGCACCCTTTCCTTTAATATTCTCATTTTTTTTGTAACTTTGCATGAATTTTTTCTACCCCGAGACAATTGGTTTTATCAATTTTTACTTTTAATTGGTTTACTTCCTTTTGCTTCTACATATTTATGTTAATGCTTTGAAAAACTTAGTTCGTGTTAATTTCTATCAATTTCTCATGCTCTTTAAGAAAAACAATGATCAATCGATTTAAATTAACTTCTAAGTTTTATGACCTGGTTATATCCAGGAACTTAGTTTGAAAACTTAGTTCGCGTTAATTTTTATCAATATCTCGTGCTCTTTAAGAAAAACAACGATCAATTGATTTAAATTAACTTCTAAGTTTTATGACCTGTTTATTTCCAGGAACTTAGTTTGAAAACTTAGTTCGCGTTAATTTTTATCAATATCTCGTGCTCTTTAAGAAAAAAAATAGTCAATCAATTTAAATTAACTTCTAAGTTTTATGACCCGGTTATTTCTAGGAACTTAGTTTGAAAACTTAGTTCGCATTAATTTTTATCAATATCTCGTGCTCTTTAAGAAAAACAATGATCAATCGATTTAAACTAACTTCTAAGTTTTATGACCTGGTTATTTCCAGGAACTTAGTTTGAAAACTTAGTTCGCGTTAATTTGTATCAATATCTCGTGCTCTTTAAGAAAAACAACGATCAATCGATTTAAATTAACTTCTAAGTTTTATGACCCGGTTATTTCCAGGAACTTAGTTTGAAAACTTTGTTCGCATTAATTTTTATCAATATCTCGTGCTCTTTAAGAAAAATAACGATTAATCGATTTGAATTAACTTCTAAGTTTTTTAGAGCCTGGTTGCATCCAGGGTAGAGCTTAGTTCGCGTTAATCCTTTATCAATATCTCACGTTTTAAAAAAAAAACAACGATCAATCGATTTGAATTAACTTCTAAGTCTTTAAGGCGACCTGGTTATATCCTGGCACCATATGCCCCCCAAGTAACTGGGAAAGGGTCTTTCGTGGTTACTTTAGATTACACTTGTAAACATGTACAATCATAAACGAAAAGTTAATTATCATTGCTTAATACATAAAAAGTGGCCTTTTAGGCCTTACAAGGGTGTCATTGATAATATCTCTTCAAGTGGATGGCGTTCCAAGTTCGTGGGACTGCCCCTCCATTGAGCCGAGCTAATTTGTAAGTTCCTTCTTCAATGACCTCGATGATTTGATATGGCCCTTCCCAGTTCGGTCCTAATACTCCATCTTTGGGATCCTTACCGACTAAGAAAACCTTCCTGAGGACCAGGTCACCAATGCTAAAGGCGCGCTTTTTGACTTTTGAGTTGAAATACCGAGTGATTTTTTGCTGGTAATGTGCGAGATGGAGTTGCGAATCTTCTCGTCTTTCATCAACCAAGTCAAGGGAAGTGCAAAGTAGCTCGTGGTTGTGGTCCTGGTCATATGCCCGGACTCTATGCGAAGGTACCTTAATCTCCACAGGGAGGACTGCCTCACTCCCAAAAGCCAGGGAGAAAGGAGTATGACCCGTGGGAGTCCGATGCGAGGTCTGGTATGCCCACAGAACCTGGGGGAGCTGTTCTGGCCAGACCCCTTTTGCTTTGTCTAGTCTCTTCTTGAGACTCTCCTTTAGGGTCTTATTGACGGCCTCGACCTAGCCATTTGCCTGAGGATAGGCCACGGATGAGAAGATTTTCATGATCCTATACCTTTCGCAAAATTCGATGAATAGGTCGCTGTCGAACTGAGTCCCATTGTCAGAAATGATTTTCTTAGGCAGCCCGAATTGGCAGATAATGCTCTTAACCACGAAGTCGAGGACTATTTTGGAAGTAATTGTTGCCAAAGGTTCTGCCTCAGCCCACTTCGTGAAGTAGTCGATGGCCACCATGGCGTAGCGGACCCCACCTCTTCTAGTATGGAGGGCGCCAACCAAGTTGATTCCCCAGACCGCAAATGGCCACGGGGAAGAGATCATCTTCAGCTCGACTGGGGGAGCTCGGGCAACTGTGGCGAACAGCTGGCACTTGTCACATTTCTTGACATACGAGATCGAGTCCAAGGACAGAGTGGGCCAGTAATACCCTTACCTTAAGACCTTTAGGGCCAAGCTCTGCCCCTCAGTGTGATCCCCGCAAAAGCCCTCATGCACCTCCTGTAGGATGGCCTTTGCTTCGCCTGGAAGAACACTTCGTAGGAGAGGTAGGGAGTGCCCACACCGGTATAGCACCCCGTCTACCATCGCATACCTTGGGGCCTAGTACAGCACCCGCCGCGCATCATTATGCCCTTCAGGTAGCTTCCCCTTGGTGAGATACTCGAGGATGGGGGTCATCTAGGTCGGCCTAGCGTCGATCATCTCGACCTCCGCCCGGACTTCTTCTATACTTGGTTTCTCCAAGAATTCTACCGGCACTAACACCAAAGCCTCCGTCTCCCCAGAGGTAGCGAGCTTGGGAAGAGCGTCTGCGTTAGCGTTCTGCTCCCAAGGTATCTGCTCGATTGAGCCTCGCCCAAATGCGGACAGTTCAACGTTTACCTTTGCCAGGTTGGCAGTGATCTTGGGTTCTCGTGCTTGATATTCGCCCAGAACCTGGTTTACCATGAGCTGGGAGTCATTGAAGCACTGGACGGAGCTCGCCTTCAGCTCCTGGGCTATTCTTAGCCCGACCAGCAAAGTTTCGTATTCGGCCTCGTTGTTGGAGGCCTTGAATCCGAATCTCAGCACCGAGTGGAATCTATGTCCTTCAGGGGATATCAAAATGATTCCAGCCCCGGATCCGTTCTCATTGGATGAGCCATCCACGAAGATCTTCCACGGCGCCAAGGCCGAGGTGACCTGGGGTGAGTCTTCTACAGGATCCTCCCGGAATCCTGTGCACTCTGCTACAAAATCAGCTAGGGCCTGAATTTTTATAGCAGTTCGTGGGGTGTACAAACTCTCGAACTGACTGAGTTTGATAGCCCACTTTAATAATCGTCCCGATGCGTTAGGTTTTTGCAAAACCTGCCTTAAAGGTTGATCGGTTATGACGTGTATTGAGTGGGACTGGAAGTACGGCCTGAGCTTTCGGGAGGCCGTGATAAGGCAGAACGCCAATTTTTCCATCAATGGGTATCGGGATTCAGCCCCGAGAAGTCTCTTGCTAATGTAGTAGACCGGTTTCTGAACCCGGTCTTCTTCTCGGACCAATACGACACTAGCTGCATCCTCTGTGACAGCTAGGTAGAGAAAAAGGGGCTCTCCTGCCTTTGGTTTGGATAATACAGGTGGCTTGGACAGATGTGCCTTCAGGCCGAGGAAAGCACTTTCGCACTCTTCTGTCCATTCGAACTTCTTATTTCCTCGGAGCAGGTTGTAGAATGGCAGGCACTTATCGGTGGATTTTGAAATAAACCGATTGAGGGCTGCCACCCTTCCTATCAGGCCTTGGACGTCTTTGCGCGACCTTGGTGAGGGAAGCTCGAGTAATGACCTGATCTTGTCGAGGTTTGCCTAGATTCCTCGGGTATTGACGATGAAACCCAGGAATTTTCCAGACACGACTCAAAAAGTGCACTTCTGTGGATTAAGCCTCATGCCATACTCCCGTAGTATCTTGAAGCACTCCTCCAGGTCGGAAACATGGTTATCGACAGTCTTTGATTTGACCAGCATGTCGTCAATGTACACTTCCATGTTCTTCCCGATCTGGTTGGCGAACATTCTATTTACCAACCTCTGGTATGTAGCACCGGCGTTCTTCAGCCCGAACGACATGACCTTGAAACAATAGACATTAGTCGAGGTCATGAAGCTGGTGTGCTCCTGGTTCGCCAGATTCATGGCGATCTGATTGTAGCCTGAGTACGCGTCCATAAAGGACATGAGTTCGTGCCCAGCCGTGGCATCCACCAATTGGTCAATCCTCGGCAAGGGAAAACAATCTTTGGGGCAGGCTTTATTCAGGTCAGAGAAATCGATGCAGGTCCTCCATTTCCCGTTGGGCTTCGGGACCAGCACGGGGTTAGCGACCCAAATCGGAATCTTGGCTTCACGGATAAAGCCGCACTTCTTGAGCCGGGCTACTTCTTCCTCTAAGGCCTCAGCCCGGGTTATTCCCAGGCGCCTCTACTTCTGGGACTTCGCAGGAACACTCTTTTCCAGATGAAGGGTGTGCATGATAACATTTGGACTGATTTCCACCATGTCCTCATGTGACCACGCAAACACATCCAGGTTATCCTGTAGAAACTTAATCAGTTCCGCTTTCCTCTTGCTACAGAGGCTTTTCCCGAGCTTGACCATCCGTGAAAGGTTTTGTGGATCGATGTTTACTTCCTCGAGCTCTTCAATAACCTGGAGCTCGGACTTATCCTCACTTATTCGGGGGTCAATATCCTCACTTAAGACGATATTTTCCCCTTCGGCGTTCTGATGTTTTTCAATCTCAGGATCAACTAAAGGTTCCTAAGATTCCTCTACTCCACCTTGGATGGCCATTGCTAGCTGCCCGGGTTTCAATTTTCCGTTCATGGAAATGCTGTAGCATTCCCTGGCAGCGAGCTGATCACCACGAACCGTGCATATTCTCGTGGAAGAAGGGAATTTTAGCGCGAGGTGGCGAACAGATGTGATGGCCTCAAAAGCTATGAGTGTGGGTCGGCCCAAAATAGCATTGTACGCAGCGGAGCAGTCGATGACCACAAACTCGAGGAGTTTGGAGACTGTCTGAGGTCCTTCTCCTAGGGTGATCTCCAGCTCGGTCGTCCCTATGGCCGCTGATTCTTCTCCCGAAAAACCATACAGCATTATGGAGGTCGCCTTCAGGTCGGCGACAGTTAAACCCATCTTTTCCAGCGTGGACCGGAATAGAAGGTTTACCGAGCTCCCATTATCGATCAGCACCCTCCTAACCCTCCGATTAGCGAGCTGCACTGCTACGACCAGGGGGTCGTTATGAGGGAACTGGACATGGCTAGCATCTTCTTCTGTAAAAATGATTGGTTGCTTCTCCAATCGCTGTTGTTTTGGTAGCCGCTGCTATAGGACGAACTCTACCCCGTTATGCGCCTTGAGTTTGTTTACATACCTCTTTTGGGCACCTCTGCTCATGCCAGCTAAATGCGGACCTCCTGAGATTGTGGATATCTCCCCTCCTACCACTGGAGGGTGGATGTCTTGATCTATCCAAGATCCGAGCTGGCTGATTGGGGCTTCCGGAGCAGGTCGGCTTGCTGGAACCCTATTCCACGCATATTGAGCCAAGGGGTCGGCTCTGATGAGAGTTTCGATCTCATCTTTCAAATGCCTACAATCATCGGTATTGTGGCCAATGTCGTTGTGGAAAAGGCAAAACTTGGAGGTGTCTCTCTTCCCCTTCTGGTGCTTTAACGGCTCCGGCTTCTTCCAGGGGAGGCGAGCAGAATTCACCAGGAAGATGTTCTCCCTAGAGTGGGTGAGCTCTGTATAAGTCGCGTAGACCGGCTTAAATTTTTCTACGGACTTATTCTTCTTTTGGCCGTGCTGGCTGCCTTCGCCATTCCCCTTTCTTTTTCCTCCGCTGAGCTGGTTATTCTGTGTAACGTCCTGGGTCGCAGTCACGACCTCCGTTCCCACTCGAGTGGGCTGCTCAGGGACCTGGTTGGTTCCTGCAGCTGAGGCTTGGGCCTCCTCCAGGTTGATCCATTCCTGGGCCCTATTTAGGAACTCGTTCACTGAGCTAACTCCCTTCATTTGTATTTCTTTCTAGAGTCCCCCTCCGACGAGGATTCCAGTCCTCAAGGCCATGAGCTTGGAGCTACCATCTGCGTCTCTGGTCCGAGTAGCGACGTTCGCGAACCTGCTCAGGTAAGCCTTCAAAGGCTCGTCGGGCTGCTGACTCACGTTAGCGTGAGAGTCGGCCTTGACGCGGGCAGCCTGGGAGGCTCGGAATGCCCTTTTGAAGTCAGTTGAGAAAGTTTTCCAGGAGCTGATTGATTGTTTTTTGCTTTGTTTGAACCACTACCTGGCTGGTCCAATCAGTGTGGAGGGAAATATCAGACACCTCATCTCAAGGCCAATGTTGTAGGCCATCATCAGGGTGTTGAACTTCCCTAGATGATTCGACGAGTCTCCATCTCCGTTGAATTTGGACAGGTGCGGCATACGGAAATTGGGTGGGTAAGCCGATGCTGCTATGCTGGGGGCGAAGAGATCAAGCTCGTCCCCCGAATCATACTCGTCTTTCTCTTTCTTCGACAGGAGCTTCCTCATTAGCTCCTCCATTTGAGCTAGGCGCTCAAGGGTTTTGTCCTGATTTCCTTGGTTATTCCGGGGCTGCTCGAAAACTCCGGATCCATTGTATACGTTTGGTGGGTTATTGCCCCTCCTATCTTGAGATAGGTTATTTGGGGCGTTCCCACCGTTACGCACCTCGGACAGGTCTCCCCCTGAGCGAGCATGGCTGCCACCTCCTACTGGTTCTCCCCTATGAGAGTTTAGGCGATCTCGAAGGTCGCCCCCTTGGGTGGTTTGAGGACTCTGTGCCGAGCTTAAACGTTGACGCAGGTCTCCGCCATAAAGGTCACTCCGGCGACTGTCGGTCCAGTAGCTCCTGTTAGAGAAGCTCGGAGTTCGCCTCTGGGGGTGAGGATCCGGGCTCTCTCTCGGCACCCTGCCACGTCAGGAAGGTCCTGCGGACGGCGGGTTTCTTTGGCTGTTTCCATAGGCTGAAATATCTCGGATGGGCTGAGGAGGAGACGAATATCTTATTGGAGACGGAGGATGTCTGACCGGAGATGCAATCCTGGTTCCGTCAGGGTGGATCAAGTTAGGTGGGGGCCTTTCAGCCCTGCCAACATGTGGGTCCCGCGCTTGGCGATCTGGATGAGGCGCAGGACGGCTGGTGGGGAAGGGCTGGTGCTGTGAGCCCTCCCCGGATCTCCTTCTGGAATTCCCTCGAGCCCTTCTGGGCGCGCTCGAGGCTGGCTATGAACTGGGAGTAGAAGTTCGGACCAAGCGGCTATACTGTTGCTCGGCTCTAGGCATTCCTTCGAAGTTTGCCTCTTGACAGTGCGATGAGGGAACATAGTTGGATGCCGGCAGTCTGTCCGAGCGGCTAGGCCTGGACCGATTACCCCGGCGGGACTTATGAGTCTCGCCTTGCCTCTTTCCGACTTTAGCGTCAGTTGTAAGAGAGGGTAGTCGGGCCAACACCTCCTTAATCTGCTGATTAGCTTTTGCTAGTTGGCTCCTCAGCTGAGCGTTTTCCATTTCTACCGCAGTGTAAAAATCTGGGTTTGGATTAGGTGTCCGGGGCGCCGAACTTCTAGTGTCATCTTGGCCCACCGGCTGTTTACCCGGCCGCTGCTGGACCTCAGGAATTTGGTCACCGGAGATGGCGGCATGATGAGCCTCCTGCCCATCATGTTGTTCCGCCTCGTTACCGTGTCTTGATCGAGTGGTCACCATAGTTGGATGTTTGCGATAGCACCAATCCAACTAGCTCTCAATGAAAGCACCAAACTGTTGACGCGGTTCTTCGCCAACAAGTAATTAAGAAAATAAGAGGAAGGGATTAGCGCTTAACGATGAATCGAAATAGATGAATGATCTTTTTGTAAATGGACTGGTGACACAATTACTTTTTTTAGGTGGTTCGAAGGTTAAAATCCTTCTACTCCACCAGCCAATATTATTGCTATATGCTTGGTATTCTTTTACAGGGTATTTCCTTACATAATAGAATCCAACCATTTGCAACTCCCAAGGTCTCCATATTTATAGGAGAGGGCTCCTGGGAATTGGTAAGAAGGTCATCCCGTGACCTTCTTACCTATCATGTCACTTCTGTGACATTCATGATTAATTCCTAAAACCTGACACATGAAGTGTGGTCTAATCAATAGGTAAGGGGGATAATGGGCCGTACGGCCCAACCCAGTTGTAGGCGCCTGAATACGCACGTTCATGTTGCGTGTCCGAGAAGTCAGGGATATATCAGACACGTGATGTCTGATATATGCACGTTTACCTTGCATGGTTGTCTTTATAAAAGGTCACAGCTCCAACTCTAGCTCGTACAACGAGCTGGATGCTTCCCTCGACCTGTGGCCTTCAGAGTCCAGGCTCAGTCCTTAAGTAATCTTGGTGAACCTTTTGGATGCCCGAGCTAACGAGGTAGGACCTGACGACAGCAGCTCCGGTCATGGGGGATCCACGTGGCTGATATGACTTAGGCCGTATCTCAGCTCGCTAATAGCCCGTGGGAAAATTAGGGCGTACAATATCGATAACCAAATAGTTTATAAAACATTAACTAGATATTCAACAGTCCATAGCATTCACATAATCAATGATAACAATTTCACAAATGAACAATCTATCATCTAGGTATTCAACATGCCATTATCATCAGATTAACAATAGTAAACCTATCATACAGTATTCAGGGACGACGCCCTTAGGCGCACATAAACTTATTAGTCTCCGCAGCTCAGACTACGTCTTCATAACCTCTTTATTAAATCACTGCCTGAATTCCTCTCAACCCGTTATGACAACATTTTGAGTCTGAGTACCACATCCGGGCATCCTTCTGCCACAACTGGTTAGCGCAACCACTCTATCATGACCTATCATCTTCATGTAATCAAGGATGGGATTAGCTATGCCCATCCACTCATCAATTCTCTCAAAACCATAGGATAAGGCCTTCTAAGCCTTCCATGTAGTACTATTACCTATCTATATCTCCATGTTAAATCAACACTGGTAACCTTACTGTCACGATTTACAAAGCAGCTCTTTCCCCAGAAAAACCCGCTATTTTACCCATCTAGTCTGCTTTATCAGACCTCACAGCTTACTCACATACTAGTGAACATCTGCTGTGAATTTCAGGGGAAAATGGAGGATTCCAACCCTAGCTGTCATCTGCAACCCTCACTATAACAATACCAGGTCCACTTAACCATTATGAGCACAAACAATCTGAATTCGTCTGCCATCACCGACTAAACCCCTCAGCCCTGATGTACATACCTAGAACCATCCCACGACCATGTCCAAACAACCACAATAATCATGCACACATAAAGAATAACAAACACCAATCTACAGTACTATGCATTAGTTATCAAATTTCATTGCTTCCAGATACATTCATACTTACCAGGCTTTCATAACCCAACAAGTAGATAAATCATATAAGTTCAATTTAAACAAATCACCACATGCAATCAATATACAAACTATTATCCAAATATTCATTCACATGCAATAGCAATGCTAATAAGCATGCCTCAATATCACCACACAATAGTCAAGGGCCAGGCCCTATCAGTATCTCATGCTTCCTATTAATCATACCACTTAATACATTCATATTTTCATTCAAACACTTAAACATATAATCTCATGTATTCAATTACAAAACCCTGAGTCGATCTTGTCTTTAGCGACGAGTGCACATGTCCAGCTAGTCTTCAAGAACACTTAAACCGAGACCGCTCTGATACTAAGTTGTAACGCCCTAGTTAACCAAGACTGTTACAGTGTGTGTTTAAAATAGTGCAAGACTTGCTAATCAAGTCATTTAAATAAAAATGTGAATCCAAAGTCATAAATAGGTTAGGATTAAAAGATTTTGGTCATAAACAAGTCGTTTTAATTAAAATGAATGTTTAGTACATGGGATCCCAAAACAGGGTTTAAAGGACATATTTACAAAATTTCCAAAAGTTATAAATAATCAAGACCACTCTAATGGCAAAATACACATTTTAGGTTTCCGTCCCTGTACAATTCCTCGACCATGGCGGCCGAGCAGCTGACAATGTATGCCTCACCCCAGAGCTCTCAAACCCATGGTTGATCCATCTGACCCTTGCCTTACCTGCACCACATAGCACCCGTGAGCCAAGGCCCAGCAAGAAAATAATAACATCATAGCATAATCAATATTGATAACCAAATAGTTCACAAAAAATTAACTAGATAATCAACAGTCCATAGCATTCACATAATCAATGAAAATAATTTGACAATTCAATAATCTATCATCCAGGTATTCAACATGCCATAATCATCAGATTAACAATAGTAAACATATCATACAATATTCAATGACGACGCCCTTAGGCCGCACCCTCCTTTTAACCCACTATATCCGGCTCACTTAGGCCGAGCCCAGCGTTTAACCCACTGACTTTGGCTCGCTTAGGCCAAGCTCAATGATTATTTAATTAACCTCAGCTACCAGTGGCTGAGCCGCGTGTTGTGTGCAAATATCAATTTCAGCACTCTTAGGACGTTTATGTCATGCTCTCATGTCATATAATAATCATACAACAATTGTATTCAGATATAGGGAGCCCTTAGTCCCATCACAACCACACAAAAGAGTGGATTTTTCTTACCTTTAATTCTGAGTGGAGAATGCAAAATGATTTCAAGCACGATCCTTAGCCTCGAGCCTTGGCGATAAACCTAGTCACAAGGGCCATTGATATTTATCAACTTCACCAATTCGCTCGCCAGGACCGTCTCGATCCATATGCTGCTAATATATCCACATAATAATGTGGTCTAAACAATTTATCACACATAATTACATTTATGCCGTCAACGGGCCAAAATTACAAATATGCCCTTAAAAGATAAATAGAGCCCACATGCATATTTAACACTCATAAACATGCATTTAATCATTTTTACATAATCATAAAATCAAGCATGCCACAAAATCATGCATTTTATCATTAATTCACATAAATACCAATTATGCCCTCCCGACACACTAATCAAGGCCCTTAAGCCTTATTAGCAATTTTGGGTGGTTACATATGACCCTCTGCTAGTTGTTCATAATTAAATCTAGGTCTTGTTGTAGATGACATCTATAATAATGTCTTTATCAATTAGTTCCATGGATTCTCTAATGAACATTATTCTATTAATATAATTATAGAATTTAATTTTTGTTCTCTAACAGAAATTGAGCGCTCTATGTTCAAGCCCCGAATCAACACTAAAAGGAACAACTAATCTGCTTTCATTTAAGTAAGGAGCAGATTCCATATATGTGAAGTATGTTCCCAGCCACTTGTAGTTCTATGACTCCAATATATATTAGGAATTTGGTTGTAGGAATATTGAACCTTACCCGATAAGTCAAAAGTCATAAAAGCACAAATAGGAGTTCATTACTCTCTTTAGGATTGAGGTCAAGTCTCAAACAGCCATTGATTGATGAATGTTAAAATTCTATATTTTAACATAGATTATCAAAAGTTCTTTCTTTGCTCATGTCCCAGTCTAATACAATCTATATTGTATACGGTACCTATATCTTTCTGTGTTGCTACACTTAACAATCTGGATAAACTGTTTTGTCTTAATATTTATTAAATAAAGCTCCCACTTTATTTAGCGATTACAGACAATTTTTATATTATTATCTTGATTTAAATCATCTTGTATATATATCATTATACATACACTTAATTCAAGACTACATCAATAATATTGACTCTTCATGATAAATGGCATGTACAATTCAATACAAATATGAGTGCAAAATATTAACTTTATTTAATTAATAGCACTCGTTCATACAAAAATACGCTTTAAGGGCACAAATCCTAACATGATTTTACCACCTAATTTAGTAGAATTCAAGGTCTCGAAGGCTAGTATTTTAATCTGAAGTTCTTAATTGGTTAAGAATTGACATGTCACGACCCAAAATCACTAATAAGGCTTAAAGACCTTGAGTAGCGTGCCAGGAGGACATAATTGGTATATGTGTGATTAAATGGTTAAAATGCATGATTATGTGGCATACATGATTAAAATGATTATATGACTATGTGACATGCATGCTTATGTCTATTAGATATGTATGTGGGCCCTTTATCTCTTATAAGAGCATATTTGTAATTTTGGCCTGTTGAGGGAATAAATGTGATTAGTTGTGATAAATTTTTGAGACCACATTATTATGTGGATATATTTGCAGTGTATTGCTCGAGATAGTCTTAGTGAGCGGATTAGCAAAATAGTCACAACGGGGTGTAATACCCGGGTCGGGGGAGCCTAGGGGTATTTTTGGGAATTAAGAGAATATTTGTGGAATTACTAGATATTGAATAATTGATTGGTAAATAGTTAGACATGATGGGATTAATTGGTGAATTTTAGGAACACTTGAAGAATTAGCAGGAACTGAGAGTGGAATGACCAATTTACCCCTAGGAACAATTTGAAGACTAATAGGCTTGAGGGGCAAAATAGTCTTTTGTTAAGCAATGATATACTTAGACAAAACACTTGGGATAAGCTCAGTAACTCTAAGAAATAACTAGAAACTGAAGGAAAGCACTCTCTCTCATCTCTCTCACGATTTCTACCCTTTCTCTCTCTTGATGATTGAGTTCGAGTAGCTGAAGGAATTGAAGGACTGAGGAGTTAGGCTTGAAGCTGGAAGTGAATGAATTGAGGCTTTGGAAACCAGGAGGTTTAGTTCGAACTTAAGCTCAAGGCTTGGAGGTTGTAGCCTGTGAAGAATTAGTCATAATTGAGGTAAAATTATAGCTCTTCATCTTTGAGTTTCTGGTTGGATTTAGATAGGACTACAAGTGCTTGGTTAGTTTTAATTGGGAAATTGATTCTAGTATGTTTGTTAAGGTTTTGCTGTCCAAATATGTGATTAAAGGTCCTAACCCATAGATAGGCATGTTTGTGGTTGGGAGGTTTGTTTGAGTTTGAATTCTAGGTAAACTGGCTAGGAGAAGTGTGAAGAAAACCCAGAATTTCAGGGTTCGAAGGGGTGTGCCACGACCCAGCTCTAGGGCGTCGCGACGCGTGTGGCCTTTTGGCCCTGAGTTAGCTCTCTGACTTGAGGGTGCGTTGCGACCTTAGGGGGCAAGTTGCGGCCCACCTCCCCTTTTGCCTGGGGTTCTTGGTCTTTGACTTGGGGGCAAGTCGTGACCTTTTGGGCCAAGTCACGACCCGCCTAGGGGATTTTCCCTAGATTGGTTTCTAGATTCGGTAAGGCTCGGGGGCTCGAACCTGTAACACCCCAATTTGCTAATAAGGTTTAGGACCTGGATTAGCGTGCCTGGAGGGAAATAAGTGAATTAACATGATATTATATGAATTTAAATGAATATGTGATTAGAATGCATGTTTAGGTGGAATAAATATGCATGTGGGCCCTATTTGTTTGTTAGGGGTAAATTTGTAATTCTAGCCCGTTGAGGGCATAAATGTGATAATTGTATTATACAACTTATACCACATGTGAGTGGTGATATTATTGTGATGCACGTGCCGAGATGGTCCTAGGGAGCTAATTAGTATAAAAGTCACAACGGGATTTAATACCCGGCTCGGGAGGAGCCTAGGGTATTTTGGGGAATTTTGCAAAGATAAGTTTGGGAATTAATGGTTAATGGTTAATGGTAATTGAGTAACTTGAGTAACCATTGGTAACTGTCAAGAGTAAAAATTTTAGATGAGAAAGTGGTAAAATTGTAGGAAAGGTGAAATGACAAGATGCCCTTGAGGTTTAGTTAGGAAAGGATTTTTATGGAGGGGTAAAAT
Organism: Humulus lupulus; assembly: GCF_963169125.1. NCBI lineage: Eukaryota > Viridiplantae > Streptophyta > Magnoliopsida > Rosales > Cannabaceae > Humulus > Humulus lupulus. The sequence continues at coordinate 163,825,118 of NC_084794.1, read as the reverse complement.
GGTCATTTGGCAGAAGTCTAGATAACCTTCAGCAGAGGGAAAAAGGGATTCACGTTTTACACTTAGTCACAATTGGGTTTATGCTGAAATTTGAGGAAAAAGCTAGAAGAAAAGAGAAGAAGAAGAAAGCTGAATTTGAAACCTAGGAGGAGAATCAAGAGGATTGAGGAAACCAAAATCAAGATAAGGCTAAGATTGTTCAGAGGTAAGAGTTATGCTCTATTTTTGGTTTAAGTTTAAGTTTGATTTTAGAGATTAAGTGTGGGAATTTAAAGAAAATTATGGCTGGTTTGCATGGAATTCAGTTTGGATAATCAAAGGGGGAAGTGGCTTGAAGCTGAGATTGAAGAGAATTCAAGCTGAAGTATTGATTGAGGTAAGGATTTTAAACATGTTTGAATTTCGTATCTGATGTGGTTTAAGATTTTAGAAGCATGGGTTCTACTTTTCAAGCTATGGTCTAAGTTTTAGAAGCCATGGTTTAAGTTTCTGAAATCTAAAACTCAAGTGTGGATTTTGGGTGTAATTGTGTAATTGAGCTTGTTGTTGATGTTTATAGGTTGTTAAATGGTTTATTTGGGGTTTTAAACTAATTTTGGGGTTTAGGTATGCATTGGGGTTGAATTGGGAGTGTTTTGGCTCGGGGAAAATGCAGGGGAAAACCCAAAATTCTGGGTTCGCGAAGGGGCGCCACGACCCTATTCTTTGGCGCCGCGGCGCGAGGTTGTATCCGGAACTGGGGGACTCTCTGACTTGCTGGGCACTGCGGCCCTCAATGGTAGCGCTGCTGCGCTAGGATATTTTCAGGACTAGGAAATTTTGCATTTTTGGGCATTTGTTCCGGGGGCTTAGGGGATGTTTCCGATACATTGTTTTAGGAATTTGGGGATCCCGAGAGTACGGGGTTAGTCCCGAGAGGTGGTTTTGGATTGGTTAGTATTAAAGAGTGCTTCATATGTGTTGTGACTAGGTTTTCGGAGAGGTTCAGGATAGAGGACCGTGCTCGTGACTTTGGTGCATTGTGAAGCTCGGGGTATAGGTAAGGAAACTGTAGCACCCGTAGAGCAGGGCATGGGCTCATAGTGTTGTTGTAGGGCACGACCCTAGATTATATTATTGCTAGGGTGTAGCCTTGATTGTATCATTATATGCTTGAATAGTGTTTAAGTATGCTCTATGTGGTTAAAGTGGAACGGACGACAAAGGAGCTGGGAACGGCAAGGAGCCGAGAACGGCAAGGGGCCGAGAACAGCGGAGGCCGAGAACGGCAGTGGGGCCGGAAATAAAACTTAGCACATGGAGTGCTTATAATTAGGGTGAGACCCCAGTGGATACATGGGATATCCTTACGGTGAGAACCGAGATCCCAGGCTTTGGTATCGCTTCTGGGACGGCATGGCCGTACCTGTTTAGTCTGATGGATTATCTGTTTTATCTGTGGATTGTCTAATATGTTGGTTATATAATATGCATATGTTTTGTGCTGTGTGGGTTTTCTTGCTGGGCTTCGGCTCACGGGTGCTCTGTGTTGCAGGTAAGGGCAAGGAAAAATTCAACCAGCCATGAATACGGAGAGCGTGGGGGCGGCGCGTACATGTTTGGCCTGCCCGATTGCCTTGGTTGGTGGCATTTTGAGAAAATGGCTGTATTAAACTCTGATTTTGATGGTTAATTACCTGTAAACCTGTTTTGGAATTGTAAATACTTTATAAACTATACTTTGGGATCCCAAATATAAGACACTTGAAGTTTTCAATGAATTAAGGAATTTTCAAAGATTACAGCCTTGACTTCTGTTTAATCACACTTTTGTTCTAAAAACCTCGTTTAGTGAGTTAATTGCACATTTTAAACTCACTTAGTAACGACTCTAAGGTAGTAGGGCGTTACAGAACCTAGGCGTTCGAGACAATTTATACTACCCAGTTTAGAATAAATTGAGGTTTCGAAGGCTAGTTTTTATCTCCTAAGTATTTATTTGGATTATACGTTGACCATTACCCATTGGCCACTGTGACTAAGTTTACCGCCAAAGCTCGGGACTGAGGATCGTACTCGGTACCTTTGAGTGGTTATAACGGAACTGAGATTCCCAATACTTGAACATGTATACTGTATGGCTAAATGATTGACTTGGCATATAAGAATGAACAGCCTAAGAGAATCGGGGCTGATAATTTGCGCATAGGACGCGGCTCGACCACTGTGAGATGAGGTCAGTTAGATAAACACTGTACTCAGGCCAAGCAAGCCAGAGTCAGTGAAGTAAACAGAGGGCGGGGCCTAAGGGCGCCGACCTTGGATATCGTATATTGATTGAGATAAATTGCTGAACGTATATGTTTACTGATATTAGTTTGATGTCTATGACTTATTGAATATTTGAATAACTGTTTTATGGTTGAATGATTATCATCACTGATTATGTATTACTTTTATGGCTTTCTTGTTGGGCCTTGGCTCACGGGTGCTACGTGGTGAAGGTAAAGGCAAGGGTAAGCTGGATAATCTATAGGTTGGAGAGCTTTGGGGGTGAGGTGTACATTGTCAGCTGCTCGTCCACCACGGTTGAGGGAAAGTACAGGGATTGAAGCCTAAAACTTGTAAATTTGCCATTACAGTGGCCACTAATTGTATGTAACTTTTGAGATTTTTGTAGCTTTGTCTCTTAAACCCTTCTTTTGGGATCCCATGTACCAAACATCTATTTTAATGAAAAATTAACTGTTCATGATCAAAATCTTTAAGCCCTAATCTGGTTGTCGACCCTTGGATCACATTTTTATTCAAATGACTTGATTAGCAAGTCCTTCACTATGTTAACTACACAATGTACCGCTCTTGGTTATCCAAGGGGTTACATGATGGATATCTATTTGTTATGGCATTGTGACTAGGTTTTACGTCAAAGGTCGGAGTTAGGGGATCGTGCTTAGGATTGCATTGATCTGTTAACTCGAGACACAGGTAAGAAAACTGTTTGTGCCCGTGGAGCGGGCATGACACTATTATTTGTGCTTTAGGGTATGGCCCTATTATTTGTGCTTAGTATATGTGTGAATATTTTTGAATGCTATGTTGTGTTGTGCATGCTTATGAATGAACGACGAAGGCCAAGAACGTCAAAGACTGGGAATGGCTAAGGCCGAGAACGTCGAAGGCCAGGTACGACAAAGGCTGGGATCGACGTTAAGCACGTTGAGTGTAGGCCACTAGGGCGAGACCCTCCATGTAACGCCCTGGATAACCAAGACCGTTACAATGTGTGTTTAAAAGAGTGCAAGACTTGCTAATCAAGTCATTTTAACAAAATGTGAATCCAACGTCATCAACAGATTGGAATAAAAGATTTTGGTCACAAACAGGCTATTTTCATTAAAAGTGGCAATTTAATACATGGAAACTAAAAACAGGGTTTAGTTCACTTAGTTACAGTAAATTCCAAAAGTTATAAATAATTCAAGCCACTCTAATGGCAAAATACTCATTTTAGGTTTCCGTTCCTGTGCAATCCCTCAACCGTGGCGGTCGAGCAGCTGACAATGTACACCTCGCCCCCAGAGCTCTCAAACTCATGGTTGATTCAGCATACCCCTTGCCTTTACCTGCACCACGTAGCACCTGTGAGCCGAGGCCCAGCAAGAAAGCACAATATCATAGCAAGATTAACATCAATAGTCAAATATTACACAATACATAACCAGGAATTCAACAATTCATAACACAATATTCACGTTCATAATCAACGAATTATCACATCCTTCAAATAACGTTCAGGGTTGGCGCCCTTAGTCGCACCCTCTATTTAACACACTGTCTTCGGGTCACTTGGGCCGCCCCCAGTGTAATACTCACTGACTTCGGCCAGCTTAACCGAGCTCAGTGATAAATAAGCTGCCTCAGCTACCAGTGGTCGAGCCGCGCCCTCTGCGCAATTATTGATTCCGACACTCTTAGGCCGGTTATCGCATGTCCCATGGCATAATAATACCATCTCATGACATGATATACAAATACAGGGAGCTCTTAGTCCCATCGTGTCCACATGGTTAATCACATTCACATAACAATGCATACAAACATAGGGAACACTTAGTCCCAACCTAACCACAAAAAACAGGTGCAGCTTTCTTACCTTTATCTTTCAGATGAATTAGCTACGGGCGATACTCCTTGAGCGCGATCCGATCCTCGATCCCTAGCTTAACACCTAGTCACAACCATGATAAATGATACCATTAAAAATCTTAAGTGAGTTCCCAAGCAAAGTTCTAGTACTCGGAACATTGAACTTCACCAAATATGGTAAAAGACTCAACCCCGAGCACCTTAGGTTAAATTCCCAAGCCTAAAATCTCAAAATCCCAAAATCCCTTAAGCGGCGCGGCATAGGCCACCCATGCCGCGGCATGGCCCCCAAACAGAACCTCCTAAGGTACAAAAATAGGTAAGGGCCGCGGCATTGCTTGGGCCATGCCGCGGCCCGCCCTCCTTCCTCAGCATGCGACAACTTCGAAGGGCCGCGACTCACCAAGAACCATGCCGTGGCCCGACCCTTCGAACCCAGAAAAAAACCACCATTTTCAATCCCTAAACCTCACCTAAAGCCATCTTAAAGCCCCAAACTCAAAACCAATTAATAACAACAACATTAGAATGATTTAAACAACATAACCCAACCAAAAATCCAGCCTAAGACTCACCAAAATCCCACTTCCAAATTCAGAAATTTCAAACCCACAAAACTCAAAACCAACCATGAAAACTCTCAAATTCAACCATCAAACTTCAAATTAACCCTTACCTCAGCTGTAGAATCGTTTCTAGCATCCAACCAGCCTCAAGCCCTTCAACTCCTCAGGTTCATATCCCTTTATTCCATCTAAAACCCAAACTTAGAAACTATCTCATTAAAACCCAGAAAATCACATAAGGAAACCTTAAAACTTACCTCAATTGACTAGCTAAATCCTGCTAGCTCTTCTAGCTTCACCAAGGTCCTTAGCCCTAAGCTCCATCTTGAGCTTACTCTGGAATTCCAGCTCCAAAACCCACAAGGAATGGTGAAGAGATGACCCAGCCGAATGAGAGAGAGAGATAACTCTAAGTGTCCTGTTTTTCTTTCTTTCTTTCTTCTTTTCTTTTCCTTAAGCTTCTGAGTTAATCTACAACTTCCACTAAGACATAAAGACAGATGCTACTTATCCCTTATAGTCAAATGACCATATTGCCCTCCCAATTAAACCAAGCTTTTAAATATCCTAAGGGCATTTTAGTCATTGCTCCCAACTCCCACTAACTCCTCAAGTGTCCTAAATATTTACCACTTAATTCCCGTCATCTAGTTAGTCACCAATTATATTTCTCAATACCAAATCATCTCCAGTATATTCTCCAAATTCCCAGATACATCCCCAGGCTCACACCGAGCCGGGTATAAATCCCCGCTGTGACTTTCCCGCTAAACCGCTTGTTAGGATCGCCTCGAGCCACAAGCAGCAGACATACCCACATAATAATGTGGTCTCAACATTAACCTACCAGTATACACAAGTGTATGCAATTACGCTCTCAGTGAGCCAAATTACCAAAATACCCTCACAACAGAGTATATAACCCCATGCATGCCTTTATCATCATATAATAATATGACCCACATAATCATGCATATAATCATATAATAGCACAACAAATCAATTATGGCCCTCCCGGCCTCCTAATCAAGGTCCTAAACCTTATTAGGGAATTTGGGTTGTTACACTCCAAGGGTGTTGTTTTTGTTGGTATTAAATGATCAAATCAAATGTGCGCAGTAGAATATATGGACCCATTTTAATAAATATTAATACCAGCCATGATCATATACATATATAAATATTAAATCACTTACAAATAGATCAGGGATTACCTCTTGTAGCCTATCAAGCGTCCTTGAGTCTTTTTGTATAAATCAACAATCTTCTTATCCAGTGTTCTGAGATCTCACACCCTGATCTTCCAAACCAATCCCCAAACACACAAGGACGCGTGTGGGCACGTGGGATTCAAAATATTGATTTATGTAACTTTTGAGATGTACTCAACACATGAGATCTAGAGAGTTCTTGACAGAGAGAAGGTTTAAAATAGTTTTCAGGTTTAGAGAAAATTATTGCTTTTTTTTAGAGAGAGAGTATAATCATTCATTCTTTTTTTAATATCACATATATCAGATTTATAAAGATATTTAATCTAATTAAATAATATTTATTTAATTATAATATAATTCAAATTAAATTTGATTAGATATTTTCATTTAATTATCTATTTTAATCATATCTAAAAAGAATAATTAAATAACTGATTAAATAAATTTATGTGAAACTCAAAATTCAAATCCCATTGATAAAAATCCCTCATACTAGGCACCACACACTGTATTTTATAGTGTGTGCCGCCCAACCCTATTAGGGTTGCCCTAATTTTCTCATTTGTTTATTTAATTAACTTTTAAACACAAGATATTTATTCTAACATAAATATGAGTTAATTCAAAATTAATTTTTTATTAAAATATCAGTTTTAAAGTAAATAAATAAATATCATATTATAAATAAGATATTTATTATTTTCCCTCTTTATATTAATCTAAACAAGATTAATATTAATTATAACCTATAGTTTTTCAAAATAAAAACTATATAGTTAAATAGTAAATTAATTCACAATTAATCAACTACCCATAATTATCAAATAATTATTTCCTTTCCTTGGAAAATTAATTCCTTTGCAATTTAATCATTTCTCTTTACAAATATTTCTTTTGACATCCTTACCCTTGACAGTGTAGGACAGAGGTGATCTGGGGACCATGGACCTATAATATGAAGATCCAATAAACCATATTATTAATTAAACTCTTTAATCTAATAATCTTATTTATCACTTCCATAATTACTCGACTATAAATATGGAATTGCACCCAAAGTATTTATAGAATTATATTTATAGAGTTTTCTCTAGTAGTCCATTGATATAATCAATATATGTAGTTTTGTCCTCAATTATTGGTTCGTTAATTAAAGCTGGTCAAAATTATATTTTTACCCTTCTAATTAACTCTTGATCCTTAAGTACCATTAATTCACTAGTAAATAATTAATCTATAATGTAATTATAGATTTGAGCTCAATAACTATTTAATTTCAGAATCAACCCTTAAGCAACCAATATTCGATCCGTTAGGAAAACATGGATTCTAATGTTGTAATTCATGTTCCTTGCCATCCATGATATTGAATCTCCAAAACAAAAGTCATTAGCCTCTTATTCTAAGAGACCTTAACGAGTGAATCAAAAGATCCAATAAACATAAACATGAGTTCATGAATACTTAGGATTTAGACTGATCTACAAATGATCATCTATTACGACAAGAATCAAATCTTTACGTCAAACGGCAAGTTTATAAAGATAATTAATTCTCATCTATCCTGTCATATATAATCTCTATTATATACAACACATTTACTAAGATGTCTATCCACATCGGTAATTTGAATCTAGATTACTTGCATCTCATATGCTTAGCAAACCGTACTAGTAACCATTCATTAAAGATTCATTACTTTAATATATTACTGACTATTTTATTCATTATATATGGTCTTGATTCTCTCGTACTAATACAAGATCATATTCTCATGAATGAATAGGGAATTTTCTTGATATTATTATATAATTCATTCAAACAATAATTATAATATTCAAATATAATAAAGTTGTACTTTTATTTAAAACCAATAAAATATCTTTACATGCATTAATAAGGCATTAATCCTAAGAATCTCCCACTTCCCCTCAAAGCAAGTGAGGCATTTCACTTAAACCCATATTGCACCAATGACTCATGAACAACATTCCTGGAACTATCTTGGTTAACGGGTCAGCCAGGTTCTGTTATGATGCTATCTTCATAACAGTCACATCACATCGGCGTACAATCTCTCTTACCATATGATATTTCCTTTCTATATGATTTCCTATCTTGTTGCTTCTTGGTTCTTTGGAATTGTCTACTGCTCCACTGTTGTCACAGTACAAGATTAGTGGCTTATCCATATCTAGAACAACTTCCAGATCAGTGTAGAACTTAGTCCACTATAAATATAGAATTGCACTCTAAGTATTTATAGAATTATATTACAGAGTTTTCTCTAGTAGTCCATTGATATAATCAATATATGTAGTTTTGTCCTCCATTATTGGTTCGTTAATTGAAGCTGGTCAAAATTACCGTTTTACCCTTCTACTTACCTCTTCATCCTTAAGTACCATTAATTCACTAGTAAATAATTAATCTATAATCTAATTATAGATTTGAGCTCAATAACTATTCAGTTCCAGAATCAACCCTTAAGGAACTAATATTCAATGCGTTAGGAAAACATGGATTCCAATATTGTAATTCATGTTCCCAACAATCCATGATATTGAATATCCAAAACAAGTCATTAGCCTAAAAATTCTAAGAGACCTTAACGAGTGAATCAATATATCCAATAAACACAAACAAGAGTTCATGAATACTCAGGATTTAAACTGATCTACAAATGATCATCTATTATGACAAGAATCAAATCTTTATGTCAAACGACAAGTTTATAAAGATAATTAATTCTCATCGGTCCTGTCATATATAATCTCTATTATATATAGCACATTTACTAAGATGTCTATCCGCATCAGTAATCTGAATCTAGATTACTTGCATCTCATATTCTTAGCAAACCATACTAGTAACCATTCACTAAAGATTCATTTCTTTAATATGTTACTGACTATTTTATTCATTATATATGAGCTTAATTCTCTCGTACTAATACAAGATCATATTCTCATGAATGAATAGGGAATTTTGTTGATATTATTATATTTTCAATTCAAACAATAATTATAACATTCAAATATAATAAAATTGTACTTTTATTTAAAACTAATAAAATGTCTTTACATGTGTGGATGCCAAAAATTCCACACTGATGAAAGACCCACATCACGTGTTTATGGTCCTTTGAAGGTCCAAATCAACCATGACCAACGCCTCGTTGGTCTCTTGGAGCACTGACTTAGTGAAGGCATCAAACATGGTCTCAACATTACCATCGTTTCGGCCTTGCGTTATGCCTAACACAGCCATTTCACACAAGTGGTTCTGCGAGGCACTCGCCTCGCGCTTGACTCAGGGGTCTCGCTCGAGTGCCTAGAAGCCATGATGGTCTCGCATAGCATGACACACCTCACTTCGCCCAGGTGCCCAGATACCGCATACCCATGCCTCGCGCCAGCACCACGGTCTCACGAGAACACCCTATGTGCCCCGCCTCATATGCCAACGGAGCCACACTTTGTGCCCAGAATATGCGCTTGGGGTCGAGAGGCCATTCTCATCTCATTTTCATAGGGCCATCTTGCGAGATCCTTGGTTGCCAGGCATCTCGGAATAACATATAAGGATTTTAGCACTTGAAGCCCTTAAGAATAAGGTACCTTGCGAGGGTGAAAACTTGTAGCTCGAGGAGCTCGTACAAATACGGAGTGTACCTGAAAACCAAGAGGAGTCGAAGTACGGACACGATGTACACGCCAGACAAGTAGTGTTCGTACGAGTAAGGTACCTGGTGTGTTCCTAATTAACCAACCTCTAACGCTCGTGCTAAACAAGTGGTGGAGGTACATCCATGTACCGAAGTTGAGGTGCTCCAACAAACCCTCTGCATGTACTAAAGCCGACCACCACATTCCTAGCACCACTACCACCTATAAATTGCATATGTAGGGTTGTGTCCCCAGGGACAACACTGTACTAAGAGTCATTAGTACTTTGCTACAAACATGATCTCCCTTCATCTGAAAGGGGGGGATTTGGGAGAGAGAGAGTATTTTAACCACTCATTGTTAATGGAAAGAACACTCTACATTGTCTCTATTTTTCATTCTAAAATTTCAGCATTTACATTTTAAGTTCCCGAAATCATAAGAAAGTTTGCTTGAAGTTCGTTTGATTTGAATCTACTTCTTTTATAACTCATAAAGTTCTTGATCTAACTTAGTTGAAAATTTCTTACCATCAACAGTTTGGCGCCGTCTGTGGGAAGAATAAGTGCCAAGCCACTGTCCTTCCATTGATTTTGGCAGAGAAAGATGTCGAGATGCTCTAAGAGAACCACAAGAGGTGGAGGTCCACCACGACTGAGAGAATCACGAGTGGTGGAGGTCCACCTCGACAGAGATCAGCTGAAGGCCTCCTTGAAGAACCCTCCGCCACCCAAAATTGTGGATGTACCAAAGGAGCCCATGGTTCCTAGAGATGAAAGGGAGGCTTTGTCCCCAGCTGTCCAGCCAGATGAAAACCATCCAAGACCATTGGCTGCTCCTGTGAAAGAAGCCAAAAAGTTTCTGCCCCAAGGCCATTGAAAGTACCGAACTGCGGCCAACAAGATTCGGGTCCATCGACGTGCTGCCCAGACAAGAACCCTGAGTACATTCCATAAGCTCAAGCTCAAGGTCTCAATTTTACAAAGAAGAGATACGCGAGTTACACCGGATGAACCAAAGGCTAGAAAATATGCAAGAGGTGTTGAACGACCTGCTACAAGGAAAATCAAGTGTGCCTCTTCCTAGACGAAAGGAGAAAGGGCAAGAGGGTGGAGAAACCACGACCCCTGTGGATGATGGGAGGACTCAAATCTCCACTAGCAATACCCCTCGAACAAAGCAGCACGAACATCTCGGATAGGCGAAGCAGCCCCAGAGGCCAGGGAGTAAGAACAACGCCAACCCTCATAACGAAGTTGAAGTCACTTCAAGGGAAACACCCTCAGACTTAAGGGAAGAACTCAACAAGAAAAGGACAAACGAGAGGACTACACCTCCTATGGCTCCCCAGGAAGACAAAAGAAAAGGAAAGGCCAACTCATCCGACTTGAGAGACTCCTTGAACAAAAGGAGGAGAGACTTAGACGCCGAAATGAGGAGCCTTAAGAGTAAGATAATCACCGTGTCTGGGGGACACGCTGTAACGCCCTGGATAGCCAAGACCGTTACACTGTGTGCTTATAAAGTGCTAGACTTGCTAATTAAGTCATTTAATTTAAATCGTGTTATTGAAACTATAAAGGAACTAGGGTTAAAATGTTTTGGTCTCAAAAGTCACATTTTCATAAAGAAACATTTCTTGTTTGTACGGGATCTCAAAAATGTTAAGTTTGAAACTGTTTACAAAAGATTCAAGGACTAAATACAGTGTTAGCCATATTAAGGCAAAACAGACAATTAGGCAATCTCTGTCCTGATCCACTCCTCGGTCATGGCGACCGAACAGCTGGCTATGTACATTCCACCCCGTAGCCTTCCATCTCAGGATTGGTCCAACTTGCCCTTGCCTTTACCTGCACCACGTAGCACCTGTGAGCCAAGGCCCAGCAAGAAAACACAACAACAGAGCATAAGCAAGCAACAGACAAATTAATATCTCATATTGCATCACATATTCTTAATCATATCAACATTCAGAATAGTCAAGTATTCAGCATACTAAACATATCAATTCATAACATACACCAAATCACATATGATAACTAGGGTTAGCGCCCTCAGGCCGCACCCTCCGTTATCCAACTGACTCCGGCCCGCTTAGACCGAGCTTAGTGAATATTAAGCTGTCCTCGGCAACCAGTGGCCAAGTCGCGCACTGTGCACAAATATTGTGTACAACACCCTTAGGGCGCTATTACATGTCCCATGGCAGAATACCATCATTGACATAATAAAAATATCGGGAGCACTTAGTCCAGTCACAAACATATAACCGAGTGCAGTTTTCTTACCATTCAATTCGCTAGCTTTGATCACTTGACTCCTTGAGCACGAACCCTCTCGAGCCCTAGCGCTCACCTAAACACAACCATAGGTCAAAGTCATCACCAAACCGCAAGTCCAAAACCTAGCCTCGGAACCAATCCCGAGCCCCCGAGAAGTCCTAGTTCCACCAAATAAGGTGGTGGAATCAAACCCCGAACCCTTGGTCAAAAACCCTTGTAAATAACCCTAAAAACCCTTTCTGGAAACAAGGCAGCGCTACAGCGCTCTTAGGAGGGCACTACAGCGCTACAAGCAGAAGCGAAATCCCCCAGGAAGCATGGCCTAGCGGTACAGCGCCCGAAGGCTTGCGCTGTAGCGCAAGTCACAGACAGGCAACACCTCAATTTTCCTTCCTGCGATTTCCTCGAACCAAACTGTAACGCCCTACTTCCTTAGAGCCGTTACTAAGTGAGTTTTGAAGGCGAAATAGTGTGCAATGAACTCGCTAACCGAGGTTTTGAGCAAAAGTGTGACTAATTAAAAGTTAAGGCTGTAATCTTTGAAAATGCGTCGTTTCATTAAAACTTCTATCATTAAACATTTGGGATCCCAAAATAAGGTTTGAAAACTGATCATATCTTGAAATAAGGTTACAGTTAAGAAATCATAAAATCATAGATTATTACAGCCATTTTCGAATAAACCCCCAACCAAAGCAGTCGGGCAGGCAAAACATGTACGCGTCGCTTCACGCTCTCCGTACTCATGGTTGGTTGACTCAGTCATTGCCCTTACCTGCAACACAAAGCACCCGTGAGCCGAAGCCCAGCAAGAAAACTCATGCAGAACATAACATATGCAATGTATACAGTTTATCATAACAGATAATCCACAATAAACAAGTCAATCATTAGACTAAGCAAACACGGCCAAGCCGCCCCAGAGCCTTACCGAAGCCTGGGGTATCGGTTCTCACCGCGAGGATAACTCATGTATCCCTTGGGTCCCACCCTGAATATAGCATAACACATGTATCCACCGGGCCCCGCCCTGATTATAGCATCCCATGTGCTAGGTGTTACTTTCGGCCCACGGCCGCCCCGGCTTACGCCGTACTCGGCCCACGGCCGCCCCGGCTTACGCCGTACTCGGCCCACGGCCGCCCCGGCTTACGCCGTACTCGGCCCTTGCCGTTCATTTCATCATAATCACACATATAGTACATTTGAAATAATCATTCACACACATCATGATTCATTTAAGGTTAAACATTTGCACATAATACAATCTGGGGCCATGCCCTAACCTCGGGTGTTATAGTTTTCTTACCTGTATTCCGAGCCTCCTGATGCACTAAAGCCGCAAGCACGGTCCTCTAGCACGAGCCTCACCAACAACCTAGTCACAACACACAAGAAACATCCCTCAATACTAATCAACCCAAAACCACTTCCCGGGACCAATCCCGCACTCTCGGGACCTCTAAAACCTTAAAACAACACCCCAGAGATATCCCCCGAACCCCCGGAGCAAAGGCCTAAAATTGCCAAAAATGTGAACCTGAAATTTGCCTTGTGCCGCGGCACACATCAGTCAGGGACTCCCTTGCCGCGGCACGAAAAACCTGTGTCGCGGCACGCCTTCGCAGACCCAGAATTCTGGATTTTTCCCCTGCATTTTCTCCGAGCTAAAACCTCCCAAATCGTCCCAAACTCACACCCAAGCTCCAAAACCAACTCAAAACTCCAAATAGACCATACATCAACCCATAAACATCATAACCCAACTCAATAACACAATCACACTCAAAATCACCCATTTGATTCCAAATTTCAGAAAACTCAAACCCAAAGGCCAAAAACACAACCCAAGCTTGACAAACCTAAACCATGGCTTCAAAATCTTAAACCACAACAGAAAAGAAAACCCAAGGATGTTTAAAACTCTTACCTCAATCAAGAATCCAACCTTAAGCTTCCTTGGTTCATCCCCTTAGTCTTCAAGTTTCAGCTCCCTTCTTCCTCTTCATGCCCTAGCTTTTTCCCTCTCCTTCTTCGTCTCTTCAAATTGTCAAAGCATCAAATGACCAAGCCCCAAACCGTGTACCCCTTAATACCCAGCTGCCATATATCCAATTCCCAGCCAAATGACCATTTTACCCCTCCTTGCCTATCCTTTCCCAACTAACCTCAAGGGCACTTAAGTCCTTTTACTTCTATTTCATTTCTACCATTTTCTATCTAGAACTTGTTACTCTCAGTAGTAACTAATGGTTACCCAGGTTACTCAATCACCAATAACCATTACCCGCTAAATCTCAATCTTAGCCATAAAATTCCCGAAGTACCCCTAGGCTCCTCCCGAGCCGGGTATAGAAATCCCGTTGTGACTCTTAAGTTAAATTGCTCTCTAGGACCGTCTCGGCACGTGCATCACAATAATACCACCACACTCACGTGGTACAAATCACGGAATACAATTATCACATATATGCCCTCAGCGGCTAAAATTACAATTATGCCCTTCAAACACAATCAGGGCCCACATGCATACTAATACACATAGTCATGCATCTCAGATAAACAATTAGTCAAATAACATGCTTTAAATCATAACCATGCATTTAACTCATAAAATCACACATAAATCCCAACATGCCCTCCTGGCACACTAATCAAGGCCCTTAAGCCTTAATTGCGATTTTGGGTCGTTACAACTATCCCCTCCTCATAAAAATTTCGTCCTCGAAATTTATCCAAACACATCTATCAGTAAACTCGCAACTCTGACCCTGAATCCCAAGGTCCACCGCCTTTACTTTACTTTTCAACAACACCCTTACGAGAGTAACAATCTTGCCCCACAAGATCTTGTCTAATAGCCATACTCTCGATAGCTCCTCGTTTACACCGCAACCCTGCTGAAGCCTCAGGGTCTGCCTAGATTACAATGACCAATTCATTGTCTTATTCCTGATTCCAGAGATACTCAAATGTCATCACCTCTACCAGGTGGGATCAACTTGTAGGCCCCGCTGGCCTAACCCTTAGTACAACTTCAGAATCTTATGCTGAATTAAGAGTCAGAACTCTCCCTTCTTTCTCTGAACACCTTACAGATCCTCGTCTGTTAAAATGCAGAGACGCAACTCTTTCCTTCCGGAACTTTATTTCCTCAACACTTATCAATTTACAAGCTGTTAATCCTTTCAAATAGGCAGACGCTCCTGCCTTAAGAGTTCCAACAACCACTTGGCTTCTCTCTGAACCGATGCCAAATCGTAGTATTCACTACCCTTTGCCTCCTACCATGTCATATGTCGTGTTACTTTAACAAGACACCAGCAACCGCCACCACGACTAACTCATCAGGGATTACACTTCCCTTAATACTTCAAGTATTCGCCTACTCGGCGCTCAGTTCTTTAAGATATCCAATAAACTTTCAGACTGCCACCCCACTTGCAATCAACTGATAATTCCAGGTTCCCACTCTGCTCTTTTTCGTCCTCTAGGCCCATTCCAAAATTTAAACTACTAAAGGGCCTCAATTCAGTATCATCGACGTTCTATCTCGAAACCAGTTCACTTGACCCAACAACATTTACTCCCTCAACTGAGTTAAAACTTTTCATGTCCAAACAATTTACTCAGGGTCTAAAGTGGTCTATTCCCATGATACACTACCACATCACCTAACCCCTCAGGGTCCAAAGGAAAACGCTATATTCCGGCACCCGCTCGACCCTCCCGGTACGACGTACCCTAGGAGGTGGAATGATATCCATTCAGAATTCTCGTTCATAAACCAAATCTAATTGGATCCTTCATCCATTCCTGGTATCCTACTGTACCACCATGACAGGGTCCTTCCCTGTTTCAACTCAAATCAACACTTCGGATTCCATAGCTCAGTGACACTCACCAGCTAACCCTTACCTATTAACATCATGCCGATCTCAGTCGTTGCTTTGACCACCCCAATACAATCTATGGCGCTATTCCCCGACTGACACACGCCTCACAGCTAGGAGTTCCGCCTCCAATTGAATTTCCCTTCGCCCAATCGAGGATTCAAACACTGATCATCAGTCTGTTACTTTTCACCACCTCTGTGTCTTCAACGCTATCTTTCTTACTAATACCCAATACTCAATCACCTTATGATATGCATGACTGTCAACTTAACGTTCTAAGTGTATCAACCAGGTTCATACTTTCGTCTCCCGCGAGGTTCGATCCAACCTCGCGCCAGATGCGCCTGGGCGTGCACAATCCGTGATACACTACCCCCATTTCCATATCCTCACCACCGAACAGGTCCTTTATGCAATCATTCTTTACTTAACCTTAACACACACATATTCCATCATCGTCCGTAACCAATCAAATCTTACCTTGTCTTCTGAATTTCTTTCTGATTTGACACCACTCAATCCGTCTAACCTCAAGTTTTGCTGTCCTTCTCATCTCGGATGTAGTCGTCTCCGGAGGTGCTTGTGCAATAGATGACGCGCTTACCAGTCTTGTTATGCTTTCAATTCTTCAGACGCCCTTCATTAGCTTCTTTGCGGCTTCAGATCAATTCTTCTCTTACCTGTCCTTTCTTCTTGTAGCTGTAATCTGAGAACTCCTGACGACACCCAACTAACACTCCGTAGAACCTTACCTGAGACTCTGCCTTCTGGGTACTAACGTCTTCAGCATAATAATCAGTTGCTCACCATTTCCGTCTGGGAGTAATCCATATGAACTGCTCGTGAGCTTGAAGGGGACTTGCCCACACCGTTCATGCATTCTCTGTCTAAAGAACTTACCTGTGCTGCTGCAGCTCGAACCGTTCCAGAATCCTTGTTACCAATTCCTCACACCCTGCCCGGTGCAACCTAATCAATTCACGAAAAGTCTTTATCCTTGGTTTCCAACTGGCAATAACCAGGTCGTAGATCAACTCTTGGGGACATCGTCCCACCTTGTATCCAACATTATACTTTTCGTCCTATCCCGACAATACTAGCAATCCACGCAGTATAACACTTTGGCTAATCCAAGATCAAATTCCTTCGATTGCTTCAATAGACTTTCTGTCGGCCAATCCGTCTTTTACAACATTCCTTATACTAATCCTATCTGTAGTCCGACCTTGAAGTATTCCATAAATCTTTCTTTGCATACCCACATAACTTTCCCACTGGTCAGCTCTGTCTCCTTTACGTACTCCAGATGATATCCTCAACAATCCATCTGCCAGAGTTTCTAATTCCTTCTCCATAAGTATTACTATCCTCGGCCTCTCAAATGGCACCTTTGAGGCAACCTCTCTATGTCCATCTCCCTCGCGGAACATTCTCAACACCGAGCCCTTCTAGTTCGCTACATGCCCAAAGCACAAGCTCGCCAGTTAAATACTCATCCTTGAGGACTCAGCCTCGAACCTCGAATGTATCGGTGCATTCCAGTTCTCCGTTTCCCGCACCATGGGAAATCCATCCCAACATCTCGAGTCATTCTACGTAGAAATCATGTCCTCACCTGACCTCCTCTCAGGTGGCATCCTCTTCCTCATGTGCATACCAATTAACCTCCTGGTTCCTGTCGCCATCTCGATAACTACCTTTTCGATCAGGCTTCTTTCCAATCTCAATCTAGGTGCCCAAGCACTGTCTGGAGTCCTTTTACCTCAAAATTGAGAATCCGACCTCGCTGCGTTCTATCAACAAAAGTACCGTCTTATCAGTCAGACTTTTCCCCTTTTTCTTGGCAATCCAAAAGCCACAACACTATCCGGGGTTCTTTCAACTTGATTATCACGAATCTATCTTTACTAATTCCATCAAAGGAAGCACCGCCCTTGCGGCTCTAGCACTCATGCTCTATACATCAACCATCAGTTCCTCAAACAATATGGCCCTCTCCGCCATCCACATGCAGACAAAAACTCTTTCCTCAAAGCAGCCCAAATGCCTTAGACTATTCCAGATCTCATGTCCTTAAATGGGTCGCCACCAATTCCAGATACATCCATCTGTATAAATTTCTGAAATGAACTATCCAATTCACCAAACCCATTGATCTACGCTGTCGTTACCCCTAACAGTCCAAACCAGACTTAAACATTTGCCCGCCTCCACGGTTCTAATCATGTCTTTAAGATCTCTCCTAACCATTCATCATCTAGGTTCTTTCTAACCCATTAAGCCAGTACCTCAGCCCGAGTACCAATTCCAGGCATCCCTCTGCCTCAACATTTAACATAACCCTCTAATCAGGATCTCTCATCCTCTTAACCATGGGTGGAAATAACTCTGCCCGTCTATTGATAAATCCCTTGTCAGTCTGAATTCTCCTCAAAACCCGAGGATAACACCCTTTAAGCCTTTCATTTAGTACCCTTATCTGACCATACTTCACGGTAAACCAACACTTGAAACCTTACTGCTAAAACATCGGAATCAGCTATTTCCCCAGAGAAATCCGCTGTTCACTTATCCCATCTCGACTAACAAACTCCACAGCTTACCCACACACTAGCGACCCTCTGATGCTGCTTCCAGGGATAACTGGAGATCTCAACTCCAACCTATATCTAAAAACCCCTCTGCAAACACAATATCAGGTCCCCAAACCCTTCTTGGAACCAACAACACAATTTCACCTGTCAAAACTGACCCAACACCTGAACTCTGGGGTTCCTACTCTGAACCAAACCACCACTAGGTCCAAATATCCACAGGTATAATGCACACACAAGCATATACTAGGTCAAGTCCACAATGATATACATTTAGCTTACCAAATTTCTATCACCACTAAGTGTATCCACACTCATCATGCTTCATACAAGCCAGTAAACAGATATAACATATGAATTTAATTCAGAAAACTAACCACATACGCTCAATATGCGAACCATTATGCCAATTTTCATCCACATGCATAATAATGTTATTCAGCACACATTGATCTCAACATGCAACAGTCAAGGGCCAGGCCCTATCAGTATCTCATGCATATGTCATCTCATTCCTCATGCTCCATATAAATAAGCAGGCAAACAAGGCATTCAAACATATATTCAAACATGTCAATCATTCATACCAACCAACCCTGAGTCGAGCTTGTCACTGACAGCGAGCGTACATGTTCGGTCGATCTCCAGAACCAATAAACCTTGGCTCGCTCTGATACCAAGTTGTAACGCCCTACTTCCTTAGAGCCGTTACTAAGTGAGTTTTGAAGGCGAAATAGTGTGCAATGAACTCGCTAACCGAGGTTTTGAGCAAAAGTGTGACTAATTAAAAGTTAAGGCTGTAATCTTTGAAAATGCGTCGTTTCATTAAAACTTCTATCATTAAACATTTGGGATCCCAAAATAAGGTTTGAAAACTGATCATATCTTGAAATAAGGTTACAGTTAAGAAATCATAAAATCATAGATTATTACAGCCATTTTCGAATAAACCCCCAACCAAAGCAGTCGGGCAGGCCAAACATGTGCGCGTCGCTTCACGCTCTCCGTACTCATGGTTGGTTGACTCAGTCATTGCCCTTACCTGCAACACAGAGCACCCGTGAGCAGAAGCCCAGCAAGAAAACTCATGCAGAACATAACATATGCAATGTATACAGTTTATCATAACAGATAATCCACAATAAACAAGTCAATCATTAGACTAATCAAACACGAACAAGCCGCCCCAGAGCCTTACCGAAGCCTGGGGTATCGGTTCTCACCGCGAGGATAACTCATGTATCCCTTGGGTCCCACCCTGAATATAGCATAACACATGTATCCACCGGGCCCTGCCCTGATTATAGCATCCCATGTGCTAGGTGTTACTTTCGGCCCACGGCCGCCCGGGCTTACGCCGTACTCGGCCCACGGCCGCCCCGGCTTACGCCGTACTCGGCCCACGGCCGCCCCGGCTTACGCCGTACTCGGCCCACGGCCGCCCCGGCTTACGCCGTACTCGGCCCTTGCCGTTCATTTCATCATAATCACACATATAGTACATTTGAAATAATCATTCACACACATCATGATTCAGTTAAGGTTAAACATTTGCACATAAGACAATCTGGGGCCATGCCCTAACCTCGGGTGTTATAGTTTTCTTACCTGTATTCCGAGCCTCCTGATGCACTAAAGCCGCGAGCACGGTCCTCTAGCACGAGCCTCACCAACAACCTAGTCACAACACACAAGAAACATCCCTCAATACTAATCAACCCAAAACCACTTCCCGGGACCAATCCCGCACTCTCGGGACCTCTAAAACCTTAAAACAACACCCCGGAGACATCCCCCGAACCCCCGGAGCAAAGGCCTAAAATTGCCAAAAATGTGAACCTGAAATTTGCCTTGTGCCGCGGCACAACTTTCTTGTGCCGCGGCACACATCAGTGAGGGACTCCCTTGCCGCGGCACGAAAAACCTGTGTCGCGGCACGCCTTCGCAGACCCAGAATTCTGGGTTTTTCCCCTACATTTTCTCCGAGCTAAAACCTCCCAAATCGTCCCAAACTCACACCCAAGCTCCAAAACCAACTCAAAACTCCAAATAGACCATACATCAACCCATAAACATCATAACCCAACTCAATAACACAATCACACTCAAAATCACCCATTTGATTCCAAATTTCAGAAAACTCAAACCCAAAGGCCAAAAACACAACCCAAGCTTGACAAACCTAAACCATGGCTTCAAAATCTTAAACCACAACATAAAAGAAAACCCAAGGATGTTTAAAACTCTTACCTCAATCAAGAATCCAACCTTAAGCTTCCTTGGTTCATCCCCTTAGTCTTCAAGTTTCAGCTCCCTTCTTCCTCTTCATGCCCTAGCTTTTTCCCTCTCCTTCTTCTTCTCTTCAAATTATCAAAGCATCAAATGACCAAGCCCCAAACCGTGTACCCCTTAATACCCAGCAGCCATATATCCAATTCCCAGCCAAATGACCATTTTACCCCTCCTTGCCTATCCTTTCCCAACTAACCTCAAGGGCACTTAAGTCCTTTTACTTCTATTTCATTTCTACCATTTTCTATCTAGAACTTGTTACTCTCAGTAGTAACTAATGGTTACCCAGGTTACTCAATCACCAATAACTATTACCCGCTAAATCTCAATCTTAGCCATAAAATTCCCGAAGTACCCCTAGGCTCCTCCCGAGCCGGGTGTAGAAATCCCGTTGTGACTCTTAAGTTAAATTGCTCTCTAGGACCGTCTCGGCACGTGCATCACAATAATACCACCACACTCACGTGGTACAAATCACGGAATACAATTATCACATATATGCCCTCAGCGGCTAAAATTACAATTATGCCCTTCAAACACAATCAGGGCCCACATGCATACTAATACACATAGTCATGCATCTCAGATAAACAATTAGTCAAATAACATGCTTTAAATCATAACCATGCATTTAACTCATAAAATCACACATAAATCCCAACATGCCCTCCTGGCACACTAATCAAGGCCCTTAAGCCTTAATGGCGATTTTGGGTCGTTACACAAACTCCACCAAAACTTCTCCAAACCTTCACCAAACTCAAAAAAAAGCTTATTTACACATTCAACTCATCCCAAGAAAACCAAATACTCAAAACCCAAGCACATGCATCCCTAATCTCAAAATATCAAAGTTAAAAGCTCAGAGTTTATACCTTTGATGGAAATTCGACCTTAAGTTGCCTCTAGGCCTCCTTGGCTTGCTCTTCCTCAACCTTTGGCTCCAACTTCCCTAGATTTCCCAATCAATACAGCTTAGATATCTTAGCTAAAAACCAAAACCAGAACTGAAGGAACTACAAAGTTTTACCTCAAGTGATGGTGTGTTCTTTCTAATCCCTCCCAGCCCTTCAAGCCTAGCTCAGGATTTCTGTTACTTAGCCTAACCCAGCTCCCCTCTGAGTTTTGCTCCAAGAAAACACCCAGAAATGATGAAGGAGATCACCAACCGACTCCTAGGGAAACAACTCTGTTTTCTCCCTTTTCTTTTTCTTCTTTTTCCTTCTTTTCTTTCTTTCCACAGCCTTCTACCCTTTCTCTACAATTCCCACTAAGTATAAAGCCTTAACTTATCTATCTCTGAGAATCCAATTGACCAAAACAGCCTCCCTATTAATTCTAAACCCTTTAATCCACTTAGGGGCATTTTAGTCATTTTACCCGATTCTCGCTAATTCCTCGAGTGTCTCTAATTTTTTCCGGTTACCTCCCGATACCTAATTAATCACTAATTATATTCCTTGATGTCAAAATAGACTCCAATATACTCACTAAGTTCCCATTTATACCCCAGGCTCACCCCGAGCCGGGTATAAATCCCCGCCATGACTTTTTCGCTAATATGCTCACTAGGATCGTCTCGAGTCACAGATCACAGATATATCCACATAATAATTTGGTCTCAACAGTTATCACATATATGTACACAGTTATGACCATAATGGCCAAAATTACGATTATGCCCTTCTAAACTAGTCAGGGCCTACATACATACTAATACACATAGTCATGCATCTCAAATATTCAAATAGTCATATAACATGCTTTAAATCATAATCATGCATTTTACTCATTAAAGTCACACATAATTCCCATTATGCCCTCCAGGCACACTAATAAAGGCCCATATTAGCGAATTTGGGTCGTTACACACGCTGTCGATGATGAGTTTGATTATGAATCGCCCTTCATTAGAGAAATACAAGTCGTGCGACTCCCTGCCAACTTCAAAGAGCCTCACATTACCCCTTTCGAGGGAAATACAGACCCAAAATACCATCTGGATGCGTTCCATGACCTAATGAAGCTAAGGGGAGTTACTAGGAAAGCCAAATGCCATTTTTTTGCTGTTACGTTAAAGGGTCCTGCGTACAAGTGGCTTAAGAGACACCAGCCGGGATCCCTCAGGTCTTGGCAACAATTTTCTGACAAATTTCTCTAGCAACATCACGCTGTGTGTGATTATAGCATGCCAGGCACCAGCCTCGCTAATGTGAAACAAGAAGAAGAAGAGAGCCTGGAGAGCTACATCCATAGGTTCAATATGGAAGCATCCAAAGTGGGAAGCCTAACCCATGGGGAGTTAAAAATGGCCATTACAGCCGGGGTGCACCTGGGTAGTAAGTTGTGGGATAACATGCTAAAGATGGAGTTCACTGACTTTGACGATTTCTACGAATGAGCCCAAAAGTATATTCGTGTCGAAGACGACCATGAGATCCTGAAGGCATCACTTGTCAAGCATTCAACCCCCGAAGGTTCGAATGACACGAAGAAGAAAAGAGTATACGAAGGGCCAAGAGATGACCACTAGAGGAAGCACAAGCATGGAGGTATCCCCAAGCGAACATCCCGCATTTTCTACACAGACCTAACACATACTAGGGAACATATCTTTGTAGCGAATGAGAATCAAATCCCCTTTAGGAGACCCCCACCAATGAAAAGGGATCGGTAAAAAAGAGATCCTGGAAAGTACTGTCAGTATCATAAAGACATTTGGCACAACACCGCAGAATGCACTCATTTGAAGATGGAAATCGAAGAGCTTATACGCAGGGGACACTTGGGTAGATACGTCCACAAAGAAAACCAAAGACCAGAAGAAGGAGTACCCTCACCATGGGCACGAGATGAAGCCCTAGAGGTGCAAGGAGAAGTTACGACCATCTTCGGAGGGCTAGGGTTCAGAGGCAAATCAAGGAAAGGGCAAGATAAGTATGCCAGGGAAGCCAGGCGAAGTCCACCTCCATGCATCTTAAGTTTGGAACAACGCCCCCCAAAGAGCTTTAAGGGGGAGAATGATTCGATAACCTTCAGCGAAGAAGACGCGTGGGGTGTGCATTTCCCTCACAATGACCCCATGGTGTTGACTGTCCAGCTTGCTAACATGAGGGTAGATCGAGTCCTTGTGGATGGATACTTGGATACTTGGATACCGAAAAAGAAGAACCTTTGATGGTTCTATGGCTCCTGGTTTTGACAGGAAGGAGCTCCAGTTTACAGGTTGGCCATCAAGACAGGGATGAGGCCTAATGATGTCATTTAGTATGCATCAGATACCAAAGATACTACCTGGAAAGAGGCCAGGTAGGGTCACGTTCTCTATATGGGATGATTTTTTATGCTAGGGTGGATTTCTCAGGAGTAGAGAAGGGAAGACTGGGATGCCTTGTACATTCAGAGCTCAAGGCTAGTTACTCGGAAGTGACTAGTGGATTTGATAGTCTTTGTTTTTGGTTAGATAACAAGCTTGAAGAGTTAAGTGTTGCGTGTCACCAAGAAAGATTTAGATATGAAGTACATATCACAAAGTTGTTATATGAAGGGCTTGAGATATGAGTACTTGTTGAGAAAGGGTTAGCAACTCTATAAGGAAGAATTGGAATAAGAGTAGAAAAAGGGGTTCATAGGGAAGTGGTTGAACTTGTCAAATGAGATCTTTGTTATGGGCTTGAGGGAAAGCTAATGTGTTACATAAGGGACAACCCTGGACAGTCGAGGACATCTCTCGAAGTACAATGATTAGACTGAAGGGAAACTAAATTGGTCAGTAAAGATGTAGCAGAGTATGCAAGAAGTTGTTGGATACGGTTTGGAACTTAGGAATGGATGGATTTGGTATCAGGGATGTTATAAAGAATGATATTAGTTTGGCTTAAGGAATTATTGATTCACCTGAAGAAGTATGTGACTTAGAAATGGATTGGATGGAGCATTGTATCATGGGACTCGTTGATATCACCTGCTAGAGATGAAGAGTTTAAATGCCCTGTTACAAGACAGGATAATGTCTTTAGGAGTTGATCATTGGTCTGGTTATTACCAGATAAGGATCAAAGAAAGAGACATTTCAAGAATTATTACTTGTACCGAGTGGGGTGTGGTGTATTAATAGTAAAGGTTCCTAATCATTTTATACTTCAATGACATGGATAAGTCCGACAAGCGGAGAATAGAGAAACGACATGAATGGGTTACATTCAGGTGCATTAGCGATGTGTTGAACTACTCCCCAGCTAGAATTAGAACGTGAGCGACTACTACAATGATGATATTACGATTAAAGTAGGAGGGTCAGAGGTAAGGTATTAACTTCGTTTCTCAAGGGTACTCAAGGTTATATTACAGGAAGGAAAGAGATCAAGTATGAAGAAATTTGATCAGAAGCACATTAAGACCGGTGAACATATCAGTTACTACTTAAAGTATCTTCGAAGACAGTTACAACGTAAGGATTTTGAATATGGAAGGGTTAGTCAATTATGGGAACAGTGATGGATTGTAAGGAAGGAACAGTAACTCTTGAGTTTAAAAGGGAGAAACCCCTGCAGTAGTTAGCACTTGTATTTAGAGTGGGAGATCTACTGTAGGGGGATGGTTAGAACCTTAGCTAGTGTGATGGACACTACTTAAGTTGTACTAGTGGGGAAAAGACAAACTAGATTAGTCTGTGAGTTTCCAGATAACTTTCAAAGGAATTTGTCAAGGAGGTCATCTGCATAAAGAGATGGAATGGTGATTAGATTGGTGTCAGGGATGGAATCAGATCTAAGATGTTGTATTGAACGGTTTCAACAAAGCTGTAAGAATGAAAGGCTCAGTTGTTGAATAGGATAATGTTCTTCAAGGTGGATCTTTGATCTGGTTATTACCAGCTAGAGATCAGGGACAGTTAAGGATCTATGATCAGGTTATTACCAACTAGAGATCAGGGACAGTTAGGGATCTTTGATCTGGTTATTACCAGCTGGAGATCAGGGAAAAGGATAGGCATAAGATTGCTATTATATTAGATGTTGACCCAAGATTTGGCCAACTGACACGAAGTCAGAATATGCCTGATATGAATGAAAGTATAGAGAAGAACGTAATGACAAAAGTAAATAAGACACAGTATTTTATAGTGATTCGGCCCCAGGATCTGGTAATGACCTACGTCCACTTAGAATGGTATTGATATAAGAATCAGAATAGTGATCAAAGAACTAGGGTTCAATGAGTTTCACTAATCTCTCAAGAACAATACAATATTCCTAGGAGAATTATTATAGTCTCAAATGATTCAAAAGCCAAAAGTCCCTTCCTTGAGCTATCTCTTGCTATTTATAGGCTCAAGGGGGATTACAAAAGATTGTTACATATATTATTTCCTGAATAAACGGATACTCAGGAAATTGTGTGAGATAAATTCGGGAACGTCAAAGATCTTCCCATTAATGTTGCCTTGTATGCGGAACTATCGACCAACCTGGTCGCAGGTAAGACTGAGTCATTTATTGCTTCCTATACGTCTTCTGGTCGATACTCTAGCAGAACGTTTCCAGGTGTCAGCCACATGTCCAGGTGTTTACCGAGTTTTTCGGAAACGAATACAAACAGAATAATAAAAAGATAAGAACTGTAAAAGTGCTGAAATGTAACTAAACAAACAGCGTTTTTACGTGGTTCAGGCGTTAACGAGCCCTAGTCCACGAGTCGATGTTATTATACTTGGAAAGGATTACAGTAAGATGGCTGATGTACAAGAACTTCACACACTCACAATGTTTCTCTCGGGTTCTCTTGAAGAAGAAGAAGCTAGAGAGATTTTAGCAGAGTTCTTGCTATGTGATTTGTTGGCTGTCCCTCTTCTTGTAAAATGAAGGGGTCTTTATAGCTAGGGTTTCGGATTAGGGTTTTTCTCTATGTACATGAGTCTTAATTACACCAGCCATAAATAGGGGATACAATTACTGTAGTAGCATGGCTACAAGGCTCTATGTGGGTATATTTACGTGAAAGTATGGGGAACACACAAAGTCAGCCGTCTTTTCCAAGTTGTCAGCGGAACAGTAGGCGAAAAGGTACCCTTAGGCGTGCCGGGATGTGTGTGGCTTTGACCTGACGGGCGTGTCAGGCGGGATCCTGTGTCAGGCGGGATCCTGTGTCAGGCGGATATCATTCCAAATATGCCTCCTCCAGGACTCGACCATTTGGTTTTGTTCCGTGCGAGGCACGGACCTGTTTCCGCGGAGGCCACTCGAAGAGCTTCTCCTAAAAGGGGCTTCCCCGCGGAGGCCACTTGAGTCCGGGAGAGTTGACGAGTTTCCGTGTTGTGTTTGCTTGGAAGAGTAATCCGGACACTAATCGGGAGAGGCGAAGCCTTTCTGTCCATCCGCGAGCTCTGGTCACCTACCGTGAAAGACATCGATTATTCTGCTTCCCCGAGGACATCAATCTAAACGCTATCCAGAAATCTGGATAACATTTACCCCCCAAGGTCACGGAGCTTTGAGAGATTCGGGAGCTTGTACAGTCCTCCGGGTATTTCGGTCTCTTAGATTAGGCGAGGGGCCACCTTCTCTGTTCCCGGAAGGGTTCCTTTTTCCTGCCTGAGTGTTAGTATGAAAAAGAAAGGGAATTTCTTCTGTTTGAACTCAAGTACTCATGTGCGGCAAGGACCACGTGTCATGCTGGGAATGGTTCTGCGACCAAGACGTGTGCGTGAGGCGACTGGTTGAGTATGCGTGCGTCAGTCATCTGAGTAATGATTTGACGGTTTTTAATGGTACTCTGGGCCCGAGGTGGTGTAATGATGGGAAATAAATACTTTATTCCCATCCGAGGAGTCATAAATAGGATCGTCGCTTCATCTCCAGCCGTTGGATCTGATGCACACGGAATGGGAAGATCGGGACCGTCCATTTGAGGAATTCGAAACGACTTCTTCCCTGCTATAAAAACGAGGGAAAGGACCTTTCTTCCTCTTTACGCTTTCAAATTCTCTATCTTTCGGATTTTCAGATTTCCAAACCTTCGAACTCTCAGGCTTCCCAGCCTCCGTTCCTCCGAACTTGCCACTTCTTTTGGTAAGGATCTGGAAATTTTTCTTTTGATTTGGCAGTGGGTTTATTCGCCGAAGTTCCTGGTTTGAATCGCCGTTCGTCTTTGCAGCTTTTACTTCTCGCGATCGTGCTGTGCAGTGATCCAGTTACTCCTTCAACCTCCAACTACCCGAATATCAGTAAGTATTTCTACTTTGCTCTTTCCTCCCAAATCTTAGGTTGTTGGTAGTTGTTAGAGTAGAGGTTTCTGCCATTATCGCTTATGTGCATGCGTGAATAGGGTTTTGGTAGGCATGTGATTGATGTGAGTCGATAAGTAGCCTTTTTTGCATGCTTTGGCGATTTGCGTTTGGAAAGTCGTTCCTTGTTTTGCTGTTTTAGGGCATAAGCATGAACGCCTTTAGGGTGTCCTTCTCTGGAAAAACACTTCTTTTGGTGGGCTTAGGCTCGGAGTCTGAGTCTGGTTCCTTGCTGCCCTTCTGGTGGCATGGTGCCAATCCCTCGGTAAGCTCGGTGAGAGCCTCTCCAAGCAGTTTTCGGGGAGGGTCTCCCCGACGCCTTTGATACCGCTAGGGTATGACAAGGGTGCTAACTGCTTAGAGTGTTTTCTTCTTTCTTTCTTTTGTCCAGTGACGAACATCTCAAAGGAACAACTCCTTGCTGTGGGGGAGGATGAGTCTGCCCAGGAGAAGGGTTCTCCTGTCGCTGGTGCCAAGGGGAGAGGAAAGGCGAAAGTGGTCGCGGCTAGCCCACCGACTTCCAATAGTTCAATCTGGGAGATGGACCAAAAGCCGAACCTTTTCAGGAATTATGGCATGCTGGAGCTGTATTCCTCCGAGGCAGGCCTGAAGAACATCCCAGGTCTGATGTGGCACTGTCTGTCGGTGTTGGGCGAGTCGGCTAGCCAGAGTCACGAGGGCTTTGGTGCCTGGAGCTGGGCACACATAGTGTGTGGGGCGAACTTGCCCCTAAGAAGTTACTTTGCCAATTTCTGTGTGAAGGCGGGGATTGCCCCCTTCCAGTTGATTCCTCCCAGCTACAAGCTCCTAGCGGGGTGGTTCATCTTTTGCAAGTCCCGGAAACTGGAAGCTCCTACCCTGGAGGAGGTGCTGTACTTCTACGGGTTGAAGTCCCAGCCTATGAGGGGTCATTCAGACAAGGTGGGGTTTTACAGGCTGGAAAGGCACCCGGACGTGATGTGCCCCACTTGTCACACCGCGAGGGTTCCAGACCTCCGGGAATACTGGTTCCTGACGACTGGCTTCCCGCTGAAGAGGGTGCCAGCCCTATCTTTGGACTTCAAAATCCCTGGTAAGTGCTCCTTCCTCTCCTTTCCAACTTTGTTTCTTTGCGTTTGATTTGCCTTTTGGTAGGATCTCTAACTCTCGTATTTGAATTTTGCAGAAGTCGTTCCGCGGACACCTCGCTGCGCGGAGATGATAAGGAGGTCCAAGTTCTACGAAAGGCTTTCTGAGGAAGAGTTGAAAGTGGAGGGACTTGTGACCTCCGAATCGTTGAGGGAGTATGGGCTACTTGCCTCTTTCCAAATCATCGAGCCAGTGAGTGGCAGGGGGCAAAGTCAGGTGTCAGCTGACATCCGGGAGCAGATTGCCCTGGAGCTGTCCAAGGTGATCACCCAAGCAGCCCGGGACGAAAATACTTTATCTCCTAGTTGGGCGGAGAGGTTCCCCGACCCCCAGCCAGAGGAAGAGGAGATCGAGGCTCGCCACGCCGCGACTTACCCTAACGAAGGGGCTCCGGGGGCTAGTACCTCCGGGAGAGGTAAGACTAGTTTTCGATTGATCCACACCCCCAGCCTGTCTGAGGTTTCCCGGACCTCTCAGATGGGGTTTGATCCCCGTTTCCTTAGGCTAGATCCGCGTAGGATACCCTTCGACAGATATTGCGATAGGGTAGATGAGCTCCTCGGGTGTCTGAGTGACGGTAGTCTGCCAGAAGGTGTCATCATGGTTGACCCTTCTTCCCTCAGCATGTCATTCCCGGACTTCAAGGAGTACGGGAGCTTCCTGGAGCAGGAAGCGGTGTTTTATTTTGCTCGGGGAAGGCCATCCACGTTTCTCGTGCATGGTCGTCCCTTTCAAACTTTTCTTTTTCTTGTTTCTAGTTCCCTGCTGGCGGGCTTGCTTGTGCTTTTATGTTGTTGATTGTCTTGTCTTCCGCTTATCTTCTTTCTCATTGCTTGTTGGTTCGTTAACCTTGCTTTGTACGTTTCATGCAGAGTATCCAGAAGCCAAGATGTTGGGGAGGGTTACTTTGCTCATTAAGAAGGTTGCCACCAGCCAAGACCCGTCCACGGGGAAAGGACGGAAGACCAAGGCTGGTAGGGGAGGTAAAGCTGCCTCCCCCAAGAAGACAAGTGGCGAGGTGCAAGCGTCTCCGGGGGTAGAGAAGTCTCCTGCTGACGGGCCTTCCGAGACTATGATGGTCTCGAGTAGCAGAAGCGACGGGGAAGGGCTTGTGTTCCCCGTGAAGACAACTGGGGTGAGCAAGCGTCCCGGAGAAGATGCTGAGGGCGCTAAGAAGAAACGCCTTAGACACTCTTCTCCTGGTCGAAGGCAACAACAACAGCAACGACAGCAACCACAACTACAACAACAGCAGCAACAAGAACAACAGAGACAATCACCAACGTCACAGCAGCAGCAAGAACGACATCCAAACCAGCAGCAGCAACAAGGGCAATTACTTCTGCTGCCGCAGCAGCAAAAGCAACAGACCGGGGCCTTAATACCCCGTCTGCCTCCTCCTCCAGCCCAAAGGGGGTCCACCCTTCCGGGGTCTCCTTCTTCTCAGACAACCAACCTTCCTCTGCCTGGCCTGAAGTTCTACTTCCCACGGAAGCCAACCAGTTTCCCCGCTGCCCTCCTGGAGGGTGTAAGACGGGCCGATAGTTTTTTGAAGAGGCGGTTAGAGGCGGAGAAGGCTGTTACTCAGGGAAGGGCAGATAACTTGTCTGCCGTGAAGAGAGCTGAGCTGGCCGAGGGGGTGAGATCCCTTCACCCGGCCGGAGCGGTTTTGGATGGTCCAGCCTTGGAGAAGAGGCTGGTGCCTAGGCTCGGACGTGCATTGGCGCCGTTCGGAGCTGAGATGATGGAGGACATGGCCCTTAGCTTGTGCAAGCTCAATTCTGAGAAATGGGCCATCAGTAGCAGTAAGGATCCACTGTTGCTGACACACGGTGTGAAGCAGCAACTGTCCGGGGTAAGCCGTCAGTTGTTGTTTTTTGGGATCATCTGTCTTTTGGTCCGGCTTTAGCTCATTCTGTTGTCTTTCCTTGTAGGCCTCTATGATCGTGAAACATTCGTTCTGGGAGGTTGGTGCAGTTCTGGTTCAACTGGAGGAGAGCCAGCTGGCTCGCCAGGCCTTGGAGGCGGAGAAGCAGAAACTGACCCAACAGGCCTTGGAGGCTTCGGAGAAGATTGATCAGGCCCGGCGCACAGCTGAGGAAGAGGCGGACAAGAAATATCTTGCCAAATACCAAGAGTACTGGGCCAAGGCAGAGAATGAGTTTAGACAGCGGTCGGATAGGATGAAGGCCGAAAACTCCAAGCTCCGGGAAGAGCTGTCCCAAGCCAGGGTGGAGAAGGATACCTTGGAAGCTCGCTTGGAATCAAAAAATGATCTCCTCCTTAAGCAGCAAGAGGAATATTCCACTCTTCAGAGTAAGCTGCATGAGGAGGAGCAACTCCATAAGAGGAGCAGGGATCTCGTGTCTATGCTTCAGTTGGGGCTCGCCGAGAAGGATAAAGAGATCGAGGCCTTGCAATTCACTGCCAGGGGGCATGTGACCGAGAAGCAATCCGTGTTGAGCCAAAATAGGGAGCAGCGCAAGGAGATTGATTCTCTTAAGGGGGAGTGTGATGCCTCCAAGGCCGAAATGGAAAAATTGAGGGCTCAACTAACTGTCGCGGAGGCACAGCTGGCAACCTCCGAGGCGGAGCGCTTGAAGGAGAAGGAGGATGCTGAGGTGATACTGAACAGGACGATTAATATATCGCATGTGGTCCTCATGCATCAACTCTGGAAAGTGAACCCGGAGGTATTAGGCTATCTAGGAGATGATGCCGAAGCCATGAGGGAGAAGCTACTCGTGTGGGATCAAGGCCCAGAGGCGTACGTCCAAACTTACAACATTGACGAACGTGCTGGAGCTCCTGAGGTGGGAGATCCCGGAGAAGCGGGGACCTCTGAACCTTCTCATGACAAAGTTCCGCCTTCCAATGAGCCGACTCCGCCAGCCTCAGTTGAAGCCAATGCCCCCGAAGCCGCAGTCGTGGAAGCTGCAGTTACCCCCAATGCTTGAAGGGGTTTTATCTTTAATTTATTTTTCATTTTGAGTTTTTCATTGCGGACATATTTTCCATAATTATAGCATTCTCCTTTCTTTTCTGCCGAGTTCTTTATTTATCTTTGTGCTTAGGGTAGACTTTTATACGGTAGAAACTGTTGTAGGGGCGTATGAGGTTTTGGTTCCAACGGCCAAAACCTATGCACTTCCCACTTGAAGCTCTAACGGATGATGTCTTTTCCCACGTAGTTTCTAGGTTACGAAGGTTTCCTGGTTCCAACGGCCAGGCTCCTTTCACCGTATTTTAGCTTTCCTAAGGAAAATAGCCAATCCCGGGACTTGTAGTTATACTGTTCGCTGGGATTGCTAAGGTGAGCCGTTCCATGGTTTGGAACGGGAGTTCTTTTGGTGAGCATCGCTAGACTTAAGGTTAGATCTTTGCGAAGCAAAACTAACTGTTGTTGCGAACCTCATGGTGGCTGACTTCAGGGACCTGGCATGGAGCCCTGCGAGGCAAGGCTCGTTGCTGTCAAGGAAATCGCCACGCCCACCAGGTGTGATCCCGGAGCAGGGGCTTTACGAAGAAAGACCTGCTGTGAGTGGGGGATCGACCATGTCTGCTCCTGGAGCAGAAACTTGCAATGGTCGAGGAGCTCGCCATGCATTATTTTGTGAGATCCGGAGCTGGAGCCTGCGAAGCAAGGCTTAAAACAGTCGCGGATCTTGTCATCTTTCGCCTTGCGGGACCCGGAGCTGGAGCTTGCGAAGCAGAGCTCTACAGTGATCACGGATCTTGCCATCTTTCGCCTTGCGGGACCCGGAGCTGGAGCTTGCGAAGCAAAGCTCTACAGTGATCGCGGATCTTGCCATCTTTCGCCTTGCGGGACCCGGAGCTGGAGCTTGTGAAGCAAAGCTCTACAGCGATCGCGGAGTATTCTGCAAAGGACTTGTCAGGGAGTTGGGGGTGTTTTGGCGTAGCTCTATGAACGTGCCTCAACCCCCAGTCCTGTCCATCGCTGGGCTACACAGGAGATAATTTTCATGATACATACTGGCAGGCATTTCCATGGCAATTTTCACATAAGCACATAATGCACATATGGCATGTAATGCAAGCATGTTCATGGCAACAAATAAACCTAAGCTTAACAATGTAAACATTTCAAACAATTTAAAAATTTCAAACACAATGCTAGCACATAAGTGGTGTTCTGGGTACGTTTTGTTCAAGGGGCGTATGGCTATGCCTTAGCCATGTATACCCCCCCAAGTGAGCGTGGGGTCCGGACGTCTCCAGACCGCGTGGTCACTTGTTTAAACGCAGCTTTGAACACAGGGATAAAAAGTGCAGTAAAAGCGGAGTGAATCTCTCCGTGTTTCATTAAATTAGCCTGCTAGGCGCGAGTTTTACAACAGGGAGGATTATTTCCACATTTTTCACTTTTGCTAATTTCACCAAGGACTTCCGACTGGATGGTCCGGGGCCTACTGGTAGTAACGGCGGAGGTGCTCCGCGTTCCAGGCGCGCGGGACTTTAGATCCGTCGAGTCTCTTTAAGTGATACGTCCCATGGCCCACTTTTTCTTGGACTTCGTAGGGGCCTTCCCAGTTGGGTCCGAGGACTCCTACTCCCGGATCCTGTGTAGCAGGAAATACTCTCCGTAGGACAAGATCCCCAACTTCGAATGTACGGCTCTTGACTCTCGTGTTAAAGTGTCGGGCAATCTTGCCTTGGTACATTTTTAGTTGGACCTGCGACTGCTCCCGGAGCTCTTCGATCATGTCCAAGGACTCCTGGAGAAGGGCATGGTTCCGGGTAGGGTCGTAGGTATCTTGCCTGTGAGAGGGGATCATAGTTTCTACTGGGATGACGGCCTCGCAACCGAAGGTCATGGAATAAGGCATGTGCCCCGTCGAAGTTCTCTCTGTTGTGCGATAGGCCCAAAGTACTCGCGGAAGTTCTTCCGGCCAGTGAGCCTTGCAGGCTTGGAGTTTTTTCTTCAACGTGGTCTTTAATATTTTGTTTACAGCTTCCACTTGCCCATTAGCCTGGGGTCTGGCGACTGCGGAAAAGCTTTTGATAATTCCATGCGAAGCACAGAAGTTCGTGAAGTGTTCACTGTCAAATTGCTTTCCGTTGTCGGACACAATTTTTCGTGGAAGCCCAGAACGACACACTATATTCCTGATGACAAAGTCCAGTGCTTTTTTAGATGTGACCGTGTTCATAGGTTCAGCTTCAGCCTATTTGGTGAAGTAGTCTACCGCGACTATGGCATACTTCACTCCACCCTTTCCAGTTGGGAGGGAACCTTCTAGGTCAATACCCCAAACGGCGAACGGCCAGGGGCTGGTCATTAGGGTAATTTCTGTAGGCGGCGCTCGCGGAACCTTGGCGTACCTCTGGCACTGCTCACATTTCCTGACATAATCCACACAATCCTTCTTCATGGTGGGCCAGAAGTATCCTTGTCGAAGGATCTTTTTGGAGAGGCTCAGCCCGGAGGTATGATCGCCACAGAAGCCTCCGTGAACCTCATGGATGATGGTGCTGACTTCGGTTCCAGCAACACACCTAAGGAAGGGTATGGACAACCCCCTGCGGTAAAGCTTTCCATCCATAACCACGTATCGGGGAGCTTGATATTGGAGATTCCTTGCGTCAGTTTTATCAGTGGGGAGCTCTCCGGTGGTGAGAAATCTGAGGATGGGTCCTATCTAGGAGTGCGAATGTTCGATGATGGCATTTATCCTTCGTGTCTCAGTACTGGGGGCTTCTAAGTGCCCGATGGGGACTAAGCCATACTGTTCAATCTCCGGGTCCGTTGCAAGCTTGGCCAGCGTGTTCGCGAGTGAGTTCTGGTCCCGGGGGACCTGGCAGATTTGGTAGCCTTTGAAATGCTGCAGTAGGTCGCGGGAGAGAGACACGTAGGCAGCCATCCTTTCGCCTTTCGTCTGGTATTCCCCGGATATTTGGTTTACCACAAGTAGGGAGTCGCTGTATACTTCGATTTTTTGGGCTCCGACTTCTCTGGCCAGTCGTAATCCAGCTAACATGGCTTCGTGTTCTGCCTCGTTGTTGGATGCTGGGAACGCGAAACGGATGGCGCTCTGGAGCTGATGCCCTTGGGGAGATATTAGGATGACCCCCGCTCCAGCTCCTTTTTCATTTGAGGCTCCGTCTACATAGACCTTCCATGTGGGAAGTTCCGGGACAGGATCTTCCGGGAGGTCATTCATTCCTGAGCATTCCACAATAAAGTCCGCGAGAGCTTGACCTTTTATGGAAACACGTGGTTGGTAGTGGACGTCGAACTGGCTCAGTTCCATGGCCCACTTAAGCAATCTGCCAGAAGACTCGGGCTTCTGCAAGACTTGTCGGAGAGGGTGGTTGGTGAGTACTTTGATGGTGTGCGCCTGGAAATATGGCCTCAGCTTTCGTGAAGCAATTAGCAAGAAGAGGGAGAGTTTCTCGATCATTGAATATCTGGACTCGGCGTCCAATAACCTCTTGCATACGTAATACACAGGGAGCTGGATACGGCCATCTTCCCGGACGAGAGCGGCACTCACTGCGTGCTAGGTCACAGCTAAGTATAAGAACAACGCCTCTCCTTCGACAGGTTTGGACAGAATGGGAGCTCGGGTTAAATGTTCTTTGAGGTGTTGGAAGGCTGCTTTGCATTCGGGGGTCCACTCGAACTTCTTGTTTCCTCGCAACACATTGAAGAAGGGGATACACTTGTCAGTGGCCTTGGATACGAAGCGGCTGAGAGCAGCTATCCTTCCGGTAACGCTCTGGACATCCTTATGTTTCCGGGGGGAAGGCATATCTATGAACGCCTTTATTTTCTCAGGGTTGGCTTCCACTCCGCGGGAGCTGACAATGAAACCGAGGAACTTCCCAGACGAGACCCCGAAAGTACATTTCTTTGGATTCAGTTTCATCCCGTACTTTCGGATCACGGCGAAAGCTTCCTCAAGGTCGTCACTGTGGTCCCCGGAGGTCTTGGACTTTACCAACATGTCGTCCACGTACACCTCCATGTTCCTCCCCAGTTGGTCCTTGAACATTCTGTTTACTAGATGCTGGTACGTCGCCCCAGCATTCTTCAAACCGAAAGACATGACCACGTAACAGTAGACACCCTTGTCCGTGAGGAAGCTGGTGTGTTCCTGGTCCGCGACATGCATCTTGATCTGGTTGTATCCGGAGTACGCATCCATGAAGGATAAGAGTTCATACCCGGAAGTAGCGTCTACCATCTGATCGATTCGCGGAAGAGGGAAACAATCTTTCGGGCATGCCTTGTTTAGGTCCGTGAAGTCAATGCACATTCTCCAAGACCCATCGGGTTTCGGGACCAGAACTGGGTTGGCCAACCACACGGGATAGTGCAACTCCTGGAGAAAGCCTATGGACATCAACTTGTCCACTTCAGCTTTGACGGCTTCGGCCCTCACTGGGTCCAACGGCCTCCTCTTTTGGCGAATTGGAGTTGCAGATGGGTCTATGTTGAGTGCGTGGCACGCAACATTGGGATTAATCCCCATCATATCAGCGTGGCACCATGCCAGGATATCCTGATTATCCTTCACAGTGGCCACGATCTTATCTCGAATGGCCGACGGCAGGTTTTTCCCCACCTGAATGACTTTGGTGGGTTCTCCCGGGTTGAGGATCACCTCTTCGACCTCCTCCATCGGCTCTATTGCTTTCTCGATTCCCACTCTTGGGTCGAGTTCGTCAAAGTATGCCTCCTGAGCACCCCCAGTTTCTGGTAATTCTTCCGCCAAAGGAATGGCAGCAAACGTCTCTTGGACCGTGTAAACGGATCGGACGGAGACGTTATAACAGCTCCGTGCACTTCGTTGGTCTCCTCGGAGGGTGCCAATACGCCCATCGTCGCATGGAAACTTCAAACATAAGTGGCGTATCGAGGTTATGGCCCCACAATCGATTAGGACCGGTCGGCCTAAGATGGCATTATACGCCGTGGGGCAGTCGACCACCACGAATGTGGTATGCTTGAAGGCACAAGCGTCGCTTTCTCCTCTGAGGGTGACTGGAAGTTGAATTTTTCCTAATGGCATGAGTGCGTCCCCATTGAACCCTTGAAGCTGGATGGGGCATGGGGCCAGGTCTGTCTCAGTTAATCCGATTGCGTGGAAGGCCGCTTTGAAGAGGATGTTTACGGAGCTTCCGTTATCGACCAAGATCCGTGAGACCTTCTTATTGGCAATCTGGGCTTCCACCACGAGGGGATCGTTGTGGGGGAAGTGCACTTGTCGAGCATCGTCCTCCGTGAAGGTGATGGGAAGATCCATCATTCGGGGACGTTGAGCAGGTGATTGAACCAAGGCGCACATCTCCCCGGTGTGTTCTAACTCCCTCAAGTACCTCTTCTGGGAGTTGCGGGTGCTTCCGGAAAGGTGCGGTCCTCCGAAAATGGTGGCTACGTGTCCGTCAATGGGTGGTGGAGCAAGGCCGGGCGGGTATGGGTTGCCAGGCCCTGGAGCCAACAAGGCAATGGGTGCCGGAGCGGCTGGAGCAGGAACCGCTGGGAACTGAGACCCGAGAGCTTGGGGGTGACCGGCTCCAGGAGCGCTAGCGGTCCCCCTCTGTCCCGGGGAATATGCAGCTCCATGAACTACCCCCTGTCCGGGATAGATAATGGGTATCCTCACCCACTGACCGAGGTGTCCCGCTCTTGCCAGGGACTCGATCTCATCCTTCAGCTGAAGGCACTCGTTCGTGGTGTGCCCCACGTCTCCGTGGAACTCACACCTTTTATTGGAGTCTCGCGGACGCCTTCCTCCGTGAGACACTTTCGAGGGCTTCCTGTAGTTGACCATATTACAGGTCGCCCGATAGACATTCTCTCGCGAGTCTATCAAACTGGTATATTCCGTGAACTTGGGCTCATAGTCCTTCCGGGGCTTCTTTGAATGGTCTCCCCGGTTGGAGTTTCTTCCGCTTCGTTTGCTTCGCGATTGGCTCAAATTTCGTTCTGGGGCTTCCGCTTGCGGCTGCGGCATGCCAGGAGCGATACTACATCCGGTTTGTACAGCTCCGTACCCAGAGAAATGGGTTTGACTCGGCGTCTGAGCAGACGCGGAAGGCCCATACACACTTGGAGTGAATTGGGCTCCTGGAAGCGTGAGGGTTGGTGCGGGAGCTTGCAAAGCAAATCTCGGCGCAGTCACGGAAGGCGTTGGAGCTGGGGGAACTCCAAAGGCCTGCTGGTAGGCATCCTCAAGGTTGATGATTCCCTGAGCCTTTGACATGAATTCGGACAGCGTTTCTGCCCGTCTCCTCTGCATTTCCCCCCATAGCAGGGAGCCGACAGTAAGGCCCGATTGAAGGGCGATCAGCTTCATGTCATCGCTGACCTTGGTCTTTGCAGCAGCTTCCATCATTCTCTGAATGAAAGCTTTGAGGTTCTCAGTGGGTTGCTGCTTGATGTTGGTTAAGGAACCAACCTCCATGTCGTGGTCGCGGGCAGCAATAAACTGCCTCCTGAACGCGGACTGTAGCTCGTTCCAACTGTGGATTGATCCGGGAGCTAATCTTTTCCACCAGTCCTCCGCAGACTTGGTAAGGGTGAGTGAGAAGCACATGCATTTGGCGTCCTCACTGACACGCGCCACTTGCATCATTTTGTTGTATTTAGCTAGGTGGGTACGCGGGTCTGTCCTCCCATCATATAATTCTATGTGGGGCATTTTGAAGTTATCCGGGAGGGACGTTTCCGCGATCCTCCGAATACATGGTTCCGGGTCTTCCTCCTCAGAGTCTGACAGGGCCCCACTTTGCTTCCGGACCAGCTTGGTCAAGGCAGCAATCTGTTCCTCGAGCCTCTTTGTATCACTCTCCGGGAGGTCACGTCCCCGGAGCTTGTCATTAATATGATTTCGGAGGTCATCTCCGCGAGGCCGGGCCTTTTCTCCTTTGGCCTTTTCATACTTGGCCTCCAACCTTCTTCTTAGGTCCACCGTGGACCAGCTATCTTCGGAGTGCGAGTTCGCAGCCCGACCATCCTGGTTGACGGAATCACTGGGGCGGTTGTTCCTTCCCCTAGGCCTGGGTGCCTTAGCACCGGGCCCTTTAGGCACGGAGTGCCCCCTTGGGGTTGAAGGACGTCTGGGCTTAGGAGCGCCCGAGACCTTCTGTGCGCGGGGAGGGGAGGGGGCAGTCGGCCTTGTGATTCACGCCTTTAGGAGGTGCAGGGGCGTCAGCGCGTACAGGCTCTCCAACTTTTTCTTTGCCCTTGTTAGGGGCGGCTTTGGATGGTCCAGCAGCGGCTGGATCCGGCATAGCGGCATCAGCACCACCTAAAACAGAGGCGTCCTCGTCCGAGTCGCCTAGGTCTCCGAACTTGCTTTGGAGGCGCTCCATCATGCGCTGCATTTTTTCGGAGAGGCGCTCCTGCTCAGCAAGCTTGGCTTTGGTGACCTCCAGTTCTTCGGCTACTTGGACCAGTTCTGGGTCCTTCTCATAGTAGCAGCCGTCCTTGTAATAACCGTCTTGGACATACTCTTCCTCGTCTTCTAAGTATGTTGTATCTTCGGTACTGACCCGATTCTGGCAGGATGTCGGGTCTTCACCTTGGTAATCCAAGGGTTCGCTTTGCACCACATCTTCCATCGCAGTATCGGGGTTGACCGTAGCATTTTTGTCAACAACGGATTTTCTCGTAGTCACCATCTCTTTAGCACGAAGTGAATACAAAATACGTACACAGAAAAAGAGCTGATTAACAACTTCCTACAGCTCTCAATGAAAGCACCAAAATGTTTACTGAGTTTTTCGGAAACGAATACAAACAGAATAATAAAAAGATAAGAACTGTAAAAGTGCTGAAATGTAACTAAACAAACAGCGTTTTTATGTGGTTCAGGCGTTAACGAGCCCTAGTCCACGAGTCGATGTTATTATACTTGGAAAGGATTACAGTAAGATGGCTGATGTACAAGAACTTCACACACTCACAATGTTTCTCTCGGGTTCTCTTGATGAAGAAGAAGCTAGAGAGATTTTAGCAGAATTCTTGCTATGTGATTTGTTGGCCATCCCTCTTCTTGTAAAATGAAGGGGTCTTTATAGCTAGGGTTTCGGATTAGGGTTTTTCTCTATGTACATGAGTCTTAATTACACCAGCCATAAATAGGGGATACAATTACTGTAGTAGCATGGCTACAAGGCTCTATGTGGGTATATTTACGTGAAAGTATGGGGAACACACAAAGTCAGTCGTCTTTTCCAAGTTGTCAGCGGAACAGTAGGAGAAAAGGTACCCTTAGCCGTGCTGGGATGTGTGCGGCTTTGACCTGACGGGCGTGTCAAGCGGGATCCTGTGTCAGGCGGATATCATTCCAAATATGCCTCCTCCAGGACTCGACCGTTTGGTTTTGTTCCGTGCGAGGCACAGACCTGTTTCCGCGGAGGCCACTCGAAGAGCTTCTCCTAGAAGGGGCTTCCCCGAAGGATACCCCTTCGGGAGTCCGGGAGAGTTGACGAGTTTCTGTGTTGTGTTTGCTTGGAAGAGTAATCCGAACACTAATCGGGAGAGGCGAAGCCTTTCTGTCCATCCGCGAGCTCTGGTCACCTACCGTGAAAGACATCGATAATTCTGCTTCCCCAAGGACATCAATCTAAACGCTATCCGGAAATCTGGATAACACCAGGGATCACTTGCCACGTCATCAATGCTAATTTTTTGGATAACATTTGCCCCCCAAGTTTATTGACCACGAGCAGTAAATATACTTCCCCGGCTAGTACAGTGACCCTTCGGATGGTTGCTAACTGCTTCAGGAAATTCCCTCTCACAGGGGTTTCCATCATACGTCCTACCGCAGACCAGAGGGCTAACCTCCCCGGAGGTGCAAACAGCGCCTGGTCCCGGTATCACATTGAGGCGGGAGCTTATCTCCCTCTTCATCCTTTCAATGAGGGGGTGGCCAACTATTTTGGTGTTGCCCCCTTCCAAATCACTCCGAACGGATATAGAATGTTGGCCGCACTCTATATTCTGTATAAACTTAAGAAATGGCCAGAGCCTACGCCTCATGAGGTTAACTATCTTTTTGACCTCAAATCCAACCCGCAACAGCATGGAATGGGTTTCTTCCATTTTTTTCACCAGGAGACCAACCGAACATTCCTGAGTGACACCACACACATCTCGAATGTGGGGCAGTATAGTAAGGAGTACTTCCTAACCCCGGACATAACCACCAACAACCTGGCCTTCACTCGAGGAGGTAAGTGCTTGTCTTCGACTGGTTGATACTTTTCATCGAGGTATTCCATTGCTTTTTTCTCAAACTGTAATCTGTTTTTCAGGCCCATGGTTACGTCCGACCCCAACACCAGACATGGTGTTGAGGTCCAATACTCTGGCCAGGATGTCCGACGCAGCAAAAAGCGTCAAGACCCTGGTAACTGAAGAAAACTTGAGGCTGTCTGGCCTCCTGGCTCCTCGCCATGAAACTAGAGGGTCCGTGGTGGACGAAGCCACTGCTGAGGGGGTTCCCGAGCAGCAACCTCCTGCGTCTCCTCCCTGGAGGAGGCCAACGGGGGTTACAATCAGGGAGCCCATGGGCAATCCTCCCGCAGAAAGACCTTCTGCTCCCCAAGGCAAGGGGAAACAAAAGGCCAAAGAGCCTATTGTGGACTTGGGAGACTCTTTTGATGATAACGGTAAAGTTATTTCGCTTTTAAACGGTTTTCCTATTCCCTGTCACTTGTTTGACGGGGAGGGTAACTTTACATATGCTCCAAATCTATGGCCAGAATTCTTCTTGCCAGATAATGAGTATATGACTAATAGAGTCAATAGTGTAGCGACCAGTAGTTGTAGCTCGGGTATTCACTTTGTTACCTCTTTTCTGTTGTATAATAACTTTTCATCTGCCTCTTGTCTTATTATTTTCCTGTGTTTACTTGCATGCAGATATGTCCACTCCCAATATCTTTGACATGTACCAGGCCGAGGAGGAAGAGGAGGATCCCCAACTCCAGTGGAGGTCCAAGAGGAGAACTGGTGAATCCAGCCGAGGTCCTCCAGCCAAGAAGGGTTGAACAGAAGACCCTCCTCAGGACGCACCAACTGGGCAAACTCATGCACATCCACCAGCTCCTACAGAGAAGCAGACCCCTCTTGCCTCGCCAAATCCTCCGGCTGCGACCGCCAGAGAGGAAATTACTCGTGAAGAAGCTCTCGGGGCCAAACTCATGAGCCGTGCCTTTCGATCATCCAAGGATCGCCTTGAACGCATCGGTAAAAGCGACCGAGTCAAGGATGCAATGGTCGAGGCTGAAAACATGGGGGTCGACCAGATTCTGAACAGGACTCTGAACGAAATCTCCAGCGTAAGTACTTCTTCATTGCTTAAGCCTTAGTATTTTATTCTTCACGGCAGGCTCTAAATTTTTCTTTTATTCACAGGCCTTGCTATCTGCCACCACCGCTCGCACCCGTGCCCAAGCCTCCATCGACCAGGCTCGGGCAAAAGCCATTGAAAGGTATCAGGTGAAGGCAGCCGAAGAGCTTTCGGCTGTAGAGGCTAGGCACGCCAAGGAGTTGGAGGCAATGGTTTGAGAGAGGGACGCTGCGGTGACAAAACTATCAGAGGCTGAAGCTGCAAAAGAAGCCGCGATAAAGTTGAGGCAGCAGTATCGAGATTCCAGCCAAACCCACCTTGGCGAAATCAAGCATTTGGAAGAGACACTCAAATCCAAGGAGAAGGCTATTGTCACTCTTGGAGGAAAGGTGAAGCAGCTGGAGCTTGACAACTCCAAAAATCTGGAAAAGTACAAGAGGACGACGCTTCGATGTTTCTACAACTTCTGGAAACATAATCAGGGTGCCGACTATAGCTATCTTTCGGAGGAAGTCAGGACTGCTGAGTTGGCTCGCTGCACTGCCCAACTGGCTGAAGAGGAGGCAAGACTGAGTATCCCTGCCTCTCCAAGCATTGTTGGTGTAGAAGAAGAAGAAGAAGTTGTCGAGGACGCGACCAACCAGGATGCTGCTC
Organism: Humulus lupulus; assembly: GCF_963169125.1. Taxonomy (NCBI): domain Eukaryota; kingdom Viridiplantae; phylum Streptophyta; class Magnoliopsida; order Rosales; family Cannabaceae; genus Humulus; species Humulus lupulus. Next base: position 163,782,077 of record NC_084794.1, on the reverse strand, counting down.
AGGACCCTCCAACCCCAAATGCCTCTTAAACTTTTCTCTTATTTTTTCTTTCTTTTTGGCTACACGACCCATGGGTCGTGATGTAAAGAAAATAGTTTCTGTTTTTTAAACTTTGCTGCATGGGCAGTAAATCTTTTTTTCTTTTACTCGAAAAATTACATCCAAGCAGTGATGCTTGCGGTGTAAAAGCTTAAATCTTGATGCTATAATATTTTTATTTATTATAACATGTGTCCGTATGACCGAACTTAGCATAGTACTTTGGCATGATTTCACAAAATATAAATTTTGAAAAATACTCTAAGTACCCTAGCATGCTTTCACTTATTTTGTTCATGTGTTTACATACCTTGCGAGTATGCTTTGCTATCGATGTGCCTTATATGCCCCCCAAGTGATCGAGGAGCTTTAGGTCCTTGGTCACTTGCCTTGACCATGGCCTGTTCGAACATTGCTGTTCGTGTGAAAAATGATACTTGTAATACAGCAAAACAACACACGTAATGAACAAATACTTGTAAATGTAAATTCACAATGGTTGGCAAGAATGACTGGCTGCGCATAGTCCCTTATAATCTCGTATTAATAATGGAGTAAACATGTCTTTACGAGTGATTCTATAATAGAACCTTACATATATGAGCAGTTAGCCATACAGCGTGGCTAACCCTCTTTGCAAAACTTGTAAAAATTAAAAATTTAATACAAGCCAGTCCTTTAAAAAGGACTGTTTACTGATAATACTTGCGCAGGTGTTCTCCATTCCAATAGCGTGGAACGAGATCTCCGTTTAAGCGTGCAAGTTTGTACGTGCCTGGATGAAGGACTTCTTCAATCTGGTAAGGTCCTTCCCAATTAGGTCCGAGCACTCCAGCAGTAGGGTCGCGGGTATTTAAGAAAACTCGTCGTAGCACCAAGTCACCGACGTTGAATTTTCTTTCTTTAACTTTGGAGTTAAAGTACCGAGCGACTTTTTGCTGGTATGCAGCAACTCGAAGTTGAGATTTCTCTCGTATCTCATCAATTAAGTCTAGGGACTCCATCATTAGCTGGTTGTTCTGATCCTGGTCGTAAGTCAAACGTCGATGTGAGGGGGGATTTAACTCGACAGGTAACATAGCTTCATATCCACAGGCTAAGGAAAATGGGGTATGTCCTGTTGCTGTTCGGTGGGACGTTCTATACGACCAGAGGACTTCAGGCAGCTGTTCTGGCCACGCTCCTTTAGCTTCATCAAGCCTTTTCTTCAGGGTGTCTTTAAGAGTTTTGTTTACGACTTCGACCTGCTCGTTTGCTTGGGGGTGCGCAACTGAAGAAAAGCTTTTGATAATTCCATTCCTTTCCTAGAAATCAGTGAATAAGTCGCTGTCGAATTGGGTCCCGTTGTCTGAAACTAGCTTCCTGGGCAAACCGTATCGACATACAATGTTCTTGATGACGAAGTCAAGAGCTTTCTTGGTCGTGATGGTTGCGAGTGGTTCAGCTTCGGCCCATTTGGTGAAGTAATCAACTACCACAACTGCGTACTTTACTCTGCCTTTCCCTGTAGGCAGGGATCCAATCAAATCTATCCCCCATACTGCAAATGGCCACGGGCTCTGCATCTGCTTCAGTTCGTTTGGAGCTGCTCGTGGAATCTTGGAGAATCTTTGACATTTGTTGCATCTTCGTACATACTCAATCGAATCCGCGTTCATCGTTGGCCAGAAGTAGCCTTGCCTTAGAATCTTTTTTGTCAAACTCTGCCCCCCAGCGTGATCCCCGCAGAAGCATTCATGCACCTCTTTCATGAGTTCCTTAGCTTTTTCTGGTGTAACGCACCTGAGTAGTGGCATTGAATATCCTCTTCGGTACATAACACCATCGACCAGTATGTACCTAGCGGCTCGCCTTTGTAGAGTTCTGGTTTTGTTTCTATCTGCTGGCAGCGTACCATTTGTCAGATACTCCACATAAGACGCCATCCATGTATCCTCCATGCGAATCTCCATATTGGCTTCGGCCGCTTCTATGCTTGGCTTACTCAGTCTTTCTACTGGAACTATGTTCAAGGTGTCAGCATCCTTTACGCTCGCAAGTTTAGCCAAGGCGTCTGCATTTGAATTCTGGTCTCGCGGAATTTGCTGGAGGGTGTACTTCGTGAACTGGGCTAGCAGGTCCTTTGTTTAATTCAAGTAAGCCATCATCTTTAAGCCTCACACTTGATATTCTCCTAGGACTTGATTCACGACCAGCTACGAGTCACTATAAATATCAAGCACCTTTATGCTCATATCTATGGCCATTCTCAATCCAGCGAGGAGTGCTTCGTATTCTGCTTCGTTGTTCGATGCGGTGAAGTCGAACCTGATGGCGCAGTGAAATCAATGCCCTTCCGGCATTATCAATATCACTCCCGCTCCAGCATGGGATTCGTTGGATGAACCATCCGTGAATAGCTTCCACGAAGGAGTTTTGTCTTGAGGCATGGGCGCTTCAGGCTGTTCGCACTGCTCACTGTCTGGGAGTTCGGTAAACTCCGCAATAAGATCGGCCAAGACTTGTCCCTTTACTGCTGCTCGCGGTGAATAAGTTATATCGAACTGCCCTAGTTCGACTGCCCATTTTAACAATCGCCCAGTTGCCTCAGGTTTTTGGAGGACTTGCTGAAGGGACTTGTCAGTTAGAACTATGATAGGATGGGCCTGGAAGTAAGGATGTAACTTCCTAGAGGCTAGAATTAAGTAATATGCTAACCTTTCGATTGGCGGATATCTTAATTCTGCACCGATCAGCCTCTTGCTGACATAGTAGACTGCTTTCTGTATGCCTTCTTCCTCCCGTACAAGTACCACGCTAGCAGCAACTTCTGTAACTGCCAGATAAATAAACAAAGTTTCTCCTTCGATCGGTTTTGACAAGATGGGAGGTTGTGCCATATGAGCTTTCAAGGCCTGGAATGCTTGCTCGCAGTCTCCCGTCCATTCAAACTTCTTATTCCCCCTAAGTAGATTGAAAAAAGGAACACACTTGTCTATCGATTTCGAAATGAATCTACTTAGGGCTGCGATCCTCCCGGTTAAACTTTGTACATCCTTGATCCTCTCCGGCGACTTCATGTCGATCAGGGCTTTTATCTTGTCGGGGTTGGCCTCGATTCCTCTTGAATTTACAATCTCGTATTAATAATGGACTAAACATGTCTTTACCAGTGATTCTATAATAGAACCTTACATATACGAGCAGTTAGCCATACAACGTGGCTAACCCTCTTTACAAAACTTGTAAAAATTAAAAATTTAATACAAGCCAGTCCTTTAAAAAGGACTGTTTACTGATAGTACTTGCGCAGGTGTTCTCCATTCCAATAGCGTGGAATGAGATCTCCGGCGACTTCATGTCGATCAGGGCTTTTATCTTGTCGGGGTTGGCCTCGATTCCTCTTGAATTTACAATAAACCCCAAAAACTTCCCTGATCCAACTCCAAAGGAACATTTGAGGGGATTTAACTTCATTTGGTACTTGTTTAACACATCAAAGCATTCTTGTAAATCCCTCACATGTCCTTCTGCCTTCTTAGACTTTACCAGCATATCATCCACGTATACCTCCATGTTTACACCGATTAGCTCCTTAAACATGTGGTTGACTAGCCGTTGGTAAGTCACACCTACATTTTTCAGTCTGAAGGCCATGACTCTGTAACAGTATAAGCCCATATCGGTCTGGAAGCTGATGTGATCCTCGTCAGGGGGATGCATGCTAATCTGGTTGTAGCCTGAATATGCATCCATAAATGAGAGGATCTCATGTCCTGCAGTTGCATCGACCAGTTGGTCGATCCTCGGGAGTGGGAAGCAGTCTTTTGGGCAGGCTTTATTGAGGTCTGTAAAATCCACGCAGGTCCGCCAGTTGCCGTTAGGCTTGGCGACCAGTACCGGATTGGAGACCCACGATGGATAAAATGCCACCCGAATGAACCCATTCTCCTTTAGCCTTTCGACTTCTTCTTTTAAGGCTCTTGATCTATCTTTATCGAGCAGCCTTCTCTTGTGTTGCACGGGTGGAAAGGTCTTATCTATGTTCAGGACATGGCTGATTACTGCAGGATCTATCCCAACCATGCCTTTATGCGACCAGGCAAAAACCTCCTGGTTCTTTCGCAAGAATTCTACGAGTGCATGTTTCGTGGTAGGCTCTAAGTTTTTCCCAACCTTTACGACTCTGGTTGGGTCTTCTTTGTCGAGTTGGACCTCCTCCAGGTCCTCGACGGATCCAACATTTTCTTCAAAATCCCCAAAGCGAGGATCTAAATCGCGATCCTCACTTTGGGCAACACCCTATTTGGTAACCTCATCACCGGATTGGGCTGGTGTGTCAACTGCCATCTGCAACCTATTAGAGGGAGTGCGCTTCTTCGCCTTTGTGATCGAGGCGTTATAGCATTCTCTGGCTTCCCTCTGGTTCCCCAGCACGCACCCTACCCTTGCGTCTATTGGGAACTTCATGGTCAAGTGCCACATAGAGATGACGGCCCGTAGATCAACCAATATAGGCCTCCCAATGACAGCATTGTACGCCGAAGGACAATCGACCACTACAAAAGTGGTGAGTAATGTCCTTGTAGTAGGCGCTGTACCTGTCATCACTAGGAGTTTGATTAATCCTGTGGGGGTGAGTCCTTCCCCAGAGAAGCCGTATATCGTTTGGTTGCATGGCTCCATGTCCTTGACGAACAGTTTCATGCGTTCTAGAGAAAACTTATACAGGATATTCACTGAACTTCCTGTATCGACTAGCACTCTCTTCACCATCATGTTTTCCATCTGGATATCCACGACCAGCGGATCGGAATGTCGGAAACGGACATGCTGGGCATCGCCATCAGAGAAGGTTATCTCACCTTCCTCTGACCGAGCCTTCTTAGGAGCGAGGTCCTCCACATTCATCATCTCGATGTCCTGGTCGTGGCGCAGGGTTCGAGCATACCGTTCCCTGGCCTTTCCGCTACTTCCCGCGAGGTGCGGGCCTCTACAGATGGTTAATAATGTGCCAGTCACGGGGGCAGGCTGTAAGGGTGGCGAGCGTTGGCGCGTGGGCGCTTGCTCGTTGCTACCCGGAGCTTCTCGTTGGGAATTTCCCGAGGCCCGTACGTATCTTCTCAAGTGTCCTTGTCTAATAAGGAACTCGATTTCTTCTTTCAACTGGTTGCATTCATTGGTGTCGTGTCCTTAGTCGTTATGATAACGACAGAACTTGGTTGTATCTCTCTTCAAAATATCCTTCCGAATGGGACCAGGTTTCTTGTAAGGCACACTAGAACTTGTGGCCTGATAAACCTCTCCCCGAGACTCGACGAGGGCAGTGTAGTTATTGAACCTCGGTTCATAACGATTACCCTTGGCTCGTTTATTGTCGGAGGTGGAAGGCTCATTGTGCGGCCGTTTTCCACCATTTTCACCATTGCCGTTATCGTTCCCGTTGCCTTTGCCGTTGCCATTGGGTTTGGACCCATTGGCGGCTTTCGCGGGTTCGGTAGCCTTCTTATCCTTGCTTGAGGTCTTTCCATCGTCGGCAATGGCTTCTTCGAGCTTGATGTAACGATCAGCTCGATCCAAGAACTCCTAGGTGGTTCTAACCCCATCTTTACGAAGGCTCTTCCAGAGGGGCGAACGTCGTTTTACTCCTGCAGTTATAGCCATCATTTTTCCTTCGTCTCTGACCGTTTTCGCTCCGGCTGCTACTCGCATAAAACGCTGGATGTAATCCTTCAGCGATTCCCCATCTTGCTGGCGGATTTCCACCAACTGGTTTGCTTCGGTCGGATGCACATGACCTGCATAGAACTGCCCGTAGAACTCCCTTACGAACATTTCCCAGGAAACTATGCTTGCAGGAGGGAACTTAAAAAACCATTCCTGTGCTGCTTCAGAAAGTGTTGCAGGGAAGATCCTGCACCGAGCGTCTTCGGACACTTTCTGAATGTCCATCGGAATTTCAAACTTGTTGACATGGGACACTGGGTCCCCATATCCGTCAAAGTTTGGGAGTGTAGGCATTTTGAACTTGCTCGGGGTTTCGGTATTAGCTATCCTTTGTACAAAAGGAGTGCCTTTCCTCCTATCATGGTCGATGCAGGATGTCCTTCCCCCGACCAGCTGTTGCACTGCCTGGTTGAGGGCGTCTATCTGGGCCTGTACAGCGGTAGGAATCGCCGTGGCCTTTGTTACTGGAGGGACATTCTCGCCATGCCGCTCATGGCGGTCGTTGAGTACATCTCTTAGGTCCTCTTCTCTTCTCCGTTGCTCGCTACCCCCGAGCCGATTGAAGACATTATTCTGTTTAGGTTGCCCCCCAGCGTCCCGTCTGTTGGGCTGGTCATCTTGGGGTACATGGCTCTTTCCTTTACCTCTTTCTTCGTTCCTCCTACCAGCATCTCCCTTGCCTGAGTCGGCCTCATTATATCTGTGGCCGTCTCTGAACCTCGACTGGCTATGGTGGGATCGAATGTTTCCTCTATTCCCGTCTCTGGCAGAAACGTCCTGAGCGTTAGAGGGTGGCCTGCGCTGGTCGCGGTGTCCCCATGCATTATCATGACGTGGGGGACCTTGGACCGCAGAGCCTAACTCTGAGTCCCTCCTGTTACCAGGAGGGTACTGACCTCTGTTCGGTAGGTTTGGCCCATCATCCCAATGGCGTCTAGGACTACGAGGCTGATGCTCGGCCCTATTCTGCCTTTGTTGCAGGGGATTACCCCGAGCAGCTTGGGATGGTGGCTGTGCCTCAGGGTTAAGCGGGACATCGTCATGGGGCATCTGAGGCTATTCGGGCCTTTGCAGACTTGAAGGCCGGATTGGTGGGCTAGGATTGGGACCCTTCTGAGGTGGCCATTCACAGGTTGGTCAGGCTGCGAGGCAGGTGCAGCTTGATTTCTAGCCAATAGCAAGGCTCCCTCGAGGGCTGCCATGGCTTTACTCTGGCGGTGATCCACCTTCGCCTGTCTCTCACTCAATTCCACGCGCTGCCGATCATTCTCCTGCTGCTGCCGCGCCATAACTTCAGCGGCAGTCTCCTGACTGGTTCTCAGACTAGCCAGTTCTTCTTGCAACGCGCCCAGGGTACTTTTCAACGTTGCATCATCCATTTCCTCCTCCTCAAAATCCAGTTGCGGCTCATCCTCCGCCATGCTTGCAGGAGGAGGAGGAGGTGGCGGGTTCGAAGGTGCAGCGGCGGCTGCCTGTCCGGTTTTCTTTCCAGCTTTCGCCATTAGTTTTCTCAACAACGATAAATCAAGCTCTCAATGAAAGCACCAGAATGTTGACCCAAGATTTGGCCAACGGACACGGAGTCAGAATATACTTGATATGAATGAAAGTATTGAGAAGAACGTAATGACAAACGTAAATAAGACACAGTATTTTATAGTGGTTCGGCCCCAGGATCTGGTAATGACCTACGTCCACTTAGAATGATATTGATATAAGAATCAGAATAGTGATCAAAGAACTAGGGTTCAATGAGTTTCACTAATCTCTCAAGAACAATACAATATTCCTAGGAGAATTATTATAGTCTCAAATGATTCAAAAGCCAAAAGTCCCTTCCTTGAGCTATCTCTTGCTATTTATAGGCTCAAGGGGGATTACAAAAGATTGTTACAGATATTCTTTCCTGAATAAACGGATACTCAGGAGATTGTGTGAGATAAATTCGGGATCGTCAAAGATCTTCCCATTAATGTTGCCTTGTATGCGGAACTATTGACCAGCCTGGTCTCAGGTAAGACTGACTCATTTATTGCTACCAATACGTCTTCTGGTCGATACTCTAGCAGAACGTTTCCAGGTGTCAGCCACGTGTCCAGGGATCACTTTCCACGTCATCAATGCTAATTTTTTGGATAACATTAGATAAGGGAACTAAGGATGTTGAGTCATGTGTTGAGGATTTGGTCAATGCCAAATTATTTTTGTGAAATGGGTGAACAGAGTATTCAAAGATTATCTGAATTGGATTTGTTATTGTCTTGATCGACGGTGCAGTGATGTATTCTGGTTGGAACTTTGCCAAGGTTAAGGGACACCTTAGGAGTAGAGGTTTCCTTAGGCGACATGGTGGTACATGCATTTCAGGTTGAGTTCTACGCCTTTTACTGGTCAGAATCAGTTTATGAGTTGCTATGATACCTCAGTGACAGGAAAAATTTATTGTTTATGCATGATGTTGGTTAAGGATCTGACTAGAACTAGAACGGAGTTTCTAGTGGGCTAGGTAGCCAGTTGGATACTTGGAATTATTATCTCATAAAGGATCAAAGAAAGACAGTTAAGTAAACCCTAGATGGAAAGAATTGAAGGCAAAGTCTTAGCTTGATTTTACATTGTCTGGTATAAGTTTATTAAAATACAAGAATCAGATCTGGAATCTCATGGACCACGGAATTACATGGAAATTTTGGATGAATCTTATACTACTCTTTTGAACTTTTCATCCAGGCATCAGGAAAAAGGTACCAGAGTTTGAAGGTTTTATATTAGTGGCTTGGGATGGAGAGGGACATAATGGAATACATTACAAAGCTCTTAACCTGTTAATAAGTCAAGACAAGGTATCAGAAACTGGTAAGGCTATTACAGCCTTTGAGTATGTTACAATGGGAATAAGGAAATATCGCGATGGGTATTGCAGTGGGCTGCCAAGGTGGTTAGTCAGCGTTGGATGGTTGGGTCATTATGAACTAGCATTTGGGGTGAACTTGCTTTTATTGAATAAGGACGTTGTTTTACTTTCAGGTCTTAGAAGGGTTAAGAAAGACGATGAGTATATAATTGGAATTCAGTACGGCTGTTAATTTTCAGGCTGGTGGTAAATCAGAGAGAAAGGGAGTTATCCAATTATTGGAAGGACACTTTATGAGATGAGGTATGATAGAGGTTGTGTAGAACCCATTCGTTGGAACGAGATAAGTGAGATGTTATATTCGGATCCTGAGGTGGTTTAGGGGATTGTTGAGATTGTTAAAAGGATAGAGCTTGGAGGCTCACTTTTCAAAGTAAATGGAAAAGTTTTATTGAATTGGAAAACAGGAATATGGAATTCCAATGAGAAGATCGTATCCTGCTTAGGATATCATCAAGGATAAAGGAGTGAAGAACAAGTTGGACCCTAGAACATTAAGACTGTTTGGATTCGGGAAAGGATCAGTGAGGTTGCTTCTAAGTTGATAACAGTTTTGGCACTGTCGGTTGTACACGGTGTGTTTTGTACTCCAAGATGAGGACATGGGTTGGAGAAACTCATTTGTTGATTTATGGGAATTTGTAGCTAAAGATAGAGTTATTCTATATGGAGTGGTCAGTTCAGTTATGTGATAGAAAGAATAAGATTTTGAGGAACAAGATTGTACCTTGAGTTAAGGTAATGTTTTAGAAACAGTGAGATCAAGGAATGACCTGGGAAAAATTGGAATCAGTAGTGCGGAATTTATATTCCGGGCAGCTCAGATAAAATTTCGAGGATGAAATTTCTGTAAGGAGGGGATAGTTGTAACGACAAATTTCCTAATAAGGTTTAGGACCTTGATTAGGAGGCCGGGAGGGCCATAATTGATTATTTATGCTATTATATGATTATATGCATGTTTAGGTGGATCATATTATTATATGATGATAAATACATGCATATGGGTATATTTTGTTATAGGGGCATTTTGGTAATTTGGCCCGTTGAGGGCATAATTGTATAAATTGTATGTATATTGGTAGCTATTGTTGAGGCCACATTATAATGTGGATTTGTTCAAGCTTTTGGACATGAGATGATCATTGAGTATTAGTTAGCGGTTGGGTCATAACAGGGTTAAGTTCGGGGCTCGGGGTGAGTCCCGGGGGTAATTTGGTGATTAGAGCGTTGCCGGGAGTTAAGGGGTAACGGGATATGAATTATTGGTATTTGAGAATGTTGGGAATAACGGGAATTGGAGGGTGTTAATTATGATTAACGAGATAGGTGCGAAAGGACAATTTTGCCCTTGGTGGCTGTTAAGTATTTTAATTAAGCTTGAGGGCATTTAGATCATTTTACCTTTAAGGATATATATTGATACTTAGGCTGGAAAATAGTAGAAGGCTGTAGGAAAAACAGAGCATCTCTTCCTTCATCAACCGACTGCCATTTTCTTGCTTTTTTCTCCTTCAATTTTGAAGCTTCCTTTGAAGAATTAAGCTAGGGAATCAAGTGTTGAGGATCTAGGGTAGTGTTCCATCATTGAAGAGGAGTTCATACCGAGCTTGAGGTAAGATTCTAGCCACTAGAACTCTGGTTTTTTGCTGAGTTCAGTTGAGATTTTGAGTTTGAAAGTAGAGAATTCAATGGGGATTTTGGCAAAGTTTGGGTAGGTAAGATGCCTAGGACTAGTATATATGGTATTTGGGTTCATTTGGGGGTTTAAATGGTCTTTGGAAAATTCGAAGGAAGAATAACCAGGGCCATGTCTGCTTGGTCCTAGCGCTATAGCGCCCAGAGGGTAGCACTACAACGCTAGCCAGTGCAAAATGTCCTTGGTTGTAGTGTTGGGGCACTAGGGTGGTAGCGCTGTAGCGCTACCCTGTTTTCTCAGATGCATATTTTGGATGTTTTTAAGGGTTTTTGTCTCGGGGTTTCAATCCTTAAGGCTCAGGATCGAATCTACTCACTGTTTGGGTACAATTCGGGGTCTCGAGAGTGAGGTTTAGAGTAAGATTCATTTATTGGTATTTTCATTAATTGGATTCCATATTTGGTTATGACTAGGTGATCGCTAAGGGATTAAAAATCGATTGCTCTCAAGGGTCATTCGTAAAGTGTTTCTTGCTCAACGAGAGGTAAGAAAACTGCACCCGATTATGTGGTTAAGTTGGGACTAAGTGTTCCCTATATTTGTATTCATTATTATGTGATTGTGATGGGACTAAGAGCTCCCTATATCTGTATGATGTCATAAATGGTATTATGCCATGGGACATAAGATAAATGGCCTAAGGGTGCCGTAAATAATATTTGCGCACATGGCGCGGCTCGGACATTGGTAGCTAGGAAAGCTTATTAATCACTGAGCTCGGTTAAGCTGGCCGGAGTCAGTGGGTATTACACTGGGGGCAGCCTAAGTGAGCCGAAGACAGTGGGTTAAACAGAGGGAGCGGCTTAAGGGTGCCGACCCTAAATATTGTGTAATGATTGAGATAAACTGTTGATTATGCATTTGATTGTTGTTGCAATCTGATAAATATGATATGTTGATTATCTGGATGACAAATTGTTAAATTGTCGATTGATATCACTGAATAGGTGAATGTTATGAATTGCTGAATTCTTGGTTATGCATTGTGAGATATTTGGTTATTGATAATTGTCATACCATGCTGTTATGTTTTCTTGCTGGGCCTCGGCTCATGGGTGCTATGTGGTGCAGGTAAAGGCAAGGGTATGTAGATTCAACCATGAGTTGGAGAGCTCTGGGGGCGAGGTGTACATTGTCAGCTGCTCGGCCACCACGATCGAGGGATTGTACAGGGACGGAAACCTAAAATGTGTATTTTGCCATTAGAGTGGCTTGAGTTGTTTATAACTTCTGAAATTTTTGTAAATATGTCATTTAAACCCTGTTTTGAGATTTCGTGTGCTAAAATTTCGTTTTAAATAGAATAACCTGTTTATGACCAAAATCTTTTATTCCTAACCCAATTTAATGATGTTAGATTCACATTTTGTTTAAATGACTTGATTAGCAGGTCTTGCACTATTTTAAACAAACAATGTAACGGTCTTGGTTACCCAGGGAGTTACAAGGGAGAACTGCCCAGACAAACCAGTGTAATGACAAACTTCGTCGTAGTAAGCTGTTCCTCGGCCTTCAACGCGGTATAAAGGAGACCCTCCCTGAGAGAATTGAAGGCGATAACCTCTGTATACCCCTTGGCCATAAAATTTCCAACTCCTGGGGGAGTAGCGACCATGAAAGGGGAATAGAAAGAAGCAAGGGAATGTTATAAAATGTCCCTCCGCACAATCATAAAACCGACAGAACTAGTGCAAGCGATGGTAGTGCATGGGAATGCAAACCCGCATGAGTCCAATCCCAAAGTTACTAAGGAGATCAAAATAGATGGTGTGTGTACGCGCCTGAGAGGGAGCATTAGGTAAAGTTTCGCTTTTAGTGTGATAAATCAAAAGGGTTACCATAGTTAGCCCCCCAACATAGTTGTGAGTCCTCCCCTCAAAAGCAACTATAGATTAGAGGGGTAACCTAGATGCCCTAATATGAAGTAAGAACAATGTTGCCTATGTTTTCTAATTATTTCTAATGAATATGTTTTTTATTGGCATTCACAATTATTTACATAATACCCAACAATTGGAATTATCAAAGTGCATGAGCAAAATGATCAAAGTGCCCGACGAGATAAATCTCGCCAATCACTTGGGACCTAAAGGAGACCCATCAAAAGGTCCTACAGAAAGAGCCTCCTAATAAAGGATGATACATCCACGAGAGGAAAGACCTTAGGAAGAGCATCCACCAATAAGCCTAGAGCGGCCACCAAGCTGTCTAGCCAAAAAGGATACTAAAAGAGATCCTTGCAAAAATAGTACTATGCATAATGAAGAGAAGGACACTTCTCGCAAGAAATAATAAGCGCGCGCAAAAGTATATAAAAGGATGACTAGAACCCAAAGGGTCAACATATCCTTATAGATACAATCAAGGTACACCAAAGAGAGACCTATCAAACCCCTTCGTATGGGCTCAAAAGGACCTCAAGCATAGAGAAGAAAAAATAAATGATCACACACATATATAAATATATATATATATATAAATGAGAAAGAAAGTTGCGATAATGTGGCAGGACTTAGAAAAGTTAAAAAAAAAGGTTCAAATGAGCATACAACCAAATCGAATTAAAAGGTAAAAACTGTAGAAGCAAAATCTCAAGGCCTCCTGCCATGAGCATTCCACTCGGCCACCTTGGCGAGGGCATGCTCACCAATGGAGGAGAAATCGAAGTTAGGATTCTGCCTCCACATTCCAAATAGGGTGCGCTCTATGGACTTGTACTCGACCTCAGCCAAATTACCCTCCAGGAGAGTGACCCTCTCCTACAATGTCACAGCCTTGGCTTCTGCTCCCTCCAGATCAGCCTTCAAACGAGTGACCCTTTCCTACAACATCATAGCCTTGGCTACCACTCTGCTCTTATTTTTTGACAACGAAGAGGCCTTTGCCAGGGCCTTCTCCAGCTTAAGCTTGGTGTCAGTAAGCTCCCTCTCAAGCTCCTGAACTTTGACCGCTAGACAGTCCCTTTCAGCGTTCGACGAAGAGAGGTCCTGTACCGAATCGGCGAAGTGTTGAGCCACCAGAGAAGTCTGCAAGGAAGAAAAAAAATGATGAGCAAACAAATAACCCAAAAAAAAAAAGAGAAAGACCAATGTAAGACGCATGAACTCACCCAGGTTGTGGAGTGCACAAGGGTCTCCCCAAGCTCCGCCATGGTAAAATTCCTGAGACCTCTCCACTCGACCTCAGGAATACCCTTGACGACTCGAATATACCTTTTCCCATAAGGGGCCACCATGCGACTCACCCAGGATGTCCCCTCCAAATCAAGGGCGCCCGGGTGAGCAGGGACTGATGACCCACTCACCGAAGGAGGAGGAGGCGCAGGAATATCGAAAAAAAGGGGCCTCGAAGGAACATGATTAATGGGAGCATGAGAAAGATTATCATAGTCGTCGGAGAAGGGCACAGGGAAGCACTCTAGCATGGCCTGCAGACCGCGGGAATGAGAGGCCATGTCGCGGTCCACAGGGACAAAAGGAGGGCACCCCCTGGGGGACGATGATAATCGGGGTGGGCATCTAGATTCTGGGGAAACCTCCTCAGACAACCACTCCAACTCACCCCCATTCAAGGTGAGGCTCAATGAGAGTCGCCTTATTCTTTCGTTCAGAAATATGCCACAGAAAATCAGGCTCTAAAACCGTGGATAAACCATAGCGGTTAAGGTTGGCCATAGTGAAGAGACGGACAGCCATTTTTATATCGGGGTCTGCATCGAGAAAGATGCCCACTGGTGCTGCCTCCAACTCAGGAACATTGGGGATACTGAAGCTCTCTGAAAACATCATAGTTATCACTATGAGCGTAATTTCCAAAATAGCAAATTCAATGTAAAAGAAAAAAAGCTTGAAGTACTTACTTGGGGATGAGTGAAAATGTTCACGTATGGAAAGGGGACCTTTCACGAAGAAAAAGTCCTACTTCCAAGATCCCGGGTTGGACACGGAACCCTCTATCAGGGAGACCTAAAAATTGGATTTTTGTTGGAAATAGAAGCCTTTGGATTTAGGGGTGAGCCTGAGGTTGTACATAAAGTGGATCCTTTCGGCCGTAGGAGCACAATGGTTAAGCTCCATAAACACCATATATAAGCAGCTTAAAGTCAACTAGTTGTTAGATGCCAACTGAAGTAGAGCAAGGTCTAAGTGGTTGAGGACCATGACGAAGAACAGGTGTAAGGGAATGGTCCCACCGACCTTCAGGATGTGCTCGCTCATGGCCACCCCTAGGGGGGATTATCGTCCCGTCACTTGTTGGAAGGAACGTACAGCTTGTACTCGTTGCCAATAAGGTATTTCTTGGATAACTCCAATAGCTAGTTCTCCACCCGTTGGACACGATAGTATACGCCAATAGAGGACAAGAATCTGGCCTCTCGAGAGCCACTTGTCACCGCATTCTCTTTGCCATACCTGCAAAACCCAAGGAAAAAGGTGAGGTCGAAACAGGGCACTTTACCCTCCATTTTTTCCTTCTAGTGAGAGTTTTCCAAAGAGGTGTTGAGTGTGGAAGCATCTAACCCGGGTGGATCGAAGACAAGAGTTTAGGGGAACCTGGGGTGACCTCATGGCAACAATATGGGGAGAACGGGGCAGGAGGTTCAGGTGGGAGGTTTCCCTTCATGAACTTAAACTCCATTTGTATATCAAAAAGGCTCACTCTAAGGTTTTCAATGTGGTCACTAAGGTCAAAGGGGAAAGGGACTCCTTCACCCCTAAAACCGAACTATTGGAAATAGAGGGGAGTTCTATGAATAGTTACAAAAGGAAATGAAGGGGGAAAGCCCTATTTTCATGTCAATGCGCATTGCATTCAAGATTTTACGAATCTATTTAACTCTCTACCACCTAGATTTTATGCCTAAGCTCGGCCATGTGCTCAAGGTGACATATACGGGCCTTCCTCAAAGTGTCATAGTCTTGGTAAGGGTTGTTCTCGAGGGACCCTGAGTCTGAAGATAAGTCTATAAACTTGACCTCCGGAGGAACATCAAATGATCCCTCACATGCCATTAAGCCTCGTCTCGTTGGTAATAAGGTGCAAGTGTAGGTGAAGGGGGTGCTACAAAACACAAAGGAATAGGCTCAAAACCTCTAAAGACAAATGCTCGAAATGACCAACTATGGGGTATGAGCAAGGGCTTGTGTGTGGACTAGCTCACGAGGAGCTTTGGCCAAGGAAACCAATCCTGAGTAGTGCTAATTTAGACCCATTGAACATAATAAAGAAAGAAAGTATACCTTGAGTAAGTAAAATCAAGCACCAACGCGGTCGGAGGAATGCAAATGGTCGAAAGCACCGTCACGGTCGAAAGTAGGCATAGGGTCAAAAGCACCGCCGCGGTCGAAGGAATGCAAAGGGTCGAAAGCATGCATCTACTAAAATAAAGAAGAAAGGTGTTTTAGTCTCCAAGTACCTATATAGACGTTTACATAAAAGAAGGAATTTAAATAATAAAGAGTAAAGAAAGGCCAAAATGAATTTGTGAGGAATTGAGCCCCTTACCTCTTGGAGGAAGTGAAGACACCAATACCACAAAGCTAAGAAGAGAAAATGTAGATATTATGCTTGAGATGAAGGTCTATTTATAAGAAGCACAAACTCATCTTAGCCGTTGAATCCAATGCTTGATCAATGGTCAAGAAGGGGGCTTGGCACTCTCCTTGGGATCCGCGGAGCACAATGATTGGCTCACATTCACTCTCAAAATCTCATAATAGTCTTCAACTCCAAAGTGTGTTTTTCTATAATGTCAAAATGAAGAAGAAAGCTAATAACTCGCGGGCATCCCAAAAACATCGCACCTTAGACTCTACCAGAGAGCCTGAAGATCCTATAACGACCCCTACTTCGCTAATGAGGCTTAAGGGCCTTGATTAGTGTGCCGAGAGGGCATTACTGGGTTAAATGTGATTTGAATGATTTTATTGAGTTAAATGCATAATTATATGATTAATAATGCTTGTATGATTATATTGGTATTAATGTGATATATATATATGGTATTGTGAGAACCACATTATTATGTGGATAGGCCTGCAGAGCACGACTAGAGGCGATCCCAGGGCTAGATAGTGGGGAAAAGTCATAACGGGGCTTAACAGTTGACTTTGGACAAGTCAGGGGTGTTTTAGGTGTCAGGTAGTTATTTAGACTATCGGGTTATGAAAATAAATATATGGAGATAAATTTGAGGTTAGCAAGTCTAGGCGGGAATATTGGGGAATTTTATTGTTTTTCCCCCGGGGACGGTTCCGGCACCCGAGCCTCGGGTTTAACTTAACGGGACAAGATAAACTTAAGGAAAACAGTAGAACTAAAAAATAGACCGACCTTTCTCTTTTCCTTCTCAGCTCTTTTCTCTCTCAAAGAAACTAGGCAAACCACAAGAAGAAAAACATAGGTAATTTGCTGGAATTCAGCTGAAGCTTGGTGGATTGAAGGAATGATTTAGAGGCTTAGCTCAAGAATTAATCAGGAACTTAATCAGGGCTAAGGTAAGCACAGAATTTCCTTTTCTATGGTTAGAAACTCTGAGTTTTGGATGGGTTTTGAGATAAATGTGGTTTTGAGGTAAATGTGGTTTTGAAGTTTAAGAGCAGAATTAGGGAGGAAAGCTTGGGAATTAGCTTGGATTTGGCTTGGAGAAGTGGTTCAGCAGAAGAGGTAAGTCTCAATTCATGATTTAGAGGTTTTAATCTGTGTTTGAATGGTTGGTTTGAGTGTTTGTAGTTCTTGGGTTTCAGAGATTGGAAATGGGATTTTAGTGGGTTTTTGGGTTGTATTTCTGTTAGGATGTGTTGCTAGAAACATGATAAAGGTGTTGTGATTAAAGGGTTTTGAATTGGGGAGCTTTGGGATGGCTTTGGATGAATTTTAGATGTTGGTAATGGTGGGTTTTCTGGGGACGAAGGGAAGGGCCACGACTCTGTTCTAGAGCGCTGCGGCCCTAGGATGAAGATGAGCTAGGAGGGCTAGGCCAAAGGTGAGTGGCGCGGCGTCCAAGGCAAGGGACTCGGCGCATTTCTCCTTCCAGGCAAGCCCTTGGTTCTATTTTGAGGGCAGGGCTGTGGCTAAGCTTCAAGGGCCACAGCCCTTGGGTGCACACTTGAACATTTGGGGATTTTAGGCATGGGAATGTGATCTAGAATGCTCGGGATCGATTTCACCATCGTGCTTGGTGGAATTCGGATTCTCGGAAGTTAGTTTTGTAATCGGAAACCCTTATTTGAATATTAATGGAACCCTATACCTTGGTTGTGACTAGGTGATAAAAGCTTAGGCTCGGGAACAGATCGTGCTTGAGGAGCATTGCTCGTAATCCAAAACTGCAAAGATCAAAGGTAAGAAAACTGCACCTGGTTGAATATATGTAATGGGACTAAGGTTTCCCTATTGAGTATGCTTGAAAAGATGGTATTATGCCATGCAAGCTAATTAGTGAACCAACAGCCTAAGGGTGCCAAGGGTTACACTAGCGCACAGGGCGCAGCATGGCCACTAGTAGCCAAGGACAGCTTAATATGCACTGAGCTCAGTTTAAGCGGTCCGGAGTCAGTGGGGTAAACAGAGGGTACGGCCTAAGTTGTCGGCCTTGATTATTACGTAATGTGAATGTTATAAGTGTTTGATTACTTCCATGATTCTGAATATATGTTGAATGATTAATTTGGATTACTTGATGAGAGTTCATGCTTAGTGAATTTTCTATCTGTTATTACTGTTTGTGTTGCACATGTTTTCTTGCTGGGCCTTGGCTCACGGGTGCTACGTGGTGTAGGTAAAGGCAAGGGCAAGCTTGATCAGCCTTGATTGGAGAGCTCTGCAAGTGGAATGTACATGGCCAGCTACTCAGCCGCCACGGTTGAGGTTTAGGCAGGGACGCGAGACACAGAGATTGTCCATTTTCCCTTAGTATGGCCAACAGTTGTTTATGTATTTTTGGAAGTCTGTAAACCAACTTTTAACTCTGTTTCTTTTGGGATCCTATGCATACAACTGTTTAATTATATAAAATGAAACTTTCAAGATGAAAACCTTTTTAAACCCTAGCTCATACATGTTTAGTGACACGTTTTTAAATTAATGACTTGATTAGCAAGTCTTCTACCTTTATAAGTACACAGTGTAGCGGTCTTGGCTATCTAGGGCGTTACAAATCCTCTTGTAGACTGGGGGGCAAGTGTGGATGCTAAAAATCCACACCAGTGAAAGACCCACATCTCATGTTTATGGTCCTTTGAAGGTCCAAAACCATGACCAACGCCCCATTGGTCTCTTGGAGCTGACTCAGTGAAAGAGGCATCAAACATGGTCTCAGCATTACCACTGTTTCGGCCTTGCGTCATGCCTAACATAGTCATTTCACATGAGTGCTCCCGCAAGGCGCTCGCCTCATGCTTGACTCAGAGGTCTCGCTCGGGTGCCTAGAAGGCATGATGGCCTCGCATAGCCGGACACGCCTCACTTCGCCTAGGCAGCCAGATACCGCGTACCCATGCCGTACGCCAGCTCCATGTGAGACTCCATCGCACCCGAAGTCAGCGCCTTGCGACTCTATCTTGCCAATACCATGCGAGATTCCATCGCACCTCAAGATCGCCCCTCGCGACCCCGTCTCGCCAACACCACACGAGACGCTATCGTGTCGTGCTCCTTGCACCAGGCGGATCACGCCACCAGCCCACAGCTCGTGCCACACCTCACTAGACACCACAGCCTCGCATGCGCAACCTCGCCTTGCACCAATAGGTTCGTGCCACGGGCTCGCATCACAGCCTCGCCTAGGACCACGGTCTCTCGGGAACACCTTAGTGTGCCCCACCTCATACGCCTACGGAGCCACACTTTGTGCCCAGGATATGTGCTTGGGGTCGAGAGGCCTTTCTCATCTCATTTTCATAGGGTCATCTCGCGAGATCCTTGATTGCCAGGCATCTAGGAATAACATATAAGGATTTCTGCACTTGAAGCCCTTAGGAATAAGTTTCCTTTGAAGGGTGAAAACTTGTGGCTCGAGGAACTCGTACAAATACAGAATGTACCTATAAACCAAGAGGAGTCAGAGTACGGACACGATGTACACGCCAGACAAGTAGTGGTCGTATGAGTAAGGTACTTGGTGTGGTCCTAATCAGCCAGCCTCTGACACCCGTACTAAACAAGTGGTGGAGGTACATCCAAGTACCGAAGTTGAGGTGCTCCAACAAACCCTCTGCATGTACTAAAATCGACCACCACATTCCTGGCACCACTACCACCTGTAAAATGCATATGTAGGGTTGTGTCCCCAGGGACCACAGTGTACTAAGAGTCATTAGTACTCTACTATAAATATGACCTCCCTTCATCTGAAATGGGAGGATATGGGGGAGAGAGAATTTTGTAACCACTCATTGTTAATGGAAAGAGACAGTCTACATTCTCTTTATTTTTCATTCTAAAATTTCAGCATTTACAATTTGAGTTCCTGAAATCATAAAAAAGTTTGCTTGAAGTTCATTTGATTTGAATCTATTTCATTTATAACTCACAAAGTTCTCGATCTAACTTTGTTGACAAGTTCTTACCAACAACAACATGCTTTTAGGGAATTAATCCTAACAGTATCCGCCCGTTCGGTGAAGACCGTAATCCCAGGGACTAGTAAACCACCTGGGTCGGCGTAGGCCGCTATGTGTTTAGTTTGCTAACTGTTTCTCTGTACATTGTTGGATTGATATGTGATTTATTATGCATTGAGTTTTCTTGCTGGGCTTCGGTTCACGGGTGCTCTATGGTGTAGGTAAGGGTAAGGGAAAGGTCGACCAACCTTGAGTTGGAGAGCATGGAGCGGCGTGTACATGTTCGGCCTACGTGGCAGCGACAACCAGGGTTATTTTGGAGAATATGTTGTAATGATTTGCTTTGTCGCTTAGGTCGACTCTATCTACGTTTTGAGTACTAATACATTTTCGAGACAGTATTTTGGGATCCCAAATGTATAACTTTTATGTTTTTAATGAATGTCCAAATCTTTTATAACCAATATTGTTAAATGGGTCTTTATTTCAATTTAATTACAATTTTCAACCTAAAACCTCGATTAACAAGCTAATGGCATATTTATAAATCACATGGTAACGACTCTAAGGTAGTAGGATGTTACAACTTGGTATCAAAGTGTGCCAAGGTTTATGGTTCCTGGAGATCGATTGAACATGTATGCTCGCTTGCCAGTGATAAGCTCGACTTTGGGTTGGTCGAAATTAAATGAACTATGTGTTTAACTGCTTGTTTAAGTTGCCTTGTTTGCATGAATGCTATAGATAGAGCATGATGATTGGTTATATATGTATGATGTTAGGGCACGACCCCTTGATTGCTATATGCTATATGTTGTGTGCAATGTGTTGATTAATGTTTGTACTGTATTGATTAGGACTAGGAGGTGGTTTTTGGATGTTTTCATCATGCCTGATGTGCGGCGTCATTGATTATACGCATATTGCAGTTATGTCTCGGCGATCGATCAGAATCCACAGCAATAGGGGAGAAGATGACAACTAGGGTCAGGACCTTCCACCTGCCCCAAAGAATTGGCAATAGTTGTTTGCCGAAATTGAAGCCAGATTTCAACGAAGGGATGATGAGCTCCGAGAATTTAGGCAACAGGCCCCTCCTCGAGGTATTGAGTTACAGATTCCACCGGCTGTGGCACCAGTGCCAGCCCAGCCTATGATGGAAAAAAGGTGGGAGCCTTTATATGAAAGATTCAGGAAGCAACACCCTTCCACCTTTAAGGGCGGTCTAGACCCACTGCGGGCAGAGCGGTGGATGAACATGATTTCTTCCATCCTGGATTTCATGAGAGTGGAAGGGAATGAGATAGTGGCCTGCGCCAACTACATGTTGAGAGAAGACGCCCGCATCTGGTGTGACATTGTGTCCTAGAGGAGGGATGTGGCAGTTATGACCTGGGAAGAATTTAGGGAAATCTTCAACGAGAAACACTACAATGTTGCAGTTCAAGCTACAAAGGTGGATGAGTTTGTCAACCTGACTCAGAACCAGATAAACTGAAGTTTGATTGGTTGGAAAAGTTCACGCCAGACTTGGTTCTCAATGAAATGGCACAGATGGATCGGTTTGTATGGGTGCGGAACGTCATGATAGCCTGTGATGTCAAGATAAAATTAGATCTGAGGACTACCACCTATGCTCAAGTAGTGGAGAATGCCCTTACAACTGAGGGGGCTGAAGATCAGATATGGTGAGAGGGTGCCGCTAAGCGTGATGCTCAGAGGACGGTCCCTACTTTTACTGGTTCTAGCCGAGGTAGTGGCCCTAGTGAGCAGAAGTGAAAGGCCCCATATTATTTTAATCCTCCTAGTTCAGATAGGAGGGCACATTTATATATCACATGGTAACTACTCTAAGGTAGTAGAGCATTATAACTTGGTATCAGAGAGTGCCAAGATTTATGGTTCCTGTAGATTGACCGAACATGTACGCTTTCTTCTAGTGACAAGCTCGTCTCAGGGTTGATTGGTATTAAATGAACTATGTGTTTAACTGCTTGTTTGAGTTGCCCTGTTTGCCTGAATAGTATAGATAAAGCATGATGAGTGTGTTTCTATATGTATGATGCCAAGGCACGACCCCTTGATTACTATATGCTTATGCTGTGTGCAATGTGTTGATATGTTGTTTGTGATTGATAGATGGGACTGGGAGGTGGTTTTTGGATGTTGTTATCATGCTTGATGTGTGGCGTCATTGATTGTAGCCATATTGAAGTTATGCCTTGGCGATCGGTCAGACTCCGCGACAATAGGGCCGAAGATGACAACTAGGGTCAGGACCCTCCACCTGCCCCACATAACTGGCAACAGTTGTTTGAGAAAATGGAAGCCAAACATCAACGAATACAAGATGTGACCTGATAGTTGTGACAACAAGCCCCTCCCCAGGGTATTGGGTTACAGATTCCACCAGCTGTGGCATCAGTGCCAACATAGCCTGAGCCTTTGTACAAAATATTTTGGAAGTGGCACCCTCCCTCGTTTAAGGGAGTAAGGGAATGAGATGATGGCCTACGCCAACTACATGATGAGAGAAGACGCCCGCATCCAGTGGGAAGTTGTGTTCCATAAAAGGGATGTGGCAGTTATGACCTGGGAAGAATTTAGAGACATCTTCAATGAGAAATACTACAGTGTGGCAGTCCGAGCTGCAAAGGGGGATGAGCTTGTCAGCCTAACTCAGAATCGGTTGACAGTTATAGAATACACACTAATTTTTTACTGGTTGGAAAAGTTCGCACCAGACCTAGTGCCTACTGTTATGGCACAGAGGGATCATTTTGTGCGGGGGTTGAACGTCAAGATAGCCCGTGATGTCAAGATAACATTAGATCCAAGGACTACCACCTAAGGGGGCCGAGGATCAGATATGGAGAGAGGGCGCTGCAAGGCATGATGCTCGGAGGACGGTGCCTCTTTTCACTGGTTCTAGCTGGGGTTGTGGCCCCAGTGAGTAGAAGAGAAAGGCCCTAGATTATTTTGTTCCTCTTGGTTCAGATAGGAGGGCACGAGGTCCTTTCAGTGGCCGTCAAGGCGGGGGAGACAACTAGAGGAGTTTCCTAGAGTGTCCTCAGTGCAGGTGAAGACATCGGGGAGAGTGCAGAGTCAGACCCTGCTTTACTTATAGGAGTGTTAGTCGTCTGAGGAAGGACTGCCCACAAGCCTGAAAAGAAGAACTAAACAAGAGTGACAGCCTCACTCCAGCCAGAGTATTTACCTTGATCCATACTGAGGGTGAGACTAGTCCCTTGGTCATGTCAGGTTAGATTTCTAGTGCCGGTTCATCACTTACTACATTGATATATTCAGGAGCTACTCATTTATTTGTATTTGTTAGAGTGATAGATCATTTGTGTAGAACTAGTGAATTGAATGGTAAGGATTCAGGACTATGTTGCCAACTGAGGAGCTAGTAGTCTCTAGGAGATGGGTTAAAGCATTACCAGTAGAAATAGATAGTAGGGAGTTGTAACGTCCCGTAAAATTTCTTCAATAATTTATGGAAAAACATAACGATTTTCTAAAAATAAGGTAACTAAAAATCCATATAAAAAAAACTTTTCAAAACATGTCGGAGTTCGAAAGTATACACATACATAAAAGAAAATTACAATGTCATAATTTTAATACATTCTACAAGCCCAAAATAATTTCTTAGTTATCATATGGGTTCTAGTCCCCAAAACATATTTTCCCAAAAGGTCGGTCCACATGTACATCCTCGCAGATAAACTCCAGCGATCACTGATCCACTTTGCTTTGATCTTACCTACAACACAAAACAACTAGGTAAGGGAAACGCTTAGTAAGAACAACTTAACAATCATAACCACATAAATAGAGCAAGAACTAAACTAATTGTAACTAGGCAGATCAACCAAGATATATGATTCTGATGAAACTGAACCCTAACATACAATTTAAGAACATGCGAACGTACTTGCAAACTTATGGTCATGCCTCATAAACAAAATTAGTATACTTAAAGTACACCTGCACGCAGAAAATCCCAGAGCATACATACAGCCTTAAATGGTAAGATACATACTTACTTACTTAGTCGTAACATAACATACATACTTACTTAGTCATTCAGATCATAACATACATACTTACTTAGTCATTCACATCACAACATGCATACTTACTTAGTCATTCGCATCATAACATACATACTTACTTAGTCATTCACATCATAACATACATACTTACTTAGTCATTCACATCATAACATACATACTTACATAGAGTTCCAAAGGAACCTTCAACAAAGCTTAGCATATATCAACATATCTTAGCATAGCTTAACATATCTTAGTACATCTTAACATATTTCACCATAGCATTGACGAGTGTAAACTAGTTACACTGGTTACCCAGACTCCTAGAAGAATTCGACATACTTTCTTAGCCATAGAGAATTGATTCTGGAATTAACTTACGTGTCACGGAGTTTAAACAGACTCTTATGACACGGGTGTTAAACCAGACTTCTTACATATTGTGGTGGCCAACCGACCTTACTCACATAGTCAACAATGGCGAACCGGTTTCACACTTAGTTCCCAGGTGGCTAGCCAGAGTTCATAGTTGTCACGGTAGCTAGACGGACTCGGAATCAACTTACTTATGTGTCCTGGAGTTTAATCAGACTCTTATGTCACTAGTGTTAAGTCGGGCTTTAAACTAACAGTTTACCAAATTTCATGGCTTTTGGCTCTGTAAAAAGTGTTCAATATTCAAAACAATCTGGTTAGTGCATGCTGACCAGCAATTTTCTAGATTGCATCATAGATGCCAAAAAGTTCATAACTTCAGTTTGAAAACACCTTTTTTTTATTTTCAAAAGCATAAACTCAATTAATCTTCTAGAACTATACAACCATATAAATTATTTCCACAAAAATATGTAGTAGGGTACGATCTAACCCGTTGGAAGTTAGACCACGGAAACTTGGTAGCATGCATTTCTACATATTCTAGCAAAAATAAACACAACTAGCAAAACCTTAGCCACATGCATGCATGCAAATCTAAAAATCAACCAATCTAACCCTAAAGCATAAAATAAACTTAAAAAAACAAACAAAACAACCTATACAACTAGAACTAAAATCAATAACCAAAAATAACTCAACACCATCCTAAAATTTTCCTTTGATGGTTCTAGATTGGAGACAAGGTTCCCTTAGCCTTTCAAACTTCCTCCTTGTGTTCTATACACTCAAACGGAGCCCCAAGGTTCCACATCCAGATTTCTAAAAAGGAAATGTTACGGTAGAAGATGGAGATGAGTGGAAAATTGCTGAAACTCTAAAATCTTTACCTTTGTTCTCACTAAAGCATTAACAAGCTTCAAATCTTTGAGATCTTCTTAGAAAAACTTCCCTTTAGACCTAGAACACAAGATCCATGCAATGCATGGCTATTAGAATCTCATGCATGCATAGTAAAACCCCTTAGGATTTTGTATTTGAAAGAAAAAGAGAAGGAAAAAGTGTACTAGATTCGAAACTTACACTTGCCTAGTGTGCTTTTGGGTTTTCTTCCTTCCTTCAATGGAGAGTGAGTGTTCTTGCTCCTTGGAGAGAAAATGGAAGCAATGGAGGGTAGAGGGATGCTAGATTTTGGTTTTGGGGGAGAGAGAATGGAGACAATCATTTTCTTGAGGAAAAAGAATTTAAAAAAAAAAAAAAAGAACATGATTAGATGTGTAAGAGTGAATGATTGGAGGTTTAGCCAATGGGTGAGGTTGCCTCTTACTCTTCCTAGGGTAGGTGTCATAGACACTTGAGTACACTAGGACATAGCCTAGCTGCCCATCACACCCACTCTCCTCCTTTCGAAATGACTAAAATGCCCTTGCCCCTTTTAACTCACTTCCAATGCACCAAGGGCCCTTTGGTAATTTCACTCTCCAAATTTAACAAAATTTTGACCATATAGTTTTCAAATATCTCCAAGCTAAATTAAAATAAATGTGACCAAAAATAAATTTTTTCACATAACCCATAATTTTGGTAATTTTATCAAATTGACAAAAATTCCCTTAGAGGCTCGAGCAAGAAATTCTCATTCTTAAGCCCGGTTGATTGAGATTCAAACCTCAATCAATTTTTTTTTAAAACTTATTGGCTCGACTAAAAAGTCCCAACACCTTAAGAAATTAATATTTTTATGCCATAGTATTTCCTATTTAATTAATTCGAGATTTTTACCTGAATAGGGTTTTTGACCCGGTCCACGACCAAAGGTCTTAGAATCTAAAATACTGCACTTACCATAGCATGGCTAGCATTCAAACAACACAACTTCTTGTAACATAAAATGTTCCCTTGGCATAATACATAATACAAGGAATTAAAATACCCAAACTAGGGTTTACCCGGTGCCCTAAACGTGGGGCGTTACAATACCTACAATTTATACAAGATTTGTCCTCCAAACTCAAATAGATGGGAATACCGTTACCACATCTCGAATTCTGTTTCCCAGGTCACCTCTTCAATTTCGTGGTTACACCATTGCACCTTTGCCAAAGGTATTGTTTTGTTCCATAACACCTTGTCTTTCCGATCCAGAATCGCGATAAGTTTTTTCCTCATATCTTAGGTGAGGATCTATGCTAAGTTCATCATAACTTAGCACATGAGTGGGGTCCTTCACGCACTTCCTTAATGTTGACACATGGAATACATCGTGAACTCTGGAGAACACGGGCAAAATGGTTAGTCGGTAAGCTACATTTCCAATGTGTTCTAGAACCTTAAACGGTCCTATGTACCTACGGCTCAACTTGCCCCATTTTTGCCAAATCTCATAACTCCTCTCAGTGGAGTTATTTTTAACAGTATCTCGTCCCCAACTTCAAATTCTAATGGTATCCGATGACGATCAATATATTTACGTTGTCGATCTATAGAGGTCTACAAATTTTTACGAATTGATCTAATGTCTTCTGTAGCTTTGTCAACCTCTTCTGATCCCAAGAATTTCCTTTCACTGGTCTCATTCTAGTGGATTAGAGATCGACACTTTCTTCCGTATAATGCCTCGTATGGAGTCATCTTGATTGACTCATGGTAACTGTAGTTGTAGGTGAACTTAATTAATGGGAGTTTCACAATCCACGAACCTTGAAAATCTAGCACATAAGCTCTCAACATATCTTCCAAGGTCTAAATCATTCATTTGCTCTGGCCATCCATCTGTTGATGGAAGACAGTACTAAACTTGAGTTTGGTTCCCATTCCCATTTGCATTCTTCTCCAAAACGAGAAGGTAAATCGTCCATCACGATCGAACACTATAGAGATGGGAACCCCATGTAATTGCAATATCTCAGCAATGTACCAGTGTCTGTTAATGCATATGATTACCCATTTCTGTGGTGCAAATAATCTGCTCATTTCTTACCCATTAAGACAACAATAAAAGAATGGGATGTACCAGTGTCTGTTAATGCATATGATTAGTTATTAACCACATGAAGTTGACCTGACACCATGTCAGAGTCCTAGTTCCTTTACCACCCTGGGTGATTGCATAGACTCGTGGTGTAGTTCCTATTGGCATTGGTTGTCATTTCCTCCCTTTTGACTATGAGTCAGACAATACCTGAAGAAATAACCCAGATTTCCACAGGTGAAGCAGTTGTTGTTGTTGCACTCGCCTGGGTGGCGCTGATTGCATTTGTTACACTGCGACCAATAGTTGTTTTCTCTCCTTGGCCGCTTGTTGAAGTTCGAACTTTGGCTTGGTGGCTCAATTTTTTGTTTATTATTTCCACCATTTGAAAACTGAGAGTTTCCTTGAGTATTGGTCTTTCCCATAATTTGATTGCCTCTGGATGCAAACCTCTTAGAAGATCAACTATGGTTGTTAGAGTATCTTCCTTGGTCATTTGCAACATATGCTCGTTCTTCAGCCTTGTAGGGATCCTTATTTTCTTGTACTAACTAGGATTCTTGGCAGATTGCTCACTCTATGACTTCATCATAATTATCTAGGCTGGTCTTCTCGGTGTCCATGAACTGATCTATCTCTCTTTTCAAACCCTTTGAGAATTTGTGTACCCAGCTGGCTTCAATGTGTACCAGATCCAGAGCAAATCTTGAGAGTTGGTCAAACTTGCGCACGTACTCCTGTATGCAAGAAGACCCTTGAACTAGGTTGGCAAACTCAACCACCTTCTGATCTATCACCGTCTAGTAGTAGTACTTAGCATTGAACAAGACCGAAAATTCTGCCCATTCCATTCGTGCCATGTCACGTCTTATCCTAGCAATATCCCACAAGATGCGGGCATCCTTTCTCTATATATACAACGCATAGATTACCTTTTCCCTTTTTGTAGTCGCCACAAAGTCAAAGATTCTCTACAACACGCTGAACCATTCTTCTACCATCAGGGGGTTCGAAGTTCCTTCGAACATAGGTGGATTTTGCCTGCTAAATCGTTCCAAGATCAATTTTGGCTATTCTGTTCTTGATGCATCTGCTGGCGGATTCACTCCCACCAGTGGGTTTTCTTGCGCTAGGAATTCCCGTTGTTCGGGAACGTTTTCCCGGGGTGCTAGAGGTGTGGGGTTGTGTGGTGCTTTTGGAAATCTTCCCATCAATGGCTTGAACATCTAAGCGTTCATTCCATTCTACTCATGCACATTCCTTCTCAGATCCTCTACCGGAGTTTCCAAATTTTTTTTTGGATGTGCTTTTTTTTTTATCACGGCCTCACTCTCGGCCTCAACCCCTTCCCCTGCCTCGACCATGACCTGCCTCTTGGTCAACGGCCGCTCTCCTAGCTGGGTCTGGTGGGTATCTATAAAACATTATTTAAAACCCTTTTGTGTACAAGTTTCCCGTACACAAGAAAATGAGAAGGAAAAAAAAAGCATAACGATTCAACTCAAAACAGGTAGTCATAATAGTCAAGGTGATAACCTAGCAATACAAAATGATCATGACAGATCATGCCATAAAAATTTAGTTAGCAGAACTATAAATACAAAAGATAACCCTAACTATGTGTGGGGTTTCTACGTACGTCTGCTACCACTATTCGAAAGTTCTACAAGTTAGTTGCTTTGCTAAGTCTTTACAAAAGTATCAACAAAACTTTCATAGTAAAACCTAATCTACCTTATTCATCATCATATCTTGCTCTATATCGGATCATCCTCTAGCTCTACCACATTGCCTAAAGGTATGCAATCAACCATGGAGATAGGCCAATCCATGGCCCAAATGCTAGCTCAATCTTCATAAGGAAGTCATCCTACATCTCGTGATCCAATTGCCAACGTCTACGAGGAAACCATATCCGTGACAAACCTCTAAGACAAGTGCCGACATATCGTACTCTACCAAAGACTATTGTCTACATGCGACTATCGCCAAACGGAACGCCGATGTCGTCGCACGTGCTCGAAGTGTTGAGGAACCTCGGTGTGAAATAACCTATAATAGAACCCTAGGCGTAGGGATCATGTGTAGGTTTTCTATCACAAGGTCACCTATCTCAAGTATATCAGCAATAACCTACAATTTATAGGATTGAGGTAAATAAAAGAATGTAAAGGAAATAGATATGAAAATACAATACTTACAGTGAGTGTTGGTCTATCTTGCAGAATGTACATGTGGGTTTGTTTACAAAACCTGTTTAGCCCGCTGATTTGATACCGACTGTGATGTCTCGTAAAATATCTTAACATAATTTGCGGAAAAACATAACCATTTTCTAAAAATAAGGTAACCGAAAATCCATATTAAAAAAATTCAAAACATGCAAGAGTTCGGAAGTATACGCATACTCAAAAGAAAATTACAATGTCATATTTTGAAAACATTCAACAAGACCAAAATAATTTCTTAGTTATCATATGGATTCTAGTCCCCAAAACATAAATTCCCAAAAGGTCGGTCCACATGTACATCCTCGCAGATGAACTCAAGCGCTCACTGATCCACTTTGCTTTGATCTTACCTACAACACGAAATAACTAGGTAAGAAAAATGCTTAGTAAGAACAAATTAACAATCATAACCACATAAATAGAGCTAGAACTTAACTAACTGTAACTAGGCAGATAATCAACCAAGAATAGGATTCTGATGAAACTAAACCCTAACATATAATTTAAGACGTTCGAACGTCCTAGCAAACTTATGGTCATTCCTCGTAACAAAAATTTATATCCTGAAAGTACACCTACACGCAAAAAATCCCAGAGCATGCATACAATCTTAACTAGTAATGTACATACTTACATACTTAGTCGTATCATAACATACATACTTACTTAGTCATTCACATCATAACATACATACTTAGTCATTCGCATCATAACATACATACTTACTTAGTCCTTCGCATCATAACATACATACTTACTTAGTCATTCACATCATAACACACATACGTACTTAGGCGGAGGAACCTTCAACATAGCTTAACATATCTCAACATATCTTAGTGTAGCTTAACATATCTTAGTACATCTTAACATATCTTACCATAGCGTCAACGGGTGTAAGTTATTTACACCGATTACCCAGACTCCTAGAAGAATTTGGCATACTTTCTTAGTCATAGAGAATTGATTCTGGAATTAAATTACTTACGTGTGACAGAGTTTAACCGGACTCTTATGTCACGGGTGTTAAGTCGGACTTCTTACATATTGCGGTGGCCAATCGACCTTAGTCGCATAGTCAACGGTGGTGAACCGGTTTCACACTTGGTTCCCAAGTGGCTAGCCGGAGTTCATAGTTGTCATGGTAGCTAGCCGGACTCAGAATCAACTTACTTATGTGTCCCAGAGTTTAATCAGACTCTTATGTCATGGTTGTTAAGCCGAACTTCTTACATATTGCGGTGGCTAACCGACCTTAGTCACATAGTCATTGGTGGCGAACCAGTTTCCTATTTAGTTCCCCGGTGGCTAGCAAGAGTTCATAGTTGTCGCGGTAGATAGCCGAACTACTTACCTTAGTCTTGAGTATGCGAACCCTCTAGGAGCACGGTCTTGAGTATACCTTCTAAGACTAGTTCAAATTATTAGCTTATAACTTACTTATCTAAACTAGTTAGTAATGTGTTGTAGCCAAACATATCATAAGTTGTCTTACCCGGATTCCTTAGCGCTTGCTTGTGGAAACCTTCTATCCAAAAGCCAACATTCACGCTTGGATAACATTGTAGTGAAACCACATAGTGAATCAGATTAAACTATGGCATATTCTTATAGGTAATTCGCGATAGTTTCATTCAACAAAGTTCTATTAGAGACTCTATATAGACATTTCTCTTATACACTTTAAAGTGTATAAGACCAGATTCTGCTTTAAATCAATTTACGGTTTCCTGAGAAAAATTGTCCTTATCGCCACATGCTCTCTGTGCTGTGCATTTTAATATTCTATCTCTAGAAGACTCTCTCAACCATGTTATGTGTATTTTGGTTACTTATAAAAGAAGTTTTAAATGACTCTTAATCTTAGAAAACCACCCACATTCTACTCAAGTACGAAGTTTACCGTTTTCCATTCTTTACCAAAAAATACCGCGTTTCGACCGCTTATAATTTATTATCCGTTAACAATAATACTTTTCAATCTACAATTTTATAAAACCTAACTCCCATTTTTACCATCTTTAAATCCATAACCTAGGATCTCTATTACGTCATTTTCGAAAAGAAAGGATAATGGGACTCCGAGTTTAGAAAATGGTAAAAATGAATTCTTAATAACCTTAAACTAGTTTGGGATTTGCTAGTTATCCAAAATTTATCTATTTTTTGAAAACAACTTCAATCAAACTCCAAATTTAACTTTTTCACTATTCATTTTAACGTGATAAAAATCTCGCTTTTAAGCTCATATTCAATGTTAGGTTCTCTAACCACGGCCCTTTAAAATATTGTTCACGTGTTATGCATCCTTATGATGGAAAATAGTCAAAATCCCACATCAAAAAAATTCAATTTAGGTTAGGAGAACTAACCTCCCAAAACACATTTTTTTGTTAATGTTTTAAATTATTATTTTTCCAAGTTTTTAGGTACTTAGAAAAATTACTACTCTTGAACTGTGACATATTATAATCTAAAATTTTACGAGGGCCTTAATACTTATCTTAAAAAATTTCTTGCCAAGTTTCAAAATTTTTGGGAAGGCAAAACCCATTAAACCATTTAAAGAAATATGGGCAATGCCTGCTGCCCAGGAGTTTTCCTCGGATTTTTAGGGTTCTTAGAAAAATTATTTCTCTTACATCGTAACCCATATTTCCTAAAATTTTACCAAGATCTTTAATCATATCTAATTTATTTTCTCACAAAATTTCATAATTTTTAGGATAGGGAAACCCATTAAAAAATGTAAGACAATCTGGGCAGTGTTTGTTGCCCAGAAATTTCATTTTCAGATTAGTAGGGCAAATTTTGAAAAACCATTACACTTTAACCATTTTGCATTTTTATCTAAATATATTATGTGATCCTTATACATAATTAGACTAACATTTTACCAAATTTCATGGCTTTTGGCTCAGTAAAATGTGTTCAATATTCAAAACAGTATGGGCAGTGCATTCTGTCCAGAAATTTTCCAGATTGCATCAAGATGCCAAAAAGTTTATAACTTCAGTTGGGAAACACATTTTTTTTCAATTTTCAAAAGCCTAAACTCAATTGCTCATCTATAACTATGAAACCATACAAATTATTTCCACAAATAGATGTAGTACGGTACGATCTAACCCGTTGGAAGTCAAACCACGAAAACTTGGCACCATGCATTTCTACACATTCTAGCAAAAAGAAACACAACTAACAAAACCATAGCCACATGCATGTATGCAAATAAAAAAATCAATAAATATAACCCTCAAGAATAAAATGTACTTCAAAACCCAACAAAACAACCTATACAACCAAATTTAACATCAATAACAAAAAATAACTCAAAACTAACCAGCAAAACAACCTATACAACCAGAGTTGAAGGAACTGAAGATTCAGTTGTAGGAGTTACTAGATTTAGGATTCATCAGACCTAGTTTTTTGCGATTGGGTGCTCCACTACTGTTCATCAAGAAGAAGGATAGATCCTTAAGGATTTGCATCGACGATAGGGAGTTGAATAAGTACCATTAAGAATAAGTACACACTGCCCAGGATCTATGGCTTATTTGACCAGCTATAAGGGAAGACGTTTTTCTCCAAGATTGACCTTCTGTCTAACTACCACCAGTTAAGGATTAGAGAGGAGGGCATACCAAAGACCGCATTCCGCACGAGGTATGGACATTATGAATTCCTGATCATGTCCTTTGGATTAACCAATGCAACAGCAACCTTTATGGACTTGATGAATAGGATCTTCAGGGATTGTTTTGACAAGTTTATGATCGTATTCATCGATGATATACTGGTGTACTCCCAGTCAGAGATAGAACACGAGCAACATCTTCGCTTGGTACAACAACGATTGAGAGAGCATAGGTTATATGCTAAGTTAAGCAAATCTGAGTTTTGGTTACCCCAAGTAACATTTCTGGGCGATATTGTAGGTAAGGAGGGGATTCTGGTAGACCCAAGCAAGATTGAGGTAGTGAGAGATTGGCCCAGGCTGAGCAGTGTACCAAAGGTTAGAAGTTTCTTTGGATTAGCAGGGTACTATCGGCAGTTCGTAGGGGGATTCTCCCGAATAGCTACATCGCTGGCTGAGCTGATGCGTAAGAGGACCAAGTATGTCTGGAGAGATAGATGCGAGAACATTTTAGGGAGTTGAATTGGGGACTGATCACCACTCCAGTATTGAGTCTACCGTCACACAATGAGAAGTTTGTAGTTTAATACGCACTTCGAGGTAGGGTTTGGGGTGTGTATTGCTGCAAGCTTGGAAGGTTACAACTTATGCATTGAGAAAACTAAAGGAGTATGAGTAGAGCTATCCCACTCACGATCTAGAACTGCCAACGATGGTATTTGCACTCAAGGTTTGGAGGCATTATCTATATGGAGAGAAGTGTGAAATGTACACCGACCATAAATGTCTGAAGTATTTCTTTACTCAGAGGATCTAAATATGCACTAGAGGTGTTGTCTGTAATTGGTAAAATATTACAACCACGATATTCTATACCATACTGGGAAGGCCAATGTGGTGGCTGACGCATTGAGTCAGAAGGGTCGAGGACAATTATTCGGTTCGAGGTAGATATCACATAGGTTAGCTGAGGAGATGACTAGAGCAGGAATTGAATTGGTAGTTTGTTAGCCAGCCAATATTACACTTCATTTCTTGCTTCTTGAGAAGATCAGGGAAGAGCAGAAGGAGGATCCACGGTTGAAGAAGCACATAGAGGATATCTTATCTAGAGTGGCTAAGGACTTTTCTATTTCAGAGGTGGGTTTATTGAGTTTTACGGGTCAGATTTTCCTTCCGATGGATTCTCGTATCCGGCGAGAGATTTTAGATGAGTCTTATACTACTCCCTACTCTTTACATCTGGGTACTGCGAAGATTTACCAAGATCTGAGAACTTTGTATTGGTGGCCAGTGATGAAAAGGGATGTAGTAGATTATGTAGCCAAGTGTTTAACCTGTCACCAGGTGAAGGTTGAACATCAAAGGCCAGTAGGGTTGCTGCAAACTTTGGGTATTCCAGAGTGGAAATGGAAGAATATCACCATGGACTTCGTGGTTGGATTATCGAAGACTGTGGGATAGTATGATTCGTTGTGGGTGATTGTTGATAGGTACACAAAATCAGTCCACTTTTTTCCTGTTAAGACAACATATATACATTGGACCAGTATGTTGAATTGTATGTGAAGGAAGTTGTGCGACTACATGGGGCTCAGAGGTCGATAGTATCCGACAGGGACCCCACCTTCACCTCCAAGTTTTGGGAGAGCCTGCAAAAGGCTATGGGCACACAGTTGCGGTCTAGTATATACTATCATCCTAAGATGGATGGACAGTCTGAGAGGATGATTCAGATATTGGAGGAAGTGCTACTGGCCTATGTGCTGGATTTTGTGGGATCTTAGAGTAAGTATCTCCCTTTGATTGAATTTTGGTATAACAACAGCTATCAGGCAACTATCGGAGTGGCTCCGTATGAAATGTTATATGGGAGGAAGTGCAGATTGCCCATCCATTGGGATGAGACATGTGAGAGAAAGTATTTAGCTCCGAGAATGTTTAGAGGGCCAATGAGGCTATTGAGAAGATTACAACTCATATGATCGCCTCCCAGAGTCGACAGAAGAGTTACTCAGACTTGAGACACAAGAGTTTAGAGTTTCAAGTCGGTGATTTTGTGTTTCTCAAATTTTCTCCCTTGGGAGGGGTGAAACGATTTGGAGTGAGGAGCAAGTAAAGCTCTAGCTTTGTTGGCCCCTTTAAGATTCTAGAACGGGTTGGAGAGGTAGCCTATAGACTGGCGATGCCTCAAGCTTTATCAAGGGTTCACAATGTATTTCATGTGTCCATGCCCTGGAAATATGTATCAGATTCTACACTTGTGCTGAGTTAAGAGAACCTGGAGTTGGATCAAGATTTATCTTATGAGGAGAAGCTGGTTTAGATTCTAGACCGAAAAGATAAAGTCTTGTGGAACAAGACCATTGCCTTAGTAAAAGTGTTGTGGAGGAACAACAAATTGGAAGAGGCGACTTGGGAGCTTGAGACAGATATGCGGGATCAATATCCCAAGCAATTCAGGTAAATTTTGAGGATGAAATTTCCATAAGGATTGGATAGTTGTAGCATCCCAAATTTATTAATAAGGCTTAGTGCCTTGATAAGCGTGCCAGGAGGGAAATAATTGATTTAATTAAGTTATTATGTGGATTAAATGATTATGTGATTAGAAATGCATGTTTAGGTGAATTAAATATGCATGTGGGCCAATTTCAGTTAATAGGGGCATAATAGTAATTTTGGCCCGTTGAGGGCATAAATGTGAATTATATGTGTGTTATGCTTTATACCACAAGATTTTGGTGATATATTTGTGATATGCAATCCGAGACGGTCCTGGGGAGCGGAATAGCCAAATAGTTACAATGGGGTCGAATACCCAACCTAGGGGTATTATGGGTACATAGTGTATGTTCGGGATTACTGGGTAACGGGTAGTGATTTAGTAATTTTTTAAGCGTGTAAGGTGGTTAAATGGGGAACTATATGTACACTCAAGGAATTAGCGGGATGTGGCAAATGACAGTATTACCATTGGGCATTGGAGGAGTAAGTTTATATCTAGGGGTATTTTGGTCATTAGGTAGCTGGGGATAGACTTAAGCTGATCAAACACTAGAACTAAGGAGAAACACATAGACTTCTCTCAGCCTTGCTACTCTCTCTCTCTCTCTCTCTCTCTCGACACACTCTCCCTCTCCTTGGTGCTTGAGAAACTTGGTGAATTTGGAGGAACTCAATGGAAAGTTGGCTGAAGCTTGGAGAAATTTAAAGCTTGTGGAGGCTGGAGTTAGCTCAGGTCAAAATACCAACTAAACTACAAATTTCTCTTGATTTCACTGAGTTTTCAATTGTGGTTTTGAGGTTTTATGGGGTTAAACTATGGGATGTGATCTTTGAGTTTTGATGAGTCGGTGGAGTATGTTTTACGGCATTTAGGTTAGTTATGTTGATTGGATACAGACTGTAGGTTGAATTTTGAGTTTAGGAATTGGTTGGGTGAGATTTTGTAAGTTAGGATGGGGAAAAATGCAAAAAAATGCATGGTATTTATGAGTTTTGGGGCTCGAGCCACAACCCTGTTCATCAGGCTCCGCGACCCGCTTGAACACAGAGGCTTGGGGTCCTCAAAATTTTGACCAGGCGTCAAGGCGCAGGCTAAGGTGCGCCGCGGCCCGTGTCCCTTTGATGAGAGCCCCATGGCTCTCTCACTTGAGCGTGTCGTAGCCCTTAAGGGCTGGACCACGAATCAAATATGCAATGTTGACCAATTGAAGGTTTTAAGCTCGGGAACCCAAATGTTAAGGCTCGACAAGGATTCTACTATCCGGTTTAGGAGAATTTATGGTCATGAAGGCTAGTAGTTTAATCTGAAGTCGTTAATTGGTTAGGGATTGATGGATATTTATTTGTTATGGCATTGTTACAAGGTTTTATGTCAAAGCTCGATTTAAAGGGATCGTGCTCAGGATCGCGTTAATCTATTAGCTAAGGACACAGGTAAGAAAACTGTTTGTGCCCGTGGAGCAGGGCATGGCCCTATTGATTATGTTTCAGCGTGGCCCTATTCTTTGTGTTTATTATATGTGTGAATATATGTGAATGATATTTTGTGTTTTCCATGCTTATGAATGAACGACGAAGGCAAAGAACAACGAAGGTCGAGAACGGAAAAGGTCGGGAACGGTAAAGGACGAGAATGGTGATGGCCAAGTAT
The DNA here is from genome assembly GCF_963169125.1 of Humulus lupulus. Taxonomy (NCBI): domain Eukaryota; kingdom Viridiplantae; phylum Streptophyta; class Magnoliopsida; order Rosales; family Cannabaceae; genus Humulus; species Humulus lupulus. The sequence goes on along the minus strand of NC_084794.1, from coordinate 163,744,719 downwards.
AGTAAGGGTTGGGATCGGTGTTAAGCACGCTGAGTGCAGGTCGCTAGTGTGAGTCCCTACAAGGGTACTGTATCCACCTGCTCGGTGAAGACGGCGAACCCAAGGCCTGCTAAATCAACTAGGTCAGCGTAGGTCGCTATGTGTTTAGTCTGTTGACTATTTTGCTATATATTGCTTGATTGATATGTGATTTGTTATGCGTTGAGTTTTCTTGCTGGGCTTCGGTTCACGGGTGCTCTATGGTGTAGGTAAGGGCAAGGGAAAGGTCGACCATCCTTGAGTTGGAGAGCGTGGAGCGATGTGTACATGTTCAGCCTACGTGGCAACCATAGCCGGGTTATTTTGGAAAATATGTTGTAATGATTTACTTTGTTGCTTAGTTCGACTCTATCTATATTTTGAGTCGTAATACATTTTCGAAACAGTATTTTGGGATCCCAAATGTATAACTTTTATAATTTTAATGAATGTACAAATCTTTTATAACAAATGTTGTTAAATGAGTCTTTATTTCAATTTAATTACACTTTTCAACCTAAAACCTCGATTAGCGAGCTAATGGCACATTTTAATCACATGGTAACGACTCTAAGGTAGTAGGGCGTTACAAAAATAGTGATATTTCTTTTCTTAATTATACTGGGAGATCAAAAGAAGATGGGGTGATGCATCATCCAGTTGATGGTTCTGCATGGAAAGACTTTGACGCCACATATCCTGAGTTTGGAAAAGATCCCTGAAATGTCCATCTAGGCTTGGCTGGTTGGAGCGAGCAGAGATACAAAGCATGTCCAACGTGCAATGAAGACACTACTTCCATTCGAGTGATTGGCAAGACATCTTATGTCGCCACATCCATCTGAGTGATTGGCAAGACATCTTATGTCAATCATAGGAGATTTATGAGGAGTAATCATAAGTATAGAAGGAACACATAATTCGATGGCAAAGTTGAAAGAAGACATCCTCCACAATAGTTTACTTGTCAACAAATCTTAGAACAAGTCAATGCATTACTGCTTCAACTTCTTGGTAAACATGATGGGTTTGAGGGGTGAAGCGCAAATGAGGTACAGAGGAAAGTGATTTGAGGAAAAAAGTATTTTCCATGAACCTGAATACTGGAGTTCTAACTAGTTAAATCATAACCTAGACGTGATGCATGTCGAGAAGAATGTGTGCCACAATCTCCTTGGGACCTTGTTGGATAATGATAACTCTAAGGACACCACTAACGCAAGGCATCATTTGAAGAATAATGGAGTTAGGAAATCGTTATGGATTTACGAAGATGCTAATAAAAGGTTAATGAAACTGCATGCTCAATACATTTTCACTCCTGAACAAAGGCGAGAATTTTGTTAAATTTTTAAAGGAGTAAAGTTGCTAGATTGTTTTTGTTCTAATTTGAAGAAAAATGTCATTGACAATGACTCGAATATTGTTGGGTTGAACTCCCATGATTCTCATGTGATCAAGCAATGATTACTTGCAATAGGTGCTCAAATATTTTTACCAGAATCTATACCCACCACCAATATAGAATTATGTAATTTCTTCAAACAATTGTGCTCTAGGACACTGAACATTTCCGATATGGGGAAAGCTAAGAATGATTTTATTATAATTTTATTGAAGATTGAGTAGATTTTCCATCAAGCATTCTTTGACATAATGATTCATTTATACTGGGAAGGCCCATATTTATGAGGTGGATGTATCCTTTTTGAAAGATACATGAATTTTTTTTTAAAAACTACGTCAGAATTAAAGCTCGTCTTGAAGAGTTCATAGCAGAAGGATATGTTGCAGATGAGGCGTTGTATAATGACCCAAATTTGCTAATAAGGCTTAGGGCCTTGATTAGTGTGTCTAGAGGGCAATAAGTGAATTATTGCTATAATATGTGAATTTGTGTGAATATGTTATTAGAGATGCATGTTTAGTTGAATTAAATATACATGTTGGCCCCGTTTGGATATTAGGGGCATGTTTGTAATTTTAGCTCGTTGAGGGCATAAATGTGATAAATGAGATAAATGCGATATACTTGTGATATATCTGTGTAGCACGATCCGAGACAGTCCTTGGGAGCTGTTAGCCAGAAAGTCACAATGGGGTTGAGAATCCGACTCGGGGCGAGTTGAGGGGTATTTCGGGTATTAGATGTTTAATGGGGTTATCAGGTTACAGAAATAAATATTTGGAGGTATATTTGAGGTTAGAATGTTTAGGAGGGAATATTGGGGGAATTTACTATTTTGCCCTCGGGGACGTTTTTGGCACCCCAAGCCTTGAGGTAACCTTAGAGACTAAGTTAAATAAATAAAAAAAAAAACCCAAGAGAAGCCTTTAGAAAAAAAGAAGAACCGACCCTCCCTTCTGTCTCTCTTTCTTTTGGAGTTTATCCTTTGGACGCTTGGGGAACCTTGGTGAATTTAAGCAAAGATTAAAGGATTTCAGCTGGGATTTTGGGAGCTAGAGGCTTGGAGCTTGGAGAATTGGTTTAGGGATTCACTTTTGCTTAAAGCTGGCAGATAAATATACGGAAAAATAATCAAGGAGATTGATATCTGCTTATTATCCACGTTGACAACTCGAGATTCATAGTGGTCATACATGGTGTAAGGCCTCCTGAGTTTATCCCAAACTAAGGATGCAATGGCTGTGAAGCGTGACCTTATAATTTTAAATAGTTGTCGAAGCACGAGCTTGGAGGAGATATCGAGCTCATGGTAATTCTAGTATATTGCATACCCACAGATCCCCAGAGACTCGAGATCCCTTTATACGTTTATTTATTACCAGGTTGTCATATTTATTATCCGAGATAGCAGGAACCTGTTTATTCTATTATTAAATCATATTCCAATATAAATGGGAAATATTTGTATTAAATGTAATCCTTATGTAAATGCGTGATTGACTCACGTGGTTACCCAAACCTGTCCATGGAATTCCGTTATAAATACTGGGAATATTGGACAGGAAAGGGGACCATTAATCTGCAATACCAAAACTCAGCCAAAATAGAGAGAGAAACAGTAATAATATTGACTCGTGGACTAGGTGGATTTTAACCACTGAACCACGTAAAAAATTATGTACTCTTGAGTGAATTCATTTCATTTTTCATTAAGGTTTACCATTAAGCACTAATCTTCCTTATTATTTCTTAATACAATGTTGGCGAAAAACTGCATCAATAGTTGGGTGCTTTCATTGAGAGCAAATTACTGCTTCATAAAAATCCCAATCGAGTATCATCATTGTAACGCCCTGGATAGCCATGACCGCTACACTATTTACTTATAAAGGTGCATGACTTGCTAATCAAGTCATTTAGTCAAAACGTGTCACTAAACCATAAATGTTCTAGGGTTAAAATGGTGTTGGTCTCAAAAGATACATTTCATATATTCAAACAGATTTACAAATGGGATCCCAAAAAGGAACAGTGTTTAAAAGTTGGTTACAAAATTTCCAAAATACAGACTACCATCAGCCACTCTAAGGAAAAACAGACATTTATAGCTTTTCTGTTCCTGTTATCCTCATAACCGTGGCGACTAAGCAGCTAGTCATGTACATTCTTCTCACAGAGCTCTCCAAGTCAGGGCAGATCAAGTTTACCCTTGCCTTTACCTGCACCACGTAGCACCCGTGAGCCAAGGCCTAGCAAGAAAACATAATATACATCACAACAATCATAACAAGAGAATAATTCTTCAAGCATGATCAAACAATTAACATTCCACTTTAATATCATAGCATGTAATCAGAATCAAAGATGCGACCAATCATTACTAACAGTTTAATCACATAATATTTAGGGCCAACGACTTAGGCCGCACCATCTGTTTACCCCCACTGACTCCGGCTGGCATAAACTAAGCTCAGTGCATAATAAGCTGTCCCCGGTTACCAGTGGTTGAGCCGTGCCCTGTGCGCAAGTGTAACCTTTGGCACTCTTAGGTCATTGGTTTACTATTTACATGGCATAATACCATCCTTTTCAATGCATACATATTATGGAACCCTTAGTCCCATTACAAATACACAACCAGGTGCAGTTTTCTTACCTTTAGCTTCCAAGTTTACTAGCTACGAGCGATGCTCCTTGAGCGCGATCCGATCCCTGAGCCCTAGCTTAGCACCTAGTCACAACCAAGATAGAGGATACCATCAACAATCTTAAATAAGCTTCTAGACAAAGTTCTAGTCTCTGGAACATTGAACTTCACCAAACATGGTAATAGATTCAATCCCGAGCTCCCTAGGTTAAATTCCTAAGGGTAGAATCTCAAAATCCCAAAATCCCTTAAGGGCCGCGACATTAGCCACCCATGCCGCGGCATGGCCCCAACTAGAGGCCTCCCAATGCCCAAAAATAGGTAAGGGCTGCGGCCCTACTCAGACCATGCCGCGGCCCGCCCTCCTTCCTCAACACCCATCAGCTTCGAAGGGCCGCGGCCCGACCCCTTCGAACCCAGAAAAACCTCCATTTTTGACTCTCAAACCTCATGCAAACTCTCCCAAAATAACCCCAATTCTACAACTCAATTACCCAAAGACTTCCCACAAGATTCCAGCAACACAACCCAGCTGAAACCTAAACTAGAAACCCATCAAAAACCCATTACAATCTCTGAAACTTTCTAACTCAAGAACACAAAACCCAACCATGGAAACACCATAACTCAGCCATTAAACCTTAAATTAGAGCTTACCTCAGCTGCAGAACCAATCCTCCAAGAGCTTTCTGGCCTAACTTCCAAAGTTCTAGCCTCAATTTAATCTTCAAATCCAAAAACCCAAAACCTCTTTGAACACACTCAAAAACACAGAATTTCAACCACAGAAAATGGAATTCAATGCTTACCTCAACCTTGATTAAGTTCCTTTGATAATCCTTGAGCTAATCCTCTAAACTCCAGCTTCAATTCTTAGAATTCCAGCCAAGACCTCTAAGTTTCTACGTTTTTCTTTGGGAGAGATAGAGAAAAAGAAAGAGAGAGTCGGTTTGCTATATTCCACAGTTTTCTAAAATCTTCTTAAGTCTATCCTTAAGCAATTAAGTTAATCCCAAGGCTCGGGGTACCGGAAACTTCCCCGAGGGCAAAATGGTAAAATTCCCCAATGTTCCCTCCTAGACTTCCTCACCTCAAATATATCTCCAGTTATTTATTTTCATATCCCGGTAATCTAAATAACCACCCAATACCTGAAATATCCCTTGACTTGTCCAAAGTCAAATATTAGGCCCCGTAGCGACTTTCCCGCTATCTAGCTCCCTAAGACCGCCTCAAGTCGCCTGCAATAGATTTACCCACGGAATAATGTGGTTCTCACAAGTATAACATTTAATGACATTTATATTCATATAATCATACAAGCATGCTTATCATGTAATCATGCGTTAAATCAATAAATTCACACATAAACCAATGATGCCCTCCTGGCACACTAATCAAAGCCCTTAAGCCATATTAGTGATTTTGGGTCGTTACAACTATCCCCTCCAACTGAGAATTTTGTCCTCGAAATTTACCTGAATAGCTCGGCATACTGATCCCGCATCGCTCTCTCTCACTCTCAGGTCGCTTCCTCGGCCTTGCTATTTCTCCACTACACTTTCACTAACGGAATTGTCTTATTCCGTGAGACTTTGTCCTACCGATCCAAAATCTGAACTGGTCGCTCTTCATAGGACAGGTATGTCTGTAACTCTAAGTCCTCATACTTCAGCACATGTGTCATATCTGAAACATACTTCCGCAACATGGAGACATGGAGCACATCATGAAGTCCTGACAGTGACGGTGGCAAGGCTAACCTATAAGGCACCTGTCCAATGCTTTCTAGAATCTCAAAAGGTCCAACAAACCGAGGGCTCAGCTTGCCCTTTTCCCCAAATCTCCTCACCCCTCTCAGTGGTGAAACTCGCAGAAACACGTGGTCCCCAACCTAAAACTCCACGTCCCTACGCTTAGGATCAGCATAGCTTTTTTGTCTACTCTGCAAAGCAAACATTCTAGCTCGAATCTTCTCAATAGCCTCATTGGTCTTCTGAACCATGTCTGGCCCCAAATTCCTTCTCTCACCCATCTCATCCCAATGAATGGGTGATCTGCACTTCCTTCCACATAACATCTCATAAAGAGCCACTCCAATCGTGGACTGATAACTGTTGTTATATGAAAATTCGATCAACGGAAGATACTTACTCCAAGATCCCTCGAAGTCAATCACACATGCCTTAAGCATGTCCTCCAATACCTGAATCTTCCTCTCAGACTGAGCGTCACTCTAAGGATGAAAAGTTGTGCTACACTTCAACTGAGTTCCCATGGCTCTCTGCAAAGCTCCCCAAAACTTGGAGGTAAAGATAGGGTCTCGATCAGATACAATAGACTTTGGAACCGCATGGAGACAAACTATCTCCCTCACATACAACTCTGCATACTGTTCCAATGAGTACGTTGACTTCACTGGCAGAAAATGAGCTGACTTGGTGTATCTGTCCACTATCACCCACACCATGTCACAAAGTCCCACTGTCCTGGGTAGTCCTCCCACGAAATCCATAGCGATGTCCTCCCACTTCCACTCTAGGATACCCAAAGGCTGAAGCAATCCTGCTGGTCGCTGATGCTTAGCCTTTACCTGTTGACATGTCAAACATCTAGCCACATACTCTACCACATCCTTCTTCATCTTGGGCCACCAATATAATGTCCGTAGATCCTGATACATCTTTGAAGGAACCCGGATGAAGCGAGTATGGCGTAGTGTGAGACTCATCCAGTATCTCTCGTCTGATCGCCTCATCTACTGGAACACAAATCCATTCCTGATATCGAAGCATACCAGTCTTAGAAATAAAATAATCCTTAGTTGTCCCCGCTAAGACATGCTGTCTGACCTCCTGGAACCACGCATCCACAAACTGACCCTCCTTGACCCGCTCTAGCAGGGTTGACTGCAATGTAATATTAGCTAACTGTCCTACCACCAATTCTATCCTGGCCCTGGCCATCTCATAAGCTAATTCCCTTGAGATCTGGGTGGAACTATACAACTATCCTGGGGCCCTCCGGCTAAACGCATCTGCCACCACATTGGCCTTCCCGGGGTGGTAAAGGATATCAAAATCATAATCCTAAACCAGCTCCAACCAATGCCTCTGTCTCATGTTCAGATCCTTCTGAGTGAAGAAATATTTCAAACTCTTATGGTCAGTGTATATCACGCACTTTTCCCCATACAGATAATGTCGCCACACCTTCAGTGCGAACACCACCTCTGCTAATTCCAAATCATGAGTAGGATACCGCTACTCATACTCCTTTAGCTGTCGCGATGTGTAAGCTATAACCTTCTCATTCTACATCAACACACAGCCTAAACCCATCCTCGATGCATCACAATAGATTTCAAACTTTCCTTCCTCTAAAGGAAGACTCAGCACATGTGCATAAATAAGCAGTCACTTCAACTCTTGAAAACTGTTCTCATACTTCTCTGACCAAACAAACTTCTGATTCTTCCTCGTCAACTCTGTCATTGGTGAAGAAATCTTTGAGAACCCCTCTACGAACCATCTGTAATAACCTGCCAACCCAAGGAAACTCCGCACCTCCGAGGCATTCCTTGGCCTCGGCCAATCTCTTACTGCTTCTACCTTGGATGGATCCACCTTAATCCCTTCCGCTCCAACTATATGCCCAAGAAAAGTCACCTCTGGAAACCAAAACTAACACTTCTTAAACTTGGCGTATAGCTGATGCACCCTTAACCTCTGTAAAACCTGTCGAAGATGCTGCTTAAGCTCAGCCTCTGAACTGGAGTAAACCAAGATGTCGTCGATGAAGACAATGACGAACTGATCCAAGAAGTCCCTGAACACCCTGTTCATCAGATCCATAAAAGCTGCTGAGGCATTGGTCAGACTAAAAGACATGACCAAGAACTCATAGTGCCCATATCGTGTCCGAAAGGCCATCTTCGGTATATCCTCATCTTTGATCCTCAGTTGGTGATAACCAGATCGAAGATCAATCTTTGAGAACACCGTCTTTCCCTGAAGTTGATCAAACAAGTCATCAATTCTTGGTAGAGGGTACTTATTCTTGATAGTCAACTTGTTCAATTCTCTATAGTCTGTACACATCCTCAAATTCCCGTCCTTCTTCTTAACAAACAACACTGGAGCGCCCCATGGAGAATAACTAGGCCTGATGAATCCCAAATCCAGAAGTTCTTGCAACTGTATCTTCAATTCCTTCAACTTTATTGGTGCCATCCTATATGGTGCCCATGATACTAGTTCTGTCCCCGGTGCTAACTCAATCTAAAACTAAATCTCCCTGCACGGCGGCAACCCTGGTAAATCCTCAAGAAATACATCCAAAACTCACACACCAATCTGGTCTCTCCCGGCCCTGCTGGCATAACCCTGGTAGTATCCACTACACTATCCAGAAAACCTAAGCATCCGCCCTGTAACAAGTCTCTGGCTCTCAATGATGAAATCATGGGTACGCGGGGTCCAGACACCGCACCCACAAAGACAAAAGGATCCTCACCCTCAGGCTCAAAAGTCACCATCTTCTTCCTGCAAGCAATAGTAGCTCCATACCTGACCAACCAATCCATTCCTAAGATCATATCAAAATCCACCATATCTAACTCAATCAGATCCACTGTACTATCAACCATCACTGGTAGTGCCCTAATCCATCTCCTAGAAACTACCAATTCCCCTGTAGGCAATAAAGTCTTAAACCCTGCAGTCCGACATTCACTAGGTCTACACAATCTATCAATCACTTTACTAGAAACAAAGGAATGTGTAGCACCAGAATCAATCAATACAGTAAAAGGAGTGCCAGCGCTAGAAAGCTGACCTGTCACTACTGAGGGACTAGCCTCGGCCTCTGCCTGAGTTAGCTGAATACTCGAGCTAGAGTCAAGCTATCCACCTTTCCTGCTTCACCTTTCTTCACTGTTGGATTGTCTTTCATGAGATGCCCCACTATTCCGCACAAAAAGAATGCCTTGGCCCGACACTCGCCCAGATGGCGTCTTCTACACGTCGGGCACTCCAGATAGGTCCGCCATGCCTCGCTGCCACCCTGACGGCCACCCTGCCCACCTCGACCCCTCCTATCAGGACCAGCAGCAGTCGAAGTGTCAGGAGTCTTTCTCTTGAAGTCACTAGGGCCTCCGCCCCAACCTGCCCCCGAATAAGGAGGCACCACGATGTGGCCCTCGCGTCTCACCGCACTTTCTTTCCAAATCTTGTTCTCTGCTTCCTCAGCGGTAAGAGCCTTCTCAACGGCCTGGGCATAAGTTGTTCCTCCAGGTACCGTTGTAATCCTAACATCCCGGGCGATCATAGCATTAAGCCCCCCTGATAAATCTATCTTGCCTAGTAGCATCAGTAGGCACAAGATCTGGTGCCAATTTCGCCAGTTTGTCAAATTTTAGGGCATATTCACTAACAGTCATATTTCCCTGCACCAAACCCACGAACTCATTAACTTTTGCTGCCCCGACGGCAACATTATAGTATTTCTGACTGAAAAAATCTCTGAAACCTTCCCAACTCAAAGCAGTAACATTCCTGGTCTACGATGTCACTTTCCACCAGATGCGGGCATCCTCTCTCAACATATAAGTGGCACAGGCCACTCTATCATGCCCCTCTACTCTCATGAAATCCAGAATTGTAGTAATCATGGTTAGCCATTGCTCGGCTTTCAATGGATCCTGTCCACCCTCAAATGTTGGGGGTGGCTGCTTCCTGAACCGCTCATACAACGGCTCCCATCTGTTCCCAACATCCCCCAACTATACAACTTGTACCACTGCAAGTGGTATAATAGGGGCCGCACTCCCTGATGGAGCCTGCTGTCGCAGAATACAGATCTGCTCATCTTGGCTCTGCAACCGAGCGTGCATATCGGCCATAAGTTGCTGCTAGTTCTCAGGGACTGGCGGAGGAATCTGACCCTGGTCATCACCCCCGGTCCCAGACCTAGAGCCGGCTAGTCGCGTAGATTTTCTTGGACGCATAGCTATCCAAGTCAATCTACAATCAATGACTCGACAATCAGACCATGATGACAGGGTAAAAACTTCTCCAAAATTTACCAATGGAACATAACCACACGCAAACAATCAACATATAGGCATTTATCCACATGCACCGGCTGCTAATAAGCATGCCCCAATCTTATCACACAATAGCTATGAAACAAACATTCATCCATACATAATATGCAATTAATTATCCAAAATTTCATGTACATGCACAGTGATGCTAATAAACATGCCTCAATATTCTCACACAACAGTCAAGGGCCAAGCCCTATCAGTATCTCATGCTTCCTATTAATCCAACAGATAACAACAATTATAGTTTATTCGAGGCATATAAGCACAAATACACATTACCAAACCCTGAATCGAGCTTGTCTCTAGCAGCGAATGTACATGTCCAGCTGGTCTTTAGGAACCCTTAAACCTAGGATGCTCTGATACCAAGTTGTAATGCCCTGGATAGCCAGGACCGCTACACTGTGTACTTATAAAGGGGCAGGACTTGCTAATCAAGTCATTTAGTCAAAACGTGTCACTAAACCATAAATGTGCTAAGGTTAAAATGGTTTTGGTCTCAAAAGATACATTTCATATATTCAAACAGATTTACATATGGGATCCCAAAAAGGAACAGTGTTTAAAATTTGGTTACAAAATTTCCAAAATACAGACTACCATCAGCCACTCTAAGGAAAAACAGACATTTATAGCTTTTCTGTTAATGTTATCCTCATAACCGTGGCGACTGAGCAGCTGGTCATGTACATTCTGCTCACAAAGCTCTCCAAGTCAGAGCAGATCAAGTTTGCCCTTGCCTTTACCTGCACCACGTAGCACCCGTGAGCCAAGGCCCAGCAAGAAAACATAATATACATCACAACAATCATAACAAGAGAATAATTCTTCAAGCATGATCAAACAATTAACATTCCACTTTAATATCATAGCATGTAATCAGAATCAAAGATGCGACCAATCATTAATAACAGTTTAATCACTTAATATTTAGGGCCGACGACTTAGGCCGCACCATCTGTTTACCCCCACTGACTCCGTCCGGCATAAACTGAGCTCAGTGCATAATAAGCTGTCCTCGGTTACCAGTGGTTGAGCCGTGCCCTGTGCACAAGTGTAACCTTTGGCACTCTTAGGTCATTGGTTTACTATTTACATGGCATAATACCATCCTTTTCAATGCATACATATTATGGAACCCTTAGTCCCATTACAAATACACAACCAGGTGCAGTTTTCTTACCTTTAGCTTCCAAGTTTACTAGCTACGAGCGATGCTCCTTGAGCGCGATCCGATCCCTGAGCCCTAGCTTAGCACCTAGTCACAACCAAGATAGAGGATACCATCAACAATCTTAAATAAGCTTCTAGACAAAGTTCTAGTCTCTGGAACATTGAACTTCACCAAACATGGTAATAGATTCAATCCCGAGCTCCCTAGGTTAAATTCCTAAGGGTAGAATCTCAAAATCCCAAAATCCCTTAAGGGCCGCGACATTAGCCACCCATGCCGCGGCATGGCCCCAACCAGAGGCCTCCTAATGCCTAAAAACAGATAAGGGTTGTGGCCCTACTCAGACCATGCCGCAGCCCGCTCTCCTTCCTCAGCACCCATCAGCTTCGAAGGGCCGCGGCTCACCAAGAACTATGCCGCGGCCCGACCCCTTCGAAACCAGAAAAACCTCCATTTTTGACTCTCAAACCTTGTGCAAACTCTCCCAGAACAACCCCAGTTCCACAACTCAATTACCCAAAGACTTCCCACAAGATTCCAGCAACACAACCCAGCTGAAACCTAAACTAGAAACCCATCAAAAACCCATTTCAATCACTGAAACTTTCTAACTCAAGAACACAAAACCCAGCCATGGAAACACCATAACTCAGCCATTAAACCTTAAATTAGAGCTTACCTCAGCTGCAGAACCAATCCTCCAAGAGCTTTATGGCCTAACTTCCAAAGTTCTAGCCTCAATTTAATCTTCAAATCCAAAAACCCAAAACCTCTTAGAACACACTCAAAAACACAGAATTTCAACCACAGAAAATGGAATTCAATGCTTACCTCAACCTTGATTAAGTTCCTTTGATAATCCTTAAGCTAATCCTCTCGGTTTGCTATATTCCACAATTTTCTAAAATCTTCTAAAGTCTATCCTTAAGCAATTAAGTTAATCCAAAGGCTCGGGGTACCGGAAATGTCCCCGAGGGCAAAATGGTAAAATTCCCCAACGTTCCCTCCTAGACTTCTTAACCTCAAATATATCTCTAGTTATTTATTTTCATAACTCGGTAATCTAAATAACCACCTGATACCTGAAATATCCCTTGACTTGTCCAAAGTCAAATATTAGGCCCCGTAGTGACAATCCCGCTATCTAGCTCCCTAAGACCACCTCAAGTCACCTGCTGCAGATTTACCCACATAATAATGTGGTTCTCACAAGTATAACATTTAATCAAATTTATATTCATATAATCATAGAAGCATGCTTATCATGTAATCATGCGTTAAATCAATAAATTCACACATAAACCAATTATGCCCTCCCGGCACACTAATCAAGGCCCTGAAGCCATATTAAAATCAATTCTTAAAATCTCGAATGTACAAGTCTAAGGATTCATAGGCATGAGGGATAATAAAGGAAATATAAATGGTTCAAAAGTTAGATATATATGAAAATAGGAAAAATTTCAAATTGAGCCCGAGGGCAATTGTTTAATATCCAAGAAACTGATAAATAATTACAAAGAAAAACAAATACAAAGAAGATATCATTAGGCTCCATCAGCTCACCCTGAAGATGTGATCTCCTCGCCATCTCCCTCCGCCATTACGGATGCATCACCAGTTTCTCACGGTTCTTGCAGGAGTCAAGCCTTGAATTTTGCAAGGTACGAATCCCACAGCCCGAGTTCCATGAAAGAGAAGTTCCCATCCAGGTTGAAGGCCCAGCAATGGTACAACATCTCCTCCATGGCCGATGATGACGCCGCCTTTTCTTCTTTAGCTGTGACCGGCCTCGAGCAATTTTGCTTTGACCTCATCAATCTCGGCCTGAAGTTGTGCAATTTTAGCTTGGGAGGCAGACAGTGCCGTCTTTGCAGCCTGCTCATTTTCTTGGGACAAGGAGAGAGTAGCATTGGCATCGTGCTCATTCTTCTGAGCAGCTGTCAAGGTAGCTTTGGCGGCCTGCTCACCTTCTTGAGCAGCAACTAGGGCAGTTTTCGCATTCAGCTCGGCATGGAACTCCTCATTTCTAGTCGTAGCACGAGCTATGCTGCGGTAATGAGCCAGGGTAGACTACAAATAACAAAACAAGTCAGAGATATACACCAAGTCAAAAAAAAATCACTAAGTAAGGAAAGAGAACTCACAGTGAGGTTCATCCCCATGGCGGATTCCATAACATTCTCCGGGCTGCGTTCCTCGATGGTCCTTAGGTCCCTCACGCTGGCTTTGTAGGCGTGCCCCACCTTATGGCTCGCAGTCTCATAGATGATACCCTGAAAGGCTTCAGGGATCTTCTCCAAGTCCTGAGGATCTAATGGTATCCGGATGGTAGGGGCCTCGGCTTGAATGACTTGGGGAGGAGGAGGCATGAATCTAGGTGGGGGAGGAGGAAGCTACCCAACAATGACATTGGCCATCGGAGCTGGCTCCCGAGTCGAGCTTATGTCCTTATTCTTGGCGGGGGACTTTGAAGTGATCCCCATTTCAGAGGTGGTCTTCTTCACCACCCTAAGCCTCTTCATATCGTGGCTCGCACTAGCTTTCTTAGACTGGAAAGCAATTCAGAGGTCGGGAGCTCCTGGTTGTTCCATCTCTTTGCCTAAAAAGAATAAAAGGAGTTAGTTTGCAAAAATAATGTTTCAAAAATCATTTATAAAGAAAGAAAGAAAACAAAAATCCTACCCTCCGGGCTGGGGGAGGAGTCTATCATCACCAGCTTAGGTGTTTTGACCGGGATACGCATGACCTCCAGCCTTTGAACTAATGGAGGAGAATGGGAGTCTATAATTAATACTTCATGGATCCTAAGGGGTTCAGTTTCTTCCTTGGGGCTGGAGTCATCTACATATTGTCTGAATCCAGGGGAAAATGCACTCTACAGCAGAGAAGGGAAAGATCTACAGTTTGTCCTGTATTCTTCAAAAATGGAAAATCTAAAATTTAGGGTGTTTTCAACTATGATTGTGCCCCTAGGATAACTATTGTCATGGCGTACCACTAGGCGGTCTACACACTAGAGCAGGGTTACATATAAATCCAGTTTGGAAGGATGACGGTGGACGAGCTGATTCGAATTATAACGAACTAACCTAAAATTGGCAACAACCCTATCTAATTCCTTAAAGGTGTATGGGTTACCTTGGCTAGAGGGGCCGACTACTTCCCCTGACGCAACTCAGTCTAGATCGGGTTCCCGGACAGCCTCGGGAGCCCACCTTTTTCGCATGAGAGGCACCTCGCCCTCTTCTTCCTCATCGTCCTCAATGGCTAGAAAGGCCTCTTGAGAGGAGGGGAGCTCGGGGATCACCCGAAGAGGAGCTCGGGTTCTTAAGGCCAGTGTTTGACCTTCGCCAATCAATTGGCAGGTCAACATCGTGACGTCATTCACGACCTGGCGATAGTCATTTTACTGGGGGGAAGTTCGGACAACTTCTCATACTGACCCTCGAGGGTCACAGACTTTTCCGTCCTCACAAATATGGCTGCACGAGAAATAAATTCAATCAAGACATGTACAAAAAAAAAAGAAATATCTTAAAGGAAAAAAATTTACGAGCTGAATTTACAAGGATGGAAGACTTACGAGGTTGGTTGAAGTAATGGTGTTCATAGTTTCTGAAGCCATTCGACATAAAGAATAAATCTTTATAATCGTTTGGATGGTTGTAGAGCTCAATGACGAAGGCAGAGTTAGGAAATCGCTCGAGGTACTAGAATCCGTCACCGCGTACCCTCTGATCAGGGCTTGCCTTGAGGCAGAAAAAGTACAATATGTTTGTCGGGGTAGGGACCTCCGACTTGTGTTTTGGGAACAAGTACTTCAGACTCGCCAAAATTCTATACGAATTTGGGGGGAGCTGGAATGGAGCTAGCTTCACGCAATTCAAGAAATCCACTTCAAGCTGCGTAGTTGTCTTGGAGAGGGGAACAACTCCTTTCCCCTTTGAATGTAGGTTGGATGAGGAGAGTTGCAGCTCCGACCTCAATATTGTAGCTCAACATAATCTTATTCACTCTCCCCTGAGTCATGATCTTGGAGATGATACGCTCAGCCTCGAAATACGCGTTGGGATCGACTACGAGCTCCTTCTCCACCACCAGACCAAAGTGGGGGATGGGAGATTGGGGGTGACATGCTTCCCCTTGTTCTTCTGATGAGAGTACGAGCTCGAGACATTCTTCTTTGGAGCGTTCTTCTTTTGAGGAGCCATCAGATCGCCTAACAATAAAATGGCCTAGTTAGTAGGCGACCTAAGATGATCTAAAACTATGACGCGAGACTACGAAGAAAAAAATGGTTATTTTTGTTATCCATGCTATAGTCAACCTCAGCCCCATTGGATGATGCAACGCGATTTCCTAAGCTACGCGTCTCAGTTTCCTAACAGACCCCTGATATTTAAGAAGCCATGTGTTAGAAATGTCAGACCACTATTTTCTTTGGGAAGCGGTTTAGTGTAAAACCACCCAAGAAAACGTAACCTCTAAGCTATCTGTTTTTAAACCTAAAAACTTCATTTTCTTTACCCCGAATGGGTATTCTTTAAATCAATTCACCATTAGGCTTACCCAGATTTAGACAGAAATTTCCCCAGTTTTATGGACATCTTATTTCTAAAGCATGTTTGGACTCACCCGTTGAAACCTATTCCCTATGAACATTTAGAAATAGCCTACTAGTAACTATAATAAGTGTTGCGGATGAACATAGTTAAGAACAGAAATTCCACTGAATAAAAAATAAAGGAAAAAACTCTTCAAACCAAAGAATGAGATACTTACAGGAAAGTCGTTCGCAGATTGGAGGGAGTAGACTCGGCAATGGGAAGCTCCCGAAAAAATTCTGAATGTTTGGGCACGATGAACAGTTTTGGGGATTCTGGGAAAGAAGGGAAGTTTGGAAGTTCAGAAAAGGGAAATTTTTAAATGCAAAGGTGGTGAAGTTTGAAATTTTTCCATCCTATTTATACGTAAACTATGGAAATTAATCTGGGCCATCCAATTGGGTTAGTTCAAGATCCAAGGGCCAAGATTAAATAGACCAACGGCGGAAAAAAGTTGACAAGAAAATTATTGCAGTCCTCGAAACCCGAACAAACGCCAATTTTGGTACACCACGTGTCCAGTAGTCGAGTAGTAGGCAGACGTGGTTTTATGTAACAGAAGTCTAAATGTCCCTACTGTGTAGGTCAGAAAGAGACGACATCATACACGAGCAGGAGCTTGGGTAGCAAATGTTGTACCCTGATTTTAGCACGAGTCCATGCACTCAGCTTGGGTACATCTGTCAGATAAATATACGGAGAAATAGCCAGGGAGAATGATATATGCTTATTATCCACGTGGACAACTCGAGATTCATAGTGGTAATACGTGGTGTAAGGCGTCCTCAGTTTATCCTGAACTAAGGATGCAATGGTTGTGAAGCGCAATGTCATAATTTTAAATAGCTGTCGAAGCATGAGCTTGTAGGAGATATCCAGCTCGTGGTAATTCTAGTATATTGCATACCCACGAATCCCCAGAGAATCGGGATCCCTTTATAGGTTTATTTATGACCAGGGTGCCATATTTATTATCTGAGATAGTGGGAACCTATTTATTCTATTATCAAATCATATCCCAATATAAATGGGAATTATTTGTATTAAATGTAATCATTATGTAAATGTGTGATTGACTCACGTAGTTACCGAAACCTATCCATGGAATTCCCTTATAAATACTGGGAATATTGGACAGGAAAGGGGACCATTATTCTGTAATACGAAAACTCTACTAAAATAGGGAGAGAAACAAAATTAATATTGACTCATGGACTAGGTGGATTTTAACCACTGAACCACGTAAAAAATTATGTATTCTTGAGTGAATTCATTTTATTTTTCATTATATTTTACCATCAACAGTACGATTCACTATTTCTTATGAATATATGTAATCTGCCTTATTATTTCTTAATACACTGTTGGCAAAAAACTACATCAACATTACGATTCACTAGTATTATGAATATATGTAATCTGGATTCAGATTACTGATGTAGTAGGACATCTTAGTGGAGGTACTTTGTATAAAGTGGTTGTACATGAACGAAACTTGATATGTTATTAATACTTAATAACATCATTTACTTTATAAATATTAATTATACATATCAATTAGATGATCATATACAAATTGATCTTAACCATGAGGTTATTACGAACTCATGTTTATGTTAGATGAGTTCTTTGATTCACTCGTAATGGTTTGTCAGAATGATCCGGCTGAAAACTTTTCTTTTGGGAACTCATTAATGTAAATGGCCGGGGACATATTATGCAGATATGGAATCTATACATTTATGAGAGGAATTGAATAATGGTTTTCTTAAGGGTTGGATTTTGGGACTTAAAGGTTATTGAGCTTAAATTCGTCAATCAGATTAAATTGTATGTAGTGATTAAATCCAAGGACTCTTTTATGGTTAAAAGTACTCAATAAATATATGTCTATAATTACAAGAGTGTAGTCTCATATTTTTAGTGGAATAATACTAAGATTAATAAATTAAGGTTATTATATTAAAGATTTTTAATTTATAATCTAAATTTATTGGAGATTTAAGTTATAGGTCCATAGGTCCCCGAGATGATAACTGTGAAAATTGGGAAAAATCAAGAAAATGACATATTTGGAAGAAGTTTGAAATTTGAAATAATTAGAATAATTAGAATGGTAAATAAAATGGTAATTTTGAAATTTGTATTTAAATAATTAGAATAATTAATTTTGAATTAATTGATTTCATTTATTTAATTAAATGTCAAAAAGATACTTCTGATAATTAGTTTTGAATTTGAATTAATATTTATTCTTTAATTAATGTGATAGGACAAGTTATCATGTTTTGATATTCTTAAATAAATAGATTATTAAATATAATTAAAAGAAAGTTGGTTGTAACATACCCCTAATTATAGGGATGTTACACGCCTACTATAGTGTGGGGACTGTAGTTTGTGTGTAACTATGTAACAGATCAAGATTGGATCTTGATATTTTTTTTATTTACTTAATAATAATAGAATTATAGTTTGAATTTTCATTTTGAATTTAAGTAATTCTTTTTATAAATCTAACAGAATTATAGTTTTTATAATATACGTAATATTCAGAATATTCTAGAGAGAGAAAATATATCGCGCCCACAAGATCTCATGTGCTGAAAATATCTTCTGAATCATAAATTTTCCTACCATTAGTCTACACGCCCACACATGTCTTGAGGTGTAGAAATACATCTTGAAAGATCATGGTCTTAGTATTTAAAGAACTTTTTTTGGTTGGATGTTCGTAGGAGATCCAAAAAGATAGCAAGGATTCTTGATAGCTTTGCAAATGGTAAATCCTCATCTTTTTATTTCTTTATGACTGATTTTTTGTATATTAATGCATCCGATTATTTAAAGATTGTTTAAATAATTTTTTTTGAAATCTTTTGGCCCAAGACCCTATGCTTTCCACCAACCTAGGCCCAAACGAGCCTCCATTCGCAAACCACCTTTAGGGTTGCCGAACCCTAGTTGTCATATAATTAGGGTTTCTTCAAAATCCTAATTGGAAACAACTTATCCATTAGGGCTTGTCACAAAGCCTGTAAAAAATTATTTATTTTGAATTAATTATTTATTGTCCAAATTCAAGTTGGGCCTAATTATTTATTAGGTTTTAAAACTCAATTTTAATTATTCTTAAAATTAGTTTAAGATAATTAAAAGTTATTTTAATAAAAAATTATAATGGAGAAAGGTGCAAGTGGTCCAAGATTACTTTGAAGGCCCAAATAATGAAGACGGCAGATCTTATTTAGGTCATAGAGAGTATTTACATTTTTATTGTAAATTTTTCTAGAAATACCCAAAACACCCGGCTTAGATTTATTTATTTAAATGTTTTGAATGTATTAAAAGTGTTTAATAACATTTTCATGCATTATAACATGTCATTCATATTTCCCACACAATATCTCTAATTCATACATGCATCTCATATCGAGTAGAAACATGTTTGAATTAGGAACGTCCTCATTGATTATATGCATTTTAATGAATCATATCATTAATCTAGAACAAAGCGGTAAATTGATTTTAAGTGTTAATTTCAATACCTATTTGATAATTAATTTTATTAGATAGGAAAATGATATTAAATTAATCTAGATTAATCATTAAATCTTGTTTAATGATTAAATGCTTAATGGGATTAATAATTATTGGAATATCATTTGGTAAATTAATTTGATTAATTTAAATAATTAAAATGCATAGGATGTTTTGAGAAAAACACATATTCTAAAATAGTGAGTGGGAGTAGGGTTCATAACAATAACTCTTATGTTCTCCATTATTGGTTAACACAGATGTTTCATGGAATGGGCCTTGAGGGGCCTTTGTTTGCATCCCCTTAATAAAGGTTTCAAAATTTGTTATTATTCAAGGTTAACTTCTGTTTAAGAATAGGATTGAACGATGTATTTCAAGTTTGACTAACACTAAGGCACACTTTTGAGTAAAGTCATTAATCTGAAAAAATAGGTTACACTCACAAAGGTTAACTAGGTTTTCAAGTAGACTAGTTAATCTTGACAAAACTAACAGTTGCTCGTAAATCAAAAGAGAAAATAGTTGATTTTAAGTTTTCACTTATGGATTTGATAATCGTCTCAAAATTAATTTGAGATTAGACCTATTTACCATAAAGTTGGTCCATTAATTTTCAAATTAATTTATCGCAGAATTAGTAATAACTGTTTTTATGTGTTGTTTAAACTTTGTTGCATCCATGCATCATAATTTGTAATGACCCAAATTCACTAATAAGGCATAAGGGCCTTGATTGGTGTGCCGGGAGGGCATAATTGAGTTAAATGTGATTGGAGTGAGTTATTGATTTAAATGCATAATTATATGATTAAAATGCTTGCATGATTATATTGATATTAATGTGATATATATATATGATATTTTTGAGAACCACATTATTATGTGGGTAGGTTTGCAGGGCACGACTCGAGGCGATCCTAGGGCTTGATAGCAGGAAAAGTCACAACGGGGCTTAGCAGTTGACTTTGGATAAGTCAGGGGTATTTTAGGTATTCGGTAGTTATTTAGACTATCGGGTTATGAAAATAAATATATGGAGATATATTTGAGGTTAGGAAGTCTAGGCGGGAATATTGGGGAAATTTTACCGTTTTGCCCTCGGGGACGTTTCCGGCACCTCGAGCCTCGGGTTTGACCTAAGTGATAAAGGATAGACTTACAAAAATTAGAAAACAGTAGAACAAAATTAAACCGACTTTTCTTTCTCAGCCTATTCCCTCTCCTCTCTCTCATGGAAAAACACAAGCTAAACAGAGAGGAATTTGGAGGATTTCAGCTGGAATTTAGTCAATTGAAGAGAGGATTTTGAGGTTTAACTCAAGGATTATCAAAGCAATTTAATCAGTACTAAGGTAAGCAGTGTTTCCTTTCCTTTTTGGTTAGAAAATTCTGATTTCTAGCTGGGTGTTGAGATAGTTGCAATTTTGATATTTAAGGTTGAATTTAAGCTGGAAGCTTGGGAATTAGCAGGGAATTTACTTGGATTCTGCTTAGAGAAGGGGTTCAACTGAAGAGGTAAGTTATAATTCATGATTTAGAAGCTTAAATTTGAGTTTTGACTAGTTGGTTTTAGTGTTTGAAGTTCTTGAGTTTCAGAAATTGAAAAGAGATTTTAATGTGTGTTAGGCTGGGTTTTTCTGATGAATTATGTTGCCAAAGTCATCTTAAAAGTGTGGGAATTATTGTTATTGAAATAGGGAGCTTTGTGATGATTTTGGGTAAGGTTAAAGGGTTGGAAATGGTGGGATTTCTGGGCTCGAAGGGAAGGGTCGCGGCTCTGTTCTAGACCGTTGCAGCCCTAGGATGAAGATGAGCTAGGAGAGCTCGACCAGGGGTGAGCGCCGCGGCGCCCAAAGCAAGGGTCGTGGCATGTGTATTCTTTCAGGGAGTCCTTAGGTTCTATTTTAGGGCAGGGCCACGACTAGGCTTCAAGGGGCACAGCCCTTAGTTGCATACTTGAACGTTTAGGGATTTTAAGCATGGGAATCGAGCCTAGTGTGCTCGGGAACAATTTCGCCACCGTGCTTGGTGGGATTTGATTTCTCGGAAGTTATTTTTGGACCCGGAAACCTATATTTTGTTATTAATGGAACCCAATACCTTAGTTGTGATTAGATGCTTAAGCTAGGGCTCGGGAACGGATTGTGCTCGAGGGACGTCGCTTGTAATTAATAAACGAAGAAGTTAAAGGTAAGAAAACTACACCTGGTTGTATATTTGGAACGGGACTAAGGGCTCCCTAATATGTATGTTTGAAAGAATGGTATTATGCCATTTAAATATAAACCAATGGCCTAAGTGTGCCATGGTTAAACACTGGTAGCCGAGGACAACTTATTATGCACTGAGCTTGGTGTAAGCGGGCGGGAGTCAGTGGGTTAAACAGAGGGTGCGGCCTAAGTCGTCGGCCCTGATTATTGTGTATTTTGGCTATTAAAGATGATTATTGTGACTATTGAGTATTATGATTATTAATGGTGTTTACTTGTATGTTGGATTATGATTACATGCTATAGAGTTGATATGGATGTTGAGTGATTGAACATGCTTAAAAGGTTACTTGTTTGCTAATACTGTATATGATGTGTATTGTGTTTTCTTGCCGGGCCTTGGCTCACGGGTGCTGCGTGGTGCAGGTAAAGGCAAGGGCAAGCTCGATCAGCCCTGATTTTGAGAGCTCTGCGAGCTGAATGTACATGACCGGCTGCTCAGCCGCCACAGTTGAGAGGGAAAGCAGGGACGAGAGGACCAAAAATGCTTACTTTGCCTTAGTATGGCTGATGATTGTCTTTAACTTTTGAGATTTTGTAAACCAACTTTTAAACACTATGTTCTTTTTGGGATCCCATATGTGAAATTGTTTAATCTTATAAAATGTATCTTTTGAGGCCAAAACTTATTTTTAACCCTAGCAGACTTATGATTAGTGACACGTTTTAATATAATGACTTGAATTGCAAGTCCTACACCTTTACAAACACACAGAGTAGCGATCTTGGCTATCCAGGACGTTACATAATTACTATTCCAAAAACTTACTAATATTCATAATATGTGCTAAATTTATTTTGTGATATTATTTATTTATTTCAGCAATCATGTCATCTCCTAAACAAACCCTTGATGAATTCCTTGAAACAATCACATTTGATCTAAATGATATGCATAGTTGATTTTCGAGAATGATGATTGTTCTCAAAACTAAAAAGTTAATGAATGCGGTTATTGAAGAGCCCCCATCAGTTCCATCTTTTCACATGGTTATGAAGAACATGAAAAATATTATGATTGGAGTAAGTCCAATCATCTGACTCGTTATTTCTTGCTTTATAGCTTACCTGACGAAATGATAGCAAAATATATACATATCGAAAACATCTATGAAATATGGAACTCGATAATAGATGATGTTGAATAAGTGTTGAGTATAATCGTTTGAATGAAACGAAGGTAAATATGATTTACATATATTTTTTCTGGTGATTATTGTACTCACACATGTCACTAACTATATTTTTGTTCATCATGCAGGTGAAGAATCTTTCCACAAAGAGGTTAACTATACGCCAGATGTTGGATAGAGATGGAGCTAGATTTTAGTTTTAATTGGAATTTTAATTTTGTTACGAAAAATTTAAAAAATTTAGTATTTTTTTAGAGATTTTAGATTTCTATTTAGAACAAGAAAACTAATGTTTTAGAAATTTTTAGTTTATGATTAGTAATGTGATTATTAATTGGGAAGTTTATTATTTATATGTTGCATGAAGAAGGTTTTGATATTTCCTTTAATAATAATTTGATTGTTATCTCAAGATTTTGTATTGAAATGTGTCATGCAAAATCCAAAGATGGGATGTATAAACTTAAGGTAAAAGAGTGACTTATATACAACTCTGAAATGTTTAAAGTTGCAAACCCCAGCTCAATTGAACGTCTAAAAACTGATTCTGATAGTGAAACATAACTATGGAATTTGAGATTGGGGCATATTGGTTTGGATAGAATTAATAGACTAGCAAAGGAAAGACCTTTAAGAGAATTAACTATTGGTTCTCTTCGAGTCTATCAATCCTGTCTAGAAGGCAAGATGACGAAGAGACCTTTCTCAGCAAAAGACTCAAGAGCCATAGAACCACTTCATCATGTACACATTGATGTGTGTGGACCACTTAATGTGCAAGAAAGAGGAGGATTGAATATTTCATCACCTTCATTGACGATTATTAAAGGTATGGTTACCTATATTTAATGAAAAAGATATCTGAAACTTTTGGAAAGTTTAAAGAATTCCAAGCTGAAGTTAAAAAGAAATTAGGTAAATAACGGAATGTTCTTTGATCTGATCGAGGAGGAGAGTAATTGGATTATGAATTAGAGTACCACTTACGTGAGTATGGAACTCAATCTCAACTCACTGCATCTGGAACGCCAAGACAAAATGGTGTTTCAGAAAGAAGAAAAATGACGTTATTAGACATGGATAAATCAATGATGAGTTACTCATTATTGCCACTGTCATTCTTTGGATATTCAATTCAATGTGCATTTTACACATTGAATCTCGTTCCATTCATTCTATCAAAAAGACACCGTTGGAATTATGGAATGGTACTAAACATAGTTTACACCATTTTCGTATTTGGGGGTGTCTAGCACATGTGCTGAAAGAAAGGACTAGAAAGTTGGAATCTCACATTGAATTGTGCATGTTTGTATGACATTCCAAGGATACTAGATGTAACGACCCAAAATCACTAATAAGGCTTAAGGGCCTTGATTACCATGCCGTGAGGGCACGATTGGTTTATGCGTGAATTAAGTAATTTAATGCATGATTCTGTGATAAGCATGCTTGTATGATTATATGAATATATATGAAATGCATGTCTATGAGTATTAGTTTGCATGTAGGTCCCGTTTAGCTCAAAGGGGGTATATTTGTAATTTTAGCCCATTCAGGGTGTAAATGTGATCATATGTTATAATTGTGAGGACCACATTATTATGTGGGTAAATCTGCAGCATGCGACTTGAGGTAATCCTAGGGAGCTAGTTAGCGGGAAAGTCACAACTGGACCTAATACTAGACTTGGGGCAAGTGAAGGGGTATTTCGAGTATTAGATGGTTATTGGGATATTGAGTTATGGAAATAAATAATTGGAGATATATTTGAGGTTAGGAAGCTTAGGTGGGAATACCGGGGAATTTTACAATTTTTCCCTCGGGGACGTTTCCGGTACCCCGAGCCTCAGGATTGACTTAATTGCTTAAAGATAGATAGACAAAACTTAGAAAATGGTAGAACAAAAGCCAAACCGACCTACCCTCCTTTTCTCTTTCTCTCTTAGAGGAAACCACAAAGAACCAAGAAGAACTTGGCTGGAATTCAGAGAATTGGAGCTGTGATAAGGGAGATTAGCTCAAGGATTAGCTAAGGATTCACTCAAGAATTAAGGTAAGCCATAAGCTTTATGCATGGTGGTTAAATTTTGTGGTTATGGCTGAGTTTTGAGGTGTTTATGGGTTTTGACATTGAACGATTGAATTGAAGCTTGGAACTTGGGAGTGAGCTCAAAAATTTCTTAGAGAATCGGTTCATCAGTGAAGGTACTAAGCTAGGGCTCGGGAAACGGATCGTGCTCAAGAGGCATCTCTCTTAGTCAGTACACTTGAAAATTAAAGGAAAGAAAACTGCACCCGATTGTGGATTTATAATGGGACTAAGGGTTCCCTGTTTTGTATGCTTCATAAAGGATGGTATTATGCCATGTAAATAATAAAAAAACGGCCTAAGAGTGTTGGAGTTTACATTAGTGCACAGGGCACGACTCAACCACTGGTAGCTGAGGACAGCTTATTATGCACAGAGCTCAGTTTAAGTGGACCAGAGTCAGTGGAGTAAACAGAGGGTGCGACCTAATGGTGTCGACCCTGATTATCATGCGATTTGATTGTTATTATTGATTGATGGACTTGTCATGCTGAATAGTTGAGTGTTGGCTTGTTGAATCTCTAGTTGTGTTTATGGACTATATGATTGATGTGGTATGCTAAGTGTATGAGCGTGCTTTAAGGATTATTCAATTGTTATCATTGTTTGTACTATAACGTTATGTTTTCTTATTGGGCCTTGGCTCACGGGTGTTACGTGGGGCAGGTAAAGGCAAGGGCAAGCTTGATCAGCCCTGAATCGGAGAGCTCTGAAAGTAGAATGTACATGATCAGCTACTCAACCGCCACAGTTGAGGGGAGACAGGAACATGAGAACCATAAACGTCGGTTTTGCCCTTAGAGTGGCTAGTGGTTGTTTGTACTTTGGAAATTTTGTAAACTAACTTTCAAACATTCTTTCTTGTGGGATCCCTTGTGTAAAACGTTTAGTCATATGAAATGTTTATGTTATGATCAAAACCTTTTAACCCTAGTTCATTAATGATTTCAGTGACACGTTTTTAACTAAATGACTTGATTAGCAAGTCCTGCACCTTTATAAATACACAGTGTAGCGGTGTTGGCTATCCAGGGCATTACACTAGAGGTGGTATATTTTATAGTACTAAAGAAAACAAAACATTTGTATCGACAAATGCTAATTTTCTTGAATACGGCTATATTAACAACCACAAACATCGGAGTAAGGTTGTACTGGAGGAGATGGTCTCAGATCAAGTAATAAGATCACCAAATGTTCCCAATGAACAACAACAAGAGGAAACCACAAGTTTTAGTAAGAACAATAGAGAGCTTCATCGTAGTGGGTGGGTTGTCAGACAACCAAGTCGCTATGAACATGAAGTTCAGATGCTTGTGTCTGACACAAACAAAGATGATCCATTGACATACAGAGATGCAATGGTAGATTCTAACCAAGAAAATTGGAAAGATGGCATGAACCTGGAAATGGAATCGGTGTATTACAATTTCGTCTGGACTCTTGAAGACCTTCCTAAAAATGTTTAACCTATTGGTTGTAAGTGGATATTTAAGAGAAAAAGGGGAGCAGATGGGAAAGTGAAAACTTTGAAAGCTAGGCTTGTAGCCAAGAGTTACACTCAAAGAGAAGGGGTGGATTATGATGAAATATTTTCTCCTGTAGCCATGCTTAAATCCATCTACATACTCTTGTTCATAGCTGCTTGCATGGATTACGAGGTATGTCAAATGGATGTTAAGACAACGTTTCAAAATGATTATCTTGACGAGACCATTTATATGTCTCAACTTGAAGGGTTCATAGTAGAAGGTCAAGAGCAAAATGTTTACAAACTTCTTTGGTCCATTTATAAACTAAAACATGCTTCAAGATCTTGGAATCTTAGATTTGATGACACGATAAAAACGTATGGTTTTGAACAAAACGTTGATGAACCTTGTGTCTACAAGCAAATCAAAGATGGCATTGTAGTATTCCTAGTTCTTTACATTGATGACAGCGTACTGATTGGAAATGACGTAGGAACATTGACAAAAGTAAAGAAATTTCTAGCTGAGCAATTCGAAATGAAATATTTGGGAGAAGAAAACTACGTTCTAGGCATAGATATCCTTCAGGATCGACTCACTACTACAAAACTGACATGGGACGACAGTTTAAAATTGTTATATGAACATTCATACAACAATTCTAATACTTTCGTGCCATATAGTGTATTGACATGGAGTAACATGAAACAACAGTTCAATTAAAAGTGTCGTCTCTTATGTTACAATAGAAGACATCAACTTTGCAAAAGCATCGTTACATGAGACAACAGTTTTTAGACAAATGCCGTGTTTTGTAGTACATGAGACAATAGGTTTTTGAAAATTGATGTACCATGTACAAAAAAATGGAAAAATAAATCCCTATTTTAAACCAATATATTCATTTAACATATCATGTATAATTATAATATAATCAGACAAAATCACCATGTAGACAAAATCAACTAAATTCAATATGTTATAAAATTTAAGACACAAGATCAAAATGTATCATTGTTTTGACTATGTTAGTGCATGCCTAAACTATGAAAGAGAGTATCTAGCTATAGACAAATCTTCCATTGCAAACTAGCTCAATCTTCCATTCCACCTTTGACATCAATACACCTTGCAATCGTGTTGCTTAAAAGATTAGTGTTAGCTAGAAAACGACTAAGCTCGTACGTACATGCAAATAAGCACAGTTAGAAAACAGAATTAATAACCAAATACTACAAGTTTACATAGAAGTTACTCGTTTCCAAGAATGATCTGAAAATATATAGGATCATATGGTCATTAACAAATCCTATTTGACCTAGAACTGTATATATTTATAGCAAGAAAGCATGCTCTGAAAAAGATCTCCACACATATTATAATCTTCAAGTCAATAGATTATCTGAAACTAAATTAAAGTAAGACAAAATCACAGAATATATGCGAAAATGAAAAATATGTTACCACAACCAAAAGATTAGTTTATCCAGCTGAATACTACTAAGTATTTATTTATCGTAGCAAATGTCTCAATAAGGGAAAAATGATAATCCAACTTAAGTTAAAAAAAATAGAAAAAAGAATTAAATTTTTGTGTTGTGATACATGATTAGCACAAATTATTTAAGTACAAGAGTCAATGGAATAAGTGATTTTGTTCCAATCA
The DNA here is from genome assembly GCF_963169125.1 of Humulus lupulus. Taxonomy (NCBI): domain Eukaryota; kingdom Viridiplantae; phylum Streptophyta; class Magnoliopsida; order Rosales; family Cannabaceae; genus Humulus; species Humulus lupulus. The sequence goes on along the minus strand of NC_084794.1, from coordinate 163,716,580 downwards.
TTTTTTTTAAAAAAAAGTAGCACATGATTCGAAAGATCCAGGTACACACTTGTATGTACATAATAATACAATATTTAACGTAAAAAAAGGCACGTGCTTCGAAACTAAATTATAACTAAGTGGACAAGTCACATGATGAAAAACATAACATAAATACTATAAAATAGTGCGATTACCGTACTATCCATGTATAATCTTAATAGCTCAGAACAAAATGTGAGACTTAAATATCAATTTTCTGCGACAAAGTTCATATGTACCTATTAGGATGACAATTAAATAAATTATAGAAGAACATCAACAATGATCAAAAGAGCATGATTGATCACAAAACTAAACAAAAACAGAAAATAAAAATAAAAAGAAAAGAGAACAATTAATGTTTTCAACTAAAGTAACAAAACCAAATTATTTATCAACAGTACAAACTCTGGTAAGCTCAGTCTAAAATTACACAAAATATATATAATAACAATACAAGAGATATGAGATATATAAGATTACGTAGTAGCTGTATAGATTGTTGCTAAAAATGGAAAATCCTATTCAATAAAATGAAGACATAAATCAAAACAAAGCATAAAGCTTACAGTGTCATTTCCCCTTCAGCAAAAGATCTACCAGAAACATATATGCTCCAAACATTGTATGATATACAGAACATGTAATGGACATTAATCATGTTCCATAAGTAGTAGCTTTCTTTAGAGCTATCATTAATAATGCAAAAGAAATAATAAAGGATCACAATTATAATTAAGCATAAGTAAACTGTAAGACAATCAAAGAATTTCATTAATATAAATAGATATATTTATACATTCAAATATAGAAAAGTAGGGTAGTTATCATCATATCCAGTTGCAAAATATAATCATAAAAACTGTACTGAAAATCAAAGTTTTAAAAAAGATAATACAAATGAATTTGTAATTGTTTGAAAAGATCAGATAGTCGATCATTGATACACCATGTTACATCATAAATATGCAAGTAAGACTAGGCGTCAAAGTCTATCTTCATATGATTCATTACTGGCAAAACTCAAATAAAAATGAGCAACAAAAATAAATTTCAATCTTGTCTAGAATAACACAACAAATTATCCAAAAACAACAAATAAACATTAATGAGAGCATAGTCAGGCATCATCAAAAGCATTCCTTGTTAGAGCACTTCCATAAAAACCAATTTATCTTCTGTTTACAATTCTTAAATCCATGGTAGGCTAATTTCATAAACGACTATTCATTTGCATATATAATTGTAACAGATGAGACTCATCCTAACTTAGAACAAAAATTAGACAAAGTAGAAAGATCAACATATGAGGCCAATCATTAAGATGTTGCCTTTTTCTTATCAAGAACCAACCCTCTTACAATGCACTTCCAAACAAATCACCAATTCAGCAACTAGAAAAGAAATTGAGCTTAATCAAACCCATGTTATAAGTTCTACTGCAACTGAGGATGACTAGATCTTAGAGAGATTGAAGCTCCAGTAATAGCCGTCATTCACTAACATTCCAATGCATTTGGAATTTCAATGTATATAAATACATATTGCAAAATCAATCCTCTTCCAAAGGAATATATCTGAACTTGAAGATTTTAAGATTTTATATCTAAATATATATTTATATAGAAGAGAAAGTATTATTGTTGTCGCATAATAATCAACTTAAAATCTTATATGTTGTTTACTCATCAATTGATTATTCCGAATTGAAATAAAAATTGGAACGAATTACTGATCAAGTATCTGACTGAGTAGTAGACTATGTCGCTCTCTTTAAGACGTTTAGCGGCTCTGCCCCAAGTGTGCACGGCAGTCTATCAACCACACCGTCTCCAAGATAAAGCATCCTCTATATACGATTCCTCTTTGCACCGAAAGGCTTCGCTCTTTTAAACCTTCAAGCTCAGAGAAAATTCGATTATATGAGAAGAGAATATTTTTCAATAAAAAAGATGTGTCTCCCATTTATTCTGCTGTGACTTATGTAAAGAAGTTGATCTGTATAAAACAGTAAGAAAACGTTTTTCAAACATGGGAGGAAATATCGTGGTCATATGCAGTTAAAACGGATCACGTTTACTACTTCTTAATAAATCGTTTTAAAAATTAATTAATAAATAAAAAATATTTATTTTATTAAATAATAATTTTTTCAACAAAAAATAAAGTACGACACCACACCACACGCCTGCCAGGTCAGCTCGGTCAGATGGACAACGGCAGCGGTGCACGCGCGTGGTGGTTAAGGGTGTGAGTCGTCACCCATGTGCACAAAACTGGGTACCCCTTGGGGCACACCCCAATGCATGGAACTTGCATCTTATATACACTCTTAGAAGAGTGTTTCAAATCCATGTGGGACTTTTCTCATATCACACACAACTATACTTTTAAAAATTTTAACAATTCATTTTCAAAAAGTTCCAACAATCCCCCACTTGAATTTTTAAAAATATTTTCTCCAGTAGAGACATAATCTACAAGATTGTGCATAAACAAATGTATCTTTCGATTTGAACATTTGCGTAGTGAATACGATTTAGATTATACTAGAGTGACACGTAGTCTTGACCTCTATTTCTAACATCGTACCATGCACCAACCTTTCAAGGGTGTAATAAAAAAGCTCGTGCGTTAATGGCAATGCACGTCTATCCCAGTATAGTGAATGCTCTAAAAAATTTGCCCAAAATTCCATGGGAAGCGGCCCCACTTCCACATTCACATATGTGAGTCTATCAAGAGTACTCCTGTAGCTTAGTACTCCACTCCACATAGAGTATAGATCTCATTAAGAGTTTCTATTAACTCATCCTCTCATCGCTTCTGGAATTCATGCTTCTATATGCTTTAATGGAAATAGCATGATCCAACTCATATCACTTCACAACTTGTTATTACCAATTGAACCTAGTTATTGGGATCTCCAGTCTTTAGGTTGGGTTACCATCATGAGTGATTCATCATTTTGATGTTTTATGGACTTTCTCTCTAGCGAATCCTTTCGTCAAAGGATCTGCTAAGTTATCATCAGTGCGTATATGGTCCACTCTAATAGCTCCTGTTGAGAGAAACTCTCTAACAGTACTATGCTTACGACGTATCTGTCGTCTCTTACCGTTGTAATAACGGTTCTGAATTTTTGCAATAGCCGCGGTACTATCGCAGTGGATCAACATAGATGGTATCGATTTTTCCCATAAAGGGATCTCAGCTAGCAGGTTTCTTAGACAACCTGCTTCTTCACTAGCTGTAGCTAGAGCTATCATTTTAGACTCAATGGTGGATTGTGCCAAAATAGTATGTTTCTTAGATTTCCAAGAAACAGCTCCACCAGCTATACTAAAGATATAGCCACTTGTTGCTTTGGAGTCATCAAACAAAGTGTTCCAGTCTGCATCACTATAACCTTCAAGAACAGCTGGAAACTTCTGATAATGTAATACAAGGTTCATGGTTTTCTTAAGGTATCTCATGACCCTTTCAATAGTATGCCAATGCTCTATACTAGGTCTACTAGTAAACCTGTACAATAATCCCACAACATAAGCAATGTTGGGTCTCATACAATCAGTGGCATATCGAAGACTGGCAATGATGCTCGCATGGTCAGACTGTCTCACACCGTCACCAGTGTTCTTAAATAACCTAACACTTGGATCATATGATGTGCAAGCAGGTTTACAGTCAAAGTAATTGTATTTCTTTAGAATATTCTCAATGTAGTGAGATTGATCCAAAGAAATTCCCTTTTCAGACCTAGTAATCTTAACACCAAAGATTATATTCGCTTCTCCAAGGTCTTTCATATCAGAGTTAGCACATTACAAAGATTTCACCGCATTCACAACATGGATATTCGAACTAAAAATGAGCAAGTCATCCACATATAGACATACAATAGTGCAAATGTCATTCTCAGATTTATAATAAATGCATTTGTCACTTTCATTTACTTTAAACCCATGTGAGATAACTAAATTGTCAAATTTCTCATGCCATTGCTTAGGTTCCTGCTTAAGACCATCCAGTTTACAAACCTTATGTTCCTGGCCATGGATCACAAACCCTTTAGGTTGATCCATATAAATCTCTCCTTCTAATTCACCATTCAAAAAGGCAGTCTTAACATCCATTTGGTGTACAACTAAATTGTGAACTATAGCTAGGGAAATCAAACTCTAATGGATGTTATTCTAGTAACAGGTGAAAAGGTGTCAAAGAAATCTATATTTTCTCTCTGTCTAAAACCCTTGTCTACCAAGCGAGCTTTGTACTTATCAACAGTACCATCGGGTTTCAATTTCTTTTTAAAAATCTACTTACAACCTGTAGGCTTACAACCAGGAGGTAAATCAACTAAGTGTCACGTATTGTTAGACTCAAGAGAGTCCATTTCATCATTTATGGCTTCTTTCTAGAGGTCAGCATCTAAAGAAGACAAAGCTTCTTGGAGGTTCGTAGGTTCCTCCTCTAATGTATAGACATGGAAATCAGAACCATAATCTTTAGCAACTCTAGCTCTTTTACTTCTCCTAGGATCTGATTCTCTATCCTTAATATGGTCATTACTCCTAATCGTAGGAATGTTGCTAGTAGATGCGCCCCCACTATTTCTCAATTTAAAAGGGAATCTATGTTCATAAAAATTAGCATCATTTGATTCCACAATAACATGCGCATTTAAATCATAGAACCTATATGCTTTACTATTAATTTCATATCCGATAAATACGCATTCATAGGCTCTACTTGCTGGGTGCATTCTCTTAGGATCAGGAATACGAACATAAGCCAAACAACTCAAGATCTCATATGGTGAAACTTTGCTCTTAGACTTAGGAACTCTATTCAACACATAACAAACAGTCAAAAGAATTTCACCCCACCAATGAGATGCAGCACCATAATTCAATAAAATAGCCACAACAGATGCAGTAAAAGTTTGATTCTTTCTTTCAACTTTACTGTTCATTTCAGGTGAATATGGTCCAGTGGTTTCGTGTACAACGCTATGTGAATATTAAAACTCGATAAACATGCTTGAATCATATTTAGTTCCTCTATCACTACGAAACCTTTTAATTTTCGTATTGAATTGATTCTCAATTTCAGTCACAAATAATGTGAACATGTCAAGCGTATCACTTTTATTTTTCATTAAGTACACATAAGTGAAGTCAGAACAATCATCAACAAATGTGATGAAATAATGTTTACCATTCCTAGTTAACGTTCCATGAAATTCACAAATATCTGAATGAATTAAATCTAAAGGCTCAGATTCTCTAGTAACTGATTTATGTGGTGTCTTAGTTATTTTTGCTTGACTACAAAAATCACATTTTTCAAAATCGTTATCTGACACTTTAGGAAGTAAACCAATGTTACTCATGTTCTTAATAATGCGCTTATTGACATGAAAAAGTCTAGCATGCCAAATATTAAAATCACACAACATATAAGCAGAAGGAGAAACTTTATTGATTTCAACATTTAACTTAAACAAGCCATCAGTAGCATAACCCTTCCCAACAAAAATACCATTCTTAGTGCTAGTGTACAAATCAGCCACAATAGTTTGAGTAAACCCAGCTGTAAGGCCCTGGATAGCCAAGACTGTTACATTGTGTTTTTATAAAAGCTCTAGACTCGCTAATCAAGTCGTGTAGTTGAAAACGTGTTATTGAAACTATTGTGGAACTAGGGTTAAAAGATTTTGGTCTCAAAAGCTGCATTTCTTATAAATAAAAATTTTATGTTTACACGGGATCCCAAAAATATAACGATTACAGTCATTTACAAAGATCCAAGATTTAAATATAGTAATTAGCCACTCTAAGGAAAAACAGACTGATAGGCATTCCTTGTCCTGATCCACTCCTCAGCCATGGCAGCCGAACAGCTGACTATGTACATTCAGCCCCGCAGCTCTCCATCTCAGGATTGGTTTAGCTTGCCTTTGCCTTTACTTGCACCACGTAGCACCCGTGATCCAAGGCCCAGCAAGAAAACACAATAACAGAGCATAAACAATCAACAAACAATCCAATATCTCATATCACATAAACATTTTCTCAACAGTTTAAGTATTCATGACAACCAAGTATTCAACATACCAAACATATCATCTCATATCAATAATCAATTTACAAATGAATACTAGGGTTAGCGCCCTTAGGCCGCACCCTCTGTTTATCCCACTGACTCCGGCCAGCTTAAACCGAGCTCAGTGAATATTAAGCTGTCCTCGGCTACCAGTGGCCAAGCCGCGCCCTCTGCGCAACTATTGTATATGGCACCCTTAGGTTGTTTATCACATGTCCCATGGCATAATACAATCTATGACATTATACAGATATCGGAAGCACTTAGTCCCATCACAAACATATAACTGGGTGCAGATTTCTTACCTTTAAATTCGCTAGCTTCATTCACTTTGATCCTTGGGTACGATCCTTCTTGCGCCCTAGCGCACACCTAGTCACAACCATAGGTCAGAATCGCCACCAAACCTCAAGTCCAAAACCTAACCTTGGGATCAATCCCGAGCCCTCGGGAAGCACTTATTCCACCAAACAGGGTGGTGGAATCAAACCCCGAACCCCCGGGCAAAAACAGTTGAAAATAACTCAAAAACCCCTTTCTGGAAACAGGGTCGCGCTACAACGCTCTAAGGAAGGCGCTACAGCGCTACAAACAGAACCAAAAACACCCTCAGAATACTTGGCCTAGCGCTACAACGCCCAAAGGATAGTGCTGTAGCGCTAGTCACAGAACCAGCAACCCTGCATTTTTCCTTCCTGCGATTTTCCTGAGCCAATCCTTACCAAAACTTTTCCAATCTTCAACCAAACCTAAAATCAACCTTATCAACATGCTCCACTCATCCCAAGCATCCCAAATACATATAACCCATTCACATGCATCCCTAAACAGAGAATTCACCACAGTTGAACCTAAGCTCAGAAACTCAGCAGAAACCATAGAAATCTTAGAGCTTGAAACTAAAGTTCATTACCTCTGATGAATGAGCTTAGCTTAGGTTATCTCCCACTCTTGCTTAGCCTTCACCTCTTCAAATCCCCAGCTTTAATTCCCGAAGATTCCCACAGAACCTTAGTCAGAAAACTAGCTCAACACCAACACCGAACACTGAAGAAAACCTCAATGTCTTACCTCAAGTGGATGAATTGCTCTGCCAATTCCTCAAGCTAGAACAAGGATCCTAGCCTCTAGCTCTTGCTCAAAATCCCCCTGGACTTCTGCTCCAAAAGACCTCAATAGCTGATGGAGAAAAGCCTAAACCGACCTTGATAAAATGCCCTGTTTTCCTTTCCCTCTTTCCTTCTCTTCTTTCTTTCCTTTTTTTTTTTTTTCTTTATTCAGACTTCTATTTCTTTCTACAAGTTCCACTAAACATTATGCCTATCCTTTATAAGCCCAAATGACCACAATACCCTCCCCCTTAATTCTAACTCCTTTAATCCACCTAGGGGTATTTTGGTCATTTCAACCAATTCCCGCTAATTCCTCGAGTGTCTCTATTATTTTCCGCTTACTTCCTGATACCTAATTAATCACCAATTATATTCCTCATTATCAAAATAGACCCCAACATATTCTCTAAATTCCCATTTATACCCAGGCTCGCCCCGAGCCGGGTATAAATCCCCGCTGTGAAGTTTTTGCTAACCCGCTCACTAGGATCGTCTCGAATCACAGATCACAAATATATCCACATAATAATGTGGTCTCAACAGTTATCACATATATATACAGTTATGCCCTCAACGGGCCAAAATTACAATTATGCCCTTTCTAACCTAATCAGAGCCTACATGCATTCTAATACACATAGTGATGCATCTCAGATATTCAAATAGTAATCTAACATACTTTTGATAATTAAATCACATATATTCCAAGTATGCCCTCCTGACACACTAATCAAGGACCTTAAGCCTCATTAGTAAATTTGGGTCGTTACAACTATCCCCTCCTAATGAGAATTTTGTCCTCGAAATTTACCTGAATAACTCGGGATATCGATCCCGCATCGCTGTTTCAAGCTCACAGGTTGCTTCCTTGACCCTACTATTCCTCAACAACACTTTAACAAGAGGAATCATCTTATTCCGCAATACTTTATCTTTCTGATTCAAGATCTGAATCGGTTGCTCTTCATAAGCCAAATCTATCTATAATTCCAAATCTTCATACCTCAATACATGAGTTACATCCGAGACGTACTTCCGAAGCATAGAAACATGGAATACGTCATGGACTCCTGACAATGATGGCGGCAACGCTAACCTGTACGCCACCTGACCAATCCTTTCCAGGATTTCAAATGGTCCAATGAATCTAGGGCTTAGCTTGCCTTTCTTACCAAACCTCCTCACCCCTCGCAAGGGTGAAACTCGGAGAAACACGTGGTCCCCAACCTAGAACTCCACGTTCCTACGCTTAGGATCAGCATTGCTTTTCTGTCTGCTCTAAGAAGCGAGCATCCTCGCCTGGATCTTCTCTATAGCTTCACTTGTTCTCTGAACCATGTCTGGTTCCAAATACTTCCTCTCACCCATCTCATCCCAATGAATGGGTGATCTACACTTCCTCCCGTACAACAACTCATAGGGAGCCATTCCAATCATTGATTGGTAACTATTGTTATACGAAAATTCAATCAACAGAAGATACTTACTCCATGAACCCTCAAAGTCAATCACACACGCTCTGAGCATGTCCTCCAACACCTGAATCGTCCTTTCAGGCTGTCCGTCAGACTGAGGATGAAAGGCTGTACTGAACTTCAACGGAGTCCCCAAAACTTTCTGCAAACCACTCCAAAACTTGGAAGTGAAGATAGGATCCTGGTCTGCCACTATAGACGTAGGAACCCCATGGAGATGCACGATCTCCCTCACATACAACTAAGCATAATAATCCACAGTGTACGTCGACCTCACTGGAAGAAAATTGGCTGACTTGGTGTATATGTACACTATCACCCACACCGAGTCATGAAGCCTTACCGTCCTGGGTAAACCTCCCACAAATTCCATCGTAATATCCTCCCATTTCCACTCGGGAATACCCAAAGGCTGAAGCAACCCTGCTGGTCGCTGATGCTCAGCTTTCACCTGCTGACAAGTTAAACATTTGGCTACGTACTCCACCACATCCTTTTTCATCCCAGGCCACCAGTATAACATCCGTAAATCCTGGTACATCTTCGTGGTACCCGGATGAAGCGAGTACGGCGTCTTATGAGACTCATCTAGTATCTTATGTATGATCCCTTCATCTACTGGAATACATATCCGTCCCTGATACCGAAGCAAACCAACCTCAGATATAGAATAGTCATTAGCTACCCCCGCTAAGACATTCTCTCTAATCCCTTGTAACTGAGCGTCTGCCAACTATCCTTCTCTGATCCGCTCTAGCAGGGTTTACTGTAGAGTAATATTGGCCAACCGGCCTACCACCAACTTTATCCCCGCTCTGACCATCTCATTAGCTAACTCTTTGGGTAGTTACACCAGCCTTATTAAGTAGAAAACCAGAAACCAGATTCTTTCTCGTCTCAGGAGTATGCATTACATCTTTTAGTAATAAAGTCTTTCCTGGGGTAAACTTAAGCTCCACATTCCCAATCCCAGCAACAATAGTGGTGTGGGAATCTCCCAACAACACTTTCTTATCATCAGCAGCAGTGTATGTTTTAAACATAGCATGATCATAGCAGACATGGCGTGAAGTGCCAGTGTCTACCCACCACCCACCTGATCCACCAATAAGGTTGATATCAGAAATTATAGCTATAAAAGCTTCTTCAATCAAGTTAGCCTACGGAGCAGTGCTTGGCTTGGTCCTACACTTTTGTGCCATAAGACCTGGCTTGTTACAGTTGTAACAAAGGAATTCTCCAGAGTCATTCAGTTTAGGTTGAAGTTGCTTCCTTCCAGCTTGGTTCCTGTTATGGTTCCGACTTTGATGGTTGTTTCGAGGAGTATTCTGGTTGTTGCGGTTGGAATTTGAATTCCTGTTGCGGTTCTGATTCTTAAATTTTTTTCCCTTAGGCTTCAGAACCGTAGGTGTGGACTTCTTGGGGTTGCTGTTAGAGACAACAAGCAACTCTTCTTTCTGGTCTTGTTTCCTTGCTTCCTCCTCGATACGAAGGTGGGTGATCAAACTCTCTAAGGAAAATTCCTTTGTCTTATACCTGAGAACATTTTTAAAATCCTTCTAGGAAGGACATAAATTGTCAATTAAAACAGCAACTTGAAACTGTTCATCAAGGGTCATACCTTCTGAGATAATCTCATGCGCCATTTTTTGAATCTCGTGAGATTGGGCCTCCACAGATTTATTGTCTACCATTTGATACTTTAGGTAGTGACTGACAGCGTATTTTTTAGTCCCCGCCTCTTCTGTATCATATTTTTTTTGCAACGCCTCCCAAATTTCCTTTGCTGACTTGTCTAAATTATAATAGTCCTAAAGATCAATCAATAAACCGTTAAGAATAAAATTCTTATAGAGGAAATCATTTTCAACCCAGGAGTCCAATTCCTTCTGTTGCATCTCGCGTTTAGTCTCTTTGTCGTTGTCGGTCGAAGGTCTAGAGACGACCGACTTCAAAGAAGTCAGGACAAACGTAACCTTCTTCATGGTCAGATAAAAGAGCATCTTTTGTTTCCAATGCTTAAAATGCAAACCCTCAAAACAAAATGGCTTGTTAATATCAGTAGAGGCAGAACCAGAAAAATCATCAGTAGTAGACATAGCTGAACAAAACGTCTTAAATTTGATAATTCCAAATTGAAATAAAAATTGGAATGAATTACCAATCAAGTTTCTGGCTGAGTCGCGGACTATGTCGCTTTCTCTAAGACATTTCGTGACTCTGCCTTAAGTGTGCACGCCAGTCTATCAACCACGCCGTCCCCAAGATAAAATAGCCTTTGCTCTTTTACACCCTCAAGCTCAGAGAAAATTTGATTATATCAGAAGAGAATATTTTTTAGTAAAAAAGATATGTCTCCCGTTTATTCTGATCTGACTTATGTAAAGAAGTTGATCTGTATAAAACGGTAAGAAAATGTTTTTCAAACGTGGGAGGAAATATCGTGGTCATATGCAGTTAAAACGGATCACGTTTACTGCTTCTTAATAAATCATTTTAAAAATTAATTAATAAATAAAAAATATTTATTTTATAAAATAATAATTTTTTCAACAAAAAATAAAGTACGACACCACACCACCCGCGCGCCAGCTCAGCTCGGTCGGACGGATGGCGGCGGCGCGTGTGCATGGTGGTCAAGTGTGTGAGTCCTTACCCATGCGCACAAAACTGGGTACCCCTTGGGGCACACCCCAATGCATGGCACTTGCATCTTATATACACTCTTAGAAGAGTTTTTCAAATCCATGTGGGACTTTTCCCATATCACACACAACTATACTTTTTCAATTTTTAACAATTCATTTTCAAAAAGTTCCAGCAATATTACCTAGGTTTCCTAGAATCAAAGATAAAACCTAAAAAAATTAATGATAGATCCATGAACCACCACCACCACTACCTGCATCTAACTTCCCAAAGGAAAAAAATAAAAAGAAAAGAAAAGAAACATACAGATCAGTCATTTGGGTTGGCCGTCGCAGAAGTTCATTCGTTTGAGTTAGGCGGTGCCAAGGGTGATAGGCCAAAGTTTTTCCATTGAGTGGGCCTCACGGAAGGAAGGGGCACCCCTTGGTAGGTTGCGTAGGGGAAGAAATGGGGGGAGGGGCGGTAGATCGAGGAAGGCGTCAATAACAGGGTCTGACTTATTTTGGGTATATCATGTAACGTGACCTTTAAAGTCACACATTATTTTTTCTTTTAATTTCCTTTGGGAAATTTTATTTTTGATGCATAATAGGGGTGATATATCAAAATATTACCTTGCTAAAAAAACATCACATTTTTATCTTAGTATTCCCTTTCATACCTAAAATGGCCTAACATAAGTTTCCCTCTCTCTTTTTCTCCTATTGTCTTCTCCCTCTCTATCTCTCATGTTTTCCCTCTCTATCTCTCTAAGCTCTCATACACAAAGGCAACCACCATTATTTTAATCTATACTAATTTTCTAGGTCATTTTATATTTCAGATCTAGGAGAAACTTGTGAATACTTTCAAGCCAAGAAACTTCATTTTGGTTTCTCTTTCGAATATAGAGGCAAAAATCGTATGGGTAAGTATATATTTGTTAGATGTAGTGAGGAAACTTGTTTATCTACATTTCTTGTGATATTTCGAATAGATTTGTGTATGCCTTCATATTTTATTATAATTTTTCACTGTCAGAAAGGATTTTCATTCCTTTCTTTGTTTTTTCTGAGTTTTTTGTCTGCCTCAATGAGACTCGATGGTCCTTTATTGACCTCGATAAAACCCTCATATGTTTATGTCAATTGGCTACCTCGATATGCCTCGATGAGACTCGATGGTCCTCGATGGACCACGATAAAACCCTCATACATTTATGTCAATTGGCTACCTCAATATGACTCGATGGTCCTTGATGGGCCTCGATAGAGGCATAGAACTTAATGCTTGTAGTATGTGCCTCGATGTGTCTCGATGGGCCTTGATGGTTCATAAGAAATTTGTTGGGCTGTCTTCCTCGATGTACCTCAACTATCCTCGATAGACCTCGATAAATAATAAGAATTACATTGGATTGTCTGCCTCAATTGTACTTGATAGACCTCGATAGGCCACGACATATCTCGATAGAAATCGATTATTTGCTATTTTATGTTATAGTTTTAATTTTTGACCTAATTATTGTTTTTTATATAGATTCGACTGTTTCAATATTTGTTGCATTCAATGGTGTTTTGGAACTGGAAAATAGGGATTGGATTTTTAGGGATGCTGAAAATCAATTTTTTCCTTTGGAGAAGGGTGTGACATATGAGCAACTACTTGACATTCTGTACGACGAGCTTGAAGTGGATAAATATGTGTATGACTTGAAAATTGAGGTCCCATACACATGCCTCTCACAATCTGTCAAACCTTCTATTATAAAAAATGATATGTATGTGCGTGCATTCATTGGGTTAGCATCATAATCTGTGGAGAAGTTGATTCCCCTACGTGTGACATTGGTTAAGAAGGGAGGTAGAAGAAATGCATCGGCCTCTCCCAATGTTAATAAAGAAGTTCGATTTGAAGAGAACATTTCTCCCCCATGTCATGGCTTCAAAGGAACTCAAAGTGAGGTTGGGACATTTTTCACAAGACAAATCCAAACGTTATAGTCCATGATGATATCCTTGATAGAGATTCGCCATATTTTCATGACACAGTAGAGTACGATCCCTATGGCTATGATCCTTTTGTCCATGACGATCCAGTTGTTGATGTAGCAAATGTTGGTGGGCCAAATTTTAGGGTAGATTTGCCAATGCACAGTTTAGATGTTATGGTAGTTGGGGCGCCCAGAATAGAAAATCAGGAAACACCTAGGACCAGCAATAGTCGTCCAGGTCCAAGTAGATCAATGATAGTTTTAGATGGAGTTCTCCATTGGACTTAGGTGAAGATCATAGAACATGGAGTGCTCCCATGTTCACCAAAGAAGATATAGAGGCCTTACATCAACATCAATCCTCAACCAGCAAAGCTTTAGGAGAATTGCAACTTGGCATGTTCTTCCAGAACAATCTTGAATTGAAAACCAAAGCATCCATATTTCTGATGAAGAATAATATAATGCCCTAGGTAGCCAAGACCATTACACTGTGTGTTTATAAAGGTGAAAGACTTGCTAATCAAGTCATGTAGTTAGAAACGTGTTACTGAAACCATAATTGAACTAGGGTTAAAAGATTTTGGTCATAAAAGATACATTTCAGTTAGATAAACATTTTCTACATGGGATCCCAAATGAAATAGAGTTTAAAAGACCGTTTACCAAAATTCCAGGTTGTAAACAAGTACTGGCCACTCTAAGGGCAAAACAGACACTTAGGCTTCTCCTGTCCTATACCACTCCTTGGCAGTGGTGGCCGATTAGCTGACTATGTACATCCAGCCTCAAAGCTCTCCAACTCAGGACTGGTTCACCTTGCTCTTGCCTTTACCTGCACCATGAAGCACATGTGTGCCAAGGTCCAACAAGAAAACTGTAATGCGTAGGATAAGCGACAACCAATAGACAGATAATTCACAAATCATCAACCAGATATACAACAAGTCATATTACTCACATAAATAGTGATATCAATCTACAAACTGGTAATCAGTTATTCAGATAACAAACTCATCACATTCATTAGTTTAAACAATAATAAACATATCACACTAAAATCCAGGGTTGGAGCCCTTAGGCCGCACCCTCTGATTATCCCACTGACTCTCGCTCGCTTAGGCTGAGCTTAGTGATTATGTACTTAACCTCAACTACCAGTGGCTGAGCTGCGCCCTGTGCGAAAATATTGATTCTGGCACTCTTAGGCTGTTTATCACATGTCCCCATGGAATAATACCATATCTTGACATCACATATAAATATAGTGAGCTCTTAGTCCCAACATAATCACATAACCGGGTGCAGTGTCTTACCTTTGATTCTGATAGCTTTGATTAGTGAAATCAACCTTCAATCATGATCCTGCCCAAGCCCTAGCGTACACCTAGTCACAACCATCAATTAGAACCATCACTAAACTTCAATTCGGTAACCTAACCATGGGACCAATCCCGAGCCCCTGGGCAAAGACCCTAAGAAAATACCCAAAAATCCATTTCTAGAGGCAGGGTAGTGCTACAGTGCCACAAAGCGGGTGCTACAATGCTACAAGCAGAGACAACCCCCCCCCCCTCCCCAGGAAGCCAGCATAGCGCTCTAGCGCTCCAAGGCTAGCGCTAAAAACAACAATCTCCAACCTCTATTTTTCTCCTTCGAATTTCCTCGAGCCAAAACTCCCTAAAACCCCTCCAAACCTCAACCACACACCAAATTGAGCCTACCATCCTCTAAATCTCATCCCACATGGCCAAAGAACATAAAACTTAGCCACTTGCACCATCAAACAAAGAAAACAAAAATTGAACTCAAAACTCAAGAACTCATCAGAAAAACCTGAATCAACCCAGTAACTCAGATGATCAAGCTTAGAAATTCTTACCTTTAATGGGAATTTGACCTTAGGTTGCCCTCTAATCCTTTCCAGCCTTTAGCTCCTCAGTTCCCAAAGCTTAATTCCCTTAGCTTCCATCCAAAATCCAAGTTCAGAAATCAACTCTAACACAGTTAAGAAAACTCATCAAAACCTTTAAAATTTACCTCAATTGAGTAGCTATGTAGCGTCCCGGAATTTTACTTACTTAGCTAGATAGTAGTAGTTGTAGTATTTTAAATTCCGTGGATTTTGGTTCAAACTGGGACTTAGTTGGAAATTCCTAGCAATAATTATGGATTTTATAAGTTTAATCTATAGTTTAAGAATATTAATTATAACATAAGGTTTGATTAATATTGCTGGTTATTAATATGATAATTATTATAACCTAAGGTTTAGATAGAGCCAATAAGAATATGACACTTGTCTTGAGCATGGTTATTCCTAAGGTTTAGATAAAGCCAATACGATTATGACACTTGTCATATGCATGATTATTAAGGAATTATTATTTTAATGATAAAATAAGGGAAATATAAGACTTAGTCTTCACCAAAATCTGTTAGGAGCATGACATTTGTCACGATTTTATTTAATTGTGGATTAGATTGTTATTTAGATTATTAAATAGATTTTCCCGTAACTTTAGGGTACTGTACCTTCTGACCAATTTTTGACCTAGTTATGTTATGAATTTCGAAAAATAGTATTTCTAAAAAGTTGTAGATAATTGAATTAGCTTTCTAAAGGTATAAAAATGGTCTAAATCGAAGTCCTATAGCTCCAGTTATATTACTTTTACTATAGGTGATTTTAGAGTTACGAGATTTAGGAAGTTAGAAGTTAGGATTCTATTATTTTTTTTTTAATTTTTAAAAACCAACTTTGACTCCATAGACCAACCTCTAATAGTTTTGACCAAGTCTTCAGCCTCTGACTGACGAATATTCAAATATCTTCAATAAACTTCATTATTTTTATTCAAGCCAAAAAGAAGATTTTTATTCCTAAAACTCTATAAATAGGACTTAGGACCTAGCCCTTTCACTTACTCTTTAGCTGTGATCAGACTCCAAGGTGCTAGTGAGACCATAAGAGTGATAAACACTTGGGTTGGGAAAAAGCTTTTCTATTCTTAAGCTTTATAAAATACTTTGGGAAGTGAGGTTAGAGTGTTTCGGTATTGGAGTTAGACTAATCCATAAGGTCAACTGAGGTACTCTTATTCTTAAGTTTCATTCTGCTTGATTCCTTAGTTTCTTTAGTTTTCATTCAAGTTCTAACTTTTGTTATGGTTTTGTGGTTAGGATTTTAAGTTCTTTGAACCTAAGGTGTCTTTTCAGTAAGTTTCCTCTTGGTGGTTTAGTTCTATTCCTTTCATCTTTGTCCTTTATAAATACTCACTATTTTTATTGCTGGTTTTAGGAGTGTTCCAAGTTCCGCATTTGTTCTCAATTATCCCGGTGTTGGTAAGGAATATTAGATAGTTTAGTATTATGATCTAGTTTATGTAATGTATGATATAGTTTATGTTTGTATGAGCTAACATTTCAGTTACAATAAAGGGGTAAGTGTGTCTGGACCTAAGGTGTCCAATGATGTATGACGGACTATGTCCGGTAGGCTCGGTTTCCAAAACTTTATTGCCACCCCTGTATAAGCACTTATCTTTTTATTATATCTGATTTGTTATTTTTAGTTATGATTATGATATATGACCTATAGTTATGATTTATGACCTGTGATTTATGATCTATGACTTACGACCTATGACTTATGACTTAGAGTATGATTTATGATTTATGGCTTAGATTATGATTTATACTTATGACTTAACACATGATATGATCTAGATGTTGTGTTTGTATGACTTTGGTGAATATATGTTGTTGATGGTGAGAATTCGTCAACGAAGTTAAGTTGGAAAAATGGTCAAATTAAGATCACTAATCGGAAAGCTGTAAAAACTTGAACAATAACTGAAGAACAATGATAGAACAATAATGGAGAATTCAGTCTTTCATTCACACTCAAACCTCTGCTACAGTAAAATTTCCAACCCCCTTTCAGGTGGTCTTAGAGTTCATTTTATAGTAGGCTCTAATGGCCTTAGGTACATAGTGGTCCAAGGGACCAAGTGGTACATACGTACTGTGTCAGGGGAGTGGCTTCAGAGGTCGTGGTTGTACAACCTGTACAGGAGCAGGTGTCAGGAGGATGTCTCCACTACTTGTCTGTACCCATGTCTGATGCGTGGTGGTAGGCGTAGTGGCGCAGGAGGTAGTGGTGTCGGCTCTGACCTATGGCCGTAGACGTACGGACCATGTCCTTACCCCAGCAATCTCACTGGCACTGGTATCCGTACTTAGTACTTGGTTGTACAAATATGTCCCATTCGACTTGTATTGGATCTCCTAAGCATAGGGATCTCGACGTGTAAGGAATGGGACCCTTGGTGTGAGGTGGAGATCTTGGGTCCTTGGTATGGGGTATCCGAAACCTCCTGAGGTCACTCACGAGTCAGAGCGATAGGCATGTGGCCCTGGAAGATGTCTAAGGATGCATGGCAAGACGCTCTCCTTGCGACCCCCTTGAGGGTGTGGCTCCCTAGCTATTCACAAGGTCGAGTGCGTTGTGGATGTGGCCTTCATGAGGCCAGGGGCGCCGAATCTTGCGAAGCCACTTGAGAGGTGTGGCCTAGGCATCTCGCGAGGCCACTTAGGAGGCGTGGTCTAGGCATCTCACGAGGCCCTTTGGGAGGCATGGTCTAGGCATCTCGCGAGGCCACTTGGGTGGCGTGGCCTAGACATCTTGCGAGGCCACTTGAGAGGTGTGGTCTAGGCATCTCGCGAGGCCACTTGGGTGGCGTGGCCTAGACATCTCGCGAGGCCACTTGGGTGGTGTGGCCTAGACATCTTGCGTGGCCACTTAGGAGACGTGGTCTAGGCATCTCGCAAGGCCCTTTGGGAGGCATGGTCTAGGCATCTTGCGAGGCCACTTGGGTGGCGTGGCCTAGACATCTTGCGAGGCCACTTGAGAGGTGTGGCCTAGGCATCTCGCGAGGCCACTTGGGAGGCGTGGTCTAGGCATCTCGCGAGGCCCTTTGGGAGGCACGGTCTAGGCATCTCGCAAGGCCACTTGGGTGGCGTGGCCTAGACATCTTGCGAGGCCACTTGAGAGGTGTGGCCTAGGCATCTCACGAGGCCATTTTGGAGGCGTGGTCTAGGCATCTCGCGAGGCCCTTTGGGAGGCATGGTCTAGGCATCTCGCGAGGCCACTTGGGTGGCGTGGCCTAGACATCTTGCGAGGCCACTTGAGAGGTGTGGTCTAGGCATCTCGCGAGGCCACTTGGGTGGCGTGGCCTAGACATCTCGCGAGGCCACTTGGGTGGTGTGGCCTAGACATCTTGCGAGGCCACTTGGGTGGCGTGGCTTAGACATCTTGCGAGGCCACTTGGGTGGCGCGGCCTAGACATCTCGCGAGGCCCTTTAGGCGGTATGGGCTGGCGAGGCCATGGGGCCGAGGGCATAGGCGAGGCCGTGGGGCGAGGCCGTGGGGCCGAGTGCGTGGGGGAGATGGGTTTCGCGAGGCTACTGAGCCTTGGCACTTATGCCTTGCCAACGTGGGACACTTGGCATCGACTCCACGAGAACCGAACCCAGACTTGTGTTGTGATGGCGTGATGGCTTCCCGAGACGACGGTGGCCTAGGGGCCTTGCCTCGGCCTCATACTTTCTATTGATGAGATTATGAGCATCAACACTTTCCCCCCAGTCTAGGAGAGTACCTTTAGGTGCCCTTGTAGACTATTCACCTTGATTCCTATAAATAGGCCCTCATGCATGGCTTGATATTCTCACCTTACTCCCTTGGCTTAGTGGTGCATAGACCCTTATTCCTTTTCAAGAGGTAAGGGGTTCAATCCCCCACAACCTCACTTTCACCATAGTTCATTTCATTTGTTTTGCATATTTTTTCACTTCATTTTTATTTTTTTTTATATGAACTAATTTCTTGGTGTGTATATTTTATGACTAACACACATTTCTGGTTAATTCTTGCAGACGCGCATTTTCGACGCTTTGGTGCTTTTCGCTCCCCTACCTTCTTTGGACCCCGACTTCATTCTTTTAATCGCTTGAGGTATATTTTCTTCCTTCTCCCTTTTATTTATTTATTTATTATTATATATATATTTTTTATCGGGTCCAAACTAGCAGAACTTGGGATGGGGTACATCAGTTTGAGCTTGTAGTGAGTTTGACCATATGCACGCCCCTCCTCTTTGTTGTTTTTTTTTTTTACCCTGTAGTATGCCATTTTAGGGCGTTTGCATCTAGAGGTATTAAGCTTATTCCTTTGTGTTTTGTAGCCTTCCCCTCGTTTATACGTGAGCCCCTTTTTGCTGTTGGGACGCGGTTTCATGGCCAGTGACGGCCCGTCCGACATACCCCCAAGGGCTGAGTTTATTGACCTGTCCTCAGACTCAGAGTCCCCTGAGGGCAACCCTCACCAGGACTATGACTCTTTAAGACAAGCCCGCATCCGCCACCTTGAGTGCATGACCGAACTTAGACGTAAAATTTGGGTGGTGGAGAGCGAAATTGACTCGGTGTCGAGAGGGGATGGAGGACCTTCACCCCTGGGCCTTAGTGACCATATAGCGCATCTTAGGACGACCCTTTTTGAATTGTGGTGGGAGTTAGAATTTATGGAGGGACACATTCCGCCAGAACCTCCTACTCCCTCTTCGCCTAATGACAGTCATGGGGCTGCTAGCTCCTCTCCCCAACCCCTAGTCTCAGTTTATCCTAGCTTAGTGCTTCCACCATCGCTCCCTCGATGGAAAACTCTTGCTAGGAAGAAAAAATGGAGGGTTAAGTGTTCTGACCCTTCCTCACATATTTCTTTTGATTTTGCAGATATGTCGAAAGCACGCAGATAGGTGTCCGCCTAGGAAGAGGACGACGCCCCCCTACTGGCGTCTAGTCTAGTGTCACACGTGTCTCCGAACAAATTGAAGGCAATCGTGAAGCACTACCGAGCTCCTCCAGAATACGCCCTGCATGTTCCTCAGGAGGCCTGCCGGGCCGACCGCCCTGAGAAGGGCTTTGTGGCTTTGAGTGAGTAGATTTTGAAGGCAGGTGGCACCATTCCTCTGCACCCATTCTTCGTGGCGGTTCTCAATTATTTTGATTTGGCCCCTCTTCAACTGTCGCCCAACAGTTGGTTGACATTAAGTTGCCTCTTCATTTGGTTCAAGGATAACGTCCAATGCGCCCCGACGGCGCAGGAGGTGCATTCCTTGTATAACCTTATGGGAGTGCCCAAGTCCAAGGGCTTCTACTACCTGCAGAAGGCCAACAGTGAGCTTCCCTTAATAGAGGGCTCGGTGTCCAACACAGGGCCTTGGAAACAAGACTTTTTCTGGGTAGAGGGGCCTCTCTCGGTTCGTGAAGGCTTTCGCGCCGGCCCTAGTAAGTATCATGGTCTTTCTCTTTTTCTTATTAGAACTTACTGGTTTGCAATCTTGCTTGTACTGACATTGGCGTGGTTCTTGTAGGGCAATTTGTTGATCCCTCGGTCATTGGGCCGGAGGCGGAGGCCATAGGCAAACTCCTTGCTGCAGACTCCGCCCTGAAGAAGGAAGCAGTCCTATTTACTGTGGTGAACCTCAACCGCCACCAATTGTCCCCGGTCTCTAACCCCAAGCTCCTGTGGTTAGTTACTGGGTCTAAGAAGGCTATGGCTATGCCGGCTGGGCCGTCCCTACACGATGGTGAGGCTGAGGTGGAGATGGAGGATATTCCCCTCGAATGTGGGGGGTCTCATCAGCGCCCCCTGTCCCCCGGAGGATGCCCTCCTTACGATTCCCATGACCATGACATGGCCTGTCAATCTCCGGACCCGCAGGCCGCAGTGGGATGTTACGCTCCTCCTGGCCTTGATGGCAATGACGCCTTCCCTCAGGTCCCTCATGATATTGGCTTGCCGGATGCTGATTATGTCGACCTCGCGGAGCCCCCTTCTAATGCACCAGGGTTCTAGTTTTTCCCTTTCCCTGCGCCTCCTCCTGCTTCGGCGAGTGGGTCATCCGTTCCTGTCCAACCAGATGTTCCTAGCGTGGAGGCGGAGCCTTGGGTGACTAGGATGGCCTCATCCTATGCCCAGCGTTTCATTCAGATTGCCTCGGACCTCCCTACCTCCGACTGGAGAGGTCTAGGGAATGTGACCCAACTTGATCATGGGGAAATCCTAAGGCGTGCCGCGGCCTGGGTGAGGTCTTGCACCTTGTGTTGATTAATATTATGTATAGGTGTACATGTGTTTTTCTTTTTGTTACTTATTGCTGACGCCATTGACTTTCTTGTGCAGGTCTACATCATGTCTCTTCGGCATGCTGACACGTCCGACGTCCTCTCTGCATCTACTACCGAGAGGGACGGCCTCATGGCCCAGGTCCAAGAGCTCGAAAATGAGCTTAGTGCAACAAAGGTCCAATTGTCAAAGTCCTGGACTAAGTATGCCAAGTTGGACTCGAAGAAGGAGAAGCTGAAGGCCAAGATCAAGGAGCTAAAGGGCAGGGCTAGATGCTTGGAGCGCGAGCTCTGGGGGACCAAGGCCGCTGCGTCCGCATCGCAGGAGAGGGTTACTCAACTGAAGACTGAAGTTGAGGCCCTTAGGGCTGAACTACAGTTGGCTCAGGAGAAGAACGCTTCCTTGGAGGCGGCGAGGGCTTCCTGGGAGGCGGCGAGGGCTTCTTTGGAGGCGAAGAGGGTCATAACCGAGCGCAAGTCTATAGACCGTGCTCTTTACAATGTGTGGAAGCAGGATCCCAACTTCGACTTCTCCTCTTTTGGCGAACAGGCCGTTGCCTTAGCAGCTTGGTGGAGTGCTCACTATGGGAAGCCTTGAAGTAGTCTTGCTCTTTTTTTTTTTTTTCTTTTTATTTTGTAACATCATTATCAGTGCTACTTTTCTGTTGGTAACTCTTGTACTATCTCGAGAACTCCCTTTTTTTTTAATGTATAAATACATATGTTGTTGTTTATTTCTTGTTCTATTGCATTCGAGGCCCTTTTAAGCCCGGGGTTTAGTTGGTTCCCCTCTTTTATCTATTAGGCTGGAGGTCCTTTGGAGCCCATGTGAAAGGGTTCGCTGGGACCTCTTTTGGTGCCTCTTGGTTGCTTTCATAAGGATATTTTGACCCCTTGGGTCATAGTTATCCTTTTATGTTTTTCTTGCTCGTGCTTATTATTTGTTGCGAGAAGCGTCCTTCTCGTCATTATGCATAGTACTATTTTTACAAGGGTCTCTTTTGGGATCCTTTTTGGCTAGGCGGCTTGGCGGCCGCTCTAGACTTATTATTGTCGTCACCATATAATGGCTAGACTTATTATTGGCTAGACGACTTGGTGGCCGCTCTAGACTTATTATCATCGATACCATATATTTTTTTGTGAGTCCCTAAGGCCTCCTTGATATTCACACGGGTAGCTAATCCTTGTGATCTCAGGAGATGCCTTGTAAAGACTTCGCTTAAGGCCCTGATATAGGGGGTCCCCCTGGGATCCCTGTTGAAGGGTCCTTTTTTGGGGTCCTCCTGATGGAGGGTCCTTTTTGAGGATCATCTTGGTAGAGGGTCTCCCTTCGGAGTTAGGAAGGCAAGGGGTCCTTTTTAGGATCCTCTGTTAGAGGGTCCCTTTTTAGGAGTTAGGAGGGCAAGGGGTCCTTTTTAGGATCCTCCGTTAGAGGGTCCCTTTTTAGGAGCCCTTTTGCTGGCTGCATGTTCTTGCCCCCTATCCTGCCCCCCAAGTGCTTGGTGAAATTTATTTCGGCAGGCACTTTGGCTGATGCTCGTGCAGCGAAGAAAATAAACACAGGAAGTAGCAAAATGTTTCATTCATAGAACGCGGTTTACATCTAACTTTGAAAATAAAAAAGGGGGGCGGGGGGGTTACATCTAACTAGGAGGCTACCTAGGGCAGCCTCTTTGATTCTTACTACAATAACGAAGAACAAGCTAAACATAGGTTCTTTTGGCATTAAGAGCTGAAGCCTTGCTGGTAGCACTTCTCGAAAGGCTCCGTAGCCTATCCCATCTTGTGCGAATCTAACTTGTGTGAGTCCCTCCTTCATGCACAGCCATCGTCATTGACATGGATGGTTTGGTGGCTACGCGGAGGGACATGTTAAAGCATTCCCTCGCTTCTTTCTGCTCCCCTTTCACACATGCTACTTCCCCAGGGGTAGGGAATTTCATGGCTAGATGATACACAAAAGTTATCGCCTTCAATTCTCTCAGGGAGGGTCTCCCTAATACCGCATTGAAGGCAGAGGTGCAATCTACCACGACGAAGTTAGCCATTATGGTGGTTTGCCTGGGTTGCTCCCCCATGGTGAGTGTAACGACCCGAATTTGCTAATCAGGCTTAGGACCTTGATTAGTGTGCTGGAGGGCAATAACTGATTTATTATGCCTCAATGTGTTAATGGGTGAATTAATGTGATTATATGATAGTGATGCATGTTTAGTGAGTTAAATGTGCATGTGGGTCCCGACTGGATATTAGGGGCGTGAATGTGATATATGTTGTATGTCTGTGCAGCACGATCCGAGACAGTCCTAGGGAGCGGTTAGCCAGAGGGTCACAACGAGGTTGAGATTCTGACTCGGGACGAGTCGAGGGGTAATTTGGATACTAGGTGTGTTATGGGATTATCGGGACATGAAAATAAATATTTGGAGATATATTTGAGGATAGAATGTCTAGGCGGGAATATTGGGGAATTTTACCATTTTTCCCTCGGGGACGATTTGATACCCCGAGCCTTGAGGTAACCCTTTAGATTTAAGTTAAATAAAACAAAAAGGGGGAATTAATTGGAAGCCTTAGGAAACCGACTTGTACCTCTAGTTTCAGCTAAGGATAGAATATCTCACCATTTTCATCTCTCTCTTTCACTCTCTAAGAAACAACTCAAGGGAAACTTGGAGTAAGCTAACTTAAGCAAGGATTTGGGATGAGGAAACTCAGGAGCTTGAAGCTTGGGGAATTGAGGATCAACTTCAAGGATTGAAATCAGCAAAGGGTAAGTTTTAATTATGGGTTTATGCTTCAGTTTGCAGCTGGCTTGTAAGAATTGCATGCTAGTTAAGTTTGGTGTGTTCTTGAGTACTTTAGATGGGTTTTGGAGTAGCTTTTGATGGGGGTTTTGGTGTTGTTATTTAGCTGGGATATATGTGTTTAATACCTGGGTTAGATAGGTGAGCTTTGGTGAGGATTGGCTTGAAGAAAAGATGAGAAATTGAAGTAGAATTCTGGGTTCAGCGAGGAGCGCCGTGGCCCTAGGAGGGGTGTGCCGTGGCCCGCATGCGCGCGCAACCATGGGAGGCTGAGGGAGTTCGAGCACGCTGCGGCGCTTGCAGGGCGCGCCGCGGCCCGCGTGGTGGACAGTGAGAGCTAGCCTCTGTTTTGAGGCTAGCCGCGGCTCTAGAAGGTGGGGGCCGCGGCCCTTAGTGTCAGTGAGGATTTTAATGATATTTTTTACTTGGGAACTTAAAGGGTAAGGCTCGGGATGGATTTTATCATTCGGATTGGTAGAATTCAAGGTCCCGGAGGTTAGGGTTATGGTTTGAGGTTATTCATTGGATTAGAACTTGATGACTAAATATTGGTGATGTGTTGTGACTAGGGATTTCGACGAGGCTCCAGTTTGAGGACTGTGCTCGGGACATCGGTGCTCGGAAAACTCGAAACTTAGGTAAGAGAACCCTTGTTCCCATAGAGCTTGTGTGCAGGGCTGAGCCCAATGTGTTTGAATGAACTGATATGCAGGGCTGAGCCCAGTGTGATTGAATGGATTAATATGCAGGGCCGAGCCCAATTTGTTAGAACTGTGGGGCGTAGCCCTTTATCTGATTATGTTAGAACTCTATGTATGCTTGTTATGCTTTGTGAATTATGATGTGAATGGTCGGCTTGGGCCGGAAACGGTGTAGACCGAGAACGGCGAAGGGCCAAGAACGGCGTTGGGCACAATGAGTGCAAGGCTGAGAACGGCAAAGGGGCCGGAAGCCGCGCTGAGCACGTGGAGTGCGAGTTGCCAGGGCGAGTCCCCAGAAGGATACCTGGGATATCCTCACGGCATGGTCCGCAGACCCAGGGCTTGGTAAATGCCTGGGACGGCTAGGCCGTACGTGTTTAGCCATTAGTGGCATGTTTATATGTTCGATATATGTGATGCATATGTTATCTGCTTGTGGGTTCTCTTGCTGGGCTTCGACTAACAGATGCTCTGTGGTGCAGGTAAAGGGTACAGAGTTGATCAACCAACCATGAGTACAGTAGGCGTGATGCGGCGTGTACATGTTCGGCCAGCCTGGCCGCCACGGCCAAAGGTTTTTGGAAGATGCTTATAAATAAACTCTGATTTTGTCGTCTAGTCGACTTAGTTTAATTAATATGTTGTAAACATTTCTAAACTGTATTTTGGGATCCCAGGTGTAAACCTTTTACGATTCTCTATGGAATTTAATATTTTCAAGGTTTTCTCTTTGTGTACCGCTTAATTACACTGTCTGATCTAAAACCTCGATTAGCGAGATGAAAGCACGTTTTTAAACTCACTTGGTAACGGCTCTAAGGATGTAGGGCGTTACAACTTGGTATCAGAGCGAGCCAAGGTTATTGGTTCTAGAGATTGACCGAACATGTACACACGCAGTCAGTGACAGGCTTAACTCAGGGTTGGTTGGTAAGATTGGTTAATATGCCTGAATATGTATGTGAATGCCCTGTTTGCCTGCTTATCTTGTTTAGAGTATGATAAATGAGTTAACATATGCATGAGATACTGATAGGGCCTGGCCCTTGTCTATTGCTTATTGCATGATGAGATTAGGGTATGCTGAATAGTGTTGCTAATGCATGTGGATGAATGTTGGGATAATGGTTTGCATACTGAGTGTGTGTGTGGTTAACTGCCTAAATTGAGAATCCATATGTAATATTTGTTTATTGGCCTGTAAAGGGCATAGTGAAGTCTGAGTATACTTAGTTGTGGTATAATTGGGTAATTAAATGTTTGGTACTGTGGATTTGGCTTAATATGCTTTATGTGTGTATGAATATTGTGATTTTTGGATCTAGTTGTGGTTTGGTTCGGAGTGTGAACCTCAAGGTAGAGAAGTTTAGTTAGATGTGGCGGATGAGCTCAGATTGTTTGCATCCGGGACGGTTAAGTAGACTTGGTATTGTAATACAGGAAAGTTGCATATGAGAATTGGGGTTGGAATCTCCTTCTGCCCTGAAATTCCGGAGATGTCCGTTAGCTTATGAGCGAATGGTATTGGTACAGTATAAGGATATAGACAGATAAAGAATAGTAACTGGAAGGCGTGAGAGGTGCCTTGATTGTACGACCTCTGGTTGGAGAGGAAAGTTTGGGTTGTCTGGGAATTGTTTAGTGAATGGACAAAGCTGATTTCATTTTTGGTTATATAAAGGTGGAATGTCATAACTAAAGGATTGTACTAAGTAATTATGACAGGAGGACACTAGGAGGTGGTGTTCAGATTGAGATATTGGTATGGTGGGTTGGAAAGAAATCATGTGGGGATTTGATAAAAGAAGCGATAAGGACGAGGAGATTAATAAATTTATGAGCTCGACTTGGGATGATAAGGTAATGGGCATGTAGGGATTGGATTCTGGAATGGTTCAGGGTGTTAGGGCCGCTCCAGTGTATTAGATCTTCGGTGGTATTTGAGTGGTGGAGAGAGCCATGTTATTTGAGATCTGTGGAATGAGGTAAAGAGCATGAGCGTTGCTGAGCAAGGGATGTGAAAGACAGTGCTTCTATTGGTAACATTCAGTAAGGACGAATTCTCAGTCTTTGAGGTAGAAGGACCCCAGACAGTGTTAGGCACCTGATTTGTGATTGAAACGGTAGGTATCAAGATAGTGACAGGAACGAGGGAGGTTATTTGGTATGTACATGAGATTGAGGATGTCACCTGAGAGGATGTCGGGTGAGGGCACGACCTCTAAATGACATAATTCGGTATGTTAGGATGATGTTCCGCGGTAAGGGAACGAAAGACTGGAATGCCTCGTTACACGCAGAGTTCGAGGCTGATCCCTCGAAGATGAGGATTTAACTGGATGTTTTATTGTTTAGCCATGTAACGAGCTGGGGAACTCAGTGATGAGGATGTTCTGAGAGGGAGTTACACATAGAGAGTTTGCCTCAAGGGTGCTATGTGAGAAGCTGGGGAGAAGAGCATTTATTGAGGAAGAATGAGGAACCTCTGGCAGACGAGTTGGGATACAAGTAATTAAGAAGTTCATAGTGAGAGACAACCATGGACTATAAGAGATATCGTTTCCAGTGTTCTGATTGGATTGAATGGAAACTGAGCTAACCAGTGGGAAACTTGTATTGGTATACAAGGAAAGATTGGACTTATTATTAAGTTGAGCTGTAGGTAGATTTGGTATCAGGAATGTTGTGGAAGACAGCACTGGCTGACAGAAAGAATTACCTAAAGCAATTGAAGGAATTTGACCTTGGATTAGTTGGAGCATCCTATGGTAAGAATTGTTGGCATCAACTGTTAAGAATGAAAAGTTTGATATTGGGTACAAGATGGGACAATGTCTCCAGAAGTTGATTTACGACCTGGTTATTACCAGCTGGAAGTCAAGGAAAGAGACATCTCAGAAGTTTTTATTTTGTACTGAGTAAGGTGTGAGGAGTTGGTAACAAAGATTCTAGAATGGTTCAAGCTACAGTAGCACAGGTAAGTTCTTAAGTTGAGAATATTGGAATGGTATGGGCAAGTCTCCTTCAAGTTCGTGAGCAGTATATATGGACTACCTCCAGATGGAAATGGAGAGCGAATGACTATTATGCTAAAGACGTTAGTACCAAGAAAGCAGGGTCACAGGTAAGGTTCTACGAAGTGTCAGTTTAGGTTCCATTGGGAGTATTCAGAGTAGAGTTACAAGAAGAAAGGACAGGTATGAGGAGGTTTGATCTGAAGTCACGAAGAAGTTAACGAAGAACGTCTAAGGAACGGAAAGCATAGCAAGATTGGTAAGCGCGTCATCTATCACATAAGTATCTCCGCAGACAACTACATCAGAGGTGGGAAGAACAGTAAAACTTGGGGTTAGACGGAATGAGTGGTGTCAAATCAGAATTCAGAAGACAAGGCAAGAGTTGACTGGTATCTGGTGATGCGGGAAGATGTGTGTGTTATGGTTAAGTATAAAGGGGTAGCATGAAAGAACTGATCTATGATGAGTGTATGGAACCGTGGGGGTGCACCACAGGTTAGGCACGCCCAGGCTTAGACTGGCGCGAGGATGGGTCGAACCTCGCGGGAGGTGAAAGAATGGAACATGGTTGGTATACTTAAAATGTTAAGTTGACAGTCATGCATAGCATAAGGTACTTGAGTGTTGGATTGTTAGTAAGAAAGATAATCTTGGAACTGGGATTTAGTGGAACGCAGTCAATGGAAGGTTGATGTTATAAGTCTTCAACTGTGCGAGGAGGAGATTTATTATGAAGTATATCTCTTACATGGAAGGTGTGTATTAGTTAGAAGAGCGCCACAGGTCGCAATGGAATGGATAGGATAATGATTGAAACTGGTATAATGAAAGTGTGCGGTGATGAACACATATGTTTCCTTTGGATAATGGAATCCAAAGCTTGGGTTTGTGGAAACAGGGAAGAACCCTACGGGTGTTATACAAGATAAGGTACAAGCACCAGATAAACGGGCCAAAGAGAATTTGATGTGGAGATGGGAACTATAGGTGGGTGTTGTTTCACCTCCTAGGGTTTGTAATACTGGGAGGTTTTAGCTGATAGCGGAACCTGAAATACTCGAATATTGAACAGTAAAATAATACGATGATGGATCACAAGAATGGATCACATTAGCCTGTAGATAAGATGATGGACCAGGGGAAGAGTTGTAACTCAACTGAACAAGATAGCATGCTTTGGTTTGTATCAACTGGTGATGAAATAGGGCATTGGTAATGTTGAATTGAGACCCCATATCTTCTAGTTTATGGAGAGGAACCTGAAATCGAAGGAAACAGAGTAGTAATTTGGGATTACTGACTGGTTGCAGAAGGAATAACAATCTGAAAGCTTAACAATTATGCTAAGGGTTTAAGCGTTGAATGTGCAACTTTTAGAGTATCAAGGGAAGTGTACCCCTTGATGAGGCAGTCACGGTATTGAATGCTGGAGTACAGCTAAGGTGACAAGGCATAAGACTTGGTAAGGTAAAAGCAAGGAATTAAGAGTTAGTGGACATTGAGGTTCAGTAGTAATTCAGAGGAAAAGCAAAGAGGATGTTGGAATTTTTAGGGCAGAGGATGTCTGCCTATCTGAAAGTTTATAGGAACCTGTAACTGTTAACATTGGAGTACGGGGTTCCAGAATGGGAGTTGTATATTCATCCAAGTTAAGCAGCGAGAAAGAATATGATGATAAGAAAAGAAAAGGGCAGTTATGATTTGTGTTTCGACAAGAGTCCTAAAGTTGTACTAAGGATTTTGGCCGTGGGCCTATAAGTTGATCTTACCCCAGTAAGGATGGTGATTCATAAGTATTTTGACATTGAGAAGAATCAACGAAGGGACTGATGAGAATCAAGCAGACACTGGAGTTCTGTAGATTTAGTGTATAGGTAAAAGTTAAAGAAGATATGGTTATCAGACAAGACCTTGTGGAACAAGATTGTACTGACGCATGGGTATTAATTATGATTAAGGGTAAAGGCATTGGACCATGGGAATTGTCATCAGAGGTATGAGGTATACAGCTTGATGTACTCAAGCAAATCTCAAGGATGGAATTATATTAAGAAAGGGATAGTACAAAGTCTTGCGGAGCAAGAGTGCTGTGGAGGGGGAGCAAGTTGGAGGAGACGACATGGGAATTTGAGACAGAGATGAGGAAGCGGTATCCCGAGTTGTTCAGAAAATTTCGAGGACGAAATTCCAGTAAGGAGGGGATAGTTGTAACGACCCGAATTTGCTAATCAGGCTTAGGACCTTGATTAGTGTGCCTGGAGGGCAATAACTGATTTATTATGCCTTAATGTGTTAATGGGTGAATTAATGTGATTATATGATAGTGATGCATGTTTAGTGAGTTAAATGTGCATGTGGGCCCCGACTGGATATTAGGGGCGTGAATGTGATATATGTTGTATGTCTGTGTAGCACGATCCGAGACAGTCCTAGGGAGCGGTTAGCCAGAGGGTCACAACGAGGTTGAGATTCCGACTCGGGACGAGTCGAGGGGTAATTTGGATACTAGGTGTGTTATGGGATTATCGGGACACGAAAATAAATATTTGGAGATATATTTGAGGATAGAATGTCTAGGCGGGAATATTGGGGAATTTTACCATTTTTCCCTCGGGGATGATTTGATACCCCGAGCCTTGAGGTAACCCTTTAGATTTAAGTTAAATAAAACAAAAAGGGAGAATTAATTGGAAGCCTTAGGAAACCGACTTGTACTGTAACGCCCTACTACCTTAGAGCCGTTACTATGTGAGTTTTTAAGACAAAACAGTGTGCAATGAACTCGCTAACCGAGGTTTTGAGACAAAAGTGTGACTAATTAAGATTTAAGGCTGTAATCTTAGAAAATGCATCGTTTCATTTAAAACTGCTAGTATTAAACATTTGGGATCCCAAAATAAGGTTTGAAAACTATTTATATCTTGAAATAAGTTTACAGTTGATAAATCATAAAATCATAGATTATTACAGCCATTTTCAAATAAACCCCCGACCAAAGCAGTCGGGCAGGCCAAACATGTACGCGCCGCTTCACGCTCTCCGTACTCATGGTTGGTTGATTCAGTCATTGCCCTTACCTGCAACACAGAGCACCCGTGAGCCGAAGCCCAGCAAGAAAACTCATGCAGAACATAACATATGCAATGTATACAGTTTATCATAACAGATAATCCACAAATAAACAAGTCAACCAATAGACGAAGCAAACACGGCCATGCCGCCCCAGGACCCTTACCAAAGCCCTGGGGTATCGGTTCTCACCGCGAGGATAACTCATGTATCCCTTGGGTCCCACCCTGAATATAGCATAACACATGAATTCACCGGGCCCCGCCCTGACTATAGCATCCCATGTGCTAGGTGTTACTTTCGGCCCACGGCCGCCCCGGCTTACGCCGTACTCGGCCCTTGCCGTTCATTTCATCATAATCACACATATAGTACATTCGAAATAATCATTCACACACATCATGATTCATTTAAGGTTAAACATTTGCACATAATACAATCTGGGGCCATGCCCTAACCTCGGGTGTTATAGTTTTCTTACCTGCATTCCGAGCCTCCTGATGCACCAAAGCCGCGAGCACGGTCCTCTAGCACGAGCCTCTCAAAGAACCTAGTCACAACACACAAGAAACATCCCTCATTACTAACCAACCCAAAACCACTTCCCGAGACCAATCCCACACTCCCGGGACTCCCAAATTCCTAAAACAGTTCATCGGAAACATCCCCCGAACCCCCGGAGCGAAAGCTGAAAAATGCAAATTTTGGTGTCCTGAAAATGGCCTAGCGCCGCGGCTCAGCCCTACAGGGCCGCGGCGCTAATCAAGTCAGAGGCCCCATCCCCTCCTGCCTTCAGCCTTGCGCCGCGGCGCCCAAGAACAGGGCCGCGGCGCCCCAACGCGAACCCAGAAAAACTGGTTTTTTCCCCTGCATTTCATCATCCATAACATCTCCAAAACAGCCCAAACAAAACCTAAACCCCCAAAACCCAATTCCAAACTTCAAATAGACCATTAAACAACTCAGAAACACAATCAAAGAAACCAAACACACAATCAAATCCCCAAAATCCACATCTTTGATTTTCAACTTCAGAAAATATAAAACCCAAAACCAAACTTAAACCATGCTTAAATTCATCAAACCATAACAGAAACAAGCCTTAAATGTGTATAAAATTCCTTAACTCAAATGGAGAATCCATCCCTAAGCTTCCTTCATCTCCTAAGTCTCCAATTCAGCTCCTCCACTCATCTTCTTCTTCTTCATGCCCTAACTTTTCCTTCTCTTTTCTTTTCTCTTCCTACTCTATCAAGACCAACAAATGCCCCTAAATACCCAAACCGTGACCCACTAAAACCCAGCTGAGAATTTCCTATTACCCTTGCCAAATGACCATGCTACCCCTCCAAATGATCCTTTCCCAACTAAGTCCTCAAGGGTACTCTAGTCCTTTCACTAATATTTCAATTTTACCATTTTCCAACTAAACTTGTTACTCACAGCAGTAACTAATGGTTACCCAGGTTACTAAATCTCCAATAACCATTACCCGCTAAATCTCAACTTAAATCATAAAATTCCCGAGGTACCCCTAGGCTCCTCCCGAGCCGGGTACAAAATCCCGTTGTGACTCTGAAGTTAACTAGCTCTCTAGGACCGTCTCGGCACGTGCATCACAATAATAAAACCACACTCACGTGGTACAATTCACGGAATACAATTATCACATACCAACACAGTTATGCCCAAGATGGCCAAACTTACAATTATGCCCTTCTAACACGATCCGGGCCTACATGCATACTAGTAAACATAGCCATGCATCTCAGTTAAACAAATAGCCAAATAACATGCTTTAAATCATAACCATGCATTTAACTCATGAAATCACACATGAATCCCTTCGTGCCCTCCTGGCACGCTAATCAAGGCCCTCAAGCCTTATTAGCGAATTTGGGTCGTTACATGTACCTCTAGTTTCAGCTAAGGATAGAATATCTCACCATTTTCATCTCTCTCTTTCACTCTCTAAGAAACAACTTAAGGGAAACTTGGAGTAAGCTAACTTAAGCAAGGATTTGGGATGAGGAAACTCAGGAGCTTGAAGCTTGGGGAATTGAGGATCAACTTCAAGGATTGAAATCAGCAAAGGGTAAGTTTTAATTATTGGTTTATGCTTTAGTTTGCAGCTGGCTTGTAAGAATTGCATGCTAGTTAAGTTTGGTGTGTTCTTGAGTACTTTAGATGGGTTTTGGAGTAGCTTTTGATGGGGGTTTTGGTGTTGTTATTGAGCTGGGATATATGTGTTTAATACCTGGGTTAGATAGGTGAGCTTTGGTGAGGATTGGCTTGAAGAAAAGATGAGAAATTGATGAAGAATTCTGGGTTCAGCGAGGAGCGCCGCGGCCCTAGGAGGGGTGTGCCGCGGCCCGCATGCGCGCGCAGCCATGGGAGGCTGAGGGAGTTCGAGCGCGCCGCGGTGCTTGCAGGGCGCGCCGCGGCCCGCGTGGTGGACAGTGAGAGCTAGCCTCTGTTTTGAGGCTAGCCGCGGCTCTAGAAGGTGGGGGCCGCGACCCTTAGTGTCAGTGAGGAGTTTAATGATATTTTTGACTTGCGAACTTAAAGTGTAAGGCTCGGGATGGATTTTATCATTCGGATTGGTAGAATTCAAGGTCCCGGAGGTTAGGGTTATGGTTTGAGGTTATTCATTGGATTAGAACTTGATGACTGAATATTGGTGATGTGTTGTGACTAGGGATTTCGACGAGGCTCCAGTTTGAGGACTGTTCTCGGGACATCGGTGCTCGGAAAACTCAGAACTCAGGTAAGAGAACCTTTGTTCCCATAGAGCTTGTGTGCAGGGCTGAGCCCAATGTGTTTGAATGAACTGATATGCAGGGCTGAGCCCAGTGTGATTGAATGGATTAATATGTAGGGCCGAGCCCAATTTGTTAGAACTGTGGGGCATAGCCCTTTATCTGATTATGTTAGAACTCTATGTATGCTTGTTATGCTTTGTGAATTATGATGTGAATGGTCGGCTTGGGCCGGGAACAGTGTAGACCGAGAACGACGAAGGGCCAAG
Source organism: Humulus lupulus (assembly GCF_963169125.1). Lineage (NCBI taxonomy): Eukaryota > Viridiplantae > Streptophyta > Magnoliopsida > Rosales > Cannabaceae > Humulus > Humulus lupulus. The sequence goes on along the minus strand of NC_084794.1, from coordinate 163,682,425 downwards.
AACGGCGTTGGGCACAATGAGTGCAAGGCTGAGAACGGCAAAGGGGCCGGAAGCAGCGCTGAGCACGTGGAGTGCGAGTTGCCAGGGCGAGTCCCCAGAAGGATACCTGGGATATCCTCACGGCATGGTCCGCAGACCCAGGGCTTGGTAAATGCCTGGGACGGCTAGGCCGTACGTGTTTAGCCATTAGTGGCATGTTTATATGTTCGATATATGTGATGCATATGTTATCTGCTTGTGGGTTCTCTTGCTGGGCTTCGGCTCACAGATTCTCTGTGGTGCAGGTAAAGGGTACAGAGGTGATCAACCAACCATGAGTACAGCAAGCGTGAGGCGGCGTGTACATGTTCGGCGAGCCTGGCCGCCACAGCCAGAGGTTTTTGGAAGATGCTTGTAAATAAACTTTGATTTTGTCGTCTAGTCGACTTAGTTTAATTAATATGTTGTAAACATTTCTAAACTGTATTTTTGGATCTCAGGGGTAAACCTTTTACGATTCTCTATGGAATTTAATATTTTTAAGGTTTTCTCTTTGTTTACAGCTTAATTACACTGTCTGATCTAAAACCTCGATTAGCGAGATGAAAGCACGTTTTTAAAGTCACTTGGTAACAGCTCTAAGGAAGTAGGGCGTTACAGTGAGGGCCAATTCGATTGTCCCCAGGGGTTGCATCGAATCTCCCGTGAACCCATACAAAGTCGTAGTGCAAGGCTTTAGGAGACGGAGGCTCAACCCCATCTTTTCCAGCGCCTGTCGATACAAGATGTCCACGGAGCTCCCGTTATCCACCATGACCCGATGTACCCTCATGTTAGCTAGCTAGGCGGTTAGCACCAGGGGGTCATTATGAGGGAAGTGCACCCCCTGTGCATCTTCTTCAGTGAAAGTTATTGAGTCATCCTCGCCCTTGAAGCTCTTCGGGGGGTGTTGTTCCAAACTTAAAACGCAATGAAGTGGACTTCGTCGGGCCTCCTTGGCATACCTGTCTCGCCCTTTCCTAGAATCGCCTCCAAATCCTGGTCCTCCAAAGATGGTCCTGACCTTTCCTTGCACTTCCGGGGCCACCTCACGTGCCCGCGGCGGGGACACTCGTCCTTCTGGCCTCTGGTTATCCTTGCGCACCATACCTGCCCAAATGTCCCCTGCGGATGAGTTCCTCAATTTCTTCCTTCAAATGGATACACTCTGTCGTGGTATGTCTAGTATCCTTGTGGTACTGACAGTATCTACTAGGGTCCCTTTTGGACCGGTCCTTTCTCAATCGTGGGGGCCTTTTGAAAGAAACTCGATCTTCATTGGTGAGGTTAATGTGCTCCCTGGTATCTGTGAGGTCTGTGTAGTAAGTGTAAGCCGCTTGCTTGTGATCATTCCCATGTTTGGTTTTCCACTGGTGGTCATCTCTTGATCCATCGTATTCCATTTTCTTCTTTGCTACGTTCGACCTGTCGTTAGTTGGGGACTTCGCGTGGGGCTCCTCCTTTCCCGCCTTTATGTTTGCGTGGCCATCCTCCACACGGATGTACTTCTGCGCTCTCTCATAGAAGTCATCTAAGTCGGTGACTTCCCTCTTCAACATGTTGTCCCACAACTTGCTTCCTGGGAGCACTCCAGCAGTAATGGCCATTTTTAACTCTCGACGCATTAGGCTCCCCACTTTTTCGGCCTCCATATTGAACCGGTGAATGTAGCTCTTCAGGCTCTCATTCTCCCCTTGCTTCACATTGGCCAGGCTGGTGCCTGGCATCAAGTAGTCCCGCACGACATGGTGCTGTTGGAGGAATTCGTTAGAAAACTGTTGCCAGGACCTGATGGACCCCGGCCTTAGTCTTTTAAACCATTTGTAGGCGGGTCCTTTCAGAGTAACAGCGAAGCAATGGAACCTGGCACCACTTCCAATCCCCCTCAGTTTCATCAGATCATTAAACGCATCCAGGTGGTATTTCGGATCAGTGTTCCCTTCGTAAGGGGTCATATTGGGCTCCTTAAAATTGGCAGGGAGTCGGATTGCCTGAATTTCTCTCACAAAGGGTGACTCATGGTCGAAGTCCTCCTCAAAGGCCTGGCCGCCTGACGCGGTGACGATCTTGCTCCGCAAGCTCCTCATCTCCGTGTCTAGGTCCTACCTCCTCTTGCTGAGAGTGTCCCTCAAAGCGGACGGGCTAAGATCCGCCTTTCCCTTGCCTTCTCGAGGCGCCACAGGGGGCGTGGTCCCTTTGCCCGCCCTCTTCTTATTGAGCTCCTCCCGCAAGTCTGGGGGTGCTCTTTTGGAGGTGACCTCATCCTCATGGCGAGGGGCAGTGTTGGTCCTCGGCGCTGGCTTCTGGGCCTGCTTAGGCGGTTTAGGGTGATCATGTTGCTTTGCGCGGGGGCTGTTACTAGTTGAATGCCGGGTTCTCCCATCATCTATCGGCACAGTGGTCTCCACCCCATCCTTGCCCTTCTCCTTCCTCTTGGGCAAGGTTACGTTGGACTTACCCTGCAGCAGGCCGTTAAGGACCTCTTGCAAGTTTTCTAAGGTGGTTGCTAATCTTTGGTTCTTGCGGTGGAGCTCACGTATCTCCTCTTCGTAAATCCAGGATTTCAAACTCGAGCTCACAGAGTGGACTCGGGGGTGCTTGTCAGGCCTACGGGCAGAAGGGCCCGGGTCTTGCCGGCCGGAACTCGGTGCTCGCGGCGGTTTTGGAGGAGGGAACTCATCGGTGTTTACCGGTGGTGCCCTTGGAGGACTCCCTCCAGGTGGAGCGGCTGGCGATGAGGCCACCCTATCACCTCCGTGAACCTCAGGGTCTTTCGGAGGCTCCACGTCCCTAGGTGGAGGAGCACCCTTCATGGAGGCCTTTAGCTGGACTCCGTTCAGGTGAACTTCTACCTCCCGCGTCTCCCTCAGTCGCTTCAAGCGTCTTGGCATCTTCTTCTTGTCGGAAACAATGGTGGAACAGTAGCTTGAAACTAACGTTCCCACAGACGGCGCCAAACTGTTGACGGTGAGAACTCGTCAACGAAGTTAAGTTGGAAAAATGGTCAAATTAAGATCACTAATCGGAAAGCTGTAAAAACTTGAACAATAACTCAAGAACAATGATAGAATAATAATGGAGAATTCAGTCTTTCATTCACACTCAAACCTCTGCTACAGTAAAATTTCCAACCCCCATTCAGGTGGTCTTAGAGTTCATTTTATAGTATGCTCTAATGGCCTTAGGTACATAGTGGTCCAGGGGACCAAGTGGTACATACGTACAGTGTCAGGGGAGTGGCTTCAGAGGTCGTGGTTGTACAACCTGTACAGGAGCAGGTGTCAGGAGGATGTCTCCACTACTTGTCTGTACCCATGTTTGATGCCTGGTGGCAGGCGTAGTGGCACAGGAGGTAGTGGGGTCGGCTCTGACCTATGGCCGTAGACGTACGGACCATGATCCTTACCCCAGCAATCTCACTGGCACTGGTATCCGTACTTAGTACTTGGTCGTACAAATATGTCCCATTCGACTCGTACTGGATCTCCTAAGCATGTGGCCCTGGAAGATGTCTAAGGATGCGTGGCGAGACGCTCTCCTTGCAACCCCGTTGAGGGCGTGGCTCCCTAGCTATTCACAAGGTCGAGTGCGTTGTGGATGTGGCCCTCATGAGGCCAGGGGCGCCGAATCTTGTGAGGCCACTTGAGAGGTGTGGCCTAGGCATCTCGCGAGGCCACTTGGGAGGCGTGGTCTAGGCATCTCGCGAGGCCCTTTGGGAGGCATGGTCTAGGCATCTCGCGAGGCCACTTGAGTGGCGTGGCCTAGACATCTTGCGAGGCCACTTGAGAGGTGTGGCCTAGGCATCTCGCGAGGCCACTTGGGAGGCGTGGTCTAGGCATCTCGCGAGGCCCTTTGGGAGGCATGGTCTAGGCATCTCGCGAGGCCACTTGGGTGGCGTGGCCTAGACATCTTGCGAGGCCACTTGAGAGGTGTGGCCTAGGCATCTCGCGATACCACTTGGGAGGCGTGGTCTAGGCATCTCGCGAGGCCCTTTGGGAGGCATGGTCTAGGCATCTCGCGAGGCCACTTGGGTGGCGTGGCCTAGACATCTTGCGAGGCCACTTGAGAGGTGTGGTCTAGGCATCTCACGAGGCCACTTGGGAGGCGTGGTCTAGGCACCTCGCGAGGCCCTTTGGGAGGCATGGTCTAGGCATCTCGCGAGGCCACTTGGGTGGCGTGGCCTAGACATCTTGCGAGGCCACTTGGGCGGCGCGGCCTAGACATCTCAGGAGGCCCTTTAGGCGGTATGGGCTGGCGAGGCCAAGCGAGGCCATGGGGCCGAGGGCATAGGCGAGGCCATGGGGCCGAGTGCGTGGGAGAGATGGGTCTCGTGAGGCTACTGAGCCTTGGCACTTATGCCTTGCCAACGTGGGCCACTTGGCATCGACTCCACGAAACCGAACCCAGACTTGTGTTGTGATGGCGTGATGGCTTCCCGAGACGACGGTGGCCTAGGGGCCTTGCCTCGGCCTCAAACTTTCTATTGATGAGATTATGAGCATCAACATATGTTATGTTTGATTATATGACTAACCCTTGTTTGTATTTTCCTTACTGGGCTTAGAAGCTCACTCCTTATGATGTTGTTATTTCAGGAAATTAAGGATAGAAAGGTCGGTGGCGAGTGGGACCTAAGAGCTTCGTGATGTATTCGTTGGGACCATTTAGTCGAGCAAGATCAAGCGGGCCAAATTATTTATTTATTTTAAAAGTTTATTTTAAAGTTTGTTTTATTTAAATTTTGCTCATATTTTTATGTTAAAGACACTTATTTTGTTTTTGTAAAACCATGGATTCATGTATTTATTTTTAAGCTTTTATTAAATAAAAGAGCAATATTTTACGATTATGACCCAACGCTGTGTTCTCGGTAATCTATGAGAAATTTGGGCGTTACAGGTGGTATCAGATCCCACGGCTATATTGGTCCTGAACGTTCCCACGAAATACACGCGATAGCTACAAAGGACCTACTCGTTACCAAGTAATTATATACATTGGTTTCCAAATATGTTTGTAATGCTTTTCTTGTGTTATTTTCATAAATTAGCCTAGTGGACAAAGGTTAAAGCTATAAGAAAAATACCATACCCTGAGTATGGTGATGGATCCGATGTGGAAGATTAGACGCATATAAGAACACATCGTTAAATTTTATTATATGTTGTTAGTTGTTTTTTTTTTTTACATGTTATTTGCTTTTATTATTGTTTCATTGTTTAGTAAGTGTTAAGAAAATTTTGGATTCAATTGAAAGTGTAAAGTTTAAATTCCTCTTTTATGGGTTAGCCCATTTAAGAAGGCCCATTTTCTTTGCATTATTAGATTGGATCCAATTTAAAATAAATAATAATTAATAAAGCAAGGGTTCAAATTCCTGTCTTTTGGGTCCAAGTGGAAGTTAGGGGGCCTTAGTAGTGGGTACGATATACTGAACCCAGCCCTCCTCCATGGAAGATTCAATTGTTAAGGCCCATTTACCCGAGTTGGACTTAATTGTAATATGGTAGTTTTTATAGATAGATGGACCTAATAGACAGTAGTGCAATAGGCTACGTTGTACCCTCTTTTGTTTTGTTTGTCTTAATTTTTCAATTATTTTCTCTTTTGGGGAAGCAGAGAAGACACATGGAGTAGGAACCAAGAAGTTCTGAAAGGCTAAATGGCCAAGGTAGAGGCCAAGGCAGGGGCCGAGGTCGAGGAAGGGGGCGAGGAAGAAGAGTAGCCGCCACCCCTACCTATGAAGAATTCCCAGCAGCCCCAAGAGTGCCAGAGGCACCCAATGTAGTGGAGGATCCGGTAGTTGTTGCTACTTGAGAAAATTTGGAAAGAGAGAATGCTCGTCTTAGGGCAGAGCTAAGGAGAAGGGAAGAAGGGTTTCAAATAAACTCAGGGCAACAACAACAAGTGGCGCAGCAAGTCATTCCTCTAGCGCAATTTCTATAGCTGGAAGAATCTCGCTACGAGGCAGTATATGAACGGTTTAGGAAGTAGGAACCACCGAACTTCGATGGCGGGTCAGACCCAATAGAAGCAAAAGAATGGCTTCGATCAGTTGAGTCCATTCTAGAACATATGCGGCTGGGAAACAATGATCGAGTCTCATGTGCTTCAAACTTGCTAAAGAAGGACGCCCGCATCTGGTGGGATATAGTGAAGCAGACTAGAGATGTGAACATTATGAATTGGGATAAGTTTATCCAAGTGTTCAACAAGAAGTATTACAGTCCTGCAATTCTAGCCACAAGGGCGGGTAAATTTGTCGCGCTTACTCAAGGGAATTCATCTGTGACAGATTATGCCAGGAAGTTTTATAGGCTGGCTAAGTTCACGGCGGACATGGTACCCATTGAGACGCTAAGAATTCAAAGATTCGTGAAGGGACTGAAACCTATCATAGCCCGTGATGTGAAGCTGATTCGGGGAATTACAACTTATGCGAATTTTTTAGAGATAAGTTTGTCACGGAGTTACTCTCGGGGGAAATAAGGTTATCTAGTAGGGGGTGCATAACGTTGTAGTTAGAATCGAAGGAAAATAATTATTAGTAGATTTGATCAAGATAGACCTTAAGGATTATGATGTAATTTTAGACATGGATTGGTTAACAAAACATGGGGCAACAATAGACTGTAAGGGTAAAACAGTCAACTTTCAACTAGAAGGCGGAGAGCAGTTCACTTTCAAAGGAGAAGTTTCTTGAACTCGCATACCGATAGTCTCAGCTCTTAAAGCTGAGCAATTAATCAATAGCTTTTGCCAAGCATTTCTAGATAGTGTGGTGGACAAGTCATGAGAAACGCAGCTCGAAATAAAGGATTTACCTATTGCATGCGAATTTCTCAAGGTGTTTCCAGAAGATCTACCGGGATTACCTCCGAGTAGGGAAATCGAGTTTGAAATAGAATTGGCACTTGAGACGGAACCAATCTCGAATGCTCCCTATAGAATGGCGCCTACTGAGCTAAAGGAGTTAAAGATACAACTGCATGAGCTTTTAGACAAGGGTTTAATCCGACCGAGCTACTCACCTTGCGGAGCACTAGTGCGTTTTGTCAAAAAAGAAGGACGGGAGTATGAGGATGTGCATCCACTATCGAGAACTTAATAAAGTGGTGATAAGAATGCAAGTACAATTACTCCAAGTTAGAGGGACACTTGAGGAATCGTACTCCAAGTTACCTGGATACTTGTGTCAGTTAGAGCATAAGAGCCCAGGTACAATTACTAATTTTGTAGCAGAAGATGGTAATTTCTTGTATTGCTTCTTTTCCCTCGGTGTTTCTAGGCATGGATTACAGTACTATCGTCCTGCCATTTGTGTGGATGACACATTCTTGAAGAATGAGTATGGTGGCCACATGCTGTGTGCTGTTGCATTGGATGCAAACAACCGGTTGTTTCCAATTGTGTTTGCATTGGTGGATAGTGAGAACCATAACTCTTGGACTTATTTCATGAGAAAATTGAAGGAAGCCATAGGGGACATTGACAACCTAACTTTTGTCTTGGACATGCATAAAAGCATTAATCATGCTTTGGAGGTTATGTTCCCAGATGCCTATCATGTTGCTTGTTACAACCACATCAGTATGAATGTGGTGGCAAAATTCAAAACTGACCACTGTCAAGACATCATGGGGTGTGCAGTGTATGCATTTTGAAGAATAGAATTTCACAAGTTCTTTGACAACATTAAGGTAATTGATCCGCCTTGCTTAATATCTTGAAGGAATTGGTTTTGAAAGGTGGAGTAGTGCTTATTCTCTTGGATACCGATACAATGTCATGGAGAGTAACTACGTAGAAAGCTTTAACAATAAAATCAAGGAGGCAAGGAGCTTTCCAGTTGCCACATTCCTTGAATTCATAAGACTCACTCTTCAATCTTGGTTTGCCGATATACGTGAAAGAGCTGGAAAAGCAACAACTATGTTATTACCTGAGATGGAAAAAGATGTGAAGCGAATAGGTGAGAAAGCAATTTTCCTAGATGTTGAACTCATTGGTCATCGTGAATTTCTTATTGTCGATGGTAATGGTGATGGTGCAGTGAACTTGGCCACAAAATCATGCTCTTGTTGCATGTTCAAAACCATTGGGATACCATGTGTCCATGATTTTGCTGCAGCCAGAAAAATAAGCATAAGCATTTACTCATTGTGTTCCCTTACTATAGAATCGAGGCATTGAGGGACACTTATAAAGAAACTATTTACCCTGTTGGGAACGAGGATGAATGAGTAATCCCTGATCACATCAAAGATATGGTTGTCGGCGTCCTCGTTGAGAAAACCCCTGTAAGACGGCCCAAGAAGCAGAAGGTGGGTAGGCGAAAGATAAACCGCTATGCTTCATGCGGGGAAAAGATCGTCAAGCCACGTTATTGTAGTAGATGTGATGGTAGTGGGAACAATAGGGAGTCATGTAAGGCTAGGCTTCAAAAATTTGTGTTCTGTAATAATTCAATTAATTTTGTTGTATTTATTTCATTCAGATACCTCTTCTATTACTTTGGTTGTTTTGATCTAAATAAATAGCTGTTTACAAATTTTTTCCTGTCTGTCTCGATAGGCCTCGATTGGCCTCGACAGAATAGTCAGTCTGCCTTGATAGTTCTTAATCTAGACCCATCTTATTGAGGCCAGTCAAGTCCTATCGAGGCAGACATGGTTATGTATTAATTTGGACCCATGAGGCCAGTCGAGTACTATAGAGGCTTATTGAGGTAGACATGGTTATGTATTAATTTGGGCCCATCGAGGCTAATCGAGTCCTACTAAGGCCTATTGAGGCAGATTTGGTTAAGTATTAATCTGGACCTATCGAGTCCTATTGAGGAAGATTTTCTTATGTATTAATCTAGACCAATCGAGGTCAGTCGAGTCCTATCGAGATAGATTTGGTTATGTATTTATTTGGCCCTATCTAGGCAGTTCTTTGACCCATCGAGTTTTTTTGAGGCAGACAGATTTTTGTGAATTTAGTAGCTTTTTATTTAATAACTTTTGAAATATTTGGACGGTACTAATCAAATTATATCGAGGCAAATCAATGTTGTACTAAAAAAAATAATGTTTGATAAAAACCCAATATAAAACTAACTATATACTATACTATACAATAGGTGTATCAAGAAAATGTAAAGAGCATCACGGTGACAAATTATGATAGCATGGGTCCACACACCACTTGGTCTTGAAATAATGCATGCTCTCATCGATAACGGTATCAAGTGGTACCCTGGAAACCAAATGCTCGATATTTTTTTATGGGAAACATACCACAATCCCCACTGCATATTATTGATTTTGTGTCAATACAAGATAAAAATAACTTCAATATTCAGATTTCAAAAAACACGAATTAAATATGGGAATACCTTGTCTTATTCTGAGGACACTCCCCAGGAGAAATACAACAATACAAAAAAGGATTTGCTTTCTGCTCAAGATATGTCTGGAGGTCCTCATGGTAAGCAAACATGCCAGAACACCACAACAATGAAGGCAAGAACAAGCACCAAGGCTTGATCACTTCTGCCAATAGAGTTAGACTAAGCACACTATGGTTGGAATTATAAATGTTGATGCACCACAATGGAATGGAGACTTCAATGGTGATCCAATGACTAGCTTGATCGACGTGCAAGGAAAAATATCCTTCACTCACATTGTGCCAGGATACGAGGAATTGATTATCATCACCCTTCAACATTTTCAACACATCATCTTTCCATGTATACTTAGTGTCGATCTCCTTGAAATGATTCGAATGACCTAGGCACACTTGGGGGAAGGTAGTATTTATGATCGCAGCATCCTGCCGAAATGCGGTGTGATCAAAGTTACATCAGCGGCATAGCATGTGCAAAGCGGCATCAATATGCTGGAAAAACATGAAAATTCATTAGTACCATCATTATATTTTATGATTGAATTGAAAACAAAAATGTAATTTACATACCGAATCCCAAAGCCAAGTCTGAATTGTGTGCAACTGCAAGAACCATGCCACACCGTGCATCCCAGTATGGACGTTCTTCTTGATCATCCACTTATGGAAGATCTTCTCCTATTGCGGGTCACACTTCCTCAATGATTCAATAACTAGCCCATGTTTATCTACTCTTAACCTCTTCATTGGGTCGGTGAAGTAATCAAAACGCTTGGGCCAGCGTTTCTTCCTGACAACTTCAAGGCCAGCTGCCTCCTTAGGCTGTAGTACTCGTACATTGGGACTGTCGGTGTCACTAGAAACTAGAGATGTCTCGGCCTGTGGAGTGGAGGGTGGATCATCGGGCTCATAGTAAGCAAGAAAGATATCAGTCTCTGTATTGATTCTAAGTGGGTGGGTCGACTTTGTTCCATGGATCGATCTGAGACCACTGAAATCAGCTGTGCCAACTGAGCCATGATGGTACTCTGATTCTGAAGTAAGGTCGTATGGCCCTCCTCAATCCTCTGTAGCCTCTGGGCATAATCAAACTGGCCCTCCACAATCCTCTTGAGCCTCTGCATCAGCTGCTCATAATCAGGTTGGGCAACCTAACTAGAGGAAGGTGCACAGGCCTGTGAAGTGGCCTCCTCAACCCTCGAGACATCCTCGTAAAAAATAGTAGCTTCGTTTGCATCCTCTGCCAGCTTCTCTGCCTCCTTCTCGGGCTCTACTTCCTCCGCTGTAGTCCCAGCCTCCACTACAGTGGATTCCAACTCAGGGAATAACCTGGAATCAACGTCAGGGAGGCTATTGTAGTAGACTACCTCACCAGGATGTGGCTTCAGCATGGAAAATACCACTAACTACATGGTCGAATAAAATATGTTAGAAACACATTAATAAAATAAATCGTTAATAAATTAATTTGTGACATTTATCAAGATAAAGTGGAACTTACTTGACGCTTGGTGAACATAGGAACCAACTCAGCTGTTGAAAGAGTGATATCGGTCTTCTTAGCCCAACTAAGCATCCTACGAATCTGGTTCCCACTATTCTCACCAAACTTACTCCGAATAGCTAGCATGGCCTCAAAAGGCCAGTACAAAAGTGCGAGGGCATAGCCATAGAAACTATACTTCGACTCCTTTTGTTTTTTGCTTGAACCCTCTTTCTTCTTCTCCTCATAATGTTTCAATTGCTTCTACATGTCCTTCAAAACTCCTCTAATAACATTCTTGGAGGACAGCTTCCCCCACGGATACTTGAAAAATTAATCAAGATCCTCAACCATCTTTAGGGAATCACCTTATATATGTGTTGTCTAGTGTGGGGTATTCAGTACCCTCTCTATCAAATAGCACAAACCTAGCTTAAATACATCTTCTAGGTTTGTGGAGGCCTTCAAAGCATCTTCCAACTTGCCGAAACTAACCTTTCAGTCACCGTTAATGTATTCCTGGATGATCCGATCACTTGAAAGATGTTCTCTCAACTCATCTGGGGAAGGTGTGTTCCAAAAATTCAGCCTGATTACTAGAGAAAACTCTGCCATCCCAAACCTCCAAAGGGTGTTGCATAAGTAGAACTGGCCCTCTTCATACTTCTTGCTTTCCACCTTCCGCAACATAAGTTGATGCAGTAGAATCCCCGAAAAACTAAAGGGCTTCGCCTAAAAGAACTGTCCCAACGGGCATGCCTCTGCCCATTCAATAAACCCATGCCTCCTAAACTGCTCTACAAGGGTATGCAAGTAAGAACTACCCTTATAGGTGACACAACCAGAAAAGTGCTTCTCCAACAGTACAATAAAGTCAGGCATCTAAAAAAAACAAAAAAACTGTTAGGAATATATATTTAACAATCAGATAAACATCGATGACCATCGAGGCATGTCGAATCCCATCAAGGTTTAAAACATCAATCGACATATAAAATATCGAGGTCTGTCGAGGCCTGCCGAGGCACCACACAATATTGATGCTGTCTCTTACCGTCGAGGCCTATCGAGGCCTGTCGAGGTCTATTGAGGCACATGTAAAATAAGAACATACCTAATTCTATTGAAGCCTTTCGAGGCCTATCGAGGCCCAAGCAAAATCATAAAATACTTAATTCTATCAAGGCCTATCGAGGTCTCAAACAATATTTATACTAGGCACTACTGTGGAGGCCTACTGAGGTTTATTGAGTCAATACTAAATCAAAATATGTAACGACCTAATATTACTAATAAGGCTTAAGGGCCTTGATTATTGTGCCAAGAGGGCATAATTGGTTTATGTGTGATTTAAATGGTTAAATGCATGATTATGTGTTAAGCACGCTTATATGATTATATGGATATATGAGAAGCATAATTATGAGTATTAGTATGCATGTAGGCCCTACTTAGCTTATAAGGGCATATTTGTAATTTTTGCCTGTTGAGGGCATAAACATGATTATTTGTGTTAAATTGTTGACACCACATTATTATGTGGATATATTTGCAGCCAGTGACTCGAGGCGATCTTAGTAAGCGGTTTAGCAAAAAAGTCACAGTGGGGATTTATACCCGACTCGGTGGAGCTTGGGGGTATTTATGGGAATTTGGGAAATATATTGGAGACTATTTGACATTGAGAAAAATAATTGGTGATTAGTTAAGCGACGAGGTTTAAGCAGTAATTATTAAGGACACTTGAGGAATTAGCGGGAATTGGGAACAAATGACCAAAATGCCCTTGGAATGTTTAAAGGCTTAGGTTTTAATGGGAGGGAAAAATGGTCTTTTGGATAGTTAAAGGAGGATAAGTATTGTCCTACCATTTAGCCATAGTGGGATTTGTAGAATGTGTTAGAATCTGAAGGAAAGAGAAAGGAAGAAAGAAAGAAGGAAAAATAAAGTTCCTAACCTATATCCCATTCTCTCTCACGATTTCCTCTCCCTTCACCATTTCTTCTAGAATTTGAAGTTGTAACTCAGAGGAGGCTTAGGCTAGGGCTTGGAACTTGGGTCCTTGGTGAAGCTAGGAAGTTCTGCTGGAATTAAAGTTCAATTAAGGTAAAGCTTAAAGAGTTTGGTTTAAATTTTCTGACTTTGATGAGTTGTTTTTGAATTTGAGTTTTTGGATGGGATTAAAGAGTTTGGTTCAGCTGGAATTAAAGTTCAAGGATTTGGGCTTTAGGAATTGAGGAGCTAGAGGCTAGAAGGGTACCAAGGGCAACCTAGGGTCAAATTCTACATTAAAGGTAAGGATTTCTAAGCTTGATCATTTGAATTTTTGGGTAGTTTCTGGTTTTTGTTGATGAAGTTCTTGAGCTTCAAGCTCAATTCTTATTTTCTATGTTTGATGGTGCATGTGGAGAAATTTGATGTTTTTCGCCCATGTGGGATGAGATGTAATGGATCGTAGGCTCCATTTGAAGAGTGGTTGAGGTTTGGACGGGTTTTATGGTGTTTTGGCTTGGGGAAATTCGATGGAGAAATCTCAGCGTGTTTTGGTGCTTTAAGTAGCATTGTAGCGCTAGCTTTAGTGTGCTACAGCACTAGGCCTGGCTTTTTTGGGCGTTTTCGCTTCTGTTTGTAGGGTTGTAGCGCCCACCTTGTGGTGCTGTAGTGCTACCCATCATCCAGAATAGGGTTTTGGGTATCTTTCTTAGGGTTTTCTCTTGGGGGCTCGGGGGTTGATTCCACCACTCTGTTTGGTGGAATTAGGCTTCCCAAGGGCTCAAGAATGGTCCTGAGGTTAGGTTGCAGAATTGAATGTTAATGAGGGTTCCAGGTTACGTTTGTGACTAGGTGTAGTACGCTAAGGCTCAGACAGGATCGTGCTAAAGGATCATTTCAACTAACCAAAGTGCTCGGAATCAATGGTAAGAAACTACACCCGGTTATGTGAATGTATTGGGACTAAGTGTTCCCTATATTTATATGTGATTTCATGAGATGGTATTATGCCATGGGGACATAGGATAAACGACGTAAGAGTGCCGAAATCATTATTTGCGCACAGGGCATGGCTCAGCCACTAGTATCTGAGGTTAAGTACATAATCACTGAGCTCGGCCTAAGCGAGCCGGAGTCAGTGGGATAATCAGAGGGTGCGGCCTAAGGGCGTCGACCCTAGAATTGGGTGTGATATGTTTATTGTTGTTTAAAATAATTATTGTGACGAGTTTGTTATCTGAATAACTGATTAATGACTTGTAGGTTGGTATCATTGTTTATGTAAGCAGTAAGATCTGTTGTATATTTGATTTATGACTTTTGAATTATCTTTCTGTTGGTTGTCGCTTATGCTATGCATTATAGTTTCTTGCTGGGCCTTGGCTCACGGGTGCTACCTGGTGCAGGTAAAGGCAAGGGCAAGGTGGACCAGTCTTGGATTGGAGAGCTTTGAGGCTGAATGTACATAGTCAGCTGATCAGTCGCCATGGACGAGGACTGGTGCAGGACAGGAGAACCTTAAATTTCTATTTTGCCCTTAAAGAGGCGAGTAGCTGTATATAACCTAAAATTTTTGTAAACTATCTTTTAAACTCTATTTCTTTTGGGATACCATGTACGAAATATTTATTTAAATGAAAATTTTCTTTTATGACCAAAATCTTTTCACCCTAGTTCAATTATAGTTTCTATAACACGTTTCTAATTGAATGACTTGATTAGCAAGTCTTGCACCTTTATTATCACACAGTGTAGCGGTCCTGGCTACCCAGGGCATTACAACTTGGTATAAGAGCGTCCTAGTTTTAAGGGTTCCTAAAGACTAGCTAGACATGTACATTCACCACTAAGGATAAGCACGACTCAGGGTTTTGTAACTGTGTATGAATGTTTATATGCTTAAATGAATGGAAAGAAATATGAATGCTGATATATGATTGATTAATATGGAGCATGAGATATTGATAGGGCCTGGCCCTTGACTGCTGTGTGATGTTATTGAGGCGTGCTTATTAACATTGTTGTGTATGTGAATGAATATTTGAATAAACTGTTATATCTTGATTGCTTGTGAATGATTGAGTTCCAATGGTGGATTATGGAAGGATTATTACCATGTCATCATAGTCTGACTGCCGAGTCATTGATTGCAGATTAACTTGGATAGCTATGCATCCAAGACGATCTGTACGACTTACCGGCAGTAGGTCCGAGTCAAGGGATGATGACCAGGGCCAGACCCCTCCACCAGTCCCTGAGAACTGGAAGCAAATTATGGCAGACATGCAGCGGCTACAGAGCCAGGATGAGCAGATCTGACTTCTGCGACAGCAGGCACCGTCAGGGAGTGCTGCCCCTATTGTGCCACCTGCAGTGGTACCAGTTGTAAAACCAGTAGAGGTTCGAAATAAATGGGAGTCGTTGTATGAGCAGTTCAGGAAACAGTATCCTCCAACTTTTGAGTGAGGACCAGATCCACTAAATGTTGAACAGTGGATGAGTATGGTCACTGCTATTCTGGATTTCATGAGGGTAGAGGGTCATGACAGAGTGGCTTGTGCTACATATATGTTGAGAGAGGATGCCCGCATCTGGTGGGAAGTGGCATCACAGACCAGGGATGTTACAATTTTGAGATGGGAAGGATTTAAGGATTTGTTCAGCCAGAAGTATTACAATGTTTCCATCACGGCAGCGAAGGTTAATGAATTTGTGGGATTGGTTCAGGTTTATCAAAGGTTTTAATGCTATGATAGCCTGAGATGTGAGGATTACAACAGTTCCTAGGGGGACAACTTATGCCCAAGTTGTTGAGAAGGCTCTTACCGTTGAGGAAGCGGAGAACAAGATTTGGAGGGAGAGTGCAGCAAGGCGGAAGGGTCGCAGGCGGTGCATCCATATTCTGGATCTGGTAGGTACGGAGGCCCAAACTATCTGAAGAAAAGGACGCCTAATTCTTCGACTACTCCTCGTCCTGATAGGAGAGGTCGGGGTACTCAAGGTGGCATTCAGGGAGGCAGTTATTCATGGAGGAACTATCGTGAGTGCACGAGGTGTAGAAAAAGGCCATCCGGGCGAATGTCGGTCTAAGGCCTGTTATGTGTGCGGGGTGGTAGGACACCTCAAGAAAGACTTCCCAACAATGAAGAAAGGGGAAGCAGAGAAGGTGGACAACTTGACTCTAGCTTGAGTGTTCACCCTGACGTAGGCAGAGGCCGAGGCTAGTCCCTCGGTGGTGACAGGTCAGCTTTCTAGTGCTGGCTCTCCTTTTTCTGTATTGATTGACTCTGGTGCTACACATTCATTTGTTTGTAGTAAGGTGATTGATAGACTGTGTAGACCTAGTGAGTATTATACTATGGGGTTTGGGACTATATTTCCTACAAGAGAACTGGTAGTTTCTAGGAGGTGGATTAGAGCACTACCAGTAGTGGTTGATGGTAGCGAGTTATCAGTAGACTTGATTTAGTTGGGTATGGAGAACTTTGACATGATTTTGGGGATGGATTGGCTGGTCAGATATGGAGATACTATTTATTGTAGAAAGAAGATGGTGACTTTTGAGCCGGAGGGCGAGGATCCCTTTGTTTTTGTGGGAGCGGTATATGGACCCCACGTACCCATGATATCAACGTTGAGAGCTAGAGATTTATTCCAGGGAGGATGTATGGGCTTTCTGGCTAGTGTGGTGGATACCACTAGGGTTTTGGCGACAGGATCGGGGGAGACTAGATTGGTTTGTGAGTTCTTGGATGTATTCCCTGAGGATTTAATGTAACGACCCAAAATCACTAATAAGGCTTAAGGGCCTTGATTAGTGTGCCAGGAGGGCAGGTTGGGATTTATGTGTGACTTTGATGAGTTAAATGCATGATTATGATTTAAAGCATGTTATATGACTATTTGTTTATCCGAGATGCATGACTATGTATATTAGTATGCATGTAGGCCCGGATCGTGTTAGAAGGGCATAACTGTAATTTTGGCCATGATTGGGCATAACTGTATTGATATGTGATGATTGTTTAGACCACAGTGGTATGTGGGTGTATCTGTGATTCGTGACTCGAGACGATCCCAGTGAGCAGGCTAGCGGAAAGTCATGGCGGGAATTTGTACCCGGCTCGGGGCGAGCCTGGGGTATAAATAGGATCTGTTGAGTTTATTGGCGTTTATTTTTTATATCGAGGAATATTATTTGGTGATTTATCAGGAGTTGGGAAGCAGCGGGAAAATATTAGAGACACTTGAGGATTAGCGGGAATTGGGTAAAATGACTAAAATGGCCCTACTTGGACAAAAGGATTTAGAATTAATAGGGAGGGCATTTTGGACATTTGGCTTTTGGAGATAGATTAAATGAGGCTTTACACTTAGTGGGATTTATAGAGATAGTGTGTTGGCTGTGGAGAGAAAAGGAAAGAAAGAAAAGAGGGAAAACAGAGGGGTTTTCCTCAAGGTTCGGTTTGCGCATTCTTGCACCATTTTCCCTCCATTTTTCTTGGAGCAAAGCTTAGTGGAGATCAATGATAGGTTGAGCATCAAGGATCTTGGGTAAGGCTTGAGGATTGGCAAGGGGTTAGCAAGATCACATCAGAAATTTGAGGTAAGTTCTTGGAGATTTCTGTTTTAGGGTTTGGCTGGTTTGAGCTGTGTTTTGAGCTGAGTTGTTGGGAACTTTAGGGGATTTCTAGGCAAGCTTTGAGGATGAACAAGCTAAGGAGGCCTAGGGTTGAATCAAGGTCGAAATTGCATCAATGGTATGATTTCTAAGACTCTATCTTTGTTGTTTGAATGAATTTCTAGTTTTTGGGTTCATCATGGTAGATTTTTAGTTTTGGGTTGCTTGAGCTTGGGATTGAGTTCTTGGGATGTTTGGGATGAGTGTGAGGTTATGATATGTGTGTTTTTGGGTTTGGAAAAGGTTTGGTCAAGTTTAGAGTTGAAAAGGTAGAAGGAAATCGCAAGAAGCGATTTCTGGGCTTGGTCTGGCTGCAACTAGCGCTACAGCGCTAGTCAGGGGGCGCTGTAGCGCTAGCCCCTGTTTCTGGTGGGGTGGTTCAGCTTGTAGCGCTACAACGCCCTCTTTAGAGCGCTGTAGCGCTGCACTGTTCACAGAGGGGATTTTTAGGCTTTTGTGAAGGGATTTTGACCTAGGGTTCGGGGCTCGATTCCGCCACTTTGTTTTGGAGATTTAGGACTTCCCGGGGGCTCGGGATTGGTCCCGAGGCTAGGTATTCGGACTTGGGGTTCGTTGTTGAGTTTGACCTATGTTTGTGCCTAGGTGTGCGCTAAGGCTCGAGTGGGATCGTGCTCAAGGAGTCAGGTGATCTGAGCTATTGAATGGAAAGGTAAGAAAACTATAACACCCATAGGATGGGGCATGGGCCCATAGTATGATTGCGGGGCACGGCCCTATATTACATGTTGCATGATGAGATGATTGCAGGGCACGGCCCTATATTGCATTACATGTTAGGGTGCAGATTTAAATGAATTGATATTTGTTTGAATGTTATTTTGAGATATACTATATGTGTGATTATAGTGAAATGAACGGCTATGGCCGAGGGCGGCAAGGCCGAGAACGGCAGCGGGGCCGGAAGTAACACTTAGCACATGGGATGCTTATAGTCAGGGTAGGACCCAGGGGATACATGTGATATCCCTACGGTGAGGACCGAGACCCCAGGCTTTCGTAAGGCTTCTGGGGCGGCATGGCCGTGTTTGCTTAGTCTAATGGTTGACTTGTTTATCTGTGGATTTTCTGATATGATAAAATGTATAAATTGCATATGTTATGTTCTGCATGAGTTTTCTTGCTGGGCTTCGGCTCACGGGTGCTCTGTGTTGCAGGTAAGGGCAATGACTGAGTCAACCAACCATGAGTACGGAGAGCGTGAAGCGACGCGTACATGTTTGGCCTGCCCGACTGCTTTGGTTGGGGGTTTATTCGAAAATGGCTGTAATAATCTATGATTTTTATAACTGATCAATTGTAAACTTATTTTAAGAAGTAAAATAGTTTTCAAACCTTATTTTGGGATCCCAAATGTTTAATACTAGAAGTTTTATTGAAACAACGTGTTTTTCTAAGATTACAGCCTTAACTTTTAATTAGTCACACTTTTGTTTCAAAACCTCGGATAGCGAGTTCATTGCACACTGTTTTGTCTTAAAACTCACTTAGTAACGACTCTAAGGAAGTAGGGCGTTACATTTACCAGGGTTGCCGCTACATAGGGAGATTCAATTTGTTATCGAGTTAGCGCCAGGGACAAAGCCAGTGTCGAGGGCACCACATGGAATGCACCAGCAGAACTGAAGGAATTGAAGATACAATTACAAGAGCTTCTGGATTAGGGGTTTATCAGGCCTAGATACTCGCCATGGGGTGTTCCAGTGTTGTTTGTGAAGAAGAAGGATGGGACTTTGAGAATGTGTATAGACTACAAAAAGTTGAACAAGTTGACCATCAAGAATAAATATCCTTTACCAAGGATTGACGACTTGTTTGATCAGCTACAGGGAAAGACGGCATTCTCGAAGATTGATCTGCAATCTAGTTATCACCAGCTAAGGATCAAGGATGAGGATATACCTAAGATGGCCTTCCAAATGAGGTATGGGCACTATGAGTTTCTGGTCATGTCATTTGGTTTGATCAATGCTCTCCAACAGCCTTCATGGACTTAATGAACAGGGATTTCAAGGACTTCTTGGATCAGTATGTTATTATTTCCATTGACGACATTTTAGTGTACAGGCAAAGCACGAGTTTCAGCTTCGACAGGTTCTGCACAGGTTGAGAGAGCATCAGTTGTACGCCAAGTTTAAGAAGTGTGAATTTTGGCTTCCAGAAGTGACATTCCTTAGACATATTGTTGGTGCAGATGGAATTAAGGTGGATCGATTTAAGGTGGAGACAATTAGAGATTCACCGAGGTCAAGGAATGATGAAGGAGTATGAGCATCGGTACCCTACCCATGATTTGGAGTTAGCAGCGGTGGTATTCGAACTAACGGTTTGGCAGCATATTTGTATGGGGAGAAGTGCGAGATATACATCGATCACAAGAGTTTAAAGTACTTCTACACACAGAAGGACCTAAACATGAGGCAGAGGCGTTGGCTAGAGTTGGTAAAAGACTATGACTGTGATATTCTTTATCACCCAGGGAAAGCCATTGTAGTGGCAGATGCATTGAGCCTGAGGGGCCCGCGTTAGTTATATAGTTCCACCCAGATTTCAAGAGAGTTAGCTGATGAGATGGCCAGAGCAGGGATCAAATTGGTGGTGGGCCGGTTGGCCAACATTACTCTGCAGTCGACCTTGCTAGAGTGGATTAAGGAAGGTCAGCTAGTGGATGCTCAATTACAAGAGGTTAGAGAGAATGTCCTAGCAAGAGTAGCTAAGGACTATTCTATTTTTGAGGTTTGTTTGCTATGGTATCAGGGGCAGATTTGTATCCCAGTTGATGTGGGGATCAGACGATAGATATTAGATGAGTCACATACTACGTCATACTCACTTCATCCGGGTACCACGAAGATGTATCAAGATCTACAGACGTTATATTGGTGGCCCGGAATGAAGAAGGATGTTGTGGAATATGTGACCAGATGTTTAACCTGTAAGCAGGTGAAGGCTGAACACTAGTGACCAGCAGGGTTGCTTCAGCCTTTGGGTATTTTCGAGTGGAAATGGGAGGATATTACAATGGACTTTGTGGGAGGTTTACCCAGGATTGTAGGGCTTCATGACTTGGTGTGGGTGATAGTGGACAGATACACCAAGTCAGCTCATTTTCTTCGAGTGAAGATGACATATACATTGGATGAGTATGCAGAGTTATATGTGAGGGAGATCGTACGTCTCCATGGGGTTCCTAAGTCCATAATGTCAGACCGGGATCCTATCTTTTCCTCCAAGTTTTGGGGTAGTTTGCAGAAGGCTATGGGGACTCAGTTGAAGTTCAGCACGACCTTTCTTCCTCAGACTGATGGACAGTCTGAGAGGATGATTTAGGTATTGGAGGATATGATTAGAGCATGTGTGGTCGATTTTGAGGGCTAATGGAGTAAGTATCTCCCATTGATTGAGTTTTCATACAACAATCGTTACCAATCAACGATTGGAGTGGCTCCCTATGAGATGTTATATGGGAGGAGATGTACATCACCCATTCATTGGGATGAGATGGGTGAGAGGAAGTATATGGGGCTGGACATGGTTCACGACACAAATGAAGCTATTGAGAAGACACGAACTTGAATGCTCACCTCATAGAGCAAACAGAAAAGCTACACTGATCCTAAGCATAGAGATGTGGAGTTCCAAGTTAGGGACCATGTGCATCTGCGAGTTTCACCATTGCGAGGGGTGAGGAGATTTGGGAAGAAGGGCAAGCTGAGCCCTAGATTCATTGGACCATTTGAGATCCTGGAAAGGATCAAACAAGTGGCTTACAAGTTAGGTTTGCGACTGTCGTTGTCGAAAGTTCATGACGTATTACATGTTTCTATGCTCCGGAAGTATGTCTCAGATACGACACATGTGTTGAAGTATGAAGACTTCGAATTGCAGACAGATTTGTCTTATGAGGAACGACTGGTTCAGATTTTAGACTAGAAAGATAAGGTTTTACGGAATAAGACGATTCCTTTGGTTATGGTATTATGGAGGAATAGTAGGGTCGAGGAGGCAACCAGGGAGCTTGAGTCAGTGATGCGGGATCAATATCCTAAATTATTCAGGTAAATTTCGAGGATGAAATTCTCATTAGGAGGGGATAGTTGTAACGACCCAAAATTACTAATAAGGCTTAAGGGCCTTGATTACTGTGCCGGGAGGGCATAATTGGTTTATGTGTGATTTAAATGGTTAAATGCATGATTATGTGATAAGCACGCTTATATGATTATATGGATATATGAGATGCATGATTATGAGTATTCGTACGCATGTAGGCCTTGCTTAGCTTATAAGGGCATATTTGTAATTTTGGCTTGTTTAGGGCATAAACATGATTATTTGTGATAAATTGTTGAGACCACATTATTATGTGGATATATTTGCAGCCGGTGACTCGAGGCGATCCTAGTGAGCGGTTTAGCGAAAAAGTCACGGTGGGGATTTATACCCTGCTCCAGGGAGCATGGGGGTATTTCTGGGAATTTGGGAAATATATTGGAGACTATTTGACATTGAGGAAAATAATTGGTGATTAGTTAAGTGACGAGGTTTAAGCGGTAATTATTAGGGACACTTGAGGAATTAGCGGGAATTGGGAACAAATGACCAAAATGCCCTTAGAATGTTTAAAGGCTTAGGTTTTAATGGGAGGGAAAAATGTTCTTTTAGACGATTAAAGGAGGATAAGTGTTGTGCTACCATTTAGACTTAGTGGGATTTGTAGAATGTGTGAGAAGCTCAAGGAAAGAAAAAGGAAGAATGACAGAAGGAATAACAGAGTTCCTAACCTATATCCCATTCTCTCTCACGGTTTCCTCTCCCTTCACCATTTCTTTTGGATTTTGAAGTTGTAACTCAGAGGAGGCTTAGGCTAGGGCTTGGAACTTGGGTCCTTGGTGAAGCTAGGAAGTTCTGTTGGAATTAAAGTTCAATTAAGGTAAAGCTTAAAGAGTTTGGTTTAAATTTTCTGACTATGATGAGTTGTTTTTGAATTTGAGTTTTTGGATGGGAATTAAAGGATTTGAGCTTTCGGAATTGAGGAGCTAAAGGCTAGAAGGGTACTAAGGGAAACCTAGGGCCAGATTCTCCATTAAAGGTAAAGATTTCTAAGCTTGATCATTTGAATTTGTGGGTAGTTTCTGGCTTTTGATGATGAAGTTCTTGAGCTTCAAGCTCAATTCTTGTTTTGTATGTTTGATGGTGCATGTGGCCAAATTTGATGTGGTTGGGCCATGTGGGATGAGATGTAGTGGATGGTAGGTTCCATTTGAAGTGGGGTTGAGGTTTGGTAGGTTCCATTTGGCTCGGGGAAATTCGAAGGAGAAAGCTAAGGATCTTCTGGTGCTGTAACTAGCGCTGTAGCGCTAGCTTTAGGGTGCTACATCGCTTGGCCTGGCTTTTCTGGGCGTTTTTGCTTCTGTTTGTAGCACTGTAGCTCCCACTTTGTGGCGTTGTAGCGCTACCCTGCCTTCAAAATAGGGTTTTGGGTATCTTTCTTAGGGTTTTCACTTGGGAGCTCGGGGGTCGATTCCAACACCCCGTTTGGTAGAATTAGGCTTCCCAAGGGCTCGGGAATGGTCCCGAGGTTAGGTTGCAGAATTGAATGTTAATGAGGGTTCCATGTTATCTTTGTGACTAGGTGTACGCTAAGGCTCGGATGGGATCGTGCTCGAGGATTATTTCAACTAACCAAAGCGCTTGGAATCAAAGGTAAGAAACTGCACCCGGTTATTTGATTGTATTGGGCCTAAGGGTTCCCTATAGTTGTATGTGATGTCATGAGATGATATTATGCCATGGGGACATATGATTCGACCTAAGAGTGTCAGAATCAATATTTTCGCACAGGGCGCAGCTTGGCTACTGGTAGCTGAGGTTAAGTACATAATCACTGAGCTCGGCCTAAGCAGGCCGGAGTCAGTGGGATAATCAGAGGGTGCGACCTAAGGTCGTCGACCCTGGATTGGGGTATGATATGTTTATTGTTGTTTAAACTAATGATTGTGGCGAGTTTGTTATCTGAATAACTGATTAATGACTTCTAGCTTGGTATCATTGTTTATGTAAGCAGTATGATCTGTTGTATGTCTGATTGATGATTTGTGAATTATCTTTTTGTTGGTTGTCGCTTATGCTATGCATTATAGTTTCTTGCTGGGCCTTGGCTCATGGGTGCTACGTGGTGCAGGTAAAGGCAAGGGAAAGTTGGACTAGTCCTGGGTTGGAGAGCTTTGAGGCTGAATGTACATAGTCAGCTGATCGGTCGCCACGGCCGAGGAGTGGTACAGAACAAGAGAACCTTAAATCTCTGTTTTTACCTTAGAGAGGCCAGTAGCTTTATATAACCTGGAATTTTTGTAAACTGTCTTTTAAACACTATTTCTTTTGGGATCCCATGTACGAAATGTTTATTTAAATGAAATGTATCTTTTATGACCAAAATTGGTTTACCCTAGTTCAATTATAGTTTCAGTAACACGTTTGTAATTGAATGACTTGATTGGCAACTCTTGCACCTTTATAAACACAAAGTGTAACGGTCCTAGCTACCTAGGGCGTTACATAATATATCTAACTCTATCGAGGCAAATGCAAAATCAAAGTATGCCTAATTCTATCGAGGCATGTCAAGGCCTACCAAGGCTTATCGAGGCACAATCAAACCCATAATCTAACATATACTATCGAGACCTATCAATTTTTTTTAGGTGAATAAAAATCTCAAAAAACACAAGATTTCTTCATTCTCTAGCCTCGATCTATCAAATGAACAAAAAATAAAAAAAATAAGCCAGGCCCAAACAATTTATTGCAGAATAAACAAGAAAATCCCTCACCTTTGACTATTTCAGGGTTGTTTCATCGATCTCTTGGATTTTCTCGCCTACCTGCCTACTTCGGTTGAGATTTCATGCCACTGATGTGCGGTAATGTTCATGACGACAATGCCCACAGATTCGATGGTGAATGCAAAATGAGAGTGAGAGATTTTCGGAATTTTGGGGATTTTGGTTTCAGGATTGAGGGAGTAAGGGAGAGAATAGAGAGAGTTTGAGAGAGTAGAGAGAGAAAGTGGGAAACAAATGATAAGGGTATTTTTGGAACTAAGGAAAATACTAGGGTCAAATGGACATGTATATAGTGGGTACGATATTTTTGTTATGGTACTCTATTTAATACATCAATAGTCAAATTTCCCTTTCCTTTAATATAAGTTTTGAAAAAAAAGAAATAAATACACATAAAATAATAATAATAATAATAATAATAAGTTTACAATAATATCTATATATTTCTCTAACTTCCTATACTAATTAATATTTCCAATATTTTGTAAAAAAATAATATATCAAATTTAAGAAATACAACATAATAAAAAAATTACAACTAATAAATTAATTTGTAGAGATTTTAAAATATTTTACAATGTTTAACCAATCAATACAATAACTTTTTTTCAAATAATACTAATTTCATAAATTGAATTTAAACATAAAAGTTATTATAAAAATATATAAATATCAAATTTAATGATAATAAAAATTTAGAAACAAAAGAAAACTAATTTTACAAAAAATTGTATTGAATGACACGATAGCATTCGTGTAACGACCCGAATTTTCTAATCGGGCTTAGGGCCTTGATTAGTGTGCCTGGAGGGCAATAAGTGGTTTAATTTGCTTATATGTGAATTTATGTGTATATATGATTATGATGCATGTTTAATTGAGTTAAATGTGCATGTGGGCCCCGTCTGGATATTGGGGGCATAAATGTGATAAAGGAAATATATGTTGTATATGTGTGATATGTCTGTACAGCACAACCCCAGACAGTCCTGGGGAGCGGTTAGCCAGAGAGACACAACGGGGTTGAGATTCGGACTCGGGGCGAGTCGAGGGGTAATTCGGGTATTAGTTGAGTTATGGGATTATCGGGACATAGAAATAAATATTTGGAGATATATTTGATGATAGAATGCCTAGGCGGGAATATTTGGGGAATTTACCATTTTTGCCCTCGGGGACGTTTTGGTACCCCGAGCCTTGAGGTAACCTTTAGACTTAAGTTATATAGAAAAAATAAAAGAAAGGAACTGTTTAGAAACCTTGAGAAACTGACCCATACCTTCCTAGAACTAAAGATAGCTTTAGCTTTCCTCTCTCTTTCACTTTCTAAGGTAAAACTCAAGAGGAAACTCAAAGGAAATTCTTGGTGCAAGCTAGCATAAGCAAGGGGATTCAGCTGTGTTAACTCAGAAGCTTAAGGCTTGTGGATTAAGGTTCAACATCAGGGGTTTGAATTCAGCAAAAGGTAAGTTTTCCATGGAAGTTATGTTCAAGTTTCAGCTAAGTTTTCAAGCTTTGCATGTGGGTAGAATCTAGGCTGTTTTTGGGTGTTCTAGTTGTATTTTGGAGTAGATTTCTGTTGGGTTTTGGTGTTGAAATTAAGCTGGAATGATGGTGTTATTAGCTGGGAAGGTTATCTTGGTTTTTGTAGGAATTTGCTTGAAGGAGGGATGGAAAACTGGTGTAGAAATCTGGGTTCCCTGTATGGCGCCGCTGCCCTAGGAGGGATGCGCCGCGGTCGGCGTGCGCGCGCAGCCATGGGAGGCTGAGAGAATTCAAGCGCGCCGCGATGCTTTCAGGGCGCACCGCGGCCCGCGGCCCGCGTGGGGGTCAGTGGAGAGCTAGCCTCTATTTTGAGGCTAGCCGCGGCTCTAGAGGGTGGGGCCGCGGCCCTTAGTGTCAGTAAGGATTTTAATGATATTTTTGACTTGGGAACTTAAAGGGTAAGGCACGGTATGGATTTTATCATTCAGATTGATAGAATTCAAGGTCCCGGAGGTTAGGGTTATGGTTTGAGATTATTTGTTGGGTTAGAGTTTGATGGATGGATATTTTTATGTGTTGTGACTAGGATTTCGGCGAGGCTCACGTTAGTGGACTGTGCTCGGGGCATCGGTGCTCAGGAAGCTTGGAACTCAGGTAAGAAAACCCATGTTTCCATAGAGCTTGTGTGCAGGGCTGAGCCCAATATATTGAATGGAAATGACATGCAGGGCCGAGCGCTATATACTAGAATTGTAGAGCGTGGCTCTTTATCTGTTTATGCTTGAATTCTGTACTTGTTGGTATATCATGTTTGATATTATATGTGTGATCGGCAAGAGCCAGGAACGGTGTAGACCGAGAATGGCGTGGGGCTGGGAACGGTGTCAAGCACGTTGAGTGCTAGGCCGAGAACGGCAAGAGGCCGGGAGCGGCGTTGAGCACGTGGGGTGCGAGTTGCCAGGGCGAATCCCTAACAGGATACCTGGGATATCCTTACGGCATGGTCCGCAAACCCAGGGCTTGGTAAATGCTTGGGACGGCTAGGCCATATGTGTTTAGCCGTTGGTGGCCTGTTTATATGTTTGATTTATGTATTGCATATGTTATCTATTATGGGTTTTCTTGTTGGGCTTCGGCTCACAGATTCTCTGTGGTGCAAGTAAGGGTAAAGAGAAGATCAACCAACCATGAGCACAGCTGGCGTGAGGCGGTGTGTACATGTCCGGCCAGCTTGGCTGTCATAGCTAGGGGATTTTGGGAGATGCTTGTAAATGAACTTAGATTTTTTCGTTTAGTCGACTCTGATCAGTCTTGTGTTGTAAATATTTTCTAAACTATGTTTTGGGATCCCAGGTGTAAACTTTTATAATTAGCCATGAAAACTACTTTCTTCAATGTTTTCTTTTTAATTATGGCTTAGTTACACGTTCTGAATTAAAACCTCGATTAGTGAGTTGAAAGCACGATTTTAAACACACTTGGTAACGGCTCTAAGGAAGTAGGGCGTTACAATTCGTTGAAATGTCGTCTCGTGTAAAGTAGACATGTTACAACTATCTCTCTAGAAATGTCGTCTTATGTAAGTTTTAATTTGTATGGCACGACAGTTCAAGGGCTATTGTCGTGATATGTCTATTTTTGACATGAGATGATAATTCTATGAAAATTGTTGTCTCATGTGTGTTGTATAAGTATAGTTTTGTAGTAGTGATAGAACAAAGTTTTGGCTTTGTCTCAAGCTACTTATATAGATAAGGTACTAGAGAGATTCAATATGCAGAATTCCAAGAAGGGTGATATGCCAACCCGTCATGGAATTATCCTTTCTAAAGAGCAAAGTCCTAAAACGCCTCAAAAAGAAGAGGATATGAGACAGTATCCCTATGCCTCAGCAGTAGGCAGTCTGATGTATGCCATGTTGTGTACAAGATCTGACATTTGTTATGTAGTAGAGATAGTCAGTCGTTATCAATCCAATCCTAGATTGAGTCATTGGATTACTGTAAAGAATATTCTCAAGTATCTTCATAAAACTAGAGAATATATGCTTGTGCATTTAGGTAGTGACCTGAACCCCACAAGATACACTGATTCTGACTTTCAATCAGAGATACTTGAGAAGTATTTACACTTGGTGGAGGAGATGTGTTATGGCATAGTTTTAAACAAGCTAATATTGTAGATTCTACCATGGAGGTCAAGTATATAGCGGCTTGTGAAGAAACTAAAGAGGCTGTGTGGCTAAAGAAGTTCTATCCTGATCTAGAATTTGTTCCAGATATGGATAAGCCACTTGTTCTATTCTGAGACAACAGTGGGGCATTAGCTAACACGAAGGAACTGGGGAGTCAGAAGAGGGGAAAGCATACTGAGAGGAAATACCACTTGATTATGGATATTGTTCACAAAGGAGATGTACCAGTTATGAAGATAGCTTCAGAACATATCCTTATCAATCCTTTTACTAAGACTTTTTCTACCAAGACTGTAAAAGATCATGTTAACAATATATGAGTAAGGGAGAGACCTCATTTACTTTAGTGAAACTGGGAGATTGTTGGGATATCCCTTTAAAGCATATGTATTGAACAATGTTTTATAAAATAAATACTTTAAATGAATTTTAGTGTATATTTATTTATTTAATTATAATTATTATTATTAGAGGAGGAAGATTGCAGGGAACAATTTTAAATAGTTCATAGTAAAACAAAGTTATATAAAATCTTTTGATTAATTACTGTAAGTACGGTTCACTAATATTATGAGTAAATGTAATCTAGATCTGGATTACTGATGTAGTAGGACATCTTAGTCGAGTATTTTGTATAAATTGGTCATACGTGAATGGGACCCGATATGTTATTAACACTTAATAATGTTGTTTACTTTACAAGTATTAATTAAACATATCAATTAGATGATCATATACAAATTGATCTTAATCGTTAGGTTATTACAAAGTCCTGTTTATGTTATATGAGTTCTTTGATTCACTCGTATTGGTTTTTCAAAATGATTAGGCTGAAAACTTTTGATTTGGGAAATTATTAATGTGAATGGCTGGGGACATAAAATACAGATATGGAATCTATACCTTTTTTAGAGGAATTGAATAATGGTTCTCTTAAGGGTTGACTTTTGAACTGAAAGGTTATTAAGCTCAAATTCATCAATCAACTTATGAATTAACCTTCACTAGTAAAGTTAATGTCACTTAAGGAAATAATATATAATTAAAGATGTTAAATGATAATTGATTTCTAATTTAATTATGAAACATTAATAGAGGATTATATTATATGTAGTGATGAAATTGATGGACACTTTTATGTTTAAAAGTACTCAATAAATATATGTCTATAATTACAAGAGTGTAATCTCATATTTTTAGTGGAAAAAATACTAAGATTAATAAATTAAGGTTATTAAATTAAAGAGTTTTAATTTATAATATAAATTTATCAGAACTTGAAGTTATGGTCAATAGGTCCTCAAGATGGTAACAGTGGAAATTGGGAAAAATCAAGAAAAATGCATATTTGGAAGAAATTTGTTCTTCATGGTCAAATATGTAATTGAGACAAATTATTTAATTGATGTGGCTTTTAAAATTGAAATTTTAATTAAAGAAATTTTTGAGTTTAATTATTCTAATAAAATGGGAATTTTGAAATTGGTATTTAAATAATTAGATTAATTAATTTTGGATTAATTGATTTTATTTAAATAAACATGAAAAAGATATTTGAGATAAGTCAAATTAGTTTTGAATTTGAATTAATATATATTCTTTAATTAATCTCATAAGACAAGTTTTCAGGTTTAGATATTTTTTAATAAATAAATTATTAAATTTTGTTGCACCCTAAAATCAGCACGAGTTCAATTACTCTGCTCGGGTACAGGTGGCAGACGAATATGTGGAAAGGCAGTCGAGTGGAACCTCTGGTTAACAATGATGTGAGAAGCTCAAGATTCAATCCATTTCATACATGATACACACATTCTTATCAGACTGCCTCTTAGGATAACAATTGAGTTCGAGACTTATAATGGCCAAATCCAACTTTATGCGCTCCGAGCTTACTACGAGCTAAGGTTCAGATAGTCTTTGAACATGAGCTCGGGTGAGATATTCACCTTGCGGAAACCTGGACAGAATGCATACTGAAGGATCCCAAGAAATTTGGAAGCTCCTTATACGCTCGACAATGCCCAGGCTGTTTTACATGTCTATCATTTATTATCCAGAATAGCAGGAGTATATTCTAATCTGTTATCAAATCATATCCCAATGTAAATGGGAATAATTTGTATTAAATGTATACCTTATTTATTCACGTGGTTACCCAAACCTCTCCAGGAAATTCCCTTATAAATATGAGGAAAAATTGACAGGGAAAGGGACGACATTTTTTGTATTACCAAAACTCTGCAGAAATTTAGAGAGAAAAACGATAATAGTGTCTTGTGGACTAGGTAAATTTTAACCACTGAACTACGTAAAAGTTGTGTGTGTTCGAGAGATATTTTATTATTTCATTACGGTTTATAATTTATCACTAATCTCCCTATTCGATTTCTTAATGTATTGTTGGCGAAAAACTGCGTCAACAGTTTTGTGCTTTCATTGAGAGGTAATTAGTGCTTCGCAAGTTTCAGTCGACATTCATCATGGGGCTCACTCGATCGATGCATGACAATGACATGGAGCAGCTTGGTGGGTAGGAGGCCCATCACACAGGCAAATCAACAACGTTTTGGAAAACAACGTCTTGGAAAACAACCGGTTGGTCAAGAAGACGTTGGGAGTTCAGCGTCACTCCCACCAAATCCTAATCCATGATATTTGACTGCCTTTGAGATGGAAAATGCCCAATTAAGAAGCCATCTCGCTCGGGAAAGGTTACCCCCTCTTGCAACAGACATTAGTATCAGAAAGAGGACAAGTTGGTCTCATAAGTCCCACAAGAATAACCGTTCTAAACCTAGTCATTCAAGCAGAACCACCACTCCGAGTTCAGTGCCTTCAAAGCGAAACCATCAGAGTTCTTAGCCCACTAGTCATCACAGGGGTCATCACCAACATGTCAATCGATCAGTTAGAACTGTGAGCCCTAGCTTTGTGCCTTCTTCGCAGATTCCCAAGCCCAACAACCCACCAGGGTAGGCTGGGACAAGTTCACGGAGGCAAAATGCTCTGGCGAATCCTCATGTGCCACAATCAGAACCCCAGGCATAGAGAACTCAGAACATTGGGGTAGAGCCGAGGCTTGCTAATTTAGATTGTCCTAAAGGAACGAGGATAGCCTCGCCAGTAAGGCATTCGCCATCACCGGTTAGACATCCTACACCACCTTGCCCACAATGAGATGCTTCAGCTCGTGGGAAGAGTAAATCCTCCCCCGTCGGTAGATACTTACGCCCCACGAGCATGTGCTGAGAATCCAGGTCCTCGATCTCTACTGCAGGTCGTAAGTTTTGCAAATGGAAGTTACTGGACGGGGAGCCAGTGTGGAGGTAGGTCTGGAAATGACCAGAGGAATCATCTGAGTTCAGCAAAGAGTCTACGGTATGATCCACAACCTGACCTGCGTAATCATTTTGAACTCATAAAGAAGGTATCCAACTCGCAACAAGGATATCAGTTATACTCGACATGAGGGAGGTCCATCTATCGTACGCGACAATGGGAATGTCCCACATAACCAAGCTCAGACTTGGAGGGAAAATAACCCATCAAACGCGTACAATAAGATGGGAGGTGTTGAACAACCCCCAATTAACCTAGAGACCAAGGACCTAACCATTGAGCGACTAGCCTTGATGGAGTAACTGTTGGGGTTTTATGCCCTAATTAAAACTCAAATTCTTTGTAATCTCATTTTATTATCAATAAAATAATAGAAATCATTTTTTGACTTGGATAATTACTTTGCTCACATGTTTTATTTTCATGATTATTTTTTAAAATAAACTTCTATTAAATCCCAAGCATATAGCTAATCTTATTTATATTGACGTAATAACAGTGGAATATAAATATGATTATATGTTCAAAATAAGTTAGTCCTAAGATTAGTCAGTGCACCAGATTTACACTAACTTGCTAATCTATTATATGATCTACTTACACATTACAGTGTTATGTTCTTTCCAGAACATTAGCAAAGTAGATAAGATCGGATGTATTTGTTACATCTGACTGGACCGATATTGACAGTTGATAAGATAAGTAAACATACTGTTATTAACTATTCTAGTCATATCATATGGTTAACTATAGGTCAATTCAATCTCAATTCTGAGTGGTTAGTATTCTAATT
The DNA here is from genome assembly GCF_963169125.1 of Humulus lupulus. NCBI lineage: Eukaryota > Viridiplantae > Streptophyta > Magnoliopsida > Rosales > Cannabaceae > Humulus > Humulus lupulus. The sequence continues at coordinate 163,650,178 of NC_084794.1, read as the reverse complement.
GGTTGTATTATTTGAGTTCTTTACCAGCTTACCTTACGAACTAGCCCATACTTACATCTTCGGAACTCGGTAGTATAATTGAGTGGGAGTGTTAATCATAGATATGAAAATCTATAGCTTATGATGAAGAAGTGAAACGATGGTTTCCTTTAAGTTTGGTTCAAGGTGTTAAATGATAAAGATCTCATTTCAGTAAATAAATTAGATTACTGAAATATCATTTACAAGGAACTAAGTGTTTTAAGCATAAAATACAATGAGGGGTAAAACAATATTTTAGTCATATCTCATTGTAGACCATCTATAGAGGATTGAGTGACAATTGTGGTTGTAATGATGGATAATTAATAGTGTATCTATATATTTGTTATAGAGCGTTCTATGACTTTAAGAGTGCAATTCCAAGTCTTTAGTGGAGTCACGAGGAATTAATAAGTTAGTAAATTTATTTGTTAGATTTATGATAACTTATTGGAGCTTGATTTCATAGGCCCATGGTCCTCATTGTACCATGGATAAAATCATCTAGATAGTCTCAATTAATCCATTTAATTATCAGTTTGAATTATCAAAGTTGGCCAGGTATATTTTGGATAGCTTCAGAGAGTTGTGTAATTTTGAGAAGAAAAGAAAAATCATGGCAGAATTATTAATTAAGATAAATTGGTATCTAAATTAATAAATAGGTTTAAATGAAGGTTAAAATTATAAATAATTAATTTTATGAAGGATTTAAATAATTATTTAATTAATTAAATCAATAGAAAATAATACATGCCTTGATTTTAAGTCCAATGGGCTTATAAAAGGAGTGCTAAGAAAGAAGTCAAAAGACAAGTTTGATAAGTCACAAGTCAGATTTTCTGATAGTTTTAGATTCTCTCTACACACCAGTCCTTTTCTAAGCCTCTTTGTTATTTTCTCTTCTTCTTTCTATATCTATCTCATGTGTTGAGAATTGCCCACACTAGTCTAGGTGATTCTAACGATACATTGGAAGACTGTGGAGAAAATAGAAGATCGGTTCAGTTTCTTGATAATACTATGCGGCAAAGAGGATACAAGAGTTAGAGAAACTGAAGGAAGGACTCTTTCATTCCGTTGCGTATACTGTAAGTATTCTTTTCTTTGTTTCTCTTTGAATTCAATTTTAGAAACATGTTCTAGGTTATCTCATATTAATTTGGTTAATATTAGATCTACAATAAAATAAATAAAGATCATGTATAAGTTTCCTAACAACTGGCCTTAGAGCATTTGGCAATCTTTATTTTCATGCATGAACATGTTTAAAATTGGATTATTTGATATGTTTGAATAATTGGATGGTTTTCATGTTTTTATGAAGCATATTGATTTTATGTGAATTTTAGCAATTTTTAGGTTATTCTGTTGTGTTTTCTATGCTATTAATTTTTATATATGCTTTATTTTATATAAAACATGTTAAAAATAAATTAGAAAATAGTTTTGGTTTGAAAAATTGCACAAAGTTTATTTTGAAAAAATTTGGCCTGACTGCCATGCGCCCGCGCATCACGCGCGCGCAACCCCGCCACTCGCGTGCGCCTCTGCGCGCGCACCCGCGCATCGCTCGACGCCTGCCACCATCTGCGCGCGCTCCAGCGCGCGCTCCAGCGCGCGCATCCTTTTCCGCGTGTGCGCATGCCATCTGCAGCCGCTTGCCCAGCCAATTGAACAGTACCCGTTTTCGGGTACTGTTCATCAATTTTAATTTTTTTTTAAATTAAAATTGTGGAAATTTATTATTTATAATCAAAGCCAAAAATATCAAAGTTGTTTTGTATTTAAAATTGTTTTTTTTAAAAAAAAAGATTTTTTTGTTACTTACGATTTAAATAATTAGATATTTTCTACAAAGGTTCAAATTTAAATTTAAAAATAGACTAACAACTTAATTTTAAATCTTTTTTTTCTATCAAGAAGAAATAAAACTTCATTAAACAAACAAGCATATACAAACAAGGGCAAACCGCCCAAACAACAGCCAAGAAACAGCCAGCCAAGTTCCAAACCTCACTCTACACACATTGAAGCTTCCTTAAGATAAGCTTGAGATGAGGTAAAACCTTCCTACTATGAACAATGTATAATCTGTATTTGACTAAAGTAATAACTTCTTTTGCTATACAGTTAGCTGTCAAGGAGAACCCATAAAAAATGCATCTATTCCTATTCCTCCATATATGATATATCACTGCTGCTAGAACCAGATTCAGAATAATGCTCAAACTGTCATTTTGCCCAACACTGAGCCTAACAGTCCAATCCGAATACTTGGTGGCCAAAGCTTGAAACCGAAGCCAAGAAAAAATACAAGATAAGACTCTCTTGGAAAAACAGCAGTCAAAACACAAATGGTGATGACTCTCTAATTGGTCTTCACAAACTGGACAGTAATGGCTATTCAGCAGAATGTTAGACTTAGCCAAGTTATCTCTAGTTAGGTCCAATACCAGCTGCTATCCTGTTTCAGAACATAGTTCCAAAAGTTAACCCTCTTCAGGTAAACATGTTGAACCCATTTGACCCAATGTGTGTCCTGTTTTGTAGAGACAGCCCAAACATATTTTGCTAGAAGTGCTCTATTCCAGCTAGCCCCATCTCTGAGCCCGACCCCTCCATAAGCCTTAGGAAGGCATACCTGCTGCCAAGATGCTAAATGAAGTTTACTACGAGTCCTCGAGGCCCCCAAAAGGAACAATCTACACAATTTCTCTACCTCCTGACGATGCTTTGAGGCAAAATAAACACATTCATCCAATAGTTTCTCAAGCCAAAAAGGACAGTGTGAATGAGCAATAATCGGCCAGCATAGGATAGATGCCTACTAGACCAATAAAACAGCTTAGTTCATATTTTGTGGACTATGATCTCACAGTCCGCATGCTTCCATTTAGTAGGCCTCATAGGAACCCCAAGATAATGAAGAGAAAAGCTCCCCTCAGTAAGTTGAATGACCTGAGTTATCTCTCTTCTATCCGCTGCACTAACTCCACCAAAATAGATATGAGACTTCTTGGCATTTATTGACAGCCCAGAAGCTTCACTAAACTTCCCTAGAGTATCCTTAAGAACACTAACAGTCGCAAGAGAGCCTTTGCAAAACAGAATAATATCATCTGCGAAACACAAGTTGCAAAACAGAATAATTTTAAATCTTTTAATATATTAAAATATTAGAATTAAGATATCACATATTTAAGATATTTTCATTTAAATTCTTGATTTTTTTATTAAAGCTTTATTTGAAAATATAAATATCTTTTTATTCTATAGTTTTTAATATTTAAATTATTTGAAATTTGAATATTGTTAGTTAGATATTTTTATGGATATTTGAATTTGTTTAACTATTTTGAGATATTTTAGGATTGTTATAACTATTTCTATTTTATTTTATTTTTTAATGGTTAAAATATTAGCTAATAGTTATAACAACACAAGATATTTTGGAGAATAGTTAAGATATTGATTTTAAATTTTAAAATTGGTTAAATTTTGAACAATTTTTTTTTTCAGCCAATTAACAAAATATTTTTTTTATAAATGGGATTTAAATTAACTTTAATTAATTGTTGGTAAATCATATTTAAATTAAATTAATATATTTTTTAAAAAATTAACCTAAACCAAGTTGATTGTTGATAAATGAAATTTAAATTAACTATTGTTAATTGTTGATAAATTTAATTTAAATTGACTTATTTTTTGTAAAAATTTAATTAATTTAAATTTTTGATAAATTCTAGATAATTAATTGTGGTATTTTCATAGAATTTCTCATATAGTAACATGATTAGGCCCATCCAATTATAACATGTTTGTTTGCACTATATGTGGTATTTTTGCAATTGGGCTTAGATGCATATAGTGGCCCATATGTTTGTTAGATATGTGGTATTTTTCCAAATAAAATATTCATAAAATGATAGGTTTTATTTGGGCCCATTAGAAAATGTAAAGTTTAAATTCCTCTCATGTGGGTGATTCCACTTGTGAAGACCCATTTGCTTTGCATGACTATAGTGGGCCTAATCAATTAATAACAATTAATAAAACGAAGGTTTAAATTCTTGTCTTTTGGACCTTGTATGGAAGATAGGGGGCCTTTGTAGTGGGAACGACATAGTGTACCCAGCCCTCCTCCATACAAGCCCAATTGTTAAGGCCCATTTACCTGAGTTGGACTTAATTGTATATGTTCATTATATTAGTTAAACCTAAGTATTGATTAGCAACAAATTAATTCTAAATTAATTGAATTTGTTTCAATGTGATAATTTAGAATTAATAGGAAATTATAGGACTTTGGTTTTAAAAATTTAATCTTTCATTTTTTTGGAGAACAATAGTCATTAATTTTCTAAAAATAAATAATAAAAATACTATTTTAATTTTATAATGAACTTATTTTAAGAATTTTATTCAATCTCCACTGTTGGTTTAACATAGTCAATAACTTAATGGGGCATCGAGGCACTTTGATTCGTCCCCCTACAGAAGGTGTTCATTAGTTATTTTGACAAGGTTAGATTTTGAAAGATAGATAATTATATGTCAAATTCTACTAGACTCACCCCTACGGTGACTACTAGGACTAAATCTATGATTATTGAAACCGTGGATCTAGCTCATAAAATAAGAGATTTTGTTTTCTTATTTTGATCGAATATTAGGTTGTTAATAGTGGTGTCCATTATTAAATGAGTTTACAACTCTATTTAACTAGTGGTATTTTTTACTCTCACCAACTGGGACAAGGATATCATAGATTAGTTAAAAACCTAAAGAAATAGAGATATGACTGTTTTTGGTATTTTTTCTCATATCTTACATATTTTTGGTATATGTTGTGCTATTTCCTGAAATTTGGATGAATAGAAGTTTTATTGAGCACATGTGATTGATTTCTATTTTATTGATAATTTGTAATTTTAAGCTAAGTAGTGTTTGCGTCTACTCCCATCCTTTCTCAACTTTCGATGGAGAATACTTCCTTAATTGGAAGCAGAATATCAACATAGACTTGATTGGTGACAAGTCTGAATTCGTCATGATTGAGGAATCCCCAGAATGAGAAACGTGTCTGCACATTAGTGATGGCACCGTCAATGCCCGTGATGGTACCGTAAATGCTTGGATAGGACTGTCTCTGCATGTTCTTGATGGCACCGTAAATTCTCGGATGGCACCATGTCTACACGTTCGTGCTCAACTCAACTATGGTCTGACGCAGCTCATGAACAAGCTTCAGATTATTGAACCTGTCATGGGTGGACCTAGTAAAGGAAGTGAAAATAAGACTATTGATGTTGCTGAGGATCTAGCTAAGGTTGAAGCTCATCCAGGTTCGTCTTCGAAAGTGGGAAACAAGAGGAAAGGTGGACAAATAAACAACCCCAAGCCTGCAAAGGCTGCAAATACGAGTGCACAACCAAGTGCATAGACACCTAAGGGGAAGAACAAGAAAAATAAGAAAGGTAAAGATAAATGCTTTTACTGCAAAGAGAAGAGGCATTGGAAACGAGATTGCCCTAAGTTTCTAGCAGCAAAAAACAAAGGTAATGATTATAGTTCATTTATCTTGGAACCATGTGCATTAGAGAATGATAAATTCGTTTGGATTATTGATTCTGGATCTACTAACCATGTTTGTAATTCTTTACAGCTTCTTGAATCGTGGGAGGAAGTGGAGGAAGGCGGCTTAAAGCTTAGAGTTGGGAACAGAGTGTTCATTGCAGTCCAAGCTAGAGGAAGAGCTCGTCTGAAGTTCGGAAATAAATTTTTAAATGATGTATTTTTTATTGCAAATTTTAGTAGAAATTTAATTTCAGTTTCCATGTTGCAATTAGAACGATTTGTTATGACTTTCACAAGTTCTAATATATTTACTTCTTTCAATGGATCACAATTGTGTATTGCATGCTTGGAAAACGGGCTTTATATTCTGCGACCTAACGAACCCCTCACTCTTAATAATGATTTATTCAAAGTAGCTAAACCTAGGACCAATAAACGTCAAAAGACCAATAACAATAATATGACGTATTTATGGCACTTGAGACTAGGTCACATTGGCTATGATAGGATTCAAAGACTTACAAAGAATGAACCTTTGAGGAAACTCACCTTAGGTGAATTACCTGTTTGTTAATCTTGTCTAGAAGGCAAACTGACCAAGCATCCATTCTCTGCAAAGGGTGATAGGGCCAAAGAACCACTTGGTCTTGTGCATTTAGATGTTTGTGGACCTTTGAATGAACAAGCCAGGGGTGGTTTTGAGTATTTCGTCACTTTCATTGACGATTACTCTAGATACTCATGTCTTTACCTAATGCATAGGAAATCAGAAACGTTTTCAAAGTTTCAAGAATTCCTAGCAATGGCTCAGAACCAATTAGATAAAACATTAAAGATCTTACAACCTGATATGGGTGGAGAATATTTGGATATGCAATTCCAAGATCATTTAATTGAACTTGCGATTTTATCACAACTTACTGCCCCAGGTACTTCGCAACAAAATTGTGTAGCGGAACGTCGGAACGGAACTTTATTGGAAATGGTTAGATGCATGCTTAGTTACTCAACTCTACCAACTTCGTTCTAGGGAGATGCAATTGAAATCACAAATGACATTCTCAATGTCGTGCCGTCTAAATCAATCCCTAAAACACCTTTGGAATGCTGGAATGGTCGTGAACCTAGTTTACGCCATTATAGAATCTAGGGGTGTCCCGCCAACGTCCCAAGGAAAAAAGAGGGAAAGCTTGAACCGCAAACTGAAGTTTTCATGTTTGTTGGCTATCCTAAAGGTACTCGGGGTGGACTTTTCTATGGTCATTCAGAAAAGAAAGTGTTTACTTCTACAAATGCTACTTTTCTGGAAAATGACTATGTCCAGAACTTTAAACGTCGCAGCAAAGTAGTTTTAGAGGAGATGGTTAAAGAATTGACTCCAATCAATGTTCCACGTCATCAACGCAAGTTAATGATGAAATTCCCACTCTTCATGTCCAACCGATGCAAGTCGATTTAAATGAAGAAAGTACCACTGTTCCTGAGCAAACAATCATGGAGCCTCATTGCAGTGGGAGGGTTTCTAGGAACCCAGTTCGCTAAGGTTTGGATGGTGAAACCAATATGGTTGTTGGTGAAACTAGTGATGATGATTCGTTGTCTTTCAAACAAGCAATGGCTAGCCCTGAAAAGGAACTATGGCTCGAAGCCATGAAACAGGAAACGGAGTCCATGTAATCAAGTTCCATCTGGGATCTTGTAGAAGCACCTAGTGACTTTAGGGCCATTGGGTGAAAATGGATCTACAAGAAGAAACAAGGTTTTGATGGAATTATCGAGATTTATAAAGCTCGATTAGTGGCAAAGGGTTATACCCAAAGAGAAGGCATGGACTATGAGGAAACTTTTAGTCCGGTAGCCATGCTCAAATCAATTCGCATCCTCCTATCCATATCAGCCGCTCACGACTATGAGATCTGGAAAATGGACGTCAAGACAACTTTTCTTAATGGAAAGCTTGACAAAGTCATTTATATGGATCAACCAAAAGGATTTAAAGTAACTGGACAAGAAGGAAAAGTTTGCAAGTTGAATAGGTCCATCTATGGACTTAAGCAAGCTTTTCGTTCTTGGAATCTTAGGTTTGATGAAATAATCAAAACCTATGGCTTTGAACAAAATATTGATGAGCCCTGTGTTTACCAACTGAAGGCAAATCAAATAGTGGTGTTCCTAGTTCTGTATGTAGATGATATCCTTACTCATTGGAAACAATGTTAAGAAATTATCAGATGTGAAGAATTGGCTGAGTACTCATTTCCAGATGAAGGATTTGGGTGAAGCAAGTTATGTTCTAGGTATCCAGATCATTAGGGATAGAAATAACAGACTCTTAGCTCTATCTCAAGCAGCTTATATAGATAAAGTGCTTGAACGTTTCTCAATGACAAATTCTAAGAAAGGCCGTCTACTGTCCCGCCATGGAATTCATCTTTCAAAGAAGCAGTCTCCCCAGATTCCTGAAGAGGAAGATGCAATGAGAAAATTTCCTTACGCATCTACAATTGGAAGTCTGATGTATGCCATGTTGTGTACTAGACCAGATATCTGCTATGCTGTGGGAGTAGTGAGCAGGTATCAGTCAAACCCAGGACCGGAACATTGGATGGCAGTTAAGCATATCCTGAAGTATTTGAGACGGACTAAGGATTATATGTTAGTCTACAATGGTGGTGTTCTGAACCCTGTAGGCTACACTGATTTAGATTTTCAGACTGATGTCGATGACAGGAAGTCTACTTCTGGAATGGTGTTTACTCTTCGGGGTGGAGCTATGATTTGGAGAAGCGTAAAGCAGTTTGCAATCTCAGATTCCACCATGGTGGCTGAGTACAGAGCTGCATCAGAAGCAGCTAAGGAAATAGTCTAGCTAAAGAAGTTCTATTAAGATCTTGGTGTTATTCCAGAAATGGAAATACCGCTTGTGTTGTTTTGTGACAATACAGGAGCGATAGCCAACTCGAAAGAACCTCGAAGTCACAAGAGGAGTAAGCATATAGAAAGGAAGTATTACATTATTCGAGAATATGTGGCCAGGGGAGATGTGAAGGTTATGAAGATTGCAACTAAAGACAATCTTCCAGATCCATTTACAAAGACGCTACCAGAAGCTACATTTATCAGCATATAAAGGAAATGAGATTAGTAGAATTAAGGCATTAGTTTCAATTAGTGCAAGTGGGAGTTTGTTGGGGTTTTATGCCCTAATTAAAACCCAAATCTTTGTAATCTCATTTTATTATCAATAAAAGAATAAAAATCATTTTTTGACTTGGTTATTCACTTTGGTCACATGTTGTATTTTCATGATTAGTTGTTTAATATAAACTTCTATTAAATCTCGAGCATATAGCTAATCTTATTTATAGTGACGTAATCACAGTGGAATATAAATATGATTATATGTTCAAAGTAAGTTAGTCCTAAGATTAGTCAGTGCACCGGATTTACACTGACTTGTCGATCTGTAATATGATCTACTTACACATTATAGTGTTATGTTATTTCCAAAACATTAGCAAAGTAGATAAGATCGGATGTATTTGTTACATCGGACTGAACCGATATTGACAGTTCATAAGATAAGTAAACATACCAGTATTTTCTATTCTAGTCATATATATAGTTGACCATAGGTCAATTCAATCTCAATTCTAAGTGGTTAGTATTCTAACTGATTGTATTATTTGAGTTCTTTGACTTGTTCGTTACTAGCTTACCCTACGGACTAGCCCATACTTACATCTTGGGAACTCGGCAGTATAATTGAGTGGGAGTGTTCATCATAGATATGAACATCTATAACTTCTAATGAAGAAGTGAAATGATAGTTTCCTTTTAGTTTGGTTCAAGGTGTTAAATGATAGAGATCTCATTCCAGTAATTAAATTAGTTTACTGAAATATCATTTATAAGGAACTAAGTGTTTTAAGGATAAAATACAATGAGGGGTAAAACGATATTTTAATCCTATCTCATTGTAGACCATCTATAAAGGATTGAGTGAAAATTTTGGTTGTAACGATGAATAATTAATAGCGTATCTATATTTGTTATAGAGCGTTCTATGAATTTAAGAGTGCAATTCTGAGTCTATAGTGGAGTCACGAGGAATTAATAAGTTAGTAAATTTATTTGTTAGATTTATGATAACTTATTGGAGCTTGATTTCATAGGCCCATGGTCCCCATTGTACCTTGGACAAAATCATCTAGATAGTCTCAATTAATTGATTTAATTATCAATTAGAATTATCAAAGTTGACCATGTCAATTTTGGATAGTTTCACAGAGTTGTGTAATTTTGAGAAGAAAAGAGAAATCATGGAAAATTTATTAATTAAGATAAATTGGTATCTAAATTAATAAATAAGTTTAAATCAAGGTTCAAATTATAAATAATTAATTTGATGAAGGATTTAAATAATTATTTAATTAATTAAATCAATAGAAAATAATACAGGCCTTGATTTTAAGACCAATGGGCTTATAATCAAATGAGAAATTTCACAGGCCTAAAGCCCATGGTAATTTCGACCTAGGGCTTTAAAATGGCAATTATTTTATTGATTTTTTAATTAAATTAAATGGCCTAAATGAGTCTATAAAAGGAGTGCTTAGAGAGAAGTCAAAAGACAAGTTTGATAAGTCCCAAGTCAGATTTTCTGATAGTTTTAGATACTCTATAGATAGAAGTCCTTTTCTAAGACTCTTTGTTATTTTCTCTTCTTTTTTCTAAATCTATCTCATGTGTTGAGAATTGCCCACACTATTCTAGATGATTCTAAGGATACATTGGAAGACTGTGAAGAAAATAGAAGATGGTTCAGTTTCTTGATAATACTCTTTGAATTCAATTTTAGAAACATGTTCTAGGTTATCTCATATTAATTTGTTTAATATTAGATCTACATTAAAATAAATAAAGATCCTGTATAAGTTTGCTAACATCTGGAAAGGGGGCATATGATTGCAACTCAGATGAAGAGCTCGAACCTTTTGCTCTAAACATTATCATAGCTACGTATCCTATTGGCTTTAAGATGCTGAACATGCCAACTTTTCATGGAAATGCAGATCCATCTGATTACCTCGAGATGTTCAACATAATGATGTTGGTCCATAACATCGGGCTCCACCTAAGGTGTATCCTGTTCCCCACGACTCTAGCCGGACCTGCCAGACAGTGGTTTAAACAATACAAGAAGCATTCGATAAGGTCGTGGAAGAAATTTTCTTCTGAGTTTAAAATAGCATTCCGAACTTCAAAGGCAGCTCGTGTACAGGGCGACTCATTGGCTACAACCTGGTGAATCACTGAAAGCATACTTGAGCAGATTCGCCAAGGTTGTAGCATGAGCTAGGGATGCTGATGATAGCTTCAAGCTCATGGCGACGAGGATATGAATCATGGTGGGAGGCGACCTGTAACAGCCTCCTAATCCAGGACTGTTACATTGTGTACTTTAAATTGTGCCAGCCTTGCTAATCAAGTCATTTGGTTATAAATGTGTAACTAAGGTTAACGTCAAGGGTTAGGGTTAAATTTTTTGTTCAAAGTAACTGTTGACTTTTTATTTAAAAAGTTTCATACATACATGGGATCCCAAAATATTACAAAAAAATGTTTAAAAGGGTGTATATACATCAAAAGTTACAACCGACCGACCTAAACGACAAAATTAGCGCTATAACCCTAGTTCCTTTGAGATATCCTCAGCCGTGGTGAATAAGTAGCATATGCACATGCTTCCACCAAAGCTCTACAACTCATGGCTTGTTAAGCTTTCATTTTCCCTTACCTGAACCTCATAGCACTCGTGAGCCAAGGCTCAACAAGAAAACTTAAACATGTGCATGAATAGAAAATACAGACTTCCAAATACTTATCTAGCATGCCCAGCAGTAATAACCTACTAACGCATGCACACAATAACAAATAAATGGTCATTGGACCATCCTAGGGTCGTTGCCATGAATAGGACCATGGAGTCAACCCCGAGGCCTTATGCCCTAGCTATGTGACCATAGGATCACCTGGGGCCCACGCCCTTAGCTCTTGGTAACTAGCCATAGAGCTAGCCAAATGCGTTATTTTCCAACAACCATTGGGTTGCCCAATGCAAGAGTACATTGTTGTGCATCGCGCTATTACCGTCCTTGACTAATACGTCATGCCCTTAACTAGGTATTCAGATGCAGATATAGAAACAGATATGGATAAGTATACTTCAGACCACACAAGTATGCATACATATTAATCATATAACATCATCAAATAATTGCAAACATAGTAATAACCATGATCCTTAACGTGGCCAAACCCTAACTATGCAAACCATGCGAATATTCTCAAGTTCATTCTCAGGGGCCAGAGCCCTATTCATAATTATAATTCAGAGTCAGGCAAAGCCCTAGTCACATATATCACGTATCGGATGCAGTTTTCTTACCTCAGGTTTGAGTATAGCATAAAATAAGGTCGATCCTCGAGCACGATCCCGGTTCTGAGCCCCTAGCAATAACCTAGTCACAACCGTAATATAGGAATCTATCAATAACAATAGCTCCTAGCCTCCGAGACCTCAAATTCTACTAAGCCAGGTAGTAGAATCGATCCCAAGCCTTTAGGATTGAGTTCCAACCCTCAAGAACCCTCCCGGTACTCAAAGCCCTTAAGCGCAGTGACCCCAGGCACCTGTCCCGCAGCCTGCCCAAGTCAGAGGCCCTAGCCTCCCTTCTCACTGGACACACATTGCGATGCAGCCTAACAAGCGCCGTAGCGCGCCTTTGTGTCAGACACATTCCTTGGCCCCTGGGTTTAAGAGGGTAGCGACACCCCAAGAACAGGGCAGCGACCCGCCCCTACAAACCCATAATTTCTCTGGTTTTTTTTCCAGCCAACTCAATCAAAACCACCCCAATTTAGTTCTAAAACCATAATTTAATCCCCATAATAGATGCAGCATATCACCAACAACTAAACCCAACTTAAAACCTGATTAAAAACTCATCAAAACTCAAGTTCACAACCTTGAGCCACAAGACTCAAGAACAACCAAACTAACACATGAATTCAGTGGAAAGCAGAGTCTAACACTTACCTTAATTATGATTTAAGCCCTCCTAACTGTAGCCAATTCAATTACAAAGTTTAGGCCTTCAATTTTCCCAAGATTTTAGCCAAGAATTCACCTTAGTTCCCAAACAATTCACTTAGAGAAAATTGGGAGAGAATGAGAGAGAAAGAGAGAGTCTGTTGGGGTGAGTTGAGTGTTTTTTGTGTGTTTATGTTTGTTTCTTAAGGCTTAAGTAATCTTAAGCTAATCCGAAGGCTCGGGGTACCAAAAACGTCCCAGAGGGAAATATGGTCAAAATCCTCGATATCCCCTCCTAATCTCACTAACTTCAAATATATCTTCCATTATTCATTCTCGTTACCCGATAACCCGATATCGAGCTAGATACCTAAAATACCCCTTAACTCACTTTGAGTTGGGTATTAAGTCCCGTTGTGACTTTCTTGCTAACTTGCTCCCTAAGATCATCTCGTGCTGAGTAACCCAAATATACCCACATAATAATGTGGTCTCTCACATATATCACATATATGTACATATATACAATTATGCCCATAATGGACCAAATTACGAAAATTGCCCTTCTAGTAAGAAAGAAGCCCACGTGCATATTTAATACCCTAAACATGCTTATCTAGTCATATTATCATACAAGTCACATAATCATATAATTACCACAAATACATCTCATATAAACATATAATTCCATAAATTTCCATCTGTCCCCCTAATCAAGGCCCTAAGCCTTATTAGGTAATTTGGGACATTACACGACTTGTGGCAAGAACTTCAACAAAAAGGAGTTGAAAGTGTAGATGAATTCTTAGCCCGAGCCCAGGAGTGGATAAAACTGGAAGAGGCGCGATCTATTATCGTAGGAACCAGCCAGACCCATATCCAACCCACTTGATCAGTGATAGATGTTGCAGCTATGGCTCAATCCATTACCCAGAATAACCAAGCGGGAAACAACAAGAGGAATGGGAATGATGAGGGTGACCAGAACGCACGAAGAAGAATAAGTCTTTGGAGAAGTTCAAGCTCGTATATAACACCTACACTAACCTAATGGACACTCGGGAACATATCTTCTTGGAAAATTATAATCGCCTCCAGCGGAAGAAGCCAGAACCTTTAAGGCATCAGAGGGTGAAGAGAGACCCCTCAAAGTTTTGCTGATTCCAAAATGGCATCGGTCATAACATCGATGATTGCCGACACCTGAAGGATGAGATTGAGACTCTCATTCGGGCTGGACCATTAGCTTAGTACGCCTGAAATCATTTAGTCCCCAATCAACTGGTCGGGCAAAATCCTCAGCCAGCTCAGGAAGGCACGATAGGTCAGCCTGGAGCTCAGATGAATCAGGTCGATCCTCCCCCGATCGTAGGAGGAGATATAACTATTATTGTCAGAGGACCTCATTTGGAGGGCATGAGCAACGGGGCTCAAAAGAGGTATATTAATGAGTTGAAAACTCATAACGATGTGGAGTATGTCTCAGAGCAGTTGTTATCAAAACAACAACGATTTGAAAAACAACCAATCATTTTCACGGAAGAGGATGCTATCCATATTCAATTCCCATATAATGACCCGCTGGTGGTAACCGTGCAACTCACTAACCTGAGGGTACGGAGAATACTGGTAGATAATGGAAGTTCCCTAAATGTGCTTTCCAGGTCCACCCTAGAAAAGATGGAGTTATCCGTAAATGATTTGAAGGCGACCTCAATGACTCTATACAGGTTTTCAGGTGAATGAACGAGAGCCTAAGGGACGATCGGACTAGATGTTACATTGGGTGAAGAGTCACGAATTGTTTCTAAAATACTTGAGTTTGTGGTAATTGATTGTTTTGCCGCGTATAATGGGATTTATGGACGACCCACGCTGATGGCTTTTGAAGCCATCACATCGATCCTACACCTTGCAATGAAGTTCCCTTTAACCTCAGAAATATGCATAGTTTGAGGAGACCAGCTCACCGCAAGAGAATGCTACATCATTGCTATGAAAGGAAAATCACAACCCAGGTAACAGGCGATGGTTATAGGTGAAGGAGACGAGGAGTCCTGTGAAATGGAAGTTACCCGTAAGACAGAAGAACATCGAGAAGGAAATGATGAGATTGCCCAACGGGACAACATTGATCCGTGGGTATGCAAAGACAGATCTGAGCTTAAGGCAATAGAAGAACTTGAGGAAATAAACATCGACTAAGAAGAACCTTCTAGAATTGTCAAAGTTGGAAAAAATCTTGAACACGAAAGGAAGAAGGAGCTGGTCGAGTTTCTAAGGAAGAACCTGGATATTTTTACTTGGTCGGATGAGGATACGGTGGGAATCAATCCGAACAAAATAATGTATACTTTAAACATGGACAAGAATGTGCCTACAAAGTCCCAAAAATGGAGGCTTTTGGGGATAGTATGATCTGAAGCGTTAAAAGAAGAAGTAGCTTGCTTACTTAAATGTGGATTTATGAGGGAAGCAAAAATACCTGAACTGGGTTGCTAACCTAGTGCTGGTCCCAAAGCCAAACGAGAAGTGGATAACTTGTATTGATTTCTCCGACCTCAACAAGGCTTGTCCCAAGGATTGTTTCCCACTACAAAGAATTGATCAGTTGGTAGACGCTAAAGCCGGTCATGAGCTCATGTCTTTCATGGACACGTATTCTGGGTATAACCATATCGCGATGAACCCTGCAGACCAAGAGCATACCAGTTTCATGACTAAGCATAACGTATATTGCTACAAAGTTATGTCATTCGGGCTTAAAAACACCGGAGCTACATACCAACGATTGGTCAACAAAATGTTCGCTAACCACATCAGGAGAAACATGGAGGTGTAGGTCAACGATATGCTCATCAAGTCAAAGACTATCAATAACCATGTATCTAACATGGAAGAATGTTTTGGCATATTGAGGAAGTACGACATAAATCTGAATCCCCAAATGTGCACTTTCGGAGTTGCGTCGGGAAAGTTTACGGGTTTATAGTCAACACAAGGGAGAATAGAGACAAATTTGGAAAAAATTAGGTCGTTATTAGAAATTCCTTTGCCCAGGTCACGTAAGGAAGTACAAAGCCTAACTGGAAAGGTGGCAGCCATAAACTACTTTGTTTTAAAATCCACTGACAAGTGTCTACCATTCTACAACTTACTCAGAGGAAATAAGAAATTTGAATGGACTGAAGAATGTGAACAGGCATTTCGTGAACTGAAAATGCACCTAGCTGAACTCCATGTACTATCAAAACTGATGTCTGGAGAATGTCTGTTTCCTTACCTTGTTGTGATAGAAAATGTAGTCAGCGCTGTGTTAGTTCGAGAAGAAAACCGGGCACAGAAACCCGTATATTATGTAAGTAAAAGGCTCTCAAAGTTGAATCACGGTACCCATAGATAGAAAAGCTTGCATTCCATCTCATTTTTTATTCAAGGAAGCACATGCCATACTTCTAGTCCCATTCTATTCACATCTTAATCGACCAACCTTTAAGGAAGGTTTTGCAAAAACCTGAAACGTTGGGGAGTCTATTAAAATGGGCCATCGAACTCGGCCAGTTTGAAATATGGTACATGCCATTAACTGCAATCAAGCCAAACCCTTGTTCATTCTATTTTCGAGTGCACAGGTTTTCAGAACGAGCTGATAAGGGAGCCGGTGCAAGAATTATAGAAAATCTTTGTTGATGGATCATCTAACGAAAATGGATTGGGAGCGGGATAATCTTAATCTCACCTGAAGGACATTAGTTCAATGCAGCTCTCAAGTTTGGGTTTGAAGCATCTAAAAATGAAGCAGAGTATGAGACCTTATTAGCAAGGCTAAGGGTGCCGAAAAAGCTGAAGGCAAAAGCCATCCAATGTTATAGTGATTCTCAGCTCGTGGTCAATCAGATTGGGGGAATACCAAGCTCTAGGCATCAAGATGGCAGCCTACCTAGCTAAGGTAAAGGATGAGTTGTCTGAGTTCGAGTTTATCTCTGTTGACCAAGTACCCCATGAGCAGAATTCCAATGCTGATGCTCTGGATTCCACCAAAGAGGTAGATACATTGAATGTAGTTCCGGTGGAGTTCTTGGAAAGCCCGAGTATAACGGCAAAAATGGTGGAGATCAGAATGATTGACATAATACCGACCTAGATGACTCCCACAGTGGAGTACCTCACGACTGGAAGGCTACCTGATGATAGGAAGGATGCGAGAAAGCTGGTATATGAAGCTCTGCGATATGTTATTGTTGAGGGAATCCTATATCGACAAGGGCATTCATTGCCCTTCTGTGATGTGTTCTTCCCAAAGGAGCACAAACTATTTTGCAAGAAATACACGAAGGCTTTTACGGAGACCATGTTGGGGGGAAAAACCTAGCTCTAAGGGTACTGAGTCAGGGCTATTTTTGGCCCACTTTAACAAAGGACTTGATCTCATATGTGCAAAAGTGTGACAAATGCAAGCGCTTTTCCATAGTTACCCGAGTTGTTGCTGTCGAGCTAACTGTGATCTCATCCCCTTGGCCATTTGCAGCATGGGGAATTGACTTAATTTGTTCCCTGCCAATGGGAAAAGGAGGAGTTCGTTATGCAGTAGTCGCAATCGATTATTTCACGAAGTGGGTAGAGTCTGAACCTTTGGTAATCATCACCTTGAAGAGAGTCCTAGATTTTGTTGTGCAAAATATCATATGTCAATTTGAACTCCCTTAAAAAGGTCATGTTCGACAACGAAACTCAGTTCGATAGTGATCTCTTCATATACTTTTGTGAAAAATATGGCACAACCAAGAGTTTCTCGTCGGCAGCGTACCAACAAGCCAATGGATAGGTCAAGGCTGTAAATAAGACCCTAAAGGCAAGCTTGAAGAAAAGACTAGATGAGGCCAAGGGATTATGGCCCAAGTAGCTTCCACATGTACTTTGGGCCTACCAGACCTCACATAGAAACTCCACAGGACATACCCCTTTTCCCCTAACATTTGGAAGCGAGGTTATGCTCCCAATTGAGGCAATGGTAACAACTCACAGACAAAATACATTTGATAAAGATCATAACCACGAGCTACTTAGTGCATCCCTCGATCTAATCGAAGAAAAACGAGAGGCATCGCAATTACAACTCACCCAATATCAGCAGAATATCACTCGTTATTTCAATTCAAAGGTTAAGGGAAGCAAACTTAGATTAGGCGATTTTGTTCTTCGAAGGGTCTTTTTGGAAAATAAAGATCCCAAGGACGATTAGGGTCGAACTGGGAAGGACCATATCAGATCGTAGAGGCCCTGTGCGAAAGAACTTTTAAGCTAGCTCGACTAAATGGGGCAATAGTCCCACAAACATGGAATGCCCTTGTAACGACCCAAAATTACTAATAAGGCTTAAGGGCCTTGATTAGTATGCCGGGAGGGCATAATTGGAGGTTAAGAGAATTAATGGTAAGAAAGCGTGAATATGGGTATTGAATAAGTATGCGGGCCCTGTTTGGCTGGTAAGGCATAATGGTGATCTTGGCCCGTTAGGGCATAAATGTGAATGTGTGTGATAATTGTTGAGACCACATTATTATGTGGATAGATGGATAAATATATGTGGGTGTATAGGTGTGTGCGTTTGCAATTAGCGGCACGAGGCGATCCTAGGGAGCAGGTAGCGGGGAAAGTCACAACAGGGCTTAATAGTTGACTTTGGATAAGTCAGGGATATTATAGGTATCGGTTAATTATTTAGACTATCGGGTTATGAAAATAAATATATGGAGATATATTTGAGGTTAGGAAGTCTAGGTGGGAATGTTGGGGAATTTTACCATTTTGCCCTCGGGGACGTTTCCGGCACCCCGAGGCTCGAGATTGATTTAACGGGATAAATGATAGACTTAGTTAAAACAGAAGCTAGTGGAAAGAAATATTAGACTGACTCTTATTCTCTCTCCCTCCACTCTCTCAAGAAAACTAAGGAAAACACAAGGAAAACAGAGGAAATTTGGAGGATTTAGGCTGGGATTTCAGAGGATTTTAGTGGGGATTTAAAAGCTTAACTCAAGGATTATCCAAGGAACATTTAATCAAAGCCAAGGTGAGAATCAAACTGTGTTTTTGAGGTTAGAAACTCTGAGTTTTTTGAGTAGTAGGATAATTGTAATTTTGATGTTTAAGGTGGAATTGAAGCTAGAAACTTGGGAACTAGCTGGGATTCTTCTTAGAAAAGGGGTTCAGCTGAAAAGGTAAACTTTAATTTATGATTTAGAAGTTTAAATCTGAGCTTTGAATGGTTGGTTATGGTGTTTTATGTTCTTGAGTTTCAGAGATTAAAACATGAATTGCAATGAGTTTTAGATTGGGTTTCCTGTCAAATTATGATGTTAAAGTTGTCTTAAAAGTGTTGGGAATGATTGATATGGAAATAGGGAGTTTTGGGATGGTTTTGGTTAAGGATTGGAGGTTGAAAATGGTGGAAATTCTGGGTTCGACGGGAAGGGCCGCGGCTCTGTTCTAGAGCGTTGCGGCCCTAGCTTGCAAGGGAGCCAAGAACGCTCGGCCAAAGGCAAGCGCCGCGGCGACCAAAGCAAGGGTCGCGGTGCGTGTCCCCTTCAAGTGTGGTGTTGGCTCTGTTTTGGAGAAGGGTTGCGGCTAAGCTTCAAGGGCCGCAGCCCTTTGTTGCACACATGAGTTTTTGAGGGTTTTAAGCACGGGAAGGTAGTCTAGTGTGCTCGGGATTGGTTTCACCACCGTGCTTGGTGGAGTTCGGTTGCCCGGGAGTTAGTTTTATAACCAGAAACCTATATCCGAGTATGAATGGAATTCATATCTTGGTTGTGACTAGGTGATAAGCTAGGGCTCGGGAATGGATCGTGCTCGGGGGTCGTCCTCTCTAATTAAAGCATTTGGACTTAAGGTAAGAAAACTGCACCTGTGTATGTGGATAGGACGGGACTAAGTGTTCCCTATATTTGAATGTATTGTTATGTGATTGTGATAAACCATGTGAATATGCTGGGACTAAGCGTTCCCTATAATGGTATGAATGTCATAAGGTGGTATTATGCCACAGGGACATGTGGTAACGACCTAAGGGTGCCGAAATCCACACTTGCGCACAGAGCGCGGCTCAGACACTAGTATCCGAGGACAGCTTATTATGCACTGAGCTATATTTAAGCGGGCCAGAGTCAGTGGGTTAAACAGAGGGTGCGGCCTAAGTCGTCGGCCCTGGATATTATGTGGTATGAGTGTATTATGTGATTGATTGTGTCTTGAATCTGAATGTATGTGCTGAATATCTGTTGTAGAATATTGGCTATGACTTAATGAGTATCTGGAGCTGGATTATTGGTTATTGACCGGTGTGTTGTCTTGAATAGACTTAATGGCTTGAAAGAACTGAGTAATGCTTTGTGGTTATTGGATTATACTCTGTGAACTGTTTAGCTGTTAATACTATTATGATATGATATTATGTTTTCTTGCTGGGCTTCTGCTCACGGGTGCTACATGGTGCAGGTAAGGCAAGTTGGCCATGGGTTGGAGAGCTCTGGGGGCAAGGTGTACATTGTCAGCTGCTCGGCCGCCACGGTCAAGGATTTGTACAGGAACGGGAACCTAAAACGTCTATTTTGCCATTAGAGTGGCTTGGTCAATTATTTGTAATTAAGAGTTTTGTATTTACGTTATTTAAACCCTAATTTGGGATCCCATGTAACAAACATTCGTTTTAGTAAAGTTTAACTGTTTATAAATCAAAATTCTTTTTAACCTAATCTTTTGTGTCATTAGATACACAGTTCCAACTAAATGACTTGATTATCAAGTCTTGCACTATTTCAAACACACAGTGTAACGGTCTTGGTTATCCAGGGCGTTACAACCCTACACTATAAAAAGTATTACAAATAGCTTTGTTGCCTTTAATGTTTTCAAAGTTACCATTTATGTATGGCTTATTTATAAAGGTCATTTTAGATTAATAACAGTTGGATTATTAAATAACCACTTTTATCGTTTTGTTATCACGAGATTGCTTTGTAAAAGCAACCAAGAACATTTATATGTTCTAGTTGCTTGGGGGGGCATAACCGAGGAGATTTTTTAAGAGAGTTCAACTTATTCGGATAAGGATTAAAAACTTAGAGTTTGGAGAAATTGATATTCGGATAAGGATTAAAAACTTAGAGTTTGGAGAAATTGATTATTTGATTAAGGATTAAAAACTTAGAGTTTGGAGAAATTGATTATTCAACAACTGTTCAAAGCTTGAATTTTCAAAAAACCAAACGTGATCTAAGTTGGAGAAGCCTATTAAAACACCTAGATATAACCCGGTCCGAAGCTTGATTCCTAACAAGTGCAATGCTATTAAGCTTATTAAAACCCTGGACGTAACCAAGTCCGAGGCCTGATTCCTAACATGTATAATGCTATAAAGTTTATTAAAACCTTAGACGTAACCAGGTCCGATGTAACAACCCAAATTTGCTAATAAGGTTTAAGGGCCTTGATTAGCGTGCCTGGAGGGCATAATGGGAAGTATGCGTGAATTTAATGATTAAGACGCAGGATTATGATTTTAAGCATGTTATATGACTATTTGAGTATTTGAGATGCATGATTATGTGTACTATGGTATGTGATAATTCTAGCCCGTTGAGGGCATACGTGTGATAATTATGTGATGTGATTTGTACCACGTGGGTGTGGTGATATTAGTGCGATGCACGTGCCGAGACGGTCCTAGAGAGCTAGATAACTCAAAAGTCACAACGGGATTTCATACCCGGCTCGGGAGGAGCCTAGGGGTATTTTGGGAATTTTGTAAGTTAGCTCTTGTGAGATAATGGTAACTGGTAATTTGGTAACTTGTATAACTGCTAGTAACCATAGAGAGTAACAAGATTGGTTAAAGAAGTGGTAGAATTGTAAGGAGGTAGGAATGACAAGAAGGGCCTTGAGGTTTAGTTGGAATGGGAGTTAGATGGAAGGGTAAAATGGTCATTAGGCAAGGATTAGGATTACTTCAGCTGTAGGAAAAGGGAATACGTATTATACTTTGTGATATTTTGGTTTATGCTGAAATTGAAAGAAAGGGCTAGAAAGGAAAGGGAAATGAAGAAGGGGCTGAACTTGGGACCTAGGAGGAGACTCAAAGGGAGTTTGAGGCAATCAAAACCAGGTTTAAGCTAGGACTTCTCAAAGGTAAGAATTGTGCTCTATTTAAGTTGAATTTAAGTCTAAAATTTTCAGAGATTAAGTGAGAAAACTCAAAGGGAATATGGCTGGTTTTACTTTGAAATTCAATTAGGGTAATCAAGAGCAAAGAGGTTGGGAGCTGGAATTGGGAGGAGTTCAAGCTGAGTTTGATTGAGGTAAGAATCTTTAGCATGTTTAATTTCGTAATTGGTGTGGCTTAAGACTTTTGAAGCATGATTTGTAGTTTTGGAAGCCATGGTTAAAGTTTTAGGAGTTTGAAACTCAAGATAGGATTTTGGGGTGTGTTTGTGTGATTGGGGTTGTTTGTGATGTTTATAGGTTGTTAAAAGGGGTTCATTTGGGGTTCTGAATTGATTTTGAGGCTTAGTTATAAGTTTGGGGTGATTTGGAGTGTTATGGGTTCGGGAAAACGCAGGGGAAAAACCCAGAATTCTGGGCTCGCGATGGAGCGCCGCGGCGCTGTTCTAGCGCGCCGCGGCGCAAGGTTGTTTCTGGGCATGATGGGGTTTCTGACTTGCTGGGCGCCGCGGCTCAAACTTGCTGGGCGCCGCGGCCCTACAGGGCTGCGCCGCGGCGCTAGGCCAATTTCAGGATGTTGGAATTCGCAATTTTGAGCCTTTGCTCCGGGGGTTCGGGGAATATATCCGCTGCATTGTTTTAGGGATTCGGGGCATTCCGAGAGCGTGGGATTGGTTCCGGGAAGTAGTTTTGGATTGGTTAGTGATAAAGGATGTTTTGTTTGTGTTGTGATTAGGTCTTTGGTGAGGCTCGGGATAGAGGACCGTGCTCGCGGCGTTGGGGCATCGGAAGCTCGGGATACAGGTAAGAAAGCTGCACCTGAGTATGTGGTTAGGTTGGGACTAAGTGTTCCCTATGTTTGTATGTATTATTATGTAAATGTGATTAACCATGTGGTCACGATGGGACTAAGAGTTCCCAATATTTGTATATCATGTCATGAGATGGTGTTATTACGCCATGGGACATGCGATTACCGGCCTAAGGGTGTCGGAATCATTATTTGCGCACTGGGGCGCGGCTCAGCCACTGGGAGCTGAGGCAGCTTATTTATCACTGGGCTCGGTTAAGCTGGCTGGAGTCATTGAGTATTACACTGGGGGCGGCCCTATTGAGCCGAAGACAGTGTGTTAAATAGAGGGTGCGACTAAGGGCGCCAACCCTGAATGTTATTTGATGGATATGACAATCTATTAGTTACGAACGTGAATATTGTGCTATGAATATAGTTGATTGAGACTGTCTGGATGACAATTGTTATCAATACGTGGATAAGTGTTATGAACTGATGAATTTCTTATTATGCACTGTGGAATATTTGATTATTGATGTTAATCTTGCTATGTTATTATGCTTTCTTGCTGGGCCCTGGCTCACGGGTGCTACGTGGTGCAGGTAAAGGCAAGGGTAGGCTGAATCAACCATGAGTTGGAGAGCTCTGGGGGCGAGGTGTACATTGTCAGCTGCTCGGCCGCCACGGTCGACATATTGTACAGGACGGAAACCTAAAATGTATATTTTGCCATTAGAGTGGCTTGAACTATTTGTAACTTCTAGAATTTGTTGTAATTAAGACATCTAAACCCTATTTCGAGTCTCCATGTATTAAATCGTCATTTTTAATGAAAATAGCCCATTTGTAACCCAAAATCTTTTTATTCCTTCTCTGATAATGGTATAGAGTTTACACTTTGTCTGAATGACTTGATTAGCAAGTCTTGCACTATTTTAAACACACAGTGTAACGGTCTTGGTTATCCAGGGCGTTACATCCGAGGCTTGATTCTTAATAGGAATGGCACAAATAAGCGAGGAAAATCTTGGATACAACTAAGATATCGATAAAATCTATCTCGATCTAAAATTCAACCCCTAAAATTTCGAATGTACAAGAATCTAAGGATTCATAAACATGAGAAAATATTAGAGTAAAGGGAATACAAATAGATCATAAGTTAGATGAATATTAAAAAATACATAGTCATCTCGAGGTGAAAAAAAACCTCAACCAAAGCCCGAAGGCAATTTTTTGGTCCCAAGGGACTTAATTACAAAATCTAAAATAAATAAATGTGTAAATAGAAAATCACTGAGGACCATCACCTTGCCCCTTCGGGTCGGGACTGGCCTTGAGGAAAAAGAAGTACATAATGTCTGCCAGAATGGGGACCTCCCACTCGTGCCTCAAAAACAAATACTTTAACCTCGCCAAAAGCCTATATGAGTTTGGGGGGAGCTGGAATGGAGCCATTCTAACGTAGTTAAGAAAGTCTACAAAATACTGGTCCAACGGGAGGAAGGCATCGACCTTCAGATGCTCATCACTCCAAGCCTCGTAGTCGTCTTAGAGAGGGGCGCAGCTCCGCTTTCTCTTCAGCACAGGTCGGGCGATAAGGCCATCAGCTCCCATCTCAATCCTATGACCCAGAAGGATCTTGTTAACTTTCCCCTGAGTCATGATCCAGGAGACTATGTGTACGACCTCGAAGAATGCGTTGGGGTAGACCTCGATTTCCCTCTCCACCACAGGGCCGAAATGAGGGATGGGAGAGTCAGAGGCGACCTGATTGCCCTTATCTTTACTCTGAGCAGAGGAGCTCGCATTGTTCTTCTTTGTGGGAGCCATAATTTAGATCGCCTGATGACAAAGTGGGCTATTAGTGGCGACCTAAGATGATTTCTAGCTACGGTTATGGAGGTACGGATATCAGAGGATTAAAGTTGTTTACTTTTGGGATTTGAAAATGTATACGAGCTAAGTTGTGTCCTAGCCTCAACACGTGTTTCCACGCATGGTCCTAGGACACAAGCTTCGATTTCTTAAAAGTTCCTGATACTTTTAGATTCGTGTGTCAAATCCGCCAGACCCACTACTTTTCTTTTGAAAGTGATTTAATGCAAAACTGTTTAAGAAATCGTAACCTTTAAGCTACCTAGAACCAAACCTAAAACCTCTTCGACTTCTACACCCCAAACAGGTATTCAAATCGATTTACCATTAGAATTTTCTTCGAAAAACCCAGAAAATTTGCCCAGTTTAACGAAAACCTTGTTTCTAAATAAGCCTAATATAATTCATTTAGCCTAAACCGAACCCTATTTCCTATTTACAAACAGACGTAACCTTAACGACATTGAGCAAAGGATGTTGTTCATAGTAATAAAAAATCACTGGAAAGCAAAGAGTTGAAAAATGCAAACCAGGTGAGGAAATACTTACAGTTGATATGATCGATTAAAAGAAGTGTTGATACATCCACGGGAAATTAATTTAAAGCTTCTAAGAATCGGAAAGGTGATGGAGGGTTTTTGGGAGAAGTTGGAGTAGAAAAAGGGAAAATTTGTTTTTGAAAATGAGACTTTTTTAATGCAAAGGTGGTGGGGGTTCAGGTTTGATCACCCTATTTATACGTAAAGTACGGGAATTATTTCGGGCCGTTATATTGGGTTAGATCGAGATCGAAAGGCCAAGATTAAATGAACCATACGGCGGCAAAAAGTTGACAGGACGTTTGTCACAGTCCTCGAAACCTGAACAGACGCCAATTGCAGCCAGCCACGTGTCCAGTACTTGAGTAGTGGGCAGACACAATTTTACATGGAAGAAGGCTAAAAGCCTCTACTGTGCATGTCAAAAACTGACATCAAGCATGAGAAAGAGCTTGGGGGGCAAATGTTGTACCCTAAAATTAGCAAGAGTTCAATTACTCAGCTTGGGAAAAGCAGTCGAGTGGAATCTCTGGTTAACAATGATGTGATAAGCTCGAGACTCAATCCAGTTTGTACATGATACACAGGTTCTTAGGATAACAACTGAGTTCGAGACTTATAATGGCCAAATCAAAATTTGGGTGTTCTGAGCTTACTACGAGCTAGGGTCCAGATAGTCTTTGAACACGAGTTCGGGTGAGATATTCAGCTTGTGGAAACCTGGACAGAACGCATACTGAAGGATCCCATGAAATTCAGAGGCTCCTTTTGTCCAGGAAATTCCCCTATTACCAAAACTCTGCAGAAATTCATAGAGAAAAGCAATAATACTATCTCGTGGACTAAGTGGATTTTAACCACTGGACCACGTAAAAGTTGTGTGTGTTTGAGAAGGTTTTTATTATTTCATTACAGTTTATAATTTAGCACTAATCTCCCTATTCGATTTCTTAATCTATTGTTGGTAAAAAAACCGCGTCAACAAATATAATTGAAATAAAATTGGTTGTAACACATCCCTAAATATAGGAATGTTGCATGCCAACTACAGTCCAGGGACTGTAGGTTGCATGTACACTATGTAATAGATAAAGATTGGATCTTGATATTTTTATTATATTTATTTAATAATAATATATTTATAGTTTGAATTTTAAATTCTAAATTTAAGTAATTCTTTTTATAAATCTATAAGGAATATAATTTTCATAGTGTAATTAATATTCAAAATATTCTAGAAAGACATAAAATATATCATAATATTTTCCTATCCCTAAAATCTGTCTCAGAACTTTGCCACAGACCTAAATTTTCCTGTGTTGAGAATATCTTGTGAATCATAAATTTTCCTACCTTTACTCTACGTGCCCACACAAGTCTTAAGGTGTAGAGATACATCTTGGAAGATCTTGGTCCGAGGATTTAAAGAACCGCTTTGGATTAGATGTTCGTAGGAGATACAAAAAGATAGCAATGATTCTTAATAGCTGTAGCGTCCCAAATTTGGTAATAGGGCTTGGGGCCTTGATTAGCGTGTCTGGAGGGAAATAAGTGATTTGTTATTTAAATATGTGAATTTGATGAGTATGTGATCTGAAATGCATGTTTATGTAAATTAAATATGCATGTGGGCCCCATTTGGTTATTAGGGGCATGTTGGTAATTTTAGCCCGTTGATGGCATAAATGTAATATTTGTGATTATTGTGATCTTTACCACGTGCGAGTGGTGATATATTTGAGATGCACGATCTGAGACAGTACTAGGGAGCAGTTTAGCTAGGAAGTCACAACGGGACCCGAAACCCGACTCGGGGCGAGTCGGGGGGTATTCTAGGCATTATACATTTTATTGGGTTATCGGGTTATGAAAATAAATATTTGGAGATATATTTGAAGTTAGAACATATAGGAGGGAATATCGGGGAAATTTACCATTTTGCCTCAGGGACGTTTTTGGTACCCCGAGCCTTGGAGGTAACTTAAGTGACTTAGGATAAGTAAGACAAACATAAGAAACACTGAGAAGCTTGGCATAAACCGACCCTCTCCCTATCACTTGGTGTTTCTCTCTCTTTGGAAGCTTGAAGGCTGAAGGAAGTTCTAGAGGAAATTGTGCTGTGAATTCAGAAATCTAAGGCTTGAATTGTGGGAGGAGTAAGCTTGGGAAATTGAAGAGCAAGTGTGGCCTGAATTCATCCTTGAGGTAAGAAGCCTAATATTAAATTAACTGAGTTTAAGCTAAGTTTTGTTGGAGTTGTAAGTTTATGCATGTAACCTAAATGATGGATCACTCTTGGTTAGCTAGATGAGTTTTTGGGATTAGTTTTGTTAGGTTTTGCTGCTGGGACCATTCTGGGATTACTATAATGATTAAATTGGGTTGGGGGATTGATTTTAGGATAAATTAGCTAGGTTTTGGTTGTGAAAATGGGGGATTTTTCTGGGTTCAAAGGGTAAGCCGCGACATTGTTCTTGCTGAGCTTAGACCCTCCAAAGCAGAAAGGAGGACTGGAAGAAGGGCGGGCCACGACACCTATAGGTTAGGCCACGTCATGCATAGGGAGAAAAGGGAGGTTGAGACTCTGGTTGAGGCGGGCTACGGCATAGGGCCTTTGGGCCGCGACACTTAGTGGGATTTTGGACCCCAAGAAGGTTTTAGGCTCGAGAATCCAAAAGTTAAGACTAGGCATGGATTTTATCACCCGGATTGATTCAAGGTCCCGGAGACTAGAATTATAACCCAAAGTTATTTAATGGATTAGAACTTGATGGATGGATATTGTTGATATGTTGTGACTAGGTTTTCAGCGAGGCTCGGACGGTGCTCGGGATATCGGAGCTCAAGAAGCTTGGGACACAGGAAAGAAAATTGTTGTATCTGTAGAGCAGGGCGTGGCCCTATAGTTTGTATTGCAGGGCACGACCCTATGTGATTGTATTGTAGGGCTTAGCCCTATGAATTATGTTTCTATTTTCTTAAGTATTTGTTAAGTTTATGATATGCATTGCATATTTGTAAATGTACGGAAAGGGCCGGGAACAGCGAAGGCTGAGAATGGCAAGGGTCGGGAACAGCAAAGGTCGAGAACGGCAAGGCCGAGTACGACAAGGGGCCGGGAGTAGAGTTAAGCACGCGGAGTGCAAGTTGCCAGGGTGAGATATCCTCATGGTGTAGACCGCGGACCCATGGCCTGGTAAAGCGCCTGTGACGGCATGGTCGTTATGTGTTTAGCATGTTGGCGGCTTTGTTATATGCTGATTCATAGTTGTGCATAAGTTGATTGCTTGTGTGGAGTTTTCTTGCTGGGCGTCGGCTAACGTGTGCTCTATGGTGCATGTAAGGGCAAGGGAAAGATCGATCAACCATGAGTATGAAGAGCGTGAAGTGGCGTGCACATGTTCGTCTTGCCTGGCTGCCACGGCCAGGGGTATTTTTGCGAGATGATGTGTATTAAACCTAATTTTGTTGTCTAGTCCACTTTAATTATATTTTGAGTTGTAAATATTTCTAAACAGTATTTTTGGATCCCAAATGTATAACACTTTAAAATTTCATTGAATGATTACATTTTCAAATTAT
Source organism: Humulus lupulus (assembly GCF_963169125.1). NCBI lineage: Eukaryota > Viridiplantae > Streptophyta > Magnoliopsida > Rosales > Cannabaceae > Humulus > Humulus lupulus. The sequence goes on along the minus strand of NC_084794.1, from coordinate 163,621,467 downwards.
ATGACTTTTATTACAGTTTAGCTACACTTTTAACCTAAAACCTCGATGAGCGAGTTAATTGCACGTTTTAAACTCACTTAGTAACGACTCTAAGGAAGTAAGGTGTTACAATAGCTCTTCAACTGGTAAAAATCCTCATCTTTTTATTTCTTTTTTATTAATGTTTTGCATATTAATGGATTCGATTATTTAAACATTGTTTAAATAAATTTTTTTGAAATCTGTGGGCCCAACACCCCGTGCTTTGTGCTGCGCATATGTAGTTACCATCATGCCAATACTATAGTTAGCACACAATATACTAGGATTAGTTATAGAATTTATAATAGATTAACATAGCTTGGGCATTGAGGTCATAAGTCGAATACCCATTAAGGGTATTATTGTCCTCACACTTTTAAAACGACCCTCAAGGTTCTCGGAAAAATTCCCACTACGGGTCTAGTTATTTAAACATTAGCTTTTACACAAATTTCTCACTCTGTGTCCTCTATCGGACTTAGCTGGAAAAAAAAAAAATTGGAAGCACTTTAGCTTTAACTATTTTACCCTTTCTTTGATAGACTATGAAGAATCTATAATTTTTTGGTAAATCATTAAATTGCACAATTTTGAAAAAATAAGTTTATTTTATTTGATTAATAAAATAATTATAAAGATGGTGATAAAAATAAATTTCTTTTCTTGAAAAATTTAATTACTCCCATTTTCATAAAAATCAGGGCTATGGACAGAATTTATTAATTTAAAAAATTATTAATTTCTAATATCAAACTAACCCTAATAATTATTTAGTATACTACATTTATATTCATAACTAATAACATTAAAGTAGATTAAAAATCCAATCTTTTTAAGAAAAACTCCCATTTTTCTACTAAGAATAAAAGTTGTCAATTTTAGTTATAATTTGCTAACTTTAGAAAATTGTATTTTAAAAACCTTGTCTCTAAAAATTCCCAAAATTTTCATAATAAATCTTGGCTATACAAAGAAATCCCTTTCCTATTTTTATTCAAAAGTAGTTATTTTTACTTAGTGAAATATATTTTGAAAAACGCCCTTTTGAATTTGTCCAAAATTCTCTAACATTTTTCTTAAATTTTGAGAGATCATATAATCTAATTGGTTCATTAGTTAGGTATGAAATTTCTTAGGTCCAAATTAGGGTATATGAAAATTTTCTTTATGAAAATTTTTCTTAGCTGCAGTTTTCTTACCTTTAGTTCTCAAGGGTCTTGGTTATGAGCGATGCCTCTTGAGCACGATCCGATCCCCGAGCTCTAGCTTAGCACCTAGCAACTACCAAGATAATGGATTCCATTAATATTTAAATAAAGGTTTTCGTGTAAAGTTCTAGCTTCCTGGACATCGAATTCCACCAAACATGGGGGTGGAATCGATCCCGAGCACCCAGGATAGATTCCTGCGCTTAAAACATTCATTTAGCCAAAAACGCCCTTTAGGGCCGCAGCCCTAAGGACTGGCACTGCGGCCCGCCCCCAAAAATAGAGGCTAGGCCCCGCATCGCTTCCTTTTGACAGAACCTCCATGGCTCTTCTTTGCTTCGCAGGGCCGCAACGCTCTAGAATAGAGCCGCGACCTATCCCTTCATGCCCAGAAAATCCACCATTTCTAACACCCTAACCATGTTCAAAACCACCCCAAAGCACCCTAATTCCAAAACCCATTAATCACAATACTTTTAGTGTGATTCTAACAACATAATCATACAGAAATCCAACTTAAAAACTCATTAAAACTCCACTTTGATTTCTGAAACCTAGCAACTAAAGAACTCAAAAACCAGTCATGCAAACTTAGAATTTAAGCTCTAAACTACGAATTGAAGCTTACCTTCTTTGATGAACCACTTCCTTAACAACCTCTGAGCTAAAACCCAAGCTTCTCAGCTTCAATTCAGACCTTAAACATCAAAACATTAAACACCTTTAATTCTCAGCCAAAATTCAGAACTCTAGTGCTCAAGAATGAAATTCAATTCTTACCTTGATCCATGTTGAGTGTTCCCTGGTTAGAACTAAGCTAATCCCTCACAAATTCAGCACAAAACACAGAATTCCAGCCGATTCACCTTAGGTTTCTATAGCCTTCTTAAGAGAGAAAATAGAAGACATGGGTCGGTTTGGGTCTTTTGTTCTACTACTTTCTGATTACTTAGTCTAATTTTAGCTAATTAGATCAATCTCGAGGCTCGGGGTACCAAAAACGTCCCCGAGGGAAAAATGGTAAAATTCCCCAATATTCCCGCCCAGGCTTCCTAGCCTCAAATATATCTCCATATATTTATTTCCATAACCCGATAACCCAGATAATCATCTCATACCCGAATTACCCCTTGACTTGCCCCAAGTCAAACATTAAAGCCCCGTTGTGACTTTCCCGCTAACTAGTTCCCTAGGATCGCCTCGAGTCGCACGCTGCAGATCTACCCACATAATAATGTGGTTCTCACAAATATCACGTACAACCACATTTATATTCATATCGCCATACAAACATTTTTTACAAATAATCTCACGTTAATTTAATAATTTTCACACATAAACCAATTATGTCCTCCCGACACACTAATCAAGGCCCTTAAGCCATATTAGTGATTTTAGGTCGTTACAACTACACCCTCCTACTGAGAAATTCATCCTCGAAATTTACCTGAACAGCTCGAGATACTGATCCCACATCACCACCTCTAGCTCCCAGGTCACTTCCTCGACCTTTCTATTTCTCCACAGTACTTTAACTAACGGAATCGTCTTGTTCGGTAGTACTTTATCCTTCCGGTCCAAAATCTGAACCAGTCGTTCCTCATAGGACAAATTTGTCTGTAACTCTGGGTCCTCATACTTCAATACATGTGTCGGATCTGAGACATACTTCCGCAACATGGAGACATGAAATACATCGTGAACTCCCGATAACGACGGTGGCAAGGCCAACCTGTAAACCACCTGTCCAATCCTTTCTAAAATCTCAAAAGGTCAAACAAACTGAGGGCTTAGCTTGCTCTTAATTCCAAATCTCTTCACCCCTCGCAGTGGTGAAACTCGTAGAAATACGTGGTCCCTAACCTGGAACTCCACGTTTCTACGCTTAGGATCAGCGTAGCTTTTCTTCCTACTCTGTGAGGCAAGCATCCTGGCTCGAATCTTCTCAATAGCTTCACTTGTCTTCTGAACCATATCCAGCCCCAAATACTTTCTCTCACCCATCTCGTCCCAATGGATGGGCGACCTACACTTCCTTCCATATAGCAACTCATAATGAGCCATTCCAATCGTGGACTGATAACTGTTGTTATATGAGAACTCAATTAATGGAAGATACTTACTCCAAGATCCCTCGAAATCAATCACACACGCCCTAAGCATGTCCTCCAATACTTGAATCGTCCTCTCAGACTGTCCATCAGTCTGAGGATGAAAGACTGTGCTAAACTTCAACTGAGTCCCCATGGCTCTCTACAGAGCTCCCCAGAACTTAGAGGTAAACATAGGGTCTCGATCAGATACAATAGACTTGGGAACCCCATGGAGACGAACTCTCTCCCTCACGTACAACTCAGCACACTGCTCCACTGTGTAAGTTGACTTCACTGGTAGAAAATGAGCTGACTTGGTGTATCTATCTACTTTTACCCATACCGAGTCACAAAGTCGCACTGTCCTAGGTAGACCTCCCATAAAATCCATCGTAATGTGTTCCCACTTCCACTTAGGAATGCCCAAAGGCTAAAGCAACCCTGCTGGCCGCTGATGCTCAGCTTTCACCTGCTGACATGTCAAACATCTAGCCACATACTCTACCACATCTTTCTTCATCCCAGGCCACCAGTATAATGTCCGTAGATCCTGATACATCTTTATGGTACCCGGATGAAGTGAGTATGGCATAATGTGAGACTCATCTAGTATCTCTCGTTTGATCCCCTCATGTGCTGGAACACAAATCCGCCCCTGATATCGAAGCACACCAGCCTAACTTCCTGAAGCTGCGCATCTACCAATTTCCCCTCCTTGATCCGCTCTAGCAGGGTCGACTGCAAGGTAATATTGGCCAACCGTCCCACCACCAGCTCTATCCCCGCCCTGGCCATCTCATCAACTAATTCTCTGGAGATCTAAATAGAACTAAATAACTACCCTGAGCCCCTCCGGCTCAATGCATCTGCCACAACATTGGCTTTCCCTGGGTGATACAGAATATCACAATCATAGTCCTTAACTAACTCCAACCAACGCCTTTGCCTCATATTCAGATCCTTCTGGGTGAAGAAGTACTTCAAACTCTTATGGTTAGTGTATATCTCGCACTTTTCCCCATACAGATAATGCCGCCAAACTTTCAGTGCGAATATCACTGCTGCCAGTTCCAAGGGGTAGGATACCGCTGCTCATATTCCTTCAGCTGTTGCGATGCATAGGCTATAACTTTCTCATTCTGCATTAGCACACAGCCTAAATCCATCCTCGATGCATCACAGTATACCACGAACTTTCCATCATCTGAAGGAAGACTTAATATAGGTGCGGTAATAAGTCGTCGCTTCAATTCTTGGAAACTATCCTCACACTTCTCTGACCAAACGAACTTCTAGTTCTTTCTTGTCAACTTTGTCATTGCTGAAGAAATCCTTGAAAATCCCACTACAAACCGCCTGTAATAGCCTGGCAACCAAAGAAAACTCCGTACCTCCGAGGCTTTCCTTGGCCTCGGCCAATCTTTCACTGCTTCCACCTTGGACGGATCCACCTTTATCCCTTCTGCACCAATTATATGCCCAAGGAAAGTTACCTCTGGCAACCAAAACTCACACTTCTTAAACTTAGCATATAACTAGTGTTCCCTTAACCTCTGCAAAACCTGTCGAAGATGTCACTCGTGCTCTGCCTCTGAACTGGAGTATACCAAGATGTCATCGATGAAGACAATGACGAACTGATCCAAGAGATCCTTGAACACCCTGTTCATTAGATCCATGAAAGCTGCTGGGGCATTGGTCAAACCAAAAGACATGACCAGGAGCTCATAGTGTCCATACCGCGTTCGGAAGGCCGTCTTCGGTATATCCTCATCCTTGATCCTCAACTGGTGATAACAAGATCGAAGATCAATCTTTGAGAACACCGTCTTTTCCTGGAGCTGATTGAACAAGTCATCAATCCTTGGTAGAGGGTACTAATTCTTAATAGTTAACTTGTTCAATTCCCTGTAATCTATACACATCCTCAAGGTCCCGTCCTTCTTCTTAACAAACAAATTTCGAGCACCCCATGGAGAGTAGCTAGGCCTGATGAATCCCAAATCCAGAAGTTCTTGTAGCTGTATCTTCAATTCCTTTAACTCTGCTGGTGCCATCCTAAATGGTGCTCTTGATACTGGTTCTGTCCCCGGTGCTAACTTAATAACAAACTGAATCTCCCTGCGTGGCGGAAATCCCGGTAGCTCCTCAGGAAATACATCCAAAAACTCACAAACCACTCTGGTCTCACTCGGCCCCGCTGGCAACATCTTGGTAGTGTCCACAACACTAGCCAGAAAAACCTATACATCCACCCTGTAACAAGTCTCTGGCTCTCAATGCAGTAATCATGGGTATGCCCACACAACTCACCAACAAAGAAAAAAGAATCCTCGCCCTCAGGCTCAAAAGTCACCATCTTTTTCCTACAGTCAATGGTTGCCCCATATCTGACCAACCAGTCCATCCCTAAGATCATATCTAAATCCTCCATATCTAGCTCAATCAAGTCAACTGAAAGCTCCCTACTATCAACCATCACTGGCAGTGCCCTAATCCATCTCCTAGAAACTACCAGTTCCCCAGTAATCAATAAAGTACAAAACCCCGCAGTTCGATACTCACTAGGTCTACACAGTCTATCAATCACTTTACTAGAAACAAAGAAATGTGTAGCACTAGAATCAATCAATACAGAAAAAGTAGAGCCAGCGCTAAAAATCTGACCTATCACTACCGAGGGACTAGCCTTTGCCTCTGCCTGCGTCAGGGTAAATACTCGAGCTGGAGTCAAGCTGTCCACCTTTCTTACTTCCCCTTTCTTCATTGTTGGGCAATCCTTCTTGAGGTGCCCCACCACGCCACATACATAGCAAGCCTTGGCCTGACATTCACCCTGATTCTGTCTTCTACACCTCGGGCACTCCGGATAACTCCTCCATGGTTCACCGCTGCCTTGATGGCCGCCCTGATCACCCCAACCCCTCCTATCAGGACCAGCAGCGGTCGAAGTGTCAGGGGTCTTTCTCTTAAAATCACTAGGGGCCTCCGCCGCTTCCTGACCCAGAATAAGGAGGCACCACTCTGTGGCCCTCCCGCCTTACTGCAGTTTCCCTCCAGATCTTATTCTCCGCTTCCTCAGCGTTAAGAGCCTTCTCCACTTCCTGGGCATAAGTTGTCCCCCCAGGAACTGTCATAATCCTCACATCTCGGGCTATCATAGCATTAAGCCCCCTGATAAACCTATCCTGCCTAGCTACATATGTAGGCACAAGGCCTGGTGCGAATTTCGCAAGTCTATCAAATTTCAGGGCGTGCTTAGTAACGGTCATATTTCTATGCACCAAACCCACAAACTCATTCACTTTTCCTGCCCTGATGAAAACATTGTAGTATTTCTGGTTGAACAAATCTCTAAATCCTTCCCAACTCAGAGTAGTGACATCCCTGGTCTGTGAAGCCACTTCCCACCAGATGCGGGCATCCTCTCTCAACATATACGTGGCACAGGCCACTCTGTCATGTCCCTCTATCCTCATGAAATCAAGGATAGTAGTAATCATAGTCAGCCATTGCTCAGCCTTCAGTGGATTAGGTCATCCCTCAAAGATTGGGGGCTGCTGCTTCCTTAACCACTCATATAACGGCTCCCACCTGTTCCCAATCTCTCCAGACTGCACAACTGGTACCACTGCAGGTGGTACAATAGGGGCAGCACTCCCTGGTGGAGCCTGCTGTCGCAACAAGTGAATCTGCTCATCTTGACTCTACAATCGCACTTGCATATCTGCCATAAGTTGCTACCAGTTCTCAGGAACTGGCGGAGGAATCTGGCCCTAGTCATCACCCCCGGTCCCAGACCTAGTTCCAGATAGCCGTGTAGATTTCTTGGACGCATAGCTGTCTAAGTCAATCTGCAATCAACGACTCGGCAATTAGACCATGATGACAGGGTAAAAGCTTCTCCAAAATCCACCAAAGGAATATAACCAATCACAAACAATCAGAATATAGGCATTTATCCACATGCACCGACTACTGATAAGCACACCCCAACATTACCACACAACAGCTAAGGTAGAAGCATTCACCCATACACAATATCCAGTTAATCATCCAAATATTCATTTACATGCACAACGATGCTAATAAGCATGCCTTAAAATTTCATACAGCAGTCAAGGGCCAGGCCCTATCAGTATCTCATACATCCTATTAATCCAATAAATAACAGCATTCATAATTCATTCCAAGCATACAAACATATAAGCATACATACACATTACCAAACCCTGAATTGAGCTTGCCTCTAGCAGCGAATGTACATGTCCAGCCGGTCTTCAGGAAACCTTACACCTAGGACGCTCTAATACCTAGTTGTAACACCCTGGTTAGCCAAGACTGCTACACTGCGTGTTTGCGAAGGTGCAGGACTTGTTAATCAAGCCAAACAGTTAAAATACATGAATTCTAAAATCATTAAAGTGATAGGGTTAAAAGGTTTTGGTCTCAAAGGATACTTTCCATATAATTAAACATTTACACATGGGATCCCAAAAGAAATAGCGTTTAAAAGTTTGTTTACAAAATTTCCAGTGTACAGACAACCACTAGCCTTTCTAAAGGCAAAACAAAAGATTATGGTTTTCCTGTCCCTGTCTCCCCTCAACCGTGGCGGCTGAGCAGCTAATCATGTACATTCTTCTCTCAGAGCTCTCCTAGTCAGGGATGATCAAGTTTGCCCTTGCCTTTACCTGCACCACGAAGCACCCGTGAGCCAAGGCCCAGCAAGAAAACATACCATATTACAACGCAAGCAATAATGAAATTTTGATAACCCCCTTTAAACACGTTCATACACCTAACATATCACAATAATCACAGAGCATGAAGTTTCAACTAAAGAATCAGCTAATCATCACCCATCCATACAGAATAACAATCCACCACCCAATAATAACAAACAAATCACAAAATAATCAGGGTCGACACCTTAGGTCGCACCCCCTGTTTACCCACTGACTCAGGCCCACTTAAACCGAGCTCAGTGCATAATAAGCTGTCCTCAGCTACCAGTGGCCGAGCCGCGCCATGTGCACTAGTGTAAACTTTGGCACTCTTAGGTCGTTGGTTTACTGTTTACATGGCATAATACCATCTCTTCAAAGCATACAAGATAGGGAACCCTTAGTCCCATTATAAATCCAAGATCATGTGCAGTTTTCTTACCTTTAGTTCTCAAGTGTACAGGCTACGAGCGATGCCTCTTGAGCACGATCCGATCCTTGAGCCTTAGCTTAGCACCTAGCCACAACCAAGATAATGGATTCCATTAATATATAAATAAAGGTTTCAAGGTAAAGTTCTACCTTCCTGGACATCGAATTCCACCAAACATGGTGGTGGAATCGATCGCAAGCACCCTAGGTTAGATTCTCGCGCTTAAAACATTCATTTAGCCAAAAATGCCCTTTAGGGCCGCAGCCCTAAGGACTAGTGCCACAGCCCTGCCGTGTGGCGCCGTGGCGCTTCTCTTCGACAGAGCCTCCATGGCTCTTCATTGCTTTGCAGGGCCGCAGCGCTCTAGAACAGAGTCGCGGCCCAACCCTACGTGCCCAGAAAATCCACCATTTCTAAATTCCTAACCTTATTCAAAACCACCCCAAAGCACCCTAATTCAAAAACCCATTAATCACAATACTTTCAGCGTGATTCTAACAGCATAATCCAACAGAAATCCAGCTTAAAAACTCATTAAAACTCCACTTTGATTTCTGAAACCCAGCAACTAAAGAACTCAAAAACCAGTCATGCAAACTTAGAATTTAAGCTCTAAACTATGAATTGAAGCTTACCTTCTTTGATGAACCACTTCCTTAACAACCTCTGAGCTGAAACCCAAGCTTCTCAGCTTCAATTCAGACCTTAAACATCAAAACATTAAACACCTTTAATTCTCAGCCAAAATTCAGAACTCTAGTGCTCAAGAATGAAATTCAATTCTTACCTTGATCCATGTTGAGTGTTCCCTGGTTAGAACTAAGCTAATCCCTCACAAATTCAGCACAAAACACAGAATTCCAGCCGATTCACCTTAGGTTTCTATAGCCTTCTTAAGAGAGAAAATAGAAGACATGGGTCGGTTTGGGTCTTTTGTTCTACTACTTTCTGATTACTTAGTCTAATTTTAGCTAATTAGATCAATCTCGAGGCTCGGGGTACCAAAAACGTCCCCGAGGGAAAAATGGTAAAATTCCCCAATATTCCCGCCCAGGCTTCCTAGCCTAAAATATATCTCCATATATTTATTTCCATAACCCGATAACCCAGATAATCATCTCATACCCGAATTACCCCTTGACTTGCCCCAAGTGAAACATTAAAGCCTCGTTGTGACTTTCCCGCTAACTAGCTCCCTAGGATCGCCTCGAGTTGCACGCTGCAGATCTACCCACATAATAATGTGGTTCTCACAAATATCACGTACAACCACATTTATATTCATATCGCCATACAAACATGTTTATCAAATAATCTCACGTAAATTTAATAATTTTCACACATAAACCAATTACGCCATCCCAGCACACTAATAAAGGCCCTTAAGCCATATTAGTGATTTTGGGTCGTTACAATCACCATCGACGAAATATTAATAAAATAATCAAAACATATCAAATATAATAATACAGGTAAACCATAAATGTTAGAAAATGAATATAAGAGTAAATATATATTTATATATAGTAATAATACTTTAACATGATTCACGTGAATACATCAATACCAAACAAAATTTACATGTGTGAATATATATATGAAAGAGAATAAAGCCAATCAGAATCTGTACAATGTAATTTTTTACCTTCATTCCCTTTTTTACATCCTCAATACTAGCAACCTGTAACATAGACAAAAATTAAGTCTACATTAAACATTAATAACAAAAATGATTTGCAAGAGAACACAAAACAATAGCACCACCAACACAAAATATAGAACATCAAACATCAATATCTTATTCAAATTTCATGCCTAAGATCAAAGTATCTCCTCACTTCAAAAAAAAAATAAAAAAATGACCCCCTCATCCTCATGGAGTAGGCTCAATCACCTTCATCACTTAAAATATATATATATATATATTACTATACCACAAATTATTTATTTATATTAAATTGAAAACTGAACAAACCTGAGTGAAGATAGGAGTGGAGATCTTCGACAAGTTGGCGACGACATTAGAGAACTTATTGCTTGTCACTTATAGAGAAAGAAGCAAAGACAGGGAGAAACGGAGATGGGAGAGAGATGCACCGGGAGAGAAGGAACCGAAGAGAGGCAAGGGGAGATTGGATGGGAGGGAGAGAGATATCTCTCATTCTTCCTCACTTCAGCACGAGCCTGGTGATGTCGGCGATAGAGAGATGCGAGAGTAAAGGTGAGAAAGAAGAAGAGAGGGAGTCGTGAGAATGAGAGGGGCTGAGTTAGATTTAGGCTTTCTTATTCAAAATTATAACATGCATATATATTATTTAATATAGAAATAGGGTCGGCCAAGGTTGGGTCAAATGGGTTAGGATTTGTTTGGGCCATGGTTGGCCCATTCATATGCGGGTTGTAGTTAAAATGACCCAATCAAATTCAGGCTGCTCAAATTTGGCCTCCTCAGCCCATCTTGCGGGTTGGGTTGGCCGGTTTGGTCAGCCCAATGGCATTAATGCCCAGCCCTATTTCTAGTTACTTGAAAAGATAAACTAAATATTTATATGTTCATTAAAGGAATATAGAAATCAGTGCTAGATAAATACAAAATTTTGACAAGAGATGCCCCAAACAAGTCCAAACAAAGCAATTGAATTAAAAATGGAAGAACCATAGTAATATCATTGAGACTACAGTGAAACAAGTGTAGCAAGAATAATAACACCAACTTTCTCTTAAAAATTAAACCTAGTTTTTTTATATAAACTTAAAACTGTTTGTTTGCCTAAATTAATGATAGTATGCCAAAATCATTATGAATACGAACATAGACATTATTAATACTTTAGTATAAGAAAACAAGTTATATGACTAATTTACAAGCAACATCAAAGAAAAGCAAATTCGAACATTCCATTGATTTCAATTTCTATATTTTAGCCTATATATACTGAAACACTTCTCATTCAATTGATATACTTTAAACACAAATAAAATATTTAGAAACCTAACATCTGTAAGCACACAAACCGATATGTCAAAGAATATTTAACTTAAAGAAAAGTTCAGTAACAACCTTTTTTGTTTGCATTGAAACCGAACTTGAATAGATCTACAAAGAAACAAATTAAAATCAGAAGAAAACAACAAAACAAACCTTGGTGTCGTTCATGGCGTCTGTCGAAGTTGTTATTATCGTAGAAGACAATGGCATCATCGTCGAAGTCATTGCTGCCAATTGTAGAAGCCCATCATCCGTCGTCCTGTAACTAAGCTTCTAAGCAGACGTTCATCGCGATGCAGAGCCTCCCCGCAGTAGCCCATCATCGCGTCGCCGAGCCATCACTACGCCCCTCCGACCTCCCCATCAATCTACCTGGAAAAGTGAGAGTGAGAGTGCTGAGAGGGAGAGGCATAGGGAGATGAAGATAGAAGAGAGAGGGAGAGGGAACAAGAGTGAGAGGATGAGAGAACGTGAGAGGGAAAATGTTAGATTTGGGTTTAAGGGAAATGAATGGGTTTTGGGCAGGGCTTCTTAAGTGCCACTGAGAAAAAATTAGAAAATAATTGAGCCCTAACCCCCAAATTCGAAAAGAATAAGTGAATGGGGACTAATTTAATTATAAATTTTAGGATCCACTTTAAGCGCCCTTAACACTCTTTTAGGACACTCAAATTGTGCTCTTAAAAGTGTCTATTGATTCAAATTTACTTAGATTCTTTTAGAACCAACATTTGTAATTAGGACACTCATTGCACGCCCTAAAATGTATTTTTTTAAGGACTCTCAATGAGAGTCCTAATAAGTACACATATATTTTTAAGGACTCGCATTTAAATGTGTGTCCTAATATGGTGACCTATAAGGTGCATTTTGTAGTAGTTATTTTTCGACCATTTGTCGAGCAATCTCGACGGGCCTAGCCCTTCGAGATAGAGGCAATCTCGATGGGCCAGTTGGAGCCCGCCGTGATGAGCTTCAATCTCGACGAGCTAGGCCTGTCGAGATTGAATATGAGCATTTTTTTTTATTTCCCCCTGTTGTATTTCATTGATTGTATCCTATATTTACTAAAAACTCAAACAATTTACAAAAGATAGACAAATTATAGAGTATATAACTTATACCATTATGCTACATAAATATTAGCCAAAGCTCATAGAAAGTGTATATAAGTTGAGGATTAAATGAAAATAAATTTAACAACTATAGCTAGTAGTTAACCTATAAACTAAGCAATATATTATATTAAAGTCATCTCCATTTTCTATTACAAACTTTATGAAATATTCAAACCCTCTCCATATTATTTAGACAATCTATTTTTTTTTAATCCATTCTCTATCCATCTCAAACTAAAACTACATAAAACAATCCGATAATATTATAGGTTAGTAAATATATATGGTCATACTAACAATCTTTTAAACTAATTAATTGGTTTTAGTAATATAAGTATGTGAAAATCCTACACATAGTTAAAAACAGAAAATGGGTAGAGTTTCTCATATTTCAACATACTATCCACAATTTAATATATTACAACAAAACAATCAAACAATATCACACAATAAATGTAACGACCCGGATTTTTAGGACTCGATAAAGCAAAAATATAAATGATTTCATTTAACAAAATGTCTCAAAAACCCATATAAAAAAAACTTTTTAAAAAGTCGTATGGCCATACTTAACATTTAGTTGCAACATATTATATAAAGAATAGAGTGAGCCTAGTTTAGGAAAATTACACAACATTTCCAAAAATACAAACGGCTTCCCAAAAGGTCGGTGCCCATGTACATTTGTGAGATAGACTCCAGCGCTCACTTCTCTACCTTGCCCTTGCACTTACCTACAACATGAAACAACTAGGTAAGAGAAAACGCTTAGTAAGTTCAACTTTCAAACAAATGCATGTAGAGAATTAGGGTTCCAGATCCATCCGGACCCTACACAATCAATTTCAAGAACGCAAAGCGTCCTGGAAAACTTATGGTCATGCCTGATAACAAATGATAAATTATTCCTATAAACAGATAAAAGCATGAACTCAGAAAATCCCAGAACAAACTGATATATTATATCGCAACTAATTCTTATCAACAAGTATATCTCTGCACTCAGAAAATCCCAAAGCAAGGAGATATATTATATCACAACTATATCTTATCAACAAATATATCCATGCACTTAGAAAATCCTAGAGCAAGTAGATATATCATATCACAATATAATTCAAGACCAACGCTCAATAATTTCCAACAATTCATGCGTAACGCACCCTCCAACATAATTGTTAATCTGTAAGAGAGAACCGAGTCTCAACACTAAGATCTAGCCAATAAATATCTCCATCAAGGATAACTATCGCGTTACCTAGGACATCACTACTTATCCAAGAGTGAAATCGAATTTACACGCTTTTATAGAGACTTCTATGCTAATCAGTGGTGCTGGTGAGCAGTTTCCCATAGGGTGTTAAGCCTCACTCAATCTGGCAACCCCTAGTATCTCTAGGCACTCTTACTGAATGGCCAATATTCATGGCTGCTATCCGGGAATAACTTATCAGAGCACTTGCTCGGGTTCTAACCATTCACTAATTAAGTAAGCATCAGGGCCCCTAGGTCCCATTTATTTTGGCACCCAAAGGTTTAACCAGCTTATCCTCACTTCTTGGCCACTAGTCGCAGTAATGAGCCGGACATAATAAAATCAAGTAGTGCAACGGGGATCAGCCGTCTAGGATATGACGGATATGTACTATTCATATTTTCTAAATCAACACTCACTAGAATAACGTCTCTAAGCAACTTTCAACGATAGTCTATATATGTGCATGTATCCATACACTAACATACAAGACAATAATCGTTTCATGTTGAAGCCATACAATATAAGTTGACTTACTTGGAGTCCTTTAGCACTCGACAGGTTTTCACCCTCCATCATTTAGTCTAGTTACGCTTAGCCAATACTATAGTTATCCATACAGTATACTCGGATTAATTATGGCACTCACTCATAATTCATTTGTATTATTTTGGGCAGTTTGATCATTTTCAAAATCATTTGTAAGGATTAATGATTCTTATTTGGTTTTAAACTCATTTAGGAAATTCATACAAAATATTTTAGACTAAACCCTAAGTCTAGGGGAGACCTATCCTATGGTCTCGATACCTAGGCTCGGGTATCACTATAGTATTTTCCCACAATCCGCTAAAACTCTTATTCTTTCAAGGTATCGTTATTAACCCGCACTTTCAACAAGTCGGTTAAAATATGTATTATTTAGCTGATATTATATCCAGAAAATACTAATAAATTCCTTAATTATCTGTAAAGAAAATAAACTCTTAATTTATCGTTAATTTTTCTTAAGGTTTTAATCTCTAAAATTTTTTTTAAGAAAATTGCCTAATTTGTCTTAATTAGGAAAACCGTTAAAAATTTCCCATCTTGACTAGTTAATTTTTCCAAAATCAATCAATCAATTTTACTTACTAGAAAAATAATTTACTTAATTATTTTATCAAAATATAGGGTTTTAAACCCTCTTTTAATTTATTAGCTATTAATAAATTAAATCTCTTATTTTTAAAAAGAATAAAAACAATTCACACTAAACTCAAAGTGGTAATTTTAGTGAAAATATGTTTTCAAGACTTACCAAGTTTATATCTTGAAATAAGCAAAATTTTACTTTTTACGTTATGTTCCAAAATCTCATTTTTACACTAAGTGTGAAAAGTCTATTTTTCACATTTTTAACTACATACTTCATTAGTTCATAACTTGAAATTTACTTACCCAATTGTTAACAAAATTTTCCAATTCCATTTTTGGTATGCCATTTAGGTCTTTGTAAAGTCTTAGGTCAAAATCAGCATTTTTTACTGGTGAAATCATTTTCCAACAATGAGGTAAAAATGACCTTATTTTCAAGTCCTTATTTTTTCCAAACTTTGACAGTTATTAACTTTCAAACCATTCAATATTTCCCTACCAAATTATACAGTGGAATACTAAGTTATGCCAGCAATATGTCCACAGAATTTTAGAAAACACTGGGTTCATTTTCCCTATACAGTGGCTGTCCAAACTTGGTTCTGAAATAAGAATACTAAAAAAATAGTTTTTTTTACCTAAACTTTGAGATAGCATAACTTACTCATTTCTAAATATTTTTGAGTGTTTCAAAAGCTCAGTCTTAAGTACTCAATCTCAAAAACATCACAGTATAATTAAATTTTAGAAAATCAATATACAGTGGATGCTAGAACCCTTGGAAGTCACAGCTCAAAACATGTATTTTGTTTTAAGGTTTCCTACAAAACCCTTGGGGGTTTTGGTTCCTATTTTCAAAAATCAATACACAAGCATCATAAAAATTATAAAACAACTACCATAACCTTATTACATCACCAATAAGAAACTTTAAGCATTAACTATACAAAATAATGCTTAAAACTAAAAATCATACGATAACAACCATAAAAGTAAACTGTTTACCTCTTTGGTGTTCTTGCTTAATAGGTGTGGATCTTCCTACTAGCTTTGGCTCCGTCAAAACCTTTTAAAAACCCTAACCAACTTCCCCCAAGAACATAGATAATTATCTATTTGAAACTCTATTATTAAAACTTTACAAAAGTCTAGATTAATAAAATTTTACCTTAGGGAAAACCCTTCCAAGTCCAAGACTTAGCTTCCAAGTCTCCTTGTTGTTCTTGGGGTTGAAAATGGAGAGAAAACTTGAGAGATTCTTCAAAAATCAGATGAGAGTGATTGAGAGAGTGTGGGGGTCGGTTTTGGGGGTTAGAATGGCTCACACAACTCTTGAAAATATCCCAAAACCACTTTAGTGTTTCAGTACCCACTTGCCCACTTGACATTATCCCTAATTTTTTTTTACTCTTATTAATTTTTAAATCAAAAAACTTAACATTAAATAATTAAAATAAATAGCTCACACATTTAATTTAATTAATCAAACTATAAAATTTAACCTAAGGTCCGTTCATAGAATAAAATTTCCCATTTTGGTAAAATTAGGCATTTAACACAAAATGCCCTAAAATTTCAATTGTTCCTTAGGTTTATTATTTTTGACCAAACTTTAATTTTTAATAATTTATTTTATGCCCAAAATATATTTTCCATATTTTTTCATTTTATTTTCCGATAATTTCACCTGAGGTTTTTGTGTTGGTCTAGGACCGAAAGTCTTATTTTGACTTTTAAATCACAAAATTCATAATTTGGATAGCAATAGCTCATGGAATAATTTCCAAACAAATATAATATTATTTAAAATAATATTCTTAACTCGGGGACAAAAATCCCGACCCGAGCCATTTTAAGGTACCCGAAAGTACAACACGTTACAATAAATTTCATCCTTATTTCTCCACACACAGTCCCACAAGTCTCAATTCTTATCTACAATTTATTAAACTTTCTCATAATTAATATAAAACTATCTAGTAAAATTTGTGATAGCATATCTTTCTATCAACAACTGTTAACGCCGTCTAAATTCACCTACAATTATAACAATAATTTTTTAAAACATTAACTAGACAATCAACACAAAAAAGTGATTAAAAATTATATCTCAACAACTAATAAACTAAGAAAATAGAAACTTTTAAAATAAAAATTACACTAAAACAACCAAATTAAGTATAGTTTTATACAAGAAAAAGTTTAATCAACACATTACACAATTTGCACTATTGAAAAAAATTAAATCTATTATTTATGTAATTTTCGACAAAAAATAATAATAAATAGAAAAATGGTCAAAACAATTTCTACATTAATCTAAAATGTTTCAATTATTGTTTTCTAATATCACCTAATATATTTAACTTAAGAATATAAAAAAATACAATATAAATTTAATATAACCAATTTTCGGCAAAAAATATAAAATAAATTGAAATGTTACCCAAAAAATCTCGAAAGAAACTTTCCAATAACATATAATTTCAAACTAAAAAAATTATAAATTAGGGCAAAAACTTTAAAATTACTTACCAATAGCATATTCCCAAAGCTCATCTTGATGTTTGATGAAGATAATGATGAAATAGAGCTAAAAACATACATGCATGCATGATCAGCCATTAAATATACTTAATTACAGTACAAATAAAGAATTTAAACTAACAAAATGACACAAGTAAGGTAGTTGCACAATATTTAGCCAAAAGAACAACATAGGTGTGACCATACCTGTTGTAGACTCTAAGATATTTTGGCTTTAGTTCTAGCTCCTCAAACACTTGTTCAAGCTTTCCACGTTCACATTTACACTCCAAAATACCCCACAATCAGATTTACACTATCCAACAAGTTGAAAACTTAAAGAAACAAAACTAACTAAAAATAACAAACTAACAAAACAATAGTTTAGAAGATTACCTCTTTAGTTTCTTCTTCTAGCTTCTAAAAACAACAAAGGAATTTGGTGGCTTTTTAGAGGAGAGTAAAGATGAGAAAATGAGAGATATTTATGTGAATTTTTGTGAAAACATTCAGAGAAGAACCATGGAGGGGTTCGACCAAAGTAGAGAGAAGGAGGAGACATGAAATGTTGAGAGAGAAAATTTTCAAGACGATAAATCTTGATGCCCAAGTTTGGAAATGATATACTATGATTGAAAAAGATGCAAAAGACCCTTTTACCGTTAACTTGGCTGACCATTTAATCTTAGAAAACCCCTAATTATTTTCTTAATTATGCACTTAATTAACTACTTAAACTACACCTAATAATTTACCGCCAAAATAAGTACCAAGTGGTAATTTTTTGCTTATCTCACCAAATTGAAGTCTTAACCTAGGGTAGTTAAATTAAATGTGTCTCATAATTTAATTTAAGTTGTCATACTCCTATGTTTATAAATCATGAAATTTAATCAACTAAAATTCCATTTTTGACTAAATAACAATTTTTCACAAAAATGCATTTTAAAAGCTTTTTCACACAAAAATTACACTTTTTAGACCTTATAATAAAACCAATTAATAATTTTATGTCCATTAATATTTTACCATAATTATACATCTCCATGAATATTTTATTAGTTAATTTACCCAGTTAGGGTGTCAATTTCGGTCCAAGACTGATATTCTCAGTTTGTAACAAAACCGCACATTTCACAGTTTGGCTAACATTAACAACAAGAAAGTTTCTTCTCAAGAATAAATTAGTAATCAAAATAATATTCATAGATATCTCACCACTCCATTATAGATACTAGAAGTTACCCAAAATGCGGGGCCTTAAAATACGTACAATTTATAGAAGTTCTGTAACGTCTCAAATTTGCTAATAAGGCTTAGTGACTCGATTAGTGTGCCGAGAAAGCATAAATGGATTAATATGTGAATTTCATTAAATAAATGTGTGATTATGTGGCATATATGAGTTATATTGTGAGATGAACACCTATGGCTTTTTGTGTGTATTAAATATGCATGTGGGCATGTTTTCGTTAATAATGGCATTTTTGTAATTTTGACCCGTGGAGGGTATAATTGTAATTATATGTGTGATGTGATTGAGACCACATCATTAAGTGGATATATTAGCGATATTTGACACGAGTCGATCCTAGTGAGAGAGTTAGCGGTAAAGTCACAACGAGGTTACATACCCGGCTCGGGGTAAGCCTAGGGGTAATTTAGTAATCTAGTACATTGTCGAGGTTTATCAGGTAATGGGAAATTATTTGGTGATTATTTGGGTATGTCAGGGTTAATTGGGAATTTATAGTGTTATTTGAGGTTTAGTGGGAAGTAATGAAAAAATGATCGAATTGCCCTTGGACGTTATCTTGAAGGTTAAGAGTGTGTAGGGGCAAATTGGTCATTTGACCACATAATTGGAGTAAGAGGCAACCCTTTGCTGAGGGTTTATTCATTCACGTATAAACCTAGCCCTCTCTCTCTCCCTCTAAGTTTTCTCTCAGCATAGGCTAAGCATCTCAAGGTAGAGAGTGTGGAATTCTTAAAGCTTTCCATCTAGTGGTGATTTGAGTTAGAGTTGTGGTTGTGGTTGAGGACTGAAGGTAGCTAGGAGTACCAGCAGCTAAGGGGATTCAAATTTTGGTGAGGGATTCAGAGGTATAAGTCCTCTTCTTGTTATTTTCTTTAATGTTGTTGATGGGTTTGAGATTTTAGGACCATAAGTTGTATTTGATGTGTTTTAGAGATATGGATTGTTACGTATTGTGTATCCAAATTGTTGGAATAGTTTAGGTGGTCAATTTGGGGTGGCAATCGAGTTTAAAGGGGTCCGAAGAGATTTGATTTATGAAAAAACTAACTTTTTTGGGTTCGCTGGTTGCGCTGCTGATTTGTTCATGGAGCGTTGCGACCTGCATAAACTCAGGGGCTATGGGTGGTTTTCTGAATCGCCTTACCGCCGCAACGCTGGGTTGGCTGTGCCGCGGAGCGTGTCTAGGGAAATAAGGATCAAGGCTCTCTAAATTTTAGAGCGACGTAGTGCTTATGAAGGGCGTCATGCCTCAAATTGGGATTTTTGTCCAGATAGGGTTTTTAAGCACAAGAACTCAAACCTAAAGGCTCGCGAATGATTCTACTACCCAATTTAGTAGAATTCGAGGTCTGAAAGGCTAGGAACTATTCTTAAAGCTTTTAATTAGTTTGGTTCTTAATGATTACTCGTTATTATGTTGTGACTAGGTTATACCGTTAGGGCTTGGGAGTAAGGATCGCGCTCGGGATCACCATACACTATCTGTTCAGGACTTGAGTTAAGAAAATTGCACCCTGGTTGTAATTAGGGCTCGGGCTCCTATTAATGAATATGACTAGTTAATCACTCTTAGTTACACGTTTAAATCCAAATGACTTGATTTGCATGTCCAACACTATTTAAAATACACAGTGTAATTGTCTTCGCTATCCAGCGCATTACAAGTTCTGTCCCCAAACTTAAAATAAATGGGTATATAACTCTTTCACTTTGGCCTTTGTCTCCCAAATTGCCTCCTCAATATTGTGGTTACACCTCTGAACTTTTTCCAATGACACTGATTTGTTCCTCAACACTTTGTCTTTCCAATCCAGAATGGCCACCGACATTTCTTCGTAATGTTGTTGAGGATCAACACTTATCTTCTTGTAATTGAACACATGCATGAGGTCATTCATGTATTTTCTCAGCAGTGATAGGTGAAACACATCATGAACATGAGACAACGCTGGCAAAAGGGGTTAACCGATAAGCCACTTCCCCAACTCTTTCCAGAATCGCAAACTGTCCTATAAACCTCACACTCAACTTTCCCTTCTTCCCGAATTGTATAACTCTTCTAAAGGGAGTTATCTTTAATAGCACCTTGTCGCCAACCTTGAACACTAGGGGTCTCCTTCATTAGTCAGCATATTTGCGTTATCATTTTGCTGAGGTTTGAAATCGTTGCCTAATTCACCGAATATCCTCAGTGCATTGATCGACCTCATATAACCCAAAGAACATTCTCTCATCGGCATCATGCCAATTAATGGGTGAACATCACTTCCTCCAGTACATAGCTTCATATGGAGCCATCTTCATAGAATTAAGATATTTTTTGTTGTAACCAAACCTAATTAATGGAAACTTTTCATTCCACAACCCTTGAAAATCAAGAACACAAGCTCTCAACATATCTTCTAGGGTCTTAATTGTCTGTTCACTCTGACCATCTATTTGAGGATGGAAGGCATTGATAAATTTTAGTGTAGTTCTAAGTCTGGTCTGAATCCTTTCCTAGAATGCCGAAACAAAGAGCACGTCACGATCAAATATGATTGAGATGGGTACTCTGTGAAGTCTTATCACCTCTGCTATTTGGAAATCTCCCAACTTGTGCACTGCATAAGTTATCTTCATGGGAAGAAAATGAGCGGACATAGTCAGTATATTTATAATAACCCATATTGTATTCTCTCCTTTAGGGGTAGTCGGTAGACCTGTGACGAAGTCCATTGTAATCATTTCTCATTTCCAGTCTATGATCTCCAACGGTTGTAATAATCCAACTAGCCACTAATGTTCTGCCTTCAATTCCTGGAGTTAAGCAGCGAGCCACATACTCCACCACTTTCTTCTTCATTTCTGGCCACCACAAATACTTCTTCAAGTGCTCATACATTTCAGTAGTACCCAGGTGCATGAAATAAGGGGCGTTATGAGCCTCATAGAAAATCTGTCTCTTGATCTTGTCATCGTCTAGAACGCATATTCTACACTTAAACCGCAACACCCCATCATATGAGATATAATATTCCAGCCTCTGATCTTTCTTTACCTCATGCACTAGTCTCTGTTGTCATGGGTTACCAAGTTGTCCTCCCCAAATAACCTCCATAATGGTTGGATGTACAAAGAGATTTGCTAATTCGCCAATCACTATCTTTTAATCCAAACTAGAGATGTAATACTATAATTCCTCTGATATTTCTCGTACTAACAACAAACTGACCATCAGTTGTCGACTCAAGGCGGACGCCAAGTTACTTGCATTTCTCAGGTAGTATAGGATGTCGCAGTCGTATTTGTTAAACAACTCCAGCCATCAACGCTGCCTCATATTTAATTCCTTCTTAGTGAGGAAATATTTAAGGCTCTTATGATCAGTGTAGACATCACAACAAATTCCGTATAAATAGTGCCTCCAGATTTTGAGTGCAAACACCACCGCTGCTAACTCGAAGTCGTGCGTAGGGTAATTCTTCAATTGTTGGGAGGCATATAATATGACTTTTCCATGGTGCATTAATACTGCACCCAAACCTTGCCCTGATGCATGGCTGTAGATGGCATATCCCTATGTGCTGTAACGACCCATAAATACTAACGCTAGTTTTGCATAATAAAAGTCATTCATAACATTTAAAAAGTATAAAAAATTAGGATAAAAAAAACTTTTACTATAATGTGTGCACACACTAAAAATATTTACATGAAGGCTTAAAAAGTATTGTGATAAACCCAACATACAGGCTAACCATGTGGCAACATCTGGGTTGGGATATCAATGATGATATACCACCATACATAAGCGTCGCCTCGAAGATAAAAGCTGACTAACCTTACCCAAACTTTGGCAGGAATATGAGTTATGCTAAGAATGTGAACTATGCCATGGGTCCAGGGCGACATGTTTGACCGGTCTTGGTCTGCCCCATTCTATGGAAGCTAATCGTTTGGTCTAGTGTATATACTATAAGTGGTTATGCAACCTTAGGCTGCATAACCTCTAGTTGCCCCACCATCTCAACCTACAATTTATAGAAATCAAGTGAGTAACAAGGAAGCAATCCAACTAATAATTTTTTTAAAGAATACTTACATTGAGTGCTGGTCTACGTTGCAGAATGTACATGTGGGTTTGTCTATAGGACTGGCTCAACTCGAGCTCCGATACCACTTTTTAACAACTCGAAAATACTAACACTAGTTCTGTAGAATAAAAGTCATTCATAAAATTTTAAAGGTCTCAAAAATACTAACTAGTGTAATGTGTGCACACACTAAAAATATTTACATGAAGGCTTAAAAAGTATTGTGATAAACCCAACATAGTTTAAACAAAATCAAAAGACTCGTCTTAAAATTGTAGACTCCCATACGCCATGCCACCTGTACACTTTCACAGGTAAACTTCGGCTCTCACTACGTCAACTTTTCCTTTCCCTTACCTACAACATGAGTAACTAGGTAAGTGATAATGCTTAGTAAGTCAATTTAATAGAACAGAGTAAAAACAAACAACACGAACCAATGACCTAGGCATTATCCTCACAATACATACTTACATAACTTAGGGTTCTAGATAAATCTGAACCCTAACCAAAAAATTTCAAGAATGCGTAAGCATCCTAGCGACGTTGCCTCCCCATCATCATATACTGAACACCAAACCCTGCAAACAATCCAGAAAAAATCAGAAGCAGGAAATAACGTGCAATAACATAATTGACCCCATAAGCCAATTTGGGAGTTTCCAAGTATCCCTAAGCTTCACAGCTCAAATAATAGTGGAGACTCAAGTCTTAACATTGATATCTAATGCGAAAATCCCTCTCGAGGGTAACCATCAGTTACATAGGGCATTTATACTAATTTCAAACAAACAACGAGGTTTGGTGGAGCCACATTGGCTCATTGAGACCTCTAGGTTTACTCGGTATACTTACCTTCTTGGGAGAATGTCATGGTAGCTAACCGGACCAAATAATAATGTTACACATTAGAGTATAAGCACCCCTAGGATCATGTAGACTCCTAAGTTTATCAGACATACTTATCTCTTGGCACATTTTATGGTAGTGAACTTAATTAAAACAACACAACATAATAGAGCATAAGCACTCTATATCATGCAGACTCCTAATTTTATCCGGTGTACTTATGTCAAGGGTCTCAGGCATCACCTAGACAACCCATATACAAAATCTCATGTGGAGCGTAAGCACCCCTAGATACTGTCTCCAAATGAGCTCCTGTCTATAACTATCGTATAAGCCCTACTTCTAGCAAGCAATACACCTCTCAACTCAAGTGACCGACACATAAATCATAAACTTACTTACCAACTGTCCTTAGTTGTGCACAGGAGACCTTCCCTCGAAAAATCTCGCTTCATTATCCGACACTATATATAGTGTACTCGGATTAATCATTGCATTATAATAGATTACAATCTACTTGGGCATTAAGGTCATAACAACATACCAACCAATGGTATTATCTTCCTCACACGTTTTAAACCATAACGACATTTCAAATTTTTAGGAAAAATTCCCTCTTAGGTCTATTTTTTCGAAAGTCAGTTTCAAACCAAATTTCTCGCTCCGTTCTCACTATTGAACTTAGCTAGTAAAAAATCGCTATTTAATTCATGTCTTGGAAAATTAGGGTTTCAGACCCTTTTCTTTTCTTAAACAAAACAACTTAATTAATAAAAATAATCTTCTCTAGTGTCAAATTAATTTTAATAATCATGTTAGTGTGTCAAAACAAATTTTACAATTACTATGATTAAATTATCATTCTCTTAGCCAAAAACTTTAATGAACATCCCATCTTTTTTTCCTTAAGTGTAAACTTTGAAACTTTAGTTTCTAAGTAGTATAGATTTAGAAATTTATATTTTGAAAACTACAGCCTCAAAAATTTTCTAACTTTATAGAACTAAACTTGGCTATCCCAATAAGTTCCTTGCCAAATTTTATACAAAAATAACCTTTTTTTCTTAGTGAAATCTATTTCCAAAAGTTTCATTTCAAAGTTGTCTAGAAATAGGTCAATCATTTTAGTAAACTTTGGGAATTCAAAAAATTCATTTGGTTGATGAATTGGGTCTGCAACTTCTCAGACCCATACTAAGACATGTAAATATTACCCATACCAAAACTTAGGTCATTTGGGCCAATTTTACTTGGTGAAATGGTTTCCCAAAATTAATTATTTAGAAGCTATTTTGCACTTCTAGGAAATTTTGTCAAACATTTCAAATTCACAAATCTCATCTTTTTTAACCATTTTCTTTGAAACTTTACTAGTTAATATACAAATATCAAAATAGCGTTCACTCCAAAAACCTTTTCTTGGTCAATTCAAAGCCTTATCTTGGTCATTGTCCAAAGTTGGTTGTTTACCCAGTTTTTGGAAAGCCATTTCAAAGATTACACATAAATTTTGCAAAATCATTATCTTGGTCAATTCAAAGAATTTTTGATGTTTTTACACACTATGGATATCTACACAACCTAAATTACAACATGGAATGAAGAGTATCCAGAATCAAAATCACACATAATTTGTTTGACCCATTGTAAGTCAAGTCCTAAACATTTTCTTACAAAATCAAGATTTCACCTATGGAATGTTGGATTCAACCACTAACAAACATCTAAGCCCTCATGCATATATAATAATCCATCAATTAAACATCATCACAGTTCCAATAATTAATTAAAGTACATCAAACAATTAGAACATAGAAGTTTCAACAAAAACACATACGAGGTGACTAATTACCTCTTGGTGACCTTAGTTTAGACTTTGGTGACTTCTAACACCTTGAACTCCTTGCCCAACCATTAGTCTACATATATTCACTTTCCAAAAGACCTAAAACAAGTTTACAGAATCATATATACTCAACTATGTGCATCAACCAACTAAGCACAAAACTTTAACAAAGGTATTCTAGCTTTTACCTTTATGGAGTTAACTTGATATGTAGATTGATACGAACCACACCAACGATTGTGGTGAAACCCGACACCAAATATGGCAGCCACCAAGAACACATGAATCTGGAATGGTAAACCGCGACCCTATGCTTAGCAAAGCATGAACCTTGGTATAGTGAAAGACGCCACAAACGGGGATGGAATATCCGTTTGATAAGTAAGGTTGAACGCCACAAGGAAACCCCTTGATAAGTTCGAAAAGTCTCTTCAAGAACTCAAGAAGAAAACCTCACAATATTTTCATTAACCAAAATAATCTGCCATGCCAAACGTGTACAAGGCCTAATATAGCCGAAAATTACATCAAAGACAAGCCCCTTTGTCTTCCTAATGAAAACCCTAACAAGCTCAAAAATTACATCAAAGACAAGCCCTTTTGTCTTCCTAATGAAAACCCTAAAAAGCACAAATAGAAAGACTCTTGGGCTCTCACAAGTCAAATGTTTGACTTTCACAAAAACAAAGACTAAATAAAAATGTGATTAAGTGAATGATTAAAATAAAAATACAAGATGCCAAAATCCAATAAGACTCATTACAAGAAGCTAAATATTGATCAAGCTCCTAAACTGAGTCTACTTTGATGAGTAGTACAAGTCTTTGTTCTCCTTCAGTGTTGACCACGGTCTCCTCCTGTTTTAGGACTCTGTGGACTAGGTTGTTAAGTTCTTCTTTGAATCTCTTGGCTCGCACCCTCGTCACCGGACCGACTGGAACTTGACTTGAATCTTTAGTCTTGGTTTCCTCACCATTCCCCCCCTCTTGAGAAGGATTTGACCTCAAATCGTCACCTGCATCAAAAGGACTCAAATCAGAAACATTAAAAGTAGCACTAACAGTATACTCACCTGGTAAATCGAGTCGATAGGCATTGTCATTGATCCTTTCTAGCACTTGAGACGGACCATCCCCTCGAGGTTGCAATTTGGAACGTCTTTGTGCTGGGAATCGCTCTTTCCTCATGTGTAACCATACCCAATCACTGGGCTCAAAAACCTACTTGTGACGACCCTTGTTAGCTTGCTTAATGTATTGCTCAGTCCTTCTCTCTATGTTGAGTCGTGCCCTCTCATGGATTTGCTTCACAAATTCTGCCTTCTTCTTTCCATCTAAATTCAAATGCTCAGAAACAGGTAAAGGTGATAAATCCAAAGGAGTTAAAGGATTAAAACCATAAACAATTTCAAATGGTGAAAATTTAGTAGCAAAATCCATGGAACGATTATAAGCAAACTCAACATGTGGTAAACAATCTTCCCAAGTCTTAATATTTTTACTTATGATAGCCCTCAACAAGGTGGATAGAGTTATATTGACTACTTCTGTTTGACCATCGGTTTGAGGATGACAAGTAGTAGAAAACAATAGTTTTGTTCCAAGTTTACCCCACAATGTTTTCCAAAAGTAACTTAAGAATTTAGCATCCCTATCTGATACAATTGTCCTAGGCATACCATGTAATCTCACAATCTCCCTAAAGAATAAATCTGCAACATTAGAAGCATCATCAGTTTTATGTCAAGGGATAAAATGAGCCATCTTAGAAAATCGGTCTACCACCACAAAGATTGAATCCCTCCACGCTTACTTCTAGGTAAACCCAACACAAAATCCATTGAAATAGCAACCCATGGTGAACTAGGAATAGGTAGGGGTGTGTAAAGGCCATTTGGCTGAACCCTCGATTTTGCTTGCCTACCACAAATTCGCTCAACATCTCGTTTCATGTGGGGCCAAAAGAAGTGCTCTTGTAACATAACTACGGTCTTAGAAACTCCAAAATGTCCCATCAACCCTCCCCCATGGGATTCCCGAACTAACAAATCTCTTCAAGAACAATTAGGTACACACAATCTATGCTCCCTAAACAAGAAACCCTCATGCCTATAAAACTTTCCCTCAGCAGATCTTTCACAAACACCATAAATCTCCCCAAAATCATGGTCAACAGGATAAAGTTCCTTAATGTGTTCAAAACCAAGTAACTTAGCATCAAGAGTAGAGATTAAGGCATACCTGCGTGAAAGGGCATCAGCAACCACATTCTCTTTACCTTGTTTATACCGAATGACATAAGGAAATGTCACAATGTACTCAACCCATCGTGCATGTCTCTTGTTGAGCTTGTGTTGTCCTTTCAAATGTTTCAGGGATTCATGATCTATGCGAATCACAAACTCTTTCGGCCACAAATAGTGTTGCCATGTTTCTAAAGCTCGCACCAGTGCATACAACTCTTTGTCATAGGTGGGGTAATTAAGGGCAGCCCCACTTAGCTTTTCGCTAAAGTATGCAAGTGGTCTCCCATCCTGCATAAGAACATCGCCAATACCTATACCAGAAGCATCACATTCAACTTCAAACGTGTTAGAAAAGTTAGGCAAAGCAAGTAAAGGAGCGTGAGTAAGCTTGTGTTTAAGTAGCTGAAATGCCTCCTCTTGTGCTTCACCCCATTTAAATGTTACATTCATTTTTATAACTTCTGTAAGTGGTGCGGCGATGGTGCTAAAATCCTTCACAAACCTCCTGTAAAAGCTAGCAAGTCCATGAAAACTTCTAACACTACCTATAGTGGAGGGGGTCGGCCACTCTTGGATGTCTTTGATCTTCTCTTCAATAACCTCAATACCTGTAGCACTCACAACAAAGCCGAGGAAAACAAGCTTATCAGTGCAGAAAGTACACTTACTGAGGTTAGCATATAAATTATGTTTCCTAAGCACATCCAAAACTGAATGCAAATGTGAAGCATGATCATGCAAACTCTTACTATAAATCAGAATATCATCAAAATACACAACAACAAATTTTCCAATGAAAGCACGCAATACATGATTCATTAATTGCATGAAAGTGCTAGGTGCATTAGTTAATCCAAAAGGCATGACTAACCACTCATACAATCCATGTTTAGTTTTAAATGCAGTTTTCCATTCATCTCCTTCTTTCATTCGTATTTGATGATACCCACTCTTAAGATCAATCTTGGAAAACATACAAGAACCATGCAACTCATCTAACATATCATCTAAACGAGGGATAGGATGTCGATATTTTACCGTTATGTTGTTGATGGCTCGACAGTCAACGCACATCCTCCATGTTCCATCCTTCTTAGGAACAAGAATCACTGGAACAGCACAAGGGCTCATGCTTTCTCTCACATGCCCTTTCTCCATCAATTCTTCAACTTGCCTTTGTAGTTCCTTAGTTTCGTCAGGATTACTTCTATATGCTGGTCGGTTTGGGATTGAAGCACCTGGAACAAAATCAATTTGATGTTTTATCCCTCGAATAGGTGGTAAACCATGTGGTACCTCCTCAGGAAACACATCCTCGAACTCCTGCAAAATAGAAACAACAACACTAGGCAGCAAAGAATCAAGTTGGTTAGTGTTTAAAAGAGCCTCCTTGTACATGAGTAAAATCATTGGCTATTTTGTAAGCAATGCTCGCTTAACCTCACTTTTTTTTGCATAAAAATTATTTTGTTTTCTCTCTAATTTTCCCTCATTGATAGAACTCTTCTCTTTCTTTTCTCTCTCACTTGATTCGACCCTTTTCTCTCTTTTTTCTCACTCTCATTCATCTTTTCACTCACCTTCTTTTGCTCACTCAATTTTTTTTTATCACTCAATTTTTGCAACCTCACTTGGTCTTCATATACTTGCTTTGGCGTCAATGGAGCTAGTGTGATTGTTCGTTGACAGAACGTGAATGAGTACTTGTTGGTGAAACCATCATGCTGCACTCGCCGATCAAATTGCCAAGGCCTTCCTAGAAGGAGGTGTCCAGCTTGCATTGGAACCACATCGCACAATACCTCATCCTCATATTTGCCAATTTGAAATGATACCAGAACCTGTTTTGTAACCCTCACTTCACCACTATCATTCAACCACTGCAACTTGTATGGACGAGGATGTTTAAGTGTTGGGAGCCCTAGCTTTTCAACCATGGAAGAACTAGCAACGTTAGTGCTACTACCACCATCAATAATAACACTGCATACCTTGTCTTTCACATGACAACGAGTGTGAAAGATGTTCTCCCGCTGCACCTCTTCTTCCTTTTCTTTTGCATGCAAATTTAAGGCTCGTCGTGTGACTAGTGCAAGCATCTCACCAGATTCTGCCCCAAACTCCTCACCACCCATAGAAGTGTCCTCCAATGGTGGCATGTCATCAAGATCATCTTCTTCTTCGGAATCTATCTCCCCATTATCCCGAATTACCATAACTCGCTTGTTTGGGCATTGGCTAGCTATGTGACCTCTCCCCTGACATTTGAAACACTTAATCTCACTAGAACGGGATGAAGTAGGGGCTGTTATACCTTGAGAGGCTGTGGTTGCGGTGGCTTGTTTTGGCTTGGTTTTAGGCTTGGGCGTGAAAGGGTTTTCTTCCTTCTTTGGATAGTTCGACCGCCAAGGTGTTGCACTTGAATTTTGTGGGATTTGTCTCGGATTTGAACTTGTACTACCCCTCTTGAGTTGCCTCTCAACTTTAATTGCCATATGCACCAGATCTTCAAATTCCACATAATGGTGTAGCTCAATCGGATTAGCAATCTCTCGGTTCAACCCATTCAAAAACCTTGCCATTGTCGCCTCCCGATCCTCTTCCACATTGGCTCTAATCATAGCCATCTCCATCTCTTTGTAATACTCATCAACACTCTTGGAACCTTGACGAAGACCCTGCAACTTAAGGTATAGATCCTGATAGTAATGAGCTGGTTCAAAACGTCGCCTCATCACCCTCTTCATACCATCCCAAGTCTCAATAGGACGATCTCCATTTCGCCTCCTGTTGATGCACAACTGATCCCACCAAACAACAGCATAATCAGTAAACTCAATTGCAGCAAGTTATAACTTCTTCACTTCAGAGTAGTTGTAACAATCAAAAACCAACTCCATCTTTTTTTCCCACTCAAGGTATGCTTCAGGATCACTCTTCCCCTGAAATGCAGGAATTCTCATCTTGATATTTCCTAAATAATTATCTACCTGGTTCCTAGCTTCTCTATCCCGACCATACCTCCTATGGTTACCCTCTGACATCCTATCATACTCTTCCTCTAAATCTCCCCCTTCAAACTCTCTTCCACCCTCAACATCCCGTTGTTGCACCCTATTCCTCTGAGCCCTCCATTGCATTCCCTTTTCTACCCTATCCAACCTCTCATGTACTTGTTCACATTCTGCCCTCATCATCCTTCGCATCTCCCCAATTAATGCTTGCATTTGTAGATTCGGAACCTCAGGTGGCGGAATATCATTGCTTGTATTTTTCTCTGGATTTTGTGCCATGATGGAAATCTGCAAAATAAGGTTAGAATAATATGGAGAAAATACCTCACCACACTCCCTCACGTGTCTCGCTCGAACAATATTTTTACTCAAATCCCCTCGTGTTTCACTCAATTTCAATGGCTTTTACCCTCAAATAGGCTCACACCTCTGCCTTTTTCCACTCGTATTCTTCTTTAAGTTCTTTCAAAACTAATCCAACGGTAATATGGAGTATTCAAGCAGCAAATCCAATCAAACAAACCAAACGAACACCGACAAAAACTGGTGAAAAATGACGAAAAAATGATGATTTTTGGAACACTTGTGTGGGGTTTTGGCCAAAAGGCCTCTAGACCTTAGGGAACAATAATAGAACAAAAAATTTTAAGAGAGGTTTCCAGAATTGGTGGAACTACAACGATTTGAAAACAATACAACTCAGATTGCACAAAAGAACAAGAGTAACTCATGCAAAATTCAGATATTTCACAACAAGAACAAGAGAACTCAATCCCAATTTCGGATTTCACAATAAGAAAAAGAGAACTCAATCCCAATTTCGGATTTAACAATAAGAACAACAGAACTCAATCCCAATTCGGATTTCACAACAAGAATAAGAGAAACCCAAGGAAAAATTCGGATTTCAAAAGAAAAGCAAGAGAAACTCAATGAAAATTCGGATTTCACAATAAGAACTACAAAAAAAACAATGCAAATTCAGATTCCACAATTAGAACAAGAGAAAACTCAAAGCCCTAATTCACGTTAAGAACCCTAATTCACAAATCCAGAAACAAAAAGAAAACAAATTAGGGGAAATTTCAGAAACCCTAATTCAATTGCACGATTTGAACAATGAAACGAAAAAAGAAAAACAAGGAAAAGGATAGGCCAAACCGTATGAACCTAGGCTCTGGTACCAACTGATACGAACCACACCAACGATTGTGGTGAAACCCGACACCAAATATGGCAGCCACCAAGAACACACAAATCTGGAATGGTAAACCGTGACCCTATGCTTAGCAAAGCACGAACCTTGGTATAGTGAAAGACGCCACAAACGGGGATGGAATATTCGTTTGATTAGTCAGGTTGAACGCCACAAGGAAACCCCTTGATAAGTTCGAAAAGTCTCTTCAAGAACTCAAGAAGAAAACCTCACAATATTTTCATTAACCAAAATAATCTGCCATGCTAAACGTTTACAAGGCCTAATATAGCCGAAAATTACATCACAGACAAGCCCCTTTGTCTTCCTAATGAAAACTCTAACAAGCTCGAAAATTACATCAAAGACAAGCCCCTTTGTCTTCCTAATGAAAACCCTAACAAGCACAAATAGAAAGACTCTTGGACTCTCACAAGTCAAATGTTTGACTTTCAAAAAAACAAAGACTAAATAAAAAATGTGATTAAGTGACTGATTAAAATAAAAATACAAGATGCCAAAATCCAATAAGACTCATTACAAGAAGCTAAATATTGATCAAGCTCCTAAACTGAGTCTACTTTGATGAGTAGTACAAGTCTTTGTTCTCCTTCAGTGTTGACCACGGTCTCATCCTGTTTTAGGACTCTGTGGACTAGATTGTTAAGTTCTTCTTTGAATCTCTCGGCTCGCGCCCTCGTCACCGGACCAACTGGAACTTGACTTGAATCTTTAGTCTTGGTGTCCTCATCATAGATTATGTAGCTTCAAACTAGCACCTAATGTAATGTCCTCCAAATCCAAGACCATTAAATTGTGTAATTTAAATAGTGCTTTAACTTGCTAAACTAGTCATTTTAACTTAAACTGTGTAATTAAAACTAATCACAGGCTTAGGTACTAAAAATTTCAGTCAAAAGTCAACCATTTAATTAAATGAGTTTGAATTCAAAACATGGGACCCTAACATAGTTTAAAATAATTACAAACACGAAAATGTATACAAAATTCAACCTAGGCATCAAAATTAGGGTCCAACCCTAGTTCTAACTGATAACATCGTTCGTGGTGGACGAGCAAGGCGCATATGTACACTCTGCATTTGAAGCTCTCCAACTCATGACTGATCCAGGTTTTCCTTTCCATTACCTGCACCAATTAGCACCTGTGAGCCGAGGCTCAGCAATAAAACATAATCATGCTTATAAGAAGTACATAATCAGATCACAGATTCTTAATTAGCATGCCTAGCAGTAATAACCCTACTCATGCTTGCAATCAATCTAGATAAGTTACTATATAGTCACTCTAAGGCCTATTTCCCAATTTCTCATATAACCAGCCTTAGAGCTAGCCAAGTAGGTCTGATGCTTAACTTTCCAAACGACCCTAGGGGTGCTTAAGCGTATATCTTGCTTTCGGGTTGGCTTAACCCTATCACCCAGTGTTTAGCATGCTATTGCCACCCTCGACACCTAAACCGATCCTTACAACCCTCGACTTATAAGCCAAGTCCCTAAACCTTCGACAGATAAGTCTAGTATTTTAACTCTCGACTCATAAGTTGAGTCTTTTAACCTTCGACTGATAAGTTGAGTCCTTCATCTTCAAATGACAAGTCGAGTCTGTAGCCTTCGACTAATAAGTCGAGTCTTTTAACCTTCGACTAGTAGTCAGTCTTTAACCTTTGACTGATAAGTCGAGTCTTTAGAACAAATATGTCTTTGACTATTAAGCCAAGCTCTTCATAAGATAATACAGATGAATCCTCAGCTTATAAGCTAAGCTTCCCAATCATATATATAGACAATTAGTTATTACAAAACATAGGTAAGCACAACGCATTTACCATGTTTAATAAAACATTCTCAACATAGTAATACACTTGTACTATAACTTGGCCAAGCCCTAAACGCAAACCGGGTGCAGTTTTCTTACCTCTAGACCAAGCAGGAGTTAGTTAACCTCGACCTCGAGCACAATTCTATTTCGAACCCTAGCGGTACCCTAGTCACAACCATAATAAATGACATCTATCAATATCAAGCAAATAAAGACCTCCAAAGCGAGTCCTAGTCTCCGGGACCTTGAATTCTACTAAACCGGGTAGAAGAATTATTCTCGAGCCCTTAGGTATGAGTTCCCGTCACTCAAAACCTACAATTCAAAGAACCCATCCTCTCCTTTTTTTGGACACAGGCCGCGGCGCAGCCTAGCACGCGCCGCGACACAATGGTTGTTTAGGCAGCTGCCCAGGCTCCTAGGTTCATGAGGGTTGTGGCATGACCCCCCGAACCCAGTTTTCTCTGAGCCAATTCCTCCAAATCTCACCCCAAAATAGTACCAAACCCATAATTCAATCCCAAAACATCATCAGTACATCCTAGGCAGAAAAACCCAACCTACAAACAGATCAAAAACTCACCAAAACCATAAAATTGAATCAAGCTTAAGAAACTTTAAAAATAACAAATTCTCAGAGGTTTAGGAGATCGAATTACCGATGATAACTCCGTTTCCAGCTGAATTTCTAGGCTATCAAGCTTCTAATCATCCCTAGAATCGTTATGACTCTAACCTTGCTTGAATCTGAGCACTAAAACTCGAGCTTCCTATGAAAACGCTAACGAGCATGAATAGTGAACATGAGAGACAGAACGGGAGTGATACTTTAGTGTTTTATGAGTTAATGAACTCAGCCGAACCCTCTCATAAGAACCGCCACAAATGACCAAATGCCCCCACTCAACCTGCATCTCTCTCAACACCCCATAAGGGAAAAAATGTCATTTTTACTCTCTAATCACGCTCTATACCCGAATTTCCTCAATTAATTCCACTAAACCTGGAATATTACTACTCTCGTCCAAAATACAACTAATGCTACAATGAGTCCTGGTGACTCTCCAGATCACCAAAAATATCCCTTGGCTTGCTCCGAGCTAAGTATTTCTCCTCCTTGTGTCTAAACCACTACTTGCTCCCTAGGATCATCTCTTGCCAAATAACTCAAATGTATCCACAAAATAATGTTGTCCCAATCAATATGCACACATGTATATACAAATATGCCCTTAATGGTGAAAATTAAAAAAATACCCTTATGATAAGAAATAGGCACACATGCATTCTTAATACACCTAAACATGCAAATATAGTCATATTATAATATAACTCACATAATTCATATAATCATGTATAATAAGCTATATAATAATATAACACATGTAATTCACATTATTGCATCAATATCCAATTAATTCACATAATATTTACATAAATGTTTGAATATTGCCCTCCCGGGACC
This sequence comes from Humulus lupulus, assembly GCF_963169125.1. Classification (NCBI taxonomy): domain Eukaryota; kingdom Viridiplantae; phylum Streptophyta; class Magnoliopsida; order Rosales; family Cannabaceae; genus Humulus; species Humulus lupulus. Next base: position 163,586,170 of record NC_084794.1, on the reverse strand, counting down.
CTAATCAAGGCACTAAGCCTTATTAATAATTTTGGGACGTTACAACTATCCTCTCCTTATAGAAATTTCGCCCTCAAAATTTACCTGGAATGCTCGGGATACTGGTCCTGCATGTCTGACTCTAATTCCCAGGTTGCCTCCTCGGCCTTGTTATTCCTCCATATTACTTTAACCAAAGGTATAGTTTTGTTCCTTAATACTTTGTCATTTCTATCCAGGAGTTGAACTAGTCGCTCCTCATAGGAAAAATCTATTTGTAATTGCATATGCTCATAACTTAATACATAAGTTACATTTGACACATATCTCTGATGCATCAAAATATGGAATGCATTATGAACCTCTAACAATGACAGGGGTAAAGCCAACTTATAGGCTACCTGACCAATCCTTTCGAGGATCTCAAAAGGTCCCATGAACCTAGGGCTCAGCTTGCCCTTCTTTCCAAACCGCTTCACCCCTCTCAATGGTGAAACACAGAGGAAAACATAGTCCCCAGCCCGGACCTCTATATCTCTAGGCTTGAGATCTGCATAGCTCTTCTATCTACTTTGAGAAGTGAGCATCCGAGCTCTAATCTTCTCAATAGCCTCATTGGTCCTTTGAACAACTTCATGTCCCAGATATTCCTTTCACCCATTTCATCCCAATGGATGGGTGATCTAAATCTCCTACCATACAACATCTCATAAGGAGTCACACCAATAGTCAACTGGTAGTTGTTGTTGTAGGAAAACTCAATCAGTGGCAAATATTTAATCCATGACACTTCAAAGTCCAATACACATGCTTGCAGCATGTCCTATAATATCTGTATCGTCCTCTCAGATTGCCCATCTGTTTGAGGATGATAGGCAGTACTGAACTTCAATTGTGTACCCATAGCCTTTTGGAGACTTCCCCAAAACTTGGAAGTAAAAATGGGGTCTCGATTTGACACAACATAACAAGGAGTCCCATGACGGTGCACTATCTCTTTCACATAAAGATCAGGATACTGATCTACTTTAAAATTTGTCCTCACTAGCAAGAAATGGGCTGACTTGGTATACCGATCCATAATTACCCATACCGAGTCATGCTGACCCACTGCCCTGGGTAACCCTAGTACGGCATCCATAGTAATGTCCTCCCATTTCAACTCAGGGATACCCAAAGGCTATAATAGCCCTGCTGGTATCTAGTGTTGTTAGGAACTTAGCCACGTATTCAACTACATCTTTCTTCATCCCATGTGATCAATGTAGTGATTTAAAATCCTGATACATCTTCATGGTGCCTGGACGGAGTGAGTATGGTATATTATGAGATTCATCCAGAATATCTCGTCTGATAAGAGAATCCATCGAAACACAAATCTTCTCAATGTATCTTAGTAAATCCATTTCTGAGACAATGTAATCCCTAGCCACTCCAGCTAGGATGTCCGCTCTGTGCCTCATCAACTAATGGTCATTCATCTACCCTTTTCTAATACTCTCCAAGATAGTATACCATAAGGTGATGTTAGCTAATTGGCCCACCACAACTCTATATCTGCTCTAGTAATCTCCTCTGCCAACTCCTTTGATATTTGCTTACAGCTAAACAGCTATCCCGGACCTTTCTGACTCAAGGCATCAACCACCATGATGGTTTTCTCTGGGTGGTAAAGAATCTTACAATCATAATCTTTCACCAACTCCACTGAACGCCTCTGTCCCATGTTAAGATTCCTCTGGGTAAAGAAATACTTCAAGCTCTTGTGGTTAGTGTATATCTCAAACTTCTCCCCATATAGGTAGTGCCGCCATATCTTCAAGGCAAAGACCACCATTGCTAACCCCATAAAGTAGGGTACCGCTGTTCATAATCCTTCAATTGTCGTGATGCATAGAAAATCACCTTTCCAACCTACATAAGGATACAACCTAACCCTTGTTTCAACGGATCAAAGTAAACCACGAACTTCTCCTGCTCTGAAGGAAGACTTAGAACCAAAGCAGTGATCAATTGCCGCTACAACTCCTGGAAGCTGTTCTCACATCTATCTGACCACACACACTTCATGTTCTTGCGTGTCTGTTCAGTCAGTGGTGTTGAAATCTTTGAAAATCCTTCCACAAAACATTGATAATATCCTATCAATCCAAGGAAACTCATAATCTCTGAAGCACTCCTTGGCCTTCGTCGAATCCACCATAATGAATGTCATCTAAGATAACTAGTACTAACCAGAGTTGCTGCTCGTGCTCTAACTTTGACTGAAAATAAACCAGAATGTCATCAATGAAGACTATCACATATTTGTCCAAATAATCCTTGAATATCCTTTTCATCAGATCCATGAAGGCTGCCGAGGCATTACTTAATTCAAACGACATGACTAAGAACTCATAATGCCCATACCTGGTATGAAATGCCATCTTTGGAATGTCCCCATCTTTGATCCTCAGCTGGTGATAGCTAAATCGAAGATCCATCTTTGAAAATATAGTCTTATCCTTTAACTAACCAAACAAGTCATCCATCCTTGGCAGTGGATATCTATTCTTGATAGTCAGCTTGATTAGCTCTCTTTAATCAATACACATCCTTAGAGAGCCATCTTTCTTCTTCACAAATAAGATTGGCACACCCCAAGGCGAAAAACTAGGCTTGATAAAACCCATGTCTAGTAATTCATGTAACTGAAACTTGAGATCATTTAATTCTACTGGAGCCATCCTATATGGTGCTCTAGATACTGGCTCTGTCCCAGTCCTAATTTAATGACAAATTCTATCTCTGTGTGGGACGGTAACCTTGGTAACCTTTTTGAGAATTCATCCAGAAATTCACAAACTAACCCGGTCTCCTCGGGTCCAACTGGCACAACCCTAGTGGTATCTACCACACTAGCTAGGAATCCAATGAAACCACCTCGCAATAAGTCTATATCTCTCAACGCTGATATCATAGGAACACAAGGTCTGTGCACAGTTCCCACAAATACAAATGAGTTCTTGCCCATAGGTTCAAAGGTTACCATCTTTTTCTTACAATCTATGGTTGCCCCATACTTGGCTAGCCAATCCATACCCAATATCATATCAAAGTCTTCCATGACCAGCTTAATGAGATCTACTAATAGCTCTCTGCTATCCACTTCCACCAGTAATGACCTGACCCATCAACTAGAGACTTCTAGATCCTTAGTAGGCAATGAAGTCCCAAATCCCATCGTATAGTATTCACATGGCCTATAGAACCTATTAAGCACCCTACTAGACACAAAGGAATATGTAGCCCCAAAATCAATTAAAACAGAATAAGGAATGCCAGCACTAGAAAGCTAACCTGTCACTACTGAGGGTCGAGCCTTAGCCTCTGATTGTGTTAATGTGAACACTTGAGATAGAGCCAAGTTGTTCGCCTTCTTTGGTTCTTCCATATTCACCCTTGGGAAATCTTTCTGAAGGTGTCAAACTATATCACATAAAAAGCATGCCTTCGATCGACACTCTCCCAGATGATGTCTCCTGCATCTGGCACATTTTGGATATGTCCTCCAGCTCTCATTGCTGCCCTGATGCCTAACCCTTATACCCGTGGCCTTCTGTCTGGGCTAGAACTGTAATGGTATCTGGGGTCTTCCTTTTCTATTCATTAGGGCCTCCGCCCATACGAGCTCCAATAAATGGAGGTCCCACCATCCTAGTGTCCCTTCTGGCCATGTTCTCACGCCAGATCTTGATTTCAGCGCCCTCAGCAGTAAGGGCCTTCTCCACTACCTGAGCATAAGTCATCACTAGATATTGTGGTAATTTTAACATCCTGGGCTATCATAACATTTAGCGCTTGAAGAAATCTCTCCTTTCTTATCACATCAGTTGGCACCAAGTCTGCAGCAAACTTGTGTTAGGAAAAACTTATACATGATCTTTATTTATTTTCATGTATATCTAATATTAAACAAATTAATATGAGACAGCCTAGAGCATGTTTCTAAAATTGAATTCAAAGAGAAACAATGATTAGAATACTTACAGTATACGCAGCGGAATGAAAGAGTCCTTCCTTCAGTTTCTCTAACTCTTGTATCCTTTCTGTCGCAGAGTATTATCAAGAAACTGAACCGTTCTTCTAATTTCTTCACAGCCTTCCAATGTATCCTTAGAATCACCTAGACTAGTGTGGCAATTCTCAACAAATGAGATAGATACAGAGAGAAGAAAAGAAAATAACAAAGAATCTTAGAGAAGGACTTGTGTTTAGAGGGAATCTAAAACTATCAGAAAATCTGACTTGTGACTTGTCAAACTTATCTGTCGTCTCAGAAATCTTAACTTGTGAGTTCTCTCTAAGCACTCCTTTTATAGACTCAATTAGGCCATTTAATTTAATTAAAAATTCAATAAAAGAAGAGCCAATTTGAAGCCCTAGGTCGAAATTATCATGGGCTTTATGCCCGTGACATTTCCCATTTGATTATAAGCCCATTGGACTTAAAATCAAGGCCTGTATTATTTTCTATTGATTTAATTAATTAAATAATTATTTAATCCTTTATCAAATTAATTATTTATAATTTGAACCTTTATTTAAATTTATTTATTAATTTAGATACCAATTTATCTTAATTAATAAGTTGCCCTAATTTATCTTTTCTTCTCAAAATTACATAACTCAGTGATAAATCTGCCTAAATCGACCTGGTCAACTTTGATAATTCTAATTGATAATTAAATCAATTAATTGAGACTATCTAGATGATTTTATCCAAGGTACAATGGGGACAATGGGCCTATGAAATCAAGCTCCAATAAGTTATCATAAATCTAACAAATAAATTTACTAACTTATTAATTCCTCGTGACTCCACTATAGACTCGGAATTGCACTCTTAAATTCATAGAACACTCTATAACAAATATAGATATGATATTAATTATCCATTGTTACAACCATAATTGTCACTCAATCCTCTATAGACGGTCTACAATGAGAAAGGACTAAAATACTGTTTTACCCCTCATTGTATTTTATCCTTTAAACACTTAGTTCCTTGTAAATGATATTTCAATAAACAAATTTAGTTACTGAAATGATATCTCTATCATTTAACACCTTGAACCAAACTAAAAGGAAATCATCGTTTCACTTCTTCATCAGAAGCTATAGATGTTCATATCTATGATTAACACTCCCACTCAATTATACTACCGAGTTCAGAAGATGTAAGTATGGGCTAGTCCGTAGGGTATGCTAGTAACGAACAAGTCATAGAACTCAAATAATACAACCAGTTAGAATACTAACCACTCAGAATTGAGATTGAATTGACCTATGGTAAACTATATGATATGAATAGAATAGATAATAATGGCATGTTTACTTATCTTATCAACTGTCAATATTGGTCCAGTCCGATGTAACAAATACATTCGATCTTATCTACTTTGCTAGTGTTCTGGAAAGAACAAAACATTGTAATGTCACTACTACAAAATACCTTTTACGGGACACCTTTTTAGGACAGGCATATAAATGCAAGTCCTTAAAAATATTTATGGAGTTTTTAGAGTCCTGAAAAAACATAATTTAGGACTCGCAATGAGTGTCCTAAAAAAATATGCGAGTCCTAAAAAAATCTGGACTAAAAAATGAGTGTTTTACTTAACAATTTTAAGGACTTGTTTTGGAAGTCTTTAATACTCTGTTAGGACTCGCTTTGCGAGTCCTAAAAAAATATTAAAGACTCTCAAAGCAAGTCCTTAAAATTGTTGTTAAGTAAAAAAGCATAAAATTATTTTATGTAACAATTATTATAAGTTTTAAGAGAATTTGTATAGTTTTGATTTTTAAAATTATTTTTTATAATATTAGGAATATCACATTTTTTTTATCTGAATAATATACTCTTATTTGTATTTATAAAATAAATAAATAAATAAATAAATAAAATATAAGTGCCAAAAATCCCTTTCTCTCTCCCACCCTACCCGATCCATACTTGCATTTCTCCATCTCTCTCTGCTCTACTAGGGCCGAACGGCTGCCCTCTGATGGTTGTCGGCGTGCAGACACCCGATCATGAGTACCAGACGACGCTGAAACTCCAGCCTCGCGAGCCCTTCGTTGCCGTTCTCCGTCGCGAGCAGAAGCCTCCAGCTGGTGGAGCGGTGGCCTTGTAGGGGTCACGATGGTGGGGGCATTGAACAATCAGAGGTATGCCGTCGCAGCTGGTGGAGCGATGGCCTCGCAGGGGTCGACGGTGGTCTCTGCTCTAAGTATGCTTTCTTTAACATTTTTTTTTTTCCATATGTATATAGATTTGAGAAATATATGTTTAAATATTATATATATGAATAGATTTATAATGCCTATATATTCTGTTTTGTAAGGTTTCGTATGAAGTTGTTTGGAGGCTTTGATGTATTCCAATTATTTGGCTTGGTGTATTTTGAGATTTGGGATTTGTTGGCTTGGTGGCTGTGTGATTTGGGATTTAAATTTTTGCTTGTATATCTTAAAATTTTCTTGTAACTCTAGGATATTTTCTGGTTAGTTTCTGATTTTATCTTTTGGATGTTTTTTTTCTTGAGCTGGAAAGTAGTGTAAGGAAACCAGGGCATATGGATCTCTTAAACTAATGGTTGATGCTCTTCAAGTGTTTGAGAAATTGATGCAAAGAAACTACAGAATATGATTTAATGAAACTATGAGTGATTCTAGTTTTTGTGTGCTCAAATTACTACTGCCTTTTGTTATTATTATTGTTAGATGATTAAATATAATATATATTTATAATTATATAACTCTTTCGTGGCCTCTCTTTATTATATTGAGCTTTTTCTTAGTATATAACATGGTAGCTACTTGTGTGTATATACTGTATATATATGCTATACAATACATATGCAGGAGTGCTTAAATGGAGAGTTTCTTCAAGTTGGTCTCAAGTTTGTTCCACTAGCTGGATATCACTGGTATCTACACATCTTTTCTTTTGATCATTTTATAAGTTGTATTAATCAAATTATAGGCAGTGAAAAAAAGTTGTTACCAATTTTTTAAGTTTTGGAGGCAATGCCACTGCCAAAGCCATTGCTTGAAGTCTTTTTCTTTTTTCTCATTTAATATTTCTTTTTCCCAAAACCCCAAGTGTTGTTTATATTTTTTGTAATCCTTATAGCGCTATTACACTGTCATTCTCCATATTCTTATCCTTCTTTACTGTTTGTTGGGATATTATTACTAACTAGAACTAAAATAGAGTAATAATGGATTCGTGTTTCTCTACCTTGTTAACTGGAAAGAATTTGCTTCTTTGTCTTGGTACTGTATTTAATTGAGCCTATTGGTGAAGTTGGAATCCAGAACCTATAGAATAACAAAGAAATAAAGTTTGTTGACATTAGGAAGAAGGTTCTGTGTTTGTTTGTATTAAATGCTATCATTGTGTTTCCCTCTCGATTTTTCAACTATAAAGAATTTATATATTCAAGTAATACTATTTTTATTAGGTGATGAGGATGAGGTCAAAGAAATGGAAAATAAACTATATGTCTGACTGTTTTGTTCTCAATTGTGCTTGTTTAGTTTTGCTCTGTTTTCGCAGTGTGCTTTTGTTTTTGGTTTTAGGTATTTTAATAATTTTATTCATCACGTTTTGGTCTCTTGAAAACCATTTTTTTGATAGATTTTGAGCTTAGTTTATTTTGTTTCGAAGGGTCACATTTCTCTTTTTATCATTTAACCTCCTTATTGGAAAAATCATAGCGCAATAATTTTTCAGAATAAATAAATAAATTAACTAGTTCAGATGTAAAACTATTATTAGGTGGTTATGTGATAGTTGGAAACAAAAGATTTAACTTAACTGAAAGCAATAATAAAGAGAAAAGAGTAACAACAAGTCTTGAGCTTTCAAAACTCTCTCAATGATTTTCTTACTTTGAATAATGTAAAATGATTGTCTACAGATAAGAATCTGATCTGGTTATTATACATAGGACTTAACCAAACTTACTAAAATTAGTAAACCTAGGACTAATAACTGAATAAACAACCTTGTATTTTATATAAAAATAAAGTCTTCTTGAAGTGAGTGTTGTCATCTTGATCATTTGAAACTAACTTGTATATTAGGTGTCAGATTTGGACACTTATTTTGTTTCCTTTGCTCTGTGTGCAGGTTTGATGGAGATGGGTATATATATTGACTTCATTATTCTACAAACTTATTTAATGAGTATATATATTGACGTCTTCAACAAGAAGAATACTTTGGAGCTCCCAAATTCATGAAGGTAATAATAACAAGAATTACTTAAGAATTTGATTAATTTTCAATCATCATTTAGGCTCAAGTTGTCAGGTGATTGAATATTCATGAAATCAAAGTTTTCTTCAAAATTATTGGCTCTCCCTTGTAATAATAATGCTTATGAAAGATTAATTAAAGTGTCCAAAGTAATTTTGAGTTGTAAGATTACAAAATCTGGTTTAATTAATTGAGCTTAGATTTCAAATTAATGTTTATTAGTTTCAAACTTCATTTGATTTTAATGCAAACTTTAAGATTGGAGACCTGAAAGGGCATTTTGGATTACTCACGGTGATCATGCAAATTCTGAGAGCAAAGCTCAAAGTATTAGATCTTTCGTATGGAAATGGAACATGTATAATTAAGCACAACTCAACTATACATCTGGTACTGAAATATCTGTCTTCATGTGAATGTAATTTTAGAAATTAACAATTTTATTATTTTTAAGTGAGTTATGTCGTCAAGGCTTTATGAGTGATCTTTTTCATGCCATATTAGTAATCTCTTTAAACTGTATATTAGTCAAAATTTGAAACTTGTGTGCACAAAATGTTAGTTGTTATTCATATCTTGGCTTCCTTTGTAACTGTATAACATGAATTTGTTGAGGATTATGTAATTTTTCTTGAAATGTACAACTAGTAGTACTACTGTAAAACAATCACATATAGCTTCTTAAGTGGACTCAATCCTCCTTAGCTTAGCTATACTCAAAACTCAATTAATATTTAACTCAATAAACCATATACTACTCAAGAAATTGACGAAGTTAGAGAAGAATGGGCAATGTCATATTTACAATTGGTTAGAGCAAAATGAATGATATTATAGCTAGCTAATTACACTACATGTTTAGAAATTTTAAATTTATTTCGTAAATTTTTTTTGCCATTTTTTTAGTATTTTCTTTACAAAATTCTTTTGATACATATTCGACACTCAAATGGATATATATTTTTAAATCAAAATTAAAATTGTAGCTGTATTTTTTTTTTAAAAAAATTTATTTTTAAGGGCATGCAAAGCGAGTCCTAAAAAATTACCCACGAGTCCTAAAAAATGGTTTTTTAAGTTCCCTCCTGCAAGCATAGTTTCCTGGGAAATGTTCATAACGGAGTTTTACGGACAGTTCTATGCAGGCCGTGTGCATCCGACCGAAGCAAACGAACTGGTTGAAATTCGCCAGCAGGATGGAGAATCAGTAAAGGACTACATCCAGCAATTTATGCGAGCGGCGGCTGGAGCAAAAACGGTGGGGTCAAAGGCAAAATGATGGCCATAACCGCAGGGGTTAAACGTCGCTCTCCCCTCTGGAAAAGTCTTCGAAAGGAAGGAGTGAGAACTACCCAAGAATTTTTGGACCGGGCTGATCGCTACATCAAGCTCGAAGAAGCCATTGTCGACGATGGAAAGCCCTCAGGCAAGGATAAGAAGGCTTCCGAACCCGCCAAAGCCGCCAATGGGTCCAAACCTAATGGCAACAGCAAAGGCAACGGGAACGGCAACGGCAATGGTAAGAATGGTGGAAAAAAACCGTATAACGAGCCTTCCACCTCCGACAATAAACGAGCCAAGGGTAATCGTTATGAATCTCGGTTCACTAACTACACTGCCCTCGTTGAGTCTCAAGGAGAGGTTTATCAGGCCACAAGTTCTAGTGTGCCTATTAAAAAACATGACCCCATTCAAAAGGATATTTCAAAAAGAGACACTACCAAGTTCTGTCGTTATCATAACGACTACGGACATGACACCAATGAATGCAACCAGTTGAAAGACGAAATCGAGTTCCTTATTAGACAAGGACACTTGAGAAGATACGTACGGGCCTCGGGAAATTCCCAACGAGAAGCTCCGGGTAGCAACGAGTAGGCACCCATGCCCCAGCGCTCACCACCCTTATAGCCTGCCTCCGTGACTGGCACACTCTTAACCATCTATGGAGGCCCGCACCTCGCGGGAAATAGTGGAAAGGCCAGGGAACGATATTCTCGGACTCTGCACCACGACCAGGACATCAAGATGATGACTGTTGAGGACCGTGCACCAAAAAAGGCTCGGTCAGAGGAAGGTGAGATAACCTTCTCTGATGGCGATGCCCAACACGTCCGGTTCCCACATTCCAATCCGCTGGTTGTGGACATCCAGATGGCCAATATGATGGTGAAGAGAGTACTGGTCGATACAAGAAGTTCAGTGAATATCCTGTATAAATCAACACCGGAACGCATGAAATTGTCCGTTAAGGACTTGGAGCCCTGCAACCAAACGATATACGACTTCTCTGGAGAAGGACTCGCCCCCGCGGGATTGATCAAACTGCCAGTGACGACGGGTACAGCGCCTGCAACAAGGACAATACTCGCCACTTTTGTAGTGGATGATTGTCCTTCGGTGTACAATGCCGTTATTGGAAGGCCTATACTGGTTGATCTACGGGCCGTCATCTCTATGTGGCACTTGGCCATGAAGTTCCCAACAGACGTGGGGGTAGGACGCGTGTTGGGAAACCAGAAGGAAGCAAGGGAGTGCTACAACACCTCAATCACAAAGGCGAAGAATGGAACGTCGAAGAGAACTACCTCAGATAGGTTGCAGATGGCAGTTGATACACAAGCCCAATCTGGTGATGAAGTCACCAAATAGGGCATTGCCCAAAGTGAGGATAGAGACTTAGATCCTCGCTTTGGGGATTTTGAAGAAAATGTTGGACCCGTCGAGGACCTGGAGGAGGTCCAACTCGACAAAGAAGACCCTACTAGAGTCGTAAAGGTTGGGAAAAATTTAGAGCCTGCCACGAAGCATGCACTGGTGGAATTTTTGCGAAAGAACCAGGACGTTTTCGCCTGGTCGCATAAAGACATGGCTGGGATAGATCCTGCAGTTATCAGCCATGTCCTGAATATAGACAAGACCTTTCCACCCGAGCAACAAAAGAGAAGGCTGCTCGATAAAGATAGATCGAGAGCCTTAAAAGAAGAAGTTGAACGACTAAAGGAGAATGGGTTCATCAGGGTGGCATTTTATCCATCGTGGGTCTCCAATCCAGTGCTGGTTCCCAAGCCTAACGGCAAGTGGCGAACCTGCGTGGATTTACAGACCTCAATAAAGCCTGCCCAAAAGACTGCTTCCCACTCCCAAGGATCGACCAGCTGGTCGATGCAACTGCAGGGCACGAGATCCTCTCATTCATGGATGCATATTCGGGCTATAACCAGATTAGCATGCATCCCCCCGATGAGGATCACACCACCTTTCGGACCGATACGGGCTTATACTGTTACAAAGTAATGCCCTTCGGACTGAAAAACGTAGGTGCGACTTACCAACGGCTAGTCAACCACATGTTTAAGGAGCTGATCGGAGTAAACATGGAGGCATACGTTGACGACATGTTGGTAAAGTCTAAGAAGGCAGAAGGACATGTGAGGGATTTACAAGAGTGCTTTGATGTATTGAACAAATACCAGATGAAGTTAAATCCCCTCAAATGTTCCTTCGGAGTTGGATCAGGGAAGTTTTTGGGGTTTATTGTAAATTCAAGAGGAATCGAGGCCAACCCCGACAAGATAAAGGCCTTGATCGACATGAAGTCTCCAGAAAGGATCAAAGATGTACAGAGCTTAACCGGGAGGATCGCAACCCAAGTAGATTTATTTCAAAATCAACAGATAAGTGCGTCCCTTTTTTCAATCTACTTAGGGGAAATAAGAAGTTTGAATGGACAGGAGACTGCGAACAAGCCTTCCAAGCCTTGAAAGCCCATATGGCATAACCTTCCATCTTATCAAAGCCAATCGAAGGAGAAACTTTGTTTATTTACCTGGCGATTACTGAAGTTGCTGCTAGCGCGGTACTAGTACGAGAGGAAGAAGGCGTACAAAAAGCAGTCTACTATGTCAACAAAAGACTAATCGGGGCAGAATTGAGATATCCACCAATCGAGAGGTTAGCATATTGCTTAATCCTGGCCTCTAGGAAGCTATGCCCATACTTTCAAGCCCCTTCGGCAAGTCCTCCAAAAACCAGAAGCGGCTGGGCGATTATTAAAATGGGCAATCGAATTAGGGCAGTTCGACATAACTTATTCACCGCGAGCAGCAGTAAAGGGACAAGTCTTGGCCGACCTTATTGTAGAATTCACCGAACTCCCAGATAGCGAACAGTGCGAACAACCTAAAGCACCTGAGCCTCAAAACAAAGCTCCTTCGTGGAAGTTATTCACGGATGGGTCGTCCAACGAATCCCACGCTGGAGTGGGAGTGATATTGATAACGCCGGAAGGGCATCGATTTCTCTGCGCCATCAGGTTTGACTTCACCGCGTCGAATAACGAAGCTGAATATGAAGCACTCCTCGCTGGATTGAGAATGGCAAAGGATATGAGCATAAAAACGCTTGATATCTACAGTGATTCACAGCTGGTGGTGAATCAAGTTCTAGGAGAATATCAAGCGCGAGGTTTAAAAATGGTGGCCTACTTAAATAAAACAAAAGACCTGTTAGCCCAGTTCACGAAGTACACCCTCCAGCAAATTTCGCGAGATCAGAATGCAAACGCAGATGCCTTAGCCAAACTCGCGAGCGCGAAGGATGCTGACACTTTGAACATTGTGCCAGTATAAAGACTGAGTAAGCCAAGCATACAAGCGGTCGAATCCAGTATGGAGATTTGAATGGAAGATACATGGATGGCACCTTATTTGGACTATCTGACAAATGGTACGCTACCAACAGATAGAAACAAAGCCAGAACTCTACAAAGGTGAGTTGCTAGGTACATACTGGTCGATGGTGTTATGTACCGAAGAGGACATTCCTTGCCACTACTCAGATGCGTTACACCAGAAAAAGCTAAGGAACTCATGAAAGAGGTGCATGAAGGCTTCTGTGGGGATCACGCTAGGGGGCAGAGTTTGGCAAAGAAGATTCTAAGGTAAGGTTACTTCTGGCCAACTATGAACGAGGATTCGATGGAGTTTGTACGAAGATGCGATAAATGTCAAAGGTTCTCCAAAATTCCACGAGCAGCTCCAAATGAATTAAAACAGATGCAAAGCCCGTGGCCTTTTGCAATATGGGGGATAGATTTGATTGGATCCCTACCCACAGGGAAAGTCAGAGTAAAGTACGCAGTCGTAGCAGTCGATTAATTCACCAAATGGGCCAAAGCTGAACCGCTCGCCACCATCACGACCAAGAAAGTCCTTGACTTTGTTATCAAGAACATTGTCTGACGATATGGTTTGCCTAGAAAGATAGTTTCAGACAACGGAACCCAATTTGACAGCAATTTATTCACCGATTTCTGCGAATGACATGGAGTCATTAAAAGCTTTTCTTCAGTTGCACACCCCCAGGTGAATGGGCAGGTCGAAGCCATGAATAAAACTCTTAAAGACAACCTGAAGAAGAGGCTTGAAGAAGCTAAGGGAGCGTGGCCAGAGCAACTGCCTGAAGTCCTCTGGTCGTATAGAACGTCTCACCGAACAGCGACAGGACATACCCCATTTTCCTTAGCCTATGGATATGAGGCAATGTTGCCTATCGAATTAGATCCCCCCTCACATCGACGCCTAACATACGACCAGGACCAAAACAGCCAACTGATGATGGAATCCCTATACTCGATTGACGAGATATGGAAGAAGGCCCAACTCCGAGTTGCTGCATACCAACTAAAAGTCGCCCGGTACTTTAACTCCAAAGTTAAAGAAAGAAAATTCAACGTCGGAGACTTGGTGCTACGACGAGTTTTCTTAAATACCCGCGACTCTATTGCTGGAGTGCTCGGACCTAATTGGGAAGGACCTTACCAAATTGAAGAAGTCCTTCATCCGGGCACCTACAAACTTACACGCTTAAATGGAGATCTCATTCCACGTTATTGGAATGGAGAACACTTGCGCAAGTATTATCAGTGAACAGTCCTTTTTAAAGGACTGGCTTGTATTAATTTTTTCTTTTTACAAGTTTAGCAAAGAGGGTTAGCCACGCTGTATGACTAATCGCTCGTATATGTAAGATTCTATTTCAAGAATCACTCGTAAAGACATGTTTAGTCCATTTTTAATACGAGATTATAAGGGACTGTGCGCAGCCAGTCATTCTTGCCGACTTTTGTAAATTTATATTTACAAGTATTCGTTCATTACGTGTGTTGTTTTGCTGTATTACAAGTATTATTTTTTTTACCCGAAAAAGAATGTTCGAACAGGTCATGGTCAAGGCAAGTGACCAAGGACCTAAAGCTCCTCGATCACTTGGGGGGCATATAAGGCACATCGATAGCAAAGCATACCATGAGGTATGTAAACACATGAACAAAATGAGTGAAAGCATGCTAAGGTACTTAGAGTATTTTTCAAAATTTATATTTTGTCAAATCAAGCCAAAGTACTATGCTAAGTTCGGTCATACGGACAAATGTTATAATAAATGAAAGTGTTATAGCATCATGCAATCTTTTACACCGAAAGCATCACTGCTTGGATGTAACTGTCCAAATAAAAGAAAAGGTTTACTGCCCATGCAGCAAAGTTTAAAATAAAAATATTGTCTTTACATCACGATCCGTGGATCGTGTAAACAAAAGATAGAGAAAATAATAAAAAAGCTCAAGAGGCACTGGGAGCAGGAGGGTCTTTATCAGCATTCTGATTAGTCGCGTCCTCAACGACCCCTTCTTCTTCAGCACTGGCCAGGCTTGGGGAAGCAGGAATCCTTGCTCTTGCCTCCTCTTCAGCCAGTTGAGCAGTACAGCAAGCCAGCTCAGCAGTCCTGACATCTTTTGAAAGATAGCTGAAATCGGTGCCCTGATTGTGTTTCCAGAAGTTATAAAAACACCAGAGCGTCCTCTTCTTGTACCTTTCCAGATTCTTGGAGTTGTCGAGCTTCAGCTGCTCCACTTTGCCCTCAAGAGTAGCGATGGCATCGTCCTTGGACTTAAGCACCTCTTCCAACCTCTTGACTTCGCGAAGATGGGTTCGGCTGGCATCTTGATACTCCTGCCTCTGCTTTATTATAGCTGCCTTTGTAGCTTCAACCTCTGATAGCTTTGTCACCGCGGCATCCCTCTGCTGAGCCATCGCCTCCAACTCCTTCGCGTGCCTGGCCTCTGCTTCCGAAAGGTCCTCAGCTGCCTTCACCTGGTGCCTCTCGATAGCCTTTGCCCTAGCCTGCTCGATGGTGGCTTGGGTGCGGGTACGAGCAGTGGTGGCAGACAGCAAAGCTTGAGGACAGAGGATAAAAGTTAGAACCTGTGGCAAAGAGTAAAAGACTGAGGCCAAAACGATAAAGAAGTACTTACGCTGGCTATTTCGTTCAGGGTCCTGTTCAGAATCAGGTCGACCGTCATACTCTCTGCCGCAACCATTGCATCCTTGACGCAGTCGTTATTCCCGATGTGCGCAATACGGTCTTTGGCTGCTCGTACGGCACGGCTTGAGAGTTTGGCCCCAAGAGTTTCTTCCCGCTTGTCTTGTTCCCTTATGGGCACGGCCGGAGGAGGGTTCATTGGAGCAGGGGGAGTCTCCTTCTCAGGAGGGGCCAGAGGATGAGCAGAAGTTTTCCCAGTAGGCATGCCCCTGGAAGGGTCTTCTGTTCGACTCTTTTTGGTAGGTCCCTGGCTCGTCTCTCTGTTGTGTCTCCGTGACGACTTTCTCCGAAGCTGAGGAACTTCATCTTCCTCCTCAGCCTGGTATAAGTCGAAGACGTTGGGAGTGGCCATATCTGCACACAAGAAAAAACATGCAAAGGGTAAAGATAAAAGCAGATGAGGACTCTTTATCAAAATGAAAAAGAAGGTCACAAAGTTAATACCCGAGCTATAACTACTGGTCGCTATACTATTGACCCTATTAGTAACACACTCACTATCTGGCACGAAGAAGTCTGGCCTAGATTTGGAGTATATGTAAAGTTTCCCTCCCCGTCAAACAAATGATAGGGAATTGGCAAGCTATTTAAAAGCAAAAAAAATTTACCGTTCTCATCAGAGGATTCCCCCAGGTCCACAACTTGCTCTTTGGCCTTTTGTTTCCCCTTGCCTTGGGGGGCAGAAGGCCTTTCTGCGGAAGGATTTCCCGTGGGCTCCCTGATTGTAACCCCTGTCAGCCTCCTTCATGGAGGGGACATAGGAGGTTACTGCTTGGGAACCCCCTCGGCAGTGGCATCGGCTACCACAGACCCTCTTGTTTCATGGCGAGGAGCCAGGAGGTCAGACAGCCTCAAGTTTTCATCGGTGACCAGGGACTTGACGCTTTTTTCTGTGTCTGTCATCCTGGCCAATGTATTGGACCTCAACACCATGTCTGGTGTTGGGGTTGGACGTAACCATGGGCCTGAAAGACAAAGTACAGTTTGAGAAAAATGAAAGGAGACTCATTGATTAAAAGTATCGACCAGTCAAAGACGGCACTTACCTCCTCGAGCGAAGGCCAAGTTGTTGCTGGTTATGTCCGGTGTAAGGAAGTACTCCTTACTGTACTGCCCCACGTTCGATATGTGCGTAGTGTCACTCAGGAATGTCCGGTTTGTCTCCTGGTGACAGAAGTGGAAGAAACCCGTCCCATATTGTTGTGGGTTGGATTTTAGGTCGAAAAGATAATTGACCTCATGGGGGGTAGGTTCTGGCCATTTTTAAAGTTTGTACAGGATATAGAGTGTGGCCAGCATTCTATATCCGTTTGGAGTGATTTGGAAAGGGGCGACATCGAAATAATTCACCACCTCCTGATAAAAAGGATGTAGAGGGAGGTAAGCCCCCACCTCTATGTGATACCGAGACCAGGCGCTATATATACCTCCGGGGAGGTTAGCCCTTTGGTCTGCGGCAGGAATTTTAATGGAAACCCCTGTGAGAGGGTATTTCCTGAAATAGTTAGCAACCATCCGAAGGGTCACTACGCTGGTTGGGGAGGTATACCACTCGACATCAGGCAGATTCTGATTGCGAGGTCGAGCTCTAATTTGGATGTTAGGGTCAGGAACAGGATTGTCTCGACCACTGGTCGAGAGAGCCCTAGCCTGCGAATCAAGCTGGGCAGGAAGGTTTGGACTATCGTCAGATTCAGGTCTTTTCTTGCCTACGGATTTGGAACGGGCCATTTGAGGAGGAGAAGGCCGAGGTCTGGAAGAGGATTGTGAGAAGGGAATCTCATGGATTCGGTCATCCGGTTGTTCTTCACCTTCAAGCAGTTGGGCGAGAAGATCGTCGTCGATGGGTCGTTCACCTCCCCACAAATATGGCATCAAAGTCTGCAAACAGAAGAATGGGGAGGTGAGGATAAAGAATTTTTAAAGGCTTTTTAGAATAACGCTAGTCGAGTATAAAAGCCAAGCCTTTATACAACAGCATTCTAACAAAAAGCTAAAGTTTTTCGCACGAACAGTTTGAAAGACGGATCAAAGGGTGAAAGTAAAAAGTTTTTCGAGAAAGCTTTCTCAACTCCCCTTAGGGTGGGAAAAACCTATTTTCCAACTAGCCTATAGATCGAATTTTTACTACGATTTTACGTCCTAAAAGTATGATCCTGACTATTAAACTAACTCGTATCCCTTTTTTTCCTACAAAACGTTCTACTCACAAACATCTCAAACTAGAAGCAGATGAACTCAAACAGTCAACATACAGAAGCATGCATCATGAAAATTTGAAGCATAAGAATTCGAAAACTTACCAAGAAAATGATCGTGGAGATGGAAAAAGGGTCTTCGGAGATCAAGGAACTCTTGGTCTGAGTCTTGAAAATGCATAAGAACGGCCTCCAGAGAAGATTAGAGCTCTGGTTTTTAGGGTTTCTTGAGAAGGCAATGGCGTGCGTAAAAAGAAAAGGAAGATTTCGAAGGTATTATATAAGTTTGTCTGTGGCATAAAAAAAGGTGTAATCATCAGTTTCCCTTTTTCGAAGTATGGGGAAGCGGAATGGCCGTCGAATTATTACTGGGGAACCGAAAAGTCATGATTAGACAGGAGTAGGTTGCTTTTTCCAAGAACACACGAAGGGTTCTGACACGTAAGGTGGGGTTACCGAAGAGTCGTTCGCTCAAAAGTTTATTTATTGCTCGTGATAAATAAACTTGGGGGGCAAATGTTATCCAAAAAATTAGCATTGATGTCGTGGCAAGTGATCCCTGGACACGTGGCTGACACCTGGAAGAGCTCTGCTAGGGTATCGACCAGAGGACGCATTAGAAGGAGTAAGCAGCCCAGTCATACCTGCGACCAGTCTGGTCGATAGTTCCGCATGCAATGTCATATTACTATAAAGATCTTTGTAGATCCCGAATTTAACTCACACAATCTCCTGAATATCCGATTATTTAGGAGAGAATATTGGCAACTAAATCATGTAATCCCCATTGAGCCTATAAATAGGAGAAGATAGCTCAAGGAAGGGACTTTTGGCTTTCGAATTATTTGAGATTAGATTAATTCTCCTTGGAATATTGTATTGTTCTTCAGATGTTAGTGAAACTCATTGAACCCTTGTTCTTTGATCACTCCTTTGATTCTTATATCAATAACAGTCTAAGTGGACGTAGGTTATTACCAGATCCTGGGGCCGAACCACTATAAAAATATCATGTTCTTATTACTTTTTGTCATTACGTTCTTCTCAACACATTAATTCATATCAAGCATATTCTGACTCCGTGTCAGTTGACCAAAATCTGGGTCAAGAATGATAACTCAATTATATGAGAATAGAACATAAGAGTGCGTGAAAGAAAAGCGTTGTGCTAATGATAGGGAATGCAAACCTATCTTACTATCATTCGCGTCCCTTCACCATCCCTCACTTAGGGCTTATTTTCTCATCTCTTGATCTTAGAAAGTCAACCAGATACACTGCAAAGGAGAAGCCCTAAAATACTTGTTTAGGAAGGTGAAGACTCACTTGGATTGGTCCCTCTTCAAAGTTGCCTTATTATCGATCTTCAAATCATTGATTACAAATACTGGAAATGGGGATTTCATTGTTGCTAGATGTAATAGAAAGACAAAAGGCGTGGAGGATGATTGGGGATAAAGAGAGAGGAGGGGATTTCTGAGAAAGAGATGAGTAAACAAAGGGAGAGAAAGAGAAGTAAACTAGGAAAAGAGGCCTTAAAATCTAATAGCGAAAAAGTAAACAAAAGCATATTGAAAAGTTAAAAAGATGGCGCCCTTTAAAATAAAACCCCAAAATTTTGAGTCACCCGCTCTTATATTCATTACCAATGATAATACTTTTTTAATATTGTTATATTTTAGTGTTGTCTTACCCCTCTTTTAGTGTAGTGATATTTATATTCCACTGTGATTATGTCACTATAATTAAGATTAGTTATATGCTCGGGATTTAATAGAAGTTTATATTAAACAAATAATCATGAAAATAAAACATGTGAGCAAAGTGATTGACCAAGTCAAAAAATGATTTATATTCTTTTATTGATAATAAAATGAGATTACAAAGAATTCGGGTTTTAATTAGGGCATAAAACCCCAACAACTTTGCCAACCTATCAAATTTCAGTGCGTACTCTGTAACAGTCATGGTGCCCTACACCAGATTGCTAAACTCATCAGTTTTTGCAACTCTGACTGCATCGTTATAGTATTTCTCATTAAATTGTTCTCTGAATTCTTCCCACCTCAGGTTTTTACTTCTCTGGTTTGGGATACCACTTCCCACCAGATTCAGGCATACTCCTGAAACATGAATGTGGCATAGGCCACTCTGTCATTACCTACCACCCCCATAAAGTCCAGGATGGAGGTGGTCATACCCATCCACTGCTCAGCTCGCAGCAGATCTGGCCCTCCCTCGAAGGTAGGAGGGTGTTGTTTCCTAAAGCGCTCATAGAGAGGCTCCCACCTTTTTTTAGCCCCTAGATGTTGCTGTAATACTGGTGCCACAATAGGTGTCACAACTGGTGCAGTGTTCCCTGCAGGAACTTACTGGTGTCTCAACAGGTAGATTTTTACTTCTTGCCTCTGTATCCTAGCTTGCATATCAGGAAGCACTTATTGCCAGTTCTCAAGAGCTGGCGAAGGGTTCTGACCCTGGTTGTTGTCCCTGACCTCACTGCCAGTGCTGGCTGATTCATTTGATTTCCCTAGAAGCATACTTCCATGTTTATCTACAATCAATGACTCTGCACATTAAGCAACAATAACGGTGCCCAACACCACTCTCATGGTCCAAGACCAGACAATTAAGCATACACATGCAATAACAGTGCTAATAAGCAAATCAGTAGCTTTCACATACAACAATCATGCTAGTAAGCAAGTCATTTTATATTCTTGCTCAATTAGGGGGCTAATAAGCAAATTCTTCAGTATTCATAATAGTAATAGTGCTAATAAGCACATCCCTTATCATACACGTAACAATCAAGGGCCAGACCCTATTAGTATGACTTAGGCTTCCTAATCAAGCATGCAAATATGACATTCATATGTCAAATAGGCAGGTAAACACAAATTAACATAAAGAGTAACTAAACCCTGAGTCGAGCTTGTCTTCAGCGGCGAGTATACATGCCCAACCAATCTTCAGAAACCTTTAAACCTAAACTGCTCTAATACCAAGTTGTAACGTCCTCCTAATCCAGGACCCTTACAATATGTAATTTAAATAGAGCTTAACTCACTAAACGAGTCATTTAGACTTAAACCATGTAATTAAAACTAACCATAGGCTTAGGTACTAAATATTTCATTCAAAGTCAACCATTTCATTAAAAGAGTTTGATTTCAATACATGGGATCCCAACAAGTTTAAAATGATTACAAACCCAAAAATGTATACAAAAGACAACCTAGGCGACAAAATTAGGGTCCAACCCTAGTTCCAACTAATAACTTCAGTTGTGGCAAACGAGCAGGCCGCATATGTATACTCTGCCCCTGAAGCTCTCCAACTCATGGCTAGTCCAGCTTTTCCTTTCGTTTACCTGCACCATTTAGTACCCGAGAGCCGAGGCTCAGCAAGAAAACATAATCATGCTTTTAAGAAGTACATTATCAGATAAAAATTCATAATCATCATGCCTAGCAGTAATAATCATACTCATGCATGCAATCAATCTAGATAATTGACTATTGAGTCACACACGGCCTACTGCCCAATTTCTCATATAACAAGCCTTAGGGCTGGCCAAGCAAGTCTGATGCTTAACTTTATCGACGACCTTAGGGGCGGTCAAGTGTATATCTCACTTCTGGGTTGGCTTAACTGTATCGGCCAGTGTTTAGCATGCAATTTCTGCTCTCGACTCTTAAGCAGAGCCTTTGAACCCTTAACTTATAAGCCGAGTCCCTTATCCTTCGACTGATAATTCAATTCTTTTAACTCTCGACAGATAAGTCGAGTCTTTTAACCTTCGATTGATAAGTGGAGTCCTTAACCTTTTACTGATAAGTCGAGTCTTTAGCCTTTGACTAATAAGTCGAGTCTTTTAACCTTCGACTGATAAGTCGAGTCCTTAACATTTGACTGATAAGTTGAGTCCTTAATCTTCGACTAATAAGTCAAGTCTATGGCCTTCGACTAATAAATTGAATCTTTTAACCTTCGACTGATAAGTCTAGTCTTTAACCTTCGACTGATAAGTCGAGTCTTTAGAATAGATATGTTCGTGACTATTAATGCAAGCTCTTCATAAGATAACACAGATTAATCCTCAACTTACAAGCTAAGCTTCCCAATCAGATATATCTACAAATAGTTATTACATAACATAAGTAAGCACATCATATTTAACATGTTTAAAAAAACATTCTCAACATAGTAATATTCGTTTACTATAACCGGGACAAGCCCTAATCGCAAACCAATGCAGTTTTCCTACCTTTGGTCCAAGCATAAGTTAGTTAACTACGATTCTGTTATGAGCCCTAGTGGTACCCTAGTCACAACCATAATAAATGATGTCTATTAATATTTAGCAAATAAAGACCTCCGGAGCAAGTCCTAGTCTCCTGAGCCCTTAGGTTTGAGTTCCCGTCACTCAAAACCTACTTTGGCCAATATTCCCATTTTGAGCCGCGACACCCCTCCCGCTGCGGCTCTTCACAATTTAGGGAGCCCAACCTCTCCTTTTTTGGACATGGGCCATGGTGCAATGGTGGTTCAGGGAGCCGCCCAGGCTCCTGGGTTCATGAGGGTCACGACGCCCCAAGAACAGGGTTGCGTCGCCACCCCACGAACCCAGTTCTCTCTGAGCCAATTCGCCAAATCTCACCCAAAAATAGTATGAAACCCATAATTCAATCGCAAAACATCATCAGTACATCCCAGGAAGCGAAACCCAACTTACAAACCTATCAAAAACTCACCAACACCATAAAATTCAATCAAGCTTAAGAAACTTATAAAACAACAAAAACTTTATGGTTTAAGAGCTCGAATTACTTCCAATAACTCCATTTCCTACTACATTTCCAGGCTATCAAGCTTTTAATATTCCCCAGAATCTTTCTGACTCTAAACCTCGAGTTTCCTTCAAAAATGCTAACGAGCGTGAAGAGTGAACGGGAGAGAGAGAACGAGAGTTAGACTTGAATGTTTTTCTAAGTTAATGAACTCAGCCAAACCTTTCTATACGAATGATCCCAAATGACCAAAATGCCCCCACTCAACCTGCTTCTCTCTCAACACACCATAAGGGAAAAAATGTCATTTTTACTCTCTAATCCCGCTCTATTCCCAAATTTCCTCAAATAATTCTGCTAAACCCAAAATATTGCTATTTCTCCCAAAATCTGACTCACGCTACAATGAGTCCCGATGACTCTCCAGATGACCCAAAATACCCCTTGGCTCGCCCCGAGGCGGGTATTTCTCCTCATTGTGACTAAACCACTACTTTCTCCCTAGGATCGTCTATTGCTGAATAACTAAAATGTATCCACATAATAATGTGGTCTCAATCAATATGCACACATGTATATACAAATATGCCCTCAACGGGCCAAATTATAAAAATGCCCTTCTAATAAGAAATGGGCCCAAACAATACACCTAAACATGCCAATATAGTCATATTATAGTATAGCTCACATAATTCATATAATCATGTATAATCAACTATATGATAATATAATACATGCAATTCAGATAATCGCATCAATATCCACTTAATTCACATAAATACTCCAATAGTGCCCTCCCGGGCCCCTAATCAAGGCAATAAGCCTTATTAGGAATTTTGGAACATTACGCCAAAGCTCTTAGAATTGAGTTTTGGATAGATGAATGATGACAGATGAACTGTATTTGAAGAAAAATTTCAGAGTGTTAGGACCCTAAACAAGTCGGCCATGTGAGGGAATTGGATTGATAAATGAAAAAAACTTAGCTCCTAAGTTCTTACCAATTGTAACTTATGAAGACATTGACCCCCTTTTTCCTATTTATGTATATGATTAGTTTATTAATTAATTAAGCTTAAGCTTAATTATTCTTAGGCTAATGACATTTTTCTCCAAGTAGTAATTTTTCCCTTAATTTCCTATGTGAGAATTATCTAGGGTAATCAAATTAAATAGGCTTTGACATCTAATTTATGTAGTCACAGTAATATTCTTATAACTCAAATAATTTAATTAGCTAAAATGTAAAATGTTCATTTTTCACAAAAATGCATTTCTTGAGATTTTCACACAAAAATAAAAGAATTTAACCTTAATATAAATTAGTCCAATAATTTAATGCCCAATATTATTTTTCCATAATCGTGCTTCTCAAATAAAGATTATCCGAGAATTTACCCAGGTAGGGATTCCATTTCAGTCTGGGACTAAAATGGTCAGTTTGTTTCCAAACCGCACATACCACATTTTGGCACATATTATCATTCATAATAATATTCACATATACCTCACCACCCCATTCGTAGATATTTGTAGGTGCTCATAATGGAAGGAGTTGTAATACCTACAATTTATAAGAGTTTCGTCCTAAAACTTAAAAAAAATGGGGATATGATTCTTTCATTTTGACATCAGTCTCCCACGTGGCTTCTTCCATGCTATGGTTGCATCACTGGACCTTCATAAACAACACTGATTTGTTCCTCAACACTTTTTCTTTCTGGTCCGGAATTGTTACCTCTCTTCATAGTGCAGTTGAGGGTCAACGATTATCTGCTCATAACTGAGCACATGCGTGGGATCCTTCACGTCAATTCTCGGCATAGATATGTGAAACACATCGTGAACATAGGAAAATGCAGGCGAAATGGCTAACCTATAAGCCACCTCTCTAATTCTTTCTAGGATCTCAAATGCTTCGATGAACCTCGAACTTAACTTTCCCTTCTATCCGAATTTCATAACCCATTACAGTGGAGCTATCTTTAGTAGCACCATATCGCCAACCTCGAACACCAGGGGTCTCCGTCACTGGTCAACATATTTATGTTGTCGATCTACTGAGGGTTGCAATCATTGTTGAATCCTCTGAATATCCTCAATAGCCTAATCGACCTCACATGACCCAAGGAATTTCCTTTCACTGGCCTCATGCCAATGAATTGGTGATCAACATTTCCTTCCATATAAAGCTTCGTATTGGGCCATCTTGATAGAATCATGATAGTTGTTATTATAGGCATACTCTATCAATGACAGCCTTTCATTTCACGACCCTTCGAAATCAAGCACACAAGCTCTCAACCTATCATCTAAGGTTCAAACAGTTCATTTGCTCTGGCCCTCATCTTGGGGATGTAAGGTGGTGCTAAACTTAAATGTAGTACCAATTCTTCTGTGAATTCTCCGGTAAAATGTTGAAATGAATCTCCTGTCATGATCAGATACAATAGATAGAGGTACTCCATGAAGTCTAACAACCTCCGCTATGTAAATATATGCTAACTTATGTGTTGTATAAGTTATCTTGACAGGAAGGAAATGAGTGGACTTAGTCAATCTATCTACAATAACCCATATGTTATCCTCTCCCTTAAGATTAGTAGGTAGACCTGAAACAAGATCCATGGTAATCATCTCCCATTTCCATTCTGGAATCTCCAATGGTTGTAGTAACCCAACCGATCATTGATGTTATGATGTTGTTTGTTGACAAGTTAAGAAGTGAGCCACGTACTCCACCTCTTCTTTCATTATTCCCGGCCACCAGAAGTACTTTTTTAAGTCTTGGTACATTTTAGTGTTACCAGAGTGCAAAGCATAAGGGCCATTATGGGCCAAGTAGAAAAACTGTTTATTCATTTCTTCATCATCGGGAACACATATTCTACCCTTAAATCCTAGTAGCTCATCATCCAAGATGTGGAATCATGGCCTCATATCTTTCTTCACCTCATGAATTAGCCTCTGTAACCATGGGTCAACGAGTTCTCCACCCCGAATAGCCTCTACAATAGTTGGTTGTACTGAGAGGGTTGCTGTAACGCCCTGAATTTCCTAATAGGGTTTAAGACCTTGATTTGGAGGCCGGGAGGGCCATAATTGATTTATCATGGAATTAAATGATCATATTCATGTTAATGTGAATTATATTATTATATGATGATAAATGCATGCATATGGGTGTATTTATAATGATAAGGGCATTTTGGTAATTTGGCCTGTTGAGGGCATATTTGTAAATTGGGTGCATATCGTAATTTGTGAATGAGATTTTATTATTATGGAGATATATTCAAGCTATTCGGCATGAGACGATCATAGATTATGAGTTAGCGGTTTTGTCATAACAGGGTCAAGTTTGGGGTAATAGAAATGTTTATTTGATAATAAATTGGGAGTATTTGAGATCAGGATGGAATTTTGGAAGTTGACTATAATGTCCCAGGGGGTGTTATCGGGACCCCGAGCCTTAGGTTTTATTTGAGGTTACTTAAGCTTGAAGTAGCTTGTCAGATAAGAACATACATTATAAAATCTCTCTCTCCCTTCCCGATAGCCTATTTTACCGTTCGAAGCTTTCTTAAAGGAATTTCGAGTTCTAGGAGTCGGAATCAAGCGAGGGTCAAGCCATAGCGATCCTAGGAAAGATTAGAAGCTTCTTAACCAAGGGATTTGATGGAAAACAACCCAATAAAAGGTAATCTAAGTTTGAAGTTTTGAGTTTCTAAAGTTTATAAGCTTATAATTTGACTTTGTGAATTGTTGAGTTTTTGGTTGGTTTGAACCTTGGGTTTTGAGGGTTTTGGAGTATTGGGAAGCTTGGGAACTTTGATTCGATGATTGGGGAGTGTTTAGGTATGATTATGGAGGCTTTAGAGTGTTAAAATCGAATTTGGGAATGGCCCAGGGTTGGGGGCCGCGGCCCTGTTCTTGGGGTGTTGCGGCCCTTGCATGAAGAAGCAGGTGGAGGGAGTGAACCTGCAGGGAGCCGCGGCCCTTGGCTCAGAAAATTCTGGGGGACGCGGCCCTAGGTGTCAGGGCCGCAACCCTTGCCCTGTTTTCACCCCGTTTGCTCATTTTGATCCCGGGAACTTAACTACAGGCCTCAGGAGTGTTCCCACTACTTGGATTAGTTTGGATTGTTGTCCCGGAGGCTAGATTTTGGTTTGGTAACCTATGTTGATCATTTTATTGATGGTGTTCCATATTTGGTTATGACTAGGTGACCGCTAAGGGCTTAAAGGTTCATCGTTCTCAAGGGTAGTTCTAATATTGGTTCTAGCTTGAATCTGAGGTAAGAAAACTTCACCCTGTGTATATGTGACATGCATGGCTATTCTTGATGCATGTTGGTTGATTATTAGGTATGACATGCATGGCTATTCTTGATGCATGTTGGCTGATTATTAAACGTGACATGCATGGCTATTATTGGTGCATGTTGGATTGTTAAATACAATGCATATGATGCATGAGAAACATGTGATTAGAACATGCTTTATATACTTAGTATGATATCGTTTAGAGCTTGAGCCTCTTTTTTCATGCATAGTCCTAATTGTACTAGTACTTGTTAGGTAAGCATGTTGAATACCTTGTTATGGATATTGGATATGTGATACATGTTTGGTGGCATGGCTTACTTGTGTGTGGCACTGACTTATTACTCAGATTTGGCAATGGTGTTAGATCCATCTGTGAAGCTGTGATTTATTAGTCAAGTTCACAATGAGTTGAACAGTGGTCGTGTTTTACTGACCTAAGAGTCAGAAATGGCATAGTGTTGTGAACACCAAGCTAAATGAAGATTAGATCTAATCGATATCAGCATTGAATGACTCATATGGGGTATTAACTCATATGGGGTATTAATGCTGGACCGACCGGAAGGTCAATGAAAATTATAAGCGCTTGGCTAGTCTGAGACTAGTTATTCAGAGCCAGGGCATATGGCCCCGGTGACTGTTTGTCACATGGCTAGGGAACGCTGTTCCATAGTTATGACTCTAGAGTCAGGAGGAAGGTTATGTTGGTGACTAATCACCATGCACCTATCCTGCTAAATCTAGTGAGATGCTCACCTATCTGTTAAGCCCTGGTGATCCTATCGTCACATGGCTAAAGGGTATTGTTCCCATATTAGTGACTTTTGATATCTGTTAAGCCCTGGTGATCCTATCGTCACATGGCTAAAGGGTGTTGTCCCCATATTTGTGACTTTTGTGATAGTCACCTATTTGTTTGGACTATTGGTCCTGAATAATTAATACAATCCCTACTGATATTATATCATGTTATATTGTGTTTTCTTGCTGGGCTTCGGCTCACGGGTGCTATGTGGTGCAGGTAAAGGAAGAAGAAAGCTGGACCATCCTTGAGTTGGAGAGCTTAGGTGATGAGGTGTACATATGCAGCTGCTCATCCACCACGGCCGAGGTTGAGAAGGAACTAGGGTTAAACCCTGTTTTCCCGCATAGAACGACCTGTTGTAAATATTTTCTTGTAATAGACTCTGAAATTATAATTTTGGGATCCCAACATATATATTAAACGTTCTAATGAAATGTTACATCTCAAGCCAAATTTTTAATCCCTAAACCGCTAATCATACTTAGTACACCATTTTGCCCAAATGACTCGATTAGCGAGTTTAGCACTGTTTACAAAGCACACCGTAACGGTCCCTGGAGTTTGGGGCGTTACAACTTGGTATCAGAGCGAGCCAAGGTTTATGGTTCCTGAAAACAAGCTAGGCATGTACACTCATCACTGAGGATAGCTTCACTCATGGGATGGTAACTATTTCTGTAGTTATGTGCATAGTTGCTTAAATAGAATGTAAATGTTTTACCTGCACATTGTATTAGGGAGCATGAGATTCTGATAGAGCTTGGCTCTTGACTATATGATTATATGCTCCGTGAATATATATATATGATTGTGATCATATGATTGCCTGCTCCATGAATATATAATTGTGATATTTACATGCTGGAGTTGGAAGCATGGTGTGAATGTTGGAAGAGCAGGGAATATGAATAATGTATGAATGCCATGGGCATGTTTTTAGCACTGCAAGGGGTTAATGACTGTGGTGTGGCAAGATTTATCCCGTGCGGGAAAACCCTTGATATGCTTATTGTGATTAATGGGTCAAGTTATTGACTGCAGATTCAATCAACAGATTTATATCCAAGGCATATTATGGGGCCTGGTGATGGTTATACAGAGGCTGGGAGTTACAGCCAGGGTATCAGTTTTTCATCTGCACCTATGAATTTTCAGCAGATGCTTACAGACTTGCAATTAAGGTTGCAGAGGCATGAGGAAGAGATTAGGTATTTGAAGCAACGGCGGAGTCTGTTGGGGAGTACCTCTTCCTCTGCTATGCCAGGAGTGGCATCAACTTTTGCTCAGCCTAGGGTTGAGAATAGATGGGAATTTCTCTGTGGAAGATTCCTAAAGTATTACCCTCCAGTCTTCGAGGGAGGCCTAGATCCATTCAGAGCTGAGCAATGGATAGGCATGATTAGTTCCATTCTTGATAGTATGGGATTGGTGGGTCATGATAGGGTGATTTGTGCTACATGTGTACTGCGAGAGGATGCTCGGACGTGGTGGGAGGTAGTGTCCCAGACACAAGACACAGCTGTGATGGATTGGAAAGAATTAAGGCAGCTGTTTAATGAGAGGTATTACTGTGATGCAGCTAAGACAGCTAAGATGAATGAGTTTCTGAATCTTGTTCAATGAAAGGCATCATTGACCGAGTATGTTACTAAATTTGATTGGTTGGCCAAGTTTTCCTTTGACATGGTACCAACAGATATAGCACGGAAGGAAAAGTTTATTCAAGGGCTGAAACCTGATATAGCTCAGGGCATTAGAGTTGCCCCAGCGCATGAAGTCTCTACCTTTGTTCAGGTGGTAGGGAAGGCTCTTGCTGTTGAGAGCGCAGGACATCAGATTGGGCAGCAGAGTGCTGGAGAGCATGGGGCTCAGATAGCGGTATCTCCACTTATTGGAGCAAGTAAAAAGGAAGGCCGGAAGACATATCCGATATGCGCTCGGTGCAAGAGGCATCACCTTGGAGTATGTCGAGCAAGGGCATGTTTCTCATGCAGGATGTTTGGACATCGTAAGAAGAATTTCCCAATGCGGAAGAAGAATGAGCAAAAGGGGATGGACAGTTCGACTTCAACTCGAGTGTTCATTCCGATGCAGTTGGAATCAGAGACTGAGACTAGTTCCTCAGGGGTGGCAGGTTAGCTTTCTAGTTTTGATTTCTAAGTTGAACTGATTGGTTTTGGGGCAATGCTGTCCTTTTGTTTGTTGCATATACGGATGCATAAGGATGATATGATGATCACATGGTTATGTTGTGATGGAAATGCAATATGGTATTGGCAATTTAAGAGATGAGTTGGGTTATGGAAAGGACTCATCAGTGATCTTGATAGAACTGGTTATGACAGGCTTTGGTTTGATCCAGGGTATGGATTGGTTAAGTAACTAAAGAGTAATCTTAAATGGCAAGGAAAGTATAGTAACTCTTGGGCTTGAAAGCAGAAAACCTTGTCATAGTTGGTATGGTACATGGTTCTATATGTTTATAATACCTGTAGTGAGAGCTAGAGTTTTGTTGGAGGGAGGTGCATGGAACTCTTAGCTAGTGTGGTGGATACCACTTAGATTGTGCCAGTAAGATCAGGACAAACTGGATTAGTCTGTGGGTTTTGAATGTATTTCCAGGTGGTCTGCCAGGGCTTCTTTTTATAAAAAGAGACTAGAATGGTGATTGGATTAGTGCCAGAGATGGGATCAGATGTAAACACTGTTTTGAGTGGCTCAGCGGAGTCATAGGAATCAAAGGTTTAGTTGCTGAGTAAGATGGAATTTTATAAGGTGGATCTTGGATCTGGTCAGGACCAGTTAGAGATCAGAGAGAGGAGATTATATAAAGGATTGTGTTGATATTAGATTAGAGCACTGCGAGTGCTAAATATGTCTTGAGAATTGGTTTAATGTTAAGTGTTTGTGAATCAGATGAATAGAGCATTCAAAGGTTTATTTGAATGGGATTTGTGATCGTTTTGGACAATGGTATTACGGTATTTTCTCTGCAGAGATTTGCCAAGGTTGAAAAGTGCCTTGGGGACAGGAGTGTCCATGGGTGGTGAAGATGTTTCAGGTGACTTGGAAAAGTGTTCTGGGTCTTTTATGGACTAGGATCAGTTAGTGGATTGTTATGACAACCCAGTAATAGAGAAAAGTGATTGCCTATGCAATATGCTGATTAAAGGATCTGACCGGAACTAGAGTAGAGTTCCTGGTGGGCCAAGTGGCCAGCTTATTGTTTGAAATTATCATCTCAAGGAAGATAAAAGGGGAAAATGGTTAAGTGAGCCATAGATAGGAAATATTGAATGGAAAGCTTTAGCTGGATTAGCTAAGAGTTGTATAGTGACAGATATGAATTTATTATGGTATAGAGATCGGACTTGGGATCCGATGGACATTGAGATTGACTGGGAGATTCTGGATGAATCTCATGTTATTATTTTATTCGTTTCATTCAGGCATTGTGGAAAGGTAACAAGATATGAAAGCTTTACAGTGATGGCCTGAGATGAAGAGGGATATAATGAGACACGTGTAACGTTGTTAACTTGTTAGCAGGTCAAGACAGAGTATCAGGAATCAGCAAGGCCATTACAACCTTTGGGTATTTCATAATGGGAATAAGAGAGCATCGTTATGAGTTTCGTGGTGGGATTTCCAGGTTAGTGGGTAAGTATGAGCTGGCATTGAGTCATTGTGGACCAGTAGTCCAAGTGAGTGTATTTTTGTCAGCAAGGATGAATAGTACAACTGATCAGTATTCATATCTCTTTGTGAGAACGATAGAGCGCCTTCATGAAATGCAAGGTCTATCTTATCAAATGAAGACTAGATTGCGACTTCCAGGTTCTGGAAGGGTTAAGAAGGCGATGACTGTGGATGCCAAAAATCCACCAAGAAAAAAATCCCCAGTAAATGGTTAAAATATGCACTTAGTCACATTATCAGGCTCAGACCTGTAAATCTTGTGAAACTGGGAGATTATCCCAAGGGAAGCATCACCTTGTGGACTGTGAAGTATGGCCTTGTTAGGCTGGAGGCCAAGCTACGGGGCACAAGGGGCCAGGCGCATCAAGGGCCTCGCGCCATGCACCCCCCGACCACGCACAAGGGTCTCACTATGCGAGGCTGCCCTTCCCCCGCATGCGAGGCTACCCTTCCCCCGCATGCGCCTGCCAAGGCCACAAGGGTCCCACTATGCGAGGCTGCCCTTCCCCCGCATGCGAGGCTACCCTTCCCCCGCATGCGCCTTCCAAGGCCACAAGGGTCCCACTATGCGAGGCTGCCCTTCCCCCGCATGTGAGGCTACCCTTCCCCCGCATGCGCCTGCCAAGGCCACAAGGGTCCCACTATGCGAGGCTGCCCTTCCCCCGCATGCGAGGCTACCCTTCCCCCGCATGCGCCTGCCAAGGCCACAAGGGTCCCACTATGCGAGGCTGCCCTTCCCCCGCATGCGAGGCTACCCTTCCCCCGCATGCGCCTGCCAAGGACACAAGGGTCTCACTATGGGAGGCTACCCTTCCCCCGCATGCAAGGCTACCCTTCCCCCGCATGCGCCTGCCAAGGCCACAAGGGTCTCACTATGCGAGGCTGCCCTTCCCTCGCATGCGAGGCAACCCTTCCCCCGCATGCGCCTGCCAAGGCCGCAAGGGTCCCACTATGCAAGGCTGCCCTTCCCCCGCATGCGAGGCTCCCTTTCCCCTGCATGCGCCTGCCAAGGCCACAAGGGTCTCACTATGCGAGGCTGCCCTTCCCCCGCATGCAAGGCTACCCTTCCCTCGCATGCGCCTGCCAAGGCCACAAGGGTCTCACTATGTGAGGCTGCCCTTCCCCCGCATGCGAGGCTACCCTTCCCCTGCATGCGCCTGCCAAGGCCACAAGGGTCTCACTATGCGAGGCTGCCCTCACCCGCGCGCCTCGCGACCCAGATGCGCGCCAATGCCTCGCACAGCAAGACACACCTCACCATGCTCATGTGCGTCTCGCGAGGTATGACCACACTAAGGAGCCTCATACCACCATCGTCATGTGGCCCTCATGCAACCCCATCACGCCTTTTGAGACCCATGTCCGAGCCTCGTGAATGCCCGGGTCATACATGGGTACTCACTTAGGCACCAAGGGTCTTGCCTTGTGAGACCCATCCCCAAGCCTCGTACATGCCTATTTCCAGGCCTCCTACTTGGAGGTAAGGACGGGATAAAAGAAGTATGGATCGACACTTACTAAAATATAAAGAAACCTAGAGAAGATATTTAGGTAAAGGGGACCACTAGGGATGAGATAAATGTACGAGCACGGGATGTACAACCCTGAAAAAGGGCAAAGGCATGACTCTGACATCTGTGTCCTACAAGTAGTGGAGGTACGGATTTGTACAGAGAGTGGAAGCACTACATGCATACCTCTGACTATGTACCAGGCCGACACCATAACCTTCTGCTCCCCCACGACCTGTGCCACTACCCTGACAATGTACCTCTGTACAATCTAGTCCCCTGGGACCACAATGTATGGGGAGCCATTAGAGATCCAGTATAAATAGGTCATCACCCCTCTAGAAAGGGGGTTGGAAAATTGATTGTATGCTAAGGCTGTTAAGTAATATACAATTTCGAATCCATTGCAATTCTACACATTTACTCTTTCAAGTTTTCTCCATCTTCTTCTAAGATACCTTTGGCAATATAGTCTTAGTTTTCTAACCTTATATCGTTGACGAGATTTCATCGTCAACAATGACCATATAGATGGAATTCAGTACAGCTTATTACTCTCAGACTGGTGATAAATCAGAGAGAGAGGGTTATCCAATTATTATTGGAAGAATATCTTATAAGATGAATGAGTTAATATATATATCTGGATCCTGAGGGGGTTCAGGGGATTAATGGAATTGCTAGAGATTGAAGATTGGATGCTCACTTCTCAGAATAAATGGAAATGTTTTGTTGAATTGAAAAGTATGAATGTGGAATTCCAGGTAGAAGAATGTGTCTACTTTAGAGTATCACCATGGAAAGGGGTGAGGAGTTAAGGCAAGCTAAGCCCTAGTTCATCTTGGCAGTTGAATCCTGGATTGGTCTAGATAGAGTATCTTTAGCACTGGCAGTTGTATACAGTGTGTTATGTACTTCCATGTAGTGGACATGGGTTAAAGGAACTTATGAGTTGAGTTATAAGAATCTGAAGGTAGAGGTTAAGTATTCCCGTAAGGAATAGCCAGCTCAGATTGTAACATAAGTAATAAGGTTCTATTGAACAGAATGTACCATGGGTTAAGGTAACGCTATAGAGATAGTGAGGTCGAGGAAATGATCCGAGGAATTTGAATCAATTGTACGGAATTGTTGTCCGAGCTGTTTGAGTAAATTTCAAGGAAGAAATTTCTATAAGGAGGGGATAATTGATTTATCATGGCATTAAATGATCATATGCGTGTTAATGTGAATTATATTATTATATGATGATAAATGCATGCATATGGGTGTATTTATAATGATAAGGGCAGTTTGGTAATTTGGCCTGTTCAGGGCATATTTGTAAATTGGGTGCATATCGTAATTTGTGAATGAGATTTTATTATTATGGAGATATATTCGAGCTATTCGGCATGAGACGATCATAGATAATGAGTTAGCAATTTTGTCATAACGGGGTCAAGTTTGGGGTAATAGACATGTTTATTTGATAATAAATTGGGAGTATTTGAGATCAGGATGGAATTCTGAAAGTTTTGACTATAATATCCCCGGGGGTGTTTTCGGGACCCCGAGGCTTAGGTTTTATTTGAGGATACTTAAGCTTGAAGTAGCTTGTCAGATAAGAACGTACGTTAGAAAATCTCTCTCTCCCTACCCGATAGCCTATTTTACCGTTCGAAGCTTTCTTAAAGGAATTTCGAGTTCTAGGAGTCGGAATCAAGCGAGAGTCAAGGCATAGCGATCCTAGGAAAGATTAGAAGCTTCTTAACAGAAGGATTTGACGGAAAACAACCCAATCAAAGGTAATCTAAGTTTGAAGTTTTGAGTTTCTAAAGTTTTTAAGCTTAGAATTGGACTTTGTGAATTGTTGAGTTTTTGGTTGGTTTGAACCTTGGGTTTTGAGGGTTTGGATTATTGGGAAGCTTGGGAACTTTGATTTTATGATTACGGAGTGTTTAGGTATGATTTTGGAGGCTTTGGAGTGTTAAAATCGAATTTGGGAATGGCCCAGGGTTGGGGGCCGTGACCCTGTTCTTCGATTAGCGAGTTTAGCACTGTTTACAAGGCACACCGTAACGGTCCCTGGAGTTTAGGGCTTTACAGTTGCTAACTGGCCGATCACTATCTCTAATTCTAGAGAAGAGATGTCGAATTTTATCTCCTATGATACTTCTTGTAGTGATAACAAGTTAAGCATTGGCTGTCGACTCAGAGAATTTTCCACCTTGTTAGCTTTGCCCTGATGGTATAAGATGTCGCAGTCGTAATCATTTGAAATTTCTAGCCATCGACTCTACCAAATATTTAATTCCTTCTGAATGAAGAAATATTTAAGGATCTTGTGATCAGTATAAATATCATAGTGGATTTCATACAAATAGTGTCTTTAGATCTTCATTGCAAACACCACTGCTGCTAACTCTAGATCATGCGTAGGGTAATTCTTCAGTTGTCAGAAGGCATATGCTATGACTTACCATCTGCATTAATACTACCCCCAGCCTATGCCCCGATGCATTGCTGTAAATGGCATATCCCTCTATATGGTTAGGGATAGTCAAAATTCGAGCAGTTGTCAGTCTCTTCTTAGGTTGTTGAAAGCATTGTTCACACTTATCTGTCCATTCGAATTTAGGTGAAACTTGTACAAATTTGGAAAAATGTTGGAAAATTAGAATCACAAATTTTGGGCAATGTATTGAGAGGGTAAATTAAAGTATTTTCGAGTGAAATTTTGTGAAAATATTTGTGGTATCTCAAAGTTTAAATCTAGACAGTTTCAGGAGAATTTGAATAATATATTGGGATTATAAAATGATAAATTGGACATGAAATCTGGGAAAAAGTTTTTGGTTAGTTTGACCCTTACACTTTGGAAAAATGTTTGAGTAGAAAAAACTAAATATTTTGGGCTGATCTTCAAATTGAACACTCCCTGTATATTGGTAATTAAGCTGACAAAGTTTCATAGGCAGATAATAAGGAGGCTAGGAGTTATATCCTTCTAAAGTTAGAGGAAAATACATGATTTTAAATAATACATTCAAGGCAGCCACCTTCGTGAACATTTTTTTACCAAGAAAAACTTATCTTCTTGGCTTAAATTTTCTCAAAGATATTATTAGCATAACCTAATCTATACCTAAGAAAATTTAGATGTAAATACCAAGAAGATTTGATTTTGTGTGTTTTCAATGTTTAGGTAAAATCCAGATTTCAAGTAATTTAGTTTCAAACCACACTTTTTGGTGACAACTTTCACCTACATAAAATGTGTATTTTTGTCTAAAAATTTGCATGGAACTTCTTGAAATGTCCAAGAATAGCTCTGTAAAAATTGGGAACTTTTGGGTATACATATTTAAAAGGTAGTCTTTGAATGTTTGGAAATTGTTACAAATTTTTTGACTTTTTACCAAAAAGCTTGTTTTTAATTGGTATTAAAAAATAGACTTAAATTTTCACATTAAATAAATATTAGAGTTATTTTAAATGATATAAATGGAGCTAGCTATAATTTTGGATTTTATTTTAAAATAAGTAAAAAGGAGTCCCAACCCAATCTTCCAAAATAAGTAAGAAAAAACAACTCTTTTCAAAATAAGATTATATCCAAATTTAATGATAAATTAATTCTTCTAAGACCCAACTAAAGTAAGAATTAAACTTATTTTCTTATAAACGAGTACTATTTGTTTAAGCTAATAAATGAAAGAACTTTCTTCTCAAAAAGTTATTTAAAGAGATTAATAGAGAAAATTAATTTTTCTAAATGGTAATTACCCGACTAGGACTAAGAGTGGAGTGGACCATGGAAAGTAATTATGGCTGAGCCTATATAGCGAAACCTAAGGTTAAGTTTCCTGAGGGATTAGAGAAAAAGTTTTGGCAAGCCAATAAGGAAATGTTTATCTTAATTAAGGGTAAATAACACTTGGGCTCCCCAAGTTTTACCACTTGTATCACTTAGGTCCCCAACATTTATTTTGTAGCAATTAGATCCCCAAACTTTACTGTTAGGCTCACATAGGTTCCCAAAGTTATATTTTATTAAATAAATTCTAATTTATAAGAGTAAGAAAGGAATTTAACAAAAATAATTAAAAAACCATAGCAACTATATTTTCTCTCTTTAAACCCTTTTTAATCAATTACCGAATATATTATTTTTGTAATTGACTTAAATATTCTCTTGAAATATTAAGAAATAATAATAATTTTTTTTTACATATTTTATATTTTAGAAGCATGAAATTTATTAAGGGTGTTGCTATATAAACTAATTAATATATAAGTGATATTAAATATTTTAGAAGTATAATAGAAAAATATTTTTTAATATTTGATAAGAATATTTAGGTCAATTTACCAAAATAATATATTTTTCAATAATTCATTAATTAATTTGGTTTAAAAGAAAAGACAAATAGGTGCTACATATTTTTTTTTTGGGTTAAAACTCCCACTTTACACTTATAAATTATGCAACAATAGTTGTTTCTTTCATTATTTGGAGGCACTACTCGTATGGGGTCCACTGTGATATTTACACCAACCATACACGCCTAAAATATTTCTTCACCCAGAAGGAACTAAATATGTGATAGCGACGTGTGCTAAAACTGTTTAACGAGTATGACTGCAACATCTTATACCACCCAGGAAAGACCAACAAGGTGGCAGATGCCTTGAGTTGACAACCAATGGCTTATGTGATGACGACACATGAACTATGGATCTATATCTCTACCTTGGATTTGGAGATAGTGTCAGGCCAACTATA
This sequence comes from Humulus lupulus, assembly GCF_963169125.1. Classification (NCBI taxonomy): domain Eukaryota; kingdom Viridiplantae; phylum Streptophyta; class Magnoliopsida; order Rosales; family Cannabaceae; genus Humulus; species Humulus lupulus. The sequence continues at coordinate 163,548,398 of NC_084794.1, read as the reverse complement.
AAACCTCTTGGTAGAACCAACTATCATGAAGGCTATTGAAGGTAGGAAACTTGCCGATCCATGGGTGCAGTGGTTGGTACCGAGGTAAAGAAGGACATACAATCAGGATTTTATATCTCAGTTTACAATGTGCTAGGGTTTAAAGGCAGGATTTGTGTTCTGGATGATGATGAATCAAATGCAGATCTTGTATGAGGCACACAATGCCCCCTATGCCATGCACCTGGAAATCAAAACTTGAAGAAGTTTTTTTGGCGGCCAACCATTAAGAAAGAAGTAGTGGCATATGTAGCACACTGCTTAACCTAGCAACAGACGAAGGCAGAACTCAACGACCAGCTGGGATGTTACAACCGCTAGAGATTCCCAAGTGGAAATTGTTAATGAGCATAATGAATTTCATCACTGGTTTACCAACCACTCCTAAGATACAGGACACGATTTGGGCATTGTCGATAGGTTGACCAAATCGGCTCACTTCCTGCTAGTCAAGATAACATACTCTACGAACTGTTCTAACCCTGAAAGACATGTTTCTAGCCCACGTATTTGACTTTCAAGGGTATGGAATGATAATCTTGCATTAATAGAGTTCGCTTACAAAAACAACTATTACGATTCTATAAAAAAGGCTTTGTACGAAACACTATACAGGAGAAAATGTTGATTGACGATTCATTGGCATGAAGTCGTGGAAAGTCAAATTTTAGGATCGGACGAGGTTGATCAGGTCACCGAGCACATCTATCAGATATGACAATGATTGCAAACCTTTGTTTATCTGCAACGGAAGTATGCTGAGGTCGGTGATACGATGTTATTGAAAATAGCTTCATTGCGGCGAGCTATGCAGTTTGGGAAGAAAGGGAAGCTAACCAAGGGTTTATCAAACCTTTTGGGATTCTAGAAAGAATTGGAGAGGTGGTTTACTAATTGGCGGTATTCATTGCATCACATCCAATGGATTTAAGTCCATCTGACCCAATCCAATTATCCATTGGATGTTGGATTTTTACAACCGATCCAATCCAATTGAATTGAGTCAACTGATCCGATCCAATCTAATGGATAATTGGATTAGATCGGTTCCATCCATTGGATGCATCCCCTGGTTATTTATTGGATCAGATCAGATCCATCCAATTATTTAGAGTCTTTTTAAATCAAATTTTCATGTATATTTCAAATATAAAACACACAAATTACTCATCCAAATGAAAACATTATTTAGTTCTAATAATTTAGAAGCATACAACGAAAATCCATCAAAATTAGAAGCATATATGTAATTTGATGATTATTGGATCAGTTTGGTTGGGTTTTATTAGATTTTTGACCCCCATCCAACAACCGACCGATCCAATTTGGATTTTTAAAAATTACATCTGATCTGATCCAAAAGTAATTGGATTTGATATATTATGCACACCTCTATTACTGATTAGCTCTTCCACTAGCGTTATCTATGGTACATGATGTGTTTGGAGTATCCATACTAAGGAACTAAGTAAAGGATCCCTCACATATACTTAGATATGAGCAGCTAAGTGTAGGGCCTCACCTCTGCTATGAAGAGAAACCAATAACAATTAAGGATTGGAAGGATAAAACATTGAGGAATAAGATAGTCCCTTTAGCTAAGGTACAGTGGTGTAACCACAATGTCCAAGAAGCAACTTGGGAGACAGTGGCTAAGATGAAGAAGTTGTACCCTCATTTGTTTTGAGTTTTGGTGTTGTAACTCTTCGCTTCTCGGGCACCAGCTAGTGCAGGGTCGGAAGACCAGAATTTTGTAATGAATATTATCAATTCATAAATAATATATATACTTGGATTTCATATTTCATGTTGTTATAAATAGCCAATGCGTGAAAAGTTCAGTTTGCGGTCTAACCAAAATTTTTGGTCTCGTACTGAAGCAAAATTTCTATGCTAGTTAAATCTAAGATAAATAAGTGGGAAAATTAATAATTATAGGGAAAACATTAAAATGGACATAAAAATAAATTATGGTGACAATTTTTGAAAGGTTAAACCCTTTAGAATATCCTTAATGATTTTTTTTAGAAAATTCTTTTTAAAGCATATTAGAGTAAATTGAACTATTATATAAATCCACTGAATTATATGATTGGGGATTTAAATAATTGTGAAAAGTGAAATTTGAGCATGGGGTGCAAATTAACTCCAACCCCATCACCTCACCCATCCTCTCAATTAGCAGCCCGCCCTACACTCAACTCTCTCTCATTTCTTTCATTCAATCTCTGAAAAATTCAGAGCACTCTCATCTCTCTTTCTCTCTCTCTCTCTCAATTTTTGTTTTCACTATCTCTCTTAGTCTCTCAAGAAAAACTCCATGAAAGGTTGAGTTCAAGCTTTGAGAAGACAATGTTCTAGGTGAGTTTTTCCCTACTTCCTCTTGTTCTTCTCCAAGCCAAGCCTTGGGATCTCTTCAATGCTTTGATATATTTGAGTTCTTATAATTTCTAACCTTGGTTTTAAGGATTAGATGCTCAAGGTAGCCACAAGTCTCTCGAGCTCACTTAGAAGCTTGTATGCAACTTTGATCACCAAGCAGGTTACCCTAGTTTTCAAAATTTCTATTTCTTCCCTTGTTTCCTTCTCCTCTTTGGGTTTATGATATGACTTGGTGAAGTTTTGGGGGAGGTTTAAAGGTGTTGGAGGATAGTGGTGAGGTTCTAAACCTAGGAGGGACACACATCCAAAACATAAAGCAACTAAGGTAAAACTCTAGTGAACTTTGGCTTATGTTTCGTGCAAACGTAGAAAATTTGTTTTGTATCAGTGTATCATGTGGTTTTGTTCTTATTTTGACCTGTAATATTTTTTTTATGATGTATGTTTTATGCATGAATGGTGGTAATGTTTGTTGTTATTATGGAATTCAAAGTACCAATAAGTTGTATAACCTTATCCGTGATGCCAAGTTTTTAACTTGACTTCCAAAGGGTAAAGCATTACCATTATGACTTAGTTCATAAAAACAAATCCTATATATCAATTTTATATTAAGATTACTTGATATTAGACTTTTAAACTCTCAAAAATGTTTTGTACGGTAGGAGTTATACATGTTTTGTGAAACTTGTACAAATCTTGAAAAATGTTGGCAGATTAGAATCACGAATTTTTTGCAGTCTGTTGAGTAGGTAAATCAAAGTATTTTATAATTAAATTTTGTGAAAATATATATGGTATATCAATGTTTAAATATGGAAATTTTCAGGCTATTTTGATTAATATATTGGGATTATAAAATGTTAAAGTTTACATGAAATCTAGAAAAACATTTTCCGTCAGTTTGACCCTTGTACTTTGGGAAAATGTTTGAGTAAGAAAAACTAAATATTTTAAGTTTCTTTTCAAACTAAACACTATATGTATATTAATAATCAAACTGAAAATTTTTCATAGAAATGTAATAAGGAGGCTAGAAGTTATATCCTTTTAAAGTTAAAGGAAAATTCTAGATTTTGAAATAATAACTTCTGGCAGCCACCTTATTGAAAAGATTTCACCAAGCAAAAATTATCTTTTTGGCCTAACATTTCTCAAGGATATTTTTAGTATAACTTAATTTGGAAATAAAAAAAATACCAAGCCGATTGCATTTTAAGTGTTTCCAAAATTTAGGAAAATCCGGATTTCAAATGAAACTATTTCAAACCATACTTTTTTGGTGACAAATTTCACCTAGTTAAATTATGTATTTTTGTCTAAAAATTTGTATTACACTTTTTGAAATATTTAAGAATGGCTCTGTAAAAATTGGGAAATTTTTGGTGTAAGTATTTAAAAAGGAAGCCTTCTAAAGTTTTGGAATTGTCACGAATTTTGAGACTTTTTACCAAAAAGCATGCTTTGATTGTTATTTAAAAATAGACTTAGATTTTCACCTTAATTCAATATTAGGATTATTTTAAATGCTATAAATGGAGTAAACTATAATTTTGGATTTTATTTTAAAATAAATAATAATAAAGAAAAAGGAGTCCCAAAACCAATCTCCCAAAATAATTAAGGAAAAACAACTCTTTTCTAAATAAGATCTTATGGGGATTTAAAAATAAATTAATTCTTCTAAGACCCAACTAAAGTAAGAACCAAACTTATTTTCTTATAAATAAGTACTATATGTTTATGCAAATAAAGTGAAGAACTTTCTTCACAAATAGTTATTTAAAGAGATTAATAGAGAAAAGTAATTTTTCTAAATGGTAATAACTCGGCTAGGGCTAAGAGTGGAGTGAACGTTTGAAAGTAATTAGCGCTGGTCCTATATAGCAAAACCTAAGGTTAAGTTTTCTAGGTATTAGAGGAAATGTTTTGGCAAGCCAATAAGCAAATGGTTGTCTTAAAGAAATATGATTAATGTTGATCTTGATGCCCAAAGAAAATTTAACAATCACTAATCACCATAATTAATCCATGTGTACATTATTGGCTAATTGGGAACTAAACGTCTAATAGAGGAAATCCCACTTATTGCTAAAGACTATTGGTAAGTCATATTTTGACTTTTGTGGCTACAACATGAAATAACTTGTGTTATGTATGTTAGTATAGGAACACATGCATATTTATGCACTTACCGTAGAAAGTTTATATATGTTTACAATTTGGTCTGGTTCAAGTCCTTGACAATTATAATTGGTCTGGTTCAAGTCCGTGACAATTATTCTCTATCCGATTCAAGTCCGTGACAATTACTATTAGGTTTGGTTCAAGTCTGTGACAATTATTATTGGTCTGGTTCAACTCTGTGGCAATTAATATCGATCAAGTTCAAGTTCGTGACAATTATTATTGGTCCTATTCAAGTTCGTTACATTTGGCCATTATTCGACCCGGTTCAAGTATTTGTTGACGGTAAGAACTCATCAATGAATTAAGGTCGGAAAACCCATAGACTTAACAAGAAACTTATAAACATAGAAGAACTTGTAGAAACTTAGAGAAAAAATTTCACAAGAACAATGGAAGAAAACTTTTATATTGCTCTTAGAATAGTCTAGTGTTAAAAGAATTTTCCAACCCCTTTCTCAGGTGAAGGAAGTTCCCATTTATTGGTGAGCACTATTGGTTCCAAATACATGGTGGTCCCAAAGGGACAGGAGGACTCATCTGCAGGTTGCATGCACTCTCAGAACAGGTTATAGAGGTGTTGGAGGAGTGGTGGTCGGTCCAAGTACGTGTTGGGGGTTTCCAAAAGTACTCCTACCATGGTACCATGTCATACCTCCACTACTTGTTGGGTACGAACCTCATAGGCGTGCTGGGGAAGTCCTTACTATGTACCATTCTTGTACGACCACAAAATGTATGACATGGATATTGCCCCTGTACTAGGACTCCCCTTGAATGGGATGTACACTTTTTACCTCACATGTACCACGTACTTGGTAGACGGTCTCACCTTCCCTAGCTATGCTTATGCCTCAAACATCTTTGTATTCTACAAAGTGTCAAGCCCACTTGTTTCCATTGTAGGAAAACACAAACGAGGTGTGTTTCGTTGGTAACACCTACCCTAGAAAGAAGGCAGGGCCTCATCAACAAGGTGCACGCTCCAGAAATGTTGGGGTAGCAATGACCTCGTAAGATGGTCCATGGAGGGGAGACGAGAAGGGCATCTCGAGACATTTAGGCATGCATCCATGTAACGAAGGACTTCGCGCAATACCTTATGTGCAGGTGTAAAGAGGGTGCGCATGACCATGTCGCAAGGGGGTAGGTGCAAGGCCCTTGAGCATATGGGATACAGGTGCCTTGCAGGAGCCTTGACAGAAGGCTATGGGAGCAAGTGCGAGGCTCGCTTCTTTCGCGAGGTTTCATCTGGGTTCGAAGCCCCCTGCTAGCGTAGGGTGCCTTCCTGGGTATGAGTCACGCTCATGGCGGGAGGAACCTTCCTGGGCGCAAGTCGACACCTAGACACAAGGTACCACACTAGGCACAAGAGGAAAGTCTCGGGAGGCATCTAATTGGTGCACGGTGGCTGTCCCGCGAGGCGCCTGCTTTGGCGAGAGATGTGGATCTTGTTAGCCACCTCTTTGCACGTGAGACATGTGTTTTGGTAGGAGGTCTGGCCTTGTGACAGAGTACCCAAAGTTTAAAGAGGCGAGAGTATTACTTTTTGACCTTGTGGGGTGTCGATGATAAGGAGCCCATCCCGAGCGCGTCCAATTTTCGGCATCCACGTATATGACAATTATTATTGGTCTAGTTCAAGTCCGTTACAATTAATATTAGGTTCGATTAAAGTTTGCGACAATTGGCCTTAGATGAGTTAACCAATATTAGCTAGGAGTCTCTGTAAACTGGTGTATACATATTTACACCCATGATAACAACTATGGTATGAGAACTGATGCTTACTCTTTGTGGGATTTTTGTTGGAATGGTAAATGTTGATGCTCGTTTCACCATTCTAATGGTATGAATGTGTACTTGTTAGTCCCAAATTAATTTAACATCCAAGTTGGCTTCTATGATGAAGGGAGATATGTGTTTGATTATTGGACTATGTATCTGTGCGGTTGTTTTCTCAACATAACTGGCCAGGTTATAGTAGGTACGATAGCTAGGATGTTTAGGCATTCTTAAAATGTCTTGCTCAGAGTCTACAATGTATCTAGAACCCTCATTCCAGTTTGTTGTTTGATGCTAGGTCAATGACATGGTCATTGATCCTTGAATAATCAATATGCTTTCATGCTTTCATTTCAACTTACCAAGTTGTTTCATGTTGTAGGACTCGAGGTAGGGTTTAGCGGAGCTGGTCGATTTTTTACAGAAAAACCTGGACGTCTTTGCTTTGTCGCATAAGGATATGGTGGGAATCAATCCGAATATAATAATGCACACTTTAAATTTGGACAAGAATGTGCCTGCAAAATCCCAAAAATGGAGACTTTTGGGAACGACTCGAGCTAAAGCCCTTAATAAAGAAGTAACTCGGTTATTGAAATGCGAGTTTATCTGGGAGGCAAAATATCTGATCTGGGTAGCCAATCCCGTGGAAGTCTCGAAGCGGAACAGGAAGTGGAGAACATTTATCGACTTCTCCGACCTAAACAAAGCATGTCCCAAAGATTGTTTCCCACTGCCAAGGATTGACTAGTTGGTAAATGCCATGGCTGGTCACGAGCTCATGACATTCATGGACGCGTACTCTGGATATAAGTAGATCGTGATGAACCCTGCAGAAAACGAGCATAATGTATATTGCTACAATGTTATGGCATTTAGATTGAAGAATGTCGGGCCACATACCAACGCTTGGTTAACAAGATGTTTGCTAACAAGATCGGGAGAAATATAGAGGTGTATGTCAATGACATGCTTGTCAAGTCAAAGACTGCTGAAAACCATGTATTCAATCTGGAAGAGTGTTTTGGAATATTAAGGAGGTATGACATGAAGTTGAATCCCCAGAAATGCACTTTTGGGGTGGCATCTGGAAAGTTTCTGGGATTCATAGTTAACACGAGGGGAATAGAGGAAAATCTTGAAAAAAAATCAGGTCAATGTTAGAAATGCCTTCACCCAGGTCGCGTAAAGAAGTTCAAAGCCTAACTGGAAGGGTGGCGGCTTTGAATCGCTTCATTTCAAACTCCACTGACAAGTGTTTTCCATTCTATAACTTGCTCAGAGGAAACAAGAAATTTGAGTGGATCGAGGAGTGCGAACAGGCATTCCATGATCTAAAAACGCATCTGGTTGAGCTATGGTGTTGTGTAAACCAATATCTGGAGAGTCTCTGTTCCTTTGTCTGGCCGTGACTAAGGATGCAGTCAGCGCCGTGCTAGTTTGAGACGAAGTCCGTGCTCAAAAACCAGTGTATTATGTAAGCAAAAGGCTTCTCAGTGCTGAGTAACGATATCCACTAATAGAGAAGCTAGCATTATATCTAATATTTGCTTCCAGAAAGCTCCGGCCATAGTTCTAGTCCCATTCTATCAATGTTTTAACTGAGCAACCTTTAAGATAGGTTTTGTAAAAGCCTGAAATGTCAGGACATCTTTTAAAATGGGCCATCAAACTCAACCAGTTCGAGATACTGTACAGGCCACAAAATTCAATCAAGAGTCAGGCCCTTGCTGATTTTATGGCTGAATGCACTAGCTTTCAGGACAAGCTCATGGCAGAGCCGGCGCAGGAATTAGGGAAACTCTTCGGTGATGGTTCATCAAACGAGAATGAATCATGAGCATGGATCATCTTAATCTCTCCAGAAGGGCATAGATTCCATAAAACTCCGAGGTTAGGATTTGAGGCATCCAATAACGAAGCATAATATGAAGCCTTATTGGCAAGACTGAAGGTAGCAAGATATCTGAAGGCGAAAGTCGTCCAGTGCTATAGTGATTTCCAGTTCGTGGTGAATTAGGTATTGGGAGAATACCAAGCTCGAGGTATCAAGATGGCGGCCTACCTAGCTTAGGTAAAGGGGAAACTTTCTGAATTTAAGTACAACTCTATTGAACGAATACCGCGCGAGCAGAATTCTAATGCTAACGCTTTGGCATGATTTGCTAACACGAAAGAGGCTGAAACATTAAATGTAGTACCAATGGAGTTCTTGGAGAGCCCAAGTGTAACAAGAGAAGCAATGGTGGTCGAAATGATTGACGTAAGACCGACTTGGATGACTCCTATAATGGAGTATCTCGCAATTGGAAAGTTACCTGATGACAGAAAGGACGAGAGAAAAATACTCTACCATGCTCCAAGGTACGTAATAGTCGACGAGACCTTATATCGGCGTGGACATTCATTGCCTCTCCGCCGATGTGTTCTGCCTGAGGAAGCCAAAACTATTTTGCAAGAAATACACGAAGGTTTTTGTGGAGACCATGCTGGGGGGAAAAACCTGGCACTGAAGGTACTAAGACAAGGCTATTTTTGGCCCACTTTAACGAAAGATTTGATCTTGTATGTTTAGAAGTGTAACAAATGCCAATGTTTTGCCATAGTTGCCTGAGCTACTCTAGTCGAGCTAACAATGATTTCCTTCCCGTGGCCATTTGTAGCACGGGGAATTGATCTAATAGGTTCCTTACTTGTGGGAAAAGGAGGAGTTCTATATGCGGTAGTGGCGATCGATTATTTCACGAAGTAGGTAGAAGTAGAACCTCTGGCAACCATCACTTCAAAGAAAGTCTTAAATTTTGTGGTAAAACGTATCATTTGTTGATTTGGACTCCCTAAGAAGATCGTGTCAGATAATGGGACAAAGTTCGATAGTGATCCCTTCACAAACATTTGTGAAAGATACGACATAACAAAGAGTTTCCCATCAGTAGCCTACCCACAAGCCAACAGGCAGGTCGAGGCTGCGAATAAGACCCTTAAGGCAAGCCTGAAGAAGAGTTTGGATGAAGCCAAAGGATTATGGTCTAAAAAACTCTTGAAAGTACTCTAGGCCTACAGAACTTCTCACAGAACCTCCACGGGGCACACTCCTTTTACCCTAACTTTCAGAAGCGAGGCCATGCTTCTAATTGAAGCAATGGTAACTACTCACAGTAAAAGGACGTTTGATCAAGAATAGAATAATAGGCTACTTAACGCATCTCTCAATCTTATTGAAGAAAAATGAGAGGAATCGCAATACACCTCCCCCATTATCAACAAAAGATCACTCGCTATTTCAATTCAAAAGTCAAGGGGCATAGACTGGGATTAGGCAACCTGGTTCTCCAAAGGGTCTTTTTGGCGAATAAAGACACTAAGGATGGTGTGTTGGGCCCAATCTGTAAAGGACCATACCAGATTGTAGAGGTCTTACGCGAGGGAACTTTTAAGCTAGCTCGGCTGAATGGGGAAGTAATCCCACACACTTGGAATGCTCTTCACTTGAAAAAGTATTATCAATAGTACTGCCATCAATGAGCTTGATTATAAAAGTCGTTTCAATTAAATAATAGATGGATTATTAAATAACCACTTCTTAGTTTTATTATTACCAGCTCGTGTTCTCGTAATTGTAAAGGCAACAATGAAATTTTATACATTCTGGTTGCTTGGGGGGCACATAACTGAGGTGAGTGAGTTATTTTTTTTTTAAATTAAGCATACTTGGATAAGATTAAAAAATTAAAAGCTTGGAAAAATTGATTATTCAATGGCTTTTTAAAGCATGAGTATTCAATAAACCTAGCACAAACTAAGCTTTAATTCATCTAAAACCCTGGATATAACCAGGTCTGAAACATAGAAGCTTGAAAAAATTTATTATTCAAAGGCTTTTTAAAGCTTGATTTTTCAATTTACCTAACGATAACTAAGTTTAAGTCATCTAAAACCCTGTATATAACCAGGTCTGGGGCCTGATTCTCAACAGGTATAATGATATTAACCTTATTAAAAACCCTCGAGATAACCAGGTCCAAGGCCTGATTCTTAACAAGTATAATGCGAATAAGCGAGCAGAACCTTGGGTACAAACAAATTTGAAATAATCTACCTCGATCTAAAGACGATTCTTAAGATTTCGAATGTGAAAAAGTCATAAAATTCATAAACATGAGAATAGTAAAGAAGACAAATAGATTACAAGTCAGATGTATATTTGACTGAAATCCTCAAGCTAAGCTTGGAGGTAATTGTTTTTATCCCAAGGGATTGTTGGAAAATGATTACAAAAGAAAATCATAAATAAGATCATTAGGCTCCGTCAACTCACCCCGCCGAAGTAACCTCCTCACCAACTCCATTCGCTGCTTCGGAAGCCTCACCAGCTTCGGAGGATTCTTGCTAAAGTCGAGCCTTAAATTTAGCAAGGTATGGATCCCACAGCCCAGGCTCCATGAAGGAGAAGTTCCCATCCTCGTTGAAAGCACAACAATGGTAAAGAATCTCCTCCATGGTTGATGATGACAATTCCGCTTCCTCATTGGCTTTATCTTTGGCCTTGAGTAGCTTCACTTTGAGCTCACCATTCTTGGCCTGAAGCTGTTCAGCATGGGGATTTACCTCTGCGACTGAGCTTGGGAGGCTGACAATGCGGTCTTTGTGACCTGCTCGCCTTCTCATGAAGAGATAAGAGCAGCCTTAGCAGCATGCTCATTCTTCTGAGCAACTATCAAGGCAGCTTTGGCAGCATGCTCACTTTCCTCAGCAACATTCAGGGAAAATTTTGCAGTGACCATCATAGCTCGGATCTCTTCATTTCTGGCCTTAGCATGAGCTATTCTTCGGTATTGGATCAGGACAGACTACAGAATCACAAAACAAGTTAAAGAAAGTGGAAGAACACATAGTAAACAAAAAAGAATCAGATGTGGGAGAAGGACTCATAGTGAGGTTCATCCCCATGGCATATTCAAGGACATCCTCTGGGCTGCGCTCCTCTATGGCCCTCAGATCCCTCGCACTGTCTTTATATGTGTGGCCCACCATGTGACTCGCTGTCTCATACACTATACCCCGAAAGGCCTCGGAGATCTTTTCCATGTCTTGTGGCTCAACTGGTATTCGGACGATGGGGGCCTCGACTTGAATTACTTGGGGAGGTGGAGGCATGTGTCGAGGGGGACGAGGAGGAACTTGCACAATGGTGACAGTATTCACTGGAGCTGGCTCCCGAGCGGAGCTCGCGTCTTTACCCTTAGAGGGGGATTTTGTACTATCCCCCGTTTTAGGGGTGGCCTTCTTCGTCACCCTAACCCTCTTCATGACGGGGCCCGCTCTAGACCTTTTAGCCTGAAAGGTAGTCCTTAGATTAGGAGCTCCTGTCGATTCCATCTCTTCAACTGAAAAGAACAAAAGGGAGTTAATTCACAAAAGTAATGTTTCAAAAATATTAAAAAATGGGGAAATAAAGATCCTACCCTCCGGGCTGGGGGAGGAATTTATTATGACCAGCTTGGGTGTATGAACTGGGCTAAGCATGACCTTCAGCTCTGGGATTAACGGAGGGGAGGGGGAGTCTAAGGCTAAAATTTCTCGGATCCTAGGGGGTTCAGGTCTCTCCTCGGTGCTAGATTTATCTACACACGGCCTAAACCTAGAAGCAAATGCCCCCTGGAGCAGAGAAGGCCAAGTCCTAAGGTTGTCTCTGTATTCTTCAAAGACAGAAGATCTAAAGTTCAGCGTCTTGTCAACTACAATGGTGCCTTTGGGATAGTTGTCGTCATAGCGTACCACCAAGTGATCCACACATTCAAGGAGAGTTACATTTAGGTCCGGATCAGTGGGATGGCGGCTAATTAGCTGGTTGGGGTGAAAATGTATTAACCTAAAGCTAGCAGCAGCCCGATCTAACTCTTACATAGGTATGGGTTACCTTGGCCAGAGGGGCCGGCTACTGCCCCTGATGCAACTCGGTCAAGATCGGGACGCTGACTAGCTTCGGGAGCCCGCCTTTTTCTCACGAGAGGCACCTCATCCTCTTCCTTGTCAGTGTCCACAACGGCTAAGAAGGCCTCTTGAGAAGAGGGAAGTTTGAGGATAACTGGGAGCGGAGCTCGGGTCCTCATGGCTAGTGTTTGACCCTCTCTGTTCAAATTACATGTCAGCATTGTGATATCATTCAAGACTTGGCAATAATCTTTTTTCCCAGGGGAAAGATTGGAAAGTTTCTCATACTGACCCCCGAGGGTCACAGATTTGCCCTTCCTTACAAATATAACTGCACGAGGAACAAAATCAGTCAAAGCCTAAAAAAAAGAATATTTTTGAGACAGATTAGATCCTTACTAATAGAGGTAGATAGTAGGGAATTGTCCGTGGAACTGATTGAGTTAGAGATGGAGCAATTTGACATGATACTGAACATTGATTTGTTAGCCATTTATGGGGCAACCATAGACTGTACAAGGAGGATGGTGACCTTTGAACCTGAGGGAGAGTACCCATTTGTGTTTGTGGGTGCTATGAACGAGCCTCTCATTCCAATGATTTCAGCATTGAAGGCTATGGACTTATTTCAAGAAGGATGCATAGGATTCCTAGCTAGTGTGGTGGATACCACTAAGGTTGTACTAGTTGTACAAAAGGAAACCATATTTTATTTCTGGATGTGTTCCCAAAGGACTTATTTGGAATTGATCAAGCTGACTATCAGGAATAATTATCAATTAAAAAGGATCGATGATTTGTTTGATCAGTTGCAAAGCATGACAGTGTTTTCAAAGATTGATCTTCGATCTGGTTGTCACCAATTGAGGATCAAAGAGGAGGATGTTCCAAAGAAGACATTTTGCACTAGGTACGAGCATTATGATTGATTTGTTACGTCTTTTGGACTAACCCATGCCCCGACAGCATTCATGGATCTGATTAACAGAGTATTCAAGAATTATATGGGGAAGTTTGTGATTGTGTTCATCGATGACATACTGATTTACTCCCAATCAGATGCTAAACACGAGGAGCATCTCCATTTAGTACTATAGAGGTTGAGGGAGCACATATTGTATGCTGAGTTCAAGAAGTGTGGGTTTTGGTTGGCACAAGTGATGTTTCTTTGTCATAATGTTAGTAATAATGGAATTACAATGGATCCTACCAAGATTGAACCATTGAGAGATTGGCCAAGGAAAATGAGTGCTTCAGAGGTCATAAGTTTCCTTATATTAGCAGGGTATTGTTGGTGCTTCGTTGAGGGATTCTCAAGGATTGCAACAACTTTGACTAAACTGACATGTAAGAACTTGAAGTTTGCATGGACTGACAGGTGTGAGAAAATTTTCCAAGAGTTGAAGTGGTGGTTGACTACAACAGTACTTATTCTTCCTTCATACAAGTAAAAGTTTGTGCTTTACTGTGATCCTTCGAGATAGTGGTTAAGTTGTATTTTGATGCTGGCTGGAAAGGTGATTGCCTATGCCTCATGACAGTTGAAGGAGTATGAACAAAATTATCCTATTCATGATCTAGAATTGGTAGTGGTAGTATTTGTACTGACGGTGTGGCAACAATACTCGTATGGGGAGAAATACGAGATGTACACCAATCACAAGAGCTTAAAGTACTTCTTCACACAGTAGGATCTAAACATGAGATAGAGACATTGGTTTGAGCTGGTAAAGGATTATGACTTTGAAATCCTGTACCATCCAAGGAAGGCCAATGTGGTTGTAGATGCCTTAAGTTAGAGTGGTCCGAGACAGCTGTTTAGCTCATAGCTGACATCAGGGTAGTTGGTAGAGGACATCAGTAGAGCAGGGATAGAGTTTGTTGTAGGCCAATTGGCCAATATCACTCTATAGTTTACACCTCATGAGAGGACAAAAGAGGCTCTGATGAGTGACCCTCAATTAGTGAAGCATCAGAAAGAGGTCTTAGCATGAGTGGCTAAGGAATTTACTATTTTTGAGACTTATATGATGAGATACAAGGGTCAGATACGTGTTCTGATGGATGTGGATATCAAGAGAGAGAATTTGGATGAGTCTCATACCCATCCATACTCGTTACACCTAGGCACAACGAAGATGTATGAGGACTAGAAATCTTTGTATTTGTGGTCGTGGATGAAGAAAGGTAAGGTTGAAAATGTTGCTAAGTTCCTAAACTGTCAACAAATGAAGGTTGAACACTAGAGCTTAGCGGGATTAATACAACCTTTGAATATTCCTTAATTGTAGTGGGAGCATATAACCACAGACTTTGTTGTTGGATTTTCTAGAACAGTGTGACAACATGACTTCTAAGTTCAGAACTAGCATCGTTAGGGAGATGGAGTATCTGAGAGGATGGTTCAAATATAATACGATATGCTACGGGCATATGTATTGGATTTTGAAGGATTCTGAAGTAAGTATCTTCCCTCGATTGAGTTTTACTACAACAACAGTAACAAATCAATGATCAAAGCGACTTCGTATGAGATGATGTGTGGTACTAAGTGCATATCACCCATTCATTTGAAGATATGGATGAGAAAAAGCACCTTGGTCTTGAGGCAATTCAGAGGACCAGTTAAGCCATTGAAAAGAGTAAAACAGTTTAGGAAGAAAGGAAAGTTAAACCCTAGGTTTGTTGGACTTTATGAGACTTGGAATTGCAACAAGATCTATCTTATGAGGAGAGACCGAAACAGATTATGGGGAAGAAGGATAAAGTCTTACAAAATAAGACTATTTCCTTACTCAAGTGTTATAGAAGAACAATGAAGTAGAGGAAACGACTTAGGAGTTAGAATCGGATGTGCGGGACAAATATCCCTAGCTATTCAGATGAATTTTGTGGATGAAATTTCTATTAGGAGGGGATAGTTGTGTTTGAAAACCAATCAGAGCATGCAGCAAAAAACTCACGCATGGTTGGCCCATTGTTTTGTTTATTGAAGAACAACAGAACAACAACAATAAAAAATTTCATTAATCATATGAACAATTTATGTGACCAAGAAAACAATTAAGAAACATTATCATATAATACTATTAATGGTGCAATAAATATATATATATATAAATATACAATATATTTATATAGAATATATAAACAAAAAAAATCAAGAACATAAAATTTTACCTCTTGAAGCCTATCAAGTGTAATTGAGTCTTTTTGTATTTTTTACGATCTTCCTATTAAAAGCGTTGAGCACTCAAACCACGATCTTCTGGAGTGTTCTCTACAACTCAAGATGTGTGTGGGCACATAGAGAACATGGGTTTGTATTTTAGGAATCACAAGTATTTCTCAACACATGAGAACTTGGATTATGGTCTGAGAATGGCTCGAATAAAGAAGAAGAAATAGAGAGCGATTTTGTCTAACAAAAACCTCTGAGAACTATTCTGAATTATATATTGTTGTATCTGATGTATTTTTCTCTTCTTCTTCTATATTATATATATAGAGATTTATGTTACCTTATTATTGACCTGTGAAATTGGCCAACGGTCGTATGTACAATATACGACACCTTTTGAACGAAATAAACGAAATAAATTACAGAGTACGATTATCTTAAATAAACAAATGGGAATTTTATAGTGGTTCTGCCCTATTCAGATGAAGAGTAATAACCTAATCAACTTAGCTATTAGTATTGAGTCACTCGAA